>NW_026706812.1:6250000-7500000 GCF_024137745.1 Phymastichus coffea | reverse complement strand
CGTGCACGTCACTGTCTACACTTGAGTGCCACTAAAATCTCGTTTATGCACACACCATCAAAATATGCGCTTACCCTCTACATTTACTATTCGTGCACGCGCTGATCGTCTCTACAAGGGATGCTACGTAACACGTACGGAACAATACGATCGGTAACCCAAAGGGTTATACTCGCGGCTGCCCTCACAAATTATTTAACGCTGCCTGCTCGAAATGATAATGATAGTATGGGCATTGGTAATAGTTGATACGCAGTGATACTCGGTTAAATCAAAAATAAATTTTTAATCATAAACTAAAACGAGAAAAAAGGAAAGTAAAATTATAATAAAGTAATGTACGCATATAAAAATCTAATAACAGATTAGGTAAGTTGTCAGTGACGATGCTAATCTATCTAGTCGCACTAGTGGGATTACCTGCAGATAATCTCTTTTCCCTAACCGCGAACGCACGACCGAATGATTATGACTAACGCGAAAGCTAGGAGGACTGCTTGGCCACACACATGTAAGCGCGGTATCTTTACGATCCGGCAATCACCTTTCCATCGCTGCTCGTCTTGTCACTATTACTAATGTTCACAGGTGTTCCTGTCAACACAGATCCTTGCCAGGATCCTTACAAGTCTTGGTGTCGGGGTTTAACATTGGTTGTGCGTGATCCAGCTCCAAAAAACAAAATAAGAGCAAGCTAACGTACCCCGCACATACTGAACTCTCTCTCCCCTCAACTATTTCCCTTGCTTTCCTCAAGTCCACGCTTTTCGTCTCTCCTTTTCTGCCGTCGTCGGTCGTTCGTGAATCATCTATTCACCTTACTCGTCGCACCTCAAACAGAAAATTGGTATGACAGTACGTACACACACTCTCAGCCTGAGGTGCTGAACGAATGATAAGCCCACGAACGAATTGGTGAATCATGACTCTCCATCACAATATTTATATGGACCAAAAAACTTGTAACGAAATTTTTTTTTGTTTTATTATACACTTTTCGAACCCTTCTCGGGTTTTACAAGTGTTTGATCTACACTTTTAGGTTACATTTTTTTAGAAATTTGATCATACTTTTGCATGCTATTACATTCGGACCTTTAATAATATTGTGTACATTCAAGGGAGGAAAAAGATCTATACTAGCTAGTTGTCTTAATAGTTTATTGCGGTGTGCACTGTATAGAGTACAATCCCAGAGCACGTGTTTTAAAGTTTCGTTATCCTGTCCGCACTGACAAAAAGGTGAGTAAGGTAAGTTTACAATCTTAATTCGAGAAAGAGATTCCGATAGATGATAATGGTTTGCTCTGCAGCGGTTAACCATTACTATTAATTCACGTTTGAGTTTTTTGTTATGAAACCAAGGCTTAGTTTTTTCGTGATAGTATTGTTCAAAGAATTTCACTCCTTTGCTACGGCCTAGTCCCTTTATTATATTACATGTGTTTTCAAACGCTTGCTTTTTAATTAATTCGAAGTAGTCTGTATGCGGTATCTGTCGGATGTTACAGTAATTTTTGTCAGTTTCGGATTTAGCTAATCCATCCACGTACTCATTGCCTCTCACTCCTATGTGCGAGGGGATCCAGAAGAACTTTATGTTGGAGTCTGGGTTTTCTAATATAAGCTGGTTGTATTTACTTATAATTTCATATACTAAGAAGTTTGTTTTCGAACTTAATTTTTGGCACTTTCAAGGCTTTGAAGAGCACTGAGGGAGTCAGAGAAAATGAATACGTTACTTTTATAATGGTGCAATGCGATATCCATAGCTAAGCTGAGAGCAGTGCACTCGGCAGTATACACAGAAGAATACAAATTAATGCTTTTTGTGGTTTCAATGAATGGGGAGAAGCAGGCAGTGGCTGCGCCAACATATCTGCTTCCTAAAACATTACTTCCATCCGTGTATACCGAATTGTATAACGAAATTGTTTTGCATTACTAATTCTTTAGAAAAGGGAAAAAAAGAGGCGTACTCTTTCTTAGTAATCGATTGGAAAAAAGACAGAAGTCAAGAAAGAAAACTAGTTACTAATTCATTTATCATAAAGTCATAAAAATCTTAATTTGTTATTAAAGAACAAAGAAGTTTAAATCCTACATATAAACAGTAAACTATATACTTCCATAATTTTCGACCGTTTAACGAAATTGACTTTTATACCTTGGCGACGCAAGTACAAATTGCCCGGCGAGTTAACCCCTTGGCATTTCGTAAATGTTTTGCTTACCAAGTATTTAAACAGCTGCTACTCGTAAACAAAATTACGTAGGGTAAACGCTTCACTTATCAACTTATATATAACACAGCCGTGACTTTGCAATGATGAGAGAGAGAGAGAGATCTACCGAAAGATACAAATAAATGTCCTGACCTCAGATGACCAAAATTGCTGTCAACATAGGCTATAGTAGTGAAGTAACACTGGAGGTGTTTCTTCATATTACCGGGGTGGAAAGTGTTCGACGAATGATCAAACACTGATACAACTAGCCGGCTTGGCCTTTTACTTCACTACTCAATAACATAGTACAGCATAGAAAACTTAATTATGAGACCTGCGTGGACGCATGTGGAAAAATAGCATATAGTCCTCACTTCTTTAGCCACAAGAAAGAAATAACGCAGCTTTCTTTTCAAGGGTAAATAAAAAATTATGTTCCCCTAGCTCGTTTACGACCGCTAATCTACGCTCTCATAATCCCTATTTAACCTACTTTTCGTCAGCATATACATATCAACTGTCCATCGCGCGCCTGGCCTGACCTATCCATATACTACTCTTGCTGTCTCTCTCTCTTTCTCTTTTTTTCTCCTCGCTACTGCAAATCTTCAGATAACTTCGATCGGTCGTCGGCAATCATCGGTAGCTGAAAGAGAGGAGCCATCAGTTTGACGTATTCTTATAATATGCCCAACGCTGACCACTGTGTCTTGCTAAGAGTAGAAAAAAAGGAGGAGAAAAGCCAACGAGACACGAGCTAATCGTTTGCTCCTATCACAATATTTACGAGTATATTAGTAATATAATATATCGTATATAGTATACCGGGTGTTTTATTTTCATCCAACCACGCGCATAACCTAGAAAAACAATCGTTATCAAAAAATGACCTCTACAAAATTGCAGGGGACAGAGGGTGCCACCAAATGCTACCATTAACTTTGACCCTTAATGCGTTTTTCAAGGTCATCTGAATGTCAAAGTGCTTTTTTTAATGGGAACCCCTATTTTTGACCCTGGAATCGTGTAGAGTGGTCAAAATTACATCCAAAATGATATTTCAAGTTTGTAATTGTGACCTGAGAAGGTCAATTAGAGTTAAAATACTCAAAAAACTGTATTTTTGTCATACCGATGTCTCTGTACAATTTATTAATTAAATTAATTAATTCTCTGATTCTCCATTATGAATTTGTCTCCTATTTATTACTGAAGTAGACAATTTTTTCAGTTAAAAATAATTTTTCATATTGACTTTTACCCTTGCTTATTGTTACATACAGTTTATATTTAATATAGCACTAATTAAATCTTTTGTTTAACATTGTTTTCATCTTAAATTTAATAGTCGTAGAAAAATTATCTCATTTTTTTTTACTTTCTTATAATCAAAATTTTCACTATGGCTGATTATCCAGCGGCTGAAAGGGTTGATATTCTATTGGTTTATTGGTAAATGTAGGCATAATTACCGACTGCTCTTTATCGAAATCGACATCCCAACAGGAGACATCCGAGTCATACAAAAATTCGTGAAATTTACTGTAGAGTTCAACAAGGACGACTAGCACGGGTTAGAGAACGTCGTAATTACAATGAATAAGATATTCGTGTAATAGTAGTTCTGGCAATGGTTCATTTAAATCGTAACATCAATACCCGTAGCATTCAAAGGCAAACCAATGGCTAATGTTTGTAGAATACTAAGAAATCATCGTTATCATTCATATCAAATCACTTTGACTCAAACCATCACACCTGCTGATATAAGATTACGTCTACAGTTTTGCCAATGGGCACGACAAATAATTGCTAATGATCCAAACTTTTTTCCATACGTAATGTTTTCAGACGAAGCAAACTTTCAACGCAATGGCCAGCTTAATCGACATAATTGTCATTATTGGTCGAATGTTAATCCGCATTGGCACAGGCAATAGATAATCAAAATCGATGGAGCCTTAACGTATGGTGTAGAATTGTTAATGGATACCTCATAGGCCCGTACTTTTTCGATGGAAATACAAATATGCATAATTTTTTATAGTTTCTGAGAGACCATCTTCCAGTACTTCTCGAAAAAGTAGATTTGTACACATGGTTAAAAACGTGGATTCAATTAGATGGAGCTCCTGCACACTATGCTCGAATAATTAGACAATATCTCAATCAATATTATCGTGATAGGTGGATTGGACGCACCAAGCGTGGAGATTTCGGTGTTCGATGGCCACCAAGACCTCCAGATTTAACATTACTTGATTTTTATTTGTGGGGATATTTAAAAGATATTATTTATGAACACGAACCAACAACAAGAGAAGGCGTGATGCCAAGAATTCGAACCGCTTGTGAAAACGTCCTAAGAGCTGTATTACTCAGAACAGTAGATCAATTTTAGTAGTGAATACAATTATGTATTCAAGAAAATGGTGGTATCTTTGAAAACTTACGTTAAATTCTGAAGAAAAGTGAGAGGCAAGAGGATTCACTTTAATTAAGCACCCTAAAGGGAACATAATCCTATTACGTCCACGTCGTTGTTTCTGGGTGATGCTAATCGTAGGATAAAAATTTGACTTTCAAATGACCTTGAATATCGATAATAGGGTCCAGGATATTGTCATATTCAAATTGTATATTTTTCCATTTTGGGATCCTTAATAAAAAAATTTTCAGTCACAACAAGATCTGTGACTTTTAAATGACCTTGCAAAATGGCATCAAACACAGCATGGCATTTTACACAATTAATTTCCAAAGGTATCTTTACAATATTTATTCTACCAAAAAAAGAGTTATTAGGAGGTTTTTTGAGCATTTGACCTTCAATTGACCTTCTCAGGTCATAAATACAAACTTGAAATATCATTTAGGATATCATTTTTCCCGCTCTAGATGATTCTGGGGTCAAAAATAAGGGTTCCAATAAAAAAAAAGCACTTTGATCTTCAGATGACCTTGAAAAACGAATTAAGGGACAAAGTTGATGATAGTATTTCGTAGCCGACTCAGTCCCCTACAACTTCCATAGAGGTCATTTTTTTGATAACGTTTGTTTTTCCTAGGTTATGAGCGTGGTCTGTTTAAAATGAAACACCCTGTATACGAGGTGTGTTCAAAAAGTAAGGTGACTTTGTATTTTTAAGAACAAATATTTATTTATTTATCAATATTTATGTTTTCCCCTTCAAAGTAATCCCTCTCAGATACAATACACTTATGCCAACGGTTTCTCCAATCCTCAAAGCACTTCTCATAAGCACTTTTCGGTATAGCCTTGAGCTCTTCCAGCGATGCAGTCTTTATCTCTTCAGTCGTTGCAAATCTCCGTTCTTTCATAGGTCTCTTTAGTTTTGGGAACAAGAAAAAGTCACATGGGGCCAAATCCGGTGAATATGGTGGCTGAGGCATGATTGTGATGTTGTTTTTGGCCAAAAAATCTCTCACAAGCAAAGATGAGTGAGCAGGGGCATTATCGTGATGCAAAAGGCATGAATTGTTTTTCCACAATTCTGGGCGTTTTCTTCGTATTGCTTCTCGCAAACGGCGCATAACTTCAAGATATTACTGCTTATTGACCGTACGTCTATATGGTAAGAACTCCTGATGCACCACGCCATGGTAATCGAAGAAAACAGTGAGCAAAACTATGACATTTGATCGAACTTGGCGTGCTTTTTTCGGTCTTGGCTCATCTGGGCTCTTCCATTGGGACGATTGGACTTTGGTTTCGATATCATAACCATATACCCATGATTCGTCACCAGTTATGACCCTTTTGAGTAAATCTGGGTCGTCGTTGACGTCATCCAACAGTTCTTGAGCGATGCTCATGCGATGGTTCTTTTAGTCAAAATGTAGCAATTTCGGAACAAACTTCGCTGACACACGTCTCATGCCCAAAACGTTAGAAAAAAGTTTCATGGCACGAGCCAAATGATATACCAACATCCTCAGCAACTTCTCTAATAGTGATTCGACGATTTTCCAGAACAATTTTCTTCACTGCTAGAACGTTTTCATCAGCTGTTGACATGAAATTTTTTTTTTTTTTAATTTATTTCCTAAGTATATTTACAATCTGTCGACCAAGTAAGACTAAATGACAATAAGTAAATTATTTAATACAGAGAATTTTACTAGATATCAGCAGAGTACTCCAATAAGTATTCTATCTTGTTTTTTTTTTTTTAATTAAAAGGTTCATGAATTAAAAAAGGTTCTATTTTTTATCTTGAGTTATGTCATGGTTTCATTATCTTGTGTTTCTTTAGTCTTGTATTTGTAATCGATTCCTCCAGAAGTGTGCTAATGAGTTTGTTTGTGTGGTTTTGTAGTCTTGTGTAATATTTTGCGTAGAAGGTTTGAATTTCTTCTTTCACTGATGCAATTTGTAAATCATTTCTAATGATATCGTTGGGAACAAACCACGGTGCGCGTATTATATTGCGTAGGACTTTCGCTTGAAATCTTTCTGAAATTTCAATGTTTGAGTTCGAAGCGGCTCCCCATAGTTGGATGCCGTAGGTCCAGACTAGCTTGAGTACAGCTTTGTACAGTAAAAGTTTATTTTCAATTTGTAGCTCCGATTTTCCTCCAATTAGCCAGTACATTTTCCTCCATTTTAATCCTAATTGTTTCCTCTTGGTGAATATGTGTTCTTTCCATGTCAGTCTTCTATCCAAGTGTATACCTAGGTATTTAACATGGTCCTTCTGTGGTATTTGTTTTTCGTTCAGCGAAATAGATGGACAGGTATCTTTACGCAGAGTGAATGTGATGTGAATTGATTTCCCCTCGTTTACTATTATTCTCCATGAATTTAGCCAATTTTGAAGATAGTTATTTACATAGTTTCGAATTGTTTCCGATGCTATTTTTGTTTCTTGGTGTGTTGTGAGTATTGCTGTATCGTCTGCATATGTTGCTGTCGATATATTTGAAGATTCTGGTAGGTCGGATGTGTATAGCAGATATAGTGTTGGGCCTAAAACACTGCCCTGTGGTACTCCTGCTTTGATTTCTTGCCATGTTGACACTTTTTTGTTGATCTTTACTTGAAATGTTCTATCCTGCAGATAAGATTCTAGCAAATCACTATAGCATTTTGGAAAAGACCCCTTCAGTTTGTGTATTAGCCCCTTGTGCCAGACTTTATTGAACGCCTGCGCGACGTCAAGAAATATGCCTGTACAGAATTGTTTATTTTCTATTGATTTCCTTGCTATTGATACGATTCTGTTGACTTATTCGATCGTAGAATGTTGGCTCCTGAATCTAAATTGGTGGTCCGGGATGAGTTTTTTTTCTGTTATGATTGGATTTATTCGTGCGAGTATGGATTTTTCATAGATTTTAGAAAGTACAGGCAGTAGACTGATTGGCCTGTATGATGTTACAAGTTCATTTTCTTTACCTGGTTTTGGTATTACGATGATCTCAGCTTTTTTCCATTGTGATGCAAAGTAGCAAAGACGGAAGCATGCATTTAATATTATTGTTATGTATCGAGTTGCTATCATTGGAAGCTTTTTAATCATTTTTCCTGTAATACTATCATAACCGGGGGCTTTTTTATTATTTATGGTATTGATGATTTTGTATACTTCCTTTAGTTTAACTGGTTTAAACGAAGTGCTGTCCTGTGCATTATGTTCTTCGAGTAATATTTCCTCTTCTTGTTTTGTGATTTTCCGTTTATGTGGTTTGAATACTTCACTTAGATGTTTAGCAAAAGTTTCCGTTTTCTCTTCGTCCGATCTGGCCTAAGTTCCACAGTCTCTACGTATGGGTGGAATGAATGAGGTTGGTCTCTTTAGCCTTTTTGTTGCTTTCCACAGTGAGTAGTCCGTTGCATCAGTTGGGCTAAGTGTTCTGAGTTTTTTCTGTATCTCTGCATTTTTCTCTATAATCAATACTTGCTTCAGTTCTTTTACTGCTCTATTTAAATTTGTTTTGTCATAGCTCGATCTTGTAATCTGATACCTTTTTCTCAGTAGTCTTTTTTCTTTGATTTTTTTCTCTACTATTGAGGAGATACTTAGTTGAGATTCTCTCCTTGTTACAGTAGTAGAGCATTTATTGATGGCTTCTGTTAGAAGAGAATTGAGTGTTTGTATACTGTTATCTATATCCCTTGTTGTTTTAAGAGGGACATTACATTTGATACGTTTCTCAATGAAGCTTGTATATTTTTTCCATTTTGTTATTGTGAGATTATTTACTGTTCTGTTTACTGTGGAGTTTAAAGTGACTATTATCGGCGAGTGATCTGAAGTAAGGTCTAAGCATGAGGAAGCTGTAATGTGTGATTTATTAATACCCTTAACTATTGCGAAGTCGATCAAATCTGGTTTTTTTGTCATGTCAGTTGGCCAATATGTTGGTTCTCCACTGGATATTGGGGTGTAATTATTTGTTTGTATTATCTCGTATAGCACTTTGCCTCTGAATGTTGGAGTTGATGATCTCGAACCCCACCACGGATGTTTGGCATTGTAGTCGCCTCCTGCTATGAAGCGATTTCCTAATGAGTGGAAAAAGTACGTCCAGTTTTCTTTTGTTATTGCTTTATTTGGGGGGCAGTAAACAGCTGTTACAGTTATAGGACCATTGTTGTCGTTGATGGTTACGCTAGTTGCTTGTATATTTATTTCACTAATGTGTACATTGACGTAATGGTTTATTTTTGTTTTGATGATGATTGCGGTACCTCCGTGTACTTTGTCGTGTGGATGATTTGTTTTGTATACTGAATATTTTGGTATGTGTAGAAAATTTTTGCTTGTGAAGTGAGTCTCTGAAATCAGCATGATATCAATGTTTTCGTACGTTAGAAATGCTCGTAATTCCTGATGCCTTTGCATAAGACCGTTTGCGTTCCAGATTACAATTTTCAGATATTCCATTGTTTTGCCATATTATTTATTAGTATTGTTAGTAAGTTTACCATTTTGTCCATTTTTTGCGTTAGATGTTCCATCATGCGTACAAGTTTGTTATTTGTTTGGTCTTGTGAGTAATTATTTGAGTCTGTTTGTACATCTATTTGTTTTGGTATGTCTGTCTCTCTCTGATCGTTATGTTTTGATTTTGAAACAGCTTGAGCATATGATGTGTTTGGTCTGATACTATTGTTGTCGAGATTTAAATTTGAATTTAACTGAATTTGAGTATTGTTTTGATTTTGATGTAATATTTTTTCTCGGAGTCTAGGATATAATTTTTGCTGTAATTGTTTTCGTGTAGGGCATCCTTTATAGCTAGCAGTGTGATTTCCTAGGCAATTTGCACATACTATTTCTTTGATTTTTTCTTTTATTGGGCAATCTTTGGTTAAGTGATGTTTAGCACATTTAACACATACTGCGCTCTTAAAACAGTAATTTTTTGTGTGTCCGAACTCTTGACAGTTATGACTTTGCGGTATTTCTCTCTTAACGTTCGGTGGTTCGAATTTGATTACTGTATTTCATAGCCTGTTTATTTTATAAATTTCTTGACTTTTGTAATCGTGTTCTATTTCCACCGAAAATAATGGTAACGGTATTTTTGTGGTACGATGTCGAATGTTGCTGATGTTCATCACTTTATGACCGTGTTCCTTTATAGCCTCTTTCAGTTCTTTTATGTCTACTGAAGGGTGTATACTTCTTAAAATTACTCTAAATCCTTTTTCTTCTTTGCGTTGATATGTGTAAAACTGCGTGTGTTTTTTTTTCAAAGCGCTAACAATTGGCAAGTATTTTTCAGTTATGAACGGTTGTATTTTTATTTTGTTTTGCCCGGTTATCTTTAAGGTATAGCTGTCTTTTGCTATCTCATTTAGCAGTTTTTCTAACGGGCGAATATCCTCTACATTATATACGAAGATCGGAGGTGATTTGACTTTAGGTGTATTTAAATCTTTACTTACTCCGTTTTCTTCTTCATTTCCTTTTTCATTATTTTCCTGTAGAAGCTCGTACCTGTTTTTCGTGTTACTTAGCCAATACTCAGGTAATTTTGATTGTCTTTCCCTGTCGTGGGTTTGATTGTCAGGGCTAACTCTTTTTCTTTTGACGCTTGCTATTTTCTAGTCCTTGGTGTTTTTATTGGGAGTAATATCTCCCGACTGAGTGGCCATTTCTGCCGTTTCTTTTGTGAACTTTGTTAATTACATTCCTTAACTTCTTGATTACAATCAGTTTTTGCAAATTCACTGTCACCTCACTTAGATCGGTTTATACTTTCGCTTTTCGGCTAGAGCGCTGTATTTGCACGTCTGTACACTACAGTGGTCAATCGCTGAATGTTGACATGAAATAAAATTAAAGTGAAATAGAGTGAGGTGAAATAAAATTAAATGAATAACAATTTGAAACACTCACGGTTTAGCACAAAGAAGCCTGGAATTAAAATCTTTTCTTATACAAAATAATGGCTTGATGCCTAATATCTGAATAATCTAATAACTCAACTGCAATTCAGACGTAAAAAATATTTGAAAATTCCACAATACAAAGCATATAGAGCAAAGCCAGTTTTTTAGGTTTAGGAATAAAAAAAGTCACTAAGGACCAAATCTGGTGAATACGGTCTACTAATTCGAAATTTAACATATTCAATTTCCTTATAACACACCATAGTCAATTAGAAGGAATAAAAAAGAAAATTCACTCAAAGCTTATAAAACGTGCTGGTAATATTAATAAAAATATTAATCATTATCAATATAAAATTAATGATAATGTATTATTACGGAGTCAAAATATAAGTAACAAAGAAGAATAAATAATTAAAATTTCTTAAACTTATATGAAGACCCGTATATAATCAAAGCTATAATAAGCTTAGATACATACCCATTAAAATACAAGAACAGTAAAGATACATCTCTATTGATTTCATACATCTCTATTGATGCCGTACCAATTCTAGCCACTAGAGGACTCACCTTCTCTCCAAACAAATTAGCATATTAAATCAATATATGTGCGAATACTGGAAAAGGTAAGCTAACGATTTCTTGAGATGGGAAAAGATAAATATAACCAAACAGATTCATCAGATCTAAGGAACCTTATCCCTTTCCCTCAATCTAAAATATTTAAACCATCGCAAAATATGGTTCCCGACTCTGTGTGCAAAAGCACCCAGACACAACCCAAGCACTATTGGATGGTAAGGGTGGAAATTAAAGATAATTCCACAATTCCTTTACTGCCATCTAGCGTGCCTCGCCTAGCTTCTCCTGTGCTTTCTGCGTCCCTTCCAAGAACCTCGAGGAAACGGAAGCGCAGGATACGCAAGAAGATCTGCAAGCTGGATGCGAGTATTGCTGACACGGAGGAAGGAATTGTGTAACTCCAAAAAAATCTAGCAGTTACCCAACCTCAACTGGAACGTCCACCTACACCGGGAAAGACCATGGATGGAAAAGTAGCAGAAAAACAACAAACAATATTATAAATATAAAAAAAATAAAGAAAGAAAATAAGAATAAAAAGCTCATAGAGAACTGGATTCATGAGACTTCTTTCACGTAGATCATTCAGTCTCAAGAGGGAGCTATGTAACAGTCCTATCTAAGAACTATTCTCTCATTTTCACTGGATTACTGCAACCCGCTAAAATCATCAATCTGTTTACTTCAATTAGCATATTAAACGGCGTTTTTATATTTATAATATTGTTTGTTTTTTTCTGCTACTTTTCCATCCATGGTCTTTCCCGGTGTAGGTGGACGTTCCAGTTGAGGTTGGGTAACTGCTAGATTTTTTAGGAGTTACACAATTCCTTCCTCCGTGTCAGCAATACTCGCATCCAGCTTGCAGATCTTCTTGCGTATCCTGTGCTTCCGTTTCCTCGAGGTTCTTGAAAGGGACGCAGAAAGCACAGGAGAAGCTAGGCGAGGCACGCTAGATGGCAGTAAAGGAATTGTGGAATTATTTTTAATTTCCACTCTTACCATCCAATAGTGCTTGGGTTGTGTCTGGGTGCTTTTGCACACAGAGCCGGGAACCATATTTTGCGATGGTTTAAATATTTTAGATTGAGGGAAAGGGATAAGGTTCCTTAGATCTGATGAATCTGTTTGGGTATATTTATCTTTTCCCATCTCAAGAAATCGTTAGCTTACCTTTTCCAGTATTCGCACATATATTGATTCAATATGCTAATTTGTTTGGAGAGAAGGTGAGTCCTCTAGTGGCTAAAATTGGTACGGCATCAATAGAGATGTATGAAATCAATAGAGATGTATCTTTACTGTTCTTGTATTTTAATGGGTATGTATCTAAGCTTATTATAGCTTTGATTATATACGGGCCTTCATATAAGTTTAAGAAATTTTAATTATTTATTCTTCTTTGTTACTTATATTTTGACTCCGTAATAATACATTATCATTAATTTTATATTGATAATGATTAATATTTTTATTAATATTACCAGCACGTTTTATAAGCTTTGAGTGAATTTTCTTTTTTATTCCTTCTAATTGACTATGGTGTGTTATAAGGAAATTGAATATGTTGAATTTCGAATTAGTAGACTGTATTCACCAGATTTGGTCCTTAGTGACTTTTTTTATTCCTAAACCTGTGACGAGAGCAAGCAGTACGCTTGCTCTTCGTCTGCCTTTCTTCTCTCTCTCCCTCTTATCGCTCGGCATGGCGACGTGGTCAGCGTTCGGCGCATATATTTATTGCGCCTAACCACTGGCCTTTATGTTTTTCCAGCCGCCGAAGATTGCCGAGCAAGATTGAGAGCGCCCGAAGAAACAAGAGCGCAGCGACTATGAGGTAGAGAGAGACGGAGAGAGAGTGAGAAAGAGAGAGAGAGAGAGAGAGAGTATTAGGCCTATGCAGGGATTGGCAGGCGCGCAACGCGTGACCGATAAGCGACGCGTCGCATGCCGCCTAACTAATAGGTCAAGGTAGGGAGAGGAGCGAGCGCCGCTGAGCGACTGCAAGATGCGCGCAAGAATTAGTGCGTGATAGAGTCGCCGCCGAGCCTTACTAGAGTGAGGTAGTTCCCGAAAGAAAGTTGAGGAGAGAAGTTGGAAGTAACAGCGCAATGAGAGAAAAAGTACACGTGCAGCAGTGACCAGACCAGGGCGAGCCGAGGCAACGTGTGGAGGCAACACCTGCAGCAGGGCGTTCAGTGTCGCCCTCGCCGCCATGCACGGCATGACTTCCAGGGGATTCACCACGGGCTATGCCGAGGAAGACATCCAGCCAGCGGCCAGATCAACTCCCCGTTGCCGACTCATCGCCAAGGACAAAGGTCAGGTTATCTCTCTCCCCCGGTGTTTCTCTCTCTCATGGTGATGTTTCTCTCTCTCATGGCTACGCTCATCGTAATGCGGTAGAGAGGTTTCAACGTATTCTTTCCTTTGTAAGGAGGTAAATGGCCAAGGCGATTTAGTCGCCGGGCCATTCGTCCTCCCGCGTTAGTTTAAGTTGTTCTGTATATGTGCGCGTGATGTAAACGTTATTGTAACTGATTTTGTATTTGTTTGTCTGAATAGATTTAAGCTGTACGTTCCAAGCAAAGAAAATTATTTATTCGTTCGACCTATCCTCTCGTTCCCCGATTGTTAAAGAGCGAAAGTGCCTCTCTTACTCTCCCCTTAATAAATTAGTGACGTCAGTGCCGAATAAGGCGCTGCCCCCGTTACAAACCTAAAAAACTGGCTTTGCTCTATGTGCTTTGTATTGTGGAATTTTCAAATATTTTTTACATCTGAATTGCAGTTGAGTTATTAGATTATTCAGATATTAGGCATCAAGCCATTATTTTGTATAAGAAAAGATTTTAATTCCAGGCTTCTTTGTGCTAATCCGTGAGTGTTTCAAATTGTTATTCATTTAATTTTATTTATGAGTGTGGTATGCAGACTAAGCATTGTATCTATTCTGTTCATAATTGCGTTAACAAGTTTTTTTCAATCGCTATTTTGTAAATACTGCAGTTGGCTACCTGTGCATACGTAATGTTTGTATGCCTATTATATAAATATTTACAAATAATTATAAATATTAACGATATTTTCTGTACTTGTTATTTGTTTTGATCTTATTGTTAGTGCTAGAAATAATTTTTGCCGTAGAAGTTTTTCCAACACTGCATCTCTTATAAATATATATGATTTTCGCCATAGTTTGAACAGTTAACTTTTTTTATTTTTGTTTGCATATACATATGGTAGAAGCAGGAGTTTTATTACAATATTTTTTGGTATGCTCATATACTTGGAATACGAGGTGTGTTCAAAAAGTAAGGTGACTTTTCAAATTTTACGGGCAACGTACTTTCGATTATCGATTTTTTTAGGGTTTTGCGTGCTCGGCGATTTCTTGCTATCGAAAAATATGGATCAAAGGATTTACATCAAATTTTGTGTAAAAAATAAAATAAAGTGCTCCGAAACACTTGAAATGTTGACGGTGGCATACGGTGAAACTGTTCTGAGTAAAAAAAATGTTTACAAGTGGTACAAACTCTTTCAAGATGACCGGGAAGATGCCAATGACGAGCCTCGCTCTGGACGCCCAAGCACGTCAATAGCTGATGAAAACGTTCTAGCAGTGAAGAAAATTGTTCTGGAAAATCGTCGAATCACTATCAAAGAAGTTGCTGAGGATGTTGGTATATCGCTTGGCTCGTGCCATGAAATTTTTTCTAACGTTTTGGGCATGAGACGTGTGTCAGCGAAGTTTGTTCCGAAATTGCTACATTTTGACTAAAAAAACCATCGCATGAGCATCGCTCAAGAACTGTTGGATGACGTCAACGACGACCCAGATTTACTCAAAAGGGTCATAACTGGTGACGAATCATGGGTATATGGTTATGATATCGAAACCAAAGTCCAATCGTCCCAATGGAAGAGCCCAGATGAACCAAGACCGAAAAAAGCACGCCAAGTTCGATCAAATGTCAAAGTTTTGCTCACTGTTTTCTTCGATTACCATGGGGTGGTGCATCAGGAGTTCTTACCATATAGACGTACGGTCAATAAACAGTATTATCTTGAAGTTATGCGCCGTTTGCGATAAGCAATACGAAGAAAACGCCCAGAATTGTGGAAAAACAATTCATGCCTTTTGCATCACGATAATGCCCCTGCTCACTCATCTTTGCTTGTGAGAGATTTTTTGGCCAAAAACAACATCACAATCATGCCTCAGCCACCATATTCACCGGATTTGTCCCCATGTGACTTTTTCTTGTTCTCAAAACTAAAGAGACCTATGAAAGGACGGAGATTTGCAACGATTGAAGAGATAAAGACTGCATCGCTGGACGAGCGCAAGGCTATACCGAAAAGTGCCAATGAGAAGTGCATTGAGAATTGGAAAATCCGTTGGCATAAGTGTATTATATCTAAGGGGGATTACTTTGAAGGGGACAACATAAATATTGATAAATAAATAAATATTTTTTCTTAAAAATACAAAGTCACCTTTCTTTTTGAGCACACCTCGTACATTGGGAAATATCTCTTTATTTACGCGGTGATACGAAATTAATACTTTGGTTTATGAGTTTTTCATTTTTCTAGATTTATTTATAATTTTCGCTTGTTTTTGATTGCATGAAGAATATTGTTAACGAATTTTCAGTTATTCTATGTTTAATATTTAAAATTCTAATTACTCTATGATTATAAGTTTCAATTCCTTTTTTAATTTATCAATCTTGATCGACGAGTGCATATTTTTAAAAATCATATTACATGGTTTGTTGTCTTGAAATATGTAAAAGTCAGTATTTTTATTTTCTAATGCTTTTATTATTAATATCAATAGTTATGGATTTTATATTTGTATTTTAATTTTTTTGGTAGTACTTTGAAGGTATATTCGATTTTTAGCAACTTGATCAAGAAGTCTTTTTAATGGATTTACTCCACTTACAAATATTCGTAGTGATTTTGGTACTTTAATCGTTACTTATGTGTCGATAATGCGTCTACAATGTCTGCATTTTTATTTCCTTCAATTTCTTTGAAAATTTCAAACTAATTTTTTATTCTGTCCCAGTGTTAGATGTGATGCTTCAAGAGTCTTGAAAAAAAACCGATTTTGAAAAGTTAGAAGAGTATACTCGTGAAAGTGTAGCTAGCATACATTACGGTTGAAGGTCTATTGCGACGACCACTCTAAAAGTGGCTACTGCTTATCTTTTTTCTGTACGAGTTACAGCGCTCCCCTCAGAATATGTAACATGAGAGGCCTGATATGCGGATTGGAGAAAAATAGTGCGAATATAGACCTTCAAATCAAGTTGTAGAGCGCCAATCAGCTCTCAATGGGGGGTCTATCTTTTAGTGATGAATTAAACGTAAATAGAATGGTTGGGTGATGTATAAAATACTCATTCTTGTCTGACAAAATATATTGATTTATTGAACTAATTTCAACTACTAATGTAAAATACAATATTACGATTTTTACTATTGTTATTTTTTATTTATGCCATGTACTATTGCAAACAAATATTTTTGAAACAAAATTTTGCAGCTCTGTAATAAAATGTATAGGTACAAAAAAATATTAGAAAGATATAGATGTTAAAGTAAAATAAAAATTATTTCGAAATAAATTTGAATATATACTATCAACTATTATACTGTTTAACTACTTTAATTATTATTCATCTGCTATAATTCATATTCAGCCTCGTATTCATCACTTGAGTCTATAAGATCATTTCAAATTTTGTAATTATCGTAATTGGTAGAATATACACATAATTCACAACACTGCAAATCTTGAGATAAATGAAAGCATATTTCTTTAAGAATAAATTAATTTTTATAATATTTCTATGAATCTATCTTCTTCAAAGTAATTGACTAACAATACGTTGTTTTCCATTATCCATGCTTCTTAGATCAAAGGATGTAATATTCTCAGATTTCAACCATTGATTTACTTACCATTTAATATGTAAAACATATAAATAAATATATAGATAGGTCTCTGCTACCAAATAACTTTTTTAGGGCTTTAACGAATGGACATTCGCTAGGACGCGCGCATATATTGAAGAGCGACTCTAACAAAGAATAGTAACCAATTGGTACCAAAAATCAGCGCTTGCTAAACTTCCTATCAAATCATCTATTCGCCTATAAGAAAAATATAATTGTATTATAAATTTACTTATTATTTATTGTAAATATAATAATTAAAATTTTTATTTCTGTTGCTTTTTTGGCTTCAGAAGAACATAAAAATTTTAGGAGGTTAATTAATAAAAAAAAATTATAACGGAATTTTAATCTATTTCAAGTAGTTAATTTAGTTAATTAAGCTTTTTTATTACTAAAAAACTATTTTCGTGAAAAAAATGGAGAATCGATTACTAATATGAGATATAACATAAATTATGCGATAGATTTTATAAAAAAAAATATATATATTGTAACGGGGGAGATAATCTGAAAATGGGAATTTAATTAAGAACAAACTTCCACGATGCAGAGCAAATCGCCGCTCCGTTAAACACGTATGATAATACGTGTATTCGCCTTAACGTCAGATGATTTATCCTAGTTGTCTTCTATCGAACGGAGTTGAACTCACCTTAAGTCACGTGTCTTGTTACACTTGATGAGTTTTAAGTGTGAGCGATTTTACTCCTAATCTTCTTAATCCCCTAGACGTAATTGGATTAAAACCTAAGCCTTTTTCAATTACTTAAGCCACTAAGAAAATTAAATGACGAAAACGGCGAATAAATTTAACAGACTTTAATTAATAAAAAAATCACTACAGTCTTTGTAGGGCCGAAAGACTAACGCTCGCGAATAGGATTTTACAATTAACTATTTTCCGTGAGAAAGAGAGAGAGAGAAGATTCGAATATTACCGCGAACTAACGCTCGGCGCGAATACAAAAAATAACACTATCACGAATATACAAAATATCGAAAGTATTTTGTATCGCTTAATATGACGGGAGGTGCACCTACCATGCGGTGCAATTACGGTGATCAGCCGTAATTGTTGTAACAATTTCAACTGCCGCTGCCCCTCTATTATCAGCTGTGCTGCCTCGATTCGTTTTTATCTGCTGCTTCTGCACCGCTGCTTGCTGCTGCAATACTTTCGTTACACACATGCACGTAATTGACCAAAGAAAACTTTATTCGGTGATAACAAAGTGCGAAAAATAAATCGGCGGTAACTCGCGTTCACAGCTGAGGCGTAACTAACTATTCAAAAGATCGCGCGTCCCCTCTCTCTCTCTCTCAATAGTTCGAACTAACGTGCGAGAAGCAGAATCGCGAACGGTTCGATTAATTAAATCGACTACCGTTGCAATATATATATCAAAATATTACGCTATATTGACAAAATACCCCAATATTACGTATAATTAATATTACAATGCTATTGCATTTAAAATCATATAACATCCGTGCTGATCTATTGATTAATAAAATAATGTCGTTCGTAATAAAATTAGAAAAAACATGTCGTAATAAATAGAACTAACTTTGTACATAAATTATGCGGCAAAGGTTACGATGTTGTACATAAAGAGTATCCCACTTTAGTTCATTAATGTCTAATCGGAAAAAAATTTCTTAGAAGAAAACTATCTAGAATTGACTAAAGAATAAACCTAAATATTTTTCCAGAAGTTACGATCAACTTTTTTTTTTTTTTATTTTGCAAATTGTCAAATTTTGGTCAATTGTAACAATCCTTCGAATCGTTACAAAAAATCTGGATATACTCCTTGGTCGATTTACTAAACACTTTCGGTTCTTAGTAGTTTTTTCATAAAGTACTTTGCTTCCGGCAAGTGATCTTAATAATCATTTTTTAATTTTTCGATTATAAGATTTTGGAATTTGTTTTCATGGAAACAAAGCATATTATGAAAAAATTACTAACAAGTAACGCTGCCCGACCGTTACTCAATGATCAGAATGAAACTTTGCACATCCATAGAACACTAAAAAATATGGAACCCCTATTTTTTCATTTTCTCGGAATTAGCTTTTAAGGGGTAGAAACCATCCCTAGAAAATGATAAAGGCGGAAACCTTCATGAACGAAATATAAAAAAATATATATATATATATCATACAAACTCATTCTTCCAAACCTACCCACAGAATCCACTCAAACGAAACATCCGCCTTACCTCAAATCTTACCCCTTTTCCAAATCATCCCATCCCCTTACCCGAACATAGAGCGTCCAACTAAACTAATTAAACATTTTCGTCTTGACTATACTACTCTCACGTAAGTCAATCAAACCTTATTATCGCTTCCACATAAACTAACCCCATCGCGACCACCAACCCACCCACCCTGGATAGGCTTTCAAGGGGTAGAATCCAACCCCAGATACTTAAACCCAATTTCCTTGATCCCCGAGCCCTGTAACCTGCGAGGCTATAAACCCCAGATCCTTAATCCCAAATTCCTTATGAGCCCTGTAACCTGCGAGGAACTTGAACCTTTAACGTCATTTTAAGGTCAGGAACAACGACGTGGATGTAGTAAATTCTGTTCCCTTTGGGGTGCTTGTTTCACGTGAGTCCCCTTGCCTTTCACGTACTTCACCTCTTACATACATTACTGTATCAAGAGATATCCTCTATTTTACAAGTTCGTTACAATAATGAGGTGGGTTTTCTTCACTGATCGCAAAAAAGTACTGTATGCACAAGTTTTCAGAACACCAAGCACATTTGATCATTGGCAACAAAATGCACATTTTGTATCAACATTCTGAAAGCAGTATTGCACAGGGGTTTGACATTTATTCGGTTGATCTGTCACGTAGCCACTTTTCCACCATCCGTATTTAAACATATTTATGAATCTTGGCGCTGAAAACTGATAATGTGTCAATGACTGTAATTTTAAAATGGTATTTCTCAAATGTAAATTTATTTCAAAATTGTTTAACATTACCATATCAGAAAAACATTTGACGAAATTTTTCCACGGTCTAAAGCCATAGACATCTAAAGGTTGGATCATCCCAGTCGTTCCAGCAGGTATAGTACGAATTTGGACGACTTTATTTCCTTTATTTATCTTTTCAAATACTTCTTCAGTTTGCCCTGTCCAAGAATCCAACAATAGTGAAGAGTCCAGACCGGCAAAAGAGAGAAAGACTTTTTCAAACCATTTTGCGGCAATTTGAGATGTCAATTTTCCAGAATTAGAAGGGTAAACAAAAATATTATTTGCTGTATACAAATTCTTTCGTACAATTGGTCCAAACTCGCCATCAGTTTCTTTCAAGACTATTAATAAGGGAGAATGGAGTTTGCCATCAGCTGAAATAATCGGTTGTATAGTGTAACTATGAGTTAATGAGTTTATTGATTGAGCAAGACATTCTACTTGTAGTGATCCCTTGATTGACAACGTACGGCCTGCAAATTGAATTGAGCTTCCAAATTGAATCCCGATTGATCAGAATTATAAATATTGGCTACACCTTTCGATTGAATATCTTTGCGAATCTCTTCTACGAATTTCGAAGCCGACTGTGATAATTCAGAAACATTTGACAATTGTGCAGTAGTAACAAATTTATTGATTTTTCTAGAGACTATTCTATGCTTCACTTTAAAGTTATGTATCCATTTTGATGAAGCCTTAAATAATTTCGAAGATAACTTTACATTTTCTCTAGCTTCGAGCGCCCACCTTTTCAAATCTGAATCGTGAATCGGTAAACATTTATCAAAAGCACTATTAAACTTTTCTAAAACATACTTTGAAATTTTAAGTAGTTTTTCTGACTTTGATCCTCCTTTTTCAATTTGATTTTCCCATCTGTACAACATCATTTGATGTATTACATTTGCAAATTTACTTTGTACAGATTCAAGACTTCTTCTTTTTCTCTTACCTGAACGCCAGTAAGTGACCGCTCTTATCTTATACTCCAAATCTGCACTACCGACTAATGGCAGATGTTTATCATCTTCATTTGAATCATCAGATTCTTCTAAATGCAAATCATCAACTTCCAATGCTTCAGCTATTACGCTTTCTTCATTGTAAGACAAACTTTCATAACTGTCAATAAATAATGAGCAATCGGATGCTGTTCTTATAAAATCTGCCAGGTTAGAAGCGAAAGATCGTTCTTCATCAGTTATTCTAGATTCGATGTTATATTCAGCACCGTCGAAAGCAGAACGCAGCAAATTTAAAATATTTTTTGGATTCATCAGCATTTTGAATTTATAAATTTTTGGTCAAACAAAAAGCAGTCTTCAATATATTATTTAACTATTGCTATTTGAAAATCGAACTATTATTTTAAATATGGAAAGAAAAAGAATCAAAACGTGACATATGAAAGCTAAATAACAAAGAAAGATTAATAGGTATTTTAAATATCTTTTACTACAAAAATTATTAAGTACATACAAATGTTTATAAAGAGGAGATTTTACTCTAAATGTGTTAAAGCATGAAATGAATCTAGACCGGCAACTTTTTATGAAAATCATTTATTCTTTATAAAGTAATAACTTCGCAGTATATTTTTTGATGTTTTACCGACGTGTGTTATGGGAAAGCCAGAAAATATAAAAAAAACTTATAGTTTGTGTATTTAAATTATACTAATTATGAATGAACAGTTTTATACTTATTTTCATTTCGAAGAATTTTTATTCGAATTTTTGAAAATACATTATACTTATTAATTAATCAGATATTTCTCAAACTGTTTTTAAGATTAATATGTTTTAACAACACATAAATTATCAAAAATTATAAAAAACTGATATCAATTCTTTTTCAAATTAACATCAAGGAATTTAATATAACTATAACACAGGTCGACAAAATTTGGCAAAAATATGTTACCAGAACACGAGTATACTTTCCCGAAGTTTTGCCAAGTGCTGAATCCAAATTCGAGGTCAGAATTTCTCTAGTGGCTCAGGCTTTCGAGATATCCTAATCTAAATGTACGAAACAAGCGGTTTTGGCCTATTTTTGAGGTTATGTAGCTTCGCAACTTCTCTCCTTAAAAAAAAACACTTTAAAGTAGACCTACACTGTTCTTCCAAATACCGTTGAGTTTGCTTAAATATTTCTTCCAGCCAAAATACTCATTTTTAAAATATCGAATTTCATGAATTTTCCGAAGATTAAAATATTCGTTCCTATAACTTAAAACGAATATTTAAGGGAGGAAAGATAGGACAAGTCCACAAACCCGGCTCGGGGGTTAAGAAAATTGGGGTTAAGGGTCTGGGGTTATAGCCTCGAAGATTATAGGGCTTGGGGGTTAAGGAAATTGGGGTGAAGGGTCTGGGGTTATAGCCTCGCAGGTTATAGGGTTCGGGGGTTAAGGAAATTAGGGTTAAGAGTTTGAGGTCATAGCCTCGCAGGATGCAGAGCTCTCGGGTTAAGGAAATTGGGGTGAAGGGTCTGGGGTTATAGCCTCGAAGATTATAGGGCTCGGGGGTTAAGGAAATGGGGTGAAGGGTCTGGGGTTATAGCCTCGCAGGTTACAGGGCTCGGGGATCAAGGAAATTGGGTTTAAGTATCTGGGGTTGGATTTTACCCCTTGAAAGCCTATCTAGGGTGGATGGGTGGGTGGTTGTGATGGGGTTAGTTTATGTGGAAGCGATAATAAGGTTTGATTGATTTACGTGAGAGTGGTATAGTCAAGACGAAAATGTTTAATTAGTTTAGTTGGACGCTCTATGTTCGGGTAAGGGGATGGGATGATTTGGAAAAGGGGTAAGATTTGGGGTAAGGCGGATGTTTCGTTTGAGTGGATTCTGTGGGTAGGTTTGGAAGAATGAGTTTGTATGATATATATATATATTTTTTTTTATATTTTGTTCATGAAGGTTTCCGCCTTTATCATTTTCTAGGGGTGGTTTCTACCCCTTAAAAGCTAATTCCGAGAAAATGAAAAAATAGGGGTTCCATATTTTTTAGTGTTCTATGGATGTGCAAAGTTTCATTCTGATCGGTGAGTAACGGTTGGGTAGTGTTACTTGTAAGTACAAAAAATGGTTACAACAGACAAAGGAGTAAACCTAAATTTTTTTCGAAAACATTCGAGGGATTTTTGTAATTTAGCAAAAATTGGTAATTTGCTAAATCATAAATGTCGATTTTAACATATCGGAAAAATACAGTTGTATATTTGGCTAAATCTAGATAATTTTTCTTCTACAAAATTTTTTAATACAATGCTTCGTTTTCGAGAAAAAAATTTATGAATGTTCAGCAACAATTTTGCATTTTGAGCGCCATTTTGAAATGTTTAATTGATCAAACTGTCTTCGACATACTATATCCTTTAAATCGGGATATTGCGTTTACAGGTTAGATCTGTTTAAAGTATATTCCAAACCGGTAACTCTTTAAAAACTCGAAATGAAAAAAAAAATTGTCTTCGATAATAGTGATGTTTTTGTTTTAAACAATATTTTTCGGTACAAAAATTAAAATAAAGTTATAAAGTAAAGTTAAATTAAAGTAAAGTTATAAAAATATACTTATTGCAATTTTTTTTCCTTGAAATGCAATAGCTATGAGCGCTGAGAGGTGTACAAAATGTGTCTGGCTGGATGTTAATAGGTTAACTTGAATAGAAGAAGAACTCAACTTTGAAAGGTTTTCGAAAAATGTTTCAAATAAAATTTCTATATTCCAGAGAGTAGCAAATTATAATAACCTCATACTTGACCTTAAATTTGATTTAAAGGTCATTTCAACATCAACTTTACTTTTTTTTTAATATGAATTTCTATTTTTGAGCTTGGATTCGGATATCATGGGAAACTTTACGTTCAGATGACCTATCATATGTAGGGTCCGGAAAACCTTCCGTGGCCGTGTCAAGGTTAAATTTTTTTTTTGCCTATGAAGACTCTTGACACTGTTGAATGTAATTTCGTTGCTGATACAAACTTTTTTAAAAAATCAGGATTTTCATCCAATACGTCAAAAGCCCAACTACAAAATTGTACTCTACGTACATAATCTTCTCAGATTAATTCCTATATCAGATTAATGTGCTGGTCTTATCTCAATAATCTATCAGCTGCAGTTCTGGGTATTCCTATTGACCTCTCAATCTGTTATGTATTAACTTCTGAATTTAAATGAACGAATTTATTTTACTTTCAACGTTTATCGCTTGAGGGGAAGGATGGCTTCGGTTAGGATATTCAGAGTAGATCCGAGCAGTAACTCGCGAGTTCCTTTTGCATGCACTTGTCATCAAGAGAATGTCAACTATTTCATTAGAAGTAATTAGCCATTCTGTATATAAAGAAAAATCTTATACTTTTATTTTATGATTCTGATATGATACAAAAGATAAGGTTCTCTAATGCATCAAAAAGTCTAGAATCGAAAAATTGTTTTTATTTGAATTTTACGCGAGTGAAAGATTGTTTATTTGTTGATGAAAATGTTCTTTAGTCTTTTCAAAAGTAATTTCTTAAAAATAATTTCAAAAGTAATTTATGGGAATGATAAGACATTTTTTAAATTAACCTCGTTACTGAGGTAAATGTCAATTATGAGTTAAACTCTTTGGCTGTTTAGGTCAGAGCGAACCAATAAATAATCCAATGTACGCTTGGATAATTTAGAAAAAATGACATATCATAGAATGAATGTTTAAAAAACAAAATTAACCTTGAAATGACCTCGTAAGGTCTCTCGGATCTCACGACTAATAGGAATTTAATCTTAACCTTTAGGCTGCGGGGAATTTCAGTACAAATTGACCTTTCAGAATATGTAAAATGTATACATAATATCACTGGATATCTCAAATAGAGTCGCTAACCTGACTGCTGGTCTATATGTCCAGCAGCTCCGCAGATAACGTAAAGTACAATGTTAAAAAATTTGTCTCTGCTGTTATGAAGATTTGAAAGGGTATTTATATGTAATTTCGAGCGTTGAATATGAAAAAAATATTAACGAAATTCTCGCAGACACCTTTAACCTTGATAATCACCATTTGAAGGTCAAATTTTATTCTTACTATAAATAAAGTTTTAAGACGATTTTTGTATGTAGTATGATGTGCTGAATACGTAAAAAATAAAAAAAAATCCTGTTGATAATTCTGACTTTAAAAATTTCTATTTCAAGGTCAAATAGCATTTCTCGTATAAGTCGAGTTTTGAAAAGGCTGTCGTACGGATTTTGATGCGCTGAATACATAAAAAACAATACAAAAAATACCGCAGGCACTCTTGTTATGCCAAACGTCGATTTAGAAGTCAAATTTCATTTCTACTACAAACGCAGAAAGTTACTACTGGGTCTCTAAAAATGTAAAAAAATTTTCAGAATTCCGCTCTCAGCATGATCTAGGATCAATGACGTGGACGTGGCGAAAAGGTGATCTTATTGGGTACTTGATTTCCATGAGTTCCCTTGCCTCTCATGTCGGAGTGCTTTATTGTCGTAAGTTCTTCTGCTTCTCAGGTCAAAATAATTGAGTTTATAGTAATTTCTCTTTTGTATGATACTCAAAGCATGGTACTGCGCATAGAGGAATATAACAAATGTGACATATATATTATTCGATGTACAGTCTTACGCAAAGAACACATATGATATGTCCATCTTGTATTTTGCCTTGGAAAATGGCGACCGACTAATCGAGTCGAAGGATCATCATAAGGAGATATGTTTGCAGAAAGATCAAGTTTCAACAATGAGCGAACTATCTGTAATCGAAATGAAGGGCGTGATGTAGCTCCTTCATTTCTCATTTTATATAATGAATAAGCATTAGATAGTCAAAGATCAATGAAAAGAAAAAAAAAACTTTCTATACCATTTCATTGTTTTTCCCACTGATTCTGTGATAGATATTTGTCTATCAATATTATCGATACCACCCATATTTTTATTGTAATATTAAACATGTTTTGACTTTATAATGTTTTTATTTGTTAAATGACTTTTTCTCCCAGTTGTACAGAAATCAAGTTCGTGTACACTTGTAAGCATAAGAACGCTACGTTTGTTTTCCTATCTCACTGATAACTATGAAAGACTTGTACTTCAGCTCGGACTAATTTGTTTTTAAGCTTTGGTATTCCCTTTCTATTTGATTTCACCGTACCATACATACCTGCATCACGATTATGTAAAAATTCTGGCAAAGTAGGAGATATATACCATTTGTCTATATATACAACATGACCCTTATAAAAGTAAGGTTGTAAAAAATGAGTTACAATAACGCCAGTAACACCTAAATCAAACTTCTGATAATAAGTGTCTTTTCCAGTGTAAATCACAAAACCCAATACGAATTCTGTCTCGCAGACTACAAGTATGAAGAACTTAATGCCAAAGCGATATCTCTTCAAAGAAATACTCGTATGTTGCTTGAATCGAAGCCTATTTTTCCACAATAATAAACTTTCATCTATGCATAGATTTTCCCTGGAGTGAGAACTGTCGAAAATTTCTTTTGTACGTGTTCTATTACTCGCTTTATTTTCACTAAAAGATGATTTACGATATCTTTATTAGTATGAAAATGTAAGCATCGCAGGATTTGAATAAATCTATCGCGAGACATTATTTGACCGAAAATCAGAGTGTGCAGTAAAAGATCTGTAGACCAATAACTTTGCACATCGCCTTTCTGGATACAGCACATTAGAATCGAAACGCCAAGAAAATTTTCTAGTTCTGTTTTTGTGACAACAGACCAAGTTTTCATGTGGATTTTGAGTTTCATAACGATTTGTCTCTTCTACAATTTTTTGGAGTAAAGATGAATCACAAAAATAACTCTGGCCTACAGTTTTCAGAACCAGAGACCAGATATAGTGTATCTGAAGGATTTGATGCGCTCAATCCGAATCTGGCCTCAGAATTAATCAATCACCCTTAATTTCTGAGATATCCTAACATAAAAGTGCAAAAGAGACTGTTTTTCGCTGTTTTTGACCTCTTCTCACGTCGCTAATTTCCATTTTACTAATAAACTGGAAAGAATATTCAAAAGGGCAAGTTGTCTACTTTAAAAAACACTACCTAATTTTTTCAATTAAAATTTTTGAAGCGGAGATATTGTTTGAAATAGAGAAGATTTGAGTTTTCAATGGTACTATAAACTACCTGAAAAATGATCTAAGGTGTGTAAGAATAGATTAATAATTCATATATAATCTGCAAATTCCAGTTAATAATGCAATCTAATCAGACAACACTTACAATCTTAATCAATTAATAAATTCAAAATGTCTTTGGCGTCAAATCACGAACCCTAATTGCTGAGTTATCCAATAACGTAAAACATGCATGAAACAAGAATTGCAAACATACAAAGTCATAAATAATATAAACTCTTTACACTCCGCCAGGTTAATGTCAAACCCAAACCTTAAGAACCCTAGATTCCTTACACCCATGACAGGCTAATCCCTAAGTCAAACTTCAAGAATCCTACACTTTTTTTCTATTTCAAAGAACGATATCTTAATTTTTTAAATTTTAATTGAAAAAATTAGGTAGTGATTTTTAAAGTAGACAACTTGCTCTTTCGAATGTTCTTTCTAGTTTTTGACTAAATGGAAATTAACAATGTGAGAAGAGTTCAAATCAGCGAAAAACAGTCTTTTTTTGCACTTTCAGGTTGGGATATCTCAGAAACTAAGGGTGATGGATCAATTCTGAGGCCAGATTCGGATTCAGCGCATCAAATTCCTTCGGGTACACTATGTCTGGTCTCTGGGTCTGGACTTTCATCAAATTTTGTCGGCCTGTGTAATTCAAATAGTCAATTGGTTTATTTTCTGAAAAAGAAATATTCTGGTTTATTTCGGAACTACCTTCAAAATCTTTAATTAATAAGTAAAAATGCGCATTATGAAAAAGTTGAGGTTCGTTATAAAAAGTCTTCCGATTCGATTTCACCGATATCTTCATTTTCTAATATTTCATTTTCCTGTTTGGACTCGCCATTACTCCAAGCTCCATTTTTTGCCATTTTATGGAAGATAAAAGTACGAGACGCTTGTCGATCACTATTAAAGGAAAATGAAAATAATAAAAATTACGTACATACTATAAAAATCCTAGAAAATAATAAATATTAAATGAAAAAGAGCGATCTGCTACATTGTGAAAGTGAATGAGTAAAAAATTAATTCCTCTATATAAAAAAATCGAGTGCCGGTCCTTTTGTAGATACTAACAAAAAATCAATTTTTTCACATTAAAATATTTTATAAATTTCTGCAGTATATGATAGCATTTGCTTAGTAGATCAATAAAGTTGTATTCCCAGACCGAAATATCGAAAAAAGTTTCCCATTCTCGCCGTTGATCTCAGGTTATACTGAGAATGAATGCCATAGTATATTTTATGTAATTTTCAGATACGAGGGTGGTCCGATAAGTACTTAGCCTCACCGCCCGATGGCGCAACTCTCGCAAAAGAAATATTCTATCACGTAGTATAACCTTCTCGATGGTTACTGTCAAGATTTCAGCCATATCGGAGTTGTAGTTTATTTTTGAGAGCGTGTGAAAGCAAGTGTGTCCGTTGATTTTTGAAAAATGGAAAAAGTGTCGGTCGGTGATTCGATTCTTGTTTTTGGAAGGGAAATCGCGCAGCGAAATCAAAAAGCGCTTGGATGCTGTGTAAGGTGACTCTTCTCCTTCGATGGCAACCGTCAAAGATTGGTTTAATGAATTTCAACGTGGTCGCACGTCGATTTTTGAAGAGCCACGTCCAGGTGCTCCGAAAACGGCTACCACGGAGGATAACGTGACAAAAATTCACGATCTCGTATTGGCAGATCGATGATTGAAGGTGCGCGAGATAGTTAAGATCGTAGGCATCTCAAAAGACCGTGTGGGTCATGTCCTGCATGAAATTTTGGGCATGAGAAAACTGTCGGTGCGATGGGTGTCGCGTTTGCTCACTCCGAATAACAAGCGCAACCGTGAGACAACTTCAGAGCAATGTCTGACGCTATTTAAGCGTAATCCGAAGGAGTTTCTGCGTCGTTTCGTGACAGTCGACGAAACATGGATCCACTGGTATACACCAGAGACCAAGGAACAGTCGAAACAGTGGACTTTACCCGGCGAAAGTGCTCCGAAGAAGGCGAAGACTGCCCCATCGGACGGAAAGGTGATGGCCACCGTTTTCTGGGATTCACAAGGTGTGATCTACATCGACTACCTGGAGAGAGGCAAAACGGTCACAGGGCTGTACTATGCCAAATTATTGGGCCGATTCGATGTCGAATTGTAGAAAAAACGGCCCCATTTGGCGAAGAAAAAAGTGCTCTTCCACCGTGACAACACACCGGCTCACACCTCCGCCGTCGCCATGGCCAAATTGGTCGAATTAGGCTACGAACTGCTGTCCCATCCACCGTATTCTCCAGATTTAGCCCCGTGCGACTTCTTTTTGTTTCCAAACTTGAAAAAGTCACTCGCCGAGTAGAAATTTGAGTCGAATGAGGAGGTAATCGCTGCCATGGAAGCCTACTTTTCAGACCTCGAGGAAACATATTTTTCAGACGGGTTAAATAAGTTGGAGCATCGCTGGACCAAGTGTATCGAACTAAAAGTAGACTATGTTGAAAAATAAAACGCCACATTTCCAAAATTTTCGTTTTTCTTTTGTAGGCTAAGTACTTATCGGATACCCCTCGTATGAGCTGTAGACCACTACATTTGTACTGAAAACTAGAGTTTCACCTTGAAATAGAGATTCGGTCAAAAATACTTTGAGGATATTTTTTTACTGTTTTTTTTTTTACTTTAGGGCGTCATTGACGTTTCAAAGTCATCTACGACATTCACTTATACAAGAAAAGAAATGTGACGTTGAGTGTAGCTTTTCAAGGTCAAGAATGTTTTGAGAAATTTATAAACTACTTATTATGTATTCAAAACATTGAATTTGATCTAAGAACTTCAAATATTCTATGTCTCTAGAGTGGTCCACATAACCACCACCCCTTCAGCTAAAAGGTTAAACAAGATTTCCCTGTGTTATCTTTGTTAAAACGTCTCTCTCTCTCTCTCTCCCTCTCTGTCTCATGTACAATGCTGAATCGTTGCTGTCTTTAATGTTCTTGTCCACACTTATTCACACAAGTACGTATTTAAGCGTATAATGTTATTCTACATTTACTTCAGTATGTTGACAAAGTTTATTGATACACTACGGTTTCAAATTATTAAGTCTCGTAAATGTAATATATTAACTACTAATTATTTAATTGAATAATTTTAGTCTTATCTAATATTTGCCTCAGAAGTGCTCTATGTGAAATGCATCTTTTACAAATATTTTTTAGAACAAGTGGTACCTGCTACGCTTTAAAAATCATTGATAAATACAAGTGCCAAGGAAAAGAAGCTATGTTATTAAGAGAAGTAACCATTTTAAGACAAGTATCTCATCCAAACATTATAAGTTTAATAGAAGACCAGGAAACAAACGACCATTTGTTTTTAGTAATGGAGCTGATGAAGGTATTTTAAATTTGTATTATTATTCTATATTATTATTCTTTCGTCAATGTCATATTTATATTTTTAATGAATCTACATTTAGACGATTTCCGAAGGTTTGTCCAAAATATTGTAAATAATTTTTTTTTAATTACTGACTGCTTTACTTAATTTCATTATTAATATTTACTTAACAATAATTAAATAGATAAATTAATAGATAAATAAATAAATTAATTAATTAATTTTGTTATCAATTGTAACAGGCTGCCGTTCAGCCTATAATAACTCTTGAATGTACCTATATAATGACTAAACGACGCCTAGTTATCTATGTGCTCGAAGCACATCAACCTACCTTGTCTTGGAGTGCGCCTGCGCAGAGTCTCTTCGCTACTCCGAGTTGGGTTCCCCCAACTCGCCGCTTGGCAGCGCTATCGCCCTTGCTTAGTAGTGCTCGAGCGGCCGCTGCTGGAAACTATGTTGACGATTCCCGCCTACCGGTATCCGCGTGATCCGTGCTACGCTACCGGCTTATTTGAATCGAATGTAAACAGACGCGACCTCCGGACAAAGGAAAGACAAAATAACGATGACTAGATTAAGTAAAGGCTAACGTTCACTTTATTCATGCAATTCGATTACACGGAGGATTTGCCGAGAGTCTTGCGCACGCTAGCGCGAATGACAATATACGCTGAATGAGAGAGAGAGAGAAAACCCGTTCGCCGCGAACTAACCGCTCGCACGCAACAATTAATCTCTTCGCGCACGCTGCGCGGGACCGCACGCTATTAACAATAATGAGAAGGTGCACCTACCACGAGATAGTAGAGGATACGGTGGCCAACCGTATCCAAAGCACGCGTCGCTAATTAGCTGCTCCGCTACTCGCCGCACTTCGCTGTTATTGCTGCTGATGTTGTTGCTGCTACGGTTGCTGCTATTGCTATTGTTGCTGTCGCTGCTGCTGCTGTTGCTGCTATTGCTGCTGTTGCTGAACCCAGCACACCGCACCAAAGTTCGCACCTCTGACCTCGCACCACCACACGAAAACGTAAACGGCTCGGAAACAGGTTAGCTACGATGCAGGCCGACTGAGTGACACAGTCATACTGCCTGTTGAACGCTCCCCTCCCAGTCATTGCCCCTACGCGCCCTCTCTCTCTCGCGAACCGATCGCGGCTTCTTTCGTTCAGCCGCTCATTAACCTTGCGCGAGTCGAACGATTTTCGGTAATTGTTGCACAATATTTACTCAACAATAATTAAATACATAAAACTATTTTTGAAAAGCCATATTTTCTAACTAAACAATGATATAAATTTTTTTTATTGATCAGCGCTTTTGTTTATATTTATCTTTAAGGATATGGAAGGGGAACGATAAGCTACTGTGGTCCACAGTTGTGCCTCGCGGGTTAAGGGCTCCTATTCCAGTTAAGGAAGCCGGCGCTGATTTCCACAAGCGTGAACCTAACACAAATTGCGGGAAGGATCGACGAGAAACGTTTAATAAACAATCAAGATTTCTATACATATTGAAAAGGGCGATCATATATATTACGTTATCATGTTAATACACTGATTTATAAGGGCCAAGGAGTTACAGCAAGAGAGTGAGCGTGTTCGTTTAACCTGCGAAGTCATTACATTAGAAGCGGGAACTACGTGAACGAGGTTATTCAACGCTACCGGCGTAAGTAATGAAAGGCGATAACGTTGTACCCAAGCGATAACTGGCGCCAGAGAAAGGAAAACAATGGCTCATGAGAGCGACCTATCAGGCTCCTGCGTTTGCCGCTCGCTAACAGAAGCGCCATCCGGCTAATAGTGTCGTCCGGAGAATGTCCATGTAACGCTTTTCCCCCACCTTCTATTCTCCTAATTACTTTCTCGCCGTCTCTTCGGCTCTTCTCGGTCTCGCTTCTTGGTGGCTTTCTCCGCCGACTACGTCCTCCCTATCCAGGCTCTGCAATGACACAAGCGTGAATTCAATGCTACCATAGCCATGGTCGGTCGCCGCATCCGTACGAGGAAAGGGCCGCACACAGAGCCAGCAAACATCGCTGTCAACCCTGTCACAGATAATTTATCCGAATAGGTAGGTAGATTATAGTTGAAACTTATGCCTCAAAAACATTGTCTACAACTTATTAATGGAGCAAGGTTGGAAATGTTTCAATAAAGTATTTTTCCTACTATCGTGCGCAAAGTTCGATTTTGCGCACGCACATACGTTCGCAAAGGGCCTTATTCCCGCACGCTGGCTTAGTGTGCTGGAATGACAGCTGCGCATGCACGGTGCATGGTTAACGCAAGCACGTCGCTCTTGTCTGTCAAAACGCCGTATTATTTACGTTGCGTTGCCTGAATAGATTTATCAAAACGTGCGCGTTCAATTGTTTAAAATCGTGTTTTACCTTCTGTCGCATTTATTTTGTGAAATAGCTATTTTATGAGTGAAAAGGGACTAAAATGGTTTCGGGACACAGTGATTCAGACTATGACAGTGATTTGTGCTATCTGAATTGATTGCAGTAGCCAAATAAATCAACTTGAAGTCATTACCAGATGCTTCCAAACAGAAATATACAGCAGTGTATAATGAATTCAAGAAATGGAAAAGCACGAAAAATACAAGATCATTTGCTGAATCTGAATTAATAGTACACTTCAATGAATTATCGACGAAATATGTTGCCTCTACGCTGTGGTCTAAATATTCAATGTTAAAAACCACAATAAAGACTTTCGACAATGTAGATATTATGTGCGTACGCACAGCTGATAGGTTTTCTGAAAAAAACAAATATTGGATATTTTTATGGACATGTGTTCCTATTTTAAGCAAAAAACTCAATAATATAATTAAATTAGGCAAGGACAAATTGTCAAAGTGGGATGAAACTGGAGTCGTTTACAAATTCAATTGTAAATCATGCCCTGCGAATTATGTGGGGGAAACAAAACGTAGTTTAAAAAAGAGAATTAAAGAACACAAAGATTCAATAGGAAAAAATAAGTTACCAGTATCTTCTCACATAGAGAATTTTCCTAACCATGAATTTGATTGGGAAAACACAGTTATTTTGGATAGAGAATCAAATTACAAAAAAAGAATTACATCTGAGATGATTAATATTAATATTAGTGATAACACGATTAACAGAAAAGAAGATGTGAAGCTTCTCAATAAACAATACTGTCGGATTGTAAATGTTGTAAAAAAGATGCGCTCTTGTCATTGAATTTTATTTGTGTGATTCGAATTGTTCGGGCATCTCCGTTTCGTGCTTGACTCTGATTGGTTGTTTAATTGCTTACTATATTGACATTTCTAGTATATAGACAGTTGTACCACTTTTAAATTCACAGTTCATTTTATATCTCTGACTTTTCGGTTTGTTTCTGAATAGTAAAAATATTTTATTAATTGACATTACTATGACTTAGGTTTTCTATAGTTGTGAGTACGAATGATTTTATTATTATTGTTAGATGTGTACTGTAGTGTTATGATCATGTCGAATTGTTTATAAAAAAAAAAAAAACAAGTTTTTAATTGTTCATAATTTTTTTTTTTTTTTTAAGAAAGTTTTCCTGAAGAGGCCATGAATTTATGGCGAAACGTTGAAATTTCAAGAGTGTTGTTTTAATTACATGAGGGATTTTCCTTAACCATTGTTTATATATGAGATTAGAAATATTGGATATATTCCCAAAAAATCACGCGTTTTCACATCATCGGATGTTTCAAAGTTTTTCAATGAAGCACCAGCTTAATTATATCTATTTATGAAGCTATGTATACGTAATAAATATTTTGTCAACGATAGTTGTTAATGTAAAATATACAATTAACTTAAATAGAAATTATTTTACAGGCTGCACTCGTTATAGGAATTTCCGGTGTTTGTCGAAGGGATAAATTGACAAATGTTTGTATAGCTGATGTGGAAGATCATGATTCGTTTTTCCATGTAACATTGCCAAAAACGAAAACAAAAATTGTAAGGTCGTTTACATTAGTCAGTAGATTTTATCAAATTCTCAAGAAGTATGATTATGAAAGACAAGCTTAAAGTATTTCTGAGACAAATAGATTTTTTCTAACTTACAGAAATGGAAAATGTATTGAGGAGCCTCTAGGTATCAATACAATTGGAAATATACCATGTGAAACTGCCAAATACCTGCAATTAGAAAATTCGAAATTGTATACAGGTCATACATTTCGACGATCCTCCGCTACAATACTGGTCGACGCTGGAGCAGATATAACTGTTTTGAAAAGACATGGCGGATGGAAATTTAACAGTGTCGCTGAGGGATACGTAGTAAATTCAATTTGGAACAAAAATGCAATCGCAGATCGCATTACAAATGCAGTACCTTCTACGTCAGCTTATTTAAAACGTACATCTAATGCACTGGTGTCTTCGACGTCATCAATTTCTAAGTGTGGAACATTTAAAGAAATAGGGGAAGAAATCAGTTACAGCTTCGATAATATACGAGGTCTGTCCGGAAAGTATCGGGCCTACGTTTATATCTTCGCGCCATAGTGTTCGAGCGACCTCTACCGGACAGAAACGTCAACAGTAAAGCTTGGCGAATCTATTGGTTACTTACTGACACCTGCCGGACGTATAGTTCATGCGCAGTGTTTCTTTGTTTACAGTGCCTTTTTCGCGTTCGTCGGATTTTGATATTGTCAAAAATGACTGAAAAACAAGACCAACGAATTTGCATCAAATTTTGCTTTCAACTCGGAAAAACGAGTTCGAAAACTATTGCAATGATATAAAAGGCCTTCGGAAGCGAGTGTACGAGCAAAACACGAATAAAAGTGTGGTATAAGCGGTTCAAGGATGGTCACACTTCTGTCGATAGTGATTCTCGTTCCGGCCGATCTTCGACGACAAAAACCGCAGATAATATTGAGCGGGTGCGACTTGCAATCGAACAAGATCGTCGTATGACTGTGCGAGAACTAGAAGAAGATCTTGGGATACCAAAAACTATCTGTTTCAGAAATTTTAACCGAAAATTTAGGAATGAAACGCGTGTGTGCGAAATTCATCCCAAAATTGTTCACAGCAGAGCAGAAGAACATTTGCTTAGAATCGCTCTGGACAATCTGGAAATGGTCCATAATGATGACAATGTGCTTAGAAAAGTTATTACAGATGATGAATCATGGGTTTATGGTTATGATCCTGAAACAAAACAACAATCTTCACAGTGGAAGCATTCTGAATTGCCAAGACCAAAAAAAGCACGTCAAAGTCAGAGCAATATTAAGTCAATGTTGATTATTTTTTTCGATTTTTGAAGTTGTTCGATTTTCGAAATTGTGAAGGTGTTGTACATCGCGAATATGCACCAACAGGTCAGACAATCAATAAAGAATACTACGTTCAAATTTTGAAACGTTTGCGTGATGCAGTAAGAAGAAAACGGCCGCACTTTTGGGAAAGTGGTGACTGGCTTCTCCATCACAAGAATGCGCCAGCGCATTCATCCAATCTTGTGCAGCAGTTTTTGAGCAAACACAATATCGCATTGCTTCGACAACCTCCATACAGTCCCGACATAGCCCCTTGTGACTTTTCCAAAACTAAAAAAACCACTCAAAGGACACCGATTCGATGACAAAACAACGGTTGAAAACAATGCGACGAGTGTACTTAAGGCTATCCCTAAAAGTGAGTTCCAGGACTGTTTTGAAAAGTGGAAACATCGATGGAACCGTGTTATTCAATCAAGTGGGGATTACTTTGAAGGATGCCACCCACCAGATGATAAAGAATAACGCTATCACGAAAATATAAAGGTAGGCCCGATACTTTCTGGATAGACCTTGTACAGTATGCAAATTCATCGCAAAATGTTCCTGTTCTGACTGACGCCTGTGCGCCAATAATATTTGCCGAAACTCTCAAGGAATTCATTGAGAACCACCCAAATGTGTTGAATATCAATCAAAGCGATGTGCCTCAAGATACAAGTCCTGAAATATCTTTTGAAAATGGAAAAAATATACGATAATCAATGAAGACGAGCCCATTGTAATATCAAATATAACTGTAAATCTTAATGAATTAGATATACTAAGAAATTTAATCTTAATAATTGTAATGTAACAATTAATATAAATACCAATAAAAAATAAACTAGTAGTGCAGGTGACGTGTGAGACCAACAAGACGGGGGACATTTTAGGGGAAAACCCAGGAAAAGCCCGAGAAAAATCGAGGGAACACCCGCGGAAAAATCGCGGAAAATAGGAGGAGCCACGGCTAATGACTCAAGCCGACAATCTATGCGAGACAATGTTACCTAAAATTTGTATTTGCGAGCGTTACACAAGTGTTATACAGCGGCTGCGTTTAATCTGTTAATTTGATTGTATTTTGATCAAAGAGTGTATCACCATAAGTTTTAAATAAATCAATAAAATCAATATATTTGCACCTTTTCTTCATCCGAACATGTGGTATCAACAAACATTTTTCTATGGATTTTTTTAAAAATATTCTTTAGATCGGGGGGGGGGGGGGCTTAGCCATACGCAACTTGTGCGCAAATAAGGTGATAGCGCACGCGCATTGCCGCCCTCGCTTCACTCGGGAGACAAACTCACGCGTGCTGGAATCACCTACTTTGCGCATTCGTTGCATAATGTACTATTATGACATTTGAGTAATATTTGCGAAGTAATTTCAATGTATGACAATCAATAACTAATGATACATACAGTCGAACCTAACGCACTGCCTGCTCTCGGGAGTAGCAGATCCGTGCACTGCACGCCGCACGTTAGCCAATCAGAGCGTTGGACCAGGTGCGCGTATACTCCCGCTGGTGAGCGGAGATCTGAGGGGCCCGAATAAATTTGACACCGGAAAATATTATACGCGCTATACTTTCTAGAGAAAAACAGTAAATTTGATGGTTAAAAATGTATTCCTTACTAAATAAAAGCAAATATTAATGCATATTTTCCACGTGGCTTGGGTAATTAAAAAAATGCTTCATTGATGAAAATAAATAATGTTTTTTGAGTATAGCTTTTTCGTGGTATTTAAATTTTAATGAAATATTAAGGTTAAAAATGTTTCTCATTGACAAATAAATATGTCAATATGTAATGCTTATTATTCAATCCCGGAAATGTTTATTTTTCAATGAAATTACATATAGAGAAAAATAGGAAACTTGTATTTTTCCAAACCTAAATTCTAAAAGTTGTTTATAAATATTACATATTTGCAGTGCACAATTTTACGTAAAAAATATTTTCGTTACAAATAAGAACCAAATTAAAAGTGATTTCAAATAATTTTTTCTCAAATATTATGATTATTACTTCAATTTCGGTCGTAATTGAAAACAAAGCGTTTTTATTAAAATAAATAAAAAGAAATTCGTTGTAATTACTGTAAAATTTTAGTTAATTATACGTTACAAAATTCAAACGAAAGGTTATATATTTTACAAAATGGATACAAAAAATTAATTACAAAAAGAGAATCAAACACAGTAAAAAAATTACTTATTTCTGTTGCGTGCTAACATATATTTTAAATTCTACAAACTTAAAATAACTTTCAAAAACATTATAGCCATGAAAAATTATTAAAAAAAATTTACTAAAAATAAAAACATTATTACTAAAAATAAATAAAAAATTACTCATTTCAGTCATGAATTCTGTTAATTTTAAGCAGTCATCAGTACCGGTTTTCGTTGCATGGGGTTTTAAGCACAAAAGTGTCCTTGTTTCAAGTAATTTTTTTTCTGTGAATAGCAATACACACAATTTTAGATTGGACTATATATATTAACCCATTAAGTCCCAAACGCACAAAATTTTAAAGTTGACTTTGACCGCGCATCATTTTAAAATAAACGAGGGACTTTGAACTCAAGGCACATATACTTATGTTTTTGAGGTCGCTCTTTCGATTAGCGGTGTCGAAAATTCCGAAAAATAACGTTTAACCTATTATTTTTCAACAAATATAAAAAAATGCACTTTTTGGACTCGGATTTTTTTTTCAAACCTAATTTCAGCAATGTTCCGAATGTCTAGGCAACTTCTAATACAGATAAAAGGTGTTCCCGATACTTGCACTTCAAAAATATGCAGCGAAACATTTCGATATATAGTGTTATCCAATTCAAAATGGCGTCCGAACGCCAAATTTTTGTTTTAAATTTCAGAGATTCTTTTCTCGAAAACTATAGACTTTCATAAAAATTTCCTAAGAATAAAAATGTTTTAGATTTAGTCAAAGAATATACTCAATTTTTTTCAGATTGACCCGGTACGATTTTGGATTTTTCAAATAGTCAAAAAATCGAAATTTCGAAAAACGTCCTTAAAAAATCTGAAAAAAATTGAGATCATTCTTTGATGAATTCTAAAACATTTTTGATCTTTCCAAAATTTTATAAAAGTTTATAGTTTTTGAGATAAAATTTGAATAAAAATTCGAAAAGAAAACTTTACATATCAGTGACTTCAACATATCGAATGGAGATTAGTTTTACGAAGTTTGTCAAGGAATTAGAATATAGTTTATAGGTGTAGGTTGTACATGTATTATTTTCCTACGCAGTAATTGCGTTTCTGTCAAACTGCACAATTACCTTTATGCAAGAACCAAAAAAAAGTCGCTACGTTTCAGAATTTAACAACGCACTGCCACTATTCAAATCAAAGTAAATTCCTGTCATAAACTTGAGCGTAATTTTTTGTTGATTTCAATTTGAATTAAATCTCTAATAAGTTTTATATAAAACAGAGAACATAATGTCTAAAAGGAAATCTAATACAGCACCTGCCAATCAACATCGGCCAAATAACTTACAATTCAATTCAGTGAGTATGATGAGCACGAACATTTCGTGAACGGAAGCATTATTCCATCTATTGACTTTACGGACTGTGAATATTCCGATTCAGATGCATCCAATATTTATGAGGATGATGATAATTCTAAATTTGATTCTTCTGAGATAATGGATAATTGCGATTCTAACTTTACTGTTTAATCTTATAATAATGTGTATGACAGTTATACCAGTTCACAAAAAAAATTGGAAGATAATCACAAGTATGAGTGGATCAAAGGAGAATATAGTCACAATAATACTTTATCAAATGAGCTTTTCCTTAGTAAAAATAATGTGTCTGCTATATTGAAAAGTACTCCGACAGAATTATTTGAATACTACTTTTCACTCGAACTTGAATCTTACATTGTCAAATGCTCAAAACTAAATGATTATGATATCACAGTTACCGATCTAGAAATATTTATAAGTATTATTATTTTTACAATGTATAATAAAAGACTATCTCAGAAGGATTATTGGTCCTTAGATCCATGTTTGAAAAGTGAACTGGTAGCGTCTGCAATGAGCCGTAACAAATTTTATGATATCAAATCCAAAATTAAATTCCACGAGGTTCAAGATCAAAATGATAATGATAGAATTTATCGCGTAAGAAAATTTGTAAATATTTTTAGACAAAATTTGATGAGATTTGGAATTTTTGAATCGGCATTGTCGATAGACGAGATGATGGTGAAATTTTTCGGCAGATCGGTTTTGAAGCAATTAATAAGGGGAAAACCAATAAGATTCGGAATAAAATTGTGGGCTCTTTGTAGTGCCAGTGGCTACCTCTTCGATTTTGAAATATATTGTGGGAAATCTTCTAATAAGGATGATAAATTATCTAATTGTGCCCTTGGTAGTCGCGTAGTAATAAATCTGCTTCAAGTTGTCATAAATACAGTACATCTGCGTAACCGAGATCAATTACACATATATTTCGATAATTTATTTACGAGCCCAAATCTTCTTGTTCATTTGAACAAATATGGATTACACGCTACGGGTACCGTTAGAGAAAACCGAGTTGCTGTTAAAAATACAATTAACAAAAAAGATGACCGAGGAAAGTATGACGTTCAATATGATAAACATAGCGGCATGAAATTCATAACCGTAATGGACTCTAAACCTGTTTCTGTTTTAACCACTGCTGCTGGAATAACACCACTAGGTGCTGTGAAACGTCACCAAAAAGGTGAAAAGCAAAAGAAAGATCTAGATTTTCCCAGAGCATTTCTAAATTATAATGAATGTATGGGCGGCGTTGATTTGCACGATCAACGCTGTAATAACATACTACTGTGGGCAAAAAGTAAGGTGAATTTTCAATTTAAACTTCGCGGGCTTAACATTTCGGGCTAGTTCTTTTTTTCTTGAGTTCGTAGGACTGCGAATGACATCTGGGACAAATTTCATGTCAATGTCATCATCAGTAATATATTTACGCTTGTGTTTACCAATCGACCAAGAGTGCATGTTTCGATTTTTACAATGTCTGATTTAATTGAGCAAAGAAGTGCCATCAAATTTTGTTTGCGGAATGAAATTTCGGCTGCGGAAACGTTGAGGATGTTGCGGAAGGCCTTTGGTGATTCTACCATGTCGCAGAAAAATGTTTATAAGTGGTACAAAGACTTCAAAGAGGGTCGAGAACGTGTTGATGACTTGGAGCGCTCCGGACGACCATCGACGTCAACAGATGACCAACACGTCAATAAAGTGAAGGAATTAGTGCTCGAAAATCGTCGGTTGACTGTTAGAGACCTTACTGATATGATCGGAATATCAGAAGGATCTGTGAAAACAATTTTGAAAGACCATTTGGGCCTACGAAAAGTCAAATCTCGTTTGGTACCGAAAACGCTCAATTTCTTGCAAAAAAGTCGCCGCGTTGATGTGTGTGAAACAATGCTTTCTGACTATCAGGACAAGCTCAAATGCATGATTACGGGAGATGAGGAGATGGATTTATGCTTACGACCCTGAAACAACCGACCAATCAAGCGAATATCGTGCTAAATGCGAGGCCAGACCGAAAAGAGCACGTCAAAGTCGTTCAAAAATCAAGGTCATGATGACAGTTTTCTTCGATTTTCGTGGTGTGGTGCACTATGAATTCCTTCCACCCGGCCAAACTGTTAATAAGGAATATTATTTGAGCGTTATGCGTCGTTTGCGTGAAGCAATTCGTCTAAAAAGACCAGAATTATGGGCCAACAACTCTTGGTTTTTGCATCACGATAATGTACCATCTCACACTGCACTCGTTCTTCGTGACCATTTCGCCAAAAATTCGACGCATATCGTTCCGCAACCACCGTATTCGCCTGATTTGGCTCCGTGTGACTTCTGGCTATTCCCAAAACTCAAGAGACCACTCCGGGGAACGCGTTTCGAGTCGATTGAGGAGATAAGAGCTGAATCGAAGAAGGCGCTGATGGCTATACCGGAAAGGGACTATTTGGCATGTTTTGAGGATTGGAAAAAACGTTGGCATAAGTGTATTTTATCGGGAGGGGATTACTTCGAAGGGGATGACATTGATGTAGAAGAATAAATAAAGATTTTTCATTTTACAAACAAATTCATCTTACTTTTTGCCCACAGTAGTACAACCTATAATAAGGTCTAAGAAATGGACATGGGTAATCTTTTTAAGAATTGTACAAACTCCTATCGTCAATGCTAACGTATTATATAATATCTGCACTAAAGGTAAGAAAGCTCCAATGAGTACAAAAGATTTTGCTATAAGTGTGAGTAAAACGTATTTGAACAAATCCAAAAAACGAAGTAAGCATACAATAGAAAAAAATTTCTTGCCAAGAAAGTGTAGTATTGAAACCTGCAATACAAGAACAAGAAAATTTTGTAATACGTGTTCCTCGTATTATTGTCAACCATGCTTTGAAAAGAATCATACTAATGATTAGCGTTTTTTCTCTAAAAAATATAAAATTGAAAAATAAACAAAATAAATAAAATTAAAAAAAAGAAAAAAAATATTAAAAAAAAAAAAAAAAACATGATTCTCTCAATCGTCCACCTCCTCGCGGTAAGAATCGGGAAACTTTATTATAAATAAAGGCAAAGGGACGTTTACGACAAAAAATTTTTACAGAATTTTATCTCAAAAACTATAAACTTTTATAAAATTTTGGAAAGAACAAAAATGTTTAAGAATTCATCAAAGAATGATCTCAATTTTTTTTCAGATTTTTTAAGGACGTTTTTCGAAATTTCGATTTTTTGACTTTTTGAAAAATCCAAAATCGTACCGGATCAATCTGAAAAAAATTGAGTATATTCTTTGACTAAATCTAAAACATTTTTATTCTTAGGAAATTTTTATGAAAGTCTATAGTTTTCGAGAAAAGAATCTCTGAAATTTAAAACAAAAATTTGGCGTTCGGACGCCATTTTGAATTGGATAGATCAATGATGTGACATTGGGCGGCAGAAACATCACTCGAATCGTTTCATCGATTTGGTTGAGCTCTTCGATTGACGAGTGACATGGAGCATTGTCCAGTAGAAGTAAAACCTTCCTCTGCTCGGGATATTTTTCACAAACTTCTTTAACGAATACATTCTTGAACCAATCAAGAAATAGGTTTGTATTCATCCAAGCAGATTTACTGTTGGTGTAGTATGACACAGGCAACTTCTCTTTCTCGCCTTTTGAGAAACACCTAGGATTTGCGGATTTACCGATAACCAAGGGAGTAATCTTATGGGATCCTGATGCATTGGCACAGCACATGACAGTTACTCTTTTCTTTATTTCTTTGAAGCCCGACGCTTGCCTCTCATCTCCGGCTGCTAAGGTTCTTTTTGGCAGCGACTTGTAATACAAAGCCGTTTCATCGGCATTGTAAACTTGATTCAAGTCGTAGCCTTCTTCTTCAAGATAAGATGTTAGCGTATTCTTGAAATTATCTGCTCCAGCAGTATCAGCAGACAATTTCTCTCCCTGTGTCGCCAATTCACGGATGTTGTAACTTTTCTTGAAATTCTCCAGCCATCCATTGCACGCTTTAAAATCAGGCGACAAACCCTTTTCTTTGTTGATCCTTAAAGCTTCTTCCTTCGTCCTTTCGCCAGATACTGGTATTCCTGCAGCGCGTTTCTTTTTGAACCACAAAAACAACGCTTTGTCGCGCACATTTTCTTTCGCGTGAATCCTTTTGCAGTCCAAACTTCGCTTCTCTTGCTTCAAAGCCACAGTCCGCTTCCTTATGATCGTTTGGTTTGCAATAATCCTTCTAATCGTCGAAACATCCACCTTGTAGAACTTAGCCAAATCTTGTGTACATTGTCCTTTCTGCCGCTTGCTAATAATTTCCATCTTCTGCTGGATCGTCAAGTTAACTTGCGACTTTCGTACGCCTTGAGATTGACGGTTTGGCGACGCGTTCTCATCGTTTTCACTCGCTCTCGTGATATTTTTCTGTGATACGTCGTACTCCTTGAAGAGTTTCGCCATTGTCTCCTTTTGAAACAATTTCTGCTTGATCTCAGCAATTTGCAAAGATGTTAAAGCCTTAGGCATGGCAATCTGAAAAAAATTAGTGTACATGTTTAGACAAATGAAAAATATTATGAATATTATATAATCTAAAAAAAACTTCATGATTTGAAAGTATATAAGAATTGAACGGATTTTTAATATAATGTTGATTGAAAAATAATTTGTGATTCTCTCAAATTAAATAAATACATTGATATATAAGCTAAAAATATTAAACACTCACCTCTCAAATATTCACTTCAAGAAAAGCAATCACTGCGTACGTAAATAAATATACATATATATACGTATGTATGTAAATTTAAAAAAAGCAGCAAAATACAACAGCGCACCTGTCAGATGGCCAAGCTCTTAACCGTTGGCAAGTTTGAGCGAGAGTGTCGATCGTTAGATCAACCCCCAGCGAGGAAGCTTCCTCTTGGAGAAAATCATATGGGAAAGGGAAAGTCCCTCCCACGATGTCTGAGAGAAAGGGTAGCTGGGACCTATGGTAATTATTGAAAACGGGCGTGAGTTTACTCTCAGCGCGCGGCAATAAGACTTTATTGCAGTTTACCATAAAAAGGGTCGGCGCGACGACGCGACGCGCCGGCAGTAGATATCTATCTAAATTAGCTTTTTACAAGGAGAAAGTTTGATTTACCATCTCCGAGCAGGTGTTTGAGAGAGAAAGAGAGAGAGAGAGAGAGAGAGAGAGAGAGAGAGAGAGAGAGAGAGAGAACGTACACCACTCAAATGTATACGTATATGATGGTATACAAGAAAACTACATAAAGCTAATTATGCACTCAGAGGACAGATGGTCAAAACCTATTTTCCCTTCCAATATTAAATATGTACAGTTGATAGATAGAGTAAAATTTGAAGAATAAATTGAGTTTTCAATTTCTAAAAAATATTTAATAGATCAAAAATTATTAACAGTTAAACTTGCAAAAGAAGTTAATTTTTCAATTATTAACTTTTAAAAAATGTATTTTAAAAAAAAACTACAAGAGACGTTTTCATCTTCAAATGACCTAAATTATCTATAAAAAATTATTTTGTTGAAAAAGAATTATTTGTACACGATTATTTAAACAACTGAGTTTTAAACAAAGCCTAGGGGTTTATCGTAAAAATTATTAGTACCATTGGATTGAGCAGGTAAAAATACATAAGATTACATGGTTTTTACTTTCTGCCGTCTTAGAGTATACGGGATGATACCCGGTTCCCGGACTAGTTGTATACGGCAGTGTCTGCCGCGCAGTGCTTAGGGAGAGAGAGCGCGCAGTGCACGGGAAAAGGCAGTGCGGTAGGAGGTAGTGCGTCAGGTTCGACTGTAGTTATAATCTTTAAATTAGTACATTTCATATATATTAAATTAACCAATAAATATTCATGAAGACGTATGTGCATATACTAAAGAATGTCCATAGTTCAGAATGAAAAGCGAGAATGATAGAGAGAGAGAGAGAGAGAGAGACCGGCCGAAGAATTTCGGGAAATTATGAAAGGGAAAAGCGGCACGCCACTAGAAGAAAAGAATATAGCTTTAGCCGATAGCACGTGAGCTTGCTGTTTCTTAGTCCTTTATCTTCGTGCACTTCTTTCCTTTTTTGATCCTTTTTTTATCTTCGGGTTTGTCATCGAGAGATGCGATAAATCGCTAGCTATGCAGATGAGCCAGTGCAAATGATAAGTGTCCAGAAGAAATATTGAAAGAAGTGCAACCAAGGAAGAGGACAATCGCGGAGTTGTGCGTCCATTGGAGGCTTAACTATACTGAGCCAGTTCGAGAAAACAAATATTGGCCGTCCGGGTTATCGTCATCCGGATGCGATTGAACTAGAAACAGCCAAATCAGACATCCAGAAGCCAAACCTGAGTTTTTACATAAAGAGTCGCCATTTTGAAATACAGCCTAATTTTCACAAAAAAATGCAAAATTTGGTTAAATTTTTTAACTTAGAGAAGCTGTAACTCTTGGAAAACATTTTTCCTAATTTGCAAAGTAGTATTTACTGTGGCATACGTTATTTATAGAAATCTAATATGGCAAATCTAAGATGGTGCTATTTTCTCACAATATGTCATTTTTCGTTTTTTTTGCATAAAAGAGAATTTACACTTAAATAAAACTTTTCTAGGACTTTAAAAGCCTGTACTTCATTACATGTAGGTATATATACAAAGAACGCGTTGCTTTTTTACCGTAAATTTGTAATGGGGGACTAAAAATGGCACTGTTTCCGGGAAATATTCAATTATTTCACTACTTTTCTCAATATTTATCATGATTGTGTGAAACTAAGTTTATACGTATCTGGAGCAATAGTGACTAGAGATTTTGAAGATGCAATGAAGAAAATGTAGTATCCTAACCTCAAAATTTCACATTTATTTTTGAAAAACCACGGGATTTAAGTGTAATTTCATCGTTTTTTTCCAAATTTTGAGAAATTTCATTTACTAGGAGGGTTCACAGCTGAGTCCCGTAAATTTGTAACTCATTTCATTATAGTGTTAAAAGATAACTCTTTCTATTCCGTAGAACATGAATACACATAAATATCTCATTCACGTTCATCAAAAAATATGACTGATAACTACACATATTTGTCTCATAACTGAGTTTCATATCTAACTCCAAGCATAAAATTATAATAAATCTGATTAATTCCCATCTCATGTATACTGTCCGTTTACCGTATATACGCATTGCCCATTATGAAAGTCGGTAGTAAGAGAAAGTCATATAATGATTAAGCACTTTCGCTCGGTCACCGAAAGCCGACGTTCAACAGGAGTCAGAATGCGGCTCGTGTAACATAGCACTTGATCTTCGCCTTCCACGCGTTGGAGCAGGATGCTACCAAGGCCACTGTCGCTCGCATCGCACTCGACGGTAAACGAGGCGTCAAAATCCGCCCTAGCTAAGACTGGAGCAGTGGTAAGTAGAGCTTTTATTTGCTCAAAAGCAACCTGTTGCTCTTCGCGTCACTTATACTTCGCATCTTTGTTAGTAAGAGTAGTAAGTGGAGCCAGTATAGAAGCGAAGTCTGCAACGAATTTTCGGTACCACGTTGCCATGCCTAGAAACCTACGCAACTGCTTAAGGTTTGCTGGCGTCAGATATTCGTGAATTGGCCTCATTATCTGGGTCCGAGCGGATCCCATCACGATTGACCAACACGCCCAAGTAGCGCACCTCTAGCATGCAAATACGTTCAGGCGTGCTTCACTAACGCGCGTAAGGACGAACTTGAGCCATTTGACGTGATCGACGAAAGTTCCTGCGGCAATAATCAAGTCGTCCAGGTACGCAAAGGCAAAAGGCTCCATTTTGGGTGTGATTCTTTTGTCAATCAGTATCTGAAATATAGCGGGAGCTCGCGCGAGTCCAAAAGGCATCCGAATGAATTCACTTAAACCCATTCTTAGTACGGTGAATGTGGTAATCGGAATGACTCTCTCCGTAAGAGGAACCTGCCAAAATGTGCCGGACAGATCTAGCGCACTAATATAGCGGGTGTGCTGAAATTAACGTAAAGTAATATCCATATAAGGTAATGAATAAGAGCAAACACGCGTCAATGAATTCACATTCCGAAAATCGATGCAAAAGCGGTACGAGCCATCTGATTTTCGAATCATCACAACTGGACTCGTCCATTCGCTAGTAGATCTGCGGATTACTTCCATGCGAAGCGTCTTATGCACCTGCTAGTGCATTTCCAACTCAACTTTATGCGAGACTAGATAGTATTTCTGTTTCATAAGGGGGGGGGAATCCCCGACGTCCATATCATGTTGAATCCAACCTATACAGCCTAGCGCTTCACCGGCCGATTCCGGGAGAAGAGTGTGCAAAAGCAGCTCTAATTCTTGGCTTTCGCTATCGTTAACCTCCTGGATACCGAGCGAGACGAACGACATCATCTTCTCCGTACGCATTGACCAGAGAATGACCGGGATGATGTCTTCATTGCCATCGATTTCCAGCGTGTTAGCTCTCACATCGAGATTTACCGAAAAGGCTCGAATAAAGTCGCCCCCTAAGGTGCAATCAGTATCTGCATCCTTCAGAATGAACGCATCTACATCGTGCCTAATTCCTCCTACGTTAAAGGGCAACTTTACATTGCCTAAAAGGGTCATCAAAATGGTGACCATCGACTGCTTTTGCTCCTGGTCCAGAGTAAGGTGATACCCTTAAGTTGCAAGCTGCCGCTATCTCTACTCCGATATCATATAAGGCTTTAAATGAAAAGGGGCCGACATGTACATTCAGCCACCAACGTAGGTGATATTCGACGAGAGCGCTTGATGCGGTACCTCTATCGTCATGAATAAGCGTGGCAATCGAGTGGTTCGTAGCTAGCATAGATGCAGTAGTGACGTTTAGCGCTGCATGCGCAACTCCCACAGCGCTAATCACCTCCAAGGTCCCGTGGTTTAAGGGCTGCGTCGTAGGGATCTTCTACGTGCTGCCCATCTCGTTTTCCGATTTAGCGGTCTTGGAGCATTCAGGGCAGTGGGTCTTGGTGTAACCAGGCCAGCTACAGTCCCAACATAGGACTTTGCTTACGTCCGGGCCAGGTTCCCTGTCCTGATTCTTATCGGACTTCGGAGTAATTGCTCGAGCGCTATTTTTTTTCTATGCGGTCAATCTTGGCGCAGCATCTTCTGCCAACGACGATGAAACAAAGGATGTACTCGCACGGGCCCCTCTTCCTCAGGCTGAGCTTGATGCTGGATCAGGAGCCGGTGCGAGGGTTGGCGCATCATGCGCACGCCGCAGTGTCGAGGTCACATCCCCCTTCCCTAGCCGGAGCTTCCGGGGGTTGTTGGAGCAGTTCGTAACTGCATAAATAGAGCCGATTGCTTATCAGAAGTTATTGTCGGTCTAGTTGTAGAGTGGAAAAGACGTACGTGAAGATTTATATTGCTTCGCGTTTGCGTATAAGATAAGTCGAAATCGTTATCATCGTTTTCGATTAACTCATACGTATTTTAAAATTGCACTGTTTTTGCAGTATGCGTCGCATTAAGCTTGCGTTGAGCTTCTGCTGTCTGTTTCTGAGCATTAGCTACTATGTTTTGCATTCGCCTCTGTAAATCCTGATTAACGCACTTGAAGTCGTTGATATTTCGCGGAAGCCGGTCATTTTCCGATGAAATCGTCGCAATATAATTTCTTAAGTCCGTGTTCACTATTATTAGTTCTCGTTCTAGCAATATAGCTTTCCTCGGCTCTATAGCTATTGGTTCTGGTACTAGCTGTATTGTGCCATTTGGTAGCATGCATCGCTTCAATTTATTCGCTGGATTGTCTGTCGGTAATCTTGATCTCTCTGCCGATTGTTGAACGCTTGTGCGTAACGTTGTTGCCGTATATGTCGGAGCGGCAGAGGTGATCGAGGTTGCGCTTGTATGCGTAATGTTTACGTTATAATGGAGCGTGGGTGTAAAGCTGGAAATCGGCGGTAATGAGAAACTATTAAACACTTGTGTTGTAGCGGTCGTTAATGTTGAAGGATGGCTTTGTTGCGCTATTTACGTATGCGCTGGTTCGTATTGCGTTGCAATCGGTAAGGTGTTTGCGAGCGTTGTGAGGGACATGTTTGCTGCATTTTGCGCTAAGTTAGGTGAACTAGCTACAAAATCTTGAGGTGTCGCCTTCTGCGCTAATTCCTGCATCATTTGCGTATCCGCTGTTAACGCGAGGATAAAGTCGTCCCGCAGCTCCACCGGTAAAATATTTGAACGAAGTAGCGTCTCACATAGATCATTTCGTCTATTTATCCTTTATTTAGCTTTCCAGGTTTGCGGTTGCTACAAAATCCGATGCCGTGTAATTGCCTTGAAGTCGCTTATACAGTCGATTCATGCGCTCATACATTGAACCTTCATCGAATAGTTCTAATTTTTGTAGAACTGTATTTAGTTCATCGCTGTGTAGATCTTTAATCCAGTCCGCAATTTGTTTTCCTACGCTTTCCTTAAAAATCAATAGTTCATCACAATCGCCTACACTAATCGCCATCTTAGGACTAAAATTAAATTACTTTAATAATAATAATAAAGCTTTAAGCGTGATATTAAGTATTAGAGGTTGTGTGTAGTTCAAAATAAACGAAAAGAATAAATAAAATTACTAAGGTGTATGACGAACTATGGCATTTTATCACAATTTGTAGAACAAATTAATAATAAAAAAAAACAAAAGATTTGCGCGAAATTATATAATATATATAATATATATGTAATATATAATACGAATGCGGTATAATAACATAGGCGGATCAATGAATTAGAAACAAACCGCGTAAGAACAGTAAATTGTTCGCAATAGCACGGTTGTTACAACAAACAAGCAAAGAAATATATATATGCATGTGCAGCATAGCTGAAAGAGAGAGATAGAGAGAAAGCAAGAAGCCAACTTAAGAGAGAGATAAGGTGCACAACAATACATTCATATCACTGCCCCGAAGAAGATGGTTCGTAGCAGGCACTCAACGACAGAAAAACGGCCTCAAAAGAGGCAGGCGCAGGTGGCATAAGGCCGTCATACGCACACAAACACTCTCACTCTCTTCCTTTATCCGCCGACTCTTCGAGCTCTCCTCTCCTGGATATCGTCGTCAATCTCGTCACTGAAAGCTTGAGTATGAAAAACAAAGAGGGATCGGATCGCTAGTCGGCGCACGTGTGTTCGCGTTGGATCCCTTCACCTTAATCTCTCGCGCCGAGAAACCGAGCGCCTTCCTCGTGGTTCGCGCGGTCAATAATCGAACCCGTCTCTGTCTGTCCGACTCTCTCTCTCTCTCTTTCTCTCTCTCACTCTTTCTCTCTCTCATCTACCTCACTTCAGCTCGCTGAAACTGTGTGATACATATTAATACATAATTAATTTACAGGGGTATATTATGATATGGGAGAGAGACATAACGAGCAGCAGTTGCGCTCGTTATAATATGATCAGGCTGTAATTTCTTTTGGGTACTAGAATAGTTATTATACAGGTGCGTATAAGATTTTTTTTGCCTACAATTCTAAAGACTCTTCTTCATAATCCTGATAATCATCTTTAAAGTCTGAATTGTCTTCCCCTAAATCTGTAGAATTAGGGATACAAACAATATCGTTGGTATCAGATCCTGTGATGAACTCTTCATATTCATCTCTTTCTTCTCTTGTAAGTATTGTTGTGTTATTTTCTCTTATTTTCTTTTGACGAGACATTTTTTATAAAAAGAAAAATATATTGATTCCTCTCTCAGTAATTTGTTAAAATGAAGACAATCATTTATTGACCCTACTCAGAACGTTCACTTCATTTGTGAGTCATTCAGAACATTTAACGATTCCAAATTTATAAAAATGAAAATATAGCACAATGTTCATATAATCGAATAGTCAGTCAATTGCAAGAAAATATAGAATCAGTGAGTCGGTAACGTACAGATTTAGTATTTTTAGGTCATGAATGAAGTGATGAATTTTTTAATTGGAATATTATTTTGGCTATCTCTAAGCATGACAGGAACCGTACGTACAATCAATATAAAAATTATATTATTCATGATAAATTTAAGGAATTATTCACATTTTCCACTAATGAATAATATAAAGTTATATACTGCAAGTAATTGTTTTTATTTCATAATAAAATTTAAAAAGAAAAACGATAGAATATGAAAATGTATACGATTTTTCAATAATGTGAATTATTTTTAAGTCACAAATTTTACGAATTTACGTGTTTCTAAGCTCTACCAGTAATTGAAATTTCTCAAACTTTATTTATTTAGGGGCTCTAGAAAACCCTTAACAATAATGTCTTTTTTTTTAATTCGGATTGCCACGCTTTTTTGAATGTGATACTAAACGGAAATTACTGTAGGTTTCAGTTTCTTTCTCTTTCAAAAATTTATTCACGTATTCTGGAGTATTGATATAAAGAAATGAAACATTCTAAAAAGCGTAGCAAACCAAGCAGTTTTTAAACTTTACATTAACGCTTTTAAGGACCGATAAATAATAATTTCAGACTTAAAAATAGAAGTCCTGGAATTTTATTCAATAACACAGGCCGACAAAATTTAAAAAATGGAAAAACCCAGAAACCAGACAGTACTTTCCCAAAGGTTTTTGGTGCGCTGAAACCGAATCTGACATCAGAATTGCTCCATCACCCTAGGTTTTCGAGAAATCCTAACCTAAAAGTTCAAAAAACACGATTTTTCACTATATTTCGCGTAGTATTATGTCGTAAGCCAATTTTATTTTAAGAAACGAGTAATGCTATCAAAGTACTACTCTTACCCTTCAAAACCCTTTGTTCAGATTTAAAAAATCTTTTTTTTCTATCGAGATATCGTAGATTGAATTTGAGTGATTTAGCGATTTCGTAACAGCACGAAATATTGGCGAATTTCCGAATAAGGAGTTATAGTGTAATTATATGTTTTTTGGGCACTGAATCCAAATTTAACGTCAGAATGACTCTATAATCTCAATTCCCTTAACCCTAGAGCCCCATAACCTGCGACGCTGTAACCCCTGACCGACATACTCCAAAGTCCTTAACTCTCGAGCCCTTTAACCTGCTGCGGTATAACCCCTGACCCTCACACCCCAATTTCCTTAACCCTCGAGCCTTTAACCTGCGAAGCTATAACCTCCGGCCCTATCGAGGGTTAAAGAAATTCGGGTTTGGTGGACGGGGAATACCACTGGGTCAATGGAACAACGATAGACGTCATTTCTGCGGTAAAAGAAGGTAGAAGAATTTGTGTCTGTGATAGGAAAATTCATATCCAACTTACGTATACAAGTACAATTTACGTTTATATACAAGTGTCTATAACTAGCGAAATCGATCAGCTAGGATTTTTAATCTTACATTTTTCTGGTCTACTAACGATGAAGAAAGTATCTACGTTAGCAGATATCGGATTCACTTAGGGCCTACATTTCCTTACTTGAGGATAACCGCGTATGACATTGCTCAAAAACTACAAATTTTTGTGCTTCGTTCTTCATCCGTGTTAGAGATCGTGTTTGAGCGGCAGGCTAACGGAGAAGTCACTGGAATTAAATACTTTCTATTATTTCTCATATAACACTGCATGCAGTACTTTTACTGAACTTTATTATTACTTTGTCTTCTAGAAATTTAATTATATTTACTCATTTCGTTATTAGAATAAGTTTATAATATTACTCGTGATTTCCAATTAACTTATAAGTTATTGAAGATGTCGGCATGTAGAATTCCATGCAAAGAAAAAATCGATTCCTTTTGTAATATCTGCGGTAAATTTGAGGTCGCTCGACTTCGTCAATCAATCACTGATATCATTAAAGATCAGTTTGAAGAATGTTACGAGACACCTATGAAGAATTTAGACAAACCATGGGTTCCTAAATATATTTGTGAAGACTGTCGCCGAAGTTTGAAAAACTGGAATAAAACTAAAACCGAAGTTGTTCTCCAACCAACAATATAGCGTGAACCTAAAAATCACCATGATGACTGTTACTTTTGTAAATGTGATACTTTAGGTTTTAATCATAATAACAAAGCTTCTCTCCTTTATCCGAACGTTTCTAGTGTAACAGCAGCTCAGTATGGAAAAATAGAAAGAAAAAAAAATTCTGATTCTGAGCCAAAAAAACTTCACCCAATAGAAGTTCCGGTAACAGACAAAAGCAGCAGTAGTGATGAAGAAGATTTTTCTGACTCAGAAAAGCCCAAACTTTTCGACCAAAATTCTTTGGATGATCTGATCCGTGATTTGAATCTTCCGAAAGATTCTTCAGAACTCTTAGCTTCAAGACTAAAAAAAAGAAATCTTTTAATACCTGAGACAAAAGTTTCTATTTACAGGAAGAGAGATATTAAATTTCGGCCATATTTTACTTGCGTGGATAACCTTGTTTACTGCAACGATATAAAGCATCTCATCAGTTTATATGGAGTGCAAGGAGGTTATAATCCAGAGAACTGGCGACTCTTCATGGATGCATCTGTACAAAGTCTCAAGGCAGTACCTCTGCACAATGGGAAAGAGTATGCAGCTATTCCCATTGCTCATTCCACTGTGATGAGAGTCTCACGATAACTTTCGATTCCTTCTTGAGAAAATCAATTACAATGAACACAAATGGCTCGTTTGTGGCGATTTCAAGATGATCAATATATTAGTTGGCTTGCAATCTGGAAATACGAAGCACCCCTGTTTTTTGTGTCTCTGGGACAGTCGTGCACGAGAAGAACATTGGGTTCGGAAAGAATGGACGAAAAGAATCGGAATGGTTGTTGGATCACACAATGTCGTCCATGAGAACCTTGTTGATACTAAACATATCTTGTTACCTCCACTCCATATAAAACTGGGCTTGATGAAGCAATTCGTCAAGGCACTAGATAAGGAAGGCGAACGTTACAAGTATCTTCAGGGCAAATTTCCTAAATTGTCTGAAGCGAAAATTAAGGAAGGCATATTTGTAGGGCCAGACATTCGAGCACTTATGAAAGATGATGAATTCCTCTTGACAATTACGACTAATGAGAGAAATACTTGGATAAGTTTCAAAAGTGTCACCGAGAATTTTCTCGGAAACCACCGGGACCCTAAATACAAAATTATTATGTCGACAATGCTACAGAATTTTCAAAAATTAGGGTGTTTGATGAGCCTGAAAATACACTTTTTGTTTTCACATTTGGTATACTTTCCGGACACATAGGTCCTTAGCAGCCGGAAATTTGAACAAAAATGACGACAAAAAGTGGCAACGGGGTTTCATTTGTTATCACAAAATATACTAAAATTTACTGGAATGAAAATCGGCGGAGCAAGGATATTTGTTTTTTACACAATTTTTCTTTCTTTCTAGTCAACCATTAATAATTTAATAAAATACTTTAATTGTTAAGCTAGATTTATTTTCGATACATAATTATTCAATTTTTATTATACAAATAATGCTTTACAAACGCTTTGCAAACTTTACAAACATCGAACTCATATTGCATTGACAAATAAATATTGTGACGTCGGGGTCACTCTCAGGTACGCTTGGAGTAAGGGTTGCTCTGATTTGGCTATCGTGTAACACATAAGCCGGCACGAACAATATTGTTGCGTTGAGAAAACTGTATGCTAACGCGGAATGTAATAACCAAATGTTATTACGAACACACCAGACTCACGCTTAATGTGTTCTTAAGGGACTTTAATGAAAATTCACCAAACTCATGCTTAATGAATTTCCAAAAAAGGAGGGCGGATTGTTTAAAGAAAGAAAAGGATAGCCAGATATAAGATTTTACTTACTTTTATTTTATCAAATCACTTATTATTAAAGTTGCGTTCTCTCTCTGCTCTTTGGCCTCTTTCTCTCTCTATATGCTCTGAATATACTTGGGTGACTTTTCTTCTCTGATGCTTCCTCCGGGACTCACTCACTGGTAAACACTTCTTATTAGGGACTTCCTGGTGCTCACTCCGCACTTACTCTAACTCTCCTTTCCAGCCTTGTACAGAGCTTTTTATAAGCCGTGGGTGGTTGGGTGGAAATCCCTTTCCTCAGGCCCATGAAGCGATAACGGCCAAATTTTGTATTGGTGGGAAATTTTCTAATCATATCCAGAATTTCTTTATTGGTCTGTGGGCGTGAATTTTCAGAGAGAGAAAGGGCGGTCCATTTTTAACTTGGGCCCTTTTCTCCATAGATGGCTCTCGGAGTGCCACTTTTAAGAGCAAGAGTAACGCTATAGCTTATAATTACTTATACATAATTGTACTAAACTTAATTAATTATGACGATACATAGTGACTATTATAAACATTCAGAAAAATTCAAACCTTTTACGATTTATTATAAAATACATTATTGTTCTATTTATTGGTTATTCGGTGACAAAAAGATGCGCATTATAATGGCTTACAAAATTGATGAAAATTTATTTAATATTACGGATATTTTCTTAAAAATCGGTGGGAAAAAAAAAAGATAGATTGCATTTTTATGGTCCCCTTCCATTATCAGCGTGATAACACTTCACGATGTATACGCGATGATCGTAGGCCCCTGTCAACACATGCGTGTGGGACAAAACAGGATAGAGCGTTGATTGTAAGCTTGAGTACGCAGGCTCGGGCCACTATCAAAGTTTATATTTCGAATGCGTTTTCATCGTGGGAAATCAGGAAGGTTCCCACTCCGTTCGTCATATTTAATAATTAAATAAAAAAAAACTAAGTTACGGCTAGCCGTCATAATATAATTAAATATGCAGAGATGAAAATTCAACAACGGCCTTTTTTAGTCTGTGAGGATATGAAGCATCGGTTGTTACATTTATTTTATATTTATTCCAGTATTTTAAAAATTCTTTGTGAACTGATTCCCCAGCCTGTTCAGACCATACCCCCAAGCCAACGTTATCCAAGAAACCTAAACAATCTTTTAAATGTTCCGTCACAACATGAACTTTTAACGTTGTAGATAATTCTGTCGCTTGAAAACTTTTTTTTAAATTTACGATGAGAGTATCTATATCACTTTTTGGTTGCGTTGTTGAAAAGCAGGCAGTAACTACTTTATCCATGGCTTTCAGGGCGTTCACAAAGCGTAAGAGTGCTAATTTTCCTACTCCGTTGCAAATGTCTGAATCAAACAACTTATCAGATTCTTTTAAAAGTTTCCGACAAGCGTTGCCCTCAAATATTTCTCCATGATAGTTTTTTGGAATCACATTCAATTTTTTTGGCCATGTAAGAGCTTTTTCCCGACCTAATAGAGGTACTAATCCCTGCCAGAAAATATGGTTCACGTAACCTTGAAGTACGTGTAATTCAGGAATCACACACCGTTCCAACACGCAAAAATCGGTCTTTTCTTCAAATAGAGGTCGATTAATAACGCTGTGGTAATTCTTGGCTACCTTCTTATCTTTTCCGATAGAACAAAAGGCTTCATAATCATTTTCAAGCATCCCATAAGTTTTCAATGGTCATACATCGCTACGATTTGAAGAACGTCTCAAAGAGTCCAGTGTTATATTGCAGTAAGGGCAAGGGAAAGAAGAAGTAGCTGTCTGTTGACCATTTATTAATAAGAGCAGCTTGAAATCGAAGCAAAATTTAAAGGAATCATTATTGATCTGTATTAAATCAAATAAAATTTTAACGTTTTCGTAGGTCTCTTTGATGTCAGGAACTATACACAGCATAATCAAACGATAAACACTAGTTATCTTGGATTTTGCACTCACACTTCCTCCTTCGTGGTACGTTTTTCTTTTTTTCTTGAAAGGTTGATCATTGTTTTCTATAACATTATCAGCTGGTATAATCGACATACACACTTTAAAAAAACCTTATCCGCCGTCGGCCATTACTTTTACAATACAGTTGCCGACTACATGTCGTTCACATAATATAGCGTCTAATAATTCACTTGCATCCACCCAAATCACAGTCCTGTCTTCTTTTGCTTTACCGCTTCCGACATCAAATTTGAAACCACTGGATTTGTATAAATTATTCAAAAATGAAGATTTCTCAGTCATATGCTGACGATAATTTGTAGGTACGGATTTTTTTCCAGCAGAACAACGTATGAAATTTGTTAAATTTTTCATTTGTTTCGATGAAAAACCACTAGTACTTTTAAGACTATCTAATTTTTCTTCCGAAAAAGATACATTTTCTTGTTTTTTACTATTGAGAATGATTTTTCTTTTACGCCCTTTAGTATTTAAGTTTTAGTTCAACATTATTGTTGTAACTTATGGATTTAGACTGTTTTTCTTGCATTCTCGTTATAATAGAAGAGGCAACTTGCATTTGAGATTTTTCGGAAAGATTATTAAAAACTAAGTTTTCAATATTTTCACTGATATTTTGACATTTGTGACTAATACCTTTTTTTATTTCTTGTAAACATTTTTTACAAAGTTTAATAATTTTTGTGCATTTCTTTCTATTGGTTTCACAACACCAATCTTACTAGACGGCAGTGCGCTAGAAGAATTAATTTTTTGTTCTTTACCATACATTCCATTTGCGGTAGTGATTTTGTTTGAAATATTAGACCGAACCATTCCTCTTCCCTTAACATTTTTTCTTGAAACACTACTTCTCGCTGTAATGCAGATGTAACAGTAACAACGCTGAGCATCACTGTTGACATTTCTGGTTTCTTTTATTAATTGAATATCACTGAAATTAGGCATTGAGGGCAGTGGCCTTTTTTTCTGTTTCTTATCGTGCTCATTCAATGTTAATCTGCACGTCACACAGATACTTAATGGAAACTTATTGTCACATATTGTAAATTTTTTGTTAATTAACTTTCTAATTAAAGCACTACATGTTTCATTAATTAAATAAAACTCAAGCTTCTTTTGTCTAAGGAATATTTTGTTACCACAAACAGCGCACACTTTTTTTCTATTTTCTTCGTGACTTAAATAAGGAGGCATTTTCAAAATTAACAAAAATACAAAGCTCCACACAAAATCTGTCCGAATAAATAAATAAACATGTACAATAGCTTAACAGTTTTTCTTTTCTGTTTTTTGTTTACTTTTCGCCACAAACTCGTATCGTGCAAAATTTCTTATACTTAGATACACAAAGTAAGTATTTTTGCTTACTGCCATATTCACGCTCGCAGTTAAAAACAATACTTTCTTCGAAATTATTGACAGCTATGCAATATTAAATATATAAAAAAAATTAATTCATGAAAAAAATCAAAATTTGTGTAAAAAACAAATATCCTTGCTCCGCCGATTTTCATTCCAGTAAATTTTAGTATATTTTGTGATAACAAATGAAACCACGTTGCCACTTTTTGTCGTCATTTTTGTTCAAATTTCTGGCTGCTAAGGACCTATGTGCGGACAATGTTGGGGCGTTCAGTGAAGAAATGGGTGAAAGATTTCAGAAACAAAGAGGAATATTATCAAGGTAGATGGAATGAGAGCATGATGGCTGACTATTACTGAGCTCTACACCGACACGATACATTGACAGATCATCATAGACGCAAATCTCTTAAACGTTCATTTCAAGATAAACGACAGCGTTTTCATAAAAAAAAGAAGTGAAAAACTGTAGGGTTGCAGATATTCAGATGCAACACTCACAAACTAAATAAATGAGATTTAAAATGCGTAATTGAAAGCTGCGTAGAATACAAGGCTTGGATATTGAAGGGATTGAAATGTAGAGATATACGGTTATACGATAGCAGCTTGAAGTTCTGATTGAGGAAATTCTGGCAAAGGAGTCTGAGGTTGCAGACTTGTAAGGCTCGGGGGTTAAATATAATTTGGAGGCTTGAGGTATTCTGCGTAGCGAATTTCGGTATGAGGGTTGGGGGTTATAGCGTCGCGGTAATAGGGCTCGAGGGTTGAGGAAATTAGGGTGTAAGGTTCGGGGGTTATAGCTTCGCAGGTTAAAGGCTCAAGGGTTGAGGAAATTGGGGTATGAGGGTCGGGGGTTATACCGCAGCAAGTTAAAGGGTTCGAGGGTTAAGGAAATTGGGGTGTGAGGGTCGGGGGTTATACCGCAGCAGGTTAATGGGCTCGAGGGTTAAGGAAATTGAGATTATAGAGTTATTCTGACGTTAAATTTGGATTCAGTGACCCAAAAAAATATAATTGCACTATAACTCCTTATTCGGAAATTCGCCACTATTTCGTGCTGTAACGAAATCGCTAAATCACTCAAATTCAATCTACGATATCTCAATGGAAAAAAAAGATTTTTTAAATCTGAAAAAAGGGTTTTGAAGGGTAAGAGTAGTACTTTGAGATAGCATTACTCGTTTTTTAAAATAAAATTGGCTTACGACGTAATACTACGCGAAATATAGTGAAAAATCGTGTTTTTTGAACTTTTAGGTTAGGATTTTTCGAAAACCTAGGGTGATGGAGCAATTCTGAGGTCAGATTCGGTTTCAGCGCACCAAAAACCTTTGGGAACGTTCTATCTGGTTTCTGGGTTATTTTCCTTGTCGGCTTGTGTAATCTACGGATCACAAACCACAATAAGATAAACTCAAAACCTGCGGACCTGAAAACAGAAGATGATAGACCCAAGAACACAATAACTAACAAGCTTAAAATCTCAGGAAGGTAAAATCAAGAATTACAAAAACTACGAGACTTAAAGTCCAGAAAAGTGAACCCAAGAACGCAGTAACCTGTAAGCCACATATCTTAAGAACGTGATCCCAAGAACATCATAAGCTGCATGCCCCAAACCCTAAATGTAATTTTAGTGGCATACGAGTATAATTACATGTATATGTGTGTGCCTGATTTCTCTCGTAGTTAAATTATTATAGAATAAAACGAATAGCTCGTAGCCAGTCACGTTGCAATACAGGAAGAAATAAAGTATTTCAATACATACACACACACACACACACATATATATATATATATATATATATATATATATATATATATATATATATATATATATATATATAATCTATTATCCCTTCGTCATCGATCTTAATGAAGGCTTATAAATATGACTAAGATATTGTATATCCTCTTTTCTATTTAAAGTGTTTTTATGTAAGCCAATGTGCAACATTTCGGATATACTGTGTTTCTTGTAATTCTTTTCATAATCCAATATCTTAGCATAGTCCCAGTTAAAATCGTGTGAGAGAGTTCTTCTATGTGTAGCTACTACTGTATATAAGTCTATGTTTTTTTGTGTTCATTTAATCTAATTTTTAAGTTAATATAGTTTCAAATCTAGTTGACGGCTATGTGTATGTATTGAAATACTTTATTTCTTACTGTATTGCAACGTGACTGGCTACGAGCTATTCGTTTTATTCTATTATAATTTGACTACGAGAGAAATCAGGCACACACATGTACATGTAATTATATGCCACTAAAATTACATTTACAATTTTATTGTTAATAATTTGTTGTTTTTCTGTTAATAAAGCCTGAAGAGTTCAGCAAATGTACTGACGAAACGTTGCTGAATAAAATTAAAATTAAACGAATTTCCATCTCTCACTATTTCCCTTCTTTCCATTATACAAAATTTATCATGAAATAATTTGATATATATGAGTTAATCTACGAAAAAAGGATAATGGCTCTGCCCTAAATTGTAAATCATAAAAAAATTGTGTAACGGCTTAAAATGTTCGTCTTATACTCTACTTTCTTTTGCAATGTAGCGACTTTCAAAATCTAAAATGGCAACATCAATATGATGAGTAAAACCAACAGATTGCATATAAATTTTTCAGAAATGTCTTGTAAATCATTCAATTGTGAATATACGTCTTTTTTATACCAGAAATGAATTTGGCGTTAAATTTTACATACAAGTAGAAATGTAGTATTACACTCGAGGTAAAAATATTTTACAATTTCATTTGAAGGTCGCTTTATACAGGTTATGTCGTTCTCGGAATCAGGTTCCTTAGATTTGTGGCTGACAGGTTACTGCGTTCTCGGGTTTACCTTGTTAGAGTTTAAGTCTTGTAGGTTATTGTGTTCATGGCTTCACTTTTCTAGGGCAAAGACATGCAGGTTATTGAATAACTGGAATAATGTTACTACGATTTGTGACCTGCATGTTATTGAGTTTTTGGTTTGACAGTCCTGGTGTTTGAGGCTCGGAGGTAATTGCATTCTTGTGTTTACCTTCCTTGGGTTTAAAGATTGTAAGTTATTACGTTTCAAGATTTACATTCCAGATGTTTTAGGCTAGTAAGTTATTGTGTCTTCGGTTTTTTATCCTGGGGTTTAATGCATGTAAGTTATGATGTTTTTGGGAGCATGTTGCTAAAATTTATGGCTCACGGGTTTTTGCCTTCTTGATGTATATTCCAGGTGTTTTAGGCTAGTAATGACGTTCTTCGGTATACCTTCCTGGGGTAATGATATGCAGGTGATGTTCTCGAAATCACGTTCCTAAGAATTGTGGCTCTCACATCATATCATTTTTTTGTTTAATTTTTTAAAATTTAGGCATATAGGTTGTTGCATTCTTGGGTTTATTTTCTGGAGTTTAAGGCTCGCAAGTTATTCTGTTCTTGGGTTCGATTTCCTCGTGTTGAAAACTCACGTTATTATGTTCTTGGGTTTACCATCCTGGGGTTCGGGGCATGCAGCTTATGATGTTCTTGGGATCACGTTCTTAAGATATGTGGCTTACAGGTTACTGCGTTCTTGGGTTCACTTTTCTGGACTTTAAGTCTCGTAGTTTTTGTAGTTCTTGACTTTACCTTCCTGAGATTTTAAGCTTGTTAGTTATTGTGTTCTTGGGTCTATCATCTTGTGTTTTCTGGTCCGCAGGTTTTGAGTTTATCTTATTGTGGTTTGTGATCCGTAGATTATTGAATAAAATTCCAGGACTTCTATTTTTAAATCTAAAATTATTATTTATCGGTCCTTAAAAGCGTTAATGTAAAGTTTGAAAAATGCTTGGTTTGCTACGCTTTTCAGAATGTTTCATTTCTTTATATCGATACTCCAGAATACGTGATTAAATTTTTGAAAGAGAAAGAAACTGAAACCTGCAGTAATTTCCGTTTAGTATAACATTCAAAAAAGCGTGGCAATTCAAATTAAAAAAAAAAGATGTTATTGTTAAGGGTGTTTTCTAGAGCCCCTAATTGAGATTTTTGAACTTAACCCTTTTCGTATCAAAGTAGCATAAAATTTACCTTTTGCTTAGACCTGAAAATAATATTGAAGCACTCCTTCGATTTTATCGAAACATGGTATTTCTAGGTTCTTAGGTATGCTCTTTTAGAATCTAACGACAATTTTTACACAAAGAGTCACCATTTTATATACAGTCTAATTTTCACAAAAAAATTTTAAATTTGGCTGATTTTTTAAACTTTGAGAGGCTATAACTCTCGGAAAAAATTATTCCTAATTTGCAAAGTAATATATACTACTGTGGGCAAAAAGTAAGGTGAATTTGTTTGTAAAATGAAAAATCTTTATTTATTCTTCTACATCAATGTCATCCCCTTCGAAGTAATCCCCTCCCGATAAAATACACTTATGCCAACGTTTTTTCCAATCCTCGAAACATGCCAAATAGTCCCTTTCCGGTATAGCCATCAGCGCCTTCTTCGATTCAGCTCTTATCTCCTCAATCGACTCGAAACGCGTTCCCCGGAGTGGTCTCTTGAGTTTTGGGAATAGCCAGAAGTCACACGGAGCCAAATCAGGCGAATACGGTGGTTGCGGAACGATATGCGTCGAATTTTTGGCGAAATGGTCACGAAGAACGAGTGCAGTGTGAGATGGTACATTATCGTGATGCAAAAACCAAGAGTTGTTGGCCCATAATTCTGGTCTTTTTAGACGAATTGCTTCACGCAAACGACGCATAACGCTCAAATAATATTCCTTATTAACAGTTTGGCCGGGTGGAAGGAATCACACACATCAACGCGGCGACTTTTTTGCAAGAAATTGAGCGTTTTCGGTACCAAACGAGATTTGACTTTTCGTAGGCCCAAATGGTCTTTCAAAATTGTTTTCACAGATCCTTCTGATATTCCGATCATATCAGTAAGGTCTCTAACAGTCAACCGACGATTTTCGAGCACTAATTCCTTCACTTTATTGACGTGTTGGTCATCTGTTGACGTCGATGGTCGTCCGGAGCGCTCCAAGTCATCAACACGTTCTCGACCCTCTTTGAAGTCTTTGTACCACTTATAAACATTTTTCTGCGACATGGTAGAATCACCAAAGGCCTTCCGCAACATCCTCAGCGTTTCCGCAGCCGAAATTTCATTCCGCAAACAAAATTTGATGGCACTTTTTTGCTCAATTAAATCAGACATTGTAAAAATCGAAACATGCACTCTTGGTCGTTTGGTAAACACAAGCGTAAATATATTACTGATGATGACATTGACATGAAATTTGTCCCAGATGTCATTCGCAGTCCTACCAACTCAAGAAAGAAAGAACTAGCCCGAAATGTTAAGCCCGCGAAGTTTAAATTGAAAATTCACCTTACTTTTTGCCCACAGTAGTACGGTGAAATACAAATTCCTATTAGAAAATACCACTGTTTATTTCCAGAAATCCAATATAGTGGCTCCAAGATGGCGCTATTTTCTCAAAATATGCCAGTTTTCGTCTTTTTTTGCATAAATGAGAATCTATACTTAAATAAAATTCTTCTTGGACTTCATAAGTATGTACTTCATTACACATATATTCAAAGAACGCGTTGCTTTTTTGTAATGGGGGACTAAAAATGGCACCGGTTCTGGGAAATATTCAATTTTTTCACTACTTTTCTCAATATTTATCTTGATTTTGTGAAAATAAGTTTTTACGTAAATCGAGCAATATTAACTTGAGATTTTGAAGATACGATGAAGTAAATGTAGTATCCTAACCTCAAAATTTCACATTTATTATTAAAAAACCAGGTTTTGTTCCATCGTTTTTTCCTAAATTTCGAGAAATTTCAATTACTGGTAGAGCTTAGAAACACGTAAATTCGTAAAATTTGTGACTTAAAAATAATTCACTTTATTGAAAAATCGTATACATTTTCATATTCTATCGTTTTTCTTTTTAAATTTTATTATGAAATAAAAACAATTACTTGCAGTATATAACTTTATATTATTCATTAGTGGAAAATGTGAATAATTCCTGAAATTTATCATGAATAATATAATTTTTATATTGATTGTATGTACGGTTCCTGTCATGCTTACAGATAGCCAAAATAATATTTCACATAATATATAACCTATTCCAATTAAACATAACTCAAGTCAAACTGAGAAGCAATAACAAGCACACGAGTAGAATACAAAATTAATTCTATTAATATATGGAATTATTAGCAGAGCTTATTTTTAATAAAACAAGAATAGAAAAATATTTCATGGGACAATAGCTCATGAAATAATATGGCATTGGAAAACCAATAATAGTAAATCTATTTAAGAAGCTTAAAAATGCCGTTGTATTGTTTACTGAGATATTGAGTGTCCTCTTATCTGTTAATAGCATTACTGTACGTATTAATTAATATCATTTCGAAAATTATTCTATTATTCTTACTAATATATTTGTCTTTAATTCGAACGTGGTTAAAATCAAAATGGTGTGGCTGATTATCAGTAAGATGTTTACGTATGGATAGTAATCTGTCCAATGGAGTATTTTGCTGTTCTTTAATTCTTTGTTTGAGTTTCCTTTTTGTCTGTCCCATATAAACCACCGGACATTCATAACATTAAAACTTAATATAAGAGAGTTATCAGCGCGCTTCGCGCGCCTAGATTCATTTCAGTAAGGATCAAATTAGTTTTTCTAATAAAACTAAAAGCCATACAGGTATATATCTCATTTTACATACATAAACGATGCAACAATGCAAACCATGCGATCTGAATGAGTGAAAAATGGAGCGCACGAGGAAAAAACAAAGCTCTCGCACACACACTCCCGATTAGGTGTTACCGGTTGGAGGAAAATAAACGCGAGAAAATAAATAGAAAAATGCAGAAAAATTGCAAGCGAGTGAAACCTGCGGATACGTTACACATCCCGGCATTATCACAGATACTCTAGGGAAGCTGTCATACTTGAGGAAATCGCAGATGAAGCGGTAGCCAGCAATCAGCTATGCCAAGCTGCTGCACGCGATCGACGACACCCTGAGCTCCACACACACTGAGTTGAGTTACTGAATGCGTATATGGTCATTTAGAAATTAATAAAATATGGTTTGTGTGAAAGATAAAATAATTGCAATGAAAACTATTGTTTGAGCCATATATTTTATATGAGGATTCAACAAAAATTTATTGACGTAATCTAGTGAAACATCATCGTACAATTCTTTATTTCTTATCTTTTGATTAAACATATTCTATAATTGTTAAAAAGAATTAAATTTCGTCAGCTGGATTTTTCTAGTAATGAGTAGGAGTATAAAATAGATGAGGCATGTCTGCTTTTTTGTTAAGTAATATAATATTCCAATTTGTTTCTTACCAATTTATAAGTTATACTCCACTTCTAAATACGGCTAGAACTAGAAACGATAGTGTTATAGAGAAATCTTCACAGCTGCAACAATGGACAAAGTGATTTGTCTAAAACTAAATAAAGCATAACTTATAATAACAAAATAGTAAATTATGTGCACAATATAGCTATTCTAGTAATTTTTTAGAAATAGTTTTTATGTTTAAATGCCTTGTTTTCAGCTTGTTGTTTTTATGAATTCAACATGTTACATGCGTCCACAAAAATTTCGGTGTGGTGGTAAAACATTACTTTTTTCAAACTAAATATGATGTCAACATGTCAAGTTAGTATCCATAATAATGAATAAATAGAATTCTGAGAAAATAGAAAGACTTGTTAAGACTGCATTATAAGTGATCAAAATATTCATTGATTACGACACTTATTACTTATGTAACGGAGAATCTCGGCTAGGCCGATCTAGTCCGTTTGGCTCTTGCAAATGTCCGTGCGCCGCGCCAGGCTGACAGTGTGTGCGTTTGGTACACAGACTCATGCTTGGACCTTTTGTTTATGAGATGCTGAACACGGGCTAAGCTGACGACTGGAGCGATGCAGATAGCGAAGAAGAAGAGAGAGGGAGAGAGAGAGAAAGAGAGAGAGAGAGCGCGCTCGAATTGGAGATCGCCGTGGAAAAGTTCGGGGAATTCGCTTCTAAGCTATGAGCAGGGGAAGTCGCGCGCGCGGATAAAACCGAAGGTTACGGTTTTTCCGAAGTTGGCCCCGCGACCTCGTCGACGTCTTTTCGTTTTCGAAGACACGCCCGGTGCGCGGACGAGTATTTAAGTGTGAGGCTGGGTCGCGCCCAGCCGTTTCCCGAAAGATACCCGGCACCGGTGTGTGGGTAACCGGCGAGGTGCGCGGGTGCGCGTGCGTGCAGTTTAGATGTACTGCAGTATTGAGCAACAGAGGTGTGACGAAGACGACGACAGCAGCAATCGTCGAGCGAAAAAACGGATTGGGGCAGTAATATTGTGGAGCGAGCGAGAGGACGAGTAAGAAGACAAACAGCTACGACAATAAACATCAGCAAGACGGTCAGCGAGGAGCACACCAGTGACGTCATACTGCGGAGCGCTCTAGCCGCCGGAGAGGCTGAAGGTCGAGGTCGGTGACGTGTTTTTCCTTTTATTTCTCTCTCTCTCTTGCATGTTTGGGCGCCAGCTTATGACTGATAGCACGGCAGACCTGCTGGCTACCCGTTGGTAGATTATCGGCGGAAAGTGTTTGTCGGGCATATATTGTAACGTTTAGTTTTACAAGGGAATCGGCAGGCTGACCAGCCACCGATTCACCTTCGCGTTCGCGTTTATTATTGTGCAGCTCGTAGTGTATAAGTCCGAGGCCGCCGTATTGTAATCGTTTGTTGAGAATTAAAAGACTAGTGTATTAATCCGCTGTTGTGTTTATTCGCCGCTGTATCACTCCTCATCCTGATCTTGAATCTGTGCGTTTAACGTAGTTGTGCTCGACACGTTATTCAGTCGTGGGAACGTCTTTTGCTTCCCGAATCCCCGAATAAATAATTTGTACGGACGGTCGCAAGCAACCCAGACGGGCACGGCCGGGATTCTCCGTTACACTTATAAAATTAGAATTTTGAAAAATAACAAATATAATTATTCACGCTTTTGAAGAAGTAATACAATAGTCGTATGTCATAGCTTATAACCGAATGTATGTAGACAGAACAGAGTCATTGTTTAACATAAAAGTCATCTAGTTCTTCAGCGTTTCGACTTATACGTGGTTGATGAACAATGAACGACTGATTAGGGAACACGGAATGTCAGCTCAATATCGAGTTCTGTGAGCTAAAGTGATGATCAATACGGTCACCATTTGGATCATTTCTGTTATTGTTGTTTAAAGGCTCCTGCGTGTGAAATAACATGTATTTTTTTTTAAATTAGAAATGACTCAATTATACACACTGTTTGAGACCACCCGTACACCCCTTTTAAAATCTGAAATACGTGTTTGTGTGAAAAATGGCTTAAATGAAAGTTGCTAGACCTTGAGAGGCACATGTTGTGGTGACCTTGAGTTTGAATTTGAAGGTCAGTTTCAAGGTCATTTCAAGGTCAACTTTGTTTTCTTAAATAGGAACCTATATTTTTGATACCGAATTCGGAAAAGCGGGAAATTCTACGTTTAGATGACCTATTACATGTGGGATCCGGGAGACCCCCAACGTTACTCCCCAAGGTTCAGTTTTGTTTTTCCGTCTATATGGCTTGAAAATTGTTACCTTGACAGTAATATTTCTCAAGGTCATTTCGGAGTCATTTTAGATTTTTCGAACAAAAACCTTTGAATGCTAACTTTGAAGTAGGTTATTTTAACTGAACCGATTATTCAGATGGGACATGGTATACGTTAACACGGATATTATATTGATAAATTAAAAATAAATGTTTGAAAGAGATTTTCGAAAAAGTCATTTTCGACCTCGGAATCAGTGTGGCTTAAAATCGTATGCAAGAAAGCGTATGGCTGGATTTAGTATTGCTCTGGAATTTTGTCAAGATTGATTGTATTTATTATAATTCTAAGTTTAAGTATTACTAAAATATTGTGAATGTAAATGAAATTGTAAGTGAAATGATATGATATCTACGTATCTAAAATCAGGTAGGTAGTTGTTTAAAGGAACTGAATTTCGAATTAATCAAGTACCACAAACTTATGGAATATATTGTTTATTTACCTAAAATCTGTTTCTATTTAAGCCATCGTCTACTCAAACCAAGAAGCACATGATATGATGCTGATTTTGGATGAATGTGGAGGTATTTTCGTTGAAGCTGCGAGAATATAGCGAAATCGATATCCTCATTGGACTGCTCACTCAAGAAACGTTTTTTCACGTTTGTCTAGACAAATTAGAAATGAAGGCATCATTCAACCTCATCATAATAAAGGAAGACAAATTAGACGTCGAGTCAGAGATGAAAGAGCACCAGATGTTATTGCATCAACTAACGTGTTTCCTCATGATTCTTTAACTTGTCGATCAATTGATTCAGGGATCAGCAAGTCGACAATTTTCCGCATTTTGAAGGAGAACGAATTTCACCCATACAAGATGTGCTTCCACCATGATCTTCTTCCAAACGATATTCAACGTAGACTTGATTTCTGTAACTGGATTGGACAGCAACCATATGACTTTCACAGAAGTGTTTTGTTCTCCGATGAATGTATATTCAAAAGTTATGCTGAGGTAAATAACTGAAATTTTCTATATTGGTCACAAATTAATCCTCAGTGGTTGAGAAAAATTGATCAACATGTATGGAAAGTGAATATTTGGTGCGGCATTTACCAAGGACATATTGTGGGTCATGTATTCTTTCAACAGAATTTGAATGGACCGCGGTACAGACAATTGATTCAGAGGAATCTTCCTGAATATTTAGAAGATATTCTATTGCAACAACGTCCAGGTTTCGGTTAGCCCTATTATATCAAATTCTCTAACATATTCCTAGTCGTCTTCCTCCATGCTCCTAATCCCCGCCATGTTCCAGAATAGTATCTTTTCTGCCTCTCTTCCCACTCTTTCCCTTCCCTCCTCTCTCTAACTTTTTCCCTATTGTTTTCGAAACCCTTCCGCCCTTTTTCTACCATTTTTCCCTCTTTCTCGCTCCACCACCATTCTTCTTCTTCTAACTTCAACCCGTTATACCACATCTTTACCTCTTTACCTTTACCTTTTATTTCTCTCGATTTCCTTCTTACTTCCTCTCTTATCTTCCTCTGCTTCCACGTCCACTTCTGATCTATAAAGATCTTTTTCTGCCCCAGCTTCTTTTTCCTCTTCATGACTCCTTCTTTTTGTTCCCATGAAGCGCATCTTATTTTCCACATCTTTTTTCCTCTTTCTCTCCTATCATCCCTCTCCTTGTCCTTCCTATTCTTCTCAGATTCATTATCTCCCCTTTTATTTCTAGTTCCTCTCTTAACCAGTCCTCTGCCTTACCCTTCTTTTCCCATCTTAACCCACCCTTTAAGTCTGTCACTATTATATTGTTTAACCTACTTTCTCTATCCATTTTTTCTCTCATATATTCTATTTTTTCCTTATTACCTACTTCTATTCCTCTTTGCTTCTCGTTTCCTCCTTCTATACGTTCTTTTAATTTCACGTACGCTTCTTCCAACTAATTCATCCTCTCTCCCCATTTTTCCTATAGTTTCTTTTCTCTAATTTCTGCTTTTTCCCTTTCTTCTTTCGTCTCTCTCCTTCTTTCTTCTCTCTCTCTCTCTCTTGTTCTCTCCTAACTTTTCCTATTTCTTTTTCCTATCTTTCTTCTCTTCTTTTCTCCCTCTCTCCATTCTTTCCATTTTTTCCATCATTTCTTTAAACATTTCTGTCCATTCTCTCCTTTCTTCCTCCCATACCTCTCTTAAATCCCTTATATCTGCCCATATCTTTTCCATTATATCCTCTGCAACACTACTTATTTCAACTTCTCTTATCGTGTTGTCCAATCCTTCTCCCCCTCCCCTTCCATCTCGCTCCCCTCACTTTCACTCTTGCATCTCTGCCTCTCTCATTTCTGCTCTAATATTCTCCCTCAGCCCCTCTCCGCTCTCTCTCCCCCTCACCACCATTCCTCTTTTCTTCTTTTCCTCCTCTGGGCCTTTCTTATCCATCCTTCCACCTTTATCTCTTAATTTTTCTGTTATCACAAATCTTTCCATCACTATCCCGTACGCCTTAATTCGTCACTCTACTTCTACTCGTAATCTTACCTTTATTCCCTGTCTTACCTTTACTGTCTCCGCCTTTACTTCTTACCGCCCCTCCTCTCTACTTGCCTTTCCCGCTTCTTAATTTTCTCTCTTAACCTCAACTTTTCTTTATTTCTTTATTTTTCTGTCTCTGCTCTTTCCTGCTCATCTCCAGGCCTCTCTCTCTACTCCACTTCTCTTCCTCCTCCACGCTCTTTTCACATCTATCTCTCTCCTCAAACACTTTTCCTCTCAAACTTTCTCACCAAAACTCGCACTAACAGTCAAAACACATCTACTCTCTTCCACAAGTCGAAACCCACTCCGATTTTTTATATAAAATTTAGTTAAATTTACTGTTCCTATAAACTGTGGTCTAATATATACACGGTCATTCTGAAACATTGGGTGAAACTTATATCTCTGGATTCGTCTTGAAAAATTATTTAAGATAAAATTATTTAAAAATTTTTTTTGGTAATTAGGTAATGAGATAATTAACTTTAAAAAGTAGCGAATCAGCGGCCGGCTTTAGAATGTAGAATGCAGCTTGGCGAGCGCGGAGCGGCGTGAGAGTCGACATGCGCTCGCCGCAGTCAACTGAAAACGGTGCTCAACTACATTTATGCGCGTAATGAATTTATGAATTTAGCTTGCTCACTGCAATTTTCAGTAATTCAACAATTACTTGAATTTACTTGAATTATTTTATTCGACACGAACTAAGATGATGAATTTTAGTAAGTCGAAAATACTAGTGTTTTTAAAAATTATGTTACATAGCGGAATACAAACTATGCTATTCATAGACAATTTGGAAAAATATCATATATTTTTTCTTTTGTTATTTGCTAATGATTATAAAAATATTTTCAATAAATGGTTCAAACATTTTTTATTTCTAAAAATATTTGGTAATATTTTTGATCATGATGTTTTAATAATAAACTAATGCACAAAAATAAACTAAAAAGCACAAGTTAATGAATGAAATTAACCCTTATGTAGGCAACCAACTTTCTCCGCGTTGTTGGGCAACCGGGTACCCGGGTACCCACATCTGATTTTTCATGACTCTTGACTTCTTATATGATTGAAATCAATCCAAGTCGATTCTATTCGATAAATAAACATAAATAGAAACTATTTAGGATATTTTCACGGCATATAGATTAGTAGAAATATTTTAAAAGGAGATCGAAGCAGAGTTTTCGAGTGCACAGTGGGGAGCGCACGGCCGCTTCTCATATTCGGGGGATCGCAGCTGCTCGAAATATTAGTAGTAGGGATAGCAACGTTGCCTACCTACGTTACTGTAGCACTCAGGCCCTTAAGGGCAGCTGCAGCACTGGTTGTACAGCTGTGCTTCAGTAGAGAGTGTATAGTCAGAGAGACAAGACGCATATAGCAACGAGAGCTGACTGTGCTGTTCGCTTATTCGCAGTACATACACCGACGCCTAACGCTATTTTTATTTTCATAGTTTACTTAGTGTATCTATGTGTGTTTTATAAACAATTTCAAGGAATATTTCATCATGCAGAATCATCTGTCACGTCCTGAGTTTGCAAGGTAAAATTTATTTTTTAGTACGATTTTGGAGTAATATTTTTTACGATTTTTGCCTGTCAGTAATAAAATTATTTTTTGTTCAATGCAGGTTGACTAGAGCTAGGAAGACGGCTTATCTGAATAGTTTACTTGGAGAATCCGCTAGTGATAGTTCGGATTACGATGACGAAAGTGAAGACGACGACTGGCTGCCGAGAGGCGTTTTAGAAGCGGTGCCTGAAACCGACGCCGCCGAAGCGTCTGCGGGGGAGGGAGAGTACAGCTCCGATTCACAAGAAAGTGAAAGTGAAGATTCAGCATCAGGTATGGCGGATGAAAGGGGGGCGGAAGGAGCAGCTACAGAAAGTGCGGTAGAGTATATAGCGAAAGATAGAACGGTTTGGAAGAAAACTCCGCCCGAAGTCGGACAAACGGCTTCTCACAATGTTCTTCGTCAAAAAAGCGGTCCGGCAAAATCAACAGAGACGCTATCGGTAGGCGATACTTTCAAAAAAATCATTACCGTTGAAATGATTGATCAAATAATTCGATACACAAACCAGAAAGCGAAAAAGGTTTATGATGATTACAATGCAGCAAATCCGGATCATGCTCAGTCGTGGCGGCCCGTGTCTACATCGGAAATTTACGTATTTATCGGAGTTTTAGTTTGTTCTGGAGTGAATAATTCGAACACCGATCATGCAAGTGAAATGTGGAAAAGTACTTCCTACCCTTTCTATCGTGCTGCAATAGGTCTAAAAAGATTTCGCGCTATACTGGGTTTTATTCGGTTTGACGATGCGAATACGCGCGAAGCACGTGCAGAAGAGGATAAAGGTGCTCCTATTCGAGATATATGGACAATGCTCAATGCCAATTTGAAAAGTGCTTACAAACCAACGGAGAATTTGACAATCGATGAGCAGCTTTATCCTTTTCGTGAACACACCAAATTCACGCAGTATATTCCTTCGAAGCCCGCTAAATATGGCATAAAAATTTGGTGGATCTGCGACGCTGAAAATGCGTATCCTCTAACGGGTATTATTTATACCGGTAAAGTTGGTAACGTTCGTGAAAAAAATCAAGGAGAGAGGGTTGTAAAAGAACTTGTTACTCCACTCAAAAATAGTGGCAGAAATATCACAATGGAAAATTATTTCACTACTTTACATCTTGCTAAGCATTTGCTATCATGGAAATTAACTATCACAGGAACGTTGAGAAAAAATAAACCCTACATTCCAAAAGAAATGGCTGCTAATAAATTTAGAGCAGAATACTCCTCTCTCTTTGGTTTTCACGATCGTTACGTTACCATTTGCTCGTATGTTCCCAAAAAGAAAAAAGCCCTAATCTTACTTTCTACAATGCATAACGATGCTGCTGTCAATGACGACGAGAAAAAGAAACCGCAGATGATTACCTATTATAATAAGTACAAAGCTGGGGTAGATACAATGGACCAGATGGTCGGTCGTTATACTACCCACAGGCGAACTCAAAGGTGGCCACTTGCCATGTTTTTCAACATTATCGACGTTGCTGCACTCGCCGCGTATATAATCTATTATGAAAATAATAGTATGCTCAAGAAGCACACTCATGAGCGTCGCGTTTTCCTAAGACAACTGAGCGAAGAATTGTCTAAACCTTTCATTGAAGATCGATCTACGAATCAGCAAGTAATGCGCCACCGTTACACCAAGAATGCAATCGAAGACGTTCTTGGCGTCGAACTCGGTGCTGCTCCTATCGTAGAAAGAGATATGGAGCCCCGTGACAGCACCGGTAGGATAAAGGTCACTGGTTCTTGTCACCTGTGTTATCGATCTCAAATCAAGCGGCGTAGAAAGACTAGAAAAAGTTGTAACAATTGCGAAAAACCTGTCTGCGACGAGCATAGCACGAAACATGTTGTGTGTTTTGATTGTAACAAATAAATGAAAAATTATGATTTTTAACTTAAAAACTACAAATAAATCTCTTTTTTTTAACTTTATAATATGTTTATAATTAATTTATTTACCAATGTTGTATTCTCCTCATATTTGTCAAAAAATACTCATTTTTCAAGAAAAAAGTCATTTTTCATCTAGTGGGTACCCGGGTACCCGGTTGCCCCCACGGCCAACTTTTTTTAAACAGCCGAAATTTTATTGAAAAAAAATTTTTTTTATACGTTTCATATAGCTAATGGCTTCTAAAATAGCCAAATCACGAGGATCCGGGAGCTCAGACCGGAAAAAAATTTTTTGAAGGAATAAACAACAAAATAGTGGCGCGGTGGGTACCCGGGTACCCGGTTGCCTACATAAGGGTTAAGTGAAATGCCCTAGCTTGCTTTCTCGAGCGTGCGTAAATCGAGTCTTTGCGCACGGAACATCGAAAAAATACACGAACAGTACTGCTAACGAATATCATATTTAGTGAGCAATATGACAATAGTACAAGTATAGCATACTATACTTTATTCATGCGTACGATTCACGCGTATGTTTAAATTCTATAGTGTAAATTGTGAATGACCAAAATTACAAATCGCTTTATTCTTGATACAGGTGTGTGCACAATTACAGGAGTAAAGATAAGTAAAACATTTTTTTAAGTAAAGATTACTTTGGAAAAGAAAGCTTAGTTAGTTTTTACATAAATTATGTTATTTATCTTAATTTTTTTAATTTTTATCTGACGTAGCATCAATACTAATCAATACTAATATCAATACTAATGTGCCAAAGTTTGAAAAATCTTTGTTACTTAAAAAAATAATTGCATAATGCATGCTAGATCTCACAGACAAATACAGTTCAGTCCTGTCCTAATTATTTATTTATTTAAACCTTTTTTTGTTGTCGTTTATTAATTTATCGCGTGAACCTGTTACTATCCGTGATCATGGTTCGCGTAAAATATACCACCGCGGAGTATACCGATATGTGGTATTATGTCTTGGTTTGGCGGACGGTAATCGCGAAAAGTCAGCTCGTGAATACTATTATCGATTCGAGGGTATAAGAGAGAATATACCCACACCTAAAACTATTGCGGCATCGGAACGGAGGTTACGCGAGACAGGCAGCACGACCGTGCGGAATCCTGACGGTGGACATGCAAGAGAGCTACGCGATATCCTTCACGATCCGGTAGTCGAAGCTTTTTACCGGGACTCAACTAACAGCTTGCTCAACGTTGCCCGTGAAATGCGGGACAATTTTGGCATGAGAATCTCGGACAGTACGGCACAGCGGATCATCAAAGACGACGGACAACATTCTTATCATTATAGGCCCGTTCAGGGACTTGGTAAATTTTGATGCTAATTATTTAAAATATGAATTCATATAATTTGGATCCCAAACATCTATATTTTTAATCAAATTATTTAAATCTTAAATAAATATATTTATTTTTAAAAATAAAAAAAATTAAGGTGGACCATAATATTAATATAATTAAATATTTTAAAATATTATTTATATTGCTATATTTGAAGAAATAAAATTGCTATGATAAATTGAAGAAAATAAATAAACACAATATAATGCTCTTATTGAATTATTGCACTTCCACAAGTGCGCATTTGCACTCACATTCACCAAATACATGCACGCTCACACGCACACGCGCAGCCATATACATACATGCTACATTGTTAGTACTCCGTTTATACACATTTAAATATAATTAAAGTTAATGGCGATGCTGAACGATGCGTAGCTTGTAGTCGATGGCTATTGGGTGAAATCGAAATTGATGAGGGTATCTTGGATCGGATTTTATGGACGGATAAGTCGACTTATGGAAGACTTGGAATATTTAACCAGCATAATAAATATTTGTGGGGTTATGGAAATTCTAATTTGATCAAAGAAGGTATATCTTAGCGCTGTACAAGCTTTTTGGCCTTATAATTAATACAAGTGTTTTTAGGAAGGATAATTTTCTTTACTAATATCTCTGCTCCAACGTAAACAAAGCAATTTTGTCAATGGAATCTTTCAGCTAGCTTTAAACATCGCTTCACCGTAAATACTTGGGCAGAATTGATCGGCCAAAGAATAATTGGTCCGTACGAGCTACGGTAATCTCTAAATGGGGAACATTATTTTCATTTTCTGCAAAATGATCTCTCGGGTTTACTGAGTGATCACTTGGCGCAAGAGCAGCAGTACATCATGATCTTCATGCATGACGGAGCACCAGCACATTTTGCTGTGAATGTCCGAAATCATCTCGATCAGGTAAAACCCATAAACGAACACACATACGCAATACACGTTCACACACACACACGTAATACTCACACGCAATATACATAACAGACGTGCTATACACGCATAAACTCGCACGCAACACATATACAAGCAAGCCCGCGTGCACGCGCCTGTAGCAGATACGAATACTGAATATTTGATCTCACACACATATACTCTCGCACGCTATTTGCATACATAACACGTAACCTATAAACATAATATAAATATATCTTATGTTTTCACTCCTGATATTTGATAATTTTATTTCAATTTTCTTGATCATAGGGATAACTCCTATGATCAAGAAAATTGAAATATAACTATAAACATAATACCTAATTTATGAATTTCATAACTGGAACCATGGGAATTAGGTACGTATGGTCGTAATGGTCTAATAGCATGGCCTACAAGATCCTCAGATTATAATCCATGCGACTATTTTTTGTGGGATCATCGAAGGAGAATGCTTACCATGGCGAGGTACCTCAGAACATAGATGAATTGCGTTTACGAATAGAGAAATTCGCCGATCATCTTGATCCATAGTCCAGGAAAAATAGGCCGGAAAAGGCAGTTTCGCGGTTTTTCATTTCGGCAGGACGATTATTTTTTGACAGGTAGTGTGAACGGCGTACATTAAGATAACAACTATCCATAGTCTGAGAAAGTTGCGGCACATTGTTAAAATGTCCATAAACTAATAAATTTTGTGACTTTTTTCGTTCTTTTCTTTATAACTTTGTTCCGTTAATATTTACAACAAAATAGTTGAATACTTTTTTGTTCGTGAATAAATCACCTACAAAACCATAGGTTGCACGTCAAAAAATATCCTTTTACCTGATTTTTACCTGATGGATATCAGGTAAAAAGTTATTAACTATTAATTTTTGTATTTTGAAAATATTATAAAAAATTTTTTTTAGCGTCGTTATAAACATTGTGCCACCGCTTTTCGTTGAATGGTGTCTTTTTTTTACGAGATGATGTGTACGGAATCGCGAATCTGTAAGTTTAATAGCTTACGAGTTATTGTCTTATAAACAAATTACATACTCGTTTATTTTTCGAAGCCCAATTGTTATCCACTAATGAAAAAAAAATTTACGTTATGTCTTTCAATGCCCTCTATCGATTTCCAAAATGATTTATCAAAAAAAATCAAAATTGCGACCGTGGGAGCAAAAAAACAAAAGCGACCTTAATTGCAAAACAGATTAATAACATCTTCAGTAACTTTTTTGTAATAATTATTTCGGGTTTGGATAGCAATTCAAATAAACTTCAATTTAAAATAACGATGGCACAGATCCGTTGATAAACAAAAAAGTAACAGGCCGGCAAAGTTTTTGGCTTATTGTTCAACAATTTATGCCACTAGTGGAAAAAAAAAAATATCATCATTGGCGGAATACCTCTAGTTTTTAGGGATGAAAATTTCAAGTCTATGGAAAAAGGTAAACTGCTTAAAAAAATTTGGGAAAATCAGCCCTCGGCAATAATTTTCACGATCTATCGCGCGGCGGCGGAGTGGGGGAAGCCGACGAATACTCGACAGAAAAATTGAGTCTGACCCTCAAAATCAGCAGCGCAATTAAAATCGCTATTTTCTCGTTAACTATACAACATATTTTCATCATTTTTTTTTTTAATTTGATACCCTGCGACGAGAGAAATCTATTCCCGCTATATAAAATAAGCAAAAGTTATAAACAATGGCATAAAATTTATTTATAAAAAAATTTTTTTCGGTGTAGTATACGCTCGCTTATTATAAATTTATAAATTTTGCAAAGTTAAGAAGATTAAATCTATCATAAACGCGATGTAGTTAATTATTTAGACAATACACATTTAACATTAGACAAAAAAATTATAATGAATCATATATTTTTTTTTCAAGTACAAAATTAAGCTTAATTATTTATTTATATGTAAGTTAACATGTTGAATAGATTTCTCTCGTCGCGGGGTATCAAATTAAAAAAAAAATGATAAAAATATGTTGAATAGTTAACGAGAAAATAGCGATTTTAATTGCGCTGCTGATTTTGAGGGTCAGACTCAATTTTTCTGTCGAGTATTCGTCGGCTTCCCCCACTCCGCCGCCACGCGATAGATCGTGAAAATTATTGCCGAGGGCTGATTTTCCCAAATTTTTTTAAGCCGTTTACCTTTTTCCCATAGACTTAAAATTTTCATCCCTAAAAACTAGAGGTATTCCGCCAATGACGATATTTTTTTTTTCCACTAGTGGCATAAATTGTTGAACAATAAGCCAAAAACTTTGCCGGCCTGTAACTTCTTTGTTTATCAACGGATCTGTGCCATCGTTATTTTAAATTGAAGTTTATTTGAATTGCTATCCAAACCCGAAATAATTATTACAAAAAAGTTACTGAAGATGTTATTAATCTGTTTTGCAATTAAGGTCGCTTTTGTTTTTTTGCTCCCACGGTCGCAATTTTGATTTTTTTTTGATAAATCATTTTGGAAATCGATAGAGGGCATTGAAAGACATAACGTAAATTTTTTTTTCATTAGTGGATAACAATTGGGCTTCGAAAAATAAACGAGTATGTAATTTGTTTATAAGACGATAACTCGTAAGCTATTAAACTTACAGATTCGCGATTCCGTACACATCATCTCGTAATAAAAAGACACCATTCAACGAGAAGCGGTGGCACAATGTTTATAACGACGCTAAAAAAAATTTTTTATAATATTTTCAAAATACAAAAATTAATAGTTAATAACTTTTTACCTGATGGATATTTTTTGACGTGCAACCTATGGTTTTGTAGGTGATTTATTCACGAATAAAAAAGTATTCAACTATTTTGTTGTAAATATTAACGGAACAAAGTTATAAAGAAAAGAACGAAAAAAGTCACTAAATTTATTAGTTTATGGACATTTTAACAATGTGCCGCAACTTTCTCAGACTATGGATAGTTGTTATCTTAATGTACGCCGTTCACACTACCTGTCAAAAAATAATCGTTCTGCCGAAATGAAAAACAGCCTCAAATCCTATTTTTCCTGGACTACCAGACGTCATCAAAAGAACGACACGAGACGTAAGGCGTAGAGTTACCATGTGCATTCAACAGCACGGCGGCCATATTGAGCAATGTTTAGACAGCCCGAACTCGATAGATAACGATAACGATGACGATGACGATGACGAAGACATTGACGACGACGACAACGACGATCCTAACTGAGAAGTGAATGAGTGAATGTATGCTTACGAGTGTGTTAGTCTGCGAGCGAGTATGTGTGTGTATGTGTGTGTATCTGTGTGTGTGTGTGTGTGTGTGTAAATAATTGTTCTATGTTCATTTTTATTAATAATTTCTGTATTCTGTATTCGTTATGATATTTAAGTTTTATTTTTCATTTCCTACACATTTTATTCTATTAAACGAAAATTCGTTATTCTATTAAAAAAAACTCGTTATAAATATAAAAAAATTTGTTTTCGTTTCCCTCCCTAAAAAGTTAAAAAAGTCGTAGAAAAGTTGTAAAAAAGTCGTAAAAAAAGTCGTAAAATGTAAAAAAATCGTAGAAAAGTGTTAAAAAAGTCAATGAATATTCACAGAATAGTAGAAAATTAATTCAAAAATTAATTTAAATAAATAATGCTCCATAAAATAAATAAAACTTTATAGAATAAACAAAGAAAGAAAGAAACAAATAAATATGTAACTAAAAAATTATTTTTGTTTTCATCGCACATTGTCGCATAATCTTGTCAGCACAAGCCTATACGTTGCTGCCAACATCTTTACCGCTTCATAAACCTTTTCGTTAACCAACTTTGGAACATAAGACAAGGAAGAATGTTTTTTTATAATATTATTTTATAAGTTATCTATTTACCCAATACTCCGTCGTAAATAACTTTGGGAATGGCCACCGTGCCGGCTTTCCCAGTTGGAGTCATACAACGGAGCTCTTTCTTCTCGATTAATAATTGTATTAATTTTTTGACCATCTTTTGGCTGTTATATTTATATTTTGCAGTTATGTTGTCCAACTCAATTTGGATAACATAAACTGCGCAACCATCGCAAAGCCGTACCTATAACAATGATAAATAATACATTCTATTACAATATAGTAAATACTATTCTATCAATATCAGTTGAATGTGCAAACGTGTGAATGAATGCCTAAGTGTATAGGCGAGTATGCGCGACGGTATATTCGTGTGTGTAAGAGCTTGAAAACGTGCGTGGATCTATGTGCGAGCGTGTTTGGTGTGTGAGCTTGCAAACGTGCGTGAGGATGTTTGTACATGCGAGCTTGCGCGGCTGTATAAAAGCTTGAAAACGTGCGCGGATCCCTGTGCGAGCGTGTTTGATATGTGAGTATATAAGTAAGTCTACGAGTGAGTATACGGATGTGTGTGTATACGAGCGCGTGTGATTACATATGCTGTGTACGAGCTTGTGCCTTAATACCTTGCGGTTTCCGGGCTCCACTCCAGCAAACTTCTTCCTCAATATTCTTCTTAAAATAATCTCCTCTTCATTATCTTCTGGTCCTGCAATAAAAATCTTTTATTATTATAATTTACATATTAATTTGTTATTTAAATTACATTCATTGTGCCTATCTCCACGAATCACCTTTCCATCGCTCGAAACCTTCAAACTGTTTAAATAAGCCTCGTCATCTAAATATACTGAGAACAAAAGTTAATTGAATCGATTATGATTTGACTGATTCTACAACATCGGTGTCATCATTCATTGCTTAATTGAGAAAACAAAATCGCTTCTTTGATTCATGCAACATTTAATAGACGAAAGTAACAATTTAATTGAAAAAATTGCGAATTAAATATTTAATTGAGTCAGTAAATAATCATTCGCTTCTATTCAATAAAATTATATGATTAATAAAATAGCTTTCATAATATATGCGAAATATGAACAACTAAATCCCTCATGGAACTGACAAAATATTTAATTAACTTTATAAAACTATTCTATCATTTCATTGAAATTCTGAAACCTACGACATACATTATATAAGTGATAACATGATTCATTGTTTCTAATAATAATAACACTGACCGATACAGAACATTTTTTCAAACTAGACACATTATATTATTATTGAAATGATCATATTACTGTAATGAAATATTTTATTGTAATTACTTAAAATTTCATTATAATGATTCAATTATGTCAATATGACCATTTAATACCGTGGAAAAAAATATTTAATAGATTTATTGATAAATCTGTTACGTGACGCTTCATTGTATTATTTTTTTTATTTTTGTCAAATAATATTTCGGACCCGAGACTTTCGTTCAGACATAGTATAATCAGCAGTATTCGTGTGCGCAACTCGGTGGGAACGTGCGGCAGAGGCTGATTCACGCTGCGCCAGCATGCTGCGACGGCATGCTTCGGTCAGCGTGCTTAGCTAGGTAAGACGATCCGATACGAGAAGCGTAAACGTTTACAGTATATGTGCGAGAGAGAGACGAAAAGCGAGGGACAAAAGATATATAACGAACCGGCGTAAACAACGAAATCAATCCTTAGTCAGTCAGGAATCAGCGCTCGACTAAGAGCTCCCTGCAAGAGTTTGAGAATATTATAATAAAAATTATATCGAAGTGCCGAGTATCGTTATTTCTAACGACCTTTTATTTGCTATTGGAATACTATTGGAATACCATTGGAATACTATTGGAATACTATTGGAATACTATTGGAATATCATTGGAATATTATTGGATAAAGAAAATATATTGGACCAGCTTATTGAATTAATTACCTATAAAACGAACCTAACAATATCTCGGACCTAGACGACAGAGTGAGTACTTTTGAGCTCTATCCTCGATAAGGTGAAATCTCTTCCTTATCGTAATTTTATTCTCTCTCTCTCTTCGCTCTAATATTACTAAGCATAATTAAGGTTCCCCTTTCGGTGAATCCACGTGATTGCGTACCGGGACCAAGTGTGTAAACACCGCTGACCGCGTAAACTAAAATATTTATTTTAATAAATCGCGAACCGCATAGTAGCGCGATATTATTATTAGAAGTATTATTCAACGTACTAAAATATATATATAAATAAACTTATCTAACATACCGGCGTAAGTTCATTTTAGTCAATCGGCGAAGCCCTCCCCTCCCTTTTTCGCCTGATTACTGCCGCCTGGCTCTCGCAAGGACGAACTCCGGATATTATCGGTGAAGACGCGATCCATTCGGTGACACGGTCGGGGTACCGTACTGAAGGCCTAGTCCACCCGAGCTAGGACCACTCGGAGCTAAAAACGGTCTAACACGCGCCAGTTTTGAAGAGACATCAAAACTGGCACGTAACAAAATCAATTAAAACATTTATCTAATTTCTTTGACAAATCTATCATGAAACTGATTTCAATCATTCAATCAAATATTTCATTCAAAGAAATATTATATTCTTGATATATTCTTCAAAGTGAGGCGCATTCATTCAACTTAATAAAAAGTATTTATAACTATTTCATGACCTCTATGTAAGCTTGAAGGTTTGGATAGCGTAGAACTACTGATTCAATAAAGTATTTTGCTCACAAACTAATCATCATTTCATAAATATTAAATAACTAGCTTAATTAAAACAATGCAAAATTCGTTAAAAGAAGAGCCGTGAACAAGGTACTCTGGGTTTGTCCTGTTGTTGAAACAATGAATTAATCGATTCCTGTTTTAAATATTATTCATTGATTCAACAACAGGATAAGCTTTTGAGTTTTCGTATACAACTCTTCTCGTTACGAATATTTTGTTGTTTTAATTAAATCAGTAATCAATATGCATGAAATAATTATCAATATCTGATTCAAGTAATTCATTGAATGAGTAGTTCTATGTTATCCAAACTTTTAAACTTACGTATAGGTCATGAAATAGTTAGTTATAAATACTTTTTATTGAATTGAATGAATGCGCCTCATTTTAAAGAATGTATCAAGAATAATATTTCTACGAATAAAATATTTGATTCAATGGTTGAAATCAGTTTTACGATAGATTTTTCAAAGAAAATAGATAAATGTTTTGATTGAATTAGTACTGAATCTATTAAATATTATTTACCACGGTATTAAATAGTCACATTGAATTAATTGCATATTTTTAGTTGTAATTGTATGTACTTGCAATGAAATATTTTATTATAATAATATGATCATTTTAATATTAATATGTGTCTGGTTTGGAAAAATGTTCTGTATCGGTTAGTGCTATTGTTATTAGAAACAATTAATCATAATATCACTTCTATAATGTACATCGTAGTTTTCAGAATTTCAATGAAATGATCGAATTTATAAAGTTAATTGAATATTTTGTCAGCAGCATAAGGGGTTTCGTTGTTCGTATTCCGCATATTATGAAATCCATTTTATTAATCATATAATCTTATTAAATAGAAGGGAATGATTATTTACTGACTCAATTTAATATTTAATTCGCAATTTATTAAATTAAATTGTTACTTTCGTCTATTAAATGTTGCATGAATCAAAGAAGTGATTTTGTTTTCTCAATTAAACGAAGCAGGATGATACCTTTGTTGTAGAATCAGTCAAATCATAATTGAATCAATTAACTTTTCTTCTCAAAGGATCAAACGTTCTATTGATTTTGGAAACAATTGATTACTACCAATCGTTTAAAAGACTTTTGCGCAATTGTGCTAGTCGTTCGAGCTTCCGAGTCCTTGCCGCTTAAAGTATATATAGTCCTATACCAACTATACAGATAGAAAAAAAAATTATTCCGGAACTCAGGCGGGAAATGACAAAAATCTAAAAAAAAATTACAAACTGCGTATCAAACAAATTACAATTTTTCTCAGTGGAGCAAGCATTCTATTGCTTTCTAAACAACTGATTACTGCCAATCGTTTACAAGACTCGTCCGCAATTTTTTGTTCTGATTTGATTGATAATCAATAAATGGTTCATACATTATCAACGAACAAACATGAATAGGCGAGTGGTGGAGAAAGTACGAAAGCGACTGGATCGCTAGGGACTTTTTCCATTGAAGCTATTCTCGCCTTTTGAATACCGCAGGATGAGCCGCTGACTACAAACTGCTTTAATAGTTATTATTACAGCATTTATACAACCAAGTGACAACAATTGATTTATCAGATGTTGCATGTTTTATACGTTATTATACTTAAAAACAAAATAATTAGTCTTCAAATTTAGGTACTTTGTGAGGTTATTTCTTTTATTTCAGGTGGAAATATGTAACCAAAGTCAGCATTTATATCAAGATAACAGACAGTAAATAAATTATAAGCAAAAAGATTTCAGTTCAACGAAAAAAATAGATGAATATGATGAAGGACTATTGGTTCAATCAGTTAATATAGGACTATATACAGCGTGACCCATTTTAATCGCTACACCTGGATTTTTCGAATTCCAAGACAGATAGGAAAAAATGGTTCAGACAAAAGTTGTAGGGGACGAAAGGGGCCAAACAATGGTTCTATCAAATTTGACCTTGGACTTGACCTTTTATTTCAAGGTCAAGTGGTTTTTTTGAATAGGAACACCTATTTTTGACCCCGGATTCGGAAAGAGCGGAAAATTTCACGTTCAAAACCATATTGAGACATTTTTTTCACGGTCATTTCAAGGTCAAATCAAGGTCAAACTCCGAAAAATTCATTTTAAATCGTTTTTCCACGAGTCACAGGCTTAAGTGGTTCAAATTGATCGTTGATTTAAAACGGAAACCCATACACCCAAAACTTTCACATCCTAGTAAACAAAAATCGAACTTGCACATCCGAACCCCATTCTCTTCATAGCCTCAGATGCTAAACTGTTACACCAGACATCCTCCAGTCCCACACATCTCTATCCCATGTATGATGTTTGTTTAACGGAAACTTCATGATCATTGAAGTTTCTGTTGTAAATGTGTCAACCTTACGTTTAGCGCTACCCAGAAACAACGACGTGGACGTAGTAAGGACTGTTTCCTTTGGGGTACTTGAGTGAGTCCCCGTGCCTCTAACTGTTCAGGGTGCTTAATTAAAGTGAGTCCCTTCGCCTCTCACTGTTCGGGGTGCTTGATTTAAGTGAGTCCCCGTGCCTCTCACTGTTCAGGGTGCTTGATTTAAGTGAGTCCCCGTGCCTCTCACTGTTCGGGGTGCTTGATTTAAGTGAGTCCCTTCGCCTCTCACTTATGTGTTTATCTAGCCTCGAAGCAAATGTTCGAAATTACGAATTTGCTTCCAGGCACATAGTCAAACGCCTTTGGGAGTGTCGAACGGTGTTTAGCAAAGTTTGCCTTGGAATGGCATCGCAATCTCGACAAATTCTGTCCATCATGTCTAATCTTGTGGTGGGCCTTTCCGCAAAAAAGGCATTTTTTAAGTACCCCCATAAGTAAAAATCTGGTGATGTAAGCTCGGGTGAGCAAGCAGGCCATTCAACCGGATCACCTCGACCAATCCATCTGTTACCGTACTGATTATTCAAAAAAGTCCTGACAATTCGAGCGAAATGTGGTGCTGTGCCGTCCTGCTGGAGCCACATTGTCCGTCGCGTTTCTAAGTCAACATCTTCCATCAATACAGGTAGTTCATCTCTTATTAGTGCTACATACGTGTGTTGATTAACATTTTCTTCGAAAAAGTAAGGGCCAATCAAATATCCATTAATAATCCCACACCATACCATAATACTCCAACGTCTTTGATGGTTTACAGTTCTGATCCAATGAGGATTAACATCAGACCAGTAATGACAATTATGTCTATTCAATTCCCTATCACTTTGAAATTTTGCCTCATCAGAAAAAAGAACAAAATTAAAAAAGTCTGGATCATTTTCTATCATTTGTAAAGTCCATTGGCTAAACACAATACGCTGTTGAAAATGAGCAAACTGTAGCTCTTGGACCAGAGTAATATGATATGCATGATATCTAAGCACCTTCATAATTCTTAAAAATGTACTTTTTGGAATACCGATTTCCCTTTCGACTCGACGAGCGCTTATCTGTGGGTCAAGATGAATTATTGCCAGAATAGTCACAACCCGATTATCATTTTCATCATATTGATGGCGCCCACGTTGACGAACCATGTGTCCACCACGAGCTCTTTGAGTTAAACGTCTGATAGCCATAGCGTCGGGGTGTCGTCTGTCTTGATAGCGTTCAGCATAAATTCTTGCCGCAGCACGATAATTATTTCGGCTTTCTCCTAAAGCCAACGTCATGTCAACGATCTCGTTGGGCGCGTAGTCAGCCATTTCAGAGGCAGCTATTAATTATTATTAAATTTGAATAGTGAAATGGTATAAAAAATAATAATAATTATAATATTCACCCGTATACGGTCGCGACCAAAAAAGAAAAATGTTCCTAGATTACGGTAACTTTATCTGACTAAGTGTATTTGCCACAAGTGTTCCGATTGTCACACTTTTGTAATTGTAAGTTTTATATTAAAGCAATAATCATTAAATTATTTCTAATTTGAATTGCACATAATACTAAAACTTGCTTTTATTTTAAATATTGTGAATTATTTCCGTTCAAACTTAAAAAATACTAATATTGATAATGTAATCATTAAAAACACATTTACAAATAAATTCTGTTCAGTCAAAGATTCTTGTAATAATATCTGAACTGCTGACCGATTTTAATATTTTCGGCACATTTTTTAAATTTAAACTTTATTTTTGATAGTTTGATTCTAGAAAAAATAGCTTTGATGCTTTTTGTACAAAAAAGAAATGTTGCATATTTATTGTTTCGAAAGTTATGACTATTCTTTTTAAACAATCACATTATTTACAGCTCATATCTTCAATTTTCTCATAACTTTCGAAAAAATAAATAAAGATACAACATTTCTGTTTTGTACAAAAAGCATCAAATTAGTTTTTTATAAAATTTACAATTAATAAAGTGTGATAAACGTTTTTCTTTTTTAGTCGCAACCACATACAGACGAATATTATAATTATTAATATTTTTGATACCATTTTACTATTTAAATTTAATAGTAATTAATGGCTGGCTCTTAAATGGTTGACTACCAGCCTAAAAAGATTATTGACATGACGTTACTTTTAGGAGAAAGCTGAAGTAATTATCGTAGTGCGACAATCGGAAATTAGTATTTCAAGGTAGGGGCGAAGGGACTCACTTAAATCAAGCACGCCGTACACTGTGAGGCAAAGGGACTTACTTTAATTAAGTGATGTAACTAAATCTACGATCAGTTTGAACCACTTAAGCCTGTGACTTGTGGAAAAACGATTTAAAATGAATTTTTCGGAGTTTGACCTTGATTTGACCTTGAAATGACCGTGAAAAAAATGTCTCAATATGGTTTTGAACGTGAAATTTTCCGCTCTTTCCGAATCCGGGGTCAAAAATATGTGTTCCTATTAAAAAAAAAACACTTGACCTTGAAATAACCTTGAATGTCAAGTTCAAGGTCAAATTTGTTAGGATCATTGTTTGGCCCCCTTCGTCCCCTACAACTTTTGTCTGAACCATTTTTTCCTATCTGTCTTGGAATTCGAAAAATCCAGGTGTAGCGATTAAAATGGGTCACCCTGTATACTTTAAGCGGCAAGTGTCCGCCGGTTCCCCTTCCTCTTTTTTGTGGTTCTCGTCTAGATGCATTTCGCAAGTGTCGTTCTTTTGGACTCGGAAGTTTGAACGAGTAGCATCTCGGCAAACAGGACGTTGAATTGTTCGAAGTGTTGTGATACTTGTGATTTCAAATGAAAATCTACTAATAATGGGCGACGAGAATGTGAACAATCTCTTACAATCCTGTGGTTTAGAGGACTAAATCGGTGTGTTTGCAGGTAGATGCAAATTCCTATTAAATTATTTTTAATAAAAAAGAGAAAAAGGGCTTGAAAAATAAAAGTTATTGATTTAAACAACAAATTATTTAATAAGAATAATTTAATAATTTTTTGAAATAATTAAATGCTTAGTTATTCCAGTTCTTGATAAATAGAATTTATAGGTGATTCAATGATTCATTGTCATTAATTTTTTTTTTGATCTTTTAGAATGATGAGGTGGAAGCAAGTATCCAGAAGAGGCCCCCTTTACGCGAGCAATCATCAAATGAGATCATCAAGTATGACAGCGTTGGACAGCGACAGGAGGTGAACCACAGCATTATTTTATTAAAAATTAGTGATATCCAATCCATTTTTAACAAATCTGAAGTGAGTCAATTAATTATTCATCAACACAAGAAAAAATCAATTATTTTTGCAAGTTAGAAACAAGCTCGTTGAAATAATAATTCACGAATTACGTACTCTGATGAAAAGGTATAGTACCGCGAGTTATATATCCTCATCATTTAAATTTTCAAATTACGTATTTTTGAATTTTTTAACTATTTTTTTTAGCGCTACAAATGATTTATTCCATAAAATTGGCAGTTCATTGTCGACTGTTCTCCGACCGAAGTACTCTCTACATATTACATTCCACCTATTCAAAAAAAGGATTCCAACTTGAAGGGACGATCAATACCTTCTAAAGGCAAGTTGCCTATTAAGTGGAGGAACACCCAGTCATCAAAACTAGCTTCAATTGATAGCAGAGATGAAGACGTCCAGGACGTAGCATGTCACGTGGAGGAGCAATTTGAAAATGTCGATGAACTTGGTATGTTATATTTCTCATATTTATGAAATGTACAAACACTCATATATACATATATTTTTTTTATTATTAGATGAAGCTGTTAAAGAAAGCTTGGATTGACAGCTGCCAATGATTGTGCACCAATCAATGATGTCATGTTGGAGCACTGGAGGGTTACTAATCACAGAATACATTCGATCTACAAAAAACCTAATCAAACTATCACCAATTTGTTTGAAGAATATCCCATATTCAAACAAGCCGGTGCTTATCCGCTAATCGAACAAGATTTTCGTCATACGGAATTAACCAATCTTACTTTAAACGACAATTCTTGGCAGAAAATGTTCACTTAAATTTCTAAGCTCTAACTTATTTAGTCTAAAGATAGTACTGCAGAATGTTTAAAAATGAAGCTCAATGACAAAAGTTGAATAGTAGTATGTATTCTAAATTTTTTGCATTTATTGATATTTATTTCAGTTCTTGATAAATAAAATTCATAGGCATCTGCAATTATTCATTATTCTTACTTTTTTTTATTTTAAATTGTGAATTGATTTAAACAACATGATTTTATAAGAAAAAAATCATGTCATCAAATAAATTACTTGTCTTATTTTATTATTGATTTATTATATCTATTTAACTAATTATTATGTTCATGTTTAGATGGTCGAATGACTATTCAATTGCAATCACTAGCTCACTTAATTCCATCTACTGCTGTAGTTAAAGTAAACAAAAGTACCTGGAAGGTTTCAATGGGCGATTGTAAACACAGCATAATTCCACATGTAACCGTTAGTATGCCATGTCCTTATCAAATACGGTTTTTTTTTATCATTTATTAGAAATTTTTAAATAATTGTTTTGTGTGTGTATATAGATGGATGGCGACGTAGCAGCCGTGAAAAAAGAAAGAACGGATTTCGCAGCTAATCTCAAGCAGACACTACAGCCGTACTTATTTGCTGTTGGTGAAACCATCGAACACATCAACCATTGTTACGTGTGTATCGACAAAGTAATTTATAATTTCAAATCTGTGCTAGATGCATTTAATGTTTGCTTTAAAAGCTTTCATGTATTTAACTTGAAATACTCTGTCGAAAGTGAGCATATATATCTTATGATTCAAAAGTGTTTAGCAATACAAACCCAATGGGACAAAACTTATTCTCATACGGAATATATCATTAATGCGTTGCAAAAAACCGATTTATTTGCAATAGATGAACAGGTAGATCGTCAAAGTAATATTTTAGAAAACGACAATTTTTCAGATATTGAAAATTAAAATAATTGTTTTGAAATTGATCATTTTTGCAACAATTTTTGTTTTTGTACTTGTCATTATCATCTATAATAATGATCATTTGCCCGTTTTGCGAAAAGCAAAAATCACAATCAGATTTTTTACCTCATGTAAAAACGAAACATAAATCCTAAATAAATAGTGAAGTTCAATGTTCACACATTAGTTGTAAGTAAAAGTTTTCCACATATATGCGTATAAAAAACATGCGATTAGAAAACATAATGACACTAAAAATAACATTGATGTTAATACATCTCTTATATTCGATGACCTTCAAGATGTAGCGGAACCAACTAGTGTAAGCGAGACTGAGTTAATACAAAAAGATGTAGCTTCAATTACACAGGCCAACAAAATTTGACAAAGGTTCAGAACCAGAGATCAAACATAATATATTCTAAGGATTTTGATGCGCTGAATCCAAATCCGAGCTCAGAATTGCGCCAGCACGTCAGGATTTTGAGATATCCTAACCTAAATGTGCGAAAATCACGTATTTTTGCTATATTCGGTACTTTATAACATTGCGAATAAATTTTTTCATGCAAAACTGACAACGGCATCTGAAAGAGCAACTCTTGGTCTACAAAATGCACTACCGATTTTTGTTTTTATGTCTTTTAGTAATGGAGATATCATCGTTTGAAATTTAACACCTATGAATTTGTTTATACTGCGACACTACAGAACGAGTGACCAGACATAGTACACCTGAAGTAGTTTAGTGCGCTGAATCCAAATCCGAGCTCAGAATTGCGCTAGTACGTCAGGATTTTGAGATATCCTAACCTAAAATTGCGAAAATCAAGTTTTTTTTGGCTATATACAGTACCTTATAACATTGCGAATAATTTTTTTCGTGCAAAATAGACAACGGCATCTAAAAAGCAATTCTTATCTTATGAAAGCACTAACAATCTTTAGTTTATGTCTTCTTTTATCGTCAATTGAAATTTACTACTTATCAATTGATTTATACGGCAACGCAAATATTTATTTTAAAAATGAGTACGATCACGTACAAATCGCGCCTATCAAAGCTTTATTAACACAGTTTTTGCAATTACCTGGCGTATTTATTTCTATATTCTCAAATATAAATAAATGTAAAAAAGTGACACATTTGATTCTTTGTTTACTGGCAGATTGTACCAAAAGATACAGATGACTTTCGTAGATGAGGTTATAATACCTCTTATGATTTACAACGACGATTTTGAAATAAATAATGTTATTGGTTCACGTAAAGTTCTCCGAAAAATCGGAGCAGTCTACTTTAGTATTCTCGATATACCTTGCGAATATTCCATTGAGCTAGAAAATATTTTTTTACTTCAATTGCACAAATATCTAAACAATAAAAACTTAGGCAACGAACCGGTTTTTCGGAGATGTATCAAAGAATTAAGTGATTTAGTTAAAGAGACTCTATTATTCGAAAATAAAAAAAAATCGCTTTGTTATTTTTCAACTAGTTAGCGACAATTTAGGTATAAACTCCATTTTAGGATTTACTAAATCATTTTTAGCGAATAATTACTGCCGGATGTGTACTGCCGATAAAAATAACAGACAAAGTCAAACTAAAGCTGATCCTTCGCTTGTAAGAAATGTCCAAAACTATGAAAGAGATTCTCGCGCGAAGAGAAACGGAATCGAGGAAATTTGTATATTTCATTTGATACCTTTTTTTCATGTAATGGACAATTCCTGTGCGGACATCATGCATGATTTGTATGATGGAGTTTGTCGGTATGATATGGGGCAGATTCTTAATTATTTTGTTAATAACAAGTCTTACTTTACACTAGAGGTGTTAAATTGTAGAATAAGTTGTTTGAACAAAATTTGTTTACAAGACAAAAACATTTTACCCGAAATGCGAGAGAGCGTTTTTAGTAAAAAATGTTTATTTGTTCGGCAAGCGAAATGGCGTTTATAATTGAATATTTTGGTATACTAGTAGGAGTCTTAGTACCTAATTTAGTACTCAGAGAGGCGGTTGCGATCACGACGCTCTCAGGAAGCTCGATTATAATCCGCTTAGCAAAAACATAGATGATGCACATAGTGCACCATATGGCCAGCCGCGAGGCTGGCCAGGTCACTTTGTGCAAAAATCTTTTGTCAAAGCGGTGGACCGTAATTGTCTTCCTCAACAGAGAGTGGAGACTTCTCAAACAAACAACTTGTTGTTTTGGGAGAGGATGTCGTAAACTTCTCTTACCTGTACGGGCATAAGCAATTGCAAATGCTGAAGTACAAAATGCGTCACCGATTGCCCTCGACAAGCAACTAATGCTAGTCGACCCGAAGTGAATGCAATGTGTATTTTAACGAAGACTTGCAATCACAAGTGCGGATGTATTTACCTTCACGTGGTGGGGCTGAAAACGCTGTTTCTGTAAAGAAACAGTAGGCAAAACACACAACGCTCGCCCATAAGGCAAAAGGCCAATCGGCCAAACGAAAACAAAAAACACGGACCATGACAGCACGTGGTGAGGTGCGGCCCGTAAACGCCCAAACATTCAACGCGGAGTCTACCACACCCCACGAGCTTAACTCGAGCCCAGAAAAGCCAAAATCCGGGAGTCACTTGAAGGGAAATCTCTTGGGATAGTGGTACCGCGCGCCCTCTTAGAGGACGGAAGACCGCTCCGGGAGCTAGTTGCAGAGGACCAAAGGTCCCGGCAATCCGAATTTAATTCGGGTAGATAAGAAATTACTCCCTATCGACTAGCAATCGATAGGTGCCACTATTGTGGGTAAAGAGTCGTGGCCGTGGTCATAGCAGCCACCCAAAGTTCTTTGCCTCGAGCTCCGGGAATAAGGTCCGACACCTTTGTGTGAGAAAACACAATTTGAACGCTAATCTCGAACGCTAGAACACCTGATTTGAGCCTGGATCTCGGAAATTGATTTGAATGAGTGGCATGACTGGCACGAATATTGAAAACTGCCTGGGGAGTCGCCTTGTCGGGTAGGCGAGACCCCGCCCCTGACCCAAGTCAGAAAATTAATCGAAAGAGCAGAGATCAATATCAGCGAGTCATAAAAGCCTTCTATGGAAAGCGAAATCCGAGACTCGGGCAAAAATCAGAACACAACCTTTACGAATAACGGACACCCACCAGCGTGAGCGGGGATGACCGAAACGCAATGGGAAGGCGTGCCTAGGTACGTCGAAACGATGGACCTGTGAGTCGTGGGAGAAATCCCTTAATACAGGTACGCAGGGTGGGATGTTTTCGAACGCGAGCCCAAGAGGGGAGGCTTGGCTAGTTGATCGTGTTAGGAATCTCCTCTGGCTGTCATAGCTGAGTCTCTCTTCTGACATCCCAATTTGGGTTGGCCTCTGCGGGGTAGTGGTACCAGGTCAAGCAAATCTCGTAAGATTTTTATGCTGCGTGCTTCCGACGCGGCAGACGTCGAGGCAACTAGAGTCCCGTCGCGCCAAAACCGAGGATCAAGCCTTTAGTTCCGCTCTCCTTGAGAGTTGAACCTTGAAAAGATCGGTACTCCTTTCGAGGATGTCGCCGCCTTAGATTAAAAAGGTTCCGACTCGCTGTGTGCGTCAGGGATGTCGCAGCAAACTTGACTTCCGGATCTCCAAAAATGTTTGAAAGCGAAGGAGTGAAAGTCAGTGGGCTATGCCAACCTGTTGGTGCCCAGTGAGAAGGGTGGTAATGTTTGATTACGCTGTGCCTCCCTCAAAACGGAAAAGTGTGAACAACGCACATACACTAACTGTAGAGAATAGGGAAATAAACTAACTCGCTTGTGATACTGATTATAATTTCCCTGTTATTATTTCTCACTAGTAGCAAGTTGGTTGACTGACTCCCGTCCCCTCCTGTTCTCCGATTAATGAATTTGAACGTTTCGACAGCACCGCGCGCTCTTCGATGCAATCGCGCGGGTAAATAATCGAATTAAAAATACGGAGCATTCACCCCTTTACAATATTAAATGACTTATAATAGATAATAATTAAGTAATAAAAGTATGTTAAGACCTTGCACGCTAAAATTTAAAACAATAGTACATTTATACGCGATTTGGCATGAGTAACTCCATCTATCTTCAGAAAACTTGTACGCTTCCCTTTTTAGTTAGATATTTATTAAATTTAGTTAGATATTAATCGAATTTAAAAATTCATGTCAGCATTTTCCCTAAACAGCCATGTAAATCAATCGAATAAATTAATATGGTTTACTAAATATTTCATCAGATCGATCACTGAACAATCGCTTCACACACGTCACTTCGTCTTTCCTACTAAAGATTATATCACGCCAATTACATGAAAGATCAATATAAATAAATATGTTGATATTGTCATGAATCTGTCACTTGTTTTTATTAAATATTTAGTATATCTGATTAAACTTTTTATGAATTCAAGCAAATAGTAATCGTTTCATTTTTGAGATTTCGTCATTTCATTGAAATCATCCGATAAATAAATCAAATATTGAGTTTATTGAAAAGCGTTTATGAATAGATTGATGAACTGGATATTGGTTGTGACAACATATTATATTCACTCAATGAAATATTTCTTGGAACTAAATAAATTTTTAGTACAACGAATAATACTTTTTACTGCATCTATCAATTCATCTATCATTATCAGTGTACAATAGACAAATTGATTGGATTAAATATTTAATGGATTGCCAGCGATAATAAATAATTTTATTGAATCTATTCTATTCTTATTAAATCGACGAACTTTTTTTCTCAGTGTAAAAATCTCAGTTACAGGTTTCAATTTTTTAATATAATTTTTAATATAATTTAATAATATAATATAATTTTTTAATTTTAATAAGTGTATGGTTCGCGCGCGTACGAGTGTACGCGGGTGCGTGATAGTATGCAGGCTTACAAGTACATGTGTCCTACGTGTTGTACATGAGTATGTTTGTATTTACTTACCGTTCGTTGCCATCAAATCTATGTCGAACCATTTCCGCCCGAATTTGGTTTTGTGTTTTCTGTTGATGCATCTTACATTATATAACGCCACAAAACTAAATTCCGCGGAATCACATGACTTGTACAACACCAAGGAGAACATTTCGATGTCAGTGAATGAATACACTAACCGTGTTTTGTCCATTAAGTTTGATAAATAATGTGAAGTTACCGTCGCTGATAATTTTTTAGTCTTTTATACCGATTTCCAATTTCATTAATGTTTCTATTAATTTCGTATTGACTCGTTAGCTTACATTCATATTTATTTCAGTCGGCTTTTTTCCATGAATTCTTATTAAAATTAAACATAGTGTTTGTTATGCAAAGATTAAATCAATGTATTGTTTTCATTTGCGATGAGTATAACATTATCAAAAAATTGCTACAATATGCACTCAGTAATGTAGTACGCAGTGGCAATCGAGTTGAGCCGCTATCACGTGTTAATTAGTATACGCGCGTCAATTTGCCTACTCCGTCATGATCCGCCATCGCGCGGCCCGTCGTCCGTAATCAACCGTTCATTGGCTAGTATTGAATCGCGAATATCTATCTAATTATAAAGAAAAAATTAAATGTGCCATCTTATTCAATTTTTTTAGACGAATCCAATGGTACCAAACTGTTGAATCAACCTTATAGGGGGAATTATCTCGGGGAAATAGTACGAATTTACAAAAAATAGATTCTTTACAACCCTCTGAATATTTATTAAGATCAAGAAAACGCTATCGGAAATTCAGAAAATTGAAAATTAAAGGGTGAGAGGCGCCTTTGGGGGATAAAAATTGCCAAAAGGGTGGTTTAAAAAATTGCAAAAAATAAACGAGTAGGACCATTTAATAAAGCTCGGAAGAAGAAAGAAAACGAGCGGTCGCAGAGTTCGAGGGTTCAATTCTAAGGGTTAAAAAAAGTCTTGGAAACATCGATATACTATGATCCTGTAATTGTGCTTATTAACACACCCGTATCAAGAATAATGTAAATTGTAATTTTAGTTAGTCATTTACAATAGAATTTATACATACGCGTGAATCGTACGCGTGAATAAAGTATAATATGCTATACTTGTACTATTGTCATATTGTTCACTAAATATGATATTCGTTAGGAGTACTGTTCTTATATTTTTTCGATGTTCCGTGCGCAAAGACTCGATTTACGCATGCTCGAGAAAGCAAGCTAGGGCATTTAACTTAATTTCATTCATTAACTTGTGCTTTTTGTTTATTTTTGTGCATTATTTTATTATTAAAACATCATGATCAAAAATAACACCAAATATTTTTAGAAATAAAAAATGTTTGAACCATTTATTGAAAGTATTTTTATAATCATTAGCAAATAACAAAAGAAAAATATATGATATTTTTCCAAATTGTCTATGAATAGCATAGTTTGTATTCCGCTATGTAACATAATTTTTAAAAACACTAGTATTTTCGACTTACTAAAATTCATCATCTTAGTTCGTGTCGAATAAAATAATTCAAGTAAATTCAAGTAATTGTTGAATTACTGAAAATTGCAGTGAGCAAGCAAAATTCATAAATTCATTACGCGCATAAATGTAGTTGAGCACCGTTTTCAGTTGACTGCGGCGCGCGCATGTCGACTCTCACGCTGCTCCGCGCTCGCCAAACTGCGTTCTACATTCTAAAACCGGCCGCTGATTCGCTACTTTTTAAAGTTGGTTATCAGGCCTGCAATGGTTCGGTCGGTAGGGCGACGGACTCGCACCCGGTAGGCCCAGGTTCGATTCCCAGTTCCTGCTGATTGATACAAGCACCACTGAAAAAAGTTTCATTTGCTTTGTTCTCAAACACATTGCAAGCCTGCGTCGCTGATTAGCACTGATGGAGCATAAATAGAGCGACGTTAAAAAAAAAAAAAAAAAAAAGTCAGTTATCTCATTACCTAATTACCAAAAAAGTTTTTAAATATTTTTATCTTAAATAATTTTTCAAGACGAATGCAGTGATATAAGTTTCATCCAATTTCAGAATGACCGTGTATATATAAGAGGCGGGCTCTGGTCAAGTCCAACTTGCCAGTTCGAACATTAACTACTAACGCCTACATTGTGCCTCTCGAGTAACGAGACTGTCACGTCAATACTCTAACAGCAGCGCTATAACAGTTCCGGCTAACAGGCAGTTCTAACTCGATGGCAGTGAAAGTGGTCGCCATCATCACTATATACACTTATGGGTCGGTCTGATAGAATCCGGCGGATCATACATCGGTTAAGTCCTATAAACGGAATATACCGTGAGGTGTTGGGAGCATCCTATAAACGGACTCCTCCCGGCGGGTCATGAACTGCTCGACCTTGTCTAGCATATCTGTACATTTTGTAGCCTTAATTGGGTGGAGGATTAAACGCTCTCAATAGAGGAATCCTCAGGAACAGTGTGCCCGCCCACTCTGGAGCGTACGTTAGTTAACACCAGTGAGGCACTGCTGGGCTGCCAATAGCTGGAGAGGGTCGGCCCCAGCTTAGCCAGTATGGGAGGATACCCTGCATAATGGTAGAGTGCAAGCTAAATCCCGCTCTTCGTAGTAGTGTCGATTGGCACTATGTGTCGATCGACACACACTCCGGAGGAGTCCAAGACGTTTCGCTAGACCCGCTACCCGATGAATCTCCTTACCACCACAATTTTCATACAAAACTTACATTTTTAAAAAGCTAGCAAAATGAAAAGACAAACAAGAAAAACAGTGTCACCTGCGCGAAAAAACAAAAACTCCCGGGAGAGTAAGGTGCAGCCCAGCCCCCCAGTACGCCGATAGGTACCGTGATCGGCGTGGCAGATAACAAGACAGTTTAGCAGATGGAAAAAGACAACACGTCCTCCATATATAAGAGACAGGCTCAGCTTTAGCGAATTGATCGCGCGCTAGCCGATATGGAGGCGCGCACGAATATACAGAGAAATTTAACACAGACATAACCCGAGAAATGGTTATGATTAGAAAGGGGGCAGAGGCTGCATGGTATGAATGTGACCGCCGCAAGTATCATATGGACATCAAGACGAAACAAAACGTAACAGAGAAGAAAAAACGGAAAGGGAGGATGACTCGGGTACCGCCAAAGGACTGTCGCAAGTCGAAAGGATTTGATCACAGCTACGCAGCTGAAAATCTTGGTCCTAGACAGTGCGATGAGCATACAGGACATAATGGACGTACTAACACGCGGGACAGGCGTCAGTCTGTCCATCTAAAGATGTGATCCAAGGGCTCACATCTTTACATCCAATAAGTAAGACATCTGCTTGGCTGTCGTAGAAGTAGAGAATAGGTTAGCTCAGACTCTACTTTGAAAAGGCCGGATGAAAATCGTCGGACCAACTGCCTTGTCAGACCCATGCTGACGGTATCCAGGTGCTACTAGTGTCTCGAGTATCGAGATAGCAAAAGGACTGCAAATATCTTGATAGATCGCGGTGTTGCTGGACACGCGGACAGAAATACCATAACAGTAAGACGTGGGAGATGAGACAGATGAAGCGTTCTCTCTGCTCCGATTCGGGACTCAAGAAGTTGGCGCACAAACCGGGATTTGGGGCGTGTGTCGTCTTCAGGGCCGCGCATGAAGAGCGTCGGAGACAAACTAAGACATGATAAGGATACTTCAAGGCAATCTGTACCGATTCTAGGCAGCACAGCTGCTTCTACCTCAATTAGCGACGGAACGCAACGCAGACGTATTGACACAGGTGGTTTTCGAAAGCTTTGGGTACGCCAGCTATCTGGGTAAAAGACGCGCTGGGTTGTTACATACTTGCCACTTCGATTGGAGAGGATTATATTTAGGCAAGGGTGGGTTATCACCTATGTTAGCGTCTATCTTACCCGAACTGTACAGTCAGAAATTTTGAAGAAAATGTAGGTATTGTGACTGCCAGGAGATCTCGTCGTCGCGGGCGACCTTAAGTTCAGAGCGATCGAGTGAAGTATGACAGCGACGGACAAAATGGGGAGACTACTACGGGAGATCACCGCGAGACTATATCCGCTGGTAGTAATGTTACGTCTCGTGCATAAACTACGAATAGCAAATGTGCGAAACGTACCAATATAGTACTAGTGGCTGATTGAGGCTCACAAGTAATGAATAATATACGATGTATGAATAAGAATGAATGTATTTATTTATTTTGTTATACTTACAGTTTCTAGAGTACTTTCAGTATCGTAGATCTTGGTATTTGGATGGGTTCAATAATGAAATTGCACGTTCTCACTTTTAATGAATTGCGTATTTATTGAAATCAAATAATGTAGTTTGACAAATAATAGTTGAATAGTTAGCCAAATTGTCGAACAGGCTTGCACGCGACTGTAGTGTCGATATGTAGAGTTTTATTCGTCAATTGTCGAACTGACGTGTACGGAGTAACGATAATTGCTGATTACCTCTCGGGTGGTTCATCTTATATACATAAATTTGTGCTCAATAAATCGCTGATGTTTCTTGTGTAGTTGAGTAATTTTCTTTTTGAGTTCATTGTGTGTTGTGTAATGCTGAGTAGGGTCTTTGTGTTTTGCTGCCGTATCGTTTTCTGGTGGACGTGTATATAGTTTTGATTTTGCGAAATTCGGGATTGCACTTTTAAAGAATGTAAATGAGTAAAGATACGTCTTGAGACGTAACACCTCGGGGCATAAGATATTGCAATTAATATGTATTGATTGCAATGGTTGGTTTTCGGTGAAAAGATTATTTCATTATGTGCATTTCCGAGTTTCGGAAGTGTTGGAATTTGATTGCGTGATTATAATGTAGTAAATATAATGTAATAAATATTATAATGTAAAAATATATTTTTCTTGTGTTTTTTTTTTTTTTTTTTTTTGTTTAGATTCCTATAGCGAGCATCTCGCTTCCCTCCCCGCTTAAAATGTAGCAACATTTGAGGAGTGTCATGTCTGTATTAGTCCAATTCTAGTGAAAACAAATGTTTGTGTGTAGTTGAAAGAGCGGTTTGATTGTTGAAGCTAAAAGGTGGTCTGTTTGGTAAAGGAGGTGGTGTTATGCATCTAGGTGTTGAGATAGGTATTGTGGGGATAATCTTGATTTCTTGCAGTTCTATGTGTTTTTCTTTGTCATTGTCTGTTTTGTTTTTGCTTGGTTTCTCGAGTTTGATGAGGAGGTGTGTAATCGAGCTGAAGATGGCTCCGAGTAGGTGGAGCGACCAGCCGAAGATTGCGTGTAATGCATATCCTCTAATTATTGTATCTATTATTAATTTCATTGTGTTTATTAAGATCAATGTCATAATTATAACTGAAGAGACTGATCCGCAAGTGATCATTTTGTTTATGATCATATTCCAGGTGCTGACTGCAATGTTTTTTATGGTATTTTCTGAGAAGATGCTCCCACTCGTTGTCGCGTCTCCTGTTATTTCTCTTGCTATGTCGTTGAGTATTGATGTTCTCTCCATAGGGAACATTATTTGTTGTTGTAGTTCGTCTAGTTCGTCTTGAGAGTATACTCCACTTGTTGCTAGTGAATTTATTGCTTTGAAATTCCATCCTATTTTTGTGTTAGGTCTGAGTGTGTTTGGTGCTACGCATGGTTGAGGTTTGGGTGTGAGTCTTACCCATTCTTCTTCGAGTTTGTAGTATGTTGGGACGAGTGCGTTGCAGTTTATCTGTTCCCCTTTCTTTTTGAGGATGTGTGTTTTTGGTGTCAGGAACCACGTTTCGTTTCCAGAGGTTACTGGGAGTTCGTTGTAGCATTCTTCTAATTTAATTATTTTTACTGTCTTTGGTACACATTTTATTAAGTGTACTGCTTCTCCTGCAACTCTTGCAATGTATCCTGGTTTTTTCATGATGTCATATGCAAATTCGTCAGGGGAGAGGGTGGCAATGGATAGGGCATTTTGTATTACCTTCCTTTCAACTTCGCATCTTTCTGTTATTAAATTTAAGTATAGTTTGTTCAATTGACTCCTTAAATGTTTTTCTACGTATACAAATTTTGAATTGACATATGTAAATAGATCTAGGTTTATGGTGCTTCTTGTGCTTACTAAATCATTTTCTAGTTGGTATGTGTTTATGTAATTGTCTTTTTCTACGATGAATAGTTTCGGGTGTTCCGTTCTTACAAGTTCTCTGTTGCAGCGTTGTATTTTGTTTCTGGCACTTAGAGCAAATGTTATTTCACTATGATTTAATGCGTAAATTATTTCGTGATCGTAGTCACTAGAATATTTTGTTGCTATGCCTTTAAATAGTACATCGAATTTGTTTTTGAAGCATTCTTCTCCTGGTAAAATATCCCAGAAGGTATAGCCTGCTTCCATGTCTATACATGTTTTGTCAGAGAACTTGCATACGGTCCCTGTGTTTAATCTTAATTTATCGTTATCTAAGTTTACTTTAGCTCTACTTTGTATTAATGTTATTTTGATAAAGCCATGAACAAATACCTTATTCCATGATCCGAAGCTATCAGCGTAGGCTGCTCCATAGCAGGAGTTTCCTTCTGCGCTACCCGCGAAATCGATACTTTTTGAAGTAGTTGCGTTTATTTTTAGATTAACAATTTTATGAATGTTGTCGTATACGAAAGTTCCCGTTTCATGGATAAATTTACATTGTTCATGACTTATTTCGTAAATGTACTCCTGTTCTCCAGTTGGTGTGGGTATTAAGTGCCCGAATATTCCACATGTGGAGACAGTTCTATGTATCTCTATTTTACATTGTAGTACGGGAATTTCGCGGAATTCCGCGGTTTGTATTAATTCTATATATACATTTGATTTATTTACGGGAGTGTTGTGAAAGTCGCATTCTCCCGTGTCTACTAAAGAGTACGTCGTGATGTTTGGCGTTGTTGTCCCGCAGTCGTATCCAATGATGGCTGATGTTGTTTTGATAATTGTAATTATTATTAAGAATTGTTGATACATGTTGAAATGGTCAGTTTCTAGAACATAAATTATTGTTAGATTTTTTTCTTGTGCATAATTAATTTATTTGCATGGACTGTATTTGCTTTTCCACCTTTATTTATGATAACATTATTTTTATCTGTAACCTTTAAGATTTCAAATGGTCCCAGGTTTTGGTTCTTTTCAAGTTTGCCTGGTTTGGGTTCTTTTATGAGCCAGACCTGGTCTCCAACTTTGAAATCTGTTGGGTTTATGAAGCGATCATAATATTTTTTTGATCTTTCTTTAGTGGTTATTAGGTTTTTCCTTGCGAAATTTGCAATGTCTTTCATGTTTGTGATTAACTGTGACAGGTAATTATTGAAAGTGGGTAATTGTTCTGAAGCTTTTAAAGCTTCGCTTGAAGGTAATCGTGGTGGATAAGCAAAAACTAGTTCATGTGGTGTGAATCTGTGGGCGCTGTGTACGCTTGTGTTATAATGGAATTGTGCTAGTTCTAGTAATTCGTCCCATTCAATTTTTTTGGTTGAAAAATTTTTTAAATATTCGCACAATGGATGATGGGCTCTTTCTAATGAACCGTTTGATTGTGGCGAAAAGGCTGTTGTTTCTATTTTTGTGAATTTAAATCTGCGCGCTATGCATTTCAAGAGTTTGCTTGTGAAGTTTGCCCCTCTGTCTGTGAGTACGATTTTTGGTGAACTGAAAACGCATATAAATTTTTTTATGAACGCGTCTGCGATTGATTCGGCGGTTTGATCGGGTAGAGGTATTACTATTAGAAATTTTGATAATAAATCCTGAATGGAGAGGATGTATTTATTTTGATTTTTGGTAATATTTAATGGTCCTACTATATCCATAGCAATTTTGTCAAAAGTTTTGAACGGTGTTTCCGTTATAACCATTGGTTGTCTTGTCTTTACTCTTTTTAATTTATTTCTTTGGCAGTCTTCGCAATTTTTTATTCTTTGTTCTATGTCTGTTATTTAAATTTTCCCAATAATACTTGAGTTTAATGCGATTTAATGTTCTATTTACTCCTGCGTGTCCTCCTAAGGCGGATGAGTGGTTGAGATTGAATATTCTATCTCGATCTTCGATTTTGATATATTCTATATAGTTTAAGCAAATAACTATGTTAATTCCTGAGTTCTGAAAGGTTTTTGTGATTATTTCTTCTATTTCTTGCCAATGGATATTGTTTATCTGTAAGTCTTTTGAAATGCTGAATCTATTTTCTTTTTGTTTTGTCATGATTTCTTTCAGGGTTCCTAGGATGTGGGTGATATTTTGTTTTATTGTTATTGCTGATTGGCCTGAGTCTATGCATAGAATGAATAATTTTTTTGAATTTATTTTTATAATTTCGATTTCGTTTGTGCGAAGGTCTTTATTGATATTGATTTTCTTTGACTTTATAAATTGTTCCATTTTTTTGTCTAATATTTGTTGTGATCGGTTTACAAATATTGCAACGTTGTCGTTCCGTGATTCTATGGATTTTTTTTGTGAAGACTACATGTTTCTGTATTTCTAGGTCTGTCTTGCTTGTTGTGATTTCTGGTGGGTAATCTTGAATGTTTACTATTGTTTTTTCCTGTGGGCTTGTTTTTTGTTTTCTTTTTTTCTTGATTGTTCTTTTTATTGTTGTATTATTATTTTGTATGTCTGTTGTTTGTGTTTTTTCTGTTTCTTTAGCTTTTTGTGCTCTGGTTACGACTGTTACCATGGTATTTTCTACGGGATTTCTTGATAGTGCGTCTGCGTTTGTGTTTATCTTCCCAGGTTTGTAGATGATATCATAATCGTAATCCAGTAAGTTGAGTCTCCATTTTTGTACTCTGGAGTTATTGTCAGCAGATTTGAAAGATAGCAGTGGTTTGTGGTCACTTACTATTGTGAATTTATTGCCATATATGTAATTTCTGAATGTTTTCACAGCGAATACAATTCCTAATGCTTCGCGTTCATATGTGTGGTACTTTTTTTCTGCTGGTTTTAGCCCTCGTGATGCAAATGCAATTGGTTTATCTTCATCTATTTCGCCTTGTGAGAGTACGCACCCTAATGCCAAATTTGATGCATCTGTTGTTATTATGAAGGGTTTTGTCATGTCTGGATATTGCAATATTGGTGCCGAGCATAGAGCTTTCTTTAAGTTTTCGAATGATTTTTGTCTCTTTGTATTCCAGACAAATTCTATGTCTTTTTGTAATAGCTGTATTAATGGTTTGGCTATATCTGAAAAGTTATCTATAAAGCGTCTGTAATAGCTAGTAAGTCCCAAGAATTCTCTAATATTTTTAACTGTTTTAGGGATAGGAAATTTCTGTATTGCTTCGATTTTCTTTGGGTCAGTTTTTACGCCTTCTTCATTTATGATATGTCCTAGAAATTCTACTTCTTTTTGAAAGAATTTGCATTTGCTGGTTTCTAATTTGAGTCCTGCTTCTCTTAGCTTTTGTGCTATGAGCTTGAATCTTGCGTTGTGTTCTTCTACTGTATTTGCCACAATGATTATGTCGTCAATGTATACATAGCAGAAGCCTTTTTCTCTTAAGTCTCCGAGTACTGTTGTTAGTGCTCTTTGAAAAATCCTTGGCGAATTGATTAGTCCAAAAGGTAGCACTTTAAATTCGAAGCGTCCTAAACCAGGTATGCTGAAGGCAGTTTTGTGAATGTCGGATTCTTTCATTTTTATTTGATGGAATCCAGAAACCATGTCAATAGTTGTAAAAAATTTGTTTTTTCCTATACAATCAAAAATTTCCAATATGTTAGGTATCAGGTAAGGGTCTGGTATAGTTTTAGCGTTCAATTTTCTGTAATCTATGACTAATCTCCATTTTTTTTTCCTTCTTTGGTGAGTCCTTTTTTTGGAACGACCCATACTGGTGCATTAAAGGCGCTTGTCGAAGGTCTAACTAATTTGTTTGCGATTAGTTTTTTTGTTTCGTCTAATGCCACTTGTTTCAGTGTGTAGGGCAAAGGAAATTGTTTGATATATACTGGCTTTTCGTCTGTTAAGTTGATCTCGTGTTCTTCGATATTGCACATGCCGAGTTTATCTCCTTCTAACCAGCATATGTCTTCGAATGATATGATCAAGTTCTCTATTGCTCGTTTTTTATTGTGGGTTAAGTGATCTAGCTTTACTGTTTCAATTAGTCGGTTTCGTCTTTCTTTCGTGTCTTGAGTTTCGGGGGCTTTTTCTTGTGTGATTTCCCTTTGTATTTCTTTTTGTGTATCAATAGTTTCATTACCTGATAATTCTGTTTCTTGTATATGTATATTTTGTTTTGTATTGTTTTCTATTTTTATTTTTTGTTCTAATATCGAACAAAAGGTATAATAGTTGTCCATGATGTATTCTTCTTCTGTTTGCTCTTTTTTATTTTCGAGAGCTTCGTTTATACTTTCCATGAATTTTGCTAAGTTTTCTTGATACATTTGTTCGTCGCCTTCCTCTTGTGTTTGCTCTGTTTTTTCTTTTTCTTGCGTGTTTATTTCATTTACTGTCGTTAATATTTTTTTTAGATCTTGATATAGTGATATGTCTTCATCTTTTGATGTAGTGTCATATTTTTCTGTAATTTCTTCTGTATTGTTGGCTTCTTGGTTCGAAGTATCAATTGAGTTTTCTTGTAGTGTAGTAATTGTGGTAGTTGTGTGTTTATCTTTTGTAGATTTTACAAGTATTTTTTTTCCATTGATTTCTAAGTATCCTTCATCTAGTCTCACCTTGTAGTCTAAGAAAATGTTTATTCCTAGAATTCCATCGTATGGAATAGAGAAAGTGTCCGGGGCTACATGGAAATCAAAGTATGTGTTTTGTATTGGTATCTTCGTAGATCCTAGGGTTTTGATAGACTTGTCGGTAATTCCGGAGATCAATATCTGTTCATTGCTATTTATGTCTCGTTTTGAAATACTGTTATTTTGTATAATGTTTAGTTGGGCTCCACTATCGATCAACAATTTGAGTTTTTTGTGTGAATATGGATCATCGACTTCAATATATTGCAGTAAATTTTCCATTTTCAATACATATGTTTTTGCTTCTATATTGACTGTATTTTTGGTTTGTTGTGTTTTTGTATTTTTTTGTTGTGGGAGCGCTTTTTCGTTGTGTTCCCTTTCTAGGCGTTCCCTCCAGAAAGGGCCTCGAAGTTTCCCGCTCTTCCTTTATTTCTAAAGCAATTTTGTGTTGTATGACCGGCTATTTTACATTTTTCGCAGAATTCGCCGGCTTGTTTTTGTCGTGATAAGATTATTCTGCATTCATCAATTATATGGCCGTGTTTCTTGCAGAATTCGCATATTTTTTGTTGATTTGTTGGTGTGTTATTCATTAATGCGCTTAGTTTTCTACACTCGTTTATATTATGTCCTGGACTTTTGCAGTAGGCACAGCCTTTCCTTTGGAATCCATTATGATTTGAATTATATGATAAGTGTTGGGTTTGTTGAATTTGCTGCGATTGCGTTTTTAGGAGTGGGCAATACTTAGCTGTGTGGCCTGTCTCTTCGCAATACTGGCACTTAAATTTCTGCTTGGCTTTGAATTCTGTGAACATGATTTTTACTTGGTCACAGGTGTCTTGTTCGTGACCTACTTCTTCACAGATAGCACATATTTTATATAGGGACTTTTTTATTTCTCCTGCTTTACAATCTTTTACAAGGTGGCCCATATTATTGCATTTTCTGCATATTACTTCCGGGCATTGCTGTATTGTATGTCCAATCTTCTCACAATTTTCACATTTGTTTTGTTTTGAAGTTTGATCATTCTTACAATTAATTGGGTTGTGTCCCGTTTCATTGCATTTCCAACATGCTTCATAGTTACTGATGTGTGGGCATTGATCTACTTCATGTCCCATTTCTTGACAATATTGGCAGTGTATATTTTGCCTTTTGTTTAAACGACAGGCACTTATTGAATGACTTGGTTGGCTACAGAATTTGCATATTAGATTAATTTTCTTTGGCACTCTCTTGCAACTATTCGAAAAATGATCTGTTCCTTTACAATATACGCAGGCTGCCGTGCGACAAAATAGAGCTTCATGTGAAAACTCTCTGCATATTTGACATGTGAGAATTTTTGTTTCCTGAAATTCTTCTTTATTATTCGAATATGTATAGTTTCTATTTGGTTTTGTTGTGTATTTCCTTTTTTCTATGTCACTTTCGATGTCTATTGCCCTTGTCGACATTTCTTGTACTGTGGTTCCTGGGCCTATTTCATATCTAATTTCTGCTTTTAATCCTTTTCTATAGCTTTTAGCTGCTTCTTTATCTAGTGTAGCTTCAAATTGTGTTCGTTCTATTGCTGTAGTGTCTTCCCATTTATTTAGTTCTTTTATTCTCAATACTAATTGTCGTATCCTGTTAGTATAGTGTACGACTGATTCGTCTTCTTCTTGTGATATTTGACGAACTTTTGCATATAATGCGTGTATGTCTTCTTTGATGGGGTATAGAGTTCTGATTGCGTTGATTAGGTCTGTTATATTTTCCACTTTGCTTCCCCTTATGGCTTCTTTTACTTCACCTTTAATTTTTATTTTTAATAGTTTTGTAAGATTTCTCTCATCGATGTCATCTATAATATCCTTTACTTCTTTTAACATGGAGATGTATTCCATAGGTGATATGTTTTTGCCATCGAACTCTGCGACGAAGGCTGCTACGTCTTTCAATTGTAATTTCATTGGTTTTTCTTGGTTATTCATATTTGTAGGTATTTTATTAATTGATGGCGTAGAATTTTCTCTAATGATTTTTGTTGTTTGCTTTGTGGTAGGCGGGTCTTCGATGAGTGTGTCGATGTTTATTAATGCCAGAAAATCGCTTTTCCGTGGATTTTCCTTCTGTAGGTTATTTTCAAAATTTTTTTGGAGTATGATTTCTTGTTTGTCTTTTTCGGGAAGTGTTTTTCCTTCCTCTTGACTTTGTAGTTCAAGATTTGAAAATATATCTTTTGAACTTCCTAAGATCAGGCTTTGTTCGTTGTAAATTCCTTCAAAGTCGGAGTATCGTTGATTTCTATCAATGTCTATTGTGGTATTTATTGTTGAAAAGTTGTTTTCTTGTAAAACTGAATCTTGTTCTTCTGTTTGAGTTACTGATGAATCTTCGGTTCTTGAAATTTCTGCTTGTGTTTCCTTAGTTTTCTTTGTAGGTGAGTATTGTATCTTGCTGCTCCTTCTGAATGCGTTCTTTTCTAACTCTTTATGTAGGAGGCTTTTCAGTTGGGGATTGCTGCGCGTTTGGGATCGCGTAAGCTTCGAGTCGTTTGAAGTTATTCTGCTAGTTGGGGTAATTTTTTTACTCATTTGGGCATTTTATTCAAGAAAAGAAAAGGAAAAGTAAATGTATTGAATTTAGATTGTATTGAAAATTATAAGAAAGTTCGAAAGAGAATAATGTGGATTAAAAAACTAAAAATTGATAGTTAAAATTTGTTCTGTTAAAAATGATTCGTATATTGTTTGATTTATAATATTATGGTATTCGTATAATTATATAAGCATGCATATATATATATAAATAATAAATTTGTATATGAGTAAGTAAGGAATTGTTGTTTTGACCTACTTTTCCTCTACTCTTTTTTTTTTTATATCAATTTGAGTTCCAAAAATTTTGCTGAGTTGTAGATTCTACCAGGTCATTTATTCGCGATGATCAAGTTACTACACTGTTTTCGCTTATGAAATGACACAATTTGATATTATGTGTTTTCAGTTCAAGAGAAGATAATTGAAACGTAATTTGTTTGTAAGAAAAATTCTTTCAAAATTAGAAATTATTAGTATATTGTTAATTAATGCCTTGAAGATTATATTGAAAAGTTTGAATTGGTAAGATAAAGTAATTTATTCCAATTTTGCACTTTAAATTGATAGAATAGAATGATTTTTTCTAATTTTGTACCGGAACCAATTGTTACGTCTCGTGCATAAACTACGAATAGCAAATGTGCGAAACGTACCAATATAGTACTAGTGGCTGATTGAGGCTCACAAGTAATGAATAATATACGATGTATGAATAAGAATGAATGTATTTATTTATTTTGTTATACTTACAGTTTCTAGAGTACTTTCAGTATCGTAGATCTTGGTATTTGGATGGGTTCAATAATGAAATTGCACGTTCTCACTTTTAATGAATTGCGTATTTATTGAAATCAAATAATGTAGTTTGACAAATAATAGTTGAATAGTTAGCCAAATTGTCGAACAGGCTTGCACGCGACTGTAGTGTCGATATGTAGAGTTTTATTCGTCAATTGTCGAACTGACGTGTACGGAGTAACGATAATTGCTGATTACCTCTCGGGTGGTTCATCTTATATACATAAATTTGTGCTCAATAAATCGCTGATGTTTCTTGTGTAGTTGAGTAATTTTCTTTTTGAGTTCATTGTGTGTTGTGTAATGCTGAGTAGGGTCTTTGTGTTTTGCTGCCGTATCGTTTTCTGGTGGACGTGTATATAGTTTTGATTTTGCGAAATTCGGGATTGCACTTTTAAAGAATGTAAATGAGTAAAGATACGTCTTGAGACGTAACAGTAAACCTCGGACAGACTTATACGCATCATATTCTGGAATGTGTCCATTCTGGAATCTATCCATAATTTGGATTTGAAAATATGGAGTCTTGAAGCAACAGCAAATATAAATTTATCTACAGTTTTTCGAGGTTTCACCTAGATGAATTTATAATTTTAATTAAACTTAAACATAATATTGTATTCAATAAAACGAATAAATTTATAACTGGCAGTACTGTTGTGAATAAAGAACTATTAATTACAGAAACTGATAGTTTTGTATCAAGAAATCAATTTGATCTATCTGCAATAAGTGCCACCAATATTTATAACTCAGACCCATCTAGATTCAATTTGGAACAATATACTGGACGTAAATTAGCATTCAAAGTTGTGACAGGGTTACAGCGAATTCGCTGGCCCTGTGCTCGGCATTCTCTTCGCGTGAACGCAGCGACCAAATATGGCTCTATCAACAAAGTATACATGCTTGTGTCATTGCAAGATCTGAAGAGGGAGAGTTAGAGCCGGCGGGGTAACACCGGAAGGAAGAGAGCGACAGTTAGAAGTGCGAGAGAAAGAGAGAGAAAGAGAGAGAGAGAGAGCGACAAAGAATAATTTCGGCGAAAGAAAAGTGGGAGAGGGCGGTGCGTTCGGTGGCGAGGAAAGTACGTGGCGGAAGAAAGAAGAATGGGTAGTGAGGCGTGAGCTTGAAGAGAAAGAAGGCCGCCTAAGATCGATTAGCAATCGAACTCACTACTTTTTGCCTGAGCATTGTATCCATGTCGTGTGGAAAGTGACGGATGGCATCAATCTATTTATTAACATACCTGCCCCTACATGTAAGAGTATCTCGAGAATTAAACAATATTCCTTAGACGCCTGTTTTCTAGATATTGCGCAGCTAAGTAAGAGGCTCCTGCTCATTTCATTTAAAGATGAAATAAGCCTTCTATCGGCATTTTTTCTACCGAATGCCGAGTTTCAAAAATTAAAATATGATAGCTCGTTTTTTAATCATAAATTATGAAAATTATTCGATTTTACGAGCTTATATCATACATTCAGACATTGCAATGAATCATAATTTTCTTGAGGTTATGTGCACTTGTAAATGATTAAAAATAGTTTTATAGCAGTTACCTAAATTTATAATTGATATCTATTTAAATCATAGACAATATTAATACCGCTACTAAGGCAAGTTGTACATCTATCTCAACAGCCTACTTTATAGGATTTTTTATTTTAACCTAACTGGAGAAATGTGTTCGTTACGTACTGTAAATGATTCTTTTTACCCTACGTTCGAAGGTCTACTTGATTTTATAAAAATTACATCAATTTCTCAAAAAAATCTAAATCAATCAAACTAAGTAAATGCAACCAATACCATAAACAAATAAAATCGTGGTATACACTTGGATCGTCGACTAACGTGGAGAGACTAAATTTAAACCAAACGTAGATAGCTACATAATTTTTAAAAAAATTTGAAAAAATGCTACTGGCTATTAGTTAGAAAATTTAAATTTTCAATCAATAACAAATTCTTAATGTGCAAATGTATATACATGCCAGTATGGACATATAGCATTTAACAATGGGACATAACTTGTAACGGGGTTGCTTACCGTTTAATTATTTTTATTACGATGATCGCGTAAACGCGCTCGCTATCACCTGTATCAAATAAGAAAGTCGGAGAGCAAGACGAAACGGGTGTCAGTCAACCAACTATCTACGCGAGTGAAAAGAACGCTCTGGAAGTACTAGTTAATATCGTGTACGAAAACTCTTTATTATCTCTTAAAACGTTACATTAGATCGGCCCGCGTGTTTATGTTTACATCGGCGCTCGCTCGACAACAACATGCAGTGTCGGGACGTTCGCTGCTCTTTGTCCGTAGAGCTATTACATGCACGCTTCGAGCACGGAAAATACATGCAATCGTGATCGCGAGATTAAGCTGGCCAGCTTACCTTTATTCTGCAGACGCACGAAGACAAAACTGAACGATTTACACTGCGGGAAAGCCTGTCCATTCTTTTGCCGCGGATCGCGAATTCGCGCGCACGTGGTTTCGCCCTCGATGGCGAAACCTCACACACACACTCTTCGATGTCGCAGGTACAATGGCCTTCAGCCGGCTCAGGTTAGCACTCGGTGGCAGCGGTCGCTGATGTTCGGCTCTAGTTCGGACACTTCGGTTGTAGAGTTCGATCTCTGGCTCACGTATCGGTAACTAGTCTCGTATATACGGGTGAGCGTGATGATGGTTAGTCCCTTACTGGTTCATTTTCAATCGCGCGCGTTCCGTCTGCTCGCGTGCCGAATTCCTTCGTTACATTTTGCGTCTCCCCGGTAGGTGCTGCCCCCGCAGGCAGCAATTAGGTTAGATTATTAGCGCTAATTTAATGTTTACCGTCACAAACTATAAAATCAAACGAATATTCTTTTGATTCAAAATTTTCAGTACTTCCGTTTTAAATAAATTGATCATACCAAATAAAAAACTCAAAAAGTCAAAATTTACAGTACATAAATAGTTCTTGGATTACTACTTCCATCTCATTTTCTATACGTTACACTAAATATTACATTTACGAAGGTAGTCCGATGCTTTTCAATTAGAGTTTAGTCAAGTATCGTTTCTGAAGGAGGTTCGCGATTACCGTCAAATATATTACATTCAGGATGTACCTATTTTCATTTCGTTTTTCTATCTTTGTCGATAAAATGGAATTTTTTATTTAATAAAATTGTTTATATTATGTGGCGGGAAATTTCGGGGGTCTCAGCCACTCACTTGAAGTACTTCCGCCACAAGGCTTGATTGGCCCATTTTCTCCCGACTAATAATTAGGGCGCCAGACCGCCCTTCCTAATTTACGGTGATCGTCGGGGATAGGATCGGAAAATCGCGACGTAGGTCTATTTGCCCACTGAGCGACTGCGTAGAGTGGGCAGGTTGTTGACCTCACGACGATTTTCTCTTCCTCAGGCCGATGGTACAGACCAATCGTCGATCTTTTCCGTTCTCATGCGTCCTGGAAGTACCGGCAGCTCAGGATACGACTACTCGTCTCGGGTCGGAGATTCGTTCGATCTAACGCGTAGGTGACCTACCGCTCGGAACCAGTAATGAAAACAATAGAATTCTCGCTACAGACCATCCACAGCTGAAAATAAAATCAGCATGCAGGGAGGAAAGGGTCAACGAGGCGTAAATAATAAAAATCGGTTACACTTCACTTTCCTTTATTCGGTGACTAGGGTACAGATGCAGTCAGAATGGCGGATGGTCAGCGTGGCTCGATGCGATTTAATGCATTGCGAAAACGGATCCACACGTCCCGGCAAATCAAATCTGCAACGAACTATACGCTCGATCCCCAATTTGTAACGGCAATTCTAACTTTACCTAGATATCTAAATCCTCCTCGATTCTTACACTCACGCTAGTTCGAGAAATGGCGGTTGGTTAGCACGACTCGGTCGAAGTACTATATTCCCGGCGTCGACGGATTTACACGTCACGACGGGATTATTCACACGAAAAATCACGCACAGCACTTCGCAAGTATCACTAGTAGCAACTTTGCCTACGTACAGATTACCGCTGAAGACTCGCTCGGCAAAACTCAAAGTCCTTCCATGGTCTCAGCGAATCCGGATATTGCTTCCCACAGCGTTAGCGATCAGAGGCAAAATGGACGAGAAACGGCTCTTCGCGGTCAAAGATCGTTTTACTTCTCTTTCCGAGAATAAATCATATTATTGACCGATATGCTAATTTGGATATCGGTAGAGCCCTCCGAATATTTCGTCAATGGTTAATATGCAAGTTAGAAAAGTAACAGCGCCCTCATTTTATTTCCTATTCCAGCACTATTTACCCTCTCTCACCCCCTACTCAGTTGGCCAGCATTAATTTATGAAAAAGATCTACCCCTACTCATATTTATTTTTCGTTGCAGACGGAAATCAAATTTTATTCTAATTATCGCTTATTGGTCGTGACGTCACCGCCAAGTTATCAATTTAATTTGTCAGATTATTTGTTGCTTATTAGTACGCTTAAGGGATTGTAACGGCCGCATACAAGTATTTTCCAATTTTTATTTTAGTATCTTTCATATAGTATGTCGGTTTTTTCTTCACAGCACCCTTATCATCGAATTTGCCTTCGAATTAGTATTGTATTTATTCTAGTTCGCTCACCTTCATATGATCTGTCTTGCTCGCTTTTGTTTAGTCTATGTCGCTCGCTCTTGTCCAGTCTGTCTCACTCGCTCTCGTCCAGTCTGTCTCGCTCGCTCCCGCTTAGTCTATCTCACTCGCTTCCGCTTAGTCTATCTCGCTCTTCAAAATAGCCGCCCACGCTCCCGCGTGTTAACCTAGTGCTCTGCTGCCGGTCTCCGAAGCGCCTCCTGGAGTGCTCCTTCTCGGTTGTCTGTTGTATGTGTGTCTCCGGGTGTTATGTGTGCGTGTCTCCATGTATTATTAGTAGTTAGCAGCAATGTGTGTGTGTGTGTGTGTGTGGCGCTCAGGATGTTGCCGATGGTGCGCAGTAGCCTGACACAGCTGATTTCCGGCTGCCGCTTCATCGACGATTTTCTGGTCGCCCCAGGTGTGTCAGCTTCCACAAAGTGTCCTTGTCAGTGCATGGGTGTGTAACGAGTCCGCATGTATCACTAACATGCATTTTCGTTGCATTTCCCAATCAAGTTTTCCGTGTTTTTTCTATAGTCGGCAACACGTGGTCGTGTATGCGTGCGTAAGCTCTTTTTCTCGTCATGCGCTCCGTTTTTCGCTCATCCGTCGGATCGTGTTCTTTGACTTGTTGGGTTCTTTTCTCGGGCGTGGATGGGCGAAAATGGAAATAAAACAATGTATCAGTTATGGCGCGAGTCGGGTATAATTATTCGATTGATCACGGGGCGGTAAGGAACGAGGATGGCTCCTCTGAGGTGTTGCAAATAGTGCAACACTCTCAGGGAAGGCTCTGTAATGCACCGGATTACAATTATTGAAGCTCTAATAAAACTTGATCCGTTTTTTATAGTGTATCGTTTATTGATATAAAATCTAACACGATTTAATATTTTTTAGGGAGGTGATTTATTTGATGCGATTGCTAGAGTAACTAAGTTTTCTGAACATGACGCCAGTGTTATGATAAGTCATTTGTGTTACGCACTTGCTTATCTACATTCTCAGCAAATTGTTCATAGGGATGTTAAACCAGAAAATTTATTAGTTCAAATACACAATGATAGAATACGTTGTCTTAAACTTGGCGATTTTGGACTTGCTCAAATAGTTCATGAGCCATTATATACTATTTGCGGTACTCCTACATATGTAGCACCAGAGATTCTGGCTGAAATAGGATATGGTTTAAAGGTAAACTTTTATTATTTTAACTACAATTATAAATTTGTAATTATAATGTTAATATTCATCGTATAAATGTCATCACCTATTAGTAATATAACACCAATAATATAATATAACACCAATATTTGGAAATTATATAAACAAAGTTAGGAATTTTATTGAAAACTTGTATACGAGGTCTGTCCGGAAAGTATCGGGCCTACGTTTATATCTTCGCGCCATAGTGTATGAGCGAACTCTACCGGACAGAAACGTCAACAGTAAAGCCTCACGAATCTATTGGTTACTTACTGATACCTGTCGGACGTATAGTTCATGCGCAGCGTGTCTTTGTTTACCGTGAATTTTTCGCGTTCGTCGGATTTTGATATTGTCAAAAATGTGCGAGAGGGGACAGCCACCGTGCGCCTTGGGCTGGTCTCTGATAATTTTTCTGGGTTCTTTCTCTGTAAAGAAAGCCGGCACTGACTTTCACAGGCCGAAGTTCGCTCTGGTTCGGGAGGTTGATACAAATAATCGGACACTTTAATTTACTTATACTACATATGGCGATCCCATTTATTGACGCCTTTTCACAAATATCGCTACAAGATCTACTTCACCGCAGTGAGCGCGCTCGCTTAGCCTTCCCGCGACCAGAGTTCGCGGGATCACGCGAGCGAGATCGCTCAGTGTGCGCGATAAATTTCTCACAATACGTTAATGTCTGTAATCGAGCGAGAGCTGGCACGAGAGAGATAAACTGGTCTTAGACCCACCGGATGCCGAAGGTCCGTCGGTAGAGAGGCAACGCCGGCGAAAGCGTAGACCCGCCGAAAACGGTGCCCTGGCGACGATGGAGGTTGCTGCAGGAAGGGCCGTAGCACGGCCTTTGTCTCGTGGAGGGCGAATGGTCGCTGCTTGCCCTGACTCAGCTTTAAACACCTTGTTCTCCTGGCAAAGTGGCAGTCGCACTCCTGGCAGTAGTTCCATTCCTTAGTCCAGGCAATAGGTAATTTGCTATGACATTAACTCTAGTAGAAAACCGACTGCGCCATCATAAGGAAGGTACCTCGTAGAATAATTGTATTATCATTTGGACACGCAAATATGATTTATTAATTTTTTATCGCCGATTTTCATGAAAAAATCGCACTTTTTTCATTAATTAATTAATAAAAAATAAACTAACAAAGCAATGTTAATGGTATCAATAGCAAATTTGTAGATAATTGAATTACGAAGAGAATGAGCCGTCGCTCGACCTCATCGGTTGATTAGCATCGAAGATAAAATGGAAAATCCGGCAAATTTATTATTTATTTAACAATTAAATATTTTCGTTAATTTTCAACGTACAGATCTCGGCTTTTGCAAAAAGATAGCAATGTTTATGTACTTTATGTGGACAAAAAGAATGAACGCTGTAAGACAATTAGCTTCTGCGTATTTGCAGTTTCATTTATTTATTATGCTTAATTGTAAAATAGCTGCTATCGACTGAGGTACTCGGATTTTAATTTTTAAAAGGGATTAATAAACTACAGGTAAAATGCAACAAAACGTATATCTTCATTTTGCGGCTAAATGTTTTAAAGTGGGCGAAAAAAAGGACCAAACATCACTCTACACGGCCGAGCTACTGAAAATGGTGTAGTGGTGGGGGTAGCAACAGCGGAGGAGAAGCGCGTATATATAGTAATACAAGCGTATATCGCGCCGCGTATTAGATTTGTTTTTACGTTTTCGACAAGCAATAACGCTATTTTAATACTTTTTTTTATTGTTAAGTTGCAAATTAAGAGGAAATTGATTATTGACTCTGACTAAATGAATAATAACAAAATCATTTTTTATATACACATGGATGCTCGTAACATAATATACATTTTTGTTTTCGTGTTATATGCTTCGAATTTTGGAGCATCTGTGCCGAAATGCTATACTATTCGGGCCTACTCGGGACCCCTCGGCATTCTCTTTTCTGTTCTCTCTCTCTCTCTCTCTCTCTGTAAACATAATGTTCATCGTTAACCCCATACAGGGTTCTACCCAAAGGGGCAATAAAGTTTAACTCAACTCAACTCTCTCTCTCTCTTTCTCTCCCTGTCGGCGCATTTCGGCAGCTGTGTTTGAAAAGAGAAAGCCTTCAACGGTCATTTTGGCCTTCTCAGTCACTGCGTAGATTTCGGTGATGCTTGAACTGTTCTTGTGCGTCCTATCTTTCAGATACGAAAAATCTGGCGTTTGTTATTTTTTTATACAAATTGTGATACATACTAGCACTGCGATGGATTCTAATGACGAAATGGATACATCCGACGCATCTACGTCTCGGTAAATACAACTAATTAAATTATCATTAGGAAATACATCTTTAGGTGTATAATGTTATGGCTTTTTCTTTAAATATTATATTTCTGATGTAGTCATGGTCAAAGTTCTCCCAACGAAGATGATGAAAGTACTCCATCAAAGAAAAAAGAAGAGAAGGAAGGAGATAATGAGGTTTGTTTGCTTTGCGATAAACCTATGACCGAATCCACGCAGTGTACTGTAAAAAAAGTAGGTACACAAAATTTCATTCGAGCAAGTTTGAAGCGTAAGGATAAAAAACACGAAGAATTAGATGAAATTAAAGTACATAAGACGTGTCAGCGTACTTATACGAGAGAATCAAATATAAAAATAGTGCTAAAACAGGCAACACAAGCAAATCAACGAAATCGCGAACGAAGACGAGATGGACGAAATTTTGATATTTTTTCATATTGTTTTTTTTTGCTCTAACGAGATGTTTAATACGCAAAAATGTAGTCGTGTAACGAAAAAATCAACGATTGACAACGTTATAGCTCAATTGGATGTCTATGAAAAAACTGAAATTAATAAAATTATCGCTTCGCGTTTGCATCAACTACGAGATAAGAATGATAATTTTTATACCGAAAACAATGTGTCTTATCACGCCAAATGTTTGAGTCAATTTTATCAGTACTGCCCAAATAATGTTAAAGGAAAACCAATTAACGAAGGCATGTCCGATTTGTTAGCTTTCATAATCAATTATTTATTGGAGAATAGCGCCGAATGTCAATTTTCATTGACAGAAATTTTACAAGTATACTCAAAAAAATATGGCAAAATCGATATTCCGCGACTTGATAGAATTGAGAATCTTTTGAAAGATCATTTCGAAGATGAAATAGTAATTTACTCAACGAGAAGCGATCGATTTATTTGTTTAAACACAACCTTAGGAAAATGCTTGGAAGACAGTTGGTATTCAAGTCGAAATAAGAATGAACAAGAGGAAAAGCAAAGAATTGTGGAAATGGCTGCTCATATAATATTACAAGATATCCGATCATTAAAATTTGATACTAGTACGTACAATTCACCTTCAAATTTTCTACATAATGTTACAGAAGATATTCCTAAAACGTTAAAATTATTTCTTGACATTGTAATGAAAACACACAAACGAAAGCCGAAAAACGGGTCTTGGAAAAAATGGGACAATAGAGTTAGTACGTCAGCTCATATTTTAATGTCTGCAGTACGGCCGCGGTCGTTTTCTTCGCCAATCTTATTAGGCTTGTCTAGTATGATGCACGCAAAATTTTCGGCAAGGGGGCTCATCGATTGTTTATATAATATCGGCCTATGTGCTTCATATTCGGAAACTGTTCGATTTGAAAGTTCTATTGTAAACGACCCGGAGCAAATTGATATTATCGCTGATGCGTACTTGCAATTTATATATGACAACGCTGATCATAACACTGCAACGATTGATGGCAAAAATACCTTTCATTGCATGGGCGGTATTATGTGCGTGACACCATCGTCGTCTGTAACTTGCAATAGTACTATACCTCGATTAAAAGGAGCATTAGCTTTTGCTAGTGCAAGCACGTCTGGCTTTCTTCCTCTTACTGACTTTAAAATCAAAAAACCATTCAAATTACATTCTGTATTCGTTCAAGATTGGAAAGACGTAAAAGTTAGTGATTTTTCGGTTAAACTTAAACCAATTGATTTGCTATATTTTTATGGCAAACATACTGAACCGGGAAAAACGTCAAATTGGCATGGATTCATGAATAAATTTCACGCACTCAACGACGATTTTTGTACGACGAAAGTTATAGCTTTGCCTTTTATAAAAGCTCCACCAAGTGACCATACGACAATTTTAACGGCTTTAATCGACGCTAGACAAAGAGCAGATAAAAATAATCAAAAGCACCGTTTTGTTACTTTTGATTTGCCGCTTTTCATGAAAACATTTGAAATTATAGCTTCAATCGATCCAGCCAATGATCCTCACAATCTTCGTTCGATAATTCTTCGTTTGGGCGGATTCCATTTATTAATGTCATTTCTTGGTGCTGTTGGTACAATTATGACGGGCAGTGGTCTTAAAGAGGCATTTTATACTATTTACGCTGAATTATCAGCTGACAAAGCTTTGATGGGCCACTTATTTTCGAGAGGTATGCGCGGCAATTTCATCGTTCACGCCGCTCTCGCTATATTGATTTTTGAAAAAGTAGATCTTGATGAAAATGAAAAAACGTATTTATCAGAGGGCCTTGAGAAAGTTGGCGAAGAAGATATGCAAGAATTTTTTTCAAATCCAATTATGAAAAAAATTAAAGAAAAATTTGTTGCAACTATAGAAAAACTAGAGAATAATGGCCCTACCAGTAAACTGTGGTTGCAGTACTTCAAACTTATCTGTTTAATACTAAGATATGTCGATGCAGAAAGATCTGGAGATTTCGATTCGCACTTGGAATTCGTACTGTTAATGATACCAATTTTTTTCGCTTCAGGCCATCATTTATATGCAAAAGCTTGTTTGTTATACGTTCAACAAATGTTAAAATTAGAAGAAATAATGGATGTCTTTGAATATGATAATTTTTGCAAAAAAGGTTTTTTTACTATCCGACGTTCAAATAGATTTTGGTGTGGCGTATGGTCCGATATGACCATCGAGCAGGTGTTGATGAGAGCAATGAAATGCATCGGAGGATTAACGCATGGGCGTGGATTAACCGACAGCGTTATAGCAAAATGGATACTTTCAAGAGTAGCTGTTTTCGAAGTTAGCAACGTAATGGAATTATTTTGTAATATGACATTTGCAACATCAGAACAACACGTCGATAATAGCGCTTCTCGTATATCAAGAGACGCAAGTGATTTAGCAAAAGTACTGCAATTTTTTGCCACATACGACCCGTTTCCCGAACCAGATCAAATAATGGGAATTTATTCAGGTGTCGTTGGCGATTTGGCTAGTGTTAATTGTTATAAAGCCTATGAGATTGGGAAAGTTTTAATGGATGCTACATCAAATAAAAAATTCACAGATATCAAGTATAAGAGAAGCAGTAAAGTAGTACATTTAGGAGCTGCTAATTCTACGATGAAAAATGCGGCAAACGAGGAAGTTTATATATCACCACTACTAATTTTTCAAAAAATTTGCTTGAATATTCAATCGAAAGACGATATGAAAGTGTATGCAAGCTCATATGAACTTGCTCCAATACCGTTATCGTTGTTTGACGAAAATGGTATGCGTAAAACACCAAAAGACGCTTTCTTCACGAACTTTAAGTTTTCACATGATATTATTACGACAAATGATATTACTTACTTCGTAGATGGCGGTTTTTATATGCATAAAGTCGTATGGCATGCTAATGAAAAAATAAGTGAAATAGTAAATAAATACGTTTCCTATGCCCAAAGACATTTTACTTCAAATAGTTATTTTGAAGTATTATTTTGAAGTTAAGTTGATGAAACTTTATCAACAAAATCTATAGAACATTCACGTAGAAAATTAAAAAACATTGGTCGTGAAATAGCTTTCGACGAAAATACTGTTATTGTTGCTAATCAAACTCAATTTCTGAGTAATGAAAAAAACAAAAGTCGACTTATTGCTATAATTTGTACTTCGTTAAATGAAGCCGGATATCGAACGAAAATTGCTCCGGAAGATGCCGATAGATTAATAATTACTACTGCGCTTGACAATGCTCGAAAGCATCCTCAAACAACGGCTTTAATTATAGGCGAAGATACCGATTTGTTGGTTATTTTCTCGCAACTCGTTAATAATACGAACAATATTCACTTCTATAGGCAATGCAGAGGTTCAAAGCCACACGAATATTATAACTGTAATATTTTTAAATATCCAGAATTACAAAAAATTGTAGCTTTCCTACATGCTTTTTGCGGGTGTGATACCACCTCTTGTTTCTATAGGCTTGGTAAAAATAAATTGATAGATTCTCTTTCCCATAACAGATTACTTGAATTAGCTGCAGTTTTTTATGATGAAAAAGCCGATTGCGATAAAATAGCCAACAATGCATATGAATTAATTCGTGCAATGTACAGCAACGTAGTCGAGAAAAAGCTAATAGAAAAATCAAACTCGTTTTCGCTAAATGACTTACGATATCTACATTTCGATAAAGCGAAAATAAAATTGACATTTGCATTAGAGACTTTGCCACCAACAGAAGGAGCAGCAAAACAACATGCATTTCGTGTTTACTATCAAGTGCAGTCTTGGCTAGGAAATACAAATCTAAATGCAACTGATTGGGGATGGAAAGTTAAGAATAATGTATTATTACCCATAGGTACAGCCGATCCAGCTATACCCCAAGTATTACTTGATCAAATTGCATGTAAATGTAGTAAAAAGAGGTGCGTTGATAACTTGTGTACTTGTAAAAAAAATGGTTTGAAATGCTCTCATCTTTGTGGTCATTGTACCGACGATACGTGTTTCAACTTTGAGACAATAACTCAAGCAACTGAGCCTGACGATGAATCAACTATCAACGATAATTTAATTGATAATAATAATGAAATAGTTGAACCAAAAGAAATTAATAATATCGAAAATATTGGAGAAATAGATTGTTCAGAGCCACCGAGAAAAAGAACTAGAATTTTGTAATAACTGTACTTACGCTAATTAATTAATGCAAGACTTTGTAATTTCTGTAAAAAGCGCATTGTAAAATAAATTGTATTTTTAGTTATTAATAAAATGCCTACTTTGTGTAACTATCATGTAAATAAATTCATGTGTTTAATAAAAATATATGTATATATAATATATGTGTTCATATATTATCAATTATTTTGTTATTATTCATTTAGTCAGAGTCAATAATCAATTTCCTCTTAATTTGCAATTTAACAATAAAAAAAAGTATTAAAATAGCGTTATTGCTTGTCGAAAACGTAAAAACAAATCTAATACGCGGCGCGATATACGCTTGTATTACTATATATACGCGCTTCTCCTCCGCTGTTGCTACCCCCACCACTACACCATTTTCAGTAGCTCGGCCGTGTAGAGTGATGTTTGGTCCTTTTTTTCGCCCACTTTAAAACATTTAGCCGCAAAATGAAGATATACGTTTTGTTGCATTTTACCTGTAGTTTATTAATCCCTTTTAAAAATTAAAATCCGAGTACCTCAGTCGATAGCAGCTATTTTACAATTAAGCATAATAAATAAATGAAACTGCAAATACGCAGAAGCTAATTGTCTTACAGCGTTCATTCTTTTTGTCCACATAAAGTACATAAACATTGCTATCTTTTTGCAAAAGCCGAGATCTGTACGTTGAAAATTAACGAAAATATTTAATTGTTAAATAAATAATAAATTTGCCGGATTTTCCATTTTATCTTCGATGCTAATCAACCGATGAGGTCGAGCGACGGCTCATTCTCTTCGTAATTCAATTATCTACAAATTCGCTATTGATACCATTAACATTGCTTTGTTAGTTTATTTTTTATTAATTAATTAATGAAAAAAGTGCGATTTTTTCATGAAAATCGGCGATAAAAAATTAATAAATCATATTTGCGTGTCCAAATGATAATACAATTATTCTACGAGGTACCTTCCTTATGATGGCGCAGTCGGTTTTCTACTAGAGTTAATGTCAAATAAACGTTACTTTGATGCTTTATTGCCTGGACTATCCTGCCAAAATATTGTCTCCACCAGTCTCTCCTTAGACGGCCCTAATTACTCGAGAGCTCGCGCCTAACTGCCCTTTCTTTCTCTTAATTTTCTAAACCTCGCGCCGCCGCGCTCCCACCTCTCTCGCCGTCAAATCAGTCAAAATCATTCCCGCTCTCGCTCGCTCTTCTCGCTCCCACTCGCATTCACGGCAACACCTCGCCGATCGTCGCGCTCCTCTCTCCAGATCCTGCAACGACACAAGTATGTAATCGCTATATGGCGTACACTTGGTCGCTGCGCTCGCGCGAAGAGAGTGCCGCACACAGGGCTAGCAAAGATCGCTATAACCCTGTCACAAATGATTGAAAAACAAGATCAACGAATTTGCATCAAATTTTGCTTTCAACTCGGAAAAACGAGTTCGGAAACTATTGAAATGATGCAAAAGGCCTTCGGAAGCGAGTGTATGAGCAAAACACGAATAACAGAGTGGTATAAACGGTTCAAGGATGGTCGCACTTCTGTCGATAGTGATTCTCGTTCCAGCCGACCTGCGTCGTAAAAAACCGCAGATAATATTAAGCGGGTGCGACTTGCAATTGAACAAAATCGTCAACCCCAGTAACGAATTACCGGGATAGAAGATAATATACACCTTCTGTCCGCCCTCAAACATGAAACCGCTTTAACGTTACTCCACTGTTGGGGGGGGGGGGCTATATCGTAAAATGTCATTTACGTCCGTCGATACGTCGTCTTATCTGGAACCCTGTTCTCTACATTACTATTCATAGAATACAAGTAGAATCTAAAGTACCCATAGCCCGTAAGCATCGACGTAAGATAAAAGTTCACTTTTCCGAAGCTCCACTCCATCAACGCCCCAATGTCGCGAATCGAACTTCGGGTCCTCGCCATGCCCCTATTGCTATATCTCTCTCCTCCTTGGCTACTTCTACACTATTCTCGTTTAAGCTTCTATTGTATATCCTCTTGCGCTCCGTAGCAAGAAGATCTATGGGAATTACGCCAGCGACAACCAGAATAGCCTTCCTTTCTCCGTACGAGACCGTACGGTATGCGCTAACTATCCTCGAGGCTTCTCGCCTCTGTACGCTCATAAACCTTCCGCGATATAGATCGAAGTTCATCGCATTAGGGATTGGGTAAATCAGGTTGTGAAGGTCGGAGGTTATAGAGTTGCAGGTTACCGAACTCGAGAGTTGAGGAAATTAGGTTGTGAAGCTCAGGGATTGTAGAGTTGCAGGATACCGGGCTCAGGGGTTGAAAAAATTAAGATATGGAGATCGGGGGTTGAGAGTCGAGGATTATAGTCCTGCTGAGTTACTGGGCTGGAGGGTTAAAGCAAGCAGGGTTTAAAAACTAGGGTTAGATATGGTTTTTTTTTGCAAAATGAACGAATTAACTTTGAATAACCTTGATCCCAAATCGATGGGGTCAAATGGATTCCAGGTTTGCATTCAGGATACAAAGATACACGATAGTATATGATAGAAGCCCATATACCGTCTCGAAAATAAGTTCATATGAATCAAAAGCAAATTTGGTGTATCTGTCATCTGTTTGAGCTCCAGGTGCCCTTCAAAAATCATGTTGGAAAAAACCAATAATATGTATTTGAACGTAAAATTTCCCGCTCTTTCCGAATCCATAGTCGAATTTTAAATTTCGTTGTATTAAACACATTTGACCTTCAAATAACCTTGAACCTGAAGTGATGAAGATCAATGAACCTCGGATTCGTGTTCAGCGCACCGAAATAGATAAGAGCTATATAGTTTGGTCACATAGGCATCAACTTTTTTTATTTTCTAAACTTGTGTAATCTATATCAACTTCTGTAAATTTTACATAATTTAGAATTTCGTTAGTTCTGTCTATACTATTTTAAACAAGAGAAAATGATTTTAGACACATGCGTAAACAGCTTGAAGAGCTGTCCTGCGAAAATAGGCGGGAAAATCTGTATATAAATACGCTGATTTTACACAAGCTGGTATTCTCTCCTAGCCTTGCAAAGTGAACGTTCGAGATTGAATAAACTTAGCTTATACCTAAGTTATTTCTCTCATGTGATTAACTAAGCAATTCTTTCCTTTCCTATTGTAATTTATGCTCGCCTCATAGAACATTTCGCGCTATGAGAAACTTGGGCTGAATTACATCCTTTTTTCAAGAGAGACTTAAGCTCTACTTATGGGACACTTCGCACCATAAGAAACTAGGGTAAAATATATCTTTCCTTGAGTCCAATCCTAACAATTATAGATATTTCATTTATAATTTTACTCAAAATTCAATATTCATTACTCATTAACTCGACAGACCACAAGAATACGAACAAAATAATAGATGATATTAACATCACAACTAGGAGACCAGTTGGTACTTATATATATATATATATATATATATATATATATATATATATATATATATATATATATATATATATATATATATATATATATATATATAAGTACCAACTGGTCTCCTATATAATAGGATCCTACATATTATATATATATATATAATATATATATATATAATATGCGTGTCAAACAGTCGCGAAGCCTTAGATCACTCGACCATCGACGGCTCTTATATATATCTTCTACCCTAAGTGCTTCCAGTCTAAAGATGCAAAAATGAGCAGGAAAATGTATCGATGAGGTCGCTAACGCTTTCCCCCAAGACTCATTCACAAGTGCATGTGCATAGCAATACACTTTCATCATTTATGTGTCGCGGAACACTCGTCAATACAGATTAATAATACAATTAATCGTCCAGCTACTAATTATAATGTAAGAATATTTCAGTATTTATTCAGTAATGGAAAAGACCACAAATAGAGAAGTTAACCATTGAATATTTCAAGGTATTCATGGATTCATCATTTAGCCATTCAGAATAGTTTTTTGAAGATGGGTACAAGAGATGATGTGACTATATCTTAATTTCTTCCACTATGTTTTATTTAATGACCAAGGGACATTCCATAGCATCACTTATCTAAATAAACAGATTTGTCACTATTAGGCCCTAGAAAATCCACCTTGGTTTCAATAACTTGATCATTAACGTCGTTGGAGCTTGATTGTGTGGTATGGCATTGTTGATGGTACCTTAATCATATCATATATTTTTGATGATAATGTACTTACGTTTCATATAAAACGAATTACCTGAACTACTTGGAAATATTACATTGCAAACTAGAGCACCTATGTGGTTCCAGTAGAACGGAGCACCAGCACACTAGAGTAGACTAGTACACGAATATTTGGATTTAATACTATCAAATAGATGGATAGTACTAGGTGGTTCTGTGATCTCAGATTTAACAATTCTAGATTTTTATCTATGGGGATACTTATAAACTGTTGTTAACTGTTAACCACCAACAACGAGAGCGCATAAGACTGGTTTTGTCAAAATATTTCGAAAGAGGATTTGTTTTTAATTGTAACAGGCTTTCAACGTACAATCAACTTACGCTTCAAACATAATTGGCAACATTTTGAACATTAATTATGATAACCCGTTACGGTCGAAAATGCCACTCGCGATAGACTAGTCTTCGGGATCTCATAATTGATTCCACATTAGTCAGAAAAAATTGAGACAGACATATTTTGAAAGCTTAAAATAAGGCCTTTCCGATAATGAACTCAAAGTTGCAAAAAATTATTGTTATTTATCCAAAAATGGCGATTAAACCAAAAAAAAAAGCATGATTTTCACTCTATCTCTTTTTTTTCAAATCTACTTTTCAAATCCTTTTGCATTGGAAATCGAGCGGGAACCTTTTGAACCGGTGGAATAAATGTCTGAACTTTAAGAATCCATGGTTCAAAGACAATGTTTTGCCTTGGTATTTTTAAAATGGCGCCCGAAATGGAAATTTTTTTTTATATAATTCATGATTTCTTTACTCGAAAACTACGATATTATCGAAAAAGTCCCAAGAGATAAAAAGTTCTTAGAATCGGTCAGAGAATGCGCCTGAATTTTTTTGAAGAGTTTAGAAAAAAAATTTTGTTTATGCCAATTGCAACTTTTTGCAAAATCAAAAAAATTGTTCAAATCGCTTCTAAGAAATTCTCATGTAATCTATGACGAATTCTAAAAATATTTTACTCTTGTCAATTTTCTCCGTAAATGCAATGTTTTTTGTTAAAAAAATTGTTCAGCTGCAAATAGAGTCTCTTATCTTTGTTCGCGTTTTCGCGACACCGCTTAGTAACACAGTTCGTAATTTATAATTTTTCCTAAATTTGAGCTTGAGAGTTTGCGGCACTTTAGATTCTTCCACTCTTCACTGAAAAATTTTCCAGTGATCGATTTTTGATCCTGGTCGCCTTGCGCGACGTCGCGTCGTACCCGAAATCAGACACTCAGCGGAGAAAGCCATTGGCGCACTACAATAAATAAGCTCTCACCAGCGGGATTCTCTCTGCAGTTGTAGAAACAGATTATTCAACTTTGTAATAGACAATCAGACTTCTTAGATAGTGTGAAAAAATGCCCAAGCGTAAAGCAGAAGAAATTTCAAGAGATAACGATTCTGAATCAATGGAGGATGACTATTCTGATGAAGATGAATATGTCATAATACTTGTTCCAGATGACTCAGGCTCTGATGGAGATTTTGAGTCAGATGATGAAAATTTCGAACCAGAAATTTCAGTTCCAAATGTATCTTATCAATCTATTTTTTATAATTGTATGGAAACTCAGACAAAGTTAAAACCAACTCATGAGTTTTCATGGAATGATGGAGAAAAAGTTTTCACTGGGAATTTAGATGATGATTTATTATTGAGTGATGGAGTGCAAAAAAAAATTCTTTCAATGTCACCTGTGGAATTATTTGAACTATTTTTTTCTACAGAAATAAAAAATTATATTATTGAAGGTAGTAAAGAAAACGGTTTGAATTTATCGGTGGATGAACTTGATACATTTTTAGGGATATTCTTGCTACCATCATACAACATACGGAATGATTAAAGAGAGTATTGGGAAAGGGACTCTCTCGTCAAGTGCTCAACTGTTTCTTCAGGGATGTCTCACGACAGGTTTAGCGAAATCAAATAAAAAATAAAGTATTCGAAAGCAAGTGATAAAAATGATGCTGATAAGGCTTGGAAAGTCCGAAAAATTTTAGATCTGTTCAAGAAAAATATTTAACAGTTTGGGTTTTTCCTTGCAAACCTGATAGATGTGGTATAAAGCTCTTGGGTTTGTGTGGAGTTAATGGATACATATTCAATTTAGACATTTATTGTGGTAAAAATAATACAAGTATTGGGATAAATTTATCGAAGTTCCCACTTGGTTCCAGAGCAGTTTTACTGATGATCAATCCACTTCTACTTGGTCTTTCAAAAAGAAAACTATCTAACTATCATATTTACTTTGATAATTATTTCACCAGTCTAGATTTAATGATTCACTTGGATAAATGTTGCTTACGATCGAAGGGGAACTGTTCGTAAAGATAGAATAAAGGAAAAGCATGTGTTTGAAAAAAAGCTCCTAGGGTAACGCTCAAAGCTAGCTTCAAAGTAAGCTATGATACCAATAGTAACATGAATCTCATCAGTGTCATTGATTCAAAAGAGGTTTCCCTTCTTTCTACAGCTGTTGGTGTTAATCCTATCAGGCCTATGAAGAGATACTCACGAACTGCTTACAATAAAACAGAAATAGGATTTTCTTCTTCTTTTTGTGTATACAGGGTGATTCAAAAACATATGTAAGTATTGTAACGGGGGGTAAATCTGCAAAATCAGAAATTTAATTAAGAGCAAACTCCCACGATGCAGAGCGAACCGCCGCTCCGTTAACACGTATGTTAATACGTGTATTCGCCTTAACGTCAGCTGACTTAACTTAGTTGTCTTCGATCAAGCAGAGTTGAACTCACCTTAAGTCACGTGCCTTGTGATACTCGATGAGTTTTAAGTGTAATCGACTTTGCTCCTAATCCACTTAATCCCCTAGCTATAATCGGATTAAAACCTAAGCCTTTTTCAATTGTTTAAACTATTAGGAAAAATTATATGACGAAATCGGCGAATAAGTTTAATAGATTTTATTAATAAAAAAATCTCTACAGTCTTTGTCGGGCCGAAAGACTGACGCAAGCGAATAGGATTTACAATTAAATAACTTTCGGTGAGAAAGAGAGAGAGAGAAGATACGAATATTGGCGCGATCTAACGCTCGACGCGAATACTAAAAATTAACGCTAACACCGTTGGACAAAATATCAAATGTATTTTGTCACGCGATAATTAAGGGAGGTGCACCTACCCTGCGGTGCAATGACGGTGATCAGCCGTAATTGTTGAAGCAAATTAAAGGTGCTGAATCAGCTGTGCTGCCTCGATCGCAAATCTGCTGTATAATAGCTGTTGCTTTTGCTGCTGCTTCCGTGATGCTGCTACTGTTGCTGTTTCCTCGCTCACCCTTGCACACGTATCCAAAATCCAAGTAAACTTTTTTATTGGCAAATCGTTGTAACACTATGCTAAACTATTTTGGCGGTACTACACACGTAACAGCTGAGGCTTAACTGCTAATTCAAAAGATCGCGCGCCCCCTCTCTCTCTCAATAATTAGAACTAACGCGCGAAAATCAGAATCGCGAACGGTTCGATTAATTGAATCGACCACCGTTGCAGTATGGATACCGTTGGATTCGTCTTGAAAAGTTATTCAAGACGCCATTATTAGTTTTTTTTCCAATAATTAGGTAATTAGATAATTAACTTGAAAGATCGACCAACCAGCGCGCGGCTTTCAAAGCCAGGGCGAGCGCGGAGCGGCTAGGGGGGCTAGCCAGCGCGCGCCGCTGCTATATGGAAGTGGTGCTCAACCTTGATGCGCGACATGAGCTCCCCAAGCCGATAGACTCATATTCATTTTATAGATCGAGTCCTATCGATTGATTGACAATAATATAAAATTATGAGGACGCACGATTCATTGGCAAAATCAATAATCCAATTATAATTATTTCATAGACTATGTAATTATAGCATCACATACGCTTTAATCCAGGCGAAAAGCAGCGCCCAAAAGCCATATTGTTAAATGACAAATTCGTCAACGTGATTATTCGCACCAAGATTATGGTAATTACAAGACTGCAATCATGTAATTATGTCACTTGTAGAGTGATGTTCTTGGGATTGGGTTCTGAGTGTGAGGTTAATTTTTCGACTAGCCTGGAGTTGCGCAAATTTTCCTGAGAAAATTTCTCCCCGAAATACAGGAAGAATTCTATTTTCCTTTTACGGCCGTTAAGATGAGTCTATTAAAATAATGTTAAATGAATAAAATAATATTCATTTTAAGCTCCGAATCAAATCATAGTATTTAAAACTAAACAAATATTGTAATTAATATTATAGAAAAAACTAAATAGTGTTTTAGAAGCCATAGTAGTTTCATAATAAATCAGATTAGTTCACAAATAATTAATCATAAAATTTCTGTATTTTTGCGTCATATAAATTTATTATTGATTCCCTAGTCTTAAGTAACAATGTTAAATAGCAATTAAGTACTGCGAAAAACACCTATTTGCTGGAATGAATTAATAATTATTGATAATAAGAGGACTTTTTCCAGGACTTTTTTAAGGACTATTTTGAGGACTGTTTTGAGGACTTTTTTAAGGACTTTTTTGAGGACTGTTTTGAGGACTTTTTTGAGGACTTTTTTGAAGACTTTTTTATTTTGAAATTTGATATTTATTTTGACATTTTTTAGTAACTATACTTTTATTATTTTATTGTCAAAATTAAATACATATTATATTGTTAAACATTTTATAGCTAGTTATTTTTATTTCGGTTACGTAAGTTATTACACATTTTGGTGAGTAGTCCTCGGAAAAGTCCTCGAAAAAGTTTTCAAAACAGTCCTCAAAACCGTCCTCAAAACAGTCCTCCAAAAAGTCCTCGAAAAAGTCCTCAAAACTGTCCTCGAAAAAGTCCTCAAAACAGTCCTCAAAAAAGTCCTGGAAAAAGTCCTCTTATTATCAATAATTATTAATTAATTTCAGCAAATAGGTGTTTTTCGCAGTACTTAATTGCTATTTAACATTGTTACTTAAGACTAGGGAATCAATAATAAATTTATATGATGCAAAAATACAGAAATCTTATGATTAATTATTTGTGAACTCGTCTGATTTATTATGAAACTACTATGGCTTCTAAAACACTATTTAGTTTTTTCTATAATATTAATTACAATATTTGTTTAGTTTTAAATACTATAATTTGATTCGGAGCTTAAAATGAATATTATTTTATTCATTTAACATTATTTTAATAAACTCATCTTAACGGCCGTAAAAGGAAAATAGAATTCTTCCTGTATTTCAGGGAGAAATTTTCTCAGGAAAATTTGCGCAACTCCAGGCTAGTCGAAAAATTAACCTGACACTCAGAACCCAACCCCAAGCACATCACTTTACAAGTGACGTAATTACATGATTGCAGTCTTGTACTTACTATAATCTCAGTGCTAATAATCACGTTGACGAATTTGTCATTTAACAATCTGGCTTTTGGGCGTTGCTTTTCGCATGGAGTAAAGCGTATGTGATGCTATAATTACATAGTCTATGAAATAATTATAATTGGATTATTGATTTTATCAATGAATCGTGCGTCCTCATAATTTTATATTATTGTCAATCAATCGATAGGACTCGATCTATAAAATGAATATGAGTCTATCGGATTGGGGAGCTCATGTCGCGCATCAAGGTTGAGCACCACTTCCATATAGCAGCGGCGTGCGCTGGCTAGCCCCCCTAGCCGCTCCGCGCTCGCCATGGCTTTGAAAGCCGCGCGCTGATTGCTCGATCTTTCAAGTTGTAACGGTCCTATCTATGAGCTAGTTTATTATATCACTGAATTACTGCAACTAGTCTAACGTATCTATCTGTTTATTCAAATCAATACATCAAGCGGCGCTACCTCACTGTTTACGCGATTGTATACAAATAAGAGTGAAATCAAAATAAACAGTGTGACGTCACAAAGAAATAGATATAGATATAATGATTTTGGATATTAAGGAAAATATGTTTATTAGAGATAATTTTAACATAACAAAGTATTTATTATATAAATTTAAGTACGTAGATTCAGAATATAATAACACAAATTGCATTTAATTATGAAATAATATTGAATTTTAATATGCAAAATTGATTTATTTATTACGCTAACAATATGAATTATTAGAAAAATGTAAATATGCAAAGTGAATGAGTATAGAACATGAGTAAGAATTGGTTTCATTAATAACAGCTGAATAATAACTGTTATTAGTAAATAAACAATTAATAATTTATTTAAACAATAAGCTGTATATAGAACGAAAGTATTAATTTTATACTTGAAAATGATAGCTTTATAATTTAGGAATCTTAGATAAATAATCTAATAATCGTATTATAAGATTAGGAAAAACCGTTACAAATATGAAAAATTAGTTATAATTCAAATGTTATTAACTAATTTAAAGATTCATTTTTGGAAAATACCTCTAAATTGAATCAACTATAAAGTTATATAAAAATTTATTAATTTTCTATTGTAAATATTGTAATATCACGTTAATTAACTTTATTAGTTAATAACTTTTGACGACATTATTTGCGATAATTGTATATTATATAAAATCAACGAATAACAAATTTTGTAAAGTTTATATATGTAAAAAGCTTAATATTAATGATTATTTACATGTAAATTAAGAAATTCATTACTCAAAATTCGCGAATGTATCTCGAATGTTCGATGACATCTCTCCTACAAAAATAAGCGGGAAAATCTATGTATAAATAGGCCCAACTTTGCACAGGCTAGCATTCACTTCTACCCTTGCAAGGTGAGCCCATGAGTCTGAATAAACTTGGATAATGCCTAAGTTCTTTCTCTCATTGTGATGAACTAAGCAAGACTGTTCCTTCCTTATAATTCGAGCTCGACTTATAGAACATTTCGCGCTAGAAGAAACTTGGGCCGAATTATATCCTATCCAATAAAGACTTTAGCTGTGCTTATGGGACAATTCGCACCATAAGAAACTAGGGCATCGTCTGACTTTCCCTGAAATATTGTACGTATTTATATATATTTGATTTGTTTAGTATTATTAGAGTACATTTGATTTATGTATTTATTTTATTGACAAGTAGAGTAAAATTATTAGAAAGAAATTCTTACTCATTAGCTAGATACGAGAGTTCGAATTATTATTATTTGTAAATGATACGAACATCACAAAGTTAATTATCTAATTACCTAATTAACAAAAAAAAACTAATAATGGCATCTTGAATAACTTTTCAAGACGAATCCAATGGTATCCATACTTACATATGTTTTTGAATCACCCTGTATAATAAATACATGGGTGGCGTGGATTTGCATGATTTTCGATGTAAGAAGGCCTCTCCTTCCATTAGTTCGAAAAAATGGCCATTCAAAATATTTTTACGAATTATTGAAGTATCTGTTACAAATGCCGTAACAATTTGGAACATTTGCAACAAGGACAAAAAGGCTCACATGAATACAAAATATTTTTGTAAGGAAGGAAGCAGAAAATATTTGTCAAAAGTCAATTTGGGTAATTTCAAATCTTACAAATATGAATCAAGAATGAGAGCATCATGTAACTACGAAGGATGTCGTCAAAGGACAAGCAGATTTTGCATCAATTCTGACATATATTATTGTTTGAACTGTTTTTCAAAGTTGCATTCTCCAGGAACGTAAATATAATAATCTGATATTTGAATCACATACTTGATCAGTCTTAAAATATTTAAAAAAAAATTTTAAAATCACAAAAACGTAAAAAAAAAAGAAAAGATATTATCTATATTCGTCGACCTCCACGGTGGTGATAGTTGGGCAACGTAAAGTTTGATTACGGCAGACAGACGATTGATTTTTTTTATGTACTTTGAAATTTGATACTTTTTTTGTTGACAACAATCAACCAAACAAGAAAATTGACAAGAATAAAATATTTTTAGAATTCGTCATAGATTACATGAGAATTTTTTAGAAGCGATTTGAACAATTTTTTTGATTTTGCAAAAAGTTGCAATTGGCATAAACAAAATTTTTTTTCTGTACTTTTTAAAAAAATTCAGGTGCATTCTCTGACTGATTTTAAGAACTTTTTATCTCTTGGAACTTTTTCGATAATATCGTAGTTTTCGAGTAAAGAAATCATGAATGATATAAAAAATAATTTCCATTTCGGGCGCCATTTTAAAAATACCAAGGCAAAACATTGTCTTTGAACCATGGATTCTTAAAGTTCAGACATTTATTTCACCGGTTCAAAAGGTTCCCGCTCGATTTCCAATGCAAAAGGCTTTGAAAAGTAGATTTGAAAAAAAAAAAAGAAAGAGTGAAAATCATGTTTTTTTTTGTTTAATCGCCATTTTTGGATAAATAACAATAATTTTTTGCAACTTTGATTTCAGTATCGGAAAGGCCTTATTTCAAGCTTTCAAAATATGTCTGTCTCAATTTTTTCTGACTACTGTGGAATCAATTATGAGATCCCGAAGACTAGTCTATCGCGAGTGGCATTTTCGGCCGAAACGGGCTGAATTTTAATTCTCTAACTAACACTAATTACGGATACGAGTTTTCTTTTTCTGCAAACGAATACACAGATATTGAAGGAGTTTTAAATGAATATAGTATTTGCAGTGCAACGACAGATATGAAATCCATAAATAATGCAAATAAAAATACAACACTTTATATTCCAATAATTATAGCGAAAGAGAATAACCAGATCGAAGTAAAGATGGCTCAAGCTTAACAGTTACTACAAAAAGGCACGAAATCGAGAGAATTTTTTTTATTTTGTAAAAAGCCCGAACAATTTTGTAGCTAGTGCTGAAGTATCAAACACGCCTCAAACAACTATCCAAGAAATCAAAATTCAAAAAACAAGTAAATTCTTCCGAAGACGAGCGCGTGGAAGAATCATATTAACAGTCGTTCAATCTCAAAATAGCACCGCGAAGCACCGAACATGCTGGGCCCTCATTTAATGCATGAATTCGATGAAACGGTTGTGAGAAGAAAAAAATATATTTCTAGATCAAGAAAAAACAATATAATCTGTAAATATTACAATTGACAGAAATACGTAATGGATAATTACTCGAAAATAGAAGCTCTTGACAAAATCATTAAAAAAAACTTTATCATTTCACTTTGCAAAGAATCAGAATCGGATGATAGTATCGTAATCGGAGGTATTTTATTAAAATAGAAAATTTAATTCGATTTGTTTCAATACCACATCTTTTTTATACTATGAGATTAAATCGACTTGTTGATAGTGGGATTATAAAAATTAGAATTTCATTACCAGGAATTATATACATAACTGTAAAGACAGTAGACTAAATAAAAATAAATATTTGTAACACGTACGTTAGTAATTTAAGCCCGAACAACGTTGCGTCACAAATTATTTAAGGGGAAAGGCTCGGAAGGCGCATTCGCTTCGTCGCGAAAATTTAACGAGAGCTATGTCGTCTGGTAATATAGATAATCGCAATTTAATCAATTACAAGAGAGACAGGTTTAAACAGAATAAACTCATTAATTCAACTATTTTACTCTTTATTGCAACAATAATGTACATTCGGCGTTTGACGTGTGCGTCGGCCGAGTCCGGGCTAAGTTCGTTCCGTGCGAATTAACGCACAGGAAACAGAACGTCACCTTACAACGTGTCTCACGAATTCCGCGAGGGCGATGCGAGTTCGCGCATGCAACCGCTCGTCCGCGTCCGGCCTATACGATGCTAGGAGAGAGAGAAATCGAGGCACGCACCGAGAAACAAAAAGGGTATCTGACCTTGGGAGGGAGCGCTGCTGCGGAAGTCCGCATCCTCTGAGCAAACGATGTCGTCCTCGGAAGGCGGGATTCTGGATGCAGCGGGTCTTCCTTCTTACTGATGGTCGTTTGATGACAATCAACTACCCGAACACTCACTGATTCTAGTCACAAGGCTTGAATAGCTGGCAATTAGTCGCCGGTCGAAACCCTACTCATTGCCATCTCGCGCCTTCCGCGATTTCTTACGCGCCTCTCCCTATAAGTACTCAAAACGGCCAAGCGCCGCCGGCTACGCACACGTGTGCGACTCATGCCGACGACACTATTTCTCTCTCTCCTCCTCCGCTCCCCGCTCATGCCTATCCCTCCAACGCCAGGCATCTCCGCCGATCAGGAATCAGACCTGCAACAAAGCCACGTCGTGCGTCGATACTCGGTTTTACTCAACCAAGACCGATGTGGCAGCGGCTCAGGGGAAGGCACGCGGAAGAGAGAGAGAGAGGCGAACAGGGCGATCGAATCCAACGATCGATTCGCCCGTCACATATTAACGGACAGTTATTTAATTTTTTTATTGCACCAGAAGAATTGTCTATTCCTTATGATGAAATTATAGACGTATCGTTAAATAAATTAAAACCAGACAAAGGGTATTTCAAAATTAATAAAAGTAAAATTAAATAAAAATCTGCATCGAGAATAAGCAACGAAAAAACCCTTTCGAATAAATATGGAAAAAAACTAGAGTCAAGGGTTTCTGAAAAACAAAAGGGATTTTAAAGAAAAATGTTACAAGAAATTAGTCAGGAAAACAATTAGAAAATCAAAATACAAGACATCAGCAGCAATCGCGAAATTTTCCATATCGCACCCGCAAACATTGTTAAAAGCGACATGGATACGGAATAACATGACTTAATGCACTTCCGAGCCAAATTTTAGGATCTAGCAAAAAAACAAAAACCACAGAAAAAAATGGGAATGGAAAAAAAAGAATAATCATCCTTCTCGAAAATCTCGGATGATGAGGAACAAAATATTCATATTCGTGCAGATAAGTTTTTCAAACTCGCCGGACTTGTGGCATTAGAAAGCCAATTGAAAGAAATTCCTTCAAAAATAAAAAGTCTAATAAAGCATATCAATGTAGCATTGAACAACGAAACACATTTCGTAGCTGATAAAAATACAGAAAACTATGGTTACAAACAATTCATAATAACAGTAAAAGAAAAAAGTGGTATAGATTTCCTGACCTAGAATAAAATTGTTGAAGACGACAAAACTTTCTACTACATTTCTTTCTGTTTAGAAAATTTTCCAAGCATTATTAATTTAATCGAAGATACTATAACGAGTTTGTCAACAACTCGTTATGTCTCTCTCTTTACATTAATTATATAACAATAAAATATGTACACATTCATGTATCTACTTTTATATTATATTACTAACAGCCGCAGTGGACGACAGCAGCTGAACTAAGGTAAGAGAGAGAACGCTAGCAGAGAGAGAGACCGCGTAGGTTGGTAGGTCTGGCGAGCCGGGGTGCCGCGAAAGAGAGGTGCTGCTTGACAAAGGATAGGCAATTAGCTGACGCCTCTCGAATTGGTGACACGCGTGCGACTGCGTTAGAAATTCATGGCTTGGCTGTGCCATTGACGACTAGATTCGTTTTGTGATTTTGCGTCGCCTCGTGGCTAGTTCGAGTGATAGATCGAGTGCTAAATTGAGTGCTACCGGTTGCGGCGTGTATCGGCGTTCGATAGACCGAACTTTTATTTTCGGGCCTCGTGGCTAATCTCACCGACAGCGGCAACTGATGTAAGTACCACTCGTTCTTTGTGTCTCTCTCGCATTATCCGCTTTGTTTCTCTCTCTGCACCGTCCTGTACAAATACACGTAGAATATATCTATTTCTATTACACCTATCGCCTCTTTCACTCTGCGCCTTCTATCATTCCCTTCGTTTCCTACACCTTCGCGATTTCAGCTACGCGATCTACGACGCTCTCCGCGGGCCGTTGCCACCCGGCGAATCCATCGGCAGTCCGTGCTACTGGGTCGGTCGTGCAAATCCGCTGCGCGAGCCCGCTTCGTCATCTATTACGCACCTCTCGGTTATTAAATATTGTAGCGGACTAAATCCCCGTTACATTTTGGCGCCCAAACGTTCTGGTACTGGCGGCGTAGCGAAAATCGCACCGAGAGAAATTTTTCCGTAGGCATTCTTACAAGGACAAAGAGTGCGCGATCTCTCGCGGCGTGTTGTTGACAAACACGAGCCGCGCGGCGAGCTACATGTGCGACGCTAACGAACAAGTATAAACTCGTCGAGCGATACACCGATATTCTAAGCAAAGGAGAATTACAAATTTTATTCGAATATTCGAAGTTGGAAAATCATATTTATTTTCAAGGTTGCCACGCTGGCCATATACACGAAAACTGTACATTTCAAATGCTATATGCGTGATTCGAAATCACAGTAAATACTGCGTGGCTAAGCCTTATATAATCAATATTTTATACAATTTTTTTTTATGATTTCAATAAATATTAATTAATTTATAATTTGCTCCGATATTCTCTTTTGAGTAGTTTAGTTGGCGAGGCGTTGGCTAATTCAACTCTGCGTCCAATTGCAACGCATAATTAAAATAATAATATTTAAACAATAATTAAACTAATTTTAATTATAAGTATTGTTAATAATAAATTTTTTTTTCTTGTTTTCTCTTCTCTCTCTCACATCCGTAACACTCTGGCTTGTACGTTACGTTGCTAATACCAGCACAAGCCCGATATTTATTTCAAATATCTCATCAATTTTTTCTCGCTATTATTGTTTTACTGTTTTACATTCTTTTCTCTTATTATCCATTATAGATTCTGCACTTTGACGTGAATATTTTTTTTTATACCAATTGTAATGATTGCTGCAGTTTGACGCAGAATTTGATGTATATTACAATAATTTAATTGTTTTTGTTTTTTTTTTTCTGTCGGATTGTCTTGCTCTCGTTCTTTTTTTTTGCTTTTGTAAAACGTCAACGTTACGTTTAACCCATTGCTAAATAGATATACGAGGTGTGTTCAAAAAGTAACGAGAATTTTTAAATTTCGCGGGTTTGGAGAGTCCGCTTGTATAAAATTTTTTTTTATTATGTTGGTACACATGCCCCTGAAGTACGATAAAATTTTCAGCAATATTCATTGCTTACTTTTTAAGTGGCAGCCGCTAACGTTAGACGTGTTTTTCGAGCTCGGCGATTTTCGTTTGTGAAAAAAAATGGATCAAAGAATTTGTATTAAATTTTGCGTAAAAAATGAAATAAAGTGTAGTAAAGTTTGTCAAATGTTAACAAAGGCATATAGTGAGTCTGCTATGAGTAAAGCAAGGATTTATGAGTGGTATAAGCGTTTCCAAGATGGCCACGAAAACGTTGCAGATGACGAACGACCCGAACGCCCAAGCACATCAACAACCGATGAAAATGTGAAAAAAGTGAAAGAAATGGTTATGAACGATCGCCGAATCACAATCAGAGAAGTCGCTGATGATGTTGGCATATCAGTTGGCTCATGCCATCAAATTTTTTTCGAATGTTTTGGGTATGAAACGTGTGGCAGCAAAATTCGTTCCAAAATTGTTGAATTTCGAACAAAAACAGCGGCGAATGGAAGTTGCTCAGGAGTCGCTAAATGAAGTCAATAACGATGCAGAACTACTAAAACGTGTTATAACAGGTGACGAAACATGGGTTTACGGATATCATGTCGAAACTAAGGCTCAATCGTCCCAGTGGAGGCATTCTGGATCGCCAAGACCGAAAAAGGCTCGACAAGTGCGGTCGAATGTGAAGGTTATGCTCACTGTGTTCTTCGATTTTAATGGCATAGTGCATTATGAATTCTTGCCACAAGGTCAAACAATCAATAAGCAGTACTACCTACAAGTTCAACGTCGTTTGCGTGAAGCAATCCGAAAAAAACGCCCGGATTTGTGGCAAAACAATTCATGGCTTTTGCACCACGATAATGCGCCTGCTCACACTTCATTGCTTGTTCGTGAATTTTTGGCCAAAAACGAAACTGTAACGATGCCTCAGCCTCCATATTCGCCAGATATGGCTCCATGTGACTTTTTTCTATTTTCAAAAATAAAGAGAACATTAAAAGGCCGTCGTTTTACAAGCATAGATGATATTAAAAGCGAATCGCTGAAAGAGCTAAAAGCTATTACAAAGATCGAGTTTCAAAAGTGTTTCGAGGATTGGAAAAAGCGTTGGCATAAGTGTATTGTATCCGAAGGGGACTACTTTGAAGGCGACAACATTAATGTAGATGAATAAATAAATATTTTTTTCATAAAACGAAAATTCTCGTTATTTTTTGAACACACCTCGTACAATGGCAACAAATTGGTCAATTAGCGATCTATCAATATTCAAAGAGGACATTGATAAAAAATTAACAACCTGGATCAAAAACTTGTCTAGTGTACAAGTTGATGACGCATTGACACAATTAGAATTGCGAACCGACGGATCGTTATACGAGCGTGCGAATCGACTATTCCGTAGGTTAAACGGCGATTATACAACGGAAGATTTCATAGCAACGCATGATTTAAATGAAGAAGAAGCACAAGAAAGACGAGACAATCTTAGCCGTATGTTCTTCATGTCAGACACTCTGCCAGCAGAAATTAAGAGAGATCTACAAACCGCAAGGGATGCAGAAGAAGCTCTCGACGCAATAGAACAGGTGAACTTAGATGACAACGAACAATTGACAACAAGCTCGCCACATGGCACAACCATAGATAATTCTGTAACTCTGCCTATACAAGAAGAACACAAAGATAATGACAATGAAGGTACATATGAACTGGTGAATACAAGACGTCGAAGACTTGATTTCAACAGCACAACAATCGAACCACAGCCAAATATAGGACAACATATATCGTCAACAGCAACAACAACAACCGTTACAACGTCAATAAATGCAGCGAATGCGAGTAGATACTCCACAGGAATCTACGCTACTTCAGAAGAAACGCGCATGGTCAAAGTAACGATGCCAGACACTAAAGTGCATTTTATGCCTTATGGCGCAGCATCCGAACTAAGACGAGCTTGGCAAGCAGAATTGGATTATTCTGCCGCACAGAAAGAATTTCTCAGACATGTAGCAGCAGAAAAACGAGAAAAGGATAAAATAATAGCAGAAGTTACACAATTGCGAGGGAGATTAGCCAAAGCTGAAAGGGAAAAGATCGATTAAAATGCAGTTAATAAAAGTTTGCAGGAATAACTAAAAATAGTTGTGTCAACGGCTCATCTCGTAGAGCAGGAACGACTGGCTACTGCGCAAAGTAAGAATGTACAATTGCGAGATACATTCGAATTAAATTATTATGATTTATCAAGCCAATTTGACAACACTACACATTCACAGATACAATCATCGCTCAACCCGCAAGCTCCGTTGTTTCATTCGACAACTCAACCCTCTACGGTCTTTTCTATAAGGCCAATGCCGTCGTCATTTCCGATTACTACGTCGTTTTTACCTGCGATGCCTCTTCCTGCAAGCTCGGTCAGGGGGAGGGAAACGTCCTTTAGCATTGTTTCTTCGCTCGGCCCCGAGGCATCCCTCACAAGCTCATTCACCCCCGTGTCCTCGAGCTGGGGGAAGGGGGTCCTGCCCAGTACGTCAGCAGAAATGCCATCGCAACAAACGACGACTAGCGTTCCCATAAGTAGTCAAAGCTTCATTGCTAACCCACAGCAAGCGACTACGTTTAATTCCACGTCCTCTAGGTACTCTCCCAGCAAACCCTTAGGAAAAACTGTGAGAGAATGGAAGATAAAATTTTCAGGAGGCGAAGCCTAAGCGAACTAAGCATCGAAGAATTTCTGGAACGCGTTGAGGAAAACAGACGGTTAGATAGGGTGGCCGATGACGAGCTACTAGATTCAATGACTCCCCTTTTCGAGAAGGCAGCTCTCTTCTGGTATCGTGCCTTAAAGCCTTCGTAGAAAACGTTTAGCGACTTTAAGGAAGCGCCCCTTAAGACTTACAGCAAATCGAACAGGAACAAGAGGAGTCTGAAGGTAGGAGCCCAGCTGCGTACACAAGGTACTGATGAGCCTGTAGTTGAGTACATTGTCTCACTACTTACTATCATGAAAAGAGTTCATCCTTCACGGAGCGTGCAGGAACAAGTTAACCTCATCATCGACAACCTGCTGCCTCAATTGAGAAAGAGATTAAAGCATTTTAGAGACAATCTCACAGATTTGCAAGTACTTCTGGCCAAAGCTCAAGAAGCCGAGGATGATGAAGATGGCCAATGGAGGCCACCGCCCTCAGTCGATCAGAGTCTATACCCTGAAACGGCCTACAAGCCGCGGGTCAAAACGGCCAGGGCTAAGCCATCGTTATCCTCTCTAAGTGAGAAAACTCAGCCAGTGAAGGAGTCAGAGCTAGAGGATATGATTACGAAGATCCTGGAGAAGAAAGCCAAAGGAAATGCTGACATCTCCAAGCTCCCTGCTTCATCCGAGAAGAATGAAAGTTCTAACGGAAAAGCAGCCCCAAACGAAACTTTTCACCGTTTGAGCGGGAACTCGCCTCGCTGTGACGGACGTGGCCAGGGTGGTAGAAGAAGCTGGGGACGATCAGGTGGCAATCAAACCACAGTAATTTCCTCTAAATCCAGTAAAAACAAGGATAAGGAGTCTGGCCCTGATGGCAATCTTCTCTGCTGGAATTGCAGTTGGCCCGGTTACACCCGAGCCACTTGCCCAGAATGCTCGACTAAACAGCCGAATGATGAGGATTCAAAAAAAGAGCGAGGGAGTCAGTAGATGTGGTCCGTACTCCTCCCTTGATCACCAGTACCTTTGATGTTAACGGCGTAATGGGAGTAGCGCAGATGCAGCACAACACGGTGAGTGACTCAATGTTAGCCCGAGCTAACTCTTCCGACGTGCAGTCTACCCGCGATGGAGGTACCGTTGCGAGCGCCTTAATCGATAAGTTCCCCAGGTGGTGGCTGACTGTTAAAGTCAGCGATTATATTTTTCGAGGACTTTGGGACACCGGAGCTTCTCGTACTGTCCTCGGCCCTAACGCCATTTCAATCGCGGTTGCATTAAACAAGCACGTGCGACCGTATGTGGACCCAGGAGCAAAGGCAGTTGATGGCCACTACGTACCCATTGTAGGTAGCGTAGAGTTGCCCTTCACCTTGGGTGGGGTAACGCATTCGATTGACTCTCTCATTTTAAACGAAGTTGACACTGAGTGCACTTTAGGTGCCGACTTCAAGCGCGCCTTTTCGGCCATGCCAGACCCTAGATCTAACAGGCTGACGTTTGAGGGCTGCGAAGAAGGTCTGCCTGCAGTTCTCTCTTCGGGGAAAGCTGAAGAGGTAATGACCTTAGCCTCGCTGGGGATTGAAGATCCCACGGCTGAGCAGAGAGACGATCGAAAAAGTCATGCAGGATTTGCTGCCTGATCCCTCGTGCGAACGGTTAGGTTGCACGAGTTGGATCGCACATGACATAGATCTCAACTGCCCGAGCCCGATTAATCAAAGATATTATTCGGTATCTAAGAGAATAGAGGACGAAATGCACGAGCAAGTACGCAAAATGTTGCAAATGGGAATAGTCCGGAAGTCCCAGAGCGAATGGTCAAGCCCCGTAGTTATGATATTGAAACCTGATGGTACGTATCGATTTTGCGTCGATTACCGTAGAGTCAACGCGGTGTCGAAAGTTTCAGCATATCCATTGCCTTATATGGACGTGATTTTACGCAAAATTCAGTACGCCAAATATATAAGTGCTCTAGATTGTTCTGGAGCCTTTTGGCAAATACCTCTCACAGAGAGATCGATACCAGTCACGGCTTTCACAGTTCCGGGTATGGGCTTGTACGAATTCGTTCGTATGCCTTACGGCTTGGCGGGCGGCCCTGCTACATTTCAATCGTTGGCTGACAAAATAATCACGCCCGAAATGGAGCCTCACGCTTTTGCCTATTTAGATGATTTGATCATTGCGACTGATACATTCGCTGATCACGTAAAATGGCTTACGTTAATTCTAAATAGAATTAACAAGGCAGGCCTTACCATCAATAGGAAAAAGTTGAAGATCTGTATGTCCGAGATACGTTATCTCGGCGTGCTGGTTAATCGTGAGGGCTGCAGGCCAGACCCTGAAAGAGTGCGACCCGTCCTAGAGTATCCGGCGCCAAGGAATCTACGGCAATTGCGACGTTTTCTTGGCATGGCCTCGTGGTACCATAAGTTTTTGCAGGACTTCGCTACTCTAGCCGCACCTCTAACGTCCCTCACGAAGAATGACACAAAGTACACGTGGACCGAAGAACACTGTACAGCTTTTGAGCAGATAAAAGCACTTCTTGCTATTGCTCCTGTCCTAGCTAGACCCGACTTCGCTGCTCCGTTCATCCTTGAGTGTGATGCTAGCGATACTGACCTTGGCAGTGTCCTACTACAGAAGATAGACGAAGAGGACCGCGTGCTCTGCTTTGCTAGTCGTGTTCTCACGTCTACAGAACGCCGACTGTCAGTTACCGAACGCGAATGCCTAGCGGTCATATGGTCGATAGAGAAATTCCGGCCATAAGGTTATCACTTTACAGTGGTAACCGATCATCATAGCTTGGTATGGCTTCAGAATCTTCGGAGCCCCAATGGCAAGTTAGGTCGATGGTCATTGCGCCTCCAGGCGTACGACTTTGATATCGTGCATCGTAAAGGTAAGAATAATGTCGTGCCAGATGCGCTCTCTCGCATGTATGAGACAGACGAAGACACGGAAGCTTCGCTCACCGTCGACGAAGATATCCTGGATCCCTGGTATCGACGCAAGTTTTCGCAGGTAAAACAAGATTCGAAAGCTCATCCTTATTGGAAGATAGTCGGTAGCCGTCTGTATCTTTACCGACCGGACCCAACAGTTGATGACTTGATAGGGGACGACGACGCTTGGAAACTCGTGGTTCCTAGAGAACAACGTGAGCAGGTTCTCATTGAATGCCACGAAGAGCCTACGGCCGGCCATTTAGGCCGATACAAGACCCACCAGAGGGTAGTGCTTCGTTACTACTGGCGTAGTATGTATAAAGATACTGCGCATTTCGTGCGTAACTGCCAAGTGTGCCAGTCGTCTCTCGTCCGTGGGAAATTGTCTGTAGCGATACGATGGGCCCTTTCCCGAGATCGCCTCGAGGCAATGAACACCTTCTCATCCTGATGGATATTTTCACGAGGTGGATCGAGTGCATCCCGATCCTTAAGGCCAATGCCAAAACGATTAAGAGAGAGATCAACCATCGGATCTTCCTACGTTTTGGAATTCCTGATAAATTTCTATCGGATAATGGCACGCCTGTCAAGAATTTATTAGTGGATTCTTTACTAGAGGCCCATGGCGTCTTTCACGGCACTTGCGCTCCTTACTCTCCAAAGTCGAACCCGGCTGAGCGAGTAAACCGCACGATCAAGACTATGATCGCTGCATTTATTGCTGAAAAGCACAATAAGTGGGACGAGCTCATTGGTGAATTTGCGTTCGCTTACAATACGGCCATCCCCGAAACTATTCGTTCTAGTCCAGCCTTTCTGAATTATGGACGGAATCCTGAATCTCCATATAATGTTCGACGCGAGGAAGAACGTGCCGCCTTACGACAGTTAGAATCTACGGCCCGTGAGGAATGGCACTCTCGCATGCAAAAGCTCGCTAGATTACGAGCCGAGGCCCAGGAGAGGAGTGAAGCCGTCCAGTTGCGACAAGAGAAGTACTATAACCACAAACACCGAGATGTTAGTTACGACATCGGTCATAAAGTATGGGTGAAGAATAGAGTACTTTCCTCGGCCGCTAAGGCCATAGCAGCTAAATTGTGTCCGAAATACGCTAGCCCTTTTATTGTAAAGTCTCGTCTCGGCATGAATTCTTATTAGTTACAGACTGAAAATGGAGTCGACATAGGTAAAGTCGCGGTTTGCGACATGAAACCCTGTTACGATGCCGAGAATTTCCCTTAGGCGAGACACGTGACGCAGACGATGCTTCAAATAGGGAATATCCAGAGCTTTCTCTCGATGAAAGCCTTCGAGCCGTATCTCTACCTATAAAGGGTGACTCGACAGTGGCGGATATCTCGGCGTCTGTGGACGCTGACCCGAGGCACAGCTAAGTTAGGGCCAGCTCCCTCAGATACCGATAGCTATGGCTCCTCGGAAAAGGGGCCGACCACGCGGCTCCAAGAAAGCCGTACCGCTACTGGTCACAACTTCGCCTCGGCGTTTGCGTCCTAGGGGCAAGCTCGACGAATGATTCCCCAAATTCACTGCGTCCTCACACTATATAACGCCACTACAATGCTACACCACGCTCATACACTCCAAGTCGGCCCTTGGCCCCTTGGCTGGCTTACTACTTCGCTTCTGCTTGCCCTACTGCCCTCGCTTTTTCACAGCATCTCCTATAATGTTCATTTATTATTACGGAATTCTTTGCAGAGGATGTTACCAGTCAAGAAGGTCGAGAAGGACAAAGAGGTCCAAGTGACCATCTCTCGTGGCCTGCTGGCTCGATTGGAGGAACTCGCCTTCCAACTGGCTAGGTCGCATGTATCCCTGCCGCCGGAGCTCACGCCGGAGCTATCTACCATCGAAGAGCGGACTCGGCGTTGGGCAGAAAGCTTCGCCACAAAGAGCAGGGAAGAGGAAGAGGAATGGAGGCGCGCCCGAATGGCTCTTCCGGCTCTTGACCAACAGGGCGAAAGACAACGGCCAAGCCCTGTTCCCCGCCAGTCTCCGATGCGCTTCGCCGACGTCTCGGACAAAGAGCCGAAGAAGGCCCGATCTCATGAGGACAGGTGGGCCGAAGTGGAGGCCGCGGCAAAATCGTGCCGCTCGGCGCGCATTGAGACTCAAGAGAAGGAGCACCGGGCCTATGCATCCGTGATTGCCTTCGCGGACCACCCGGATACCAGAGTCCGAGCCGTTGCTTCCCCCAGCTTCGTTCGGAAAGTAAGGGACGAGCTGGAGCGCCAGACCTTCCTGGCCCAGGCGGCAGACCGCTGGAACGAGGCCAAGGCGGTCCAAAATAAGCGCGAGCGCCTCCTGGCCCTTCAAGAGAAGAAGCGCCAAGAGATCCAGGAGCTGCAACACCAACTGGCGAGACTCAATGTCCAGGACGCGTAGGCATCGGCCGCGTCGCCCAGTGCCGCGGCTCTCGGTCCTTCACCGGCCCAAGCATCGGGTACTCCCCGCCAAGACCCGCGCCTGCTTAGCCACGAGGAACGTTGCGAAATTGCGAGACAGGCCCAAAGGCTACCCGGCAGATTTTGCCGAGGAAACGAAGGCCTAACACCGCAGTATTCGGCGCTGCACCATCGAGATGCCACGAGGCCCTGTGGCAAATATGACGGCCCTGCCGTCGAGAAGAGGGGCACTCGGTTCTGCTTTGTCTGCAATTTGACGGGGGTTTCCAGAACCGAGAATTGCCCCAACTTCTTCCTCCACTGGAAATTTGAGCGAGGGCTAGAGACCGCTACGACTATGGCGACGAGTTCGGTGAACACTACCGTCTCTGAGCCGTCGACATAGTCGTCTCTTCTGCCCCAAGGCTACGCCACCAGAGAAGAAGAGAGAAGAAGACGGAACGAAGACGAGCTCTCACTATAATCGCGTCTCCTTCCGCCTTTTGGCCTGCGCGCCATACCTTGTTCGCGCCGTTGCGCTGGTATTGAGCTTAGCCGTGCCTCCTTGTATGATTAGGCATTGACGCCCCTTTTGTTTATTGGCACGGCCCCGTCATCGCAGAGAGAGAGCGATGAGGAAAAGTCCCTTATTTTTATTTTATTTTATTATTTATTTGAATAAACTATTTATCCATCTATAACTTGTACCTTCATTACGAGAGAGACCTAAGGTTCGAGTTGGTACCGTGTTACCAACGTCTGGGGGTGGGGGATATAACGAGTTTGTCAACAACTCGTTATGTCTCTCTCTCCACATTAATTATATAACAATAAAATATGTACATATTCATGTATCTACTTTTATATTATATTACTAACAGCCGCAGTGGACGACAGCAGCTGAACTAAGGTAAGAGAGAGAACGCTAGCAGAGAAAGAGACCGCGTAGGTTGGTAGGACTGGCGAGCCGGGGTGCCGCGAAAGAGAGGTGCTGCTTGACAAAGGATAGGCAATTAGCTGACGCCTCTCGAATTGGTGACACGCGTGCGACTGCGTTAGAAATTCATGGCTCGGCTGTGCCATTGACGACTAGATTCGTTTTGTGATTTTTCGTCGCTTCGTGGCTAGTTCGAGTGATAGATCGAGTGCTAAATTGAGTGCTACCGGTTGCGGCGTGTATCGGCGTTCGATAGACCGAACTTTTATTGTCGGGCCTCGTGGCTAATCTCACCGACAGCGGCAACTGATGTAAGTACCACTCGTTCTTTGTGTCTCTCTCGCATTATCCGCTTTGTTTCTCTCTCTGCGCCGTCCTGTATAAATACACGTAGAATATATCTATTTCTATTACACCTATCGCCTCTTTCACTCTGCGCCTTCTATCATTCCCTTCGTTTCCTACACCTTCGCGATTTCAGCTACGCGACCTACGACGCTCTCCGCGGGCCGTTGCCACCCGGCGAATCCATCGGCAGTCTGTGCTACTGGGTCGATCGTGCAAATCCGTTGCGCGAGCCCGCTTCGTCATCTATTACGCACGTCTCGGTTATTAAATATTGTAGCGGACTAAATCCCCGTTACAATACGAATTTCAATATTTCAATATAGGTAAAAGTTGAAAATTTGAGTTAGAAAGAAAGTATTTGATAACATAAATTTAAAAGCTTTAAACGGAAGCAATTACAAAAAATGAATGAACTTATTGAAAGAATTGAAAGTGTATTTTAGGTAGAAAGAGATGAATTAGAAACTTGTAATGTCAAACAACATGAAATTAATTTAATTGACGATAAGTCAGTCTGTGTTAATTAATTTTCTTACCTAATAAATTATGGAATATCACTATTGAAAAAAATAAAAAAATAAATTTCTAGCAAATTGGCAGAAAGCTCAAACAGCACTTTCAATGTACCAACATGGGTAGTTAAAAAGAAAAGTTCAGCTGATAGAAAATCGAGATGGATATTAGTGATAAATTATAGGAAATAAATAAAAAAACTGTTGATAACCCATATTTAATGCCAAATCTATCGATAATATTTGATCAATTTGCAAAGCAAAATTTTATCATGACGCCGATTTAAAATCCGGTTTTCAGTTGGTAAAGATGCATCTCTAAGACATTTTCAAAACAGAAATTAGCATGCACTCACTGGATAGATTTCAGTTTCTTGTTTTACCTTTCGACCTTATTAACTCACCTAGAACCTTTCAAAGAATACTTAATACTGTACTTGTGGACCTCATAGGTAGAACTTGTTTTGTCTTTATCGATAAGATAATTGTGTTTGGAGAAACAGTGGACGAAACAAACAAATGTTTTCATGAAATAGCGCGAAAATTGCTAAAAGCCGGATTGAAACTCTAACCTCAAAAGTGCGATTGGCTAAAGAAAGAAGTGAATTTCTTAGGCCATATTATAAGCGAAACCAGACCAAATATCAGCGCATCAAATCAGACAAAAAAATTCAAGCAGTCGAAGCTTTTCCCACAGCGAAAGTTACAAAAGACGTTTGAGAATTCTTTGGCCTTTGTAATTACTACAGAACCTTTATCAAAAATTTCGCAGAAATTACAAAACCGCTTACTATTCTTTTACATAACAACGTAAATTTTTCTAAGAATACAGAGCATCAACAAACTTTCGATAAAAACTGAAAAAATTACTATGTAAAGCACCCATTTTATAATACCTCAAATTCGACAAACCATTTATAGTAAGAACAGAGGCCTCAAACTATATTTTAGAAGTTGTACTTTCACAAGGCGAATGAGGAACTAACGGACCCATCGCGTATGCTTATAGAGTTTTGAATAAAATCGAACAAAATTATCAGACATGTACGCGATTAAAACATCCAGATCACACTTATTTCGAAAAAAGTTCACGGTAGTATCTGATCATAAACCACTACTCTTCCTAAAATCTGCGAAGTGGAAAGTGAAATTAGTCGACGACTTCAATATAATTTATCGAATAGATAAAGAAAACGAACTAGTTGATTGCTTATCAAGGAATCTTGTGGAAACACCGATATTGGTTATAACACGAGCACAAAGAAAGAAAATATATTTTTAAAATCTGTCAATACGATTCTTAAATAACGTTACTAAAATAAATTTGTTAAACAATCAAAGAACCTTAATGACGAATAAAAAGAAATACCCGCATAAAACTAGTTGCATGAGTAAAATGCAAAGCACGAAAAATAATTATTCAGCAGGAAAAATTGACAAATGCGTGACCGAGTCAGACAAAAATACGGTAACGATAATATAGTACATATAGTGTCGGAAATCATACAAAGCCTCGATCATAATACGAAATATGTGATAGATTTAAGGAATTTAGCAAGAAACCCCGAATTATTTTAAAATTAAATAGATATCTTGAATATGGGCAAACAAAAACTGTTCGTGTTGTGTTTAAATACGAACGCATCAGATCACTTAGTAAAGAGAAATTTCCTCAGTTTAAAAACACTCCAATATTTAATATTTCTAAAGATATCAACTTCAAAACATATACTGGTAAGACATAGAAAATATGTTAAATGACGTCTTCAAAATAACAAAAATTAAAATTATTATTTGGATGAATTATAAAGAGTACGTGAATAGTTCGGAAAGTAGAAATAATATTTTTGAAATTCACCATGCTTCAAAATTAGAGATATTCAGGTATAAACCGCATATATAACAAAATTAAAGATAAATACTGTTGGGACAATTTCAAGAGAGATATTCAAAATAGAATCAAAATATGAAAGAATGTCAAGGAAACAAATTCCAACGGTAAAAGATGAAACAACCTATAATTCTAACCGACACACATTTGAAAACATTCGATAAAGTAACTATGGACATCATGGGGCCATTTAACATTACGAATACTAATAAACGTTACATTTTTTTCTATTTAAAACTAGTTGTCTAAATGTATGTATTACTCTAGTAACACTAAAAGACCAAACTTCTGAAACAGTAAGTGAAGCATTTATAAAAAAATTCATTTGCATTTTTAGAACTCCGAAAGTCGTACTGATAGATATAGTACCGTTCAATGACATTTGCCATCCTGTTAACTAAAAATCTAACACTTTAAAGTTTTATATCTCGACTTAGGATCGCTGTAAAAAACCCTGTAGGTATTTATTTTATAGGGTTTTTTAGTATCTGTCAATTAGCGTAAACTACATGTCTGTTTTTTTAATTTTTTTCCAAAACTATGACATTAGAAGTAAAAAATGAAATAGATTTTTTTTTGCCAACTTTGTGTGGCAAAGTGACAGGAAATAAAATCTGTCTTTACCATTTAAAAGCTTGTCCAAAATGCTACAAAACCCATATCCGGGAAATTTTTTTCATACAATTTTTTTGAGCTATATTGTATTTTATTAAATAAAATATGTTACCAATCAAATCGTTATATATCGTTATGTACCAAAGGGTACAACATAAAATTCGTAGGTATTACCTTCAATAATACGAGTAAGTGCAGTGTTTTTCTTGCTTTCTTCATTAAAAGGAATCTACCAAAATCTACTTGTCAAATCAAAACTAGATATAAATTTTATTCTCAAACAATGTTGGAAAATATCATTCATACGAGGTCTGTTCAAAAAGTATCGCGAATTTTGAATTTCCGCGGGTTACGTAAATTTGATTTTTGATTTTTTTGTAGCGTTATGTTGGTGCTCATGTCCCTTACTTATACTGATAAGGTCTTAGTTAATTTTTGACAGTTGTTTTGCTTGGATGTGTTTTGGCTCATCTTCGATTTTTACCTATTCTAAATAACGGATCAAAGATTCTGTATTAAATTTTATATGAAAAACAAAATAAAGTGCGCGGACGCATTCCGAATGTTGACTGTGGCATATGGTGGAGCTACCTTGGACTAAAACAACGTTTATCAGTGGTACAAAATGTTCTCCAAGGGCCGAGAAGATGTCAAGAACGAACAATGTGCCGGACGCCCGAGCACGTCAACAACATACGAATACATTGATAAAGTGAAGAAAATAATATTTGCCAATCATCGAATCACCGTTACAGAAGTTTTTGAGGATCTAAACATATCTATTGGCTCATGCCATTCGATTTTAACCAATGATTTGGACATGAGTCGGGTCATCGCGAAATTCGTGCCAAAACTGCTCAATTTCGACCAAAAACAGCATCGTGTTAACATTGCTCAGGAGGTGTTGGACTCGGTCCGCGACGATCCTAATGTGCTCCAGAGGATCATAACTGGTGATGACTCATGGGTTTATGGTTGTGATGTGGAAATCAAAGCTAAAACATCCCAATGGAAACTGCCGCATGAGCCAAGACCGAAAAAAGCGCGCCCAGTTCGGTCGAACGTGAAGGTTTTGCTCACAGTTTTCTTCGATTACAGGGGCGTAGTGTGTCATGAGTTCTTGCCACAGGGCATTACGGTCAATAAGGAATATTACGTACAAGTTATGCGTAATTTGCGCGAAGCAATTCGCTAAAAACGTCCGGATTTGTGGAAGAATAAAAACTGGTTTTTGCACCATGATAACGCCCCTGCTCACACATCGTTGCTTGTAATCTTTTATGAATTATATTCTTCAGAAATTACATTGAAGCCAAGACTTTAGAAGCTTTATGCTTTGATGTGTTAATGTTCTCGTTTTCCGATTAAGATTGATAATCGGATTTTGCCGTGTTGTCGCTTTTACCTTCAATCAATGACTGATGGTTGGTTTGTATATTTTATTACTTAACTAGTCGCCACTATTATTTAAATTATAAACGATTCCTATTATATACTTTTCAGGTGTAATCTAATTGTTATCACTTCATCTCGAAAGTTTATTAAATTCCCGTCTTGGTCAATGATGCGTAATTGTAAATTATCTATACACTTTACGGTAACTGGGAGATAAATCATATTTGAAGGAACTTCGATAATTTTATATCCAAGTGGTACTACAGGAAAAGATTCATGAATATCGTAAACCTTACTTCCATTCACATATATGCACCTGAGATAGTGTCACACTTGACTCTCAGTGTATTTTCTTTGAGAATTTCTACTGGAAAATGCGAATGATGAGAGTTTTTTTCTAGTTTACGTTGTGCAAATCCCAGTACTCGACCAATGAAATCTTGTAGATGGAAATCGAAATATTCCAAATTTTTAATTACATAATAATTGCAGAATAAAGTATTATTGTTGGGTTTCAGGTTCACTATTATTTCAGTTTCTAAGGTTTTAGAAGAAATTTATCAATTTCTTCAATGCCATAACTGGCCACAGGTAAAGTTACAGATGGCCTGTCACTAACGTAAAATTTATTGTTATTTATATTTATATTGGATATTGAGTTGAATGTATAAAATTATACTAAACCTAAAACGTATCCCTTATTTGCTGATATTTCAATAAATGGAAAATATTGTACTTCCAGTAGAGAAGAATTACCCGAGAGAGTAAAAGTAAATGATTCTTCCTATGACTGCCTAAAAACGACTGATAACTTTTTACTGTGTCTTTACTTATTTGCCCGGCACAAAAATTGCAAATAAAGATGACCGCAATTATAGGTATCGAAATCTCGATATTTTTTTGGATTATCTTTGACCTTATCTACTCCGAGATATGTCATTAGATCAAATAGAAGTCTAATATTTCAAAAAATATCAAAATATATGATGTTCTTTCCAATGTTCCAATAAGCAATTCAACCTAGTGTGTGCCTGTTCCGTCAACGTCATCAAGATTAATTATCACAGGTTTGCAAAAAAAAAGTTTTGAGATATTACAAGAACGCTATTCATGTATTCCAAAGGTTTTTGATGCGCTGAACACGAATCAGGCATCATAAATGCTCTATCACGTCACGTTTTCAAGATATTCTAACCTAAAAGTGCGAAAAACACGTATTTTCGCTGTTTTAGAAGCTATATTACACCGCAAAACATTTTTTTTTGCTAAAAACGAATTCAACCATCTCAAAGTACCGTTTCTACCCTTTCCAACGCATTGTTCAAATTTAACAAATCTTTTTTTTTCGCGGAGATATCATCGAATGAAGTTCACCACTTTAACGATTTCATAACAACGGTACCAACAATACAAATATGACAACCCCACGAAAAAAAGTCATATGTGAACAAAAGTGCAAAAGGTAATACCATTACATTTATGCTTTTGGGGTCGCTGAATCCGAATCCACGATTCATTTGACCCGATTATCTCAGGGGTCAAAGTTAAATCAAGGTCAAATCAAGATTATCGCATTAATCTTGGTCCAGGTACTGTTTCTATAGGTTTTTAAGGTCGTTGAATTCGAATCTGGGGTGCGTTTGACCTGGTCGGCTCAGAGTTAAGGTTAGGTCAAGGTAAAATCCAAAAAATTGCATTGAATGAACCCGAATTTAAGGTTTATCTGACCAATCACCCCCTAATATTTCTATGGCAATGTTAGCAACCCCCTAATAACCCTTTAATAACCCCCCCTAATATAAACTATTCTATAAACATCCTAATAACCTCAATCCTAATAACAATGGCAATCCTATCAACCTCAAATAATGCAATGGCAGTGCCATCAACCCCTAATAACCTCCTAATAACCGCATTAATAAGAACTATGCTATGAACCCCCTAATAGCGCGATGGCAATCCTATCAACCCCTTAATAGTGCAAAGGTAAACGTTACTCCTTTCGATCAAGCAGGATTTTCACAACAGGATAGTTGTCAGTCCGGTTTCCGTTGATCATACGCACTTCTTTTCAACAGTCCTTTTCAGGATAGTTGAGAATTCTGCTTTGGTCCACCTTAGGCGCATCTTTTCAACAGTCCTTTTTAGAATAGTTGAAAGGTTCGGTGTATTTCTTGCGATCGAGCGGCATTTTCTCGACAGTCCCTTTCAGGATAGTTGAGAATCCCAATTGAAGTTTCTAGTAATCTTCATCGTCTATGTTATAATGTCTTCCCGGAGTTGCGTGAACGATCTTAACAAGTTCTGCAACGTATGTGGACTTTATGCTACTAAAAACCAAAGGAGAAACATTACGCCTTCAATCGAAACTGCTTACAAAAACTATTTCGGCTATTTTATCGTGAATGTAGACAAATCTTGGGTGCCAAACGCAATTTGTGTAAGTTGCCATACAATATTCAGTCGTTGGAATAAAGACGACTCTTCGCAAAAATTGCCTTTCAGTTCTCCGATGATCTGGTGTGAGCCACGTGATCATAATGACTGTTACTTTTGTTCTATTGACCTGAAAGGTTTCAACAGTAAGAATGAATCTGCAATTTTGTATCCTAATGTCTCGTCTATTACTAAACCAGTTTTACGAGGGACTCTTGTCTGTGAGAAATCATCACCCCTAAAGAAAGCAGAATGTTTACCTACTACTTCCTGGAGCCCAGACGAAATAAATGATATCGAGGTGGACGATGAAGATCCGCAGGCAGACGATAGTACACATTTCGATACAACCGAAAGTCCTCAATTGTTTACACAAGCTTTTGTAAATAATTTGGTTAAAGATTTGGACATGCCAAAAAATAAATCAGAATTATTAGGTTCTAGGTTGAAAAAAATGAATCTGTTGGCTCCAAAAACAACTTTTTCTTGGTACAGAAACAGAGAGCAAGAATATATCAGATATTTCGCAGAGAAAGATGGATTGACTTACTGTCATAACGTGACTGGCTTAATGACAAAATTAGGCTTGATATACGTCGCTACTGAATGGCGTCTCTTGATCGATTCTTCTAAAAGAAGTTTGAAGGCTGTCCTCCTTCACAATGGAAATAAATATGCTTCGATTCCACTCGCCCATTCCGTGTATCTAAAAGAATCTTACGAGAATATGCAGATAGTTCTTGAGAAAATTAAATATGAAGATTATAAATGGCTCATATGTGATGATTTGAAAGTAATAACTAAACTTCTTGGACAGCAGTCGGGGTATACCAAATACCCATGTTACATTTGTTTGTGGGATAGTAGAGCTACTAAACGTCTTTGAGAAGAATCTAAGTGGCCACTTCGCACGTCTCTGAAGCCAGGATCACACAATGTTCTCAAAAAACCCTTGTGTGATCCAAAAAAAATACTTTTACCTCCCCCCACATAAAATTGAGATTAATTAAGCAATTCATCAAAGCCCTTGATCAGAATGGAAAATGCTTCCACTACTTATTGGATAAATTTCCAGGATTATCTCATGCAAAAATAAAAGAAGGTATTTTTACAGGTCCGGATATAAGAAAGATGATGAAATCGGCTGATTTTCAACAAACGATGACAAGAAAAGAGAAGTCTGCATGGGTGATTTTTTCAGCGGTTGTAGAAGGACTTGGCTCCGTCGGACTACTATTTGTTCCCTAATATGAAAAAATGGCTGGCGGGGAAAAGATTTTATTCAAACGAGGAGGTGATTGCAGAAACGAATGCCTATTTTACAGACTTGGACAAATCCTATTATTTGGTAGGGATTAACAAACTAGATCAGCGTTGGATGAAGTGTATAACCCTAAAAGGATATTATGTTGAAAAATAAAAAAGATTTATTAAAAAAAATCAAGCAGTTTTTATTTTTGCAATGACTTTTCAAACAACCCTCGTATAATTCTAGAAAATGATAAATAAATGCTGAAAAACCTACACCAAAACATAGCTTTCTATAGTTCTTGCTCGTAAAACCCTCCAGCAATTGGATTGCCTTTGTAATCTCTTAAATGATAAGTGACAGGTTTTGTCTTCGCAACTCTTGATATTTCATATTTTATTGATTATTAATTATTTTATTTTGTTTATTCAGATATTATTTTTTTGAGAAGTTCATTACATTGTACCAACAGTTGATCTAATAAATAGGAGTACTTTACCTCCTTTTCAAATTTCTGTTCTACTTGAGTAGCTTTTTTGTTAATATTTCTAACCTTCGCTTTATTAATCGAGATACGAAGTGAATATAAATTTATTGCGTCTTCAGCTTGCATAGACTGAGCAATATTACGGATCCCTTTTCCGTCTGCATCCAAGTGACCATCTACAGTGATTTTAGACCCTATCCCGGTGCTCTTTTTTTTGTTCAATGTACGTTCAAACACGTCAACACTCATGTTAATACTGATAGATCGATCAAGCTGTCCTAATATATATACGGTGACCCATTCTAATCGCCGCAGCCGGAATACTCGGAATCTAAGCCAGATAGGGCAAAATGGTTCTGACAAAAGTTGTAGAGAGCAAAGGGGGCAACACAGCAAGCTTACGCTTTTGATCTTGAACTTGACCGTCAAAGTTATTTCAAGGTCAAAGTGTTATATTTTTAAATGGGAACCCCTATTTTTGACATCGGATTCGGAAAGAGCGGGAAATTTTACGTCCAAAATGGTATTTAGGAACTTTTTTCATGACCTTGAGAAGGGGATATCAATATCAAATTCTACAAAATCCTATGACTGCTATTTGCTAGCCTTTTCTCATGAATAGCAACCCCAATATTACAACTAGCTTGAAAATGTTGACCTTGATAAGGTTTTCCTTACTTTCAGCGTTACTCAGAAACAACGACGTGGACATAGTAAGGTTTGTTTCCTTTGAGGTACTTGTTTCACGTGAGTTCCCTTGCCTCTCACTAACCTCGAAGCAAGTGTTCGAAATGACGACCATTTACTCCAAGACACATTGTCAAACGTCTTTAAAAATGGCGAACGGTGTTCAACAAAGTTTGCCTCGGAATAGCAGCGCATGCTCGACGAATGCATGTCTGCTCTTGTAGTGGATTGTTGCTTAAACACAGCATTTTTTAAGTACCCCCATAAATAAAAAGCTGGTGATGTAAGATCGAATGAGCAAGCAGGTCAGTTAACCGGACCTCCTCGCCCAATCCATCTAATACCATAGTGCTCATTCAAAAAAGCCCTTACGATTCGAGCAAAATGTGGAGTTGCGCCATCCTGCTGGAACCACATTCTTCGTCCCGTTTCTAAGTCAACGTCTTCCAGCAATCCAGGCAGTTTATCTCTTATTAGCGGCAAGTAACTATGTTGATTTACATTTCCTTAAAAAAAATAAAGATCAATAAAGTGTCCATTGACAATCCCTCACCACACCATAACACTTCAACGTCTTTGATGGTTTACAGTTCGGTACCAATAAGAATTTACATCAGACCAGTAATGGCAATTATGCCTATTCAGTTCCCCGTCACTTTGAAATTTGGCCTCATTAGAAAACAAAACAAAGTTAAAAAAAGTCTGGATCATTTTGTATTATTTGGAAACCCCATTGGCAAAATACATTCCGCTGTTGGAAATGCTCAAACTGTATCTCTTGAACCAAAGTGATATGATAGGCGTGATATCGAAGCCTTGTCATAATTCTTAAAAAAGTACTTCTTGAAATATCAATTTCCTTTTCCACTCGACGAACGCTAATGTGTGGATCAAGATGAATTACTGCAAGGATAGCTACAACACGATTATCATTTTCATCATACTTATGGCGCCTACGTTAACGAACCATGAGCTCTTTGGTTTAAACGTCTGATAGCTCTATCATCAGGGTGTCATCTGCCAGAATAGCGTTCAGCATAAAGACGTGCCGCAGCACGATAATTATTTTGGCTTGCTCCTAAAACCAAAATCATATCAACAATCTCATTGGGTGGATAGTCAGCCATTTCAGAACCAGATATTAATTACTATTAAATGTAAATAAAGAAGGAAAAATGTTGGAAAATTACGATAACTTTATTTAGCTAACTGTATTGCCAAAAATAATTCGTTAATCACATTTTTTCAGTTTTAAATTTTAAATGAAAATAATCGTCAAAAAATTTAAGGTATTCAATTCAATTAAGCATTATTTCTTATTTTGATTGTAAATAAAACTAAAACTTCTTTTAATTTTTTGTTTTATGTGAAAAATGTGAATTAGTAGCACTCGAATTACAGAAATACTAATTTTGGTAATGTAATTATTCACACGTTATTAATTATAGACACGTCTGCAAAAAAATATTTAAAAAATGCTGTTTTTGAGCAATAACCCACTACAAGAGTAGATATGCAGGACAGGATTCGTCGAGCATGCGCTGCTATTCCGAGGAAAACTTTGTTGAACACCGTTCGCCATTTTCAAAGGCGTTTGACAATGTGTCTTGAAGCAAATGGTCGTTGTAATATTGGGGTTGCTATTCATGAGAAAAGGCTAGCAAATAGCAATCATAGGATTTTGTAGCATTTGATATTGAAATTCCCTTTTCAAGGTCATGAAAAAAATTTCCTAAATACCATTTTGGACGTAAAATTTCCCGCTCTTTCTGAATCCAATGTCAAAAAAAGGGGTTCTCATTTAAAAAAAACACTTTGACCTTGAAATAACCTTGAAGGTCAAGTTCAAGATCAAAAGCGTCAGCTCTATTGTGTTGCTCCCTTTGCCCTCTACAACTTTTGTCAGAACCATTTTGCCCTATCTGGCTTAGGTTCCGATTAATCCGGCTGTGGCGATTAAAATGGGTCACCGTGTATATATATCTTGATTCACGTAATTCTTTATGATTGAGAGAATTTTATTAATATGACTAGGATTACCAGCTGTTTGTTCGGCTATAAGTAATCTTAGTCAATCAACAAGCTCGTTTGCATATACATAATCAAATAATGTTCCTTTTCTTGCTATTTTATAGTTAGGTAGAGGACCTCTTCCATCAATAGTCAATTTACGTTTCTTATCATTACCGTACAAAGATAAATTTGGACCAATGTACTTTTTGAATTTGTTTACGTACTTATTGCCATATTCTCCATTTGCTCCATATCTTTTACGATGAACGTTAGTGATTCAAGAATTATAGTCGAACAATAATCGAACATAGTTTCCTACAATCCAATCATCCAATAGCTGTTGTCTCTGTTCTGTAGTTACATTTGAACTAATTTTGTTCAAATTTATAGCAGTTCAATCAGTATCAAGTGATGATTCAGCAGTCTTATATAATGTAACCTATATAACCTATATACTAGCCTTCGCCGAGAAGAATTCTGAACAATTTTTGGCCATGGCCTCTTTAATGAAAGATAAGAGCACCCAGACCGATCTCTCGGATTTGAGGTACTTTATTCCTCTTCCGCAGGGTCGGCCCTTTATGCCCTCTTCCAACCTGGTACCTTAGCTGGAGTGCAAGAGAACGCAAACTCCAGCCAGGTTCCCCCAGATGGATTCCCCTATGGCGAAGCCACCAAAGTCAAGGGTGAGGGAAGCCCCCATCCCTTTTTTGCCCTCCAGCGTTCCCCGACATGCCAACACCGAGTCTGCTGCGGAAGAAAAAAAGGCTTCCAAGCAACAGCTCCGGAGAGTGAGGAAACGCATCGCCAAGCTAGGGGCAAGGATAGCAGAAAAAGAAGAGGAAATTAAGCGGCTATAGGAGGAAGCAACCACCAGCGCCAAGAATAAAAATAAATTGTAAATAAATGAAAAAAAAAAAAAAAAAAAAAAACTACAAATCAGACACCATCAGTCACATTAGAATGGCTCGTTGGATTCGCCATTCTAATGGGGGGCTATGTAACGGTCCAGTCTGATTTGTCTCCTCTGCAAAACGGCAACCCGTCACACACGAGACAATTAGAGAAAAGCGGTAATTGAGCGTAGGTGCTTTTCACACGTATATGCTAATGTGTTAGGGCAACTCTGCGAAAACATTACCATATAAGGAGCGTGACGTCACGACCGTGGGAAAATTTATTGTTTACAACAGTAAATCGTCAATTATAAAGTTTTTTAAACGAACAAAAGTATTTCTTAGTTAAATTTGATGCGCTGATCCTGAATTTCATGTTGATATAACTCTCAAATCGATATTTGTTAGTCAAATCTAATCTGTAAGTTAACATTGTTAGTTATTTTGCAATAAACAACAATATTGTTATTTCAAGTATACGATTACAATCTCGACGTATTGAAACAGAAAAGCAAGAATTTGACACTATGATAACCTATTATTCACAGAGTTATCAATAAATAAACAATTTATAATTTTTTTAAACAATTAAAACAACACTGTTAGATAGCAAATCGATCACACGTATCTGTAAAATTGATGATTATGATTGTCACTAATTTGCTGATTTTTAAACTGCTAAAAAAGAAATTTGCAAATCTGTTTTTTAATTATTATTCAAAATTAGAGAGCAACATTAATCATCTTTTATATGGATAACAATCTTCTAACCACAAGCAATTTTTCCATGTAAAAATTTTCCATAATTTTATTGTAAAAATGGCGTAATTTGATTATTAAATTGTATAGCTTATAACTTTAAGAGGCGATTTTTCCTCGAGATGCAATTTATGTTAAAAAATTCATCTTTTCCAGTTTAATTTTTTAAATCGCATAATTGTAATTTCGATCGAGCCATTTTGCGATAAAACGTATACAAAATTTGCGTCAATGAAAAAAATAGCGTTATAGGGGCTACCAAGCGTAGAAAGGAGCCCATTTCACATGTATAAATTCGCTCGTCGTTGCGGCAAGAGGACTCACTTTCCTACCTTGCTTAGCAGCGCGAGCACTGTGTAGAAATAAAGCCTCAGCTATTTCCTGAGACGAATTTCTTTTCAGTGGTTAGCCTGTTGAACTCCTTTCCTACTGATCTCTAAGAGCTCAACTCATGAGACTATCTCTCTCATGAGAAAAAAGCAGCCTTAGAGATCTTCCCTCCTGAAACATATTTATTGTTGAGAAGTCAAATTGAGCGATGATCGCGGCGCTGTCGGGCCTCTCCCCGATAGATGCGATTGCTATCAATTGCACATCGAAGCAGCTCATCGAGTTGGCAAGCCTCGTGGTTTGCCACTCAAAAGATTTTCTTTTGTTATTTAGATTGCGCGCGTGTCAACTTCTTGCTTTTTTCGGAGACGTAATTGCGAATTTAATGTAAAGAGTCCGAACTATTATTTTAATAACGCGAGATACACTCAAACGTTACAATAATTCATCATCATCATCAGTAGAAATAGCAGATTCAAATATAGTTGTAAACGGTTGCATTCTAAAATTTAATTCATTAGCAGTACTATTGCAATATCTAGATTTCTAGGGAGTGTCAGCTGTTACTTCTGACTAGGAAACTTTATCGAATGCGATTTTCTTCTCCTTTTCTGTTGGCTGCTCAGTAGTAGTAGTAGCGTTACTTTTATCAGTAGTTATCTCTACAAATTTCTTCAACGGATCAACCATAGGCTTCAAAGTTTCATGCAATGTCTTTTCTAAATCAGCTATGCCACATTTTATTAGTTGATACTTGCGTCTTACAGCATCACGAGCCTCGGATAATTGCTCGACCATCTTCTTTTCTGTTTCAAAGTCAGCCATGTTCATACTCGTAATTTCAAAAGTTAAATAATCTGCATCCGCTCACTCTGCTATATTTATAGCAAAAGAATCAAATCCCTTTCTATATCGTCCATGATTTATTGGTCTGTCTCTGTCGATAACCAAAAACCCATGATTATCATCTCTCCAACATTTTAACAAATTGCTTTAAACTTCTTAAAAGGCATATCTGAGTTAACATGATCGTTGTAAATATGTTTAATATTCACGTCATCTTGGCGAAACAAAACAAGTAAATTCACATTATCTCGAATGAGATGCTTTGGAATGCAAGCGTACGATTGACAGAGATAGAAACTATCTACTTTTTTATGTCTACCCATACAGAAGAAGGCTCTTACGTTATCTTGCTTCTCAGTGGCTATATCGTCAAAAATCATGATAGAATTTGGTCGTGTTTTATCTGGTGAAACAACTGTCTCATGCTCGCTGAAAGCATGATACTCTATACCATTAATAGGCTCTAGTAAATCTTTCAAAAATTTATACTCGGATTGATTAAGGGATTTTGAGTAAATATATACGTTCTCAAATCTAAGACCATTAAGATGAGTGATTAATGTTAATAAACAATTAGTTTCTCCGCAGCGACTAGGTCCGCAGAAAACGGCACCTATACTGTTAGGCAATAATTCACCATGTTCTTTTTTTCTGCTTTTCCGTCTCTACCACTCCATCGAAATTAATGACTTGAAGCTAAAGAGGCTGTTCTTTGAAATCCATATTGTTTACTCGTCATCAACACCTCAATGAATGAGTTTGTTAGGTATAAAAAGACTGCTTATATATCTTTATTTCAATAATATTATGTCTTTCGAAGAAGTATGATCACGTACTTGTGATGTTAATATCACTTATTATTTATATTGTTCATACTCTCGTGGTTGTCGCGTTAATGAGTAAGAATTCGTTTTAGTATTGAATTTGAAAAATTATACAATATGTGTGCCCGTGTGTGTGTGTGCGCGCGCGCGTGTGTGTGTGTAATAATTTTAAGTATAATCAAGGATAAACCTTGCTTACTTTTACTTTTTAATTTCTTATGGCCCAAAGTGTTCCATAAGTAGAGCTTAAGTCTTTTAATTGAAAGAATGTTATTCAGCCCAATTTCTCATATCGCGAAATGTTCTATGAGTGGAACGTAAATTATAATAGAAAAAGAAAGGATTGCGTAGCTAATCACTAGAGAGCAACAATTTAGGTATAAACCAAGTTTATTCAATCTCGAGCGCTCACTTTGCAAGGATAGGAGAGAATACCAGCCTGTGCAAAATTCAGCATATTTATACAAACACTTTTCCGCCTTTTTTATTTTATTATTTTCGCAGTATAGTATTTTCGTAGGACAGCCCTCTTCATACTGTATACGTAAATGTGCAACATTTTCTCTTGTTTATAATAGAATAGACAGCGTTAAAGAAAATTCAAATCGTGTAAAAAATACACAACTTGATATAGATAATTTAAGCATAATTTACACTTATCGCAAAAATCGCAGTTGAAAGTTATTAACCAATGAAATTAGTTAATAATATTTCAATAATAATCAATTTTCGTATTTTTGCAAAATCTTATAATGTAAATATAACATTTGTTAATTAAAATTAATAAATTGTTACGTCCGGAATTTACAAATATTTAATTAAATTTACTTGAAAAATCAGTCTAGAGTAAGCGAAGCTTGGCAAAATTATCGAAAGAAAAAGAAATAAAAAGAGAACTTGTCATAGCGGGTACCCTTCGCTCCCTTTTGGATTGTTGTTTCTTTTGCGATTTGTCGATCTACAGTTCGACGTTTGACAAGAAATGGAATATGCCTAAAGCACCGCTCACAACCAGTCACATTTCACAAGACGAGAAGGATTATCGGAAGTTTCGGCTTACGAAACTCGTATGTTGAACTTTACTGATTTTAAGAGATATCGACACCTTTATTAGATTTACACCTTTACTTTGACGTTTACAAGAAGAGAAATGTTTCGGTTTAAGGTGAACTTTAATGATTTTAAGAGACATCGACACCTTTTTACTTCGACGTTTCGTGCACCTTGTTACCGTTCCACTGCCGATTTCCGAGTGACGCGAGTCCTCCTGCAATCGAGGAAAAAGCCCCGCGATCACCCGCCCACTAGCGTATTAACTAATGTCACCGGCCAATGGGCTAATTGCTTAATCAGCTTCGCGAGTCGTTGCTTATTCTATTCAGCAATTCTCGCGAAAGCATGAAAAAAGAGAACTGTCTCTCCCACCTTCGCGACGTGCTTTTGTCAAAAGCGCATATTAGATGGAAAGCTTTACGCGACTTCCGTTCTCCGCGGGAAACGGCATCGACTTACATGCACATTCCGTCTGGAGATCGATTCGTACCAAAACTGCTGAAAGCGGGGAACCGCGCAGTTAGCCGTTTGCGTGAGAAAGACTAAAGGTCACACGCCAACTGCTACTTCGACAAAATATCAGTGTTTGATATCTGGCTTGGTTAGGACGTGATATAAATTATAAAGATGTCGTTATGTACAAAATTAATCCATTAGACGCTGCTCGTAAAGAATACAATATCGCTTATTCGCAAAATCGAGAGGGTATTGCGACAATAAATAAAGCTGACGAGATTCTAGATAAAAAAGCTTGGGAATAAAAAAAAATTCTAAATAAAAAAGTGCTACTAAAGATAGTAGTTTTGGTGAGAAAGCAGCTGCCTTCACAGTAGTCAACATTATGAAAGTTAAAAGTAAGCTTGGTATGGGAGTTGACATGATGAAAGGTAAAAAGAAACGAGATAAAGGATTTAAAAAACGCCAAGCACGAAAGAAATGTAGAAAAAGCAAAGCCATCAGTTACATGCCATAAAATTATTAAGGCGGCCTCGAAAAGTAATGTGCCTAACAATTCGTTTGACTATAAAAGGAGCCACAGAAGCTGTGAAAAAGGCCGATGGTAGAAATAAAATAAATATATCATGTATTTTACCTATTCCCGGTAAAGTTTATGTAGCGCTTCCTTTTCTAATTCCATTATTTGCTGCTTTAAGCGCCACTGCAGCTCTAGCCGGAGGAGCTGCTTCAATAGCGAAAGCTGTGAACAGCGCTAAAGCTGCCCAAAGCGAGCTGAAAGACAATAAAATAATTTATCTGAAACCTCATAGTAAAGCTCATGGTCTCCACCTCAAACGACATATGAGCGGACAAGGTTTAAGAAAAAAAAAATTCTTCGAAATACTTTTGCCTAAACACGCTGTGACTGATTTAAATATAAAAAAATATGCTAAAATACTAACAATTACAAATTTTTGAGGTATTTTCATGTTTAACGATTTACCATCAGACGAACCTCACTATCAAGAATCAGCTGTTATTAATTTAGATGATAAAAATGGACCAGGTTCGTACTCGGTGGCATATAAAAAGAGAGGTGACGAAGTTATATACTTTGATAGTTTTGGCGATCTTCAACCTCCTATAGATTTATTACTCTATCTCAAAGTTAAAAGAGTCAAATATAACCATGTGAGATATCAAGATTTCAATAACTATAACTGCGGACATCTTTGCTTACAATTTCTTTCGAATAAATTATAAATCGATGTAATGAATGAAAAAACAGTCATTTGAAGAAAAACTCTGATAGAGAACACACTAACATTGAGTCTGTCAGGAAGTTCATCAGTTCTTGAAGCAAATTACGAGAGTCGCTTGAAAAGTCATTGCAAAAATAAAAACTGCTTGATTTTTTTTAATAAATCTTTTTTATTTTTCAACATAGTATCCTTTTAGGGTTATACACTTCATCCAACGCTGCTCTAGTTTGTTAATCCCTTCCAAATAATAGGATTTGTCCGAGTCTGTAAAATAGGCATTCGGTTTTGTAATCACCACCTCGTTTGAATAAAATATTTTCCCCGCCAGCCATTTTTTCATATTAGGAAACAAATAGTAGTCCGACGGAGCCAAGTCTGGAGAATAAGGGGGATGTGAAACGAGTTCGAATCCTATCTCCATCAGTTTTGCAGCCACACCTGCTGAGGCGTGAGCTGGCGCATTGTCGTGGTGGAAGAGGACTTTTTTGTGGGCCAATCGTGGACGTTTCTCTAGCAACTCGGTTTTCAAACGATCCAATAACGATGAATAATATCCGCCTGTAATTGTTTTACCCTTTTCCAGATAGTCGATGAAGATTATTCCTTGCGAATCCCAAAAGACAGTCGCCATAACCTTCCCGGCCGAAGGAATTGTCTTCGCCTTTTTCGGAGCAGATTCCCCCTCGGTAACCCATTGTTTAGACTGTTCTTTGGTCTCAGCAGTGTAGTGATGTATCCATGTTTTATCTACAGTGATGAAACGATGCTTAAAGTCTTGCGGGTTTTGCTGGAACAGCTGCAAACCATTCTTGCAACACTTCACACGATCTCGTTTTTGGTCAATCGTGAGCATTCGCGGCACCCATCTAGCGGATAGCTTTTTCATGTCCAAATGTTGGTGCAAAATATTATGTACCCGTTCGCTCGAGATGCCTACAGTACTAGCAATTTCACGCACCTTCACTCTTCTGTCAGCCATCACCATATCATGGATTTTATCAATGATTTCTGAAGTGGTAACCTCAACATGGCATCCAAAACGTTCAGCGTTTTTTGTGCTCATATGGCCACTCCGAAAATTTTGAAACCACTTATAAACCATTCTAATCGAAGGTGCACAATCACCATAATGTTTATCAAGCTTCTGTTTAATCTCCTGAGGCGTTTTGCCTTTGAAAAAGTAATGTTTAATCAATACACGAAATTCTTTTTCGTCCATTTTTTTACAACCACTCGATTTCTTTGATTGAAACGAATGTAAAACGCAAAGTCATTGGCCGATCTGGCTGAAACTTCTTGTGTGCTCTTCCAAGATATGCCACTAACTGAAAATAACCTTGATATGCACAAGTAGCGCCATCTCTCTGACTTTGCACGGACTTTTCAAACGACCCTCGTATTTTCCGACAATCGAGCCTGATAAAAAATATGTACTAAGCTTAATGGAGCTATTAACATTTAATTCAATACCAAATATTGATATTGGCAATAATAAATTTTACGTTGGTGAACACGAAATCGTTTTACCAACAGGTATCTATGAGAAGATAATGAGAGTTTTCTATAAGAAACGCTAACGCTTAACGAAATATCAATTAGTTTGAAACCAAAAAGTAATACTCTACGTAGTATTATTCTGTGTATTCATAAAATAAATTACTAATCAGAAGACTCTATTGGTTCAATTTCAGGCTTTACTAGACGAGAGCTATGTGCAAACGAAACTCATAGCTCTGATTTACCTGTAACTATACTCAAAATGAACGCTTTACACGTAGAGTGTATTATTACTACTACAGGTTCTTATATAAACGAACGTAAAGTACGTACTATACATGAATTTTTTCCAGCAGTAGCCTGGATATAAAATGATTGAAGTACCTTCACACATAATTTATTTGCCCGTCGCCATGAGAAGTATAGATCATTTAGAAATATGTTTTGTTGATCAAGACGGAAACTTAGTTAATTTTCGAGGAGTCATCATAGTTCGTGTTCACATCGATGCAATATCGTGATGGGAATCTTATTTAACAACAAAATCGGACGAGGACATATGAATAGACTGAAATGTTAGTCAGTTATCAGTTGACCGCAAGCTATCACAGCGCTCACACGTCAGACAATTCAGTTTCTGAAAAGTTTAGAACTAAAAGTAATAGAAAATACATCTCTTGGCGGGAAAGATCGTGTATATTAGTGTGTTGCTTACATCAAAATGGACAAGATTCTAAATATGAGTTGATAACTCATTACGAAGTTCATTTTCATTAACCTTATTCATCATCACATTTCAATAATAATGATCAAGTTAATATCTCAATTCAACATCAAGATTTATTCATACTTCCATCTCGCAGTATGATCCATATTTGCGGCAGATTAACTTAGAAAAATGGAAATGTAGCAGTTAAAGCTACATTAGTTAGTAATGCTATATGTCATTTGTTCGAGAAGATACGATAGGAGAAAAATGCTTTTGAAATAGATAAAGTAAAAAATGTTGACTTGACAAACCTTATGAAGAACTGGTTATCACTTAATCCGAGTCAAAGTTTAATTACTGAAAATGTTGGTTAAACTAGTAACAAAGAAGTATCGCTTCCAAATAACGAAGTTTATTTCGATGTTACTATCGTATATCCCTCAGTATGCTGCTTGGGTTTGCTAAAGATTATCGAAAAATCGTAGTAAATGTCAAACATGAATTTATTATTACAATATTGAGAAATGATTTGAATGCTACCATAACTGTACCTTCCAATACAAATGGACTAATTACTTATGAAAAAATTAAAATTACTTTGAATAAAATTGAATGGTTAATGCCATATGTAATAACAGCCGATAAAGAAAAAATCAAATTACTTTATCAAATTAGTCGTGATAGAACAATTACTATGAGTTATCGCATTTGGAAGTTATACGAGTATCCAAAATTATCTCGCACATCTAAACATGTTTGGAGTGTGGAGACATCAAATTAATTGGAAAAACCTTGTTTCGTTATTTTAGCCTTTCAAACACAATGAAAAAATGAAGTAAATGCTTCTGCTAGATACTTTGATCATTGTAACGTTTGTGATATTAAATTATTTCTAAGCTCTCAATCCTATCCATATAAAAATCTCAATTTAAACATTAATCAAAACCAGTATGTAGTACTGTATGATATGTACGCCCACTTTCAGAGCTCATATTATGGAAAAGAAAATGAACCATTGCTTAATAAAATAAATTTCATCGAAAAATTACCGTTAAAAATAATCGTAAGAGATTATTCGAAACAAAATAAATCTATCAAAAGTGCTCCTGTAGACATCCGCCTCGGATTCAACTTGCGAGAATATTTTTCTGACAATGCTATAACCTATTGTTTAGTTCTACACGATCGAATTGTACAATATAATCCAATCAGCGGTGACGTGAAGAAATTGATTTAATAGAGTTTACTCTCTAAATAAAATGTAATTCATACAATTAAATATAAGCTAAATAAAGAAATATGTCAGCTACTGTATATCACGTTGAATTTTATGAATAAAAGCATTTTTATTTCAAATATATAAGTTTTTAATCAATACCTAAATATTACAACATAACTATATGTAACTTTGTCACTTACTCTCTCTCGTCCGCTAGGACAAAGGACTGATATCTCCATTTCTTTTTACCACTAGTTCTCTTCTCTCTTTCTTCTCTACATCTCTAATATAGTAGCATACTACTGTTCTCCCTTTCCTCTCCAAGCTAACTATAGCTACACGCAAGCTTTATAAGACTCTTGCGTGCTAATATACGTAGACATACGTAGATATACGTAGACATTCTTTGAGTGAGATATGACGTTCGTATTTCCTCTAAAACTATATATATTAAAGTAAAACAAATAATGTATAACGTAATAGCAGTCTTATTCATTGTAAATAAGATAAGGTATGTACGTTTCTAGGTATAACTGCTTCTGAAAGTAGTGGAGTAGCTTGATCACACTCAAACCGACTGTGATCTGCATTTGTGATAGACATAGCCAACTTAAGATAAGAGGGTAGGTAATAAGCATACCTGCTCTCTTTCTCTCTCTCTCTCTCTCTCTCTCTCTCTCTAACAGACTTAACCCATTTCTTCCCAATCGACCATGAGACTACCGATTGGTTTATCGTTTTGTAAAATGGGTAGGATCGCTTGAAATCGACATGCAAAATACCATTTCCGAAGCAAAAAGACTTGCTCTTTCCGAATCTGCAAACAGATTTCCAAAATTTTGCGATCCAAAAACAATATGGCGGCTCAAACTTAGTGAAAATTTCATTTTTTATTTTAACTGAATTTCCTTTTTTTTCGAGTAAAGTATGTAACGTATACCTAATAAACAATTTTATTTCACTATTAGTATGGTTGTAGAACTTCTGTTATCGATTATTGATATTTTTGAAAATCCAAAATTTAAAATGGCGGACGAAAAATTGAAAAATTCTGAAAAATGAAGGAAAATGAGAAAATATATATTTCTTGTGTTTTTGAGGGTGCTGATTTGATATTTTATGTTACTTTTTGAAAATTCTTGCATCGAAAATCAATATCGAGCATTCGAAATAGCTGATAAACTTAATTTTTTTTTACTTGAGTTTTTTTTTTATAAAGTACACATTTTTATATGCTTTCGAAGCTAATAAATTGATATTTTATTATATATAGTTATAAATCATTTTCAGTGTAAAAATTATGTTCAGTGAATAGTAGTAGTAAATAATTGAGTTACTGAGATGTTGAAAAAGTATTATGATAACTGTCAAAACATTTACAACATATGTATTTATCGCATTTTTCGCAAAAGTTGTTAGTACGTTGGTTATCACACTTTTCTCCTGATTTACATGTTTGTTGTGTATATTTTTGATGCAAACCATGGTAGGATCTGAAACATTGAACACAATAATGTTCTTTACAATCATAACAATAATAAGTAGTTCGATCTGTACATACCTTACATACTTTGCGTACCTTAGGAATCATGACGAGTGAATGTTGAGATGGTGATTCTTCGCTTCGTTTCAAGTATACTCTTATGACATTCGAGACAAACTCTTTAGCTGATATTTTCTTACTATGCACTAAATTATATAAGACCATACCATTAGTTAGTGATGATTGTAAAACCTACAAAACATAGGCCATGTCCACTTTTTACAATGAATAGTTTGGTCGAAAATCACTGCAATGTTGATCATGAAGATCAACACCCCCCATAAACATATTATAAATTATAAAAACCAAAGGAAACTCTAGTGGAATTTTTTTTTTATACTTTTATCAGTTCTTTCCACTTCAGATCGTGGTGTAACACAGCTTGCAGTTGAAATGATAGAAACATTTTTAGAATCCTTTACTGTAACATAGTTTATGCCACTAGTTACTTCGTGAGTTACTACATAAGTACCACGCTCAGATTTTTTATCGATGGTATGTTTGTTTTTTTAAAGTATCAAGTTCGGAAACTACTTCTTGTTTGTTAGCTTTCTGTTTTGTTTGCTTGCCTGCTTTCAAAGTTGATTTTTTCTTTGTTAGATTATTTATTTTGTTTTTTACATTTTTTGCATTATTTTTTTTCGTTGCTTTCGTATATTTTTCTTTTACTTTTTTAGCTGCTTGTTTTTTAGCTGTTTGTTTTTTAGCTGCTTGTTTTTTAGCTGTTTATTTGTTAGTCAATCTTTTAACAGTTTTAACTTTATTTGAAATTAGAGACTTTGTTTTTCTTTTATTTTTCTCTTGCTTAGAAGCTAATAATTCTTTGAACATATTTTTAGTAAAAACTCGCTCGTCTCTTACTGTCCCAGTTGCTCTGAGACCATGTTTTTTCAATCGTACGAGTAAATGAGGTGAACTAAAATAATTGTCAAAACTGACGTGGTATTTCAAAATTTCATCTGCCGACTTTCTCTCAAAAAATTCTTTTAACATTTTCATCACTACTCTAGAACCCAAAGCACATTTTTCTTCGCTACTTGAATCGTGACCACAGTAAATATCAAAATCTAATAAATATCCATGAATTGTACAAAGCGCCCAAAGCTTTATTCCAAATAGTACAGGTTTATTTCTTATAAATTGTTTGAGTATGGCACGACCAAAAAATTTAACCATCATCTCATCGATCGAAAGGGCAGAACAAAAAAAATCAAATTGCTGAATATTTTTTCGAAAAATGTTTATTATTTTTCTGACTCTCCATACTCTATCTGCATCATTTCTATCTTCTTTTTTATTCATTGTAAAGAGTGACCCAAAATTTCGCCCGTTTCGTCGACCTCGGGAATTCGATTAAAAAGTGGTCTAAATAATAGCTTATGGCGATACTTTAGAGTAGAACAAATTTCAAGTTGAGCGTAGGTTTTGTTTTGGAGATATGACGAGTCGAACCTGTTAGTTAACCTGTTCACGCCGAGATGAATCAAACATTCTTGACAATCTTGTTCATTATGTTCAAGGTTCTCAAACACGCAAAATATATTCCTATATAAAATCTTCTATTCTTTTCGAATCTGTCATTAGATATTGTTCAAGTGAGGTATAGCCGATTTTACAGAAAAAAAACAGGATTTTAGCCGAAAATATTCGATCAATCGGTATCTTTATACTATAGAGTTAGCAAATCTTGATAGATAATCCAAAGTATTCGAACGGGAGGCCTTTGAATTAATAAGTAAATGTATATTTCTAAGAAAGATTAGGTTTGGTTATATTACTGAAATGCACATTATTTCAATAATATATAAGCCTCTTCACCACGACACGGTACTAATCCACGAAGAGGTTTGTTTTTTTTGTATTTTTTTTGTTGTAATTTTTACTTGTTTTGTTGTTTTTTGTAATTTTTTTTCTTTTTTTCTTTTTTCAGCCTTTTTGTATTTTTTTAAAATTCACAAATAAATTAATTTCTGAAGCGAATCTTAATAGCAAGTGTATTTAAGTATGCGAATCTACTTCTTTACGTATAGAAATAGATATGTCACAAATATCTGGATTCGGTATATGAACTCCTTCATACTGTGCGTAACCCAGATACCAAACGATTGTCATAACATGGCTGCAACAACCAACTGCCCGTGAACCACTTTCACAGGTACAGTAGTACTCCAGGATTGAATCTCTTCCAGTCTTTGCTTTATCGACTAGGATAAAAATGTGATGATATTTTCCACTACGATATCGGGATTTCATGTAAGCTTTGATAAGTAAAGGATTGTTGGCATCAATCTCATATCTAGCATAGTCCAAGGTAGCTGTTCGGTGTCTCGGTGGTGGAGAAAACTTTTGTACTAAGAATATGCCTTCATTTGTATGCTCTGCATAGTAAGAAGCTGCATTTCTTGTTTGATAAGGACCTAAACCTAAGTGGTACAAGTGATCTAAGGTTAGTCTAGGGAATTGCAATCTTCGATTATTCTCTTCATTATCCAATACGGTGTACTCGATGTCAAGATAGGGAGCTTTAAGTTGAGAAAGATTATAAAATCCTGAGCAATAAGTTTCAGACGGTTTGGGACGTTTACTCGTGATTTCATTATTTGAGCAATATCCTGATGAAGCTTGTCCCTTAAGATAGGTTTATGAAATAAATTCAAAAGTGCAAAAGCAATTAGTAGATAGCCGAAATCATGATTTAATGTTGCATTATGGGCTGGCAAAGCAAAATATTTGAACTTTTTTTTGAGGCGGCCGAAAACTTGTTCAATAATCCAGCGACATTTTGTGACAAATCTAGACATATTTGCTTCCATCGTCTCAAGTTGGCCAAGTCCAGGGCAATGAACATTTAATTTCTTACTTTCTGTTAAAAAATGCAAAACGTCCCTAAAACCTCTGTCAACCAAAATATGATCACCTTCTGCAATCGTATGCAATTTGTCTGCCAACCTACAGAAACAATCTTCTAAAATAGTTGCATCATTATGTCGTGCGTCAAACGGACCCAGTACAAATAGAATATATCCATCAGGCGCACAAGCCACCATGGGTTTCACTAAAGGCATCTTCTTTTGTTCACTCCAAAGTTGTTTCTGTCCTGCGAAGTTAGATGATTTCTGAACTAGCCGATACGTAGCATCAAAAACAAGACATGCCTTGTCATCTATTATATCAAATAATATTTTTGCCATTTCAGTGTTATGTGATAATAACACTGAGCGATAATTATTATTTATGAATTGGGGAACTAAGTTCTTTAGAAGATCTTCTCTGGCTAAATTCATATAATTGGCAATAGTTTGATCGCTAACTCCGAAGAGAAATGCGAGTTGATTATTAGAAAGACTTGTACGTAACTTGCACAAGAGAACCGCTATGTGTTTAGGTTGACAAGTTTTAGCATAAGAACAAATTCGTTGAAATTCTATTATACTATAAGCAAACAAATCTTTAAATATTTCATCACCAATACGATCTATTGCGTTGATGTCAAATACATCTTTTTGAGAGCTTTTCATTTCTTGATAGTATTTGTACATTATATTAGAAACATTTTCTTGTTCCTTTTCACTGACAATTGCAGATATTTGCTTAACAAGTGGCCAATAATTAGGAATACCAATATGTGAACTACACATGCGTGAGTCTGGGAGAATCAAGAATTTGTAGTTCATAAGGAGCTCATGGGAAATCGCTTTCGGTACAGAAATCAAGTTCTGAATATTCTTACAGCCAAATGTACATCTCCCGTGAGAGCTATTGCCTCTACGATAAATTGACAAATCAGGCGTGTCTGATTCAGTTAATTGTGATATTTTCGGTTTTTTGGATATTTCATAACAACTTTTACATAGCTGACCATTTTTCGGCATATCACGTAGAACTTCTAGTTTTCGTTTCTTAGCATTTTGAGTTTGGCGTAAACAATTAATCGTCAATAATGGATTCTCTAAATGACTCATTCCATAAAACTTGTCATTTTTTGAGCGTTTTTGCTCGTTACAACCTAAGCATATTTTGAATGGCATAGTAGATGAAAAAAAAATAATTGTCTCAAAGTATATATATATAGATTTGCGCCTTCCGAGAATTGACACGTCGCAGTTTTCGGTTCAGAGGAGCCGCGAGGCCAAAAGGGGAGGATGTGCCTTTAATAGCGTTTACATTGCCCTGACTGTTTACGTTTGGTGCCCCTCAATTGGAGTCGAAGGTCAGAAACAAAACCGAGCTGAAAAACTTCGACTGTATTAAAGATTTTTTTTAAATTGATTTTGATGTAGGCGAACCTGTTGAGCGTCTGGGCGAGCAGGAGGCGCGCCAGGTTGCCCTTGACCTACAGGGTTCGGGGCTCCTGGCGAAGCTGATCAGATGTTCTTGGCCTGGGCGAAGGAGAGCGCTGAGAAGCACTGGTTGAGGGGATAGGGAAGAAATAAATAAACACGAAGTGATTATTTAGGAAACCAAAAATCAAGTTGTTGCGCAAGAGAGCCTGCGGGTGGGTTATTACAATTCTATTGCATGCATACAATTATGTATCCTTACAATAGTTTGGATAAGATTAGATATTATTTAAGAAAACATCATATCGTGATGAAATCCTTCTAGAAAACTATGATATCCATTTGTCGAAAGGTGAAAACAACTACACTTTTTGCAAGCGATGAGTTTACATTTTCATCACTCAAACTATGTAAAGTAATATACGCAACTATTTCTTAAGAGAAGTTTTCCACCGTCGGCTCGACAGCACCTAAATTCAGCAGAGATCTGATTGTTCGCTAAACCCAGCAACTCCTAGAAATGCTTGGTATATAAATCCATCCATTTGGTATGTTTTTAGTATAAAAATACCGATTAATCAAAGATTTTTAGCAAAAATGCTAATTATTTTCTACAATACAAGTTTAACTCGTCATATCTCAAAAATAGAAACTATGCTCAACTTGACATTTCGTCTACTTTAAAGTATCCCCATAAGCTATCATTTAGTCCACTTTCGAATTGAATTCATGAGGTCGACGAAACGGGCGAAAAATTGGGTTTTTTTTGGGTCACTCTTTATTTTTTATATTTTCAAATTTATTACGCGACATGGTTTCAGAAACTGTATCGGAATGGTACAAAGAATCGTTAGACCAATAATCGCTATAACATTTAAGACTGTTGATAATAGAAAACATAACATAACAATGAATTTATTCAAATCATCAGTATCAATATCTAAATCATTTTCAGCACTTGCTTCAATTATATAATATTTTATTTCATCTGAAAAAAATAACTCAAACAACTCATCGCATGTTTTTTCACGCAAATTATTTTTTATCTCCTCATCCAAAAATATTTCTGATTTTGGTATCGAATCATAAAATTTTTCTCCATCTTTCCATACATACTCATGTGAAGGTTCTAGTTTTTTATTTGAAGAAATGAGGGATTCGTCAGCTATTTGATACTCTTCTGGACAATTGCGTCCTTCAATAATCTGAACACTGTCAGCTGAATCGTTTTCATTGTTTGATTCATCTCCACTTCTAATATCATCAGGAATCACAGCAACGTTTCTAAATAAACTTTCGGGTAAATTAGAAAACGTTTTATCTGTTCTGTCAACATGATCGGAATCTAAATCCATAAGCTCAGTAGTTTCAACAGTAATGCTACTGTCTGATTGCTTTGCGTTTTTCTTTGGCATACTTCACATCAGATGTTATTTTGTAAAGTTATTCAAAATTATAATATTATGAGGTTCAAAAATATTATAATAAATCAATCGCAGTAGTAATCGAAGTTTTTATATAAATTATTATTATTGTAATACAATAGTAATGTGAATTTTGTAGTTTATTTTTTTTAAGTATATAAATTTGCAAAAATATCGGGTACCTATATGGATTTAGGCTTACAGATTTTACTGCAAGTACAAAAAAATGACTGTTCGCCACCTAGCGGCCGTTTTATAAGTGAAATATGATTTGAAATAATTTTATTGTAACTTTTATTATTTAGAAAATTAATGAATGCTAAACCTGTGGATTTTCTCTAGAAAAAATATATTTATAAAATAAATTAAGTTTATCAGCCATTTCGAATGCTCGATATTGATTTTCGATGCAAGAATTTTCAAAAATCAACACCAGATATCAAATCAGCACCCTCAAAAACACAAGAAATATATATTTTCTCATTTTCCTTCATTTTTCAGAATTTTTTAATTTTTCGTCCGCCATTTTAAATTTTGGATTTTCAAATATATCAATAATCGATAACAGAAGTTCTAAAACCATACTAATAGTGAAATAAAATTATTTATTAGGTATACGTTACATACTTTACTCGAAAAAAAAGGAAATTCAGTTAAAATAAAAAATGAAATTTTCACTAAGTTTGAGCCGCCATATTGTTTTTGGATCGCAAAATTTTGGAAATCTGTTTGCAGAATCAGAATGAACAAGTCTTTTTGCTTCGGAAATGGTATTTTGCATGTCGATCTCAAGCGATTCTATCCATTTTACAAGACGATAAACCAATCGGTAGTCTCATGGTCGATGGGGAAGAAATGGGTTAAGCGAAAATGACTAGGGTAGCAGACAAGGACTAACGGGGATTCGAGCAAGTATAGCTCTCCTCCATGGAGAGAGAAAGAGAACCGAAAAATCTCCTTTATGAGAGAATAGTCACGCTATGCTAGAGCGTGGGAGAGAGAGAGAGAGAAAATGCCGCCAAGCCAAGCTGAACACGTGCTCCCCTCCTCCGCACGCTCGAGCCCTATACCAAATGTATGAGTGTGGCTAATATCCACATTAAGCATTCTCTAAAATACGTGTGGCATTGGCTCTAGTGGTAGAGCGCTAACCTACCAACCCAGAGGACGCCGGTTCCAATCTCCGATCTGTCTGTTCATTTTTTTCACTTATCATTTTCTATTCATTTTCAATGTATCAATAAAATTATCAATAATATTTATAACTTTTTAAGAATATATTTAAATAAATGAGACAGAAAGCACTAGGTGTGGTCTCTAGAGACTATAAGCCCTAGGAACCTTCCTAAAAAAATATATATAATTATTAACATTAATAATTAATAATTATTAACATTAATAATAATTAATAATTATTAACATTAATAATAATAACATTAATAATGATTAATAATAATTAACATAAAAGGGATAGGCCAGGAAACCAAAGGGTTAAGCTAAGGAGCACCGCAGATATTGTTAATAATAATTATTAACAAGAAAGTGTTAGACCAGGGGACCAAAGGGTTACGGACACCGGGCAGAGTGGTCTGAAACAGACATTGCTATACTACTATCAGTAGAAATATACAAGTGTATAATTCGATCGAAGAATCAAAAACAGTATGCAGATTGCATTTTTATAATTAACTCAGGACTCTCAGCCGTAATTCAATTAAAACTTCGATCTTCAGCTCATCATCAAAACTTCAATTTGACAACATTTCGGATGTGCAGCTTTTCCTTCGTATAAATTTCATATGTCAAATTTGTAATTTCGCAAGAGTCATTTACTACACACCGCGTATTAAATATTTATTTGTAATTGTTTTAACTTCAACATATACAGAATATAATGAATCTTTAAACTCTTTATTTTATTTTATACGAAATTGTCGACTCGAGTGATTTTAACTCTGCTGTTGGTGTGGAAATGCGCGTACAAGTTTCTATGTCGTATTCACAATACGCATCATTCAGTCTAACAGTTCCACGGCAAGGTATAAGTTCGATCACCTACCTACCGGTGACCAGCTACTGAGACCTGTTATAAACTGTTATAATCATCAATACAGGACTATCAAATTCTAGATCAACAGAATCACTTGTAGGTAGCGAAATATAATGCCACCCTTTACTGAAAGTTAAATTAGATTATTTTTTTCCTTTATTTCGTCTCAATTCATTTTATGCCATCATTATTATTCTTATTATTTTTTCTCTCTGACACTTGACATCATTTCCCCTCGCCTCTTCCCGAAATGTAATAACAAATCCCAAAAAATCATCGCACTATTTCGATACAATGATTAAGTATAACTTATTGAACTATTGATTTCGTCTTCATCAAAATTAACTCCAAGTTATTGAAACCTAGAACTTGAAATCATTATTTTTAGATTATGAATGAAAATAAAGAATATTTGTAAAAACTGTCTGCATGCTTGGAATAACGATATATACGAGGGTGGTCCGATATGTACTTAGCCTACAAAAGAAAAACGAAAATTTTGGAAAAGTGGCGTTTTATTTGTCAACAGAGTCTCCTTTTAGTTCGATACACTTGGCCCAGCGATGCTCCAACTTCGTTAACCCGTCTGAAAAATATGTTTCCTTATAAAATCTTATAATGTAAATATAACATTTGTTAATTAAAATTAATAAATTGTTACGTCCGGAATTTACAAATATTTAATTAAATTTACTTGAAAAATCAGTCTAGAGTAAGCGAAGCTTGGCAAAATTATCGAAAGAAAAAGAAATAAAAAGAGAACTTGTCATAGCGGGTACCCTTCGCTCCCTTTTGGATTGTTGTTTCTTTTGCGATTTGTCGATCTACAGTTCGACGTTTGACAAGAAATGGAATATGCCTAAAGCACCGCTCACAACCAGTCACATTTCACAAGACGAGAAGGATTATCGGAAGTTTCGGCTTACGAAACTCGTATGTTGAACTTTACTGATTTTAAGAGATATCGACACCTTTATTAGATTTACACCTTTACTTTGACGTTTACAAGAAGAGAAATGTTTCGGTTTAAGGTGAACTTTAATGATTTTAAGAGACATCGACACCTTTTTACTTCGACGTTTCGTGCACCTTGTTACCGTTCCACTGCCGATTTCCGAGTGACGCGAGTCCTCCTGCAATCGAGGAAAAAGCCCCGCGATCACCCGCCCACTAGCGTATTAACTAATGTCACCGGCCAATGGGCTAATTGCTTAATCAGCTTCGCGAGTCGTTGCTTATTCTATTCAGCAATTCTCGCGAAAGCATGAAAAAAGAGAACTGTCTCTCCCACCTTCGCGACGTGCTTTTGTCAAAAGCGCATATTAGATGGAAAGCTTTACGCGACTTCCGTTCTCCGCGGGAAACGGCATCGACTTACATGCACATTCCGTCTGGAGATCGATTCGTACCAAAACTGCTGAAAGCGGGGAACCGCGCAGTTAGCCGTTTGCGTGAGAAAGACTAAAGGTCACACGCCAACTGCTACTTCGACAAAATATCAGTGTTTGATATCTGGCTTGGTTAGGACGTGATATAAATTATAAAGATGTCGTTATGTACAAAATTAATCCATTAGACGCTGCTCGTAAAGAATACAATATCGCTTATTCGCAAAATCGAGAGGGTATTGCGACAATAAATAAAGCTGACGAGATTCTAGATAAAAAAGCTTGGGAATAAAAAAAAATTCTAAATAAAAAAGTGCTACTAAAGATAGTAGTTTTGGTGAGAAAGCAGCTGCCTTCACAGTAGTCAACATTATGAAAGTTAAAAGTAAGCTTGGTATGGGAGTTGACATGATGAAAGGTAAAAAGAAACGAGATAAAGGATTTAAAAAACGCCAAGCACGAAAGAAATGTAGAAAAAGCAAAGCCATCAGTTACATGCCATAAAATTATTAAGGCGGCCTCGAAAAGTAATGTGCCTAACAATTCGTTTGACTATAAAAGGAGCCACAGAAGCTGTGAAAAAGGCCGATGGTAGAAATAAAATAAATATATCATGTATTTTACCTATTCCCGGTAAAGTTTATGTAGCGCTTCCTTTTCTAATTCCATTATTTGCTGCTTTAAGCGCCACTGCAGCTCTAGCCGGAGGAGCTGCTTCAATAGCGAAAGCTGTGAACAGCGCTAAAGCTGCCCAAAGCGAGCTGAAAGACAATAAAATAATTTATCTGAAACCTCATAGTAAAGCTCATGGTCTCCACCTCAAACGACATATGAGCGGACAAGGTTTAAGAAAAAAAAAATTCTTCGAAATACTTTTGCCTAAACACGCTGTGACTGATTTAAATATAAAAAAATATGCTAAAATACTAACAATTACAAATTTTTGAGGTATTTTCATGTTTAACGATTTACCATCAGACGAACCTCACTATCAAGAATCAGCTGTTATTAATTTAGATGATAAAAATGGACCAGGTTCGTACTCGGTGGCATATAAAAAGAGAGGTGACGAAGTTATATACTTTGATAGTTTTGGCGATCTTCAACCTCCTATAGATTTATTACTCTATCTCAAAGTTAAAAGAGTCAAATATAACCATGTGAGATATCAAGATTTCAATAACTATAACTGCGGACATCTTTGCTTACAATTTCTTTCGAATAAATTATAAATCGATGTAATGAATGAAAAAACAGTCATTTGAAGAAAAACTCTGATAGAGAACACACTAACATTGAGTCTGTCAGGAAGTTCATCAGTTCTTGAAGCAAATTACGAGAGTCGCTTGAAAAGTCATTGCAAAAATAAAAACTGCTTGATTTTTTTTAATAAATCTTTTTTATTTTTCAACATAGTATCCTTTTAGGGTTATACACTTCATCCAACGCTGCTCTAGTTTGTTAATCCCTTCCAAATAATAGGATTTGTCCGAGTCTGTAAAATAGGCATTCGGTTTTGTAATCACCACCTCGTTTGAATAAAATATTTTCCCCGCCAGCCATTTTTTCATATTAGGAAACAAATAGTAGTCCGACGGAGCCAAGTCTGGAGAATAAGGGGGATGTGAAACGAGTTCGAATCCTATCTCCATCAGTTTTGCAGCCACACCTGCTGAGGCGTGAGCTGGCGCATTGTCGTGGTGGAAGAGGACTTTTTTGTGGGCCAATCGTGGACGTTTCTCTAGCAACTCGGTTTTCAAACGATCCAATAACGATGAATAATATCCGCCTGTAATTGTTTTACCCTTTTCCAGATAGTCGATGAAGATTATTCCTTGCGAATCCCAAAAGACAGTCGCCATAACCTTCCCGGCCGAAGGAATTGTCTTCGCCTTTTTCGGAGCAGATTCCCCCTCGGTAACCCATTGTTTAGACTGTTCTTTGGTCTCAGCAGTGTAGTGATGTATCCATGTTTTATCTACAGTGATGAAACGATGCTTAAAGTCTTGCGGGTTTTGCTGGAACAGCTGCAAACCATTCTTGCAACACTTCACACGATCTCGTTTTTGGTCAATCGTGAGCATTCGCGGCACCCATCTAGCGGATAGCTTTTTCATGTCCAAATGTTGGTGCAAAATATTATGTACCCGTTCGCTCGAGATGCCTACAGTACTAGCAATTTCACGCACCTTCACTCTTCTGTCAGCCATCACCATATCATGGATTTTATCAATGATTTCTGAAGTGGTAACCTCAACATGGCATCCAAAACGTTCAGCGTTTTTTGTGCTCATATGGCCACTCCGAAAATTTTGAAACCACTTATAAACCATTCTAATCGAAGGTGCACAATCACCATAATGTTTATCAAGCTTCTGTTTAATCTCCTGAGGCGTTTTGCCTTTGAAAAAGTAATGTTTAATCAATACACGAAATTCTTTTTCGTCCATTTTTTTACAACCACTCGATTTCTTTGATTGAAACGAATGTAAAACGCAAAGTCATTGGCCGATCTGGCTGAAACTTCTTGTGTGCTCTTCCAAGATATGCCACTAACTGAAAATAACCTTGATATGCACAAGTAGCGCCATCTCTCTGACTTTGCACGGACTTTTCAAACGACCCTCGTATTTTCCGACAATCGAGCCTGATAAAAAATATGTACTAAGCTTAATGGAGCTATTAACATTTAATTCAATACCAAATATTGATATTGGCAATAATAAATTTTACGTTGGTGAACACGAAATCGTTTTACCAACAGGTATCTATGAGAAGATAATGAGAGTTTTCTATAAGAAACGCTAACGCTTAACGAAATATCAATTAGTTTGAAACCAAAAAGTAATACTCTACGTAGTATTATTCTGTGTATTCATAAAATAAATTACTAATCAGAAGACTCTATTGGTTCAATTTCAGGCTTTACTAGACGAGAGCTATGTGCAAACGAAACTCATAGCTCTGATTTACCTGTAACTATACTCAAAATGAACGCTTTACACGTAGAGTGTATTATTACTACTACAGGTTCTTATATAAACGAACGTAAAGTACGTACTATACATGAATTTTTTCCAGCAGTAGCCTGGATATAAAATGATTGAAGTACCTTCACACATAATTTATTTGCCCGTCGCCATGAGAAGTATAGATCATTTAGAAATATGTTTTGTTGATCAAGACGGAAACTTAGTTAATTTTCGAGGAGTCATCATAGTTCGTGTTCACATCGATGCAATATCGTGATGGGAATCTTATTTAACAACAAAATCGGACGAGGACATATGAATAGACTGAAATGTTAGTCAGTTATCAGTTGACCGCAAGCTATCACAGCGCTCACACGTCAGACAATTCAGTTTCTGAAAAGTTTAGAACTAAAAGTAATAGAAAATACATCTCTTGGCGGGAAAGATCGTGTATATTAGTGTGTTGCTTACATCAAAATGGACAAGATTCTAAATATGAGTTGATAACTCATTACGAAGTTCATTTTCATTAACCTTATTCATCATCACATTTCAATAATAATGATCAAGTTAATATCTCAATTCAACATCAAGATTTATTCATACTTCCATCTCGCAGTATGATCCATATTTGCGGCAGATTAACTTAGAAAAATGGAAATGTAGCAGTTAAAGCTACATTAGTTAGTAATGCTATATGTCATTTGTTCGAGAAGATACGATAGGAGAAAAATGCTTTTGAAATAGATAAAGTAAAAAATGTTGACTTGACAAACCTTATGAAGAACTGGTTATCACTTAATCCGAGTCAAAGTTTAATTACTGAAAATGTTGGTTAAACTAGTAACAAAGAAGTATCGCTTCCAAATAACGAAGTTTATTTCGATGTTACTATCGTATATCCCTCAGTATGCTGCTTGGGTTTGCTAAAGATTATCGAAAAATCGTAGTAAATGTCAAACATGAATTTATTATTACAATATTGAGAAATGATTTGAATGCTACCATAACTGTACCTTCCAATACAAATGGACTAATTACTTATGAAAAAATTAAAATTACTTTGAATAAAATTGAATGGTTAATGCCATATGTAATAACAGCCGATAAAGAAAAAATCAAATTACTTTATCAAATTAGTCGTGATAGAACAATTACTATGAGTTATCGCATTTGGAAGTTATACGAGTATCCAAAATTATCTCGCACATCTAAACATGTTTGGAGTGTGGAGACATCAAATTAATTGGAAAAACCTTGTTTCGTTATTTTAGCCTTTCAAACACAATGAAAAAATGAAGTAAATGCTTCTGCTAGATACTTTGATCATTGTAACGTTTGTGATATTAAATTATTTCTAAGCTCTCAATCCTATCCATATAAAAATCTCAATTTAAACATTAATCAAAACCAGTATGTAGTACTGTATGATATGTACGCCCACTTTCAGAGCTCATATTATGGAAAAGAAAATGAACCATTGCTTAATAAAATAAATTTCATCGAAAAATTACCGTTAAAAATAATCGTAAGAGATTATTCGAAACAAAATAAATCTATCAAAAGTGCTCCTGTAGACATCCGCCTCGGATTCAACTTGCGAGAATATTTTTCTGACAATGCTATAACCTATTGTTTAGTTCTACACGATCGAATTGTACAATATAATCCAATCAGCGGTGACGTGAAGAAATTGATTTAATAGAGTTTACTCTCTAAATAAAATGTAATTCATACAATTAAATATAAGCTAAATAAAGAAATATGTCAGCTACTGTATATCACGTTGAATTTTATGAATAAAAGCATTTTTATTTCAAATATATAAGTTTTTAATCAATACCTAAATATTACAACATAACTATATGTAACTTTGTCACTTACTCTCTCTCGTCCGCTAGGACAAAGGACTGATATCTCCATTTCTTTTTACCACTAGTTCTCTTCTCTCTTTCTTCTCTACATCTCTAATATAGTAGCATACTACTGTTCTCCCTTTCCTCTCCAAGCTAACTATAGCTACACGCAAGCTTTATAAGACTCTTGCGTGCTAATATACGTAGACATACGTAGATATACGTAGACATTCTTTGAGTGAGATATGACGTTCGTATTTCCTCTAAAACTATATATATTAAAGTAAAACAAATAATGTATAACGTAATAGCAGTCTTATTCATTGTAAATAAGATAAGGTATGTACGTTTCTAGGTATAACTGCTTCTGAAAGTAGTGGAGTAGCTTGATCACACTCAAACCGACTGTGATCTGCATTTGTGATAGACATAGCCAACTTAAGATAAGAGGGTAGGTAATAAGCATACCTGCTCTCTTTCTCTCTCTCTCTCTCTCTCTCTCTCTCTCTAACAGACTTAACCCATTTCTTCCCAATCGACCATGAGACTACCGATTGGTTTATCGTTTTGTAAAATGGGTAGGATCGCTTGAAATCGACATGCAAAATACCATTTCCGAAGCAAAAAGACTTGCTCTTTCCGAATCTGCAAACAGATTTCCAAAATTTTGCGATCCAAAAACAATATGGCGGCTCAAACTTAGTGAAAATTTCATTTTTTATTTTAACTGAATTTCCTTTTTTTTCGAGTAAAGTATGTAACGTATACCTAATAAACAATTTTATTTCACTATTAGTATGGTTGTAGAACTTCTGTTATCGATTATTGATATTTTTGAAAATCCAAAATTTAAAATGGCGGACGAAAAATTGAAAAATTCTGAAAAATGAAGGAAAATGAGAAAATATATATTTCTTGTGTTTTTGAGGGTGCTGATTTGATATTTTATGTTACTTTTTGAAAATTCTTGCATCGAAAATCAATATCGAGCATTCGAAATAGCTGATAAACTTAATTTTTTTTTACTTGAGTTTTTTTTTTATAAAGTACACATTTTTATATGCTTTCGAAGCTAATAAATTGATATTTTATTATATATAGTTATAAATCATTTTCAGTGTAAAAATTATGTTCAGTGAATAGTAGTAGTAAATAATTGAGTTACTGAGATGTTGAAAAAGTATTATGATAACTGTCAAAACATTTACAACATATGTATTTATCGCATTTTTCGCAAAAGTTGTTAGTACGTTGGTTATCACACTTTTCTCCTGATTTACATGTTTGTTGTGTATATTTTTGATGCAAACCATGGTAGGATCTGAAACATTGAACACAATAATGTTCTTTACAATCATAACAATAATAAGTAGTTCGATCTGTACATACCTTACATACTTTGCGTACCTTAGGAATCATGACGAGTGAATGTTGAGATGGTGATTCTTCGCTTCGTTTCAAGTATACTCTTATGACATTCGAGACAAACTCTTTAGCTGATATTTTCTTACTATGCACTAAATTATATAAGACCATACCATTAGTTAGTGATGATTGTAAAACCTACAAAACATAGGCCATGTCCACTTTTTACAATGAATAGTTTGGTCGAAAATCACTGCAATGTTGATCATGAAGATCAACACCCCCCATAAACATATTATAAATTATAAAAACCAAAGGAAACTCTAGTGGAATTTTTTTTTTATACTTTTATCAGTTCTTTCCACTTCAGATCGTGGTGTAACACAGCTTGCAGTTGAAATGATAGAAACATTTTTAGAATCCTTTACTGTAACATAGTTTATGCCACTAGTTACTTCGTGAGTTACTACATAAGTACCACGCTCAGATTTTTTATCGATGGTATGTTTGTTTTTTTAAAGTATCAAGTTCGGAAACTACTTCTTGTTTGTTAGCTTTCTGTTTTGTTTGCTTGCCTGCTTTCAAAGTTGATTTTTTCTTTGTTAGATTATTTATTTTGTTTTTTACATTTTTTGCATTATTTTTTTTCGTTGCTTTCGTATATTTTTCTTTTACTTTTTTAGCTGCTTGTTTTTTAGCTGTTTGTTTTTTAGCTGCTTGTTTTTTAGCTGTTTATTTGTTAGTCAATCTTTTAACAGTTTTAACTTTATTTGAAATTAGAGACTTTGTTTTTCTTTTATTTTTCTCTTGCTTAGAAGCTAATAATTCTTTGAACATATTTTTAGTAAAAACTCGCTCGTCTCTTACTGTCCCAGTTGCTCTGAGACCATGTTTTTTCAATCGTACGAGTAAATGAGGTGAACTAAAATAATTGTCAAAACTGACGTGGTATTTCAAAATTTCATCTGCCGACTTTCTCTCAAAAAATTCTTTTAACATTTTCATCACTACTCTAGAACCCAAAGCACATTTTTCTTCGCTACTTGAATCGTGACCACAGTAAATATCAAAATCTAATAAATATCCATGAATTGTACAAAGCGCCCAAAGCTTTATTCCAAATAGTACAGGTTTATTTCTTATAAATTGTTTGAGTATGGCACGACCAAAAAATTTAACCATCATCTCATCGATCGAAAGGGCAGAACAAAAAAAATCAAATTGCTGAATATTTTTTCGAAAAATGTTTATTATTTTTCTGACTCTCCATACTCTATCTGCATCATTTCTATCTTCTTTTTTATTCATTGTAAAGAGTGACCCAAAATTTCGCCCGTTTCGTCGACCTCGGGAATTCGATTAAAAAGTGGTCTAAATAATAGCTTATGGCGATACTTTAGAGTAGAACAAATTTCAAGTTGAGCGTAGGTTTTGTTTTGGAGATATGACGAGTCGAACCTGTTAGTTAACCTGTTCACGCCGAGATGAATCAAACATTCTTGACAATCTTGTTCATTATGTTCAAGGTTCTCAAACACGCAAAATATATTCCTATATAAAATCTTCTATTCTTTTCGAATCTGTCATTAGATATTGTTCAAGTGAGGTATAGCCGATTTTACAGAAAAAAAACAGGATTTTAGCCGAAAATATTCGATCAATCGGTATCTTTATACTATAGAGTTAGCAAATCTTGATAGATAATCCAAAGTATTCGAACGGGAGGCCTTTGAATTAATAAGTAAATGTATATTTCTAAGAAAGATTAGGTTTGGTTATATTACTGAAATGCACATTATTTCAATAATATATAAGCCTCTTCACCACGACACGGTACTAATCCACGAAGAGGTTTGTTTTTTTTGTATTTTTTTTGTTGTAATTTTTACTTGTTTTGTTGTTTTTTGTAATTTTTTTTCTTTTTTTCTTTTTTCAGCCTTTTTGTATTTTTTTAAAATTCACAAATAAATTAATTTCTGAAGCGAATCTTAATAGCAAGTGTATTTAAGTATGCGAATCTACTTCTTTACGTATAGAAATAGATATGTCACAAATATCTGGATTCGGTATATGAACTCCTTCATACTGTGCGTAACCCAGATACCAAACGATTGTCATAACATGGCTGCAACAACCAACTGCCCGTGAACCACTTTCACAGGTACAGTAGTACTCCAGGATTGAATCTCTTCCAGTCTTTGCTTTATCGACTAGGATAAAAATGTGATGATATTTTCCACTACGATATCGGGATTTCATGTAAGCTTTGATAAGTAAAGGATTGTTGGCATCAATCTCATATCTAGCATAGTCCAAGGTAGCTGTTCGGTGTCTCGGTGGTGGAGAAAACTTTTGTACTAAGAATATGCCTTCATTTGTATGCTCTGCATAGTAAGAAGCTGCATTTCTTGTTTGATAAGGACCTAAACCTAAGTGGTACAAGTGATCTAAGGTTAGTCTAGGGAATTGCAATCTTCGATTATTCTCTTCATTATCCAATACGGTGTACTCGATGTCAAGATAGGGAGCTTTAAGTTGAGAAAGATTATAAAATCCTGAGCAATAAGTTTCAGACGGTTTGGGACGTTTACTCGTGATTTCATTATTTGAGCAATATCCTGATGAAGCTTGTCCCTTAAGATAGGTTTATGAAATAAATTCAAAAGTGCAAAAGCAATTAGTAGATAGCCGAAATCATGATTTAATGTTGCATTATGGGCTGGCAAAGCAAAATATTTGAACTTTTTTTTGAGGCGGCCGAAAACTTGTTCAATAATCCAGCGACATTTTGTGACAAATCTAGACATATTTGCTTCCATCGTCTCAAGTTGGCCAAGTCCAGGGCAATGAACATTTAATTTCTTACTTTCTGTTAAAAAATGCAAAACGTCCCTAAAACCTCTGTCAACCAAAATATGATCACCTTCTGCAATCGTATGCAATTTGTCTGCCAACCTACAGAAACAATCTTCTAAAATAGTTGCATCATTATGTCGTGCGTCAAACGGACCCAGTACAAATAGAATATATCCATCAGGCGCACAAGCCACCATGGGTTTCACTAAAGGCATCTTCTTTTGTTCACTCCAAAGTTGTTTCTGTCCTGCGAAGTTAGATGATTTCTGAACTAGCCGATACGTAGCATCAAAAACAAGACATGCCTTGTCATCTATTATATCAAATAATATTTTTGCCATTTCAGTGTTATGTGATAATAACACTGAGCGATAATTATTATTTATGAATTGGGGAACTAAGTTCTTTAGAAGATCTTCTCTGGCTAAATTCATATAATTGGCAATAGTTTGATCGCTAACTCCGAAGAGAAATGCGAGTTGATTATTAGAAAGACTTGTACGTAACTTGCACAAGAGAACCGCTATGTGTTTAGGTTGACAAGTTTTAGCATAAGAACAAATTCGTTGAAATTCTATTATACTATAAGCAAACAAATCTTTAAATATTTCATCACCAATACGATCTATTGCGTTGATGTCAAATACATCTTTTTGAGAGCTTTTCATTTCTTGATAGTATTTGTACATTATATTAGAAACATTTTCTTGTTCCTTTTCACTGACAATTGCAGATATTTGCTTAACAAGTGGCCAATAATTAGGAATACCAATATGTGAACTACACATGCGTGAGTCTGGGAGAATCAAGAATTTGTAGTTCATAAGGAGCTCATGGGAAATCGCTTTCGGTACAGAAATCAAGTTCTGAATATTCTTACAGCCAAATGTACATCTCCCGTGAGAGCTATTGCCTCTACGATAAATTGACAAATCAGGCGTGTCTGATTCAGTTAATTGTGATATTTTCGGTTTTTTGGATATTTCATAACAACTTTTACATAGCTGACCATTTTTCGGCATATCACGTAGAACTTCTAGTTTTCGTTTCTTAGCATTTTGAGTTTGGCGTAAACAATTAATCGTCAATAATGGATTCTCTAAATGACTCATTCCATAAAACTTGTCATTTTTTGAGCGTTTTTGCTCGTTACAACCTAAGCATATTTTGAATGGCATAGTAGATGAAAAAAAAATAATTGTCTCAAAGTATATATATATAGATTTGCGCCTTCCGAGAATTGACACGTCGCAGTTTTCGGTTCAGAGGAGCCGCGAGGCCAAAAGGGGAGGATGTGCCTTTAATAGCGTTTACATTGCCCTGACTGTTTACGTTTGGTGCCCCTCAATTGGAGTCGAAGGTCAGAAACAAAACCGAGCTGAAAAACTTCGACTGTATTAAAGATTTTTTTTAAATTGATTTTGATGTAGGCGAACCTGTTGAGCGTCTGGGCGAGCAGGAGGCGCGCCAGGTTGCCCTTGACCTACAGGGTTCGGGGCTCCTGGCGAAGCTGATCAGATGTTCTTGGCCTGGGCGAAGGAGAGCGCTGAGAAGCACTGGTTGAGGGGATAGGGAAGAAATAAATAAACACGAAGTGATTATTTAGGAAACCAAAAATCAAGTTGTTGCGCAAGAGAGCCTGCGGGTGGGTTATTACAATTCTATTGCATGCATACAATTATGTATCCTTACAATAGTTTGGATAAGATTAGATATTATTTAAGAAAACATCATATCGTGATGAAATCCTTCTAGAAAACTATGATATCCATTTGTCGAAAGGTGAAAACAACTACACTTTTTGCAAGCGATGAGTTTACATTTTCATCACTCAAACTATGTAAAGTAATATACGCAACTATTTCTTAAGAGAAGTTTTCCACCGTCGGCTCGACAGCACCTAAATTCAGCAGAGATCTGATTGTTCGCTAAACCCAGCAACTCCTAGAAATGCTTGGTATATAAATCCATCCATTTGGTATGTTTTTAGTATAAAAATACCGATTAATCAAAGATTTTTAGCAAAAATGCTAATTATTTTCTACAATACAAGTTTAACTCGTCATATCTCAAAAATAGAAACTATGCTCAACTTGACATTTCGTCTACTTTAAAGTATCCCCATAAGCTATCATTTAGTCCACTTTCGAATTGAATTCATGAGGTCGACGAAACGGGCGAAAAATTGGGTTTTTTTTGGGTCACTCTTTATTTTTTATATTTTCAAATTTATTACGCGACATGGTTTCAGAAACTGTATCGGAATGGTACAAAGAATCGTTAGACCAATAATCGCTATAACATTTAAGACTGTTGATAATAGAAAACATAACATAACAATGAATTTATTCAAATCATCAGTATCAATATCTAAATCATTTTCAGCACTTGCTTCAATTATATAATATTTTATTTCATCTGAAAAAAATAACTCAAACAACTCATCGCATGTTTTTTCACGCAAATTATTTTTTATCTCCTCATCCAAAAATATTTCTGATTTTGGTATCGAATCATAAAATTTTTCTCCATCTTTCCATACATACTCATGTGAAGGTTCTAGTTTTTTATTTGAAGAAATGAGGGATTCGTCAGCTATTTGATACTCTTCTGGACAATTGCGTCCTTCAATAATCTGAACACTGTCAGCTGAATCGTTTTCATTGTTTGATTCATCTCCACTTCTAATATCATCAGGAATCACAGCAACGTTTCTAAATAAACTTTCGGGTAAATTAGAAAACGTTTTATCTGTTCTGTCAACATGATCGGAATCTAAATCCATAAGCTCAGTAGTTTCAACAGTAATGCTACTGTCTGATTGCTTTGCGTTTTTCTTTGGCATACTTCACATCAGATGTTATTTTGTAAAGTTATTCAAAATTATAATATTATGAGGTTCAAAAATATTATAATAAATCAATCGCAGTAGTAATCGAAGTTTTTATATAAATTATTATTATTGTAATACAATAGTAATGTGAATTTTGTAGTTTATTTTTTTTAAGTATATAAATTTGCAAAAATATCGGGTACCTATATGGATTTAGGCTTACAGATTTTACTGCAAGTACAAAAAAATGACTGTTCGCCACCTAGCGGCCGTTTTATAAGTGAAATATGATTTGAAATAATTTTATTGTAACTTTTATTATTTAGAAAATTAATGAATGCTAAACCTGTGGATTTTCTCTAGAAAAAATATATTTATAAAATAAATTAAGTTTATCAGCCATTTCGAATGCTCGATATTGATTTTCGATGCAAGAATTTTCAAAAATCAACACCAGATATCAAATCAGCACCCTCAAAAACACAAGAAATATATATTTTCTCATTTTCCTTCATTTTTCAGAATTTTTTAATTTTTCGTCCGCCATTTTAAATTTTGGATTTTCAAATATATCAATAATCGATAACAGAAGTTCTAAAACCATACTAATAGTGAAATAAAATTATTTATTAGGTATACGTTACATACTTTACTCGAAAAAAAAGGAAATTCAGTTAAAATAAAAAATGAAATTTTCACTAAGTTTGAGCCGCCATATTGTTTTTGGATCGCAAAATTTTGGAAATCTGTTTGCAGAATCAGAATGAACAAGTCTTTTTGCTTCGGAAATGGTATTTTGCATGTCGATCTCAAGCGATTCTATCCATTTTACAAGACGATAAACCAATCGGTAGTCTCATGGTCGATGGGGAAGAAATGGGTTAAGCGAAAATGACTAGGGTAGCAGACAAGGACTAACGGGGATTCGAGCAAGTATAGCTCTCCTCCATGGAGAGAGAAAGAGAACCGAAAAATCTCCTTTATGAGAGAATAGTCACGCTATGCTAGAGCGTGGGAGAGAGAGAGAGAGAAAATGCCGCCAAGCCAAGCTGAACACGTGCTCCCCTCCTCCGCACGCTCGAGCCCTATACCAAATGTATGAGTGTGGCTAATATCCACATTAAGCATTCTCTAAAATACGTGTGGCATTGGCTCTAGTGGTAGAGCGCTAACCTACCAACCCAGAGGACGCCGGTTCCAATCTCCGATCTGTCTGTTCATTTTTTTCACTTATCATTTTCTATTCATTTTCAATGTATCAATAAAATTATCAATAATATTTATAACTTTTTAAGAATATATTTAAATAAATGAGACAGAAAGCACTAGGTGTGGTCTCTAGAGACTATAAGCCCTAGGAACCTTCCTAAAAAAATATATATAATTATTAACATTAATAATTAATAATTATTAACATTAATAATAATTAATAATTATTAACATTAATAATAATAACATTAATAATGATTAATAATAATTAACATAAAAGGGATAGGCCAGGAAACCAAAGGGTTAAGCTAAGGAGCACCGCAGATATTGTTAATAATAATTATTAACAAGAAAGTGTTAGACCAGGGGACCAAAGGGTTACGGACACCGGGCAGAGTGGTCTGAAACAGACATTGCTATACTACTATCAGTAGAAATATACAAGTGTATAATTCGATCGAAGAATCAAAAACAGTATGCAGATTGCATTTTTATAATTAACTCAGGACTCTCAGCCGTAATTCAATTAAAACTTCGATCTTCAGCTCATCATCAAAACTTCAATTTGACAACATTTCGGATGTGCAGCTTTTCCTTCGTATAAATTTCATATGTCAAATTTGTAATTTCGCAAGAGTCATTTACTACACACCGCGTATTAAATATTTATTTGTAATTGTTTTAACTTCAACATATACAGAATATAATGAATCTTTAAACTCTTTATTTTATTTTATACGAAATTGTCGACTCGAGTGATTTTAACTCTGCTGTTGGTGTGGAAATGCGCGTACAAGTTTCTATGTCGTATTCACAATACGCATCATTCAGTCTAACAGTTCCACGGCAAGGTATAAGTTCGATCACCTACCTACCGGTGACCAGCTACTGAGACCTGTTATAAACTGTTATAATCATCAATACAGGACTATCAAATTCTAGATCAACAGAATCACTTGTAGGTAGCGAAATATAATGCCACCCTTTACTGAAAGTTAAATTAGATTATTTTTTTCCTTTATTTCGTCTCAATTCATTTTATGCCATCATTATTATTCTTATTATTTTTTCTCTCTGACACTTGACATCATTTCCCCTCGCCTCTTCCCGAAATGTAATAACAAATCCCAAAAAATCATCGCACTATTTCGATACAATGATTAAGTATAACTTATTGAACTATTGATTTCGTCTTCATCAAAATTAACTCCAAGTTATTGAAACCTAGAACTTGAAATCATTATTTTTAGATTATGAATGAAAATAAAGAATATTTGTAAAAACTGTCTGCATGCTTGGAATAACGATATATACGAGGGTGGTCCGATATGTACTTAGCCTACAAAAGAAAAACGAAAATTTTGGAAAAGTGGCGTTTTATTTGTCAACAGAGTCTCCTTTTAGTTCGATACACTTGGCCCAGCGATGCTCCAACTTCGTTAACCCGTCTGAAAAATATGTTTCCTTATAAAATCTTATAATGTAAATATAACATTTGTTAATTAAAATTAATAAATTGTTACGTCCGGAATTTACAAATATTTAATTAAATTTACTTGAAAAATCAGTCTAGAGTAAGCGAAGCTTGGCAAAATTATCGAAAGAAAAAGAAATAAAAAGAGAACTTGTCATAGCGGGTACCCTTCGCTCCCTTTTGGATTGTTGTTTCTTTTGCGATTTGTCGATCTACAGTTCGACGTTTGACAAGAAATGGAATATGCCTAAAGCACCGCTCACAACCAGTCACATTTCACAAGACGAGAAGGATTATCGGAAGTTTCGGCTTACGAAACTCGTATGTTGAACTTTACTGATTTTAAGAGATATCGACACCTTTATTAGATTTACACCTTTACTTTGACGTTTACAAGAAGAGAAATGTTTCGGTTTAAGGTGAACTTTAATGATTTTAAGAGACATCGACACCTTTTTACTTCGACGTTTCGTGCACCTTGTTACCGTTCCACTGCCGATTTCCGAGTGACGCGAGTCCTCCTGCAATCGAGGAAAAAGCCCCGCGATCACCCGCCCACTAGCGTATTAACTAATGTCACCGGCCAATGGGCTAATTGCTTAATCAGCTTCGCGAGTCGTTGCTTATTCTATTCAGCAATTCTCGCGAAAGCATGAAAAAAGAGAACTGTCTCTCCCACCTTCGCGACGTGCTTTTGTCAAAAGCGCATATTAGATGGAAAGCTTTACGCGACTTCCGTTCTCCGCGGGAAACGGCATCGACTTACATGCACATTCCGTCTGGAGATCGATTCGTACCAAAACTGCTGAAAGCGGGGAACCGCGCAGTTAGCCGTTTGCGTGAGAAAGACTAAAGGTCACACGCCAACTGCTACTTCGACAAAATATCAGTGTTTGATATCTGGCTTGGTTAGGACGTGATATAAATTATAAAGATGTCGTTATGTACAAAATTAATCCATTAGACGCTGCTCGTAAAGAATACAATATCGCTTATTCGCAAAATCGAGAGGGTATTGCGACAATAAATAAAGCTGACGAGATTCTAGATAAAAAAGCTTGGGAATAAAAAAAAATTCTAAATAAAAAAGTGCTACTAAAGATAGTAGTTTTGGTGAGAAAGCAGCTGCCTTCACAGTAGTCAACATTATGAAAGTTAAAAGTAAGCTTGGTATGGGAGTTGACATGATGAAAGGTAAAAAGAAACGAGATAAAGGATTTAAAAAACGCCAAGCACGAAAGAAATGTAGAAAAAGCAAAGCCATCAGTTACATGCCATAAAATTATTAAGGCGGCCTCGAAAAGTAATGTGCCTAACAATTCGTTTGACTATAAAAGGAGCCACAGAAGCTGTGAAAAAGGCCGATGGTAGAAATAAAATAAATATATCATGTATTTTACCTATTCCCGGTAAAGTTTATGTAGCGCTTCCTTTTCTAATTCCATTATTTGCTGCTTTAAGCGCCACTGCAGCTCTAGCCGGAGGAGCTGCTTCAATAGCGAAAGCTGTGAACAGCGCTAAAGCTGCCCAAAGCGAGCTGAAAGACAATAAAATAATTTATCTGAAACCTCATAGTAAAGCTCATGGTCTCCACCTCAAACGACATATGAGCGGACAAGGTTTAAGAAAAAAAAAATTCTTCGAAATACTTTTGCCTAAACACGCTGTGACTGATTTAAATATAAAAAAATATGCTAAAATACTAACAATTACAAATTTTTGAGGTATTTTCATGTTTAACGATTTACCATCAGACGAACCTCACTATCAAGAATCAGCTGTTATTAATTTAGATGATAAAAATGGACCAGGTTCGTACTCGGTGGCATATAAAAAGAGAGGTGACGAAGTTATATACTTTGATAGTTTTGGCGATCTTCAACCTCCTATAGATTTATTACTCTATCTCAAAGTTAAAAGAGTCAAATATAACCATGTGAGATATCAAGATTTCAATAACTATAACTGCGGACATCTTTGCTTACAATTTCTTTCGAATAAATTATAAATCGATGTAATGAATGAAAAAACAGTCATTTGAAGAAAAACTCTGATAGAGAACACACTAACATTGAGTCTGTCAGGAAGTTCATCAGTTCTTGAAGCAAATTACGAGAGTCGCTTGAAAAGTCATTGCAAAAATAAAAACTGCTTGATTTTTTTTAATAAATCTTTTTTATTTTTCAACATAGTATCCTTTTAGGGTTATACACTTCATCCAACGCTGCTCTAGTTTGTTAATCCCTTCCAAATAATAGGATTTGTCCGAGTCTGTAAAATAGGCATTCGGTTTTGTAATCACCACCTCGTTTGAATAAAATATTTTCCCCGCCAGCCATTTTTTCATATTAGGAAACAAATAGTAGTCCGACGGAGCCAAGTCTGGAGAATAAGGGGGATGTGAAACGAGTTCGAATCCTATCTCCATCAGTTTTGCAGCCACACCTGCTGAGGCGTGAGCTGGCGCATTGTCGTGGTGGAAGAGGACTTTTTTGTGGGCCAATCGTGGACGTTTCTCTAGCAACTCGGTTTTCAAACGATCCAATAACGATGAATAATATCCGCCTGTAATTGTTTTACCCTTTTCCAGATAGTCGATGAAGATTATTCCTTGCGAATCCCAAAAGACAGTCGCCATAACCTTCCCGGCCGAAGGAATTGTCTTCGCCTTTTTCGGAGCAGATTCCCCCTCGGTAACCCATTGTTTAGACTGTTCTTTGGTCTCAGCAGTGTAGTGATGTATCCATGTTTTATCTACAGTGATGAAACGATGCTTAAAGTCTTGCGGGTTTTGCTGGAACAGCTGCAAACCATTCTTGCAACACTTCACACGATCTCGTTTTTGGTCAATCGTGAGCATTCGCGGCACCCATCTAGCGGATAGCTTTTTCATGTCCAAATGTTGGTGCAAAATATTATGTACCCGTTCGCTCGAGATGCCTACAGTACTAGCAATTTCACGCACCTTCACTCTTCTGTCAGCCATCACCATATCATGGATTTTATCAATGATTTCTGAAGTGGTAACCTCAACATGGCATCCAAAACGTTCAGCGTTTTTTGTGCTCATATGGCCACTCCGAAAATTTTGAAACCACTTATAAACCATTCTAATCGAAGGTGCACAATCACCATAATGTTTATCAAGCTTCTGTTTAATCTCCTGAGGCGTTTTGCCTTTGAAAAAGTAATGTTTAATCAATACACGAAATTCTTTTTCGTCCATTTTTTTACAACCACTCGATTTCTTTGATTGAAACGAATGTAAAACGCAAAGTCATTGGCCGATCTGGCTGAAACTTCTTGTGTGCTCTTCCAAGATATGCCACTAACTGAAAATAACCTTGATATGCACAAGTAGCGCCATCTCTCTGACTTTGCACGGACTTTTCAAACGACCCTCGTATTTTCCGACAATCGAGCCTGATAAAAAATATGTACTAAGCTTAATGGAGCTATTAACATTTAATTCAATACCAAATATTGATATTGGCAATAATAAATTTTACGTTGGTGAACACGAAATCGTTTTACCAACAGGTATCTATGAGAAGATAATGAGAGTTTTCTATAAGAAACGCTAACGCTTAACGAAATATCAATTAGTTTGAAACCAAAAAGTAATACTCTACGTAGTATTATTCTGTGTATTCATAAAATAAATTACTAATCAGAAGACTCTATTGGTTCAATTTCAGGCTTTACTAGACGAGAGCTATGTGCAAACGAAACTCATAGCTCTGATTTACCTGTAACTATACTCAAAATGAACGCTTTACACGTAGAGTGTATTATTACTACTACAGGTTCTTATATAAACGAACGTAAAGTACGTACTATACATGAATTTTTTCCAGCAGTAGCCTGGATATAAAATGATTGAAGTACCTTCACACATAATTTATTTGCCCGTCGCCATGAGAAGTATAGATCATTTAGAAATATGTTTTGTTGATCAAGACGGAAACTTAGTTAATTTTCGAGGAGTCATCATAGTTCGTGTTCACATCGATGCAATATCGTGATGGGAATCTTATTTAACAACAAAATCGGACGAGGACATATGAATAGACTGAAATGTTAGTCAGTTATCAGTTGACCGCTAGCTATCACAGCGCTCACACGTCAGACAATTCAGTTTCTGAAAAGTTTAGAACTAAAAGTAATAGAAAATACATCTCTTGGCGGGAAAGATCGTGTATATTAGTGTGTTGCTTACATCAAAATGGACAAGATTCTAAATATGAGTTGATAACTCATTACGAAGTTCATTTTCATTAACCTTATTCATCATCACATTTCAATAATAATGATCAAGTTAATATCTCAATTCAACATCAAGATTTATTCATACTTCCATCTCGCAGTATGATCCATATTTGCGGCAGATTAACTTAGAAAAATGGAAATGTAGCAGTTAAAGCTACATTAGTTAGTAATGCTATATGTCATTTGTTCGAGAAGATACGATAGGAGAAAAATGCTTTTGAAATAGATAAAGTAAAAAATGTTGACTTGACAAACCTTATGAAGAACTGGTTATCACTTAATCCGAGTCAAAGTTTAATTACTGAAAATGTTGGTTAAACTAGTAACAAAGAAGTATCGCTTCCAAATAACGAAGTTTATTTCGATGTTACTATCGTATATCCCTCAGTATGCTGCTTGGGTTTGCTAAAGATTATCGAAAAATCGTAGTAAATGTCAAACATGAATTTATTATTACAATATTGAGAAATGATTTGAATGCTACCATAACTGTACCTTCCAATACAAATGGACTAATTACTTATGAAAAAATTAAAATTACTTTGAATAAAATTGAATGGTTAATGCCATATGTAATAACAGCCGATAAAGAAAAAATCAAATTACTTTATCAAATTAGTCGTGATAGAACAATTACTATGAGTTATCGCATTTGGAAGTTATACGAGTATCCAAAATTATCTCGCACATCTAAACATGTTTGGAGTGTGGAGACATCAAATTAATTGGAAAAACCTTGTTTCGTTATTTTAGCCTTTCAAACACAATGAAAAAATGAAGTAAATGCTTCTGCTAGATACTTTGATCATTGTAACGTTTGTGATATTAAATTATTTCTAAGCTCTCAATCCTATCCATATAAAAATCTCAATTTAAACATTAATCAAAACCAGTATGTAGTACTGTATGATATGTACGCCCACTTTCAGAGCTCATATTATGGAAAAGAAAATGAACCATTGCTTAATAAAATAAATTTCATCGAAAAATTACCGTTAAAAATAATCGTAAGAGATTATTCGAAACAAAATAAATCTATCAAAAGTGCTCCTGTAGACATCCGCCTCGGATTCAACTTGCGAGAATATTTTTCTGACAATGCTATAACCTATTGTTTAGTTCTACACGATCGAATTGTACAATATAATCCAATCAGCGGTGACGTGAAGAAATTGATTTAATAGAGTTTACTCTCTAAATAAAATGTAATTCATACAATTAAATATAAGCTAAATAAAGAAATATGTCAGCTACTGTATATCACGTTGAATTTTATGAATAAAAGCATTTTTATTTCAAATATATAAGTTTTTAATCAATACCTAAATATTACAACATAACTATATGTAACTTTGTCACTTACTCTCTCTCGTCCGCTAGGACAAAGGACTGATATCTCCATTTCTTTTTACCACTAGTTCTCTTCTCTCTTTCTTCTCTACATCTCTAATATAGTAGCATACTACTGTTCTCCCTTTCCTCTCCAAGCTAACTATAGCTACACGCAAGCTTTATAAGACTCTTGCGTGCTAATATACGTAGACATACGTAGATATACGTAGACATTCTTTGAGTGAGATATGACGTTCGTATTTCCTCTAAAACTATATATATTAAAGTAAAACAAATAATGTATAACGTAATAGCAGTCTTATTCATTGTAAATAAGATAAGGTATGTACGTTTCTAGGTATAACTGCTTCTGAAAGTAGTGGAGTAGCTTGATCACACTCAAACCGACTGTGATCTGCATTTGTGATAGACATAGCCAACTTAAGATAAGAGGGTAGGTAATAAGCATACCTGCTCTCTTTCTCTCTCTCTCTCTCTCTCTCTCTCTCTCTAACAGACTTAACCCATTTCTTCCCAATCGACCATGAGACTACCGATTGGTTTATCGTTTTGTAAAATGGGTAGGATCGCTTGAAATCGACATGCAAAATACCATTTCCGAAGCAAAAAGACTTGCTCTTTCCGAATCTGCAAACAGATTTCCAAAATTTTGCGATCCAAAAACAATATGGCGGCTCAAACTTAGTGAAAATTTCATTTTTTATTTTAACTGAATTTCCTTTTTTTTCGAGTAAAGTATGTAACGTATACCTAATAAACAATTTTATTTCACTATTAGTATGGTTGTAGAACTTCTGTTATCGATTATTGATATTTTTGAAAATCCAAAATTTAAAATGGCGGACGAAAAATTGAAAAATTCTGAAAAATGAAGGAAAATGAGAAAATATATATTTCTTGTGTTTTTGAGGGTGCTGATTTGATATTTTATGTTACTTTTTGAAAATTCTTGCATCGAAAATCAATATCGAGCATTCGAAATAGCTGATAAACTTAATTTTTTTTTACTTGAGTTTTTTTTTTATAAAGTACACATTTTTATATGCTTTCGAAGCTAATAAATTGATATTTTATTATATATAGTTATAAATCATTTTCAGTGTAAAAATTATGTTCAGTGAATAGTAGTAGTAAATAATTGAGTTACTGAGATGTTGAAAAAGTATTATGATAACTGTCAAAACATTTACAACATATGTATTTATCGCATTTTTCGCAAAAGTTGTTAGTACGTTGGTTATCACACTTTTCTCCTGATTTACATGTTTGTTGTGTATATTTTTGATGCAAACCATGGTAGGATCTGAAACATTGAACACAATAATGTTCTTTACAATCATAACAATAATAAGTAGTTCGATCTGTACATACCTTACATACTTTGCGTACCTTAGGAATCATGACGAGTGAATGTTGAGATGGTGATTCTTCGCTTCGTTTCAAGTATACTCTTATGACATTCGAGACAAACTCTTTAGCTGATATTTTCTTACTATGCACTAAATTATATAAGACCATACCATTAGTTAGTGATGATTGTAAAACCTACAAAACATAGGCCATGTCCACTTTTTACAATGAATAGTTTGGTCGAAAATCACTGCAATGTTGATCATGAAGATCAACACCCCCCATAAACATATTATAAATTATAAAAACCAAAGGAAACTCTAGTGGAATTTTTTTTTTATACTTTTATCAGTTCTTTCCACTTCAGATCGTGGTGTAACACAGCTTGCAGTTGAAATGATAGAAACATTTTTAGAATCCTTTACTGTAACATAGTTTATGCCACTAGTTACTTCGTGAGTTACTACATAAGTACCACGCTCAGATTTTTTATCGATGGTATGTTTGTTTTTTTAAAGTATCAAGTTCGGAAACTACTTCTTGTTTGTTAGCTTTCTGTTTTGTTTGCTTGCCTGCTTTCAAAGTTGATTTTTTCTTTGTTAGATTATTTATTTTGTTTTTTACATTTTTTGCATTATTTTTTTTCGTTGCTTTCGTATATTTTTCTTTTACTTTTTTAGCTGCTTGTTTTTTAGCTGTTTGTTTTTTAGCTGCTTGTTTTTTAGCTGTTTATTTGTTAGTCAATCTTTTAACAGTTTTAACTTTATTTGAAATTAGAGACTTTGTTTTTCTTTTATTTTTCTCTTGCTTAGAAGCTAATAATTCTTTGAACATATTTTTAGTAAAAACTCGCTCGTCTCTTACTGTCCCAGTTGCTCTGAGACCATGTTTTTTCAATCGTACGAGTAAATGAGGTGAACTAAAATAATTGTCAAAACTGACGTGGTATTTCAAAATTTCATCTGCCGACTTTCTCTCAAAAAATTCTTTTAACATTTTCATCACTACTCTAGAACCCAAAGCACATTTTTCTTCGCTACTTGAATCGTGACCACAGTAAATATCAAAATCTAATAAATATCCATGAATTGTACAAAGCGCCCAAAGCTTTATTCCAAATAGTACAGGTTTATTTCTTATAAATTGTTTGAGTATGGCACGACCAAAAAATTTAACCATCATCTCATCGATCGAAAGGGCAGAACAAAAAAAATCAAATTGCTGAATATTTTTTCGAAAAATGTTTATTATTTTTCTGACTCTCCATACTCTATCTGCATCATTTCTATCTTCTTTTTTATTCATTGTAAAGAGTGACCCAAAATTTCGCCCGTTTCGTCGACCTCGGGAATTCGATTAAAAAGTGGTCTAAATAATAGCTTATGGCGATACTTTAGAGTAGAACAAATTTCAAGTTGAGCGTAGGTTTTGTTTTGGAGATATGACGAGTCGAACCTGTTAGTTAACCTGTTCACGCCGAGATGAATCAAACATTCTTGACAATCTTGTTCATTATGTTCAAGGTTCTCAAACACGCAAAATATATTCCTATATAAAATCTTCTATTCTTTTCGAATCTGTCATTAGATATTGTTCAAGTGAGGTATAGCCGATTTTACAGAAAAAAAACAGGATTTTAGCCGAAAATATTCGATCAATCGGTATCTTTATACTATAGAGTTAGCAAATCTTGATAGATAATCCAAAGTATTCGAACGGGAGGCCTTTGAATTAATAAGTAAATGTATATTTCTAAGAAAGATTAGGTTTGGTTATATTACTGAAATGCACATTATTTCAATAATATATAAGCCTCTTCACCACGACACGGTACTAATCCACGAAGAGGTTTGTTTTTTTTGTATTTTTTTTGTTGTAATTTTTACTTGTTTTGTTGTTTTTTGTAATTTTTTTTCTTTTTTTCTTTTTTCAGCCTTTTTGTATTTTTTTAAAATTCACAAATAAATTAATTTCTGAAGCGAATCTTAATAGCAAGTGTATTTAAGTATGCGAATCTACTTCTTTACGTATAGAAATAGATATGTCACAAATATCTGGATTCGGTATATGAACTCCTTCATACTGTGCGTAACCCAGATACCAAACGATTGTCATAACATGGCTGCAACAACCAACTGCCCGTGAACCACTTTCACAGGTACAGTAGTACTCCAGGATTGAATCTCTTCCAGTCTTTGCTTTATCGACTAGGATAAAAATGTGATGATATTTTCCACTACGATATCGGGATTTCATGTAAGCTTTGATAAGTAAAGGATTGTTGGCATCAATCTCATATCTAGCATAGTCCAAGGTAGCTGTTCGGTGTCTCGGTGGTGGAGAAAACTTTTGTACTAAGAATATGCCTTCATTTGTATGCTCTGCATAGTAAGAAGCTGCATTTCTTGTTTGATAAGGACCTAAACCTAAGTGGTACAAGTGATCTAAGGTTAGTCTAGGGAATTGCAATCTTCGATTATTCTCTTCATTATCCAATACGGTGTACTCGATGTCAAGATAGGGAGCTTTAAGTTGAGAAAGATTATAAAATCCTGAGCAATAAGTTTCAGACGGTTTGGGACGTTTACTCGTGATTTCATTATTTGAGCAATATCCTGATGAAGCTTGTCCCTTAAGATAGGTTTATGAAATAAATTCAAAAGTGCAAAAGCAATTAGTAGATAGCCGAAATCATGATTTAATGTTGCATTATGGGCTGGCAAAGCAAAATATTTGAACTTTTTTTTGAGGCGGCCGAAAACTTGTTCAATAATCCAGCGACATTTTGTGACAAATCTAGACATATTTGCTTCCATCGTCTCAAGTTGGCCAAGTCCAGGGCAATGAACATTTAATTTCTTACTTTCTGTTAAAAAATGCAAAACGTCCCTAAAACCTCTGTCAACCAAAATATGATCACCTTCTGCAATCGTATGCAATTTGTCTGCCAACCTACAGAAACAATCTTCTAAAATAGTTGCATCATTATGTCGTGCGTCAAACGGACCCAGTACAAATAGAATATATCCATCAGGCGCACAAGCCACCATGGGTTTCACTAAAGGCATCTTCTTTTGTTCACTCCAAAGTTGTTTCTGTCCTGCGAAGTTAGATGATTTCTGAACTAGCCGATACGTAGCATCAAAAACAAGACATGCCTTGTCATCTATTATATCAAATAATATTTTTGCCATTTCAGTGTTATGTGATAATAACACTGAGCGATAATTATTATTTATGAATTGGGGAACTAAGTTCTTTAGAAGATCTTCTCTGGCTAAATTCATATAATTGGCAATAGTTTGATCGCTAACTCCGAAGAGAAATGCGAGTTGATTATTAGAAAGACTTGTACGTAACTTGCACAAGAGAACCGCTATGTGTTTAGGTTGACAAGTTTTAGCATAAGAACAAATTCGTTGAAATTCTATTATACTATAAGCAAACAAATCTTTAAATATTTCATCACCAATACGATCTATTGCGTTGATGTCAAATACATCTTTTTGAGAGCTTTTCATTTCTTGATAGTATTTGTACATTATATTAGAAACATTTTCTTGTTCCTTTTCACTGACAATTGCAGATATTTGCTTAACAAGTGGCCAATAATTAGGAATACCAATATGTGAACTACACATGCGTGAGTCTGGGAGAATCAAGAATTTGTAGTTCATAAGGAGCTCATGGGAAATCGCTTTCGGTACAGAAATCAAGTTCTGAATATTCTTACAGCCAAATGTACATCTCCCGTGAGAGCTATTGCCTCTACGATAAATTGACAAATCAGGCGTGTCTGATTCAGTTAATTGTGATATTTTCGGTTTTTTGGATATTTCATAACAACTTTTACATAGCTGACCATTTTTCGGCATATCACGTAGAACTTCTAGTTTTCGTTTCTTAGCATTTTGAGTTTGGCGTAAACAATTAATCGTCAATAATGGATTCTCTAAATGACTCATTCCATAAAACTTGTCATTTTTTGAGCGTTTTTGCTCGTTACAACCTAAGCATATTTTGAATGGCATAGTAGATGAAAAAAAAATAATTGTCTCAAAGTATATATATATAGATTTGCGCCTTCCGAGAATTGACACGTCGCAGTTTTCGGTTCAGAGGAGCCGCGAGGCCAAAAGGGGAGGATGTGCCTTTAATAGCGTTTACATTGCCCTGACTGTTTACGTTTGGTGCCCCTCAATTGGAGTCGAAGGTCAGAAACAAAACCGAGCTGAAAAACTTCGACTGTATTAAAGATTTTTTTTAAATTGATTTTGATGTAGGCGAGCCTGTTGAGCGTCTGGGCGAGCAGGAGGCGCGCCAGGTTGCCCTTGACCTACAGGGTTCGGGGCTCCTGGCGAAGCTGATCAGATGTTCTTGGCCTGGGCGAAGGAGAGCGCTGAGAAGCACTGGTTGAGGGGATAGGGAAGAAATAAATAAACACGAAGTGATTATTTAGGAAACCAAAAATCAAGTTGTTGCGCAAGAGAGCCTGCGGGTGGGTTATTACAATTCTATTGCATGCATACAATTATGTATCCTTACAATAGTTTGGATAAGATTAGATATTATTTAAGAAAACATCATATCGTGATGAAATCCTTCTAGAAAACTATGATATCCATTTGTCGAAAGGTGAAAACAACTACACTTTTTGCAAGCGATGAGTTTACATTTTCATCACTCAAACTATGTAAAGTAATATACGCAACTATTTCTTAAGAGAAGTTTTCCACCGTCGGCTCGACAGCACCTAAATTCAGCAGAGATCTGATTGTTCGCTAAACCCAGCAACTCCTAGAAATGCTTGGTATATAAATCCATCCATTTGGTATGTTTTTAGTATAAAAATACCGATTAATCAAAGATTTTTAGCAAAAATGCTAATTATTTTCTACAATACAAGTTTAACTCGTCATATCTCAAAAATAGAAACTATGCTCAACTTGACATTTCGTCTACTTTAAAGTATCCCCATAAGCTATCATTTAGTCCACTTTCGAATTGAATTCATGAGGTCGACGAAACGGGCGAAAAATTGGGTTTTTTTTGGGTCACTCTTTATTTTTTATATTTTCAAATTTATTACGCGACATGGTTTCAGAAACTGTATCGGAATGGTACAAAGAATCGTTAGACCAATAATCGCTATAACATTTAAGACTGTTGATAATAGAAAACATAACATAACAATGAATTTATTCAAATCATCAGTATCAATATCTAAATCATTTTCAGCACTTGCTTCAATTATATAATATTTTATTTCATCTGAAAAAAATAACTCAAACAACTCATCGCATGTTTTTTCACGCAAATTATTTTTTATCTCCTCATCCAAAAATATTTCTGATTTTGGTATCGAATCATAAAATTTTTCTCCATCTTTCCATACATACTCATGTGAAGGTTCTAGTTTTTTATTTGAAGAAATGAGGGATTCGTCAGCTATTTGATACTCTTCTGGACAATTGCGTCCTTCAATAATCTGAACACTGTCAGCTGAATCGTTTTCATTGTTTGATTCATCTCCACTTCTAATATCATCAGGAATCACAGCAACGTTTCTAAATAAACTTTCGGGTAAATTAGAAAACGTTTTATCTGTTCTGTCAACATGATCGGAATCTAAATCCATAAGCTCAGTAGTTTCAACAGTAATGCTACTGTCTGATTGCTTTGCGTTTTTCTTTGGCATACTTCACATCAGATGTTATTTTGTAAAGTTATTCAAAATTATAATATTATGAGGTTCAAAAATATTATAATAAATCAATCGCAGTAGTAATCGAAGTTTTTATATAAATTATTATTATTGTAATACAATAGTAATGTGAATTTTGTAGTTTATTTTTTTTAAGTATATAAATTTGCAAAAATATCGGGTACCTATATGGATTTAGGCTTACAGATTTTACTGCAAGTACAAAAAAATGACTGTTCGCCACCTAGCGGCCGTTTTATAAGTGAAATATGATTTGAAATAATTTTATTGTAACTTTTATTATTTAGAAAATTAATGAATGCTAAACCTGTGGATTTTCTCTAGAAAAAATATATTTATAAAATAAATTAAGTTTATCAGCCATTTCGAATGCTCGATATTGATTTTCGATGCAAGAATTTTCAAAAATCAACACCAGATATCAAATCAGCACCCTCAAAAACACAAGAAATATATATTTTCTCATTTTCCTTCATTTTTCAGAATTTTTTAATTTTTCGTCCGCCATTTTAAATTTTGGATTTTCAAATATATCAATAATCGATAACAGAAGTTCTAAAACCATACTAATAGTGAAATAAAATTATTTATTAGGTATACGTTACATACTTTACTCGAAAAAAAAGGAAATTCAGTTAAAATAAAAAATGAAATTTTCACTAAGTTTGAGCCGCCATATTGTTTTTGGATCGCAAAATTTTGGAAATCTGTTTGCAGAATCAGAATGAACAAGTCTTTTTGCTTCGGAAATGGTATTTTGCATGTCGATCTCAAGCGATTCTATCCATTTTACAAGACGATAAACCAATCGGTAGTCTCATGGTCGATGGGGAAGAAATGGGTTAAGCGAAAATGACTAGGGTAGCAGACAAGGACTAACGGGGATTCGAGCAAGTATAGCTCTCCTCCATGGAGAGAGAAAGAGAACCGAAAAATCTCCTTTATGAGAGAATAGTCACGCTATGCTAGAGCGTGGGAGAGAGAGAGAGAGAAAATGCCGCCAAGCCAAGCTGAACACGTGCTCCCCTCCTCCGCACGCTCGAGCCCTATACCAAATGTATGAGTGTGGCTAATATCCACATTAAGCATTCTCTAAAATACGTGTGGCATTGGCTCTAGTGGTAGAGCGCTAACCTACCAACCCAGAGGACGCCGGTTCCAATCTCCGATCTGTCTGTTCATTTTTTTCACTTATCATTTTCTATTCATTTTCAATGTATCAATAAAATTATCAATAATATTTATAACTTTTTAAGAATATATTTAAATAAATGAGACAGAAAGCACTAGGTGTGGTCTCTAGAGACTATAAGCCCTAGGAACCTTCCTAAAAAAATATATATAATTATTAACATTAATAATTAATAATTATTAACATTAATAATAATTAATAATTATTAACATTAATAATAATAACATTAATAATGATTAATAATAATTAACATAAAAGGGATAGGCCAGGAAACCAAAGGGTTAAGCTAAGGAGCACCGCAGATATTGTTAATAATAATTATTAACAAGAAAGTGTTAGACCAGGGGACCAAAGGGTTACGGACACCGGGCAGAGTGGTCTGAAACAGACATTGCTATACTACTATCAGTAGAAATATACAAGTGTATAATTCGATCGAAGAATCAAAAACAGTATGCAGATTGCATTTTTATAATTAACTCAGGACTCTCAGCCGTAATTCAATTAAAACTTCGATCTTCAGCTCATCATCAAAACTTCAATTTGACAACATTTCGGATGTGCAGCTTTTCCTTCGTATAAATTTCATATGTCAAATTTGTAATTTCGCAAGAGTCATTTACTACACACCGCGTATTAAATATTTATTTGTAATTGTTTTAACTTCAACATATACAGAATATAATGAATCTTTAAACTCTTTATTTTATTTTATACGAAATTGTCGACTCGAGTGATTTTAACTCTGCTGTTGGTGTGGAAATGCGCGTACAAGTTTCTATGTCGTATTCACAATACGCATCATTCAGTCTAACAGTTCCACGGCAAGGTATAAGTTCGATCACCTACCTACCGGTGACCAGCTACTGAGACCTGTTATAAACTGTTATAATCATCAATACAGGACTATCAAATTCTAGATCAACAGAATCACTTGTAGGTAGCGAAATATAATGCCACCCTTTACTGAAAGTTAAATTAGATTATTTTTTTCCTTTATTTCGTCTCAATTCATTTTATGCCATCATTATTATTCTTATTATTTTTTCTCTCTGACACTTGACATCATTTCCCCTCGCCTCTTCCCGAAATGTAATAACAAATCCCAAAAAATCATCGCACTATTTCGATACAATGATTAAGTATAACTTATTGAACTATTGATTTCGTCTTCATCAAAATTAACTCCAAGTTATTGAAACCTAGAACTTGAAATCATTATTTTTAGATTATGAATGAAAATAAAGAATATTTGTAAAAACTGTCTGCATGCTTGGAATAACGATATATACGAGGGTGGTCCGATATGTACTTAGCCTACAAAAGAAAAACGAAAATTTTGGAAAAGTGGCGTTTTATTTGTCAACAGAGTCTCCTTTTAGTTCGATACACTTGGCCCAGCGATGCTCCAACTTCGTTAACCCGTCTGAAAAATATGTTTCCTTATAAAATCTTATAATGTAAATATAACATTTGTTAATTAAAATTAATAAATTGTTACGTCCGGAATTTACAAATATTTAATTAAATTTACTTGAAAAATCAGTCTAGAGTAAGCGAAGCTTGGCAAAATTATCGAAAGAAAAAGAAATAAAAAGAGAACTTGTCATAGCGGGTACCCTTCGCTCCCTTTTGGATTGTTGTTTCTTTTGCGATTTGTCGATCTACAGTTCGACGTTTGACAAGAAATGGAATATGCCTAAAGCACCGCTCACAACCAGTCACATTTCACAAGACGAGAAGGATTATCGGAAGTTTCGGCTTACGAAACTCGTATGTTGAACTTTACTGATTTTAAGAGATATCGACACCTTTATTAGATTTACACCTTTACTTTGACGTTTACAAGAAGAGAAATGTTTCGGTTTAAGGTGAACTTTAATGATTTTAAGAGACATCGACACCTTTTTACTTCGACGTTTCGTGCACCTTGTTACCGTTCCACTGCCGATTTCCGAGTGACGCGAGTCCTCCTGCAATCGAGGAAAAAGCCCCGCGATCACCCGCCCACTAGCGTATTAACTAATGTCACCGGCCAATGGGCTAATTGCTTAATCAGCTTCGCGAGTCGTTGCTTATTCTATTCAGCAATTCTCGCGAAAGCATGAAAAAAGAGAACTGTCTCTCCCACCTTCGCGACGTGCTTTTGTCAAAAGCGCATATTAGATGGAAAGCTTTACGCGACTTCCGTTCTCCGCGGGAAACGGCATCGACTTACATGCACATTCCGTCTGGAGATCGATTCGTACCAAAACTGCTGAAAGCGGGGAACCGCGCAGTTAGCCGTTTGCGTGAGAAAGACTAAAGGTCACACGCCAACTGCTACTTCGACAAAATATCAGTGTTTGATATCTGGCTTGGTTAGGACGTGATATAAATTATAAAGATGTCGTTATGTACAAAATTAATCCATTAGACGCTGCTCGTAAAGAATACAATATCGCTTATTCGCAAAATCGAGAGGGTATTGCGACAATAAATAAAGCTGACGAGATTCTAGATAAAAAAGCTTGGGAATAAAAAAAAATTCTAAATAAAAAAGTGCTACTAAAGATAGTAGTTTTGGTGAGAAAGCAGCTGCCTTCACAGTAGTCAACATTATGAAAGTTAAAAGTAAGCTTGGTATGGGAGTTGACATGATGAAAGGTAAAAAGAAACGAGATAAAGGATTTAAAAAACGCCAAGCACGAAAGAAATGTAGAAAAAGCAAAGCCATCAGTTACATGCCATAAAATTATTAAGGCGGCCTCGAAAAGTAATGTGCCTAACAATTCGTTTGACTATAAAAGGAGCCACAGAAGCTGTGAAAAAGGCCGATGGTAGAAATAAAATAAATATATCATGTATTTTACCTATTCCCGGTAAAGTTTATGTAGCGCTTCCTTTTCTAATTCCATTATTTGCTGCTTTAAGCGCCACTGCAGCTCTAGCCGGAGGAGCTGCTTCAATAGCGAAAGCTGTGAACAGCGCTAAAGCTGCCCAAAGCGAGCTGAAAGACAATAAAATAATTTATCTGAAACCTCATAGTAAAGCTCATGGTCTCCACCTCAAACGACATATGAGCGGACAAGGTTTAAGAAAAAAAAAATTCTTCGAAATACTTTTGCCTAAACACGCTGTGACTGATTTAAATATAAAAAAATATGCTAAAATACTAACAATTACAAATTTTTGAGGTATTTTCATGTTTAACGATTTACCATCAGACGAACCTCACTATCAAGAATCAGCTGTTATTAATTTAGATGATAAAAATGGACCAGGTTCGTACTCGGTGGCATATAAAAAGAGAGGTGACGAAGTTATATACTTTGATAGTTTTGGCGATCTTCAACCTCCTATAGATTTATTACTCTATCTCAAAGTTAAAAGAGTCAAATATAACCATGTGAGATATCAAGATTTCAATAACTATAACTGCGGACATCTTTGCTTACAATTTCTTTCGAATAAATTATAAATCGATGTAATGAATGAAAAAACAGTCATTTGAAGAAAAACTCTGATAGAGAACACACTAACATTGAGTCTGTCAGGAAGTTCATCAGTTCTTGAAGCAAATTACGAGAGTCGCTTGAAAAGTCATTGCAAAAATAAAAACTGCTTGATTTTTTTTAATAAATCTTTTTTATTTTTCAACATAGTATCCTTTTAGGGTTATACACTTCATCCAACGCTGCTCTAGTTTGTTAATCCCTTCCAAATAATAGGATTTGTCCGAGTCTGTAAAATAGGCATTCGGTTTTGTAATCACCACCTCGTTTGAATAAAATATTTTCCCCGCCAGCCATTTTTTCATATTAGGAAACAAATAGTAGTCCGACGGAGCCAAGTCTGGAGAATAAGGGGGATGTGAAACGAGTTCGAATCCTATCTCCATCAGTTTTGCAGCCACACCTGCTGAGGCGTGAGCTGGCGCATTGTCGTGGTGGAAGAGGACTTTTTTGTGGGCCAATCGTGGACGTTTCTCTAGCAACTCGGTTTTCAAACGATCCAATAACGATGAATAATATCCGCCTGTAATTGTTTTACCCTTTTCCAGATAGTCGATGAAGATTATTCCTTGCGAATCCCAAAAGACAGTCGCCATAACCTTCCCGGCCGAAGGAATTGTCTTCGCCTTTTTCGGAGCAGATTCCCCCTCGGTAACCCATTGTTTAGACTGTTCTTTGGTCTCAGCAGTGTAGTGATGTATCCATGTTTTATCTACAGTGATGAAACGATGCTTAAAGTCTTGCGGGTTTTGCTGGAACAGCTGCAAACCATTCTTGCAACACTTCACACGATCTCGTTTTTGGTCAATCGTGAGCATTCGCGGCACCCATCTAGCGGATAGCTTTTTCATGTCCAAATGTTGGTGCAAAATATTATGTACCCGTTCGCTCGAGATGCCTACAGTACTAGCAATTTCACGCACCTTCACTCTTCTGTCAGCCATCACCATATCATGGATTTTATCAATGATTTCTGAAGTGGTAACCTCAACATGGCATCCAAAACGTTCAGCGTTTTTTGTGCTCATATGGCCACTCCGAAAATTTTGAAACCACTTATAAACCATTCTAATCGAAGGTGCACAATCACCATAATGTTTATCAAGCTTCTGTTTAATCTCCTGAGGCGTTTTGCCTTTGAAAAAGTAATGTTTAATCAATACACGAAATTCTTTTTCGTCCATTTTTTTACAACCACTCGATTTCTTTGATTGAAACGAATGTAAAACGCAAAGTCATTGGCCGATCTGGCTGAAACTTCTTGTGTGCTCTTCCAAGATATGCCACTAACTGAAAATAACCTTGATATGCACAAGTAGCGCCATCTCTCTGACTTTGCACGGACTTTTCAAACGACCCTCGTATTTTCCGACAATCGAGCCTGATAAAAAATATGTACTAAGCTTAATGGAGCTATTAACATTTAATTCAATACCAAATATTGATATTGGCAATAATAAATTTTACGTTGGTGAACACGAAATCGTTTTACCAACAGGTATCTATGAGAAGATAATGAGAGTTTTCTATAAGAAACGCTAACGCTTAACGAAATATCAATTAGTTTGAAACCAAAAAGTAATACTCTACGTAGTATTATTCTGTGTATTCATAAAATAAATTACTAATCAGAAGACTCTATTGGTTCAATTTCAGGCTTTACTAGACGAGAGCTATGTGCAAACGAAACTCATAGCTCTGATTTACCTGTAACTATACTCAAAATGAACGCTTTACACGTAGAGTGTATTATTACTACTACAGGTTCTTATATAAACGAACGTAAAGTACGTACTATACATGAATTTTTTCCAGCAGTAGCCTGGATATAAAATGATTGAAGTACCTTCACACATAATTTATTTGCCCGTCGCCATGAGAAGTATAGATCATTTAGAAATATGTTTTGTTGATCAAGACGGAAACTTAGTTAATTTTCGAGGAGTCATCATAGTTCGTGTTCACATCGATGCAATATCGTGATGGGAATCTTATTTAACAACAAAATCGGACGAGGACATATGAATAGACTGAAATGTTAGTCAGTTATCAGTTGACCGCAAGCTATCACAGCGCTCACACGTCAGACAATTCAGTTTCTGAAAAGTTTAGAACTAAAAGTAATAGAAAATACATCTCTTGGCGGGAAAGATCGTGTATATTAGTGTGTTGCTTACATCAAAATGGACAAGATTCTAAATATGAGTTGATAACTCATTACGAAGTTCATTTTCATTAACCTTATTCATCATCACATTTCAATAATAATGATCAAGTTAATATCTCAATTCAACATCAAGATTTATTCATACTTCCATCTCGCAGTATGATCCATATTTGCGGCAGATTAACTTAGAAAAATGGAAATGTAGCAGTTAAAGCTACATTAGTTAGTAATGCTATATGTCATTTGTTCGAGAAGATACGATAGGAGAAAAATGCTTTTGAAATAGATAAAGTAAAAAATGTTGACTTGACAAACCTTATGAAGAACTGGTTATCACTTAATCCGAGTCAAAGTTTAATTACTGAAAATGTTGGTTAAACTAGTAACAAAGAAGTATCGCTTCCAAATAACGAAGTTTATTTCGATGTTACTATCGTATATCCCTCAGTATGCTGCTTGGGTTTGCTAAAGATTATCGAAAAATCGTAGTAAATGTCAAACATGAATTTATTATTACAATATTGAGAAATGATTTGAATGCTACCATAACTGTACCTTCCAATACAAATGGACTAATTACTTATGAAAAAATTAAAATTACTTTGAATAAAATTGAATGGTTAATGCCATATGTAATAACAGCCGATAAAGAAAAAATCAAATTACTTTATCAAATTAGTCGTGATAGAACAATTACTATGAGTTATCGCATTTGGAAGTTATACGAGTATCCAAAATTATCTCGCACATCTAAACATGTTTGGAGTGTGGAGACATCAAATTAATTGGAAAAACCTTGTTTCGTTATTTTAGCCTTTCAAACACAATGAAAAAATGAAGTAAATGCTTCTGCTAGATACTTTGATCATTGTAACGTTTGTGATATTAAATTATTTCTAAGCTCTCAATCCTATCCATATAAAAATCTCAATTTAAACATTAATCAAAACCAGTATGTAGTACTGTATGATATGTACGCCCACTTTCAGAGCTCATATTATGGAAAAGAAAATGAACCATTGCTTAATAAAATAAATTTCATCGAAAAATTACCGTTAAAAATAATCGTAAGAGATTATTCGAAACAAAATAAATCTATCAAAAGTGCTCCTGTAGACATCCGCCTCGGATTCAACTTGCGAGAATATTTTTCTGACAATGCTATAACCTATTGTTTAGTTCTACACGATCGAATTGTACAATATAATCCAATCAGCGGTGACGTGAAGAAATTGATTTAATAGAGTTTACTCTCTAAATAAAATGTAATTCATACAATTAAATATAAGCTAAATAAAGAAATATGTCAGCTACTGTATATCACGTTGAATTTTATGAATAAAAGCATTTTTATTTCAAATATATAAGTTTTTAATCAATACCTAAATATTACAACATAACTATATGTAACTTTGTCACTTACTCTCTCTCGTCCGCTAGGACAAAGGACTGATATCTCCATTTCTTTTTACCACTAGTTCTCTTCTCTCTTTCTTCTCTACATCTCTAATATAGTAGCATACTACTGTTCTCCCTTTCCTCTCCAAGCTAACTATAGCTACACGCAAGCTTTATAAGACTCTTGCGTGCTAATATACGTAGACATACGTAGATATACGTAGACATTCTTTGAGTGAGATATGACGTTCGTATTTCCTCTAAAACTATATATATTAAAGTAAAACAAATAATGTATAACGTAATAGCAGTCTTATTCATTGTAAATAAGATAAGGTATGTACGTTTCTAGGTATAACTGCTTCTGAAAGTAGTGGAGTAGCTTGATCACACTCAAACCGACTGTGATCTGCATTTGTGATAGACATAGCCAACTTAAGATAAGAGGGTAGGTAATAAGCATACCTGCTCTCTTTCTCTCTCTCTCTCTCTCTCTCTCTCTCTCTAACAGACTTAACCCATTTCTTCCCAATCGACCATGAGACTACCGATTGGTTTATCGTTTTGTAAAATGGGTAGGATCGCTTGAAATCGACATGCAAAATACCATTTCCGAAGCAAAAAGACTTGCTCTTTCCGAATCTGCAAACAGATTTCCAAAATTTTGCGATCCAAAAACAATATGGCGGCTCAAACTTAGTGAAAATTTCATTTTTTATTTTAACTGAATTTCCTTTTTTTTCGAGTAAAGTATGTAACGTATACCTAATAAACAATTTTATTTCACTATTAGTATGGTTGTAGAACTTCTGTTATCGATTATTGATATTTTTGAAAATCCAAAATTTAAAATGGCGGACGAAAAATTGAAAAATTCTGAAAAATGAAGGAAAATGAGAAAATATATATTTCTTGTGTTTTTGAGGGTGCTGATTTGATATTTTATGTTACTTTTTGAAAATTCTTGCATCGAAAATCAATATCGAGCATTCGAAATAGCTGATAAACTTAATTTTTTTTTACTTGAGTTTTTTTTTTATAAAGTACACATTTTTATATGCTTTCGAAGCTAATAAATTGATATTTTATTATATATAGTTATAAATCATTTTCAGTGTAAAAATTATGTTCAGTGAATAGTAGTAGTAAATAATTGAGTTACTGAGATGTTGAAAAAGTATTATGATAACTGTCAAAACATTTACAACATATGTATTTATCGCATTTTTCGCAAAAGTTGTTAGTACGTTGGTTATCACACTTTTCTCCTGATTTACATGTTTGTTGTGTATATTTTTGATGCAAACCATGGTAGGATCTGAAACATTGAACACAATAATGTTCTTTACAATCATAACAATAATAAGTAGTTCGATCTGTACATACCTTACATACTTTGCGTACCTTAGGAATCATGACGAGTGAATGTTGAGATGGTGATTCTTCGCTTCGTTTCAAGTATACTCTTATGACATTCGAGACAAACTCTTTAGCTGATATTTTCTTACTATGCACTAAATTATATAAGACCATACCATTAGTTAGTGATGATTGTAAAACCTACAAAACATAGGCCATGTCCACTTTTTACAATGAATAGTTTGGTCGAAAATCACTGCAATGTTGATCATGAAGATCAACACCCCCCATAAACATATTATAAATTATAAAAACCAAAGGAAACTCTAGTGGAATTTTTTTTTTATACTTTTATCAGTTCTTTCCACTTCAGATCGTGGTGTAACACAGCTTGCAGTTGAAATGATAGAAACATTTTTAGAATCCTTTACTGTAACATAGTTTATGCCACTAGTTACTTCGTGAGTTACTACATAAGTACCACGCTCAGATTTTTTATCGATGGTATGTTTGTTTTTTTAAAGTATCAAGTTCGGAAACTACTTCTTGTTTGTTAGCTTTCTGTTTTGTTTGCTTGCCTGCTTTCAAAGTTGATTTTTTCTTTGTTAGATTATTTATTTTGTTTTTTACATTTTTTGCATTATTTTTTTTCGTTGCTTTCGTATATTTTTCTTTTACTTTTTTAGCTGCTTGTTTTTTAGCTGTTTGTTTTTTAGCTGCTTGTTTTTTAGCTGTTTATTTGTTAGTCAATCTTTTAACAGTTTTAACTTTATTTGAAATTAGAGACTTTGTTTTTCTTTTATTTTTCTCTTGCTTAGAAGCTAATAATTCTTTGAACATATTTTTAGTAAAAACTCGCTCGTCTCTTACTGTCCCAGTTGCTCTGAGACCATGTTTTTTCAATCGTACGAGTAAATGAGGTGAACTAAAATAATTGTCAAAACTGACGTGGTATTTCAAAATTTCATCTGCCGACTTTCTCTCAAAAAATTCTTTTAACATTTTCATCACTACTCTAGAACCCAAAGCACATTTTTCTTCGCTACTTGAATCGTGACCACAGTAAATATCAAAATCTAATAAATATCCATGAATTGTACAAAGCGCCCAAAGCTTTATTCCAAATAGTACAGGTTTATTTCTTATAAATTGTTTGAGTATGGCACGACCAAAAAATTTAACCATCATCTCATCGATCGAAAGGGCAGAACAAAAAAAATCAAATTGCTGAATATTTTTTCGAAAAATGTTTATTATTTTTCTGACTCTCCATACTCTATCTGCATCATTTCTATCTTCTTTTTTATTCATTGTAAAGAGTGACCCAAAATTTCGCCCGTTTCGTCGACCTCGGGAATTCGATTAAAAAGTGGTCTAAATAATAGCTTATGGCGATACTTTAGAGTAGAACAAATTTCAAGTTGAGCGTAGGTTTTGTTTTGGAGATATGACGAGTCGAACCTGTTAGTTAACCTGTTCACGCCGAGATGAATCAAACATTCTTGACAATCTTGTTCATTATGTTCAAGGTTCTCAAACACGCAAAATATATTCCTATATAAAATCTTCTATTCTTTTCGAATCTGTCATTAGATATTGTTCAAGTGAGGTATAGCCGATTTTACAGAAAAAAAACAGGATTTTAGCCGAAAATATTCGATCAATCGGTATCTTTATACTATAGAGTTAGCAAATCTTGATAGATAATCCAAAGTATTCGAACGGGAGGCCTTTGAATTAATAAGTAAATGTATATTTCTAAGAAAGATTAGGTTTGGTTATATTACTGAAATGCACATTATTTCAATAATATATAAGCCTCTTCACCACGACACGGTACTAATCCACGAAGAGGTTTGTTTTTTTTGTATTTTTTTTGTTGTAATTTTTACTTGTTTTGTTGTTTTTTGTAATTTTTTTTCTTTTTTTCTTTTTTCAGCCTTTTTGTATTTTTTTAAAATTCACAAATAAATTAATTTCTGAAGCGAATCTTAATAGCAAGTGTATTTAAGTATGCGAATCTACTTCTTTACGTATAGAAATAGATATGTCACAAATATCTGGATTCGGTATATGAACTCCTTCATACTGTGCGTAACCCAGATACCAAACGATTGTCATAACATGGCTGCAACAACCAACTGCCCGTGAACCACTTTCACAGGTACAGTAGTACTCCAGGATTGAATCTCTTCCAGTCTTTGCTTTATCGACTAGGATAAAAATGTGATGATATTTTCCACTACGATATCGGGATTTCATGTAAGCTTTGATAAGTAAAGGATTGTTGGCATCAATCTCATATCTAGCATAGTCCAAGGTAGCTGTTCGGTGTCTCGGTGGTGGAGAAAACTTTTGTACTAAGAATATGCCTTCATTTGTATGCTCTGCATAGTAAGAAGCTGCATTTCTTGTTTGATAAGGACCTAAACCTAAGTGGTACAAGTGATCTAAGGTTAGTCTAGGGAATTGCAATCTTCGATTATTCTCTTCATTATCCAATACGGTGTACTCGATGTCAAGATAGGGAGCTTTAAGTTGAGAAAGATTATAAAATCCTGAGCAATAAGTTTCAGACGGTTTGGGACGTTTACTCGTGATTTCATTATTTGAGCAATATCCTGATGAAGCTTGTCCCTTAAGATAGGTTTATGAAATAAATTCAAAAGTGCAAAAGCAATTAGTAGATAGCCGAAATCATGATTTAATGTTGCATTATGGGCTGGCAAAGCAAAATATTTGAACTTTTTTTTGAGGCGGCCGAAAACTTGTTCAATAATCCAGCGACATTTTGTGACAAATCTAGACATATTTGCTTCCATCGTCTCAAGTTGGCCAAGTCCAGGGCAATGAACATTTAATTTCTTACTTTCTGTTAAAAAATGCAAAACGTCCCTAAAACCTCTGTCAACCAAAATATGATCACCTTCTGCAATCGTATGCAATTTGTCTGCCAACCTACAGAAACAATCTTCTAAAATAGTTGCATCATTATGTCGTGCGTCAAACGGACCCAGTACAAATAGAATATATCCATCAGGCGCACAAGCCACCATGGGTTTCACTAAAGGCATCTTCTTTTGTTCACTCCAAAGTTGTTTCTGTCCTGCGAAGTTAGATGATTTCTGAACTAGCCGATACGTAGCATCAAAAACAAGACATGCCTTGTCATCTATTATATCAAATAATATTTTTGCCATTTCAGTGTTATGTGATAATAACACTGAGCGATAATTATTATTTATGAATTGGGGAACTAAGTTCTTTAGAAGATCTTCTCTGGCTAAATTCATATAATTGGCAATAGTTTGATCGCTAACTCCGAAGAGAAATGCGAGTTGATTATTAGAAAGACTTGTACGTAACTTGCACAAGAGAACCGCTATGTGTTTAGGTTGACAAGTTTTAGCATAAGAACAAATTCGTTGAAATTCTATTATACTATAAGCAAACAAATCTTTAAATATTTCATCACCAATACGATCTATTGCGTTGATGTCAAATACATCTTTTTGAGAGCTTTTCATTTCTTGATAGTATTTGTACATTATATTAGAAACATTTTCTTGTTCCTTTTCACTGACAATTGCAGATATTTGCTTAACAAGTGGCCAATAATTAGGAATACCAATATGTGAACTACACATGCGTGAGTCTGGGAGAATCAAGAATTTGTAGTTCATAAGGAGCTCATGGGAAATCGCTTTCGGTACAGAAATCAAGTTCTGAATATTCTTACAGCCAAATGTACATCTCCCGTGAGAGCTATTGCCTCTACGATAAATTGACAAATCAGGCGTGTCTGATTCAGTTAATTGTGATATTTTCGGTTTTTTGGATATTTCATAACAACTTTTACATAGCTGACCATTTTTCGGCATATCACGTAGAACTTCTAGTTTTCGTTTCTTAGCATTTTGAGTTTGGCGTAAACAATTAATCGTCAATAATGGATTCTCTAAATGACTCATTCCATAAAACTTGTCATTTTTTGAGCGTTTTTGCTCGTTACAACCTAAGCATATTTTGAATGGCATAGTAGATGAAAAAAAAATAATTGTCTCAAAGTATATATATATAGATTTGCGCCTTCCGAGAATTGACACGTCGCAGTTTTCGGTTCAGAGGAGCCGCGAGGCCAAAAGGGGAGGATGTGCCTTTAATAGCGTTTACATTGCCCTGACTGTTTACGTTTGGTGCCCCTCAATTGGAGTCGAAGGTCAGAAACAAAACCGAGCTGAAAAACTTCGACTGTATTAAAGATTTTTTTTAAATTGATTTTGATGTAGGCGAACCTGTTGAGCGTCTGGGCGAGCAGGAGGCGCGCCAGGTTGCCCTTGACCTACAGGGTTCGGGGCTCCTGGCGAAGCTGATCAGATGTTCTTGGCCTGGGCGAAGGAGAGCGCTGAGAAGCACTGGTTGAGGGGATAGGGAAGAAATAAATAAACACGAAGTGATTATTTAGGAAACCAAAAATCAAGTTGTTGCGCAAGAGAGCCTGCGGGTGGGTTATTACAATTCTATTGCATGCATACAATTATGTATCCTTACAATAGTTTGGATAAGATTAGATATTATTTAAGAAAACATCATATCGTGATGAAATCCTTCTAGAAAACTATGATATCCATTTGTCGAAAGGTGAAAACAACTACACTTTTTGCAAGCGATGAGTTTACATTTTCATCACTCAAACTATGTAAAGTAATATACGCAACTATTTCTTAAGAGAAGTTTTCCACCGTCGGCTCGACAGCACCTAAATTCAGCAGAGATCTGATTGTTCGCTAAACCCAGCAACTCCTAGAAATGCTTGGTATATAAATCCATCCATTTGGTATGTTTTTAGTATAAAAATACCGATTAATCAAAGATTTTTAGCAAAAATGCTAATTATTTTCTACAATACAAGTTTAACTCGTCATATCTCAAAAATAGAAACTATGCTCAACTTGACATTTCGTCTACTTTAAAGTATCCCCATAAGCTATCATTTAGTCCACTTTCGAATTGAATTCATGAGGTCGACGAAACGGGCGAAAAATTGGGTTTTTTTTGGGTCACTCTTTATTTTTTATATTTTCAAATTTATTACGCGACATGGTTTCAGAAACTGTATCGGAATGGTACAAAGAATCGTTAGACCAATAATCGCTATAACATTTAAGACTGTTGATAATAGAAAACATAACATAACAATGAATTTATTCAAATCATCAGTATCAATATCTAAATCATTTTCAGCACTTGCTTCAATTATATAATATTTTATTTCATCTGAAAAAAATAACTCAAACAACTCATCGCATGTTTTTTCACGCAAATTATTTTTTATCTCCTCATCCAAAAATATTTCTGATTTTGGTATCGAATCATAAAATTTTTCTCCATCTTTCCATACATACTCATGTGAAGGTTCTAGTTTTTTATTTGAAGAAATGAGGGATTCGTCAGCTATTTGATACTCTTCTGGACAATTGCGTCCTTCAATAATCTGAACACTGTCAGCTGAATCGTTTTCATTGTTTGATTCATCTCCACTTCTAATATCATCAGGAATCACAGCAACGTTTCTAAATAAACTTTCGGGTAAATTAGAAAACGTTTTATCTGTTCTGTCAACATGATCGGAATCTAAATCCATAAGCTCAGTAGTTTCAACAGTAATGCTACTGTCTGATTGCTTTGCGTTTTTCTTTGGCATACTTCACATCAGATGTTATTTTGTAAAGTTATTCAAAATTATAATATTATGAGGTTCAAAAATATTATAATAAATCAATCGCAGTAGTAATCGAAGTTTTTATATAAATTATTATTATTGTAATACAATAGTAATGTGAATTTTGTAGTTTATTTTTTTTAAGTATATAAATTTGCAAAAATATCGGGTACCTATATGGATTTAGGCTTACAGATTTTACTGCAAGTACAAAAAAATGACTGTTCGCCACCTAGCGGCCGTTTTATAAGTGAAATATGATTTGAAATAATTTTATTGTAACTTTTATTATTTAGAAAATTAATGAATGCTAAACCTGTGGATTTTCTCTAGAAAAAATATATTTATAAAATAAATTAAGTTTATCAGCCATTTCGAATGCTCGATATTGATTTTCGATGCAAGAATTTTCAAAAATCAACACCAGATATCAAATCAGCACCCTCAAAAACACAAGAAATATATATTTTCTCATTTTCCTTCATTTTTCAGAATTTTTTAATTTTTCGTCCGCCATTTTAAATTTTGGATTTTCAAATATATCAATAATCGATAACAGAAGTTCTAAAACCATACTAATAGTGAAATAAAATTATTTATTAGGTATACGTTACATACTTTACTCGAAAAAAAAGGAAATTCAGTTAAAATAAAAAATGAAATTTTCACTAAGTTTGAGCCGCCATATTGTTTTTGGATCGCAAAATTTTGGAAATCTGTTTGCAGAATCAGAATGAACAAGTCTTTTTGCTTCGGAAATGGTATTTTGCATGTCGATCTCAAGCGATTCTATCCATTTTACAAGACGATAAACCAATCGGTAGTCTCATGGTCGATGGGGAAGAAATGGGTTAAGCGAAAATGACTAGGGTAGCAGACAAGGACTAACGGGGATTCGAGCAAGTATAGCTCTCCTCCATGGAGAGAGAAAGAGAACCGAAAAATCTCCTTTATGAGAGAATAGTCACGCTATGCTAGAGCGTGGGAGAGAGAGAGAGAGAAAATGCCGCCAAGCCAAGCTGAACACGTGCTCCCCTCCTCCGCACGCTCGAGCCCTATACCAAATGTATGAGTGTGGCTAATATCCACATTAAGCATTCTCTAAAATACGTGTGGCATTGGCTCTAGTGGTAGAGCGCTAACCTACCAACCCAGAGGACGCCGGTTCCAATCTCCGATCTGTCTGTTCATTTTTTTCACTTATCATTTTCTATTCATTTTCAATGTATCAATAAAATTATCAATAATATTTATAACTTTTTAAGAATATATTTAAATAAATGAGACAGAAAGCACTAGGTGTGGTCTCTAGAGACTATAAGCCCTAGGAACCTTCCTAAAAAAATATATATAATTATTAACATTAATAATTAATAATTATTAACATTAATAATAATTAATAATTATTAACATTAATAATAATAACATTAATAATGATTAATAATAATTAACATAAAAGGGATAGGCCAGGAAACCAAAGGGTTAAGCTAAGGAGCACCGCAGATATTGTTAATAATAATTATTAACAAGAAAGTGTTAGACCAGGGGACCAAAGGGTTACGGACACCGGGCAGAGTGGTCTGAAACAGACATTGCTATACTACTATCAGTAGAAATATACAAGTGTATAATTCGATCGAAGAATCAAAAACAGTATGCAGATTGCATTTTTATAATTAACTCAGGACTCTCAGCCGTAATTCAATTAAAACTTCGATCTTCAGCTCATCATCAAAACTTCAATTTGACAACATTTCGGATGTGCAGCTTTTCCTTCGTATAAATTTCATATGTCAAATTTGTAATTTCGCAAGAGTCATTTACTACACACCGCGTATTAAATATTTATTTGTAATTGTTTTAACTTCAACATATACAGAATATAATGAATCTTTAAACTCTTTATTTTATTTTATACGAAATTGTCGACTCGAGTGATTTTAACTCTGCTGTTGGTGTGGAAATGCGCGTACAAGTTTCTATGTCGTATTCACAATACGCATCATTCAGTCTAACAGTTCCACGGCAAGGTATAAGTTCGATCACCTACCTACCGGTGACCAGCTACTGAGACCTGTTATAAACTGTTATAATCATCAATACAGGACTATCAAATTCTAGATCAACAGAATCACTTGTAGGTAGCGAAATATAATGCCACCCTTTACTGAAAGTTAAATTAGATTATTTTTTTCCTTTATTTCGTCTCAATTCATTTTATGCCATCATTATTATTCTTATTATTTTTTCTCTCTGACACTTGACATCATTTCCCCTCGCCTCTTCCCGAAATGTAATAACAAATCCCAAAAAATCATCGCACTATTTCGATACAATGATTAAGTATAACTTATTGAACTATTGATTTCGTCTTCATCAAAATTAACTCCAAGTTATTGAAACCTAGAACTTGAAATCATTATTTTTAGATTATGAATGAAAATAAAGAATATTTGTAAAAACTGTCTGCATGCTTGGAATAACGATATATACGAGGGTGGTCCGATATGTACTTAGCCTACAAAAGAAAAACGAAAATTTTGGAAAAGTGGCGTTTTATTTGTCAACAGAGTCTCCTTTTAGTTCGATACACTTGGCCCAGCGATGCTCCAACTTCGTTAACCCGTCTGAAAAATATGTTTCCTCGAGGTCTGAAAACTAGGCTTCCGTGGCAGCGATTACCTCCTCATTCGACTCAAATTTCTGCTCGGCGAGTGACTTATTCAAGTTTGGAAACAAAAAGAAGTCGCACGGGGCTAAATCTGGAGAATACGGTGGATGGGGCAGCAGTTCGTAGCCTAATTCGACCAATTTGGCCATGGTGACGGCGGTGGTGTGAGCCGGTGCGTTGTCATGGTGGAAGAGCACTTTTTTCTTCGCCAAATGGGGCCGTTTTTTCTGCAATTCGACGTCGAATCGGCCCAATAATTCGGCATAGTACAGCCCTGTGACCGTTTTGCCCCTCTCTAGGTAGTCGATGTAGAGCATACCTTGTGAATCCCAGAAAACGGTGGCCATCATCTTTCCGGCCGATGGGGCAGTCTTCGCCTTCTTCGGAGCACTTTCGCCGGGTAAAGTCCACTGTTTCGACTGTTCCTTGGTCTCTGGTGTATACCAATGGATCCATGTTTCTTCGACTGTCACGAAACGACGCAGAAACTCCTTCGGATTGCGCTTAAACAGCGTCAGACATTGCTCTGAAGTTGTCTCACGGTTGCGCTTGTTGTCCGGAGTGAGCAAACGCGGCACCCATCGCGCCGACAACTTTCTCATGCCCAAAATTTCATGCAGGACATGACCTACGCGGTCTTTTGAGATGCCTACGATCTTAGTTATCTCGCGCACCTTCAATCGTCGATCTACCAATACGAGATCGTGAATTTTTGTCACGTTATCCTCCGTGGTAGCCGTTTTCGGAGCACTTGGACGTGGCTCTTCAAAAATCGACGTGCGACCACGTTGAAATTCGTTAAACCAATTTTTGACGGTTGCCATCGAAGGAGAAGAGTCACCGTACACAGCATCCAAGCGCTTTTTGATTATGCTGCGCGATTTCCCTTCCAAAAACAAGAATCGAATCACCGACCGATACTGCTCTTTTTCCATTTTTCAAAAATCAACGCTTTCACACGCTCTCAAAAATAAACTACAACTCCGATTCGGCTGAAATCTTGACAGTAACCATCGAGTTGTACTACGTGATAGAATATTTCTTTTGCGAGAGTGGCGCCATCGGGCGGTGAGGTAAATACTTATCGAACCACCCTCGTATATATATATATATAAATCTTCGATTTTAGTACCAGGAATTCTTAAAAAATAAGTTATCTTGCTAACCAAATTAGAAATACACCAAAGGTACTGAAAAATCCACACTAGCGACAAGGTACTAAGCGAGTTTCATAAAATGATGTACATTACGAATTTCTTATTATTTCCTTTATTTTTTTCGAAATTCAAGTTTTATTGAAGCTATCATTGTATACTAACGCTTATTATTAATTCTTGATCAAATTGATAATTTCATTATAAACATATTTCAGATCGACGTATGGGCTGCTGGTGTCATACTTTATATTTTGCTATGTGGATTTCCACCCTTTGTGGCGACTGATAATAAACAAGAAAAATTATTTGAACGTATCCTTTGCGGGCAATATGAATTTAGATCTCCGTATTGGGACAGAATTTCGCAAGGCGCTAAAGAACTTATTTCAAATATGTTGCAAACACAGCCAGAATTACGGTTTAGTGCCGAAGATGTCCTGGATCATCCATGGCTATCGGTAAGTTGCGATAAAAGTAAACTAAAATAAATCGTTACAATGGTTCAAAAGAATAGAATTATTTTATAACAAATGGAGTGATATTGTTTTTTTTATTTTCTCTTATAATTTTATATCACATATTAAAATAATTAAAAAACTGACTACACAGGTTGTCTGAAAAGTTCCGGGACAGCGCGATAACTTGTCAGGAACGCAGTTTTTAAAAAAGTATTTGATTCAAAAATTATAGGTTTTCCCCTGGCTATTCAATAGTGAACTTAACTTTGACCTTGAGCTTAACTTTCAAGGTTATTTGAAAGTCAAGTTTAGTTTTTTAAATGGTAAATGCAATATTTTTTATTACAGAAATAAGAAGCAGGAAACATTCTCTTTCCAATGGTATAAGATGAAACGGTAGGGTCAAACGTTATCTAAAGGTCATTTAAAGGTTAAATGTCTTTAGCAGCCAAGAATTCTCAAAACAGCATTATGGTTTGACTGAATTGTGTTTTCAGAAAAATGTTTCATAACAAAAGTGATAGGATTTTCCTTGACTATTTCATGGTGACCTTGACTTTCACCTTGGCCTTAAAAGTCATTTGAAGGATAAATTGAATTTTTTTTAACAGGACCTTGTCTTTTTAACCTCAGAGAGAAAAAGAGCAACTTATTCGATTTTGGGATAATTCTTCATTTATTGAAATTAAACCTTGCAAGGTCACAGGCAAGATTAAATATCGCTGATATAGAAAATTTGAACAATATGGTCATGATATTAAATTAAAGCCAATTACGGAAAAAGTCTTTACAGTCCAGCCGGTCGAATCAAGATTCTGTAGAATCCAACCAGTGAAAGCAAGATTCTGCACAGTCCAGACAGTTAAGACGAAACCTGTTACACCCCAAAAAATTAAGGCAAGACTGTATGCAGTTCAATCACTTACGATCACAGCTAATAACATTGATTTTAGTAAGTGCTCAAAGTATCCTCCGTTTATCTCCTGGTAATAATCCAATTAATTATAAAAGCTATTGATGACGTTGGTGACGAATTCGTTTTGTATAATACACATTTATCTAACATGCGACATTGCAAATCTTGTAAATTCTGAGGCTTCGTTTTGAAAACTCTATTTTCAATATAACTCTAAAGAAAATAATCGAGTGAAGTTAGGAGGTGATCTAGTTGGTCACAGAATAAATTAATTACGATCTATCCAACGATCTTTAAACATGACGTCTAAATAATTGCGTACATTACTTCCATAGCGAGATAGGGCACCATCTTGTTGCAAGTATGTACGAGGTCTGTCCGAAAAGTATCGGGCCTACGTTTATATCTTCGCGCCATAGTGTTCGAGCGACCTCTATTGGACAGAAACGTCAACAGTAAAGCCTCACGAATTTATTGGTTACTTACTGACACCTGCCGGACGTATAGTTCATGCGCAGCGTGTCTTTGTTTACAGTGCCTTTTTCGCGTTCGCTGGATTTTGATATTGTCAAAAATGACTGAAAAACAAGATCAACGAATTTACATCAAATTTTGCTTTCAACTCGGAAAAACGAGCTCGGAAACTATTGAAATTATGCAAAAGGCCTTCGGAAACGAGTTATAAGCAAAACACGAATAAAAGAGTGGTATAAGCGGTTCAAAGATGGTCACACTTCTGTCGATAGTGATTCTCGTTCTGGCCGACCTTCGACGACAAAAACCGCAGATAATATTGAGCAGGTGCGACTTGCAATCGAACAAGATCGTCGTAAGACTGTGCGATAACTAGAAGAAGACCTTGGGATACCAAAAACTATCATTTCAGAAATTTTAACCGAAAATTTATGAATGAAACGCGTGTGTGCGAAATTCATCCCACAATTGCTCACAGCAGAGCAGAAGAACATTCGCTTAGAAATCGCTCTAGACAATCTGGAAATGGTCAATAAATATGATAATGTGCTTAGAAAAGTTATTACAGGATCCTGAAACAAAACAACAATCTTCACAGTGGAAGCATTCTGAATCGCCAAGACCAAAAAAAGCATGTCAAAGTCGGAGCAATGTTAAGTCAATGTTGATTGTTTTTTTCGATTGTGAAGGTGTTGTACATCACCAATATGCACCAACAGGTCAGACAATCAATAAAGAATACTACGTTCAAATTTTGAAACGTTTGTGTGATGCAGTAAGAAGAAAACGGCCGCACTTTTGGGAAAGTGGTGACTGGCTTCTCCATCACGATAATGCGTCAGCGCATTCATCCAATCTTGTGCAGCAGTTTTTGAGCAAAGACAATATCGCATTGCTTCGACAACCTCCATACAGTTGCGACTTAGCCCCTTGTGACTTTTGGCTGTTTCCAAAACTAAAAAAACCACTCAAAGGACACCGATTCGATGACAAAAGAACGGTTGAAAACAATGCAACGAGTGTACTTAAGGCTATCCCTAAAAGTGAGTTCCAGGACTGTTTTGAAAAGTGGAAACATCGATGAAACCGTGTTATTCAATCAAGTGGGGATTACTTTGAAGGATGCCACCCACCAGATGATAAAGAATAACGCTAGCACGAAAATATAAAGGTAGGCCCGATACTTTCCGGAAAGACCTCGTACATTAATAATAATTATTAAATATTTTATTGTTATAGTAAGTAGCTTTTTAATAATTTTTCCTGTAATATTAATAAAACCATAATGTCTTTGTGTTCTTCACATTTTCAATATTGATTAATACTTCTTTCATTTTCGTTACTGCAATTGGTGTACTGTCTTGGATGTTCAGATCTTCTAGTAAGGTGTCTTCGACTTGTTCGCTAATCTAGCTCACTCGCCTCAACGTTTTGTGATAGATGGAATAAATATTGTTGGTCTATTAAGTCTCTTGGTAACTTGCATAATGAGTAATCTGTTGCTTCTGTCAAATTCAGATCTCTAAGCTTCATTTGCGTTTATGAGTTTTTTTTCTTGATACAGTGATTTCTTTAATTTTTTGATACTATAATTAGTTTCATTTTATCTTGATTCGACCTTTTTATGTGATATCGTTTTCTAAGAAATGTTTGTCTTTAATTTTTACAGCTATTTTATTTAAGTAAGTAAATTGTTGAGATTTTTAATATTTACAATATTGGAACTTTTATTTAGAGCTTCAGTTGAGAATACTACTAGTACATGCGCTTCATCGCTTTCAAGCACATCGATTTTACATGAGTATAGAGATCATTTTAATTTTGAAGAAAGCATGAAAAATAATTTAAACAAAAATTATTCATTCGTCAGTGAAAATTCACATACAGTCTCTTCATTATTCAGAAAATAATCAAATACAGTAATAAAAAATACATTCCATTTACAAAAACCGAGCTACCTTGATACCTTGCATCTTTTGTTTGAAACTTTATTTTATCTGAGGGCACTATCGGTAGTAATCTATACGCATAATTTGAAATGGAAAAAATAAATAATAATTTTAGTTAAGTTTAGTGAAATCTACATTTACCAATTCATACTCCCCTGAAATCTAAAACATTAGTAATTTTCGATTTCGACCTTTTAAGAGCAGTTACTCAGATGGATCACTCTTAATTGGATGGTAGACCTTAAAATGATTTTAAATTCCGTAACAAATCATGCTGTATCAAAATTATCAAATTTGCAATGCAAAAATTAGTTAGTTATATGAATTTTGATTAAAACGGAAAAAATCAGAAAAAATAACTTCAAATGCAAAATCAAATCAACTGGATGCAATGAAAGTTTCGAAATTGAAATCGAATAACTCAACATCATAGTAACAGTTCATTAATAAAAGTTTTTTCAGAATTCGATTTTAATTTGACCTTGTTATTTGACCTGAATATTGTTTCGATGGTAAAATTTCCCGTCGTTTTCGAATCCGGTATTAAATATAGAGGTTCCATTTGAATCACTTTGACAATCAAATAATCTTGAAATTTAAGTTCAAGTCTCGTTATGTTCAACACTGACATAACTTGTAGATGACCCCCTTTGACCTGAACAACTTTTGTCTAAACAATTCTTTCGTACGACGTCAACTTTTCAAGATATTCAGGTTCATCATTTCAACTGGGACACCCTGTATATAAAGCGTGGGAGTGTTTGAATTTTATCATTATAACATTCTAATACAGTACCGCTCAATAACATTTGCCACCCTGTAGACTAAAAATTTAAAACTTTAAAAGTTTTATATTTCGACTTAGGGTAGTTGTAAAAAACCCTGTGGGTACTCATTTTGTAGGGTTTTTTAGTATCTATCAAGGGGCGTAAACTACATATCTGTTTTTTAATTTTTTTACCAAAACTATGACTTTAGAAGTAAAAAATGAAATTGATTTTTTTTACTAACTTTGATGCGATATTATTTTAAGTGATGGGATGTAAAATCTGTCTCTATCGTTTGAAAGCTTGTCCAGAATGCTATAAAACCGATGTCCGAGGAATTTTTTTGAGCTATATCGTATTTTATTAAAAAACACATGTTACAAATCAAATCGATATATCTCTGAAAATATGTTCTTCACAAAAAAATTCTGAAGAAAAAAGTTGTTGCATTTTGGTCAAAAAAACCATTTATAAACTTAGAAAACGATTTTTTTTGTTTGGAATTTATTATATTTTTGAAAAATACATTAAAAATTTAATTATCAAGATAAATAAATAATGAGACGTGTAAAAATGATTTTTCAACTATAAATATTTCTATTTATTTCTATGCTTTGTTATTCTAAATTTTCAAGTACAACTGTTTTGCAACGGTAGTCGATTCGATTAATCGATCCGTTCGAGATTCGGTAAATCTCGCGACGTTAGAGCTAACGACTAAGAGAGAGAGAGAGAGAGAGAGAGAGAGAGGGCGCGCGATAGTTTAAAAGTTTCAGTTAAGCCTCAGCTACTTTCGCGAGAATACCGCCAACTTGTTTTGCACTGTGTTTCGCCGTTTCTTATAAAGTTTTCCTGGGATTGTATATGCGTGAGTGCAGCAATCAAGCAATAGCAGCAGCATTACAGCAACAGCAAATAGCAGCAGATTTGAGAACGAGGCAGCGTAGCTAATGAACCCATTAACGACCAAAGAGGTCACTTTTTGGACATATTTTTGATCGCAAAATTCATTGGTAAAACGAAACAATAAATTGATCCAGGGTACCATACCTTATGTTTTTGGGTGTGCTGAATGTAAATCCGGGCTCAAAATTCAAAAATTTTGCTTACAGAATTAAATATGGCCGATTTTTTATAAAAAAAATAGGGAAATTTTGAAAAAAAACATTTTTGACTAATTCTAAGACATATTTGATCTTATAAATTTTTCCCGAAAGCCTATAGTTTTCGAGAAAAAAATTCTCAAACAATTGTGGAAATTCTATTCAACCGTTTCAACTTTTGGAATTTCATAAGATAAGTTGGGGTGCAAATGTACGGGATTTCCATTCTCCATGAGGTTGGAGGAAAAAATCGTATTACCTGAGTATTACCTGAGTGCTCATAACATTTATATTTAGATTTTACCAAAACCTATTTGGGTAGATTGATTGAAGTCGATAAACATAACGTAGTTTTTCAACTCAAAAGTTATTCAAATTCATCCTTTGAAATTAGGACATTTTCTTAATACTTTCGTGTTTATACTAGCAATTCCTCGAAAGTGCTGTTTCTTCTGAATCTGGAAGTGATCGAAGAATCAAATAGCTCAGCTGAAAAAATAGACTCTGTGAGGCTAAAACAACCAGAGATCCATACAGACTTAAAGCTCTTCACCTCGTCGGCGACACGATCGACTTTGGTTAGGACAGAAGTTTAAGTGGCTCTAATCTCGTTGCGAAACTCCGTAAACTCGTTATTTACGAAACCGGAAAACCATGCTGGCGGTTGATTGCCCAGGATAGGAGCCATACTATCTTGCAAGAGGATTTGGTCCGCACTGGGGGAAGAAACAGTATGAAAGGCAACCGATCGGGCAGTGTTCAAGGAATCACTCCACGTTTCCACCTTCAACGTCTTCGACGGGAAAAGCTCGTAAGGTGACGCTCGTCTCTTTCGGCCTGAGGCTTCGACGAGAGAAAAGGTGCCAGCTGGGGCAGAGTTGATTTGAGTGAAAGGAGGGGATGGTAAAAACGCGCCACCGGTTTGACAAGGGTTAGCCAAGACCGCAGACTCAAAAGAACCAGTACGGAAAATAAAGATCGCAAGATCAGGGTTTGAGGTTATGTCAGTACAGTGCTGATAGAATGATCTAGCACAAGCTTCGCACTGCGAGATATTGCCACCCCGGCAACTCAGTACTTGATCACACTCGGCGCATAAAGACAAGACAATTTGATAAAAGTGAGCAGTTTGGAAATTAAGAACGAATTATGACAAATAATAAAAATTCATAGAATGTGTCAAGTTTTACCCATTTCTCCTCCTCGGGTCTCAAATCTTCACAAGAAAACTATAATACAAGAGGTAATTTGTAGAGGACAGATTGATACGACAAATAGAAATGTTTGAATTTCACGTGAAAATTTGAGTTACTGACCAGTTAAAAACCGGAGCTAAGAAAAGTTAGAATTTGAAAGATTTGAAAATTGGAGCCTCAGTGGCACCAACTCTGTTTGTTAAAGATCAAAATTGGTGGGAGATTCGAGAGTAAAATGATGCCATTTACAGGCGGCGGAAAAAGGATTCGCAAGTTAACTTAAAACGACTATTACACAAAAACAAAACGAAGAAAAAAAACAATGATCGATGAAAACGAACGCAGGAATTACATTAAAATAAAATTAATTGAAGAAAAAAACACGATTTGACATTGTCGATAAAATAAAATTAAAATCAAACTTGTCTAGCGTGTAGATAGCGCTAGATATGCAACAAAAATTAAAATTAAAGAAAACAAAACAAAAAAAAGTAAAATAAAAATAAAAATAAAATAGAATAGCTGTCGTGATAACTAAACGCGAGACAATTCAAGTGATGAGAGGTAGTGCAGCAAAAAATAACACCGGCAGTGAGGAGTCTCTCCGAGTAGATTATAATGTGTGGAGTAACGATAAAATTGTTGACAGGCACTTAGCAGCAAAAGTTCAGATGTGTTGCAATCAGTAAGGAGTGCAGCGTGTTATGTGTAAAGTGTAGTGGCCCTGGTGTGGAGGCTGTGTTGTTGGCAGAGGTGTGTAACTCGAAAAGTCGATAAAGTTGCTGATTTGGTAAAGGTTATATGAGGGGGGTCAATAAATCTTTATAAAAAGAAGGAAAAAAATGTTTTGCGTATGTAATTTTTTTTTATTTTTCAACATAATCTCCTTGAAGGTCGATACATTTTATTAAACTGCCTTCCAGTTTTTTTAAGCCATCAGAAAAATATGATTTCTGAAAACCCTCAAAATAGACATTTATTTCGGCGATGACTTCTTCATTCGAGCTGAATCGTTGTCCGGCAAGCCATTTTTTGAGATTAGGAAATAAGAAAAGGTCACTGGGAACCAAATCAACGCGAATATGGTGGATGGTCAATTAATTCTAATATTAAATCGTTAATTTTTGCTATCGTAACTGCACACATGTGAACTCAAGCATTGTTTTGAAGAAAGAGGCATTTTTTTTGTTCAAGTGAGGAAGTTTTTCTCTGATTTTTTCTTTTAACTAACCTAATAATGACGCATAATATTATCCAGTGATCGTCTGGCCCTTTTCCAAGTAGTCGATGTAGATGATTCCATACGCATTTCAGAAAACCGTGGCCATAATCTTGCCAGCTGACTTTACTGTCTTTGCCTTCTTTTGGGCTGGTTCTCCTGCGGTAATCTATTGTTTGGACTGTTCTTTGGTTTCAGGAATGTAGTGGTGTACCCATGTTTCGTCTACAGTTACGAGTCGACGCCAAAAGTCTTCTGGATTACGACGTATGCGTGCCAAAAGAGCCTCAGAGGTGACCACGCGGAATCGTTTGTTTTCAACAGTGAGCAAACGCGGCACCCATCTTGCTGATATTTTTTTCATCCCCAATTTTTCATGCAAAATTCAAATGATTGTACCCTTTGATACCCCTGTGACCTCAACTAATTCTCGCAATTTTAATCTTCTATCATTGAACACCATATCGTGGATTTAATTGACCATTTCGGGCGTACTCACTTCTACGGAGCATCCTGAACGAGGTTCATCTTTTGTTGTTGTACGGCTGCGTTTAAATTCATTTTTCCAGTTATAAACAGTCTTAAACACAGGAACAGACTTCCCATGAAGGGCGTTCAACTCAACTGTGATTTCTTTTGGTGTAAGGCCTTTCAAATGAAAATGTTTTATCACTGCTCGAAACTCCGGTTTTTCCATTTTTCAAATAAACCAATAACTTTTTGTTCAACCAACTCTCACAAAAAAACGACTCAATGAATCGAGCTGAAACTTTGTACGATATCTAGTTAGTTATATTGCTTGTCAAAAACATCATATTTTAAGCGTGACGAGCGCTATCTCTTGGATTTTGTAAAGACTTATTGACCCCCTCTCGTATTATAACCAAGCGAGCAAATAATTCATCCACTGGCCAAAATATTGACTAAAAGCCAAGAATTCTTAGCAGGAAGCACAGAAGCCAGCTGGATGAACTCCCCTGCAAAAGTATACCGCTCGAGGAAGTGGTAAGAGTAAAGGAAATATTAGTAAAAGAAGAGTACCTCAAAAACCAGTATGCCGTTACTTACCGAGAGATAGAGAGAGAGAATGAGAGAGGCCGACAGGGAAAGCTATAACTTTGCTATCGTCCTGTCACAATTCTATGATATTAATAATATTTCGAATACTCATTTATCATTATTAAAATTTACAACAAACGTATAAAAGGTCGAATAACATGACAAGAAATAAAAAGAGTCAAGTACTATGAAAACAAAGACTATAAACTCAAAGAATAGCTACATAAAAGTGGTAAGTTATTACGACTTACCAAATGAATATAGAAATATGAAAAATATTAATGCGAGAAAAACAAACCCTGAAACCTGGATCTAGAAAAATATGTAGATATCAATATGAATACTAACCGAAATATAGATTGCCATTTGATAAAACTAACGTTTTTTGCAATGATTAATAAGTTTTTATTAAAACGCGTATAAAGCCTATGTTGGAAATTTATGGAAATGGCATATATCTTGAAAAATTATTACTGAATACACTGGGTTATTACTGAGTACAGCTCTTTTTTGTGACCTCCGGAAGGTTCATTCAATGTCAAATGCTTACAAAATGTATTGTATACAAAATGTCATAGTTGTCTCCAGCGGAGCAAGCCCTGATAAATCCTACCAGTCAATGAGGATTTCCTTCTTATTACGAAATTATAAAGTAAAGAAACAAGAGAGTAATACATAGATACTATAAATAAAAATTATCTCCACTCAATTTATTTTTGACAATATTTCGGTTCGTCTTCCAACCTCATTAGGTCTTTTATTCAAACAAAATAAATTAATCCGTTGTACAAATATGACGATAATTTCAGAATAAAAATAGAATTAAATAGAATTACAAAAAATACATACCATAGCAACTAAAGAATTTTTCAAGATTACATTATCGATTGCTATAAGTCAACATTACATTTTTTTAATTATATTAGTAATCTTGATCTTAGGAGTCGTCCCTATATCTATAAGATCAAGATTACTAATATAATTATCAAACATCAGGAGTGGAAAAAATTAACAATAATTTATTACATTTTTTTGTAAATCTTATTAAATAGCAGTAACAATATGGTCAAGTTACTACTCATGATAGGAAATATAGCAATCTAAAAACGCAATACAAAAGACGAACGAGAAGTTACACAACTCAAGTCAAACTGAGAAACAAAACACTACTCATTCCATATGGATATATTTTAGTTTCACAGGATGTATATTCATTGTTTACTAACATTCCAGAAAGTCTAACTATTAAAAGTTTAGATAAACGTTTCCAACAAATCCATTTTAAATTTAAGATACCGTTTACTGACATCATTGGTAATCTTGAGTTTTTGTTTCACAATACGTTTTTTCAATTTAACAATATTATTTACCAGCAACTTTTTGGAACACCAATGGGATCTTCAATTTCTTCAATATTTGCGGATGTAGTCATGGATGACTTAGAAACTTATTGCCTCAACAGATTGAAAGTACTACATAATTACATTCTAGTTTTTTACTTTAATTATATGGATGATACATTTATGTATATTAAAGAATACCATTTACAGATTATTTTACATGTTTTTAATGAGTATGACAGTAATTTAAAATTCATGTATAAAATAGTAAATAATAATAAAATAGCGTTTTTGGATTTGCCATAATCTATAGTTAATAATAGAATTTTAACTAATTGGTATAAAAAGCCAACTAGTTTCTGCAGAGTGCTAAATTTTAATTCAAATATTACAACAGAAACGTAATATTATTTATAACTTGGTAAAGACAGCAATATTTTTCCCTTAAACTAATTTCCATACAGAAAATATCAAGATGGTTAAAAACATTTTAATTGATAATAATTATCCTTTTGACTTTTATGATTCAGTGATTTCCGAACGTGTTCGAAAACTAAAATTAAAATTTGATAACTTCAATTCACACAATGCCTGAAATAATAGTAATATCCCTAAATTTACAATTTCATTGCCATATCATAAACAATTTTTTAACTCTTGTAAAGCTGCCTTAAAAAATACAACATACGTATTATTCCATACATGAATTGTAAATTGAGTAATATTGTTGAACTAGGTAAGGATAAAAATGTAAAATTGTAAGAGACTTGCATTGTTTGTAAGCTTGGATGTAACGAATGTCCGGCTGTTTATATAAGGCGGACGAAAAGGAAACTTAAACAAAAATTGAAGGAACAGTATTTAAATAGACAGATTACTACCGATATCTAAACATCTTACTGACAATCCGACACGCCGTTTTATTTTTAACAATGTTCAAATTTTAGACAAAGAGATTAGTAAGAATGAAAGATTAATTTCCGAAATGATATATTTTAGTACATATATTACTACTATTAACAGATAAGAGGGTACTCAATACCTCAGTAAATAATACAATAATATTTTTAAACTTCTTAAATAGATTTATTGTTACTAGTCCAATACCATATTACTTCATAAGCTATTGTGTCCATGTAATATTTTCTTATCTTTGTTTGAATAAAAAGGGGCTTTGCTAATAATTTCCTATATTAAACGGATTACACAGGGCAACAGCCAAAAAGACCTAGAACTGTAACTAGGTACTCGCGAAGGTTTTCGAGTCGCTGAATCCAATTCCGGAGGCAGATTTTATTTATCACGAGATATTCTAACCTAAAAGTGCAAAAAACACTGCGTTTGGCTAACTTCGAGGTTGTGTCCGATCTCTAATAAAAGTTTTTGTTCAAACAGCCGACGGCATCTCAAACAAAATCTCTAACCCTTCAAAACCCTTCTTTAAAATTAAAAAATTTTTTTTTCCCGTTGAGATATCGATGTTTAAAGTTTTGTATTTTGACGATATTTGAGAAAATAAAGTTGACCTTCAAATAACCTTGAAAATCACATTGAAGGTCAAATTTGATATCCTCGTCAGTTAACCCCTTTGAACAATACAACTTTTACCTCAAACATTTTTCGTATATTTGGCAATGTTTCTAGTTATTTTACGGTCCAAGTTAAAATGGAACACCCTGTGTGTGTGTATATATATATATATATATATATATACGAGGTATGATCAAAAAGTAAGGTGAATTTTGAAATTTAGCGGGCTACGTCCGTTCGATCTTCGACTTTTTTATTTGGTTATGTCGGTACACTCGTCTAGAATATACGTTCCAAATTTCAGCTTTGTAGTATGTTTGGTTTGTTTGTGAGAGGCATCAAGTTTAGAAGTGTTTTGCGTGCTCAACAATTTGCTGCTGTCTAAAAACATGGATCAAAGAGTTTGCATTAAATTTTGTGTGAAAAATGGAATCAAATGTTCCAAAACACTTGAAATGCTGAAAGTGGCATACAATGAGTCTACTTTAAGCCAAAAAAATGTTTACAAGTGGTATAAACTCTTCCAAGAAGGCCGAGAAGACACCGACTACGAACCTCGTTCTGGACGCCCCAGCACATCAACAACTGATGAGAATGTTGAAGAAGTGAAGAAAATAGTGTTGGGAAATCGTCGAATAACCATTAGAGAAATTGCTGATGATATTGGCATCTCATTTGGTTCGTGCCAATCAATTTTGACGAGTGTTTTAGACATGAGACGAGTGTCAGCGAAGTTTGTTCCGAAATTGCTTAATTTCGACCAAAAGAAACGTCGCATGAGCATCGCCCAAGAGCTACTGAATGACGTCAACGATGATCCAGATTTACTCAACAGGGTTATAACAGGTGACGAAACATGGGTATACGGTTATGACGTCGAGACTAAGACTCAATCGTCCCAGTGGAGGCATTCTGGATCACCAAGACCAAAAAAAGCACGCCAAGTTCGATCAAATGTAAAGGTTTTGCTTACAGTTTTCTTTGACTGCAGGGGCGTGGTGCATCATGAGTTCTTGCCACAGGGTAGAACAGTAAATAAGGAATATTACCTGCAAGTTATGCGCAATTTGCGCGAAGCAATCCGTCAGAAACGTCCGAATTTGTGGAAAAATAAAAATTGGCTTTTGCACCATGATAACGCCCCTGCTCACACATCGTTGCTTGTTCGCTAATTTTTGGCTAAAACCAACACAGTAATGATGCCACAGGCACCGTATTCCCCAGATCTGGCGCCCTGTGACTTCTTCTTGTTCCCAAAACTGAAGAGGCCCATGAAAGGACGGCGTTTTGCCACGATTGAGGAGATAAAGACGGCATCGAAGGATGAACTAAACAAGATCACAAAAAATGATTTTTTGAAATGCTTTGAGGATTGGAAAAAGCGTTGGCACAAGTGCATTATATCCGAGGGGGATTACTTTGAAGGATATAAAATAAAAATTGATGAATAAATAAATATTTTTTGAGAAAAATAAAAATTCACCTTACTTTTTGATCACACCGCGTATATATTGCAACGGTAGTCGATTCGATCAACCGATACGTTCGCGATTCGGTATCACTCGCGATGCTAGAGCGAACGTCTGAGAGAGAAAAAAAAAAAGAGAGAGAAGGGGCGCGCGAGGGTTCAAAGTTTGAGTTAAGCCTTAGCTGTAGTAAATAGAACCGTCAAAAGTTTTGCACTGTGTTTTGTCGAATTTCAATCAAAAGTTTCTTTGATTTGGATAAGTGCGCGAGTGATAGCGAGTAAGCTGAGTAAAAGAAGCAGCATCACAGCAAAACAGCATTAGTCACTGATCTTCGTGACCGAGGCAGCGCAGCTGGTTCCAGAGGAGCACCAACATTCGATTTGCTTCAACAATTACGGTTGATCACCGTAATTGCACTGTAGGGTAGGTATACCTCCCTTTTTCTGCATGACAAATACTTACGGTAGTACTTTGTCAATCGTAACTGGTTTTGTGTTCGCGCCGAGCGTTAGTTTTGGCAGTCGAATTTCGGATTCTCTCTCTCTCTCTCTCTCTCTCTCTCTCTCTCTTCGTATTATTGTTATACATTGTAAATCCTATTCGCGTGCTTAAGTCTTTCGGTCCATCAAAGACTGTAGTTTATTAGAGATAAATGATATTAATTTTATTCGGCGCATTTCGTTATTTCGTTCCCTTTTAGTTTAACGGATCTGTCACCGGTTAAATTTTCAACCGATTTCATCTAGGGGATTAGTTTGAGTAAACATAAGGTCACTCACACCTAAGATAGATCGAGTGTCACAAGTCAGGTGATTTAAGGTGAGTTCAACTGTGTTGGAAAAAAGACATCGGAACAAAAGTATCAAACGTAAAGGCGAATACACGTATACTTATGCGTGTTTAACGAAGCGGCGATTAGCTCTGCATCGTGGGAGTTTGTTCTTTAATAAACCCATTATGTACCAGCTAATCCACCCCGTTACAATATATATATATATATATATATATATATACATACATACAGTTGACATGGACGAAACTTTAGTCTTTCAGCCTGGAAATGTCTTGTGAAGAGAATCCTGTCATTTCTGCCTACTAGCGAAATCGTCAAAATATAAAACTTTAAACATCGATAACTCAGCAAAAAAAAAAAGATTTTTCAAATTTGAAAGAATGGTTTTGAAGGGTTAGAATTCTTCTTTGAGGTACCGTCGGCCGTTTAAAAAAAAACTTTCAGTAGAGATTTTACATAACCTCAAAGTTAGCCAAAAACAGTGTTTTCCTACTATCGTGCGCAAAGTTCGATTTTGCGCCCGCACATACGTTCGCAAAGGGCCTCATTCCCGCACGTTGGCTTAGCGTGCGGGAATGACAGCTGCGCATGCGCGGCGCACGTTCGACGCAAACACGCCTGTCTCATCTGTCACAACACTGTGTTGTTTACGTTGCGTTGCAGGAATAGACTTGTCAAAACTTGCGCGTTCAATTGTGTAAAATCGTGTTTTACATACAGTCGCTTAACATTTATTTTGTGAAATAGCTATTTTGTGAGTGAAAAGGGACTAAAATGGATTCCGGACACAGTGATTCAGACTATGACAGTGATTTTGTGCCGCCTGAATTGATTGCAGCAGCCAAAGAAATCAATTTGAAGTCATTGCCAGATGCTTCAAAACAGAAATATACAGCAGTGTATAATGAATTTAAGAAATGGAGAAGCACGAAAAATACAAGATCATTTGCTGAATCTGTATTATTAGTGTACTTTAATGAACTATCGATGAAATATGTTGCATCTACGCTGTGGTCTAAATATTCAATGTTAAAGACCACAATAAAGACTTTCAACAACGTAGATATTAGCGCGTACGCACAACTAATTGGTTTTCGAAAAAAACAAATGCCGGGTATATTCCCAAAAAATCACGTGTTTTTACGACATCGGACGTATCAAAATTTCTTAATGAAGCACCTGATGAATTATATCTAGTTATGAAGGTATGTATACGTAATTAAATATTTTATCAATGATAGTTGTTAATGTAAAAAATGTAATTGATTTAAATATAAATTATTTTATAGGCAGTACTCGTTACAGGAATTTCTGGTGCTTGTCGAAGGGATGAAGTGACAAATGTGTGTATAACAGACGTGGAAGATCATGATTCGTTTTTCTATGTAACATTGCCGAAAACGAAAACAAAAATTGTAAGGTCGTTTACAGTAGTAAGTGAATTTTATCAAATTCTCAAGAAATATCATCGTGAAAGAAAAGCTATAGGTATTTCGAAGACAAATAGATTTTTCCTAACTTACAGAAATAGAAAATGTGTTGAGGAGCCTCTAGGTATCAATACAATTGGAAATATACCATGTGAGATTGCCAAATACCTGCAATTAGAAAATCCGGAACTGTATACAGGTCATACATTTCGACGATCCTCAGCCACAATACTAGTCGACGCTGGAGCAGATATAACTGTTTTGAAGAGACATGGCGGATGGAAATCTAATAGTGTCGCCGAGGGATATATAGAAAATTCGATTTCAAACAAAAATGCAATCGCAGATCGTATTACAAATGCAGTACCTTCTACGTCAGCTTATTTAAAACGTACATCTAATGCACCTGTGCCTTCGACGTCATCAATTTCTAAGCGTGGAAAATTTTAAGAAATAAGAGAAGAGACCAGTTACACCTTCGATAATACGCAGTATGCAAATCCATCGAAAAATGCTCCTGTTTTGACTGACGACTGTGCTCCGATAGTGATTACAGAAACTCCCGAGGAATTCCTTGAGAACAACCCAAATGTGCTGAATGTGAATTAAAGCGATGTGCCTCAAGATACAAGTCCTGAAATGACTTTTGGAAACGGAAGAAATATAATCAATGAAGACGAGCCCATTAAAATATCAAATAGAAATGTAAATATTAACGAATTAGATATACTAAGAAATATACCTTTTCAATTTAATAATTGTAATGTAACAATCAACATAAATATCAATAAAAAATAATATGGTATCATCAAAAATTTTTTTTCTGTTGATTTTTCTTTCAATATTTTTTGGATAGGGGGGGCAAAGCCCCCCCGAACCCCCCCTTTCCTCCCTCCCAAACCTTTACTTTTAATTGACGTTGTCGAACTTTGCGCAGCTTAGTAGGAAAAATAGTATTAATATACATAACTCGCTTCGCTCGGGTGGCAAACTCGCGCGTGCGGGAATCACCTACTTTGCGCACTCGTTGCATGATGTACTATTTTTGCACTTTTAGGTTGATATCTCGGGAACCTGACGTGATGGACGAATTCTGCCTTCAAATTTGAATTTAGCGACTCAAAAACCTTCGGGAGCACCTAGTCATGGTTCTAGGTCAGTTCAAATTTCAAATTTTGTTGCACTGTGTTATTTTTGTTGTCTATTAATCATACAACTTTTATTTCAAACATTTTTCGAATAATTTGCAAAATTTTGAGCTATTCTACTGTCCAAGTTAAAGTGGGACACTGTATACGTATATGATAGTCTTAAGAAAAACACTTAATACATACTATTACACTACTTATTTCTTATTACTTACACTAATTATTACTTGAATTTTTTTTATTGGAAAAGATTACTTTTTGTAATTCGTTGTCTATGAATTATTACAAATAATTTAGAATTATTATAAATAATTTAGAAAATAATGATTTAAATACTTATAACTTTTGTACACACAGATTTGTACTTGATTAATGTGTAATTATAGTAACATGATGCAAATGAAATTCTACAATATTATAATTATGCCTATATTGTTATCTGTGCAGATAAGTATAGCATAAATCATTTTCTTATTTTTCCAGGATGCGATCCAGTCTGCCGAATACCAAAGCCTCTCAAGTAATTGTAATAACACGGGAGTAAATAGCATCAGTCGTTGAAATATGAAATTCAATACTCCAGGATGACATTTGAATTGTACAGAATTACACAAAAACATTCAGCTAGTCTGATAATATTTATCTGTTACGTAATGCTGAATTCTATTATCTTAAATTTTAAATCAATTGTAAATAATAGGTACATTGTAATTGTAAATTTTATATGAAATAAATATGCCTAAAACATGGTTACTATCGAATACTAACGAAGATGAATATTAATATTTATATTTTGAATTACTAATTTCTTGAAGTATTATATGATTCAATGGAGCAGAATAAAACAGACTTTATTCGTCACAAGTAAAGTACAGTTACTTTTATTATAAATAAGCTCTGCACTTCCTCACAAAGGTACACTAATTTCTTTCATAAAAGATGACAAGAAACAATTAGCAATAGAAAAACTTATTTACAATCTCTAAATAAACTCGTATATGGCATGTTGTGTTTGAAAAAATTTTAATCAAATAAAAAACACTTATGCATTTTATTCCTGAATATGATTGTAGGACTCTTCATAAAAGTATTCCAAGTGAAATCAAAATCTATAACTCAGCCGTTTTTTTTTCTAATTTAAAGTTTATTGTCGACATTTTATAGAATTTATCCGAATTATGACATTTCAATGTCCGAGTAACAAGTGGTTATGATTCTATAAATAAATAATATAATTAATTATAAACTCAAGATAATTTATTTATACATATATATACAGAATATTTATTTATATATATACAGTATACGAGGTGTGATCAAAAAGTAAGGTGAATTTTTATTTTTCTCAAAAAATATTTATTTATTCATCAATTTTTATTTTATCTCCTTCAAAGTAATCCCCCTCGGATATAATGCACTTGTGCCAACGCTTTTTCCAATCCTCAAAGCATTTCAAAAAATCATTTTTTGTGATCTTGTTTAGTTCATCCTTCGATGCCGTCTTTATCTCCTCAATCGTGGCAAAACGCCGTCCTTTCATGGGCCTCTTCAGTTTTGGGAACAAGAAGAAGTCACAGGGGGCCAGATCTGGGGAATACGGTGCCTGTGGCATCATTACTGTGTTGGTTTTAGCCAAAAATTAGCGAACAAGCAACGATGTGTGAGCAGGGGCGTTATCATGGTGCAAAAGCCAATTTTTATTTTTCCACAAATTCGGACGTTTCTGACGGATTGCTTCGCGCAAATTGCGCATAACTTGCAGGTAATATTCCTTATTTACTGTTCTACCCTGTGGCAAGAACTCATGATGCACCACGCCCCTGCAGTCAAAGAAAACTGTAAGCAAAACCTTTACATTTGATCGAACTTGGCGTGCTTTTTTTGGTCTTGGTGATCCAGAATGCCTCCACTGGGACGATTGAGTCTTAGTCTCGACGTCATAACCGTATACCCATGTTTCGTCACCTGTTATAACCCTGTTGAGTAAATCTGGATCATCGTTGACGTCATTCAGTAGCTCTTGGGCGATGCTCATGCGACGTTTCTTTTGGTCGAAATTAAGCAATTTCGGAACAAACTTCGCTGACACACGTCTCATGTCTAAAACACTCGTCAAAATTGATTGGCACGAACCAAATGAGATGCCAATATCATCAGCAATTTCTCTAATGGTTATTCGACGATTTCCCAACACTATTTTCTTCACTTCTTCAACATTCTCATCAGTTGTTGATGTGCTGGGGCGTCCAGAACGAGGTTCGTAGTCGGTGTCTTCTCGGCCTTCTTGGAAGAGTTTATACCACTTGTAAACATTTTTTTGGCTTAAAGTAGACTCACTGTATGCCACTTTCAGCATTTCAAGTGTTTTGGAACATTTGATTCCATTTTTCACACAAAATTTAATGCAAACTCTTTGATCCATGTTTTTAGACATGAGCAAATTGTGGAGCACGCAAAACACTTCTAAACTTGATGCCTCTCACAAACAAACCAAACATACTACAAAGCTGAAATTTGGAACGTATGTTCTAGACGAGTGTACCGACATAACCAAATAAAAATGTCGAAGATCGAACGGACGTAGCCCGCTAAATTTCAAAATTCACCTTACTATTTGATCACACCTCGTATATATATATATATATATATATATATATATATATATATATATATATATTGTAAAAATTCATATTCATATACTGTAAAATTCATTACAATTGTAGTCACATATAGTTTTTAGTAAATGATACGGACGTAGCCCGCTAAATTTCAAAATTCACCTTACTATTTGATCACACCTCGTATATATATATATATATATATATTGTAAAAATTCATATTCATATACTGTAAAATTCATTACAATTGTAGTCACATATAGTTTTTAGTAAATGATTTGCAAACTCAGCGTATGTGCTAGCTACTTTACTTTTCATTCCAGTTTTTTTTAGATCACAATACACAGATGCCTTTGATTGTTCACTAAAAATCCAAGCCCTTTGATATTTTTTAAACACAAATACGATATGTGTCTTGGCTCGTTCAGACTTCACAGCTCCATTCTTAGTTATATGTGACGCTAGCGATTCAGGATTAGGCAGTGTCCTCTTACAGCATGTTAGAGAAGACGACAGAGTACTCTGTTACGCCATTCTAGCACTCAGTTTCACCAAACGGAACCATCCAGTGATTGAAAGAGTGTCTCGCTGTGATATAGGTCTCATATAAAGGACTATCATTTTAAAGTGATTACTGATCACCACAGCTTGAAATGGCTACGCAATCTCAAGTACTCAAACAGTAAGCTTAGACGTCGGTCACCGATTTTACAATCGTACAGCTTTCGTACAGTACATCGCAAAGAGAAATTCAGTGTAGCCCCAGACGCTTTATCACGGATATACGAAGATGACGAGATCAGCAACTTAGCATCGCTTCAAGCGTCTCCTCCAGTTAAGGACCCTTGGTACTTGAGATGGGTCAAAAAGGTTCGAGAATACCCTACTGAGCATCCCTATTGGAAGTATATATGTCTACAAGACAGACCCTCACGTCGACGATCTTATGAGCGTGGACGAAGACGTAGTACTCCGTAGAGAACGCAGAGCTCAAGTTCTAGTTGAATGTCATGACAGTCTGGCTGCTGCACACTTAGGGTGTTATAAAACGCTAAAGCGAGCCTCGTTAAAGTATTATTGAACTGAGATTTATAGAGACGTATCCTACAGGGTCTGGTTAAGGGAGGTACTAGAAATGAAAGGAGAGATAGTGAATCTGAGAAGAATAGGAGGAACAGCGGAGAGAGATGATCGGAGAGAAAGAAAAAAAAACATGTGGCAAATTAGATGCGCGTCATGGAAACAAAAAGAAGGAATTATGAAGAAGAAAAAGAATCTGGCATAGAAAAAGATATACATAGATCAGGACTGGACGTGGAAGCAGAGAAGAATAAGAGAGGAAGTAAGAAGGAAAGCGAAAGAAATAAGAAGTAAAGGTAAAGAGGTAAAGATGTGGCATAACGGGGTGAAATCAGAGGAAGAAGAGGAATGGTGGTGGAGAGAGAGAGAGGGAAAAATAGTAGGAAAGGGGGTGGAAGGATTTCGAAAACAATAGGGATAAAAGGGAGAGAGAAAAGAGACGGGAGAGAGAGGGGAGAAAGGCAGTAAAAATACTATTCTGGAACGTGGCGGGGGTGAAAAGCATGAAGGAAGACGACTGAGAATATGTTAGGGAATTCGACATAATAGGGCTAACGGAAACCTGGGTGAAGAGGCAAGGGGCAAGAACTGGTGTGGAGAAATAACTGAAAGGGTACAGCATAGAGTGGAGGGACTCAAGAATGGAAGGAAGAAGGGGAGAGAAATAGGGGGAGGAATAATGGCGGTAAAAGAGAGGAAAGGGATGAATAAGGTTGAATGGAAGAAAGAAAGGACAAGTGAGGTAATAGTAGGAGAAATAAAGATCGGAGGAAGGGAATACATGATAGCATCAGTGTATATGCAACATGCGAAGAAGGAAAACTATGAATACCTAAGTGAAGAGATAGAGGAGAACAGAGGAAAAACAATAATTATAGGAGGAGACTTCAACGCAAGAACAAGAAACGAAGGAAGGGAATGGGAGACAGAAGAAAACCTAGAAGAAATTAAGGCCAAGGATAAAGTGTTAAACTCAGAGGGAGAAGAAATGATAAAATGGCTAGGAGAAATGGGCTTAGTGATAACGAATGGGAGAAAAGAAGGAGATGAAGAGGGAGAAATAACATATATAGGAGCGAGAGGAATGTCAACGATAGACTATGTAGTAGGTAACGAGGAAGGTGATGAGGCGATAAAAAAGGTTCAAATAAAGGAGAGGGTAAAGTCGGACCACTTACCAATAGAGGTGGAATTGGGAAACAAAATAGCGGAAGAAAGAAAAGAAGAGGAAGAAAAAATGATAGGCGACTGGAGTGAAGAAGGTATAAGGGAGTATCAGAGATGGATAGACGCAATAGAGGGAACAGATAAATGGAAAGATATAAAAAATAGAGTGAAGAACGCAGTTGTAAAAAAGAAGATAAGGAAAAAAAAAGGATCAAAAAAAAGCTGGTGGAAAAAAGAATGTAAGGCAAAAAGGGATAGGGTGATGGCAGAGTTAAATAAGGTAAGAAAAGGGGAAGGAGACAGAGGCAAATACTTAGAAGCAAAGAGAGAATACAGAGAGGAAATAAGAAAAGCAAAAGAAGATGAAGGGAAAAGAGTGGCAGAAGAAATAAGAACAGATAAGACGAGAAGAAAATTCTGGGATAAAGTGAATGGCAATAGGAAGAAAAGAATTGGATTAGATGAAAATATAGGAAAAGAAGAATGGATAAAGCACTTCAAGGAACAATTGGGAGAGAAAGAACAGGAAGAGAAGTAAGACTCGCAGACACATCTACACAGACATACATACAAAACACCAACATACGCGCAAACATAAACATACACATGCGCACACACACACACAAGACACAAGTAACAGCAGAGGAAGCAGGTATTGGAGGATGGAGCAAAATGGAAAAGAAGAAGAATCGAAGAAGAGAAAGAAAAAGGTAAACTAGAAGGCAAATCATAAGATACTAAGGAAAAATAAGTGAGGTTGAGGAAAGGAAAGGCAGAGGGAGCAATAGGAAACAAGAAAAAGGTGTCAAAGCCTTAATAAGGAGAAAGATAGATGAAATGATTAGCAAGAAGGAGAGCAAAAGAAAAGGAAAGGCAAAAGAAAGTAATAAAGGAAAAGCTGAAAAGAAAATATGCAAGAAAGAGAAAAAAAAAACAGAAGAGCGGAAAAGGCAAATCTTGGAGAGAGAAAGAGGAAGAGAAGATTAATCAGAAGAAAAATGAGAAGAAAAGAGGAACAGGCAGGCGCAGAAGACAGGGACACAAGAGTTGCAGACACACCTACAAAGGCACATATTTACACAACACATACACACACACGCACGCGCGCATTCACACACACACACAAAACGCATACATAATCAACTACACAAATTGGATACGAGACACAAATAATAATATAAGAAATGTAAACCAAGTGTAACATATAAGTTGTAAATAAATAAACTAACTATCTAGTAATAAAAATTAATTTTGAGGAATTTCTAGAAAATTGATTAAACGAATAAAACAATCAATATAGATAGAATAAAATCCGTCTTGAGATTAATATAGAAAAAGAATCAATTAATGAAAGATATATTTAAAAGTATTGATCGAAGTAAGTTTTGAAAAATTACAAAATTGTGGCTAACTAAAAATTACCGGTGCTTATTGAAAATTGAATTCGTATTTGAAAATTATTGACTAAAAGTATACATTTATTTTACTCAGAAATAGAGAAAGATTAACGAATAAGTTTTTATTTTAATAAAATTTTGTTGTTAGATAGATAAGATTTTTGGTCTTTCTTTTAGTTGTAATGCCACCGTTCGTAAGTTTTAATACTTTTTCTAACGAAGTAGTTGACACGGTAGATGAATTAATCGAAGACATTACACATTTAAAGGACAGTTAAATATCCGTAATTGATAGGGTTAATAATCATAGTTCCGATATCACAAGAATAAACAATAACGGTCGTAGTCTTAGCGCACGTGTCGCGAAACTTGAATTAGAAAATCAGCATAGAATTTAACAAATAGCTAGTTTAGGAAATATTTGTGTATACTTAATCAAAACAAATACTGCCCTAAAGAAACAGGTTAGAAATCTTAGGAAACAAGTAAAAATTAACAACAAATTAATCAATAGAAATACAATTACGAAAAGGGTTTTAGTAAATAAAATAGATAAATTAGCAAAGTCATTTGAGAATTTGAGATTATAAGTAGAATAATAAGTAAGTTCTAGTTTTTGCATAAAATTTGTGTTTAATAAATGATAGGTTTTTCTTTTGACTTGTTATAGTGGATTTCGGGTACAGTACCGCTAAAAAACGATTATCCCAAACGCAACGTAAAGCTCTCCGTAGAGAAATCAACAAGCATGAGTTTGGATTGACCAAGGAAGCATATGAGAGCGGGTTGAAAGCAAAATTCGCCCAGGATAAAAAGGAATTAACCCGTCGTGTGGATATTGTTTCTACACCAAGCTTGGAACTACCAAAAAGTCAAGAGTTATCCGAGTTTCCACAATATATTGCGTCCTTAGTTAATAATCAATTTAATTTAAGCTTCGAGAGAAAGGTCGCTAAATTTCGAGAATCTCTATACCCTCATTTGTTAAATTTAGAACATTGCGTTAGATGTCAGCAAAAATTTCAGAAGAGATATAAAATTCCAATTTGTAAAAATCAGAGCTTGAAAAAGAAATATAATATTAAGGATATCTCAATTAAAGTTGAACAAAACAAAACTTCAACAAAAACCTTGAGTGACGGTACACAAGTAAACCCGGATGTTTACGAAGTTTTACAAAAATCCTTGCGCGCGATTAAAAAAATTAAGATACAAAAGAAATCTTCAGAGCCTCCTTCTATCCCCAAAGCCCTTTTAAGTCCGCCTTTACCACTGATAACAAAAAAAAAATGTAAATTTTAAGGCTTCTCCCAATTTATCCTCTGCTAGTAAGCCGATATCTAGAGTAGACAAATTTTTCGCATTAATAAAAGATTATAAAAATTCCTTAACTAAGTTGTAATTACTTAATGATTTATCAACATAAAATTATGTAAAAATATATAAATACTTGTAATATTTAGCAAAATAAAACATCAAATAAATTTTCACCTTCTAGTACAAATTTCATTTTTTTTTAACTTCTCCCTCTGTCTGACATACATAAATGCACATAAGTATATTTATTAATGAGCGAAAACAAGGATAAGTGACTTACACACAGCCAGTCGAAAACCTCGAGTGTTAGCTGGACAATTAGTAAAGTTGGCGGAGGTCTAAGGCGATCAACCGAGTCACTCCCTGATTTAAATAATATTCAAGACAGCCCTGCTTTAAATCCAAATTTTAATTCCAACAGAGCTTTGCGTCAAGCCGAAACTGCGTCCACTTCACATATCTTAAGCGACCCTATTATTGATTTACCGATCCCTTTTATTAATTATAACAAAATGCCGCCGAAAATCAATAATAATAGCGAAGCAAAAATATATGCCGAAACCAAAGCATTACCAGGACATAATACCGCCAAACATAGAAGAAAATTTAACCAAACGTTTGAGATCGAAATTAGAAGGAGAAGCACGTGCTACAGTAGTAGGACTAACATTTTCCACTGTAGATGAATTGTTAAACCATTTAGCTGACATATTCGGTCCCATTCAAATATTAAATCAATTATTAGGTGAATTAAGCAATGAGTTTCAAAGGAACGAGGAAAAGGTATTAACTTTTGGAAATAGGTTACGACTGTTAAGTAGTAAAATTATTGAAGCCAAAAAGAAAGAAGAGAATCTAGAGTCTTTAACGCCTACACAAAAACAGATAATTGAACAAAACATATTTGAATGTTTTAGAAAAGGACTAAAGCCTGAAATTCGGCTAAGTTTACCTAGTGACACCACCATCCTAAATGCGCTAAAGAATGCCATAAAAGTCGAAAAAGACCTAGAATTACAATCAACATTGCGAGCACGAGCCTCTAATAATTCTCGTTCTTTCAGATCAATAACCCTCTGTCAAAATTGCAGTAAAGAAGGCCACAATGCCCTAAATTGCAATAGTATAATTAGAGAAAGTAATAATAAACGATGTAATTTCTGCAAAAAGGTCGGTCACGAAGAAAATTCATTCTTCTCCAAGTTAAGGAATAATATTACAACATGTCAAATTTGCAATAGGAAAGATCACGTTGCTAGTGATTTTCGAACACATCTCAAATGTCAAATATGTAATAGAAACGGTCATATAGCTGCAGACTGCCGAACTCGAACACAAATAAGAATGAGAAATCAAGTTATTTGTCAAATTTGTGATAAACTTGGCCACTCAGCGAAAGAGTGTCGCAAAAACTTAAGCAACAACCGTTTTACAGAAGTTATTTGCCAAGTTTGTCGTAAGTCAGGCCATTCAGCAAAAGAATGTTATAATAGTAATAGTGTTACTCCAAACACTAATTGTTTTTATTGCAAGCAACCAGGCCATTATATCGCTAATTGTCCAAAAAAACAACCATATCGCCATCAGTCTTTAGAAATAGTGGAATAAAATTAATAATTTGTACAGATAAGTTAGAGTATGTACCCTTAGAACAACGTGACGGAATCTTTTATGAATTCCATAAATCCCCAATTGGAGGACATCGTGGCGTTTCAAAAACCTTTCACCGGATCAGACAAGAATATTATTAGGAAAATCTAAAAGACGATATACAAAGGCGAATCCAACAGTGATTAGAATGTCAATTGAAGAAATTAACTCATTTACAGACCAAACAACCTATGATAATAACTGATACATGTGCTATAGTGTTTGATAAAATTGCTATGGATATTGCAGGCCCTCTAAAAAGTACAATAAAAGGAAATGAATACATTTTAACCTTACAGGATCAATTAAGTAAATTTTGTCTAGCTGTCCCATTAGCAGACACCTTATCATCAACAATAGCGGACACATTTCTTAAGAAATTCATTTGTGTTTTTGGATGTCCGAAAGCTGTGCTTACTGATCAAGGCAGAAATTTTTTGAGTTCACTAATGACGCGTATTTCCAAGCGATTCAAAATAAAGAAATTAAAAACCACAGCATTCATGCCTCAGTCGAACGGTTCCCTAAAGATATCTCATCACGTATTAATTGAGTACTTAAAGCAATACACCGATCTTGACAACGATTGGGATGATTGGCTCAACCTAGCTATCCTAAACTACAATACCTCTGTACAAGAAAGTACCAAACATACGCCGTATGAAGTTGTATTTGGCCGCTTAGCTCGAATGCCCTCAAATAATCCCCTTCGTGAAAGCGATATGTTACCTACATATAAAGGATATAAAATAGATTTAGTTGCGCGTTTATATAGTATACGAAAATTAGCTTACGAAAATTTAGTTAGCTCTAAAGAAAAATCAAAAAAATATTATGATAGACATATAAATCCAAAAGACTTTAGTTTAGATGATTACGTTTTCTTAAAATCAGGACCTAAACCAGGGAAATTCGGAGATCATTACTCAGGGCCTTACAAAATAGTTGGTATTCTTCCAAAACATAATGTAAAAATAGAGACTAAAAGGGGCACAAAAATAGTTCATTCAAATAGACTCCGAATTTCACATATAAACAAATCAACCAAAGAAAATAAGCCACAATAGAAAAAAAAGGGGAGAGAGGAAAAATATAACATAATATAAAATAAAAAGAGATAAATCATAAAATAAAATATATATTATGAAACAAACAATAGATAATTGAACAAAAGGAAATATAATGAAATATTTTCTGATTACAGAACCGAAAACATGATACATTCTTCTCTGTTATCACTAATATTTTTAACAATAACTAATCCAGTTACAGCCATCATAGGATACGACTGCGGAGCAAGATCTCTTAATATAACCACTATATCTTTATTAAACGTGGAAGAATATGAAATGCCTTCTACAAAAATAAACGTAACAAGAAAATACATTCAATTATTACAGTTAAATAACTATGAAACTGCTCAAGTGATTCAATGTAAAGTCCAAGTAGACCGAACTGTTTATTATTGTCAAATGCATTCACATAATTCCATAATAGAAAATGGCGCAATAGAATATTTAATGGATGTAAGCCAACAAACGTGTTATGATTTGCATAAAAGCGGTATATTTTACTTTGACAATTCACATGTATTTCGAGATATTAAAGTTAATCAAACCACAGTTAGACCCGCTATACTTGCAGGAAGCGTAGATCATAATGGAGAATGTACCTATGGTAGTTATTCCGATGCTTATGGAAGCTGGAGTTCCGTAGTTGTCCAAGCTAAAATAAAAGTAACTTTACAAGAATATACCGCTTCTGTCCACTTAGATAATAACCAAATAATATTACGTAGTGGCGTTAGATGTATATTAGGTAGCGAACATTGTATAGATTCTGAAGGAGGATACACTTTTTGGGAAAGTATACCTAAAGATGTATGCAAAATTAATCGGTATCAAATATTGTATGAAGGAACAGATAATCAAATTGAAGATGAAATAGAACAAACTTTATAATCGTTAGTAACACAAGACATTGCTTTCACATTAATATCCAAATCTAAACGTAATCTATATGGTTATGAAATTATAGTTACCGAACACACAAAATTATTTGTTTATATTGTCGAAAATAATGCATTTTTTCTAAGTAAGAAAATATCAATGAACAACCTAGATATATTTGCGTATGTACAGTGCCGGTCAGCCACTTTTACCCCCCCACGGGCAAATTTTCAGAGAGAGAGAAAGGGCGGTCCCTTTTTAACTTGGGCCCTTTTCTCCAGAGATGGCTCTCGGAGTGCCACTTTTAAGAACAAGAGTAACACTATAGTTTATAATTACTTCTACAAAATCGTACTAAACTTAGTTAATTTTGACGATACATAGTGATTATTACAATAACTCAATAAATATTTAGAAAAATACTATAAATATTTAGAAAAATACTATAAATATTTAGAAAAATCCAAACCTTCTATGATTTATTATAAAATACATTATTGTTCTAATATAAAAGTATTTATTGGTTATTTGGTGACTAAAAAGATGCGCATTATAATAACTTACAAAATTCATGAAAATCTATTTAATATTACGGATATTTTCTTAAAATTCGGTGGGAAAAAAAGATAAATTGCTTTTTATGAGCCCCTTCCATTATCAGCGCGATAACGCTTCATAATGTATACGCGATGATCGTAGGCTCCTGTCAACACATGCGCGTGAGACAAAGCAGGATAGAGCGTTGATTGTAAGGCCGAGTACGCAGGCTCGGGCCATTATCAAAGTTTAAACATTTTATTTCGAACGCGTTTTCATCGTGGGAAATCAGGAAGGTTCCCACTCCGTTCGTCATATTTATTAATTGAATTAATAAAAAAAAACTAAGTTACGGCTAGCCGTCACACCCCCACACTTAAACGATTACTAGAGGAGTGCAACGAGGAAGAGCAATCGAAATTTTTATTCTAATTATAAAGATCTTGTCGTATCATACTGGAATCAAGGTTTTATCATTTTATTTGATATTTTATTAATCTCGAAGATCTTGTCCTAACATTGGAGGAACCCAAACGATGGTTTAACTGCTTGAGATTGTGATGCTGGAATCGAATTACTCTGGTTGTGTTGTGTTATTTCATTTTCTGTTGTATGTAGAGTTGGATGTAACTCCTGTCCAGGAGCGGTGGCAATATTTGCTAGTAATTCTACATCTCTTTTCGCTTCTGTGGGTTTTGGTGCTAAATGTATCAGAAAGTTAGTTAAACTATTCTATATGGCCCCAATCAGATGAAAAGACCATTCATAAATGCTATGTAGAGTTATTCCATTGATGAGGACTTCTATTAATTTTTTTGTAGTTTGGACAATTAGTATAATTGCAAGTATACCAGCACTGAACGTACCAAAGGTCATAAATTTCATCCACATTTTGTTCCAGGTATTGACTACTAACTGCTCCATTATATTCTCGTTCATTAACTTTCCGATTATTCCGTTACTGTCTTTTATGGTGAGTCCACGAATTTCTCGGGTTACATCATTTATTACTGCAGGTTGCTCTAAGGGGAACAGGATTCTGTTCATTAAATCTTGTAGATCCTTTACTGTATATATTCCGCTGGTGGTTAGTGAGGGAATATTCTGGTACTTCCAGGTTAATCCAGAAAAAGGCTTAAGAGTGGTGGGAGTTTTTGCTTCTACTGCTCTTGGTAAAAACTTATACCAGTCATTATTGAAATAAAAGAATGTGGGTAGAAGAGCATTACAATCAAATACTGTCCCATAAGCCTTCAAAATATGTGTTTTGGGAGATAAAAATTTGGTATGGTTGTTATGGATTACTTTTAGTTCAGCATAACATTCGTCTCCTTGCGATACTTTCACATCAACGGGTATACACTTAACGATGTGCACTACCTCTCCTGCTGTCACAGCCATGTATCCAGGTTCTTTCATGAGATTATAGGCAAACTGATCGGGAGATTGACTAGCAATTGAAAGTGTATTTTTCAAAATTTCTCTATCTTGTTTACAGCGATGTACGACAACATCCTTGTACATACGAATTAATTGTACTTTTATGTGACGTTCTACATATACAAACTTAGAATTTACAGTACCGGTCAGCCACTTTTACCCCCCCACGGGCAAAATCAGTCTAACTTTAAAGTTTTATATCTCTGGTAGAAATTAACGTACAGAGACGCGCGTGGGTGCGTTTTTACCAAGAGCAGTAGAAGCAAAAACTCCCACCACTCTTAAGCCTTTTTCTGGATTAACCTGGAAGTACCAGAATATTCCCTCACTAACCACCAGCGGAATATATACAGTAAAGGATCTACAAGATTTAATGAACAGAATCCTGTTCCCCTTGGAGCAACCTGCAGTAATAAATGATGTAACCCGAGAAATTCGTGGACTCACCATAAAAGACAGTAACGGAATAATCGGAAAGTTAATGAACGAGAATATAATGGAGCAGTTAGTAGTCAATACCTGGAACAAAATGTGGATGAAATTTATGACCTTTGGTACGTTCAGTGCTGGTATACTTGCAATTATACTAATTGTCCAAACTACAAAAAAATTAATAGAAGTCCTCATCAATGGAATAACTCTACATAGCATTTATGAATGGTCTTTTCATCTGATTGGGGCCATATAGAATAGTTTAACTACCTTTCTGATACATTCAGCACCAAAACCCACAGAAGCGAAAAGAGATGTAGAATTACTAGCAAATATTGCCACCGCTCCTGGACAGGAGTTACATCCAACTCTACATACAACAGAAAATGAAATAACACAACACAACCAGAGTAATTCGATTCCAGCATCACAATCTCAAGCAGTTAAACCATCGTTTGGGTTCCTCCCATGTTAGGACAAGATCTTCGAGATTAATAAAATATCAAATAAAATGATAAAACCTTGATTACAGTATGATACGACAAGATCTTTATAATTAGAATAAAAATTTCGATTGCTCTTCCTCGTTGCACTCCTCTAGTAATCGTTTAAGTGTGGGGGTGTGACGGCTAGCCGTAACTTAGTTTTTTTTTATTAATTCAATTAATAAATATGACGAACGGAGTGGGAACCTTCCTGATTTCCCACGATGAAAACGCGTTCGAAATAAAATGTTTAAACTTTGATAATGGCCCGAGCCTGCGTACTCGGCCTTACAATCAACGCTCTATCCTGCTTTGTCTCACGCGCATGTGTTGACAGGAGCCTACGATCATCGCGTATACATTGTGAAGCGTTATCGCGCTGATAATGGAAGGGGCTCATAAAAAGCAATTTATCTTTTTTTCCCACCGAATTTTAAGAAAATATCCGTAATATTAAATAGATTTTCATGAATTTTGTAAGTTATTATAATGCGCATCTTTTTAGTCACCAAATAACCAATAAATACTTTTATATTAGAACAATAATGTATTTTATAATAAATCATAGAAGGTTTGGATTTTTCTAAATATTTATAGTATTTTTCTAAATATTTATTGAGTTATTGTAATAATCACTATGTATCGTCAAAATTAACTAAGTTTAGTACGATTTTGTAGAAGTAATTATAAACTATAGTGTTACTCTTGTTCTTAAAAGTGGCACTCCGAGAGCCATCTCTGGAGAAAAGGGCCCAAGTTAAAAAGGGACCGCCCTTTCTCTCTCTCTGAAAATTCACGCCCATAGACCAATAAAGAAATCCTAGATATGATTAGAAAATTTCCCACGAATACAAAATTTGGCCGTTATCGCTTCATGGGCCTGAGGGAAGGGATTTCCACTCAACCACCCACTGCTTATAAAAAGCTCTGTACAAGACTTGAGCAGTGAAGTGGAGTGAGTACCAGGAAGTGCCTAATAAGAAGTGACTACCAGTGAGTGAGTGCTGGAGGAAGCATCAGAGAAGAAAATTTTGAAGAAGTCATCCAAAATTCAATCAAGAAGTCACCCAACTACATCCAGAATAGAGAGAAAGAGAGAGAAAGAGGTCAAAGAGCAGAGAGAGCGCAGCCTTATTAACAAATAATAAAATAAAATAAAAGTAAGTAAAACCTTATATCTGGCTATCATCATCAGCAACGTCAAAGTCAACATCACCAGCGACGTCAACAGCAATCTCATCTACAGCAACATCAGCAGGCTATCAAAGAGACGATGCATAAGTCGATGTACCACTCGATTTGATTGCTACTGTAAGTACTTAAATTATAGAAATAATTAATAAATATAAATTAAAAATAATAATTAAAAAATTTTTTTTATTAAAAGTTATTTTGATTCCGGCCCAACCAACAGTGAGGAAACCGACTCGCCCCTCGAAGGTCGTCGGATTAAGAAAATTTAAATAATAATAATAATATCAAAAAAAGAAAAAAAAACTGTAATTTAATTTTGTAAATTTTATAAAAAAAAAGGAATAAAATAAACTAAATTAAAAATCAATAATGTGTTAATTTACTTAGGATCTGCCAGTGGGCCCTCATTCACCTACTTCACCCACCCACACTCACCCACCTACCTACCTTTACCCACCCACCCATATCCGCCTACAGAGGTTGGTAAGGTAGGTTGCTGTAGAAGTTGGTAGGGTATTTAGTAAGCTGTATGATGGTCTCTTTCATTCTCCTTCTATAGTAGAAAGCATAGTAAGCTTATGCTGGCTAAGTTTGGGCCCTCGGAGAGGAGGTAGCGTGTCTAGCTTGCTAGGTGCGTACACCGTATAGTGTGGATGCTTCTCTTTCTCTCTCTCTCTCTCTCTCTCTCTTTGATTATAGTACTAAATTCTAACAATATATATATATATATATATTCTAACGATATATTCTAACAATATATATATTTTTTTTTTTTTCTTTTCTTTATTTATTGAAAAGCATCGTGTATATTGATTACATAATGTCTTGTTAATTTTAAACTAATTTTTTAATATCACCACTAAATGGATTATATTGTACAATACGATCGTGTAATATTAAGCAGTAGGCTGTAGTATCTTCAGGAAAATCGGTTCGAGTTTCAAATTCTAGGCGAACATCGATTGGGGCGCTTTTTAATGTTTCATTTTGTTTGGAGCAGTCTATAACTATTAGCGGCACTTTCTTTGAGTAACGGCTCGTTTTCTTTACCATAGTAAGCGTTTTGAAAATGAGTATACATATCGTAGAGAACAGCAAACTGATTTTGATTGATATATAAATTGAGATTTCCATACGGATAGCATTGTGAATTGAGGAATAGCTTCACATTACTAATAATACAATGATCATAATTACTAGAATTAACACTCGCTGAACTTTTACGTTTAGTCTGAAAAGCTAAAATAACAAAGCGAGGCTCGTCCAATCGATTAGAAGTCTTAACACTCCAAACATGCTTTGATGTACGAGGTAATTTTGGATACTCATACATTTTCCAAGTACGATAACTCATAGTAATTGCACGATCTCGTCCAACCTGATTGAGTAATTTGATTTTTTCTTTGTCTGCAACCATCACATATGGCATCAACCATTCAACTTTAGTTAAAGTAATTTTTTATTTTTCTGAAGCGTCAGGGTTCCTTACTGGAATACTTATAATAGCATTCAAATCATCTCTTAATCTTGTGAGAATAACTTCATGCTTGACATTGACTACAATTTTCCGGTAATCTTCTGCAAAGCTCATCAAAATACTGAGAGGGATAGTCACATCAAAAAAACCTTGAGCATTACATATTAAAACTTCATTGTTATCACCATTCCATCCGGCATTTTCAGCGATAGAGCTCAGACATGGATTGAGTGAAAGACAATTTTTCATGAGGCTCGTTAAGCCTACATTTTTCATTATCAATTTCAATATCATTTATTTCATATCGTATTTCCTCGAACAAATGACAGAGGGCGTTGTTGACTAATAATGTGTTCCCCACTGGCGTAGTACCGTCCAGCTTGGTCAACCGATCACAAATATGAATCATACTGCGTATTGGAAGCAGAGATAAATCTTTATGTCGAATTGCTATATGGATTTAATCACTATTATTGAAATATGATAATAATAAAGCTGATGCGCATGAACTTCATAATGAGCTATAGACTCATCGAAAGCGATACCTGTATGAATGTCTAGAATTCCCTCCATATTGTTGTTGTTGTTTTATACAGCACACTAATATGCACAATATTTCATTCCACGATTTTTGACGACTTTTAGTCTCAAGCTTTTTAGGAATTGAATGTTCTGAGGTGTGAGCGGTCTGATAGCTCGCTGTTAACTGGTTGTTGATTGACATTTTTGACTCTTAATATAGCCTCGACTGGTCTTTATGTTGTAAATGATACCCATGACTAAGATATGGTCCTTATATGTACTCGCACTGTGATGACTTCTCCTCGAAAGTTAACTAGGTTTCCGTCTTGATCAACTATACGAATTTGAAAATGATCAATGCTCCTCACAGTAACTGGAAGGTAAAAGAATTTGAGAGGGTACTTCTATAATCTTATATCCAGGTGGGACTGCTGGGAAAAATTCATATATAGTATGTACTTTGCGATCGTTTATGTAAGAGCCTGTAGTAATATTACACTCTACACGTAAAGCATTGACTTTGAGAATAGTGACGGGTAAGTCAGAACTATGTGTTTCGTTTTCAACGAGCGTACGTCTAGTGAAGCCTAACATTGATCCAATAGTATCTTCTTGTTCAAAATGTATTTTTTAACTGCACTGAATGACACTACGTAAAGTATTATTATTTGGTTTCAGGCTAAACGATATACCTTTAGAGGCTAATACTTCTTTGAGAAAGCCTTCAATATCTTCTATTTCGTAGCTACCAGTTGGTAAAGTGATAACTTCTTAACGTTCAATGTAAAACTTATTATAAACAAGGTCAATGTTTGATATTGAATTAAATGATAATAGCTCAACTAGACCAAAAACGGATTTTTTGTTTGGTAACAATTCGATCGGTGGAAAATAATATGTTTCGAGTACGGATGATGTTCCCGAGAGACTCAATGTCAGTGTATTCTTCATGATAGATTCATATTAAATGATAGTCATTCTTTGAATGAGTATTTTATATACTAGTCGTCTTTTGTATAGTTTATGTAAAAGAAATTTCAGACAAAGATGGCCGCAATCATATGTATTAAAATCTTGATATCTAATATAATTATACATGATTCTATTAACTTTGAGATAAAGCAATAGATCTATAGACGGTCGTAGATTACCAAAACTATCAAAATACATAACCTCATCACCTTTCTTTTTGTATGCCACCCAATGAGTACCTGGTCCACGTTTATCATCTAAATTTACAATAGCTGTCTCTTTATATCGTGGTCCATCGACTAGCAGAGCATTACGCATGAAAACACCTCGAAAACTTGCAATTTTTAGTATTTTAGCATATTTTCTTATATCATGATGTGTCATTGCTCGATTAGGTAAAGTTACTTTGAGCTTTTTTTTTATACCTTTTCCACTTGAATATGGTTTCAGACGAAGACCATAATCTTTACGATATGGTTTCAAATAAAATCCTTTACCAATAGCAATAGCTTCCATAGTTTTATTATGTCTATAAGCTTCTTTCAATTAATTTTGAACGGCCTTAGCACTGTTAATGGCTATTGCTATTGAAGCAGCTCCTCCAGCTAGAGCTCCAGTAGCGCTTAAAGCAGCAAATAATGGAATTAAAAAAGGAAGCTCTCCACCAACTGTACTAGGAATAGGTAAAATACGTGATATATTTATTTTACTTGTACCGCCAGCTTTTTTCACAGCTTCTTTGGCTCCTTTTATAGCCGAGCGAATAACTACAAGAGATCGATTGTTAGGCACACTACTTTTCGAGACCGTCTTAATAATGTTATTCAATGTAACTGACGGGTTTTGATTTTTTTACATTTCTTTTGTGCTTGGCGTTTTTTAAATCCTCTACTTCGTTTCTTACCTTTTCTACTACCTTTCTTCATATCAACACCCATACCAAGCTTACTTTTAACGTTCATAATATTGGCTACAGTGAAGGCAACTGCTTTCTCACCAAACCTGCTATCTTTAGATTGCACTCTTTCCCAAGCTTTTTTATCTAGAATTCCGTCAGCTTTATTTCTTGTAGCAATATCCTCCAGATTTTGCGCATAAGCAATATCGTGTTCTTTACAAGCAACGTTTAGTGGATTTTTACCAGGATCTCCACGTGCACTCGTTTGTTCAATTCTGTATCAGGATCACAACACTGATATCCAGGTAAGTGAGCTTCAATAGGCAAGTTATTTATAATCTTGTTCACTAGATCACCACCAGTCTTTCTTTTATAGTACGTAATCATACTTTAACGCGACGACCACGAGAGTATGAACAATATAAATAATAAGTGATATTAACATCACAAGTACGTCATCATACTTCTTCGAAATACAGCATGTTAATGAAATAACAGATATATAAGCAGACTTTTTATACTTAACAAACTCATTCATTGGGGTGTCGATTATGAGTAAACAATATGGATTTCAAAGAACAGCCTTTTAAGCTTCAAGTCATTAATTTCGCTAGAGTGGAAGAGACGGAAAAACAAGAAAAAAGACATGGCGAACTATTGCCTAATAGTATCCGTGCCGTTTTCTGTGGACCTAGTAATAATGGAAGAACTAATTGTTCATTAAGATTAATCACTCATCCTAATGGTCTTAGATTTGAAAACGTATATGTCTACTCAAAATCCCTTAATCAGCCGAAATATAAATATTTGAATGATTTATCAGAGCCTATTAATGGTATAGAGTATCATGCTTTTAGCGAGCATGAGACAGTTGTTTCACCAGATAAAACACGACCAAATTCTATCATGATTTTTGACGATATCGCCACTGAGAAGCAAGATAACGTAAGAGCATTCTTCTGTATGGGTAGACATAAAAAAGTAGATAGTTTCTATCTCTGTCAATCGTACGCTTGCATTCCAAAGCATCTCATTCGAGATAATGTGAATTTACTGGTTTTATTTCGCCAAGATGACGTGATTATTAAACATATTTACAATGATCATGTTAACTCAGATATGTCTTTTAAGAAGTTTAAAGCAATTTGTTCAAAATGTTGGAGAGACGATAATCATGGGTTTTTGGTTATCGACAGAGACAGACCAATAAATCATGGACGATATAGAAAGGGATTTGATTCTTTTGCTATAAATATAGATGAGTGAGTGGATGAAGATTATTTAACTTCAGAAATTAGAAGCGTAGACATGGCTGACTTTGAAAAAGAAAAGAAGGTGCTCGAGCAATTATCCATGGCTCGTGATGCCATAAGACGCAAGTATCAACTAATAAAACGCGGTAAAGCTGATTTAGAAAAGACATTGCATGAAACTTTTAAATCTATGGTTGATCCATTGAAGAAACTCGTAGAGGCAACTACTGATAAAAGTAACGCTACTACTGCTGAACAGCCAACGAAAAAGGAAAAGAAAATCACGTTCGATAATATTTTCAAGTCAAAAGTAGCAGCTGACACTCCCTACAAAGCTAGATATTTCAATAGTACTGCTAATGAATTAAATTCTACATTGCAACCGCTTGATACTACATTTGAGTCTGCTATTTCTATTGACGATGATGATGATGATGATGAATCATCACTTGGTACTACTGCTATAAATTTGAACAAAAATAGTTCAAATGTAACTACAGAACAGAGATAACAGCTATTGAATGACTTGATTGTAGGAAACTATATTCGACTATTGCATGAACCGCTACAGAAAAGTAATTTAGACAAGACATTTGGTGTTCGCTTGCATTAAAATACATATGTCATGGGCAATTCTTCAAATTCCTTCCGAAACGATATCGTGACTGTGAATGATAAAGCGTACAGTAAGACGCCTGCTTTAATGGAACTTCTCTTTCGTAAAGAACCTGATTCTAAATTAATCAGTTCATTGGATATTGAAAATTATATAAAAATTCTTGAAATCACTAACGTTCATCGAAAGAGATACGAAACAAATGGAGAATATCGCAATAAGCATGTAAATAAATTCAAAAAGTATAATGGTCCAAATTTATCTTTGAGCAGTAGCGCTAAGAAACGAAAATCTACTATTGATGGAAGAGGTCTTTTTCCTCACTATAAAATAGTTATAAAAGGAACATTATTTGATTATGTATATTGGGATGATACAAACGAGCTCATTGATCGATTGAGATTGCTTATCGCCGAACAAACCGCCGATAATTCTAGTCATGTTAATGAAATTCATTCAATTATTGAAAAATTACGTAAAGCTGGCTATATATATTAAGATAAAACCTAAATATTGGTTAGTAAGAGAATGAGTGCTGATGTGTTTGGACGTATATTGAATAAAAAGGAGGGTAATCGAGGTCCTCCTGGTGTAGGGTATAAAATCACTAAAGACGGACAATACGACGCGAATGACAAAAGAATTTGTAATATAGCCGATCCTCAGGAGAGTAACGATGCTGTAAACTTACGAACGTTGCGAAAAACTAGTGAAGCTAACGTTACTACGCTTACGAGTACGATAAATGATCTCATAAAATCATTGGATACAATAAGATTAGAATTAGTAAAGCATCGAGTAGTTATTAAACAGTTAGAAGAAGATAATATTAATAATAATAATAATAAGGAGAAAGAAAGAAATATTGGACCGTTTGACTTTTTAAATCAATTTAAAAAATAGATTGAAATGAAACATCAAAGAGTGGTGAATGAGTTACGCTAAATCCATATTTCGTTGTTAATGATCTAACTTTAGTAACTTGACATAATGTATTCGATGTAAGTTGGGACATCGCCTTCTAAGGAAGGAAAGTCGTATTGGAAATTTTATTTATTGCCGAGAAATCCATTCTGCAAAATAAAAAATCAAAGAATTAATTATTTATTTATTTATTATTAAGGTATTAATAAACTAAAATTATTTAAATATCTTACTTGTTTCAATGGTTAGTGGAAGGTGTATTAGAGGTTGAGGTAAGACTGTTGCTTGAGTGAGGGATGAGCAACTGTTTCGAACAAGAGTGAGCTCTCAGTTTTATAAGTGGCAACCCCACTCTTAAAGCTCAAGCCGCCGTCACCGCTTCCCTCTCTTTCAGTCTCCCCTCTCTCGTGATTTTTCATTTAAAACCATACTCCCACTCTGTAGACTCAGGTATCCATTGTTTCTCCCTCTCCATTACTAGTCGTCAGCGCCATCTAGTAACTGTCGAAGGAGTAGAATTCTTTCACTAGTGCTGCCTTCAAGAATTATTTTCTTCAATTATTTTCTTTCATTACAGCAATTTCTAGAGTTTTATAATGCCCCCATGGAAGTGTGTCCGGATTATTATCAAAAGTACGTTTATCATCATGAGAGCTTAGCGCTGTCTTTTCCTCTCTCTCTGTTATTACTTGATGTAATTTAGATCGAATATTACATTATATACGTTTAATAATTTCCATTTCGTTTAAACACTTTCGATAATCTGAGTGAGTTATTGTATTTTTTACTGTATATTTTTTCACTCCTTTTGCCTTTTTCATGGGAACCTTATTTATTATTTCGATACTGTATAGTTTACTTCGTAACCCAATGTACTCTCTCATAATAGCAGCTTTGCACTCATCCTTCATAACACCAAGAACTTTTTTGTTAGCTAGAGGCATTCCAAATTGATTATCAGCAGGATAGTCCGATAAGTCAAATTTATCAATGTCTACTTTCATGATCTCATACATATCGACATCTTGAATTTCATAAATGAGGCTGTCAGTATCATTATAAAGTAATTTACATTTTTCACCAATTCGTTGCTTCATGTAACCATAATAAAAGTCATAGACTAATGTTTTTGAAAGATCTAATACACATAGACCGATGTATATAGGTTTTCTAAAACTGATAGTTGTCCAGGATAATGGAATAGCAGTTAAATTTTCATGAAAGATGGAACTACTATGGAAATTTGGTTGGGCAATTCGAGCTTCAGCGCCATATCTACCACCCCATTGATCGATCAGTTTGATATCTTTTCATTTTCTTTCGTCTTCCATTGTTTTTCCATATACTGCATTAATCATAAGCTTGTAAAATAATTTTTCAAACTCATTTTTAGCTTGCTTTCTTTTTTCAGTATTTAAATCAACGATTTTTGAAAAAAATGAAGAGACAGACCGGAGAATCGTACCGGAGACCTCTGGGTTGGCAGGCTAGCGCTCTACCACTAGAGCCAATGTCATATGTACCTTAGAGAATGCATATTGTGTATATTAGCTACACGTGCATACATTTGGTATAGGGCCCGAGCGTGCGTAGGAGGAGGGAGCGCATGCTGTCTATAGTTCTAACTTAGGGATGCGTATTCTCTCTCTCTCTCTCTCTCTCTCTCTCTCTCTCTCTCTCTCTCTTTCTCCTACGCTCTAGCTAAGCGTGGACTACGATGCGCGGAGGGGAGCGTATGCTGTCTATAGTCAATGCGTGCTCTCTCGATGGAGGGAACTTCACTTAATTCCATAGCTGTTTTTGTGAGAATGCTAGAGACTACGAGTGCAGTCGCTCGACTGACACCTCCTTGAGATGTTCCTCCTAAACATCTCTACTAGGAGAGAACCTTATTCCCATCCGTTCGCCCATATGGTTTCAGCCATAACTTTTGTTTGAATTCTAGCGCTCTATATATCTTTTTGAGTTTTAGTCCATATTTGAGAGCTTGTTTTAACCCGTTAAGGCCGAGAACGCCCCTCCCGGTACACCGCTTTTTCGACTATCATAACTCGTGCAATTCCACGTATAAAAAATTAAAAGATACACTATTTCAAAGCTTAAGATCTCCCCTTTCCAACGGTGTGCCGAAAAATGCGATAAAAAAAATGTTAACTATGTGAAAATATTGTTTAAATAAAAAAAAACACGATTTTTTCATAATTTTTTTTTATAAAATCAAGTTTTCCGAAGGGATCTCGGTTTGCAATCCACTTGGAACCTCAATAACTGGTGGCATAATTGTCTAAGCTTCCATAATATATATTTCCGAAATCGTTTTTTTATCTCAGTTTCATCAAAATGGCGCTTCAATGACGGAATTTTCGTTCAGACATTCATGAATTTTTTCCTTGAAAAGTATGGACTTTTCGAAAAAGTCAAAGAGAAGAAAAAGTTCTTAAAATCACTCGTATAATACATCAGAATTTTTTCGAAAAGTTTGGAGCAATTTTTTGAATTTTGCAAATTGTCAAATTTTGAACATTTTCAAAATTGACCGTAATTTTTTGAAAAAATTCGAGTGCATTCTTTGCTCAGTTTTGAAAACTTTTTATTCCTGGTAAATTTTCATATGAGTTCATTGCTTTTAAGAAAAAAATTCACAAGTGTCAAAGTAATTGCCCAATACGTAAGTCATCCACTCTTTGATCGCCTGTCCGCCGCAAACAGAGTTTGCGTTGCCTAACTATCACCAACGAGGAGGTCGACGAATATAGATAGTTTTTTTTTTATTTTTAATTTTTTTTTATTGATGAATTTTTCTGGAATCGATAATTCATTTCGCTACCTTTCCTGCGTGTAATTTTGAAAAACATTCGATACAGTAATATTCTTTGCAATCAATGCAGTATCTGGTAGTCCTTACACAACATCCTTCGCTATTACATTTGTTTCTTGTTCTAGTATCGTGCCTGTGAGATTTGAGATCACATATTTTCGATTGCGCCAAATACTTTCTACTCACTTCTTTACACATTTCTTGCGTTTTCATTATTTTTCTATCCTTTCTGCAAAGATTGCTTATTGTTACAGCGTTCGTTATTGACATTTCAATAATTCGTGAGAAAATTTTGAATGGCCATTTCTTTGAACTGACACTTGGAGAAACTTTCTTGCATCGAAAATCGTGCAAATCCACTCCTCCCATGTACTTGTTATTAGAAGAAAAAGCACAAGGGAATTCCAATTTTGATCTTTTCTTAGCAGTTCTTGAATATCTTTCCATTGGCTCCAAGGGAGTGACGTCAGCTGCCGTAGAAAAAATAGAAACTTCTTTTGAGTCAATTACACTGATGAGATTCATTCCACTGTTACGATCATAACTCGCTTTGTTCGTTCCTCGTGGTGCTTTTTTTTCAAAATCATGTTTTTGTTTCACTCTATCTTTACGAACAGTTCCTGTAGATCGTAAGCCATATTTGTTCAAGTGAACGACTAAATCAGGACTAGTGAAATAGTTATCAAAATAGACATGATAGTCAGACAATTTCCTTTTTGAAAGGCTATGTAGAAGTGGATTAACCATTTGTAACACAACTCTGGAGCCAAGTGGACATGCGGATAAATTTATCCCAATGCTTGTATCGTTCTTACCACAATAAATATCAACGTTGAATATATATCCATTTGCTCCGCACAAGGCCCAGAGTTTGATCCCGTATCGGTCAGGTTTAGAAGGCAAATATTGCCTCAGACATGTGCGACCAAAAAATCTAACCATCATTTCGTCAATGGAAAGAGCAGTTGAAAAATATCCAAATTGTTTAATATTGGTCCTAAACAATTCCAAAATATGACGGACTTTTCAAGCTTTATCATTATCATTTTTGTCAGTAGGTTTTGAATATTTTATTTTAGATTTTATTTCACTAAACCGATCGCGCGTCATCGCTGATGAAACAGCAGAGCAGTTTTCGAGAGAGTCGGTTTCCCAATACTCTCTTTGATTCTTTCGAATATTGTAAGATGATAATAATAATATTCCTATAAATGTGTTGAATTCTTTTGTAGATAATTTCAAATCATTTTCTTCACTGGCTTGAATAATATAATTTTTTATTTCTTCAGAGAAAAAGATTTCGAACAGTTCCACGTGTGACATTGAAGATATTTTCTGCTTTACGGAATCAGGCAATAACAATTGATCTTTCAAATCTACAGAGTAAACTTTTTCTCCTTCACACCACGAAAAAGTATGATTTGGCTCTAACAGTTTTTGTTTTTCTGTATAACTTTCAAAAACAGATCGATATGAGACATTTGGTACATGAATTTCCGGTTCAGAATTGTCTTCATCAGATAGTTCTGATTCAGAATTGTCAGTATCTGACGAACTATCTCCATCAGTGCCAGAGTCATCTGGATTGGTATTGAAATATGCTGTTTATTTCTTTCGAATCTGACTCTTCATCAGTCAATTCACAGTAACTCCTTTTCGCGGCTCTCCTTTTCGACATTTTTCTCAACCTACTGAAATAACTTCAGTGGAACGTCCTGTTGGTAGGAAGCCTGTAGCAACCAGCTGTATTATTCGGGCCGATTTACGGATATTTGCTTCAATTGATGATAGTCAATAATACTCAATGACTTGCAAGATTCAAAATTCAATGTATTTCATGAATCATTCCAATGCGATGAATTTCGCTAAAATTGGATTTTCAGGCCACCTATGAACGAATGATGGGCTTCTGCGACACGATCGGCTATTCAGGATTTCGCTCCGATATAGATTGCAGTTATAAGTAGATAGTTTATTTTGTTATTTTCATCACAAAATTAGGTTTTTCTAAAAACGTATTCCTTTTTTAATATATCATATCTTTTTTCACCAGTACAAGCTCACACACTAATTGCAGCGAGGATACCTCGGACTATACATACTGTGCAATTATTTTGACACTTGTGAATTTTTTTCTTAAAAGCAATGAACTCATATGAAAATTTACCAGGAATAAAAAGTTTTCAAAACTGAGCAAAGAATGCACTCGAATTTTTTCAAAAAATTACGGTCAATTTTGAAAATGTTCAAAATTTGACAATTTGCAAAATTCAAAAAATTGCTCCAAACTTTTCGAAAAAATTCTGATGTATTATACGAGTGATTTTAAGAACTTTTTCTTCTCTTTAACTTTTTCGAAAAGTCCATACTTTTCAAGGAAAAAATTCATGAATGTCTGAACGAAAATTCCGTCATTGAAGCGCCATTTTGATGAAACTGAGATAAAAAAACGATTTCGGAAATATATATTATGGAAGCTTAGACAATTATGCCACCAGTTATTGAGGTTCCAAGTGGATTGCAAACCGAGATCCCTTCGGAAAACTTGATTTTATAAAAAAAAATTATGAAAAAATCGTGTTTTTTTTTATTTAAACAATATTTTCACATAGTTAACATTTTTTTTATCGCATTTTTCGGCACACCGTTGGAAAGGGGAGATCTTAAGCTTTGAAATAGTGTATCTTTTAATTTTTTATACGTGGAATTGCACGAGTTATGATAGTCGAAAAAGCGGTGTACCGGGAGGGGCGTTCTCGGCCTTAACGGGTTAACCCTCTATAATGAATAACGTATCGTTTTTTATCATAAAGCGTTGTCAAAAGTTTTTTCTGTTTTGATCCAGGTGGTTTAGTATGTTCGGGACAAAGAGGTAGGTCCTTATGATCATCATGTAGCTTTTGTGGATACTCTAGATCTACTTCTAAAATATAGCCTACGTCGCTATCATCAGAGACATTAAACAAATTTGACATATCCACATTTGAAACCCATTTAAAGCCCTCAAATGGTAGTGATTGAGTCATAACCCAACCATAAAGGTTGTTTACGTCATAATACATTAAAATTTTGTTTGGCTCATTCTTATTGAATTCTTCCCCCATATATTTATTGTTTGCTTTTGAAATTCTATTGCAGCATTGGCTAATACCTCTACGAATACCTTTTTAAATGAATAAAACCATATCTATATCTATTAATAGTTCAAGCTTCATATTTGTATATTTTAACATCGCGTCCCATGTTAATCCAGGGATAGTGTAATAATGAGCAGGATCGAGATCATATGCATTTTTACAGGTTGATCGAAAATTTTCAAAAATATCAGCTAGTAAAAGTACATCAGTTTTCAGATAGAGATCAGAATACATTCCTAAATCTATTTTCTTCCAAATACTACCGAAAATATTCCATACGTTTTGAGCATGCTTATATTCTTCAGTAGGAATATCACTATCTGTCAATTGACTATGAAATTTTTCAATAGATGGTAACTCTGTCTCAGTTAGTCTATTTAAATTTTGTATGTATTCATATGGGAAAACTCCTAATCTTTTGAGTAAATTCATCTGCTCTAAAGTGTAATTACCTTTCTGAAATTCTCTCTGTACAATATCTAGCTAAGATAAATAATATGTTAATTTATCTAGAGATACAGGCATAAATCGAAAGGAATCAATGAAACGAAAGCTAATTCGAGTGTTTGCAACTTCTTTTATAAAAGATATGTATCGCTTCTTGTTTTCAGCAAGAACAGAGATCTTTCCTTCAAATTCTGAGTTAGTAGCAATTTCTGTTATAATTAAATGTGAGTCATAGCCTGTAAAGTTATGAAATAGGACTGGTATGAAAGCAGCATTTTTAGAATTCAAATTCCAATGATTGTGAGCTGCACCTCTAAATTTTCCTGTTAAATGGCAATGATCTAGAACTCGTTTTTGGTTATCTTGGAAATATCGGTTGCAAATATGACATTTTCTTGCCGTTATGAATGCCTGTTCATTAATAAATGATAAATCAATTTTTATTGCATTATATTATATCTGTTCTTACTCAATCACTATGGACTTCAATTGCTTTATAAACCATAATGCTGGTGATTCGTCTTCATTTAATTTTTTTCTATATAACTTATATATCGATTTACTATCATCATAATGATTTTTATATACAGGGTGTCCCATTTTAATCTCTGAGAAAAAAATGTTTCAAATGAAATTTGTTGGGTTCGAAGGGGGGCATCTTTTGGCTATTTCAGCTGCGACCTTGAACATGACCTTCAAGGTCATTTAAAAGTCAAGACCAAATTTTCATATGAAATGTGCATATTTTATGGCGGATTCGGATTCTACTAAAAAAGAGAAACACTTTTTGTCTGAATCATTTTTTGATCATCAATAGGTAGGTAGCTCTCCCTTTAACTGAAAAGAGAATTTGTTCTAGAAATAAGATGTTTTAGATGAATGTTACTAGCTTCAAACAACGACAGAGGGATCCTTTGGATCACTTAAGGCAAGACCTTCACGTCCAACCACTTAAGGCAAGACCCCTTCGTTCAGCTAGTCACAGAAATTTCAATGTCTCAAGTGCTCTATCAATTGCCCATTTTGTTGAATGCACATTTGTATTCTCTGCTGAAAACTTCTTTGGACATCTATTAATGTTTGTGGGGTTAATGCCTGGAATGCTGCAACAATTCTCTCCATCATATTTTGTGCCGTCGTCGGGGCTTCCGCGTAAACTCTCTGCTTCACGGCCCTCCACAGAAAGAAGTCCAATGGGATCAAATCTGGCGATCGCGCAGGGAATTCACAGATTGGACTACCAATTTCAATCCAACTATTTGGGTATGTCGCGTTCAGAAATCTCCTGACAAGTAGTCGACGATGAGCGGGAGCACCATCTTGCTGGAATCACATGTCTCACCTTATTTCTAGCGGAATGTTTTCTAGAAGAGATGGAATTTGGTTCTCGAGAATATCTAAATAAAGTTCGCCGTTTAAATTACGGTCATAAAAAATTGGACCCACAACGTATTCCCCAACTATGCCCACCCAAACATTAATTGACCACCGTCTTTGCGTACGGGGATCTCGCTGCCAATGTTGATTTTCTTCTGCATAATAATGCGCGTTATAAAGATTAACTCCTCCCATATTGTCGAACTTTGCCTCGTCTGTAAAGAGAGTCCGATCAAAGAAAAATGGATCTATGCACATTCGTGTTTCCGCCCATTGACAGAATCTAAGTCGCCTGGCAGGATCACCAGGCTCAATGGCATGTGTAAGGTGCAAGTGATATGGATGAAATCTAAAATGACGCAATACACGGGAAACTGTTGATCTGGGTACTCCATGCATTTGCTGAATTTGTCGCGTCGAAATATGAGGATCCTCAGCAATTACAGCACGGACCCCAAGCGCAATATGCTCTCTTGGGCCCGTCCGTCGCCTCTTCCTTCTTAAGTAACCTCCTTGAGCTCTTATCGTTAGAAGTTTAATATTCCTCCTAGTAGGATGACGAGCGTCCGGATACCTTTCAGCGTACAGCCTCGCTGCAGCCTTGTAATCGTGACATTCTCCCAGAATCTTGATCATGTTGACTATCTCTACTGGCGTGTAGTCAGCCATTATCTGTTGTAGGTAGATTTTTTAGAGAATATTTAATCTTAAATTAATAATTTAATTTTTATTTAATCTGAAATTCAGAAAGTCAATGAAAACCTAATGATGAGAAGCTTTGAGGAGCTGTAAGAATTTACAAGCCTTACCAATAGAACGATAACGAAGCAAAAAAATGTCTTTTAGCGAGAAATAAAGCATTTACGAGAAAAATATTCTAATTCTAATATTCTAATTCCTCGGATAAAATGTAATGGTTACCTGTAAATAAACATTTGACCTTCAAAAAATCTTGATGACCTTCAAATGACATTGATGGCTCTTAAGCAAGTTCGTGGTGAAGGTCACTACAGTATGTCCCTCATTGAATCTAGTAACATTCATGAAAATCATTCTTAACTGTGGGAAAAATTCTAACCTTAGTTTAAGGTAGAGATATCTAGTGATTTTTTCTACTTTTTTAAAGCCGTTTACAACAAAAATTTGGGATTTTTTCAAAAAATGATTCATACAAAAAGTGTTTTTTTTTTAATAGAATCCGAATCCGCCATAAAATATGCACATTTCATATGAAAATTTGGTCTTGACTTTCAAATGACCTTGAAGGTCATGTTCAAGGTCGCAGCTGAAATAGCCAAAAGATGCCCCCCTTCGAACCCAACAAATTTTATTTGAAACATTTTTTTCTCAGAGCAAATTATTAACCTGTATTAGGGGGTGGTAAATTAAAATGGGACACCCTGTATAATCCAATACTATAGACTTCATGTTCTTGGAAACTATGTCTCTTAACATTGAGATTTCTATTCGGATCTTCTATACGTTTTAACAGACATTCAAAATGAGCGTATATAATAAATGGAACTTCCTCTTTATGCTTAAAATTTTTAAATTCTAAAGTAGCATCGTCAGGTAAATTAATCCGACACTTATTTATTTTGAAACAGTCAACTTCATAAGATTTCAAATTATTCTCGTTAGTAAAATAATGAAGGCAATGTTCACAAAGATACATTTTTTCAGTATGTTGAGTAATTTGACTACGAAGAAGAGCATATAAAGTTTTAATTCATACGTAGTGAGTTTCTAATTTGAATTTTTCATCATCTATTGATATTCGAGGTCTATTAGTATCATTTTCATCATCATATTCGTTTTGTATTAAAAGTAAGTTCATATGTTTAGTTTATTTTAATTCCGTTATATAGCACGGTGAGACTTCATATTTCGATCCATATTTTTTAAGTATATATAAATTTATACTTATATTATTCAACTTTTCAAATTAGGTTGTTTTTACAGGGAAGCTTATACCGTCAAAATTCAGTTCATTCTCATAAGGCTTGTACTTAATTACTCTGATTGGATTTTTTTCAACTGGATGAAGGCATAAAAGTATAGCCCATTTAAAACATTCATTGTTTTCATTTTTAACATTAACACCCGCTCTTTTATAATCTAAACTTGACGGTAATGGTATATACGAGGCGTGATCAAAAAGTAAGGTGAATTTTTATTTTTCTCAAAAAATATTTATTTATTCATCAATTTTTATTTTATCTCCTTCAAAGTAATCCCCCTCAGATATAATGCACTTGTGCCAACGCTTTTTCCAATCCTCAAAGCATTTCGAAAAATCATTTTTTGTGATCTTGTTTAGTTCATCTTTCGATGCCGTCTTTATCTCCTCAATCGTGGCAAAACGCCGTCCTTTCATGGGCTTCTTCAGTTTTGGGAACAAGAAGAAGTCACAGGGGGCCAGATCTGGGGAATACGGTGCCTGTGGCATCGCTACTGTGTTGGTTTTTGTTAAGTGACAACTTTTAAAATTCACTTAATCCTGATATACGTATTAATGTAATGTAAAACTTATATGTATTAGTATTAAGTATAATTGCGCCGCGCGTATTAATTGTACACGTTAAGCACGCGTGGGCGGTTCGGCGGCCGCGTAGTAATGCAGCGACGGCGTAGTAACATTCTCGCGCGGTATGACTATATCGCCCACGCCTGACAAAGGCAGTCTCGTGCCAGAGCTAATCACGAGCAGTCGTAATTCCCTTCAGATTTACATACAGTTTTATTCAGTTCCCTTCATATAGTTTTGATCTCAGTTTTTTTTGTCAATCAGTTTTTATTTATCGTTAAATTTCTAAAATCAGAATATTTATATCCTTCCTACTAGCGATTAACTTATACGTGCGACGAAGCGTACGTCCAGACTAATTTCAACACAATTACTTGTTACAAGGATAACAGTTATTATAAGGACCAGCGAAAATAGAAGGATTATATTTCTTGGACGAATATTTTGACGATATACGCATTTATATAACTATATAATTTCAAGGACACGTCTACTAATAATAATAACAAATAAATTTTTAACAAGTAAGTAACTCTAGATTCATTAGTGTAAACTTATTTTCTTCTTACCTATTTTTTTTGTTTTCTCTATAAAAATAATAATATTTCGATTAATTACCATTTGGCAAATTCCACATATTCATTTTGTGTATAACTACACACATATATATATATATATATATATATATATATATATATATATATATATATATATATATATATATATATATATATATATATATGTAGATGTGTATGCGTTCGTTAAATTTTGAATTATTTTGACTTTGGTATTTTGCTCTCGCGACTCTTTCCATTTATTATCATAAATACCGGTCGTGCCAGCGTAACGCGATCTTCTCAATTACATAGCATTATAGCCTACGCAGACGAAGTATTTAAAAATTAAGCACGTCCCCGGATAACATGATATGCATGTGTACGGGATAAATAGTACGTCTACAATACTTCGACAAGCTCGGTTCCATGCTGCTAAAATTCCTGAGTAAGCTTTAATTCGAACTATATAGAGAACTTCTATATATATATATATATATATATATTCCAGTTATTTGATTTTTCCCATAAATATACTTATACGTAAAATATATTTAATAATTGACTAGCGAGCGTTAAGTGAGCGGGGCCTCATGTATGCAGCAATACACCACATCGAGTTATAGTGTCGCTCGTTTGCTAAAAAGACACTAACGACATGCGTGTCTATTAGAACACACATAACAAATGGTAGCAGAGCGTGGTTGTTTTGCTGTTTTAGCGCTCCTAATTAATTAATTATTAACATTTAATATCAAAAAAAATATATAATAAAAAATATTATTTACCAAATAGGGTGTATGATTATAATTATAATATACGAGGTGTGATCAAAAAGTAAGGTGAATTTTTATTTTTCTCAAAAAATATTTATTTATTCATCAATTTTTATTTTATCTCCTTCAAAGTAATTCCCCTCGGATATAATGCACTTGTGCCAACGCTTTTTCCAATCCTCAAAGCATTTCAAAAAATCATTTTTTGTGATCTTGTTTAGTTCATCCTTCGATGCCGTCTTTATTCCTCAATCGTGGCAAAACGCCGTCCTTTCATGGGCCTCTTCAGTTTTAGGAACAAGAAGAAGTCACAGGGGGCCAGATCTGGGGAATACGGTGCCTGTGGCATCGTTACTGTGTTGGTTTTAGCCAAAAATTCGCGCACAAGCAACGATGTGTGAGCAGGGGCGTTATCATGGTGCAAAAGCCAATTTTTATTTTTCTCTATATATATATATATATATATATATATATATATATATTCCAGTTATTTGATTTTTCCCATAAATATACTTATACGTAGAATATATTTAATAATTGACTAGCGAGCGTTAAGTGAGCGGGGCCTCATGTATGCAGCAATACACCACATCGAGTTATAGTGTCGCTCGTTTGCTAAAAAGACACTAACGACATGCGTCTATTAGAACACACATAACAGTTTTAGCCAACAATTCGCGCACAAGCAACGATGCGTGAGCAGGGGCGTTATCATGGTGCAAAAGCCAATTTTTATTTTTCCACAAATTCGGACGTTTCTGGCGGATTGCTTCGCGCAAATTGCGCATAACTTGCAGGTAATATTCCTTATTTACTGTTCTACTCTGTGGCAAGAACTCATGATGCACTACGCCCCTGCAGTCAAAGAAAACTGTAAGCAAAACCTTTACATTTGATCGAACTTGGCGTGCTTTTTTTGGTCTTGGTGATCCAGAATGCCTCCACTGGGACGATTGAGTCTTAGTCTCGACGTCATAACCGTATACCCACGTTTCGTCACCTGTTATAACCCTGTTGAGTAAATCTGGATCATCGTTTACGTCATTCAGTAGCTCTTGGGCGATGCTCATGCGAAGTTTCTTTTGGTCGAAATTGAGCAATTTCGGAACAAACTTCGCTGACACACGTCTAATGTCTAAAACACTCGTCAAAATTGATTGGCACGAACCAAATGAGATGCCAATATCATCAGCAATTTCTCTAATGGTTATTCGACGATTTCCCAACACTATTTTCTTCACTTCTTCAACATTCTCATCAGTTGTTGATGTGCTGGGGCGTCCAGAACGAGGTTCGTAGTCGGTGTCTTCTCGGCCTTCTTGGAAGAGTTTATACCACTTGTAAACATTTTTTTGGCTTAAAGTAGACTCACTGTATGCCACTTTCAGCATTTCAAGTGTTTTGGAACATTTGATTCCATTTTTCACACAAAATTTAATGCAAACTCTTTGATCCATGTTTTTAGACAGGAGCAAATTGTGGAGCACGCAAAACACTTCTAAACTTGATGCCTCTCACAAACAAACCAAACATACTACAAAGCTGAAATTTGGAACGTATGTTCTAGACGAGTGTACCGACATAACCAAATAAAAAAGTCGAAGATCGAACGTACGTAGCCCGCTAAATTTCAAAATTCACCTTACTTTTTGATCATACCTCGTATTTATACTATATTTAATATTTAATAATTTAATTAATTTAAATTAATTTTAATTAATTAAGATAGTTATTAATTGATTTAATTAATTAAAAATTAATTATTGTAATTTAATTGATTAATTTAATTATACTTTAATTTTTAATATTTAATTTTATTATTTTAAAATTTTATAATATACTCACTATACCGTCTCCGAAATAAGTAGTAATATTAAATAACGCGTAATAAATTACGTTACGTTAACGATCTATAAGGACGCACGTTCGGAATATTAAGTTTTAACTAATTAAGCATATATATATCCTAAAATTATATATATACATGTGTTTAACTATATATGTATCTTAAATCGGTAAGCGATCCCTATGATAACGTTGTGAATACATTAAAATAAGAGGATAATATTATGCGATTAGCGTAGAAATCAGGAATAAGACTGACGCATTCGCATTACTTAACAAAACAAAATGGACCCTGCAACGGTAGCAGCAGCGCAACAGCAGGCGCAAGAACAGCAACAAGCAACTCTAGTTATGCTGCAATCGGCATCAGCGAGTTTTGCCTTACAAAATTCCTTGTTAGGAATCCCGGAGTTCGACGGAAAGAATCTTCCATTAAAAGATTTTATTCAAGATATAAAAAATGGATCTGCCACAGTACCTGTCGCCCAAAGACCGAATTATGTAAAGGCCGTCATAGCAAAATTAAGGGGACCGGCTAGGGACTGTTTGTATGGAAAAACCGTTAATACTGCGGAATAATTAACGAAAGCTTTAAAGGAAAGATTTGCACCTTGTAAGGATTTTGCTTATTATGATGCAAGATTACATGCGTTAAGAATGAAACAGGGCGACACTGTCGGAGATTTCCATGACCGAATAAATATATTGTTGAATTGTGCAGAACACGCATTAAAAGACGAACTGGGAGCACAATTTAACGAGATTATGTTGACACCATTGAAGTCAGCCGTAGTAAAAATATTTGTAAACGGTTTACCTAAAGAAATAGGGGACTTAGTGGATGTCAAATGCCCTACTTGTTTGAGCGATGCTTATAAAGAAGCCTTGAGAATTGAGGCTCGAAATAATATGAAACCTAAATTTGAAGCTAACAAATGGACTGATTTCAACAAAAATTTGGACGTTGCTTACGTGCAAGAGCAGGGATTGGAATCAGAAGAATAGTTGCCCATTGAATTCGAAGAATTGCCCGCTGAATTTCAGCAACTCTATATCCAAAAGAACCAGTACCAACAGAGGCAATTTCAACAAAATCCAGAGAACGGTAATAACTACCAAAACAATAATAATCAGTACTTCAATAACGGAGGCTACTCTGGAAATAACTCTCAGCATAATAGATTTCAAGGACAGAGGCAATATCAGCCTAGGACTGGGAATTGGATTCCGAGATTCCAAGGCTCTCAAGGCCGCTCGTATGAACAAAATAACGGAAGACTATACAATCCGGATACAGACACTTATCTGTATCCTACAGGAAGACGGTATGGCATGATTAGTTACGATCAACCGAGACTTGGATCGCCCCAAGGACAAAACGGCCAGTTGAAACAAATTGGACAATATCAACGAGAATTAAGACCGAATCCACCATATAACCAACCGACGAATGCTGAGCCTTTAAACTCGCAAACGGCTCGTCCCGACATCAAGGTGACGAGCCTCGCAAAACCAACAGAAGCAATGATCGAGGAAGCCAAGGCAGTTCTGGCACGACTGGCAGACCAGCCGAGTCAGAAAGAGGGAATGCCACCGGCACCTGTAATGACAGTGTTACAGAAACCCCTGGCTACCAGTATGGAGGACCAGGCGTCTGCATTGCCGCGAATCGGGGATCTGGCGATGGAGATTGTGAGATCCATGAGCCGACGAGAGTAAGGTTCTGTATACCTGAAACTAATCAAAAATGGACAGTATTTATGGTAGACAATGGCGCTTCAGTAAATATAATTAAATTTAAGACTCTGAGAAATGGGTTAAGGTGGACAACGACTTTTAATCCGAGGGAAGCTACTTCGCTTAGTGGCATTACAGCTCATACAGTACCGACGTTGGGGACTGTTATGCTAAGCATAAATGGACGAAGTACTAAATTTCATATTGTTTGGGACAATTTTCCAATACAAGAAGACGGAATATTGGGAAGAGCATTTCTGAAAACTACAAGGGCTGTGATATCTTATCACAACGATGCCTTAATGTTAAACAGCGATGTGATGAACCCAGTGCCGTTCCTACCAGAGAATGTTCCAATAAACAATCTACGTAACGATCTTATCGCTATGTACCCCATCAAGTACCAAGAAATGCTGAAAGAAGGTAAAATACCTCCTTATGAAGGGTAGACCGATTCTTCTGAAATTAATGTAAATGATGCGAACATCAACCATAGCAAGGTAAAATATAAGATACCTGCAAGGTCGCGCCAAGTTATCCAAATAAACTTGGTACGGACAAATCTAGTGGAAGGTTATCTCCCCCGAATCAACGTAGGAGACGATCGAGTATACATGGGACAAGGAGTAGTAACAAACCAAAATGGAACTTGTAAAATTATGGCTGTTAATACTCATTTTGATAAAGACGTGACAATAGAAGTGGACCCGAGGATCATACTGCCATTCGAGCATATGAACCCCGAAGGTAGTTCGCCTTCGGAAAGTGAAAGCGAATGCACTAGCCCACGGAATGCTGAAATACAGCTCAAACAAAAATATAAGAGGCTACTTAAACTATTGAGAACAGGACATTTGGCACCAAACGAATACAGAAGTATTAAACGTTTGATAAAACAATACCCAAATGTATTTTTACTGCCAGGTGAGCCGCTACCATGTACAAGTATTATTGAACATGAAATTCACTTGGAAAACAATGTGCCCATTAACACTAAACAATATCGACACCCACCGGCTCATAAGCAGTTTATAGAAGAACAAATTACGAAACGACTTAAGGATAGAATTATAGAGGAGTCAAATTTCCCTTATAATTCTCCTTTATGGATTGTACCGAAGAAAGCCGGAAGCGATGGCAAACCGCGCTGGCGAATTGTGATAGACTTCCGTGAATTGAACAGTAGAACTATTGGAGACGCTTATCCTCTCCCTAACATCGCAGATATTTTAGACCAGCTAGGAGGCTGTACCTATTTTTCAACTTTCGATCTTGCAAATGGCTTTCAACAAATTCCTTTGAAGGCCGAGGACAGAGCTAAAACTGCATTTTCTACTTTACGTGGACATTTTCAGTATATACGTATGCCCGAGGGTTTGGTGAACGCCCCGGCTACGTTTCAACGAATGATGGACCATTTACTAAGAGGATTGCTAAACGTCGAGATGCTAGTTTACCTCGATGATATAATAGTTTATGCAAAGGACTTGGACGACCACGAGAGAAAGGTCAGAAAACTATTCGAAAGATTGTCTAATGCAGGATTGGTCCTACAGCCGGACAAAGTAGAATTCTTGCGTAGAAAAGTCAAATTCCTAGGACATATAATTAGCGAACGATGCGTGGAACCGGACCCAAAACTGGTCTCTGCGGTCATGGACTTTCCACGCCCAACCGGTGTAAAAAGTATCCGATCCTTTTTCGAACTATCAGGCTACTATCGACGTTTTATTAAAGATTACTCGAAAATAGCAAAACCACTAAGTGATCTAACTAAAAAGGACAGAGAATACGAATGGGGATCCGAACAAGAAGAAGCTTTCAATACACTGAAAGAACTCCTGTGTAAGGCTCCCATACTGACGTTCCCCGATTTCGAGAAACCTTTCACTTTGACTACCGATGCTTCGGACTATGCTGTAGGAGCTATCCTATCGCAGGAAGTAGATAGTGTGGAGCGCCCGGTGGCATATTTATCGAGATTATTGAACAAATCAGATAGAAATTATACGACGACAGAAAAGGAATGCATTTCGTGTCTATATGCCATGAATCAATTCCGCCCATACCTGATGTGCAAGAAATTCACCCTAATAGCCGATCACGAGCCATTGAATTATATGCACAACCGTAAAGACCCAGGACAAAGATTGATGAGGTGGATGTTCAAGTTCACCGATTTTCAATACACCTTCAAATTTAAACCCGGTAAATTGAACTGCAATGCCGATTCACTTTCCCGCAATCCAGTGGACCTGAACGAGTATTTAAAAGAGAAAGAAAAGTGTGAACAGGATCTCAATGACAATATACCTAATATATGGTAATGATGTTCAAGAAATGGAAAGACAAATCAAAAGAACAAGAAGCCGCTAAAGAAAAGTCAGAGGAAGAAAAGAAAAGAGTGCGCAGACGAGCAAACTCGATTGCTGGCGAACCTAGACCGATAGGTAGACCTTTAGGCTCTAAAACCAACAAACAAAGGCCGGAGTTGGAACATAGTGTGATAGCTGGGAGGACGAGGAGTAAGAATCCTGCTCCATTGACGACTGCCGCCGACCCACAGCCTAGTACATCCGGTCAAAGGTCAAAGGCAGGGACTAGATTGCCTACGGATAAAAGGGATCCTACGACACGAGCTTCGGGAACTAGACCGAAGATACCGCAAGGTCAAAACTCGAGTAATGTCTCGACTAACCGAGAAAGCGGAATTAGGACTGACATTTCCCGGAGGCCGCTGGTGCGGAAAGATACGCCTCTAACGACGTCTGAAATAAAAAAACATCCGAGAGTCCAAGAAATCCAGAGTCAGATTGACACCGCAGGATCTTATGAGGCTCTAACGGACGAATCTAGTGTAGAAACCGATAAGATCACTACTAAAAGCCCGACATTTTTTCAGAGGTCTATGATGTTGTCGACAGGTATAGAAGAAATGGACGTTAACACACGCAAACAAGGAAGTTCTGTAAGCGAACCGCCGATTCTGGATTTTACTCGTACTGGATTGAGGTAACAGGAGAAAACCGAAAAGTTAGAAGATTCAGCTCAAAATATACAGGACAAAACATTAGTTGAAAACACTGAATCGAGTACATAACAAACGTCGCAATCTGACGAAAGTGATGGATCATTGGATACTGAAGTGACTGGCCCTCAAACGAGTAATAACACTGATAGTACTAATGACGACAACGTCTTTGAGAACAAACACGATTCTACCGAAAAGGAAATCGTGACCAACCTAACTCAAAATGAACTTGCATGATCGTGTGCTAGGTTCGAGGAGAGTTTGAGACGACATCGTAGTGCCGAAGACGTGACGTTTTATTGGGACAATAGAGATTTAGAACCGTACGAAATCAGCCACTTCTCTGATGGGGACGAAGTAGATCCTGAATTACAGAATGTGTTAGGAGAAATGGATCCATACAGTGACGAAAACTCAGACGAAGAAATGGAAAGAAGAATAAAAAAATTAGTGGAATTGTCGCAACATGCTGTGGAATCCGAAATAGAACAAAGAAATTCTGAACCGCAGAGCGATACAATAACGATAGACAACGACTCTGTTCATATCAGTGAACATGAAAAATCTAACGAAAGGGATGAGCTAATCCCTTCGCAGAGACGAGAACTATCGGTGACGCCTAATGTGAAAATTGGTGAACCTAAAAGCCGAAGTACTCCATTAAATAAGAGACAAACGGGTATTAAATTTAAGGGACTCGAAGAAATACCGGAAGAAAAGGAAATTGTAAATAGCGAGACTACACAATCCCCGGTCGAATTGAATTTTTCAAAGGCTCCCATAGATGATGACTTCTTTTTCATCCTGCCTCACGCAAAGGTACCCATAAGTCAGTATAAAAGATCTAGTGATTATAATAATCCTAGTTCCTCAAATACAGAAGATAGCGAAACCCTTTTGGGTCCTGGGTATTTCACTTTGCAAAATAATGTGAGAAACTCTCAACAATGCTTCACTTACCAGAGAGACAACATAGTACATTTGATTTCACGGGATTGTGATAATACTACGGCAATAGCCAGATTATTAAGCGAGATAGGTGCTATTGACCTACGTAATATGAAAAATAAAAAACCTAAGATTGGACAAATTTTAACGACAAATTATAAAAAACATAAAATATATTCCGTAGTGGTAAAGGACAAATATTATAACTCAACGAGCGTAGAAACTATAAAGGTCGGATTGGCTAATTTAAAGAAGCTCTTAATTCGTGATAAGGTTAATAGCTTCCACATATCTAGGAAAGGTGATTACGCAGATGATTTGGGACCAGGTCTGTTAATGGAACTATTGATCGGATCCTTTGAAGGCAATCCGATAACAGTTACCGTATGTTACGGGAAAACAACTTTGCCTCCCAAAGAAGAGAGAACAAATATCATTAAAACGTTGCATGATAGCTTAATAGGAGGTCATAAGGGAGTAAACCAAACTTATCAGAAAATAAGGGCCCGATATTACTGGCAGGGCATGAGAAATGATGTACTGGACTATGTTAGGAAATGTCCGAAATGTCTAGAAAAGAAAATAGACAGACATAAAACCCATGAACCGATGATTGTCACCGATACTCCTATAGAAGCTTTTGACAAGGTCTCAATAGACACGGTAGGCAAGCTGAGGACGACACCTCGTGGTAATTGTCATTTATTAACAATGCAATGCCACCTAACGAAATACGTAATCATTGTACCCACAAAGGATTTAAAGGCGACTACTATAGCCGACGCACTCGCTAGACATCTGATATGTCAATTCGGAGCCCCTAGGGCTATTCTTTCAGATCGAGGGACGAGCTTCCTGTCGGATATAGTTGAATCTTTGTTACACCTCTTTAAGGTAAATCACCTTACTACGTCCGCATATAGGCCTCAAACGAACGGGTCATTGGAACGTAGCCATGCCCCTCTTATGGACTTTATGAGGACTTATTCAGAAAACTTCGATGATTGGGACAGGTTGGTTCCATTTACAGTCTTTACTTATAACACCAGCGTTCATGCTGCAACGGGCTATACGCCTCATGAACTTGTATACGGACGAATAGCCCGATTCCCAATGATGATACCGCGGGAAGAAAAACTGCGTACTTATAATCAGTACTTAATAGACCTCGTTAATAGATTATCGGAACTAAAATTAGCTGCCGGTACGAACCAAATAACTGCGAAAGTACGATCTAAAAAACGATACGACAGTAAAATAAACATGTTTAAGGGTAAGAAAGGCGATTATGCCTGGGTCTTAAACGAGCCCCGCGTAGGCAAGGCAGATAGTTACTATAAGAACCCTCTTAAAATTATTGAAATACTAGGACACAAAAATGTTATTTTGGAGTTGCCAAATGGTAAAAGAATTAGAAAGCATGTAGACAAGCTTAAGTTAAAACTATAGTATATATATTTTGTTTTAATTTTATTATGTATTTATTAATTACTATTAGTTGCACTATTATACATGTTGAAACTCCTTTCTTCTCTTCTTTTTGCTCCTATTTATTTTTTTTTACTTTTCCCCTTCTATGACGAACCTGTATTTTTGTTTTTGTTCTTTACATGTGATTACATCTATTTTCAGGACTATCCTACTATATTTTTTTTCCTCCTCTTTTGCACTAACCGATATGTGTATTCAATTCTATCTACTGTCATTGCTATTTCTACCTTTTTTATGGACAAAAGGACAGGAAACATATACAATAGAAAAATTAGACAATAATCCTGGACTGTTCTATGAACAATTGAGTCAGGTTAAAATGAAAAGAGCTGATTGGAAAGTTTATATAGCTCTCGATATCGCTTATTTAGTAACACAGTCGCGATAATCGGTAGATTTCCGCTCATTTTATGACAAATGTGTTATTCATCTACACATGGCGACCTGTGCCAATACTTTGGGAGAACAAGGACTGGACCTAAAAATGAAAACTTTAAATAGTTTGCACAAGGACGTCATTTATGTTTCTAAAACAATGGACAGTATTGCTCCGCCCAAAATAAGGAGCCCACATAGTATAAGAACTAAGCGTCTAACGCCTTTTGGAGGCATTGGTACGCTTAGCCATAGCTTATTTGGACTAGTAACAGAAGACGAAACTAATGAGATAAATAAAAATATAGATCGGCTATTTGCAGACCAGAAAACTATGGCAAATCTAGTAGAAACGAAAACTCATGTAATATTAACCGGCATGGACAAATTATATACTATGATGGACAAACATAGCGAAATTATAACACGCCTATAATAGCAGGTTACGGATGTACTAAATAAAATAGAGGACGACCGGAAACAATGGGACTACATTATGCTCTTGTATTCTTACGGAAGAGCACTAGAGGCGCGTTTAGATCATTGTATTGATGAATCCAGGAGACTATTGGACATATTGCATAATGTCAGAGAGGGTAGGATACATCCAGACCTGCTTACCACCGACGTACTACACCAAATAACTTCTGATATCAAACACGCATATCATGACTTGGATTTTCCGATACCTTCAGAATATTTAAGAATAGAAGAGATTGTAAAAATTTCTAAGATAGATGCAATTCACAAATCAGGACGGACATTCATAGTTTTGCATCTGCCCTTAGTGGACAGAAATTCATATAACCTTTACAGGTTGCATTCCATATTAGTCCCTCAACCATACACGTCTACAGGAAATTCAGCCTATATAAGATACAAATACCCATATCTGGCCCTGAACAATGACCTAAAACAATATATGCGTTTGGATTATGCCACTCTAAAAAAATGTATAAGTACACATTATGCATTCATTTGCCCGACCGAGGCGCCGCTACTGGACATTAACCTCAACCAGGATTGTGAAGTCCGAATGCTATTACAACCGTCGCAAAAGAAAATCTATAATTGTGACTTGGTAATTAGGACACAACAAACGACGCAGTGGAATTACATCGAATCTGACGGATCCTGGTTGTTTTCAGCGGTAAAACCCGACAACTTACGTATCAGTTGTCCGGGTCATAAAGATGAACCTGTCCGCCTGGAGGGCATTGGTATTATTAAATTAGCGCCAGGGTGTATAGGACACACAACTGACGCAACGTTAATGACCGAAATAGATAGAAGTGCTACAGAGCAATATATCTACAAACCGGACCTTACCCTCAATGTATCCTTCCTTTACCCTATACTAAACGAATCCCCTAATAACCTCCAAATAACATCATCTAAACGACATGAAACGATAAAATGGGCACCTCAATTGGTTGGCTGGAAAAATAAAGAAAGAACATTAACCAAAATAATGGACAAAATGGAAATAGTAGGCGAGCATAAACGTGTTATGTCCTATCATTCGAATCTAATCTACGGAGGGTTGGGAGTGAATGGAATTATATTCCTGACTGCTACACTCTTGCTAGTTCATTATTATATATTAATATTCATTATATTTCCGTATTAATTAAGATTTCTAGTTATAAAAATTTGAATTGTGAATTTTATTTTTATTAATTAATAGTTAAAATTAATAAAATCTTGTTTGTTTCTAGATAAATATAATCCTTTTAACTTAGACTAAACAACAGCTTAGACTAAATAATATTTTTATATTAGCAAGATTAGAGTACCACACACACAATTAATTTAATAATTAAAGATGAAAATAGTACATAGAGGGCGATCTATGTGAAGAAGGCCCAAAGCACTTAAATGGGGCCACTCCCGCACACTCCGCCCCCGGCCAATTAGGGTTCGAATTTCGCTTACGCTTGAGACACTTCCCAAATTAATCAATTAAGTTAAGAAAATTTTAGTTCTTCCTGCCCAAAAATGACAAAGATTTTCGAATGGGAGTCTCTTGCGAAAAGCATTAAAGGGAGCTTTTCAAGAAAATGAGGCAGTTATTTTTCTAATTCAGTTCGTGCAACCATTTCAAATTCGTTAGCTATTTTTCAAGTTCGACCAGTTTAGTTAGTTTCAGTTATTCTTTCCAGTGTGTGTGTGGGAAACTAAGATAAAAGTGAGTAAGGAAAATCAAATAAAATTTTTTTATTCTAACTTCTTTCTACATTCTTTTCTCTCCTTATTCTTTCCTATTTAGTTTCGCGTACGGTTTGTCTTTTTAGATAGTTACACTCGATTGCCAAGCGTGTGGTTGAGTGCATATTAGATAGGCCCCCCTTTACGTTATTTTATTGCCAAGAGTGTGGTAAAGTAACGTGAAGCATTGCTATATTGCCAAGCGTGTGAAAAAAGAATTTCCCGCGATAGTGGTGACGCACGTCCCGGTTATTTTCCGTAAGGAAGACCAAAAAAGTGCGCCTGAGAATTATTTCGTCAACCGACGTTACAATGAAAAGACAAAAACAAGCAAAATCAAAAGGGATCGATACAGTCGAAAAATTTACGAACGACTATAATTCATATAAAAATTCAATTGAATATTGAAAAATAGCTATGTCGGACACTGAACATAAAGATTATAGACAAAGTGTACTCTACTCAATGTATAATTAAAAATAATAAATATTAAATAAATAATAAAATGTGAACTTATTTAAATAATAAAATAATCATAACGATTGCAAGAAAGGGCGAACGGATGGGAATAAGGTTTTCTCCTAGCAAGATGTTTAGGAGAAACATCTCAAGGAAGTGTGAGTCGAGCGACTGCACTCGTAGTCTCTAGCATTCTCACGAAAACAGCTATGGTATTAAGTGAAGTTCCCTTCGTGGATAGAGCACACATTGACTATAGACAGCATACGCTCCCCTCCACGCACCGTGGTCCACGCTTAGCTAGAGAGTAGAAGAGAGAAAGAGAGAGAGCACACGTTTACTACTACTATAGTAGCGCATCTTCATCAGTCCAGAAATATAGACAGCATATGCTCTCCTCCTGCTCCGCGCACGCACTGTGGTCTACGATGAGTCAGAGCTAGAGAGAGAAAGAGAGAGAGAGCATGCATCCTCAAGTTAGAACTATAGACAGCATGAGCTCCCCCCTCCTCCGCACGCTCGGGCCCTGTACTAAATGTATGCGCGTGTAGCTAATATACACAATATGCATCCTCTAAGGTACATGTGGCATTGGCTCTAGCCTGCCAACCCAGAGGACTCCGGTTCGATTCTCCGGTCTGTTTCTTCATTTTTTTCAATTGTCGCTATTTTCTATTCGTTTCATTTTCACTTCACTTCATTCATTTTCAATGTAGCAAGTAAATTGTCAATAATATATTTATAACTTTTTTAAAAATACATTTAAATTACATTAGACAGAAAGCACTAGATATATGGTCCCTAGGGACTAGGAGCCCTAGAAACCTTCCTCAAAAAATTATAAACAATTATTAACATTAATAATAATTAATATGAAAGGGTTAAGCCAGGGGGGACCAAAGGGTTACAGAACCCCCGCAGGTGTGCTGGAACATATATTGCTATACTACTGGGCCAGAAGGGGAGAGAGAGCGCCCTACTACAGTGCGAGCTGGCTAGAGAGAGAGAGAGAGAGAGCGCGCCTTAAGGATGCCGGACTATAAGCGCTGCATTAGTCGAGTTCGGCAGTGTCGCGCGCCTCAAATTAGGAAAGTGAGTGGTGGGAGAAAGTGTGAGAGAAACCGGCTCTTACGCATTAGATAGTCGTCAACGCCGCTCATTAGAAGAGAGAGCTCGCCACCAACAACACGCATTGCCACCAGCAGATTCGGAAGCCTTCTTTTGTTTGCCAGTCTATCAGTGCAATCTTGTCGTGCGGAGACCTGCGCCCATTTCAGTTAATTATTGCTGCCGGTCCTGCTGAGTTTTCAAAGGAGTTATCAAGGAGCATCAAGTGTCTGCCTGCAAGCTTCTTCAACATCGTCAATCAGGTCACTGCTTCTTTTCTCTCTCTCTCAATTATTATGTCTTTCTTTCTGGCATCCGCGACTTGCGTGCTGTGTCAGACTCTCACGGGCCGACACAGATAGTTTATTTTATTGTTCTTGTTATTGAGTCAGTAAATAGGATGGCAAGGCGCTCACGTGCCGACCTATTCGATAATTGTGTTAATTAGATTAAGATATATATATGTGTGTGTGTGTGTGATTTTCGCCGGTACTCGTGGTAGTGCCTTTGTAATAAAGTGCGTTTTTTGCAATTACGTAAAGTTAATGTGTTCACCTTTCCTTTTATGCTTTGTTGGGAGCGATACACTGCCTCCCTTACCTTCCCTTTCTAATAATTGGTAATAGTATTAAAATTGGCGGCTATCAACGGCCGAAGCTATTACAATATAATATTTTTTTTAATGTGAATATTTTAACTTCAGCAATATGTCGGAAATAATTTTGGCCTCTCAAAACCTCTTATCCAGTTTGTGATCCAGAGCTTAGTTTAAGCAAGAAATAGAAAAAATAAAAAAATATATATGTTAATTTTAATGAATTCACTGTTACTTAGCGAACTTTTATTATAAGAAATTAATCTACGAATTTATACAACGTAGTGTGCGAGATAACAAGCTTTATTTTTATTATATTTTATTATTACATAATTATTAATAACTATATTTTGCGGCAGATTTAATTGTAATATTGTTGTTAGTATTAAGTAGTGTATAAGCTATGTACGGTCGATTAAATTTATTCCGACTTCGATTATTTAACAATTACAAAAGTTTTGAACGAATATTGACTCCGAACGATACTCGAAGAGCCATCTCACGAGCTAAGGCCTGTACCCTTGCGTCCGCGCCGCCGATTTTCTCCACGCCCCGGCTCTAATCAGGGCCAGAAAACCCAGCGAGGAAAATCAGAAGAGACAAACGGGCCAATTAACGCAACATTGCCTGCTCCACTCCTCCCGAAACCGAGAGGCTGAGAGGAACTCACCACCCACCTAATATAAAAAGGGCTGTACAAGACCCAAAGGGCAGAGAGAGTTTGAGTACGAGTGAGTGAGTGCTGAAGGAAGCACAAGAAGTCAGCCAAGAAGTCAGAAGTCAAACAAGAAGTTAGCCAACAACTTAGATAAGAAGTCAGTCAAGGAGCTAAGCAGCCAAGCAGCCCAAGAAGCGGAACAAGAAAGACCGATTAATATAAAATAAGAACGCGCAGGCTAAAAGAGTGAATTATACAATAAAAAAAGAGTAAGCAAACAAAATTTTTATTTTGTAATTTATCTATCTTTCAGCTATCTTAGAAATAGCTCGTGATTCAAAAGTTTTTCCCTTTTTCCGTATTTGGAGACTACTTTTGATAAGCTCCAAGTACAATTTTAATAGGAAAACCGGGTTCTACTATTGATAGGACTCAAGGTACTTTGTGCTAGAATTACTAGAATTACAACTATTTATTGGAATCCAAGGGCAGAAGTATAAGTTCAGTGGCACTGTTCCCCTCGGTTTAAATAATTTTCGATTGGTGATCCCGCTAGTCTATGCGAGAAATCGCACTACTAGCAACAACAGAACCCTGAGACTGCGCCAAGCCTCAGGTACACCTGAGGTGTGTCGTTGCCACGACGTCACACTTATATGGAGAAAAACCATCAAAGTGAAATTGTAGCAATAGTTCTTCTCAATTATGATGAACTTCTAGATTGAGTATTTTCTTAAGTTGATTAGCAATCCCAAAGTATATAAATTCATCTTTATTTGGCAACTCAACAATGTCGTAATCATAAGTTGCACTTTTTTAAAATTTCTTGGCTGAGGTGGGTAACTCAGGTATACAAGGTTTCAAAATTAAAAAGAGTGGAGTAATGTGGTGTTGCTTAATATAATAAAACCTTGCTTAAATTTTTATTTTATCGATGCTAGTTAATTTTTCGTCATAAATATAACCTTTTTCACGGTCAGAATCTTCAGCTGTTTCCAAATCTGAATTATTTTAAGAAACATTGTTATATAAAGAAGTATATGAATTAAAATTACTTCCAATACTGTCGTTAAACTATAGGTCATTGCTACAATTATCTTCATTACTATTAGTTGAAAGTACAGTTTTAGATGAATTCACAACACTATAACATGTATTAGAAGTCTCATTAAGAAGATTACTTCCACTCCCTCACTTTCACTTTCACTTTCATTATAATTTACTTTTATAGCGCGAAATTGTCGTGCTCTTAATGTACTAGAAAATTTTTTTCTTTCTTGATTTATAGACATGATGATAAAGTAGCAAAACAATGGTTTGGAGTATAATTAAAAGTAACATCTTAACGGTTTATAAGCAAGAATCAAGGTTAAATTGTATGGTTATAATCTAGCAAATATGAAGACGCAGTCTCCATCATGTTATTTGAATTCAGTTTGAAATCAGGTTCGCAGACATTACCTGATTGGAAAAAACGTTCCGCGCTGTCTCAAACACTGGTGAGTCGGACTGATCAAGGCCTGATTGCACGTCAGGCTGGCCTGATTTTATCTCTACTCGAGTTATTATCAATCGTGTTCCGTTGCAAAGTCCTTCATTCAAATTCAAATTTGTTAACAGTATTATAGCAGCACCAACTTTTAGTTTCAGTCTATGCGGTGGTAATCCATTGGGTGTTATATAGAAATTTCTATTAATTCATTCTCTTCCTCATATGAATTTAGATTTTTGGCTTCTCCGCCATGTAAAAGCCATTCTTTGAAAGCATTATCATCTTGGGTAACTCTTAAATTTTCAGTGAGTGTCCTCGTAGTTAAAAAATGTTTCCATAGATAACTAAATTTAAGAGTTTTCAATAGTATCTGTACAAATATCGACAAACGATTGGTAATATTTGTCGAAAATAACCTGAAACAATTATTGTTTTATCAGCAAATCATTCTTTATTTTCGTTTAAATCTTGAAAGAATCTTGATCCACTGCTTCAAATGCGTATTTAGAAGTCATTGATATTTCATCCTAGATTATAACTTGCAAATACTTTGTGATGTTCGTATCACTTATAAATAATAATAATTCGAACTCTCGTATCTAGCTAATGAGTAAGAATTTGTTTCCAATAATTTTACTCTACTTGTCAATAAAATAAATAGATAAATCAAATGTATTCTAACAATAATAGATAAATCAAATATATATAAACATGTACAATGTTTCAAGGAAAGTCAGACAATGCCCTAGTTTCTTATGGTGCGAATTGTCCCATAAGCAGAGCTAAAGTCTTTCTTGGATAGGATATAATTCGGCCCAAGTTTCTTATAGTGCGAGATGTTCTATAAGTCGAGCTCGAATAATAAGGAAGGAACAGTCTTGCTCAGTTAATCACAATGAGAGAAAGAACTTAGGTATTACACAAGTTTATTCAAACCCATGCGCTCACTTTGCAAGGCTAGAAGTCAATGCTAGCCTGTGCAAAGGTGGGCGTATTTATACACAGATTTTCCCGCTTATTTTTGCAGAAGAGATATCATCGAATATTCGAGAGTCATTCGCGAATTTTGAGAAATGAGTTTTCTTAATTTACAAGTAAATAACCATTAATAGTAAGCTTTTAACACATGTAAACTTTACAGAAATTATTTGTTGGTTTTATACAATATACACATATCGCAAATAGTGTCGTCAAAAGTTATTAACTAATAAAGTTAAATAACGTGATATTACAATATTTACAATAGAAAATTATTAAATTTTTATATAGCTTTATAGTTGCTAAATTTCGGAAGTATTTTCTAAAAAGAAGTATTTAAATTAGTTCATAACATTTGAATTATAACCAATTTTCATATTTGTAACGGTTTTTTCTAATCTTATAACGCAATTATTTGATTAATTATCTAAGATTCCTAAATCATAAAGTTATCATTATTAAGTATTTGTTTATTTATTAATAACAGTTATTATTCAGCTGGTATTAATGAAACCAATTCTTACTCATGTTCTATACTTATTCACTTTGCATATGGATTATTTACATTTTTCTAATAATTCATATTTTTAGTGTAATAAATAAATTAACATTGAACATTGAAATTCGTTATTATTCAATAGTTAAATACAATTTCTGTTATTATATTCTGAATCTACGTAATAAAATCTATATAATAAATGCCTTGTTATATTAAAACTATCTCTAAATAACATATCACAAAAATCATTATATCTATTGTGACGGTAAACGTCAAATTAGCGCTGATTTTCTAACCTAATTGCTATCTGCGGGGAGCAGCACTTACCGGGAGACGAAAAATGTAACGAAGGAATTCGGCACACGAGCAGACGGAACGCGCGCGATTGAAAATGAACCAGTGAGGGACTAACCATCATCACGTTCGCCCGTGGTTACGACGCCAGCTACCGATACGCAAGCCGCCAAGATCGAAATCCATAACAAAAGTGTCCGAACTAGAGCCGAATACCAGTGACCGCTGTTACCGAGTTGTCCGGAGTGCTGACGTGAGCCAGTGGAAGCGGTGCCATTGCCTGCGAAGCCGAACGTCAACGTGTGAGGTGCTTCGCCATCGAGGGCCAAACCACGTGCGTACGCGTTCGCTACCCGCGAGTAACGAAGGACAGACTTTTCCCGCAGTGAGCGTGAATTATACTTCTTGCCTCCGTACGTCTGCTAAATAAAGGTAAGCTGGCCAGCTTAATTTCGCGGTCGCGATACAATTTACTCGGCTAATCACTCGAAGCGAAACGTGCATGTAATAGCTCTACGGATAAAGAGCAGCGAGCGTCCCGACACTGCATGTTGTTGTCGAGAGAGCGCCGATGTAAACATAAACACGCGGGCCGACTCTAATGTAGCATTTGAAAGACAATAAAGAGTTTTCGTATATGATATTCACAGTAATTTCGGAGCGTTCTTTCCGTATTTGTAGTTAGTTGGCTAACTGACACCTCTTTTCCCTTGCTCTCCGACTTCCCTGTTTGATATAGGTGATTACGAACATATTTACGCGATCGCCTCAATAAAATTAATTAAACGGTAAGCAACCCCGTTACATGGCGCCCAACGTAAAAGAACCTACGGTGTTTCTGATTGTTCAAAACACCGGTTCTTTACAGTGACCTTGCGCTCAGTCAACCAGCGACTTAGTAGGTAATCTAGTGTAGTTGTGCACACTTGATATTGAGAGCCAAAATATTAAACATAGCCTGTTAGTTAGCTTGCGAAGGCCCGCCGCGGCGTAAAATTGTGAATAATAACTGTAAGCGCGTGCGAGTGCGACCGAACGACTCTTAGAAGCGTAAATACCAATAAATTTTGAAAGTTGCCGCAAGTCAATAATATTGTACCCATTGGCCCGGGGAAAACTAACACCGGCAACTTTCAAACGAAATTGATTCAATTTGATAATTTTATTTGATATCGTGTTGTCTTAAAGTAAGCGTTTTTTTTTTATATTATTAGCTGTGTTTATTGATGATTACGCGCGACGCTCGTTATAATATTAGATACTAACTTACACAGGTAGGATCATTATATTGCGAAATAACGAGCGAAGAGTCTTTCGGCAGATAAAGTATTAAACGCCCTTGACAAGCCTAGTATCGGCTATTAAAATTTTCACTTGCGTACGATTTTTTTAAAACAGCACTCGCACTCGCACCACGCGTAACAAGCGTGCAAATTTCGCGTGAAACAAGCCGCAAACAACTAACAGAAGAAAATGGTCCGCACTCAAACGGAAATAGAAAACTGGGTTTTGACGCTCCAGGAGGAGAAAATCGATGAGTACCTCGAACACCTGGAGCTCAAAACAAGCGGGATCAAGCTCTCGAGAGCTGGACGTCTGCAAAGCTGGTTGCTCGGAGACTGCTTCGCGACGGATTTCGCGGAAGTCAACAACCGGCCCAGCAATCCGGTAAAAAGGGCAGCCTTACGCTCGGACCTAATAGTATCTCTATGCGCGGAACATACAGCATCCGAACAAGAGGGAGAACACCCGCTAGCCCAGCTGATGCAGAGTGCGGAGGTAATATCGTGAGTGCAGAAAACCGCGATAAACATCGCGAATGTCCTGGACAGCGGCGAGAACACGAACAGTAATAACTGTATTACTATAACGGCTGATGATGGCAGCCAGTACCAACTCCCGCCGGTATTCGCGGTCATAATCCAAGACCTCATTTTCCGGTCCAGAGAAAATGAGAAGAAACTGGAGCTTCTAGGTGCACTGAGAGTAAATGTGTCGAGCCTAACAAAAGTGTTAGACGAGATTTACAGCAACTGCTACAATTTAAAGGACCAACTGGAGGATCTGTCTGCCAGGATGAACGCATTAGAAAACGCCGAAAACAGAAATATACGGCAAGACAATGCGAATAGTTCCCACGAAGCACGGCAACAGGAGAACACGCATAGGAGTGTAGCATTCTAGGACACTTTCACGTACCATTACGACACCAGGCTACCCCAGAGCACTCCAGCTGGACCCGGACAGAGGCCCACGGGGGCCACCGGCAGGACCCCCCGCCGGACGCTTCCTTTTGGAGAGGGTGGACTGCATCAACTCAGTGGAGTTAATGCTGAAGTGCACAACCACTCGCCGAGCACGTGGTCATCCCAACAGACATCAAACCCGTGGTCGACAACAAGGGACGTCGGTCGCATCGTCCGAGGATGGAAACTCAGGTTCTCTGGAGAGGGCAATGCGAGCATCGACACCTTCTTGTCAAGACTGGACAACTCGAGGAGTAGCACAGGACTCACGGAAGACGACATGCTCCTAACCGTATCCGAGCTGCTCGTCGGTCCTGCTCTCACATGGTACGAGGCAATGAGGGAAGAATGGCTCTCCTACGCGGACTTCGAGGCAGACGCGAGAGCATGGTTTGGGACCAGCGTGCAGCAGCAGCAGCATTTAATGAAGGAGGTTCAGGGGCTATCAGGGCCCAGACGAACCGGTAAACGTCTACGTCGCTAATATGATGGGCCTGATGAACTGGCTGACTCCCAAGATGACGCACGATAATCAACTGGACCTGCTGCATGCCAACCTTCTCCTGGACATTCAGGACCAAATACGGTGGTCAGAAGTGGACTCCATAAGGACCCTGAACACCCTGGCCACAGCGGCCCAGAATACCAGACCCTCAGGCAACTCTATACCCGGAGTTAGCGTACCACCCTCGCGCCGATGCAAATAAGGGCCGTAAGGGCAAAGTGGCAGCCATGTCCGGCGACAAACCGGAGGTCAGTGAGAGGTTGGACCGCATGAAGAAGGTACTCGAGAAGGTGACGCACCAGGTTGTCTACACGCCGACGCCCTCGGGGGCGACACCTAATCCGAGCCTAGAGGCGGTCGACGGCGAGAAGGCCCCATCCACTGATATAATGAGCCAAGTGTTGCTGTCTCTCAAAGAGATATCGGAGGGGATAAAGAAAAATAACGCCTGCAAGCATCTGACTTCCGAGGACAGAGCTAAGAAGCCGGAGCCTCCTCACAGACGAGACAGGGATTTCACTAAGCCACTCAAATGCGTTGAGTGTGGTCTACTGGGGTACAGCAGGAAGTACTGTCCCCAATGTAACAAGGGAAACGAGCAAAGGAGTGGTTAGGTGGGATCGACCCCACTCCTTCGTTCCCGGACCCAAACCCCGTTAGCGAGATCCCGCGGTCTTCGTCAACACGGCCCGCTACATTAGTAGCGAGCGTGTTGAGCGATGAGAGCGAGGTCTCCCCTGGTAACGCCGATAACAAACATGGCGGTAGAGCGAACGCGGAGAGCAAGGGTAATGACGATAGTAAAGCCCAAGACCCTAGACCGGCCGAGGTGGTAGCGAATGGTTCGCACACGCCCTCGGGGGCGCGGGTAGCGGCAGATAAACCGTCAAAGGGTAACCCTATGGAAACTACGGTCGTTCGAACCGAGGTGGTTCGAACGGCAAGTGACGTCGCTTTATCCATGAGAGCACAGTGGCTAGCGCTATGGTATGCAAGAAGCAGAGCCGTGGAGTCGCCGAAACTGTTTCCCAATATTCCCCGGAACAGGAAACGCGCTGGTGGCTACCGGTGAGCTGGTGAGAATAGGAGATTTCCGCTTACGGGCTCTCTATGATCCGGCAGCTTCCACCACAGCGATGGGTAGCAATTCTCTGCAGATAGCGTCTGTGCTAGTCGTCAGATTCGACACCACCCACGCGGGTACGGCAGGTCTGCCCGATGGTCGAAAGTTGACGATCGTTGGTCACGCCTGGTTACCGTTTACCGTGGGGGAGATGACAATGCCGACGAGGGTAGCTATCCTCCCGACCCTCGTCGAAGAATGTATTCTAGGAGTGAACTTTATCAGATTGTTCAGAGCGGTACTTGACCCCGACGATAATACGTTGCTGTTCAAGGAATCACAAGCCAAGATGAAGCTAGAGGTAGCTAGCTTGGAGGCTGGTCCGAGATTAGCTACGGTCGTACTAGCCGAGGTGACAGACGCTCAACAGGCGATATTGCAGAGGACTATCGGCGAGGCCTTATCGCAAGCCCCTGTGGGCTTGGGATGTGCGGCAGTCATTGAGCACGAGATTCGGGTCGGTGATACGAAGCCAATCAAACAGCGTTACTATCCGGTATCGCACAAGGTCGAGCAAGAAATGCATAGACTGGTAAGGGAGATGTTAGCCCAAGGGGTGATCAAACAAGCGGACAGTGGCTGGTCGAGCCCAGTGGTTATGATACGCAAGAAGAACGGCTCGTATCGATTTCGTATTGACTTCAGAAAGGTCAACAAGGTCACCGAGCCAAATGCGTATCCCCTACCGCTTATGCAAGATATACTGAGGCGTTTGCGAAATGCACGCTATATCTCAACGCTCGACCTCAGTAGCGCGTATCACCAAATTCCACTCAAGACCGAATCTCGACCAATCACGGCCTTTACCGTACCCGGACTGGGGCATTTCCAGTTCGTACGAATGCCGTTCGGTCTCTCGTACGCCGGCGCCACCTTCCAACGGTTGATCGACAGCGCGATCGGCCCCGAGCTAGGCGAATTCGCCTTCGCCTATTTGGACGATATCATAGTAGTATCGTCCAAATTTGAGAATCACCTGCAACATCTTAAAACCGTGTTGGGTAGGTTGTGCAGAGCCGGTCTCCTGATTAATTGAGAGAAGAGCGTCTTCTGCAAGTCCGAAGCCAAGTACCTGGGCTTGTTGATCAACCGCGAGGGCATCAAGTCAGACCCTGAAAAGGTACGCTCTATCGTGGAGTACCCACGGCCACGAAACGTGCGCCAGCTGCGCTCGTTCCTGGGGGTTGCTTCATGGTACCGCCGATTCTTGAGTGACTTCGCCCCACACGCTCAACCGTTAACGAGGTTGACGGGGAAAAAGAGCGAATAGGTGTGGGAAGAGGACCAAGAACAAGCCTTCGCTAAACTTAAGGCACTCATGATATCCGCACCATGCCTCGAACCGGAACCCGACGGGCAGTACGTGCTGGAGACAGATGCTAGCGCTACGGGAATTGGTACCGTCCTGATACAAAGAGTAGGAGACGGAGACCGGATTATCGAGTACGCTAGCAGAATCCTTAACCCGGCGGAGCAAAATTACTCAGCCACGGAGCGCGAGTGTTTGACGGTCGTATGGGCTATACAGAAGTTCCGCCCATACTAGAGGCATACCGATTCAAGGTGGTAACGGACCATAACAATCTGAAGTGGCTATACAATCTGAACAATCCGATAGGTCGTCTAGCCCGATGGGCCTCGCAACTCCAAGGCCATACCTTCGATATCAAATATCGAAGGGGGGCAGACAATGTGTTGCCCGACGCATTATCACGCGCTTTTGAGCCCACGAAGGCTGAGGTTGGCACAATGGACCAACCGAAGTCAAGGACTTCGAGAACAAGGGACGGCGCCTGGTACATCGAACAATTCCGGCGCGTCGAGAGCCACCCTGAATATTACCCGGATTGGAAAGTAGTTGGCCGGGTGATGTATCACCAAAAGCCAACCTACGACCATTAGGGAGAAGATGGATACGAGGACGTATAGAAACTCGTCGTGCCTCCGGAGGAACGCAAGGCGGTATTGTTCGAGAGCCACGACCTTGAGACTGCAGGACACTTGGGACGCGAGAAGACCTTCGCCCGCATCGCCCAGTCCTATTATTGGCCAGGGATGTACGCGGACGTTAAGAGATACGTCCAAAAGTGCCAGGTCTGTCAACAGTGCAACGTTGAGCAGCGAATGCCGCGCGGGCTCATGCAGCATCGAACGTTGTCCACACCTTGGCAAGTGGTCACGGGCGTTCCTTTCCGAATAACCTCGTACATACGAGCGCTACCCGAACTCATGTTCGCGTTGAACACGGCCGTCCATAGTTCCACGGGGACCAGCCCCGCCATGCTCAACTACGGCAGGCAACCGGAAGACCCAAATACTCTTCGGAGACGAACGGACGAGCTTGTCGCTCGAGAGGAGAGTTTACTCCGAATCGGGCGATGGAACGAGCATATGCGGAATAACCGTGCCGCTATTCAGCAAGCTCACGAGAGCGCTTCGGATGAGTCCCTGAGACAGGGGAGATATTATAACGCCAAGCGCAGGGCTCATAGGTTTAAGGAAGGGGACTGGGTGTGAAAGAAGAATCGCGTGCTGTCCTGCGCGGCGCAGGGCATTTCCGCGAGGTTAGCATCCAAGTTCATAGGTCTCTTTATCGTCACGAAGGTACTCGGTGCCAACTCGTATCGCCTTGCCAATCAACAGGAAGAGGTCACGGAGTTAATACTCGCCAAAGACCTCAAATCCTACAATGGCCAAGATGACGATTTACCGGAAGATGGGACCCGACGACGAGATGACGACGAGACCTCTACCATCGAGGGAACCAAGGCGATAAGCGTCCCGCCTAATGCAAGCGATACGATGATACGCGGAAACGGGCGCGCCGACATTGCGGACAACACACTCTGGAATAATGAAGCAACACCTCCGAGCTCACTTCGTCATACCCGTCCCAATCACCCCGACCAAGTCCCAGTAAACACCTCTTCTACTATCTCGGTGAAGCGCCCACGAGGGAGACCTCGCAAGTACGCGCTAACCACACACACTACACAGCATCTACAGAATACACGATCTCCCCCTCCCATCGTCGTGAAAAGGAAGAGGGGCAGACCACCGAGAACGCTACCCGTAGATGCATGAGACCCAACGAACGAAGGACCTGGCAGACCGACGCCAAGGACCCCACCTTCGACCCCGGCGACGAAGGCTCTGGGCAGCCGAACAGGCGCCCACCTTCGATGCCCGAGGAAAATGTTCTGTATCCTGATGTATGGGATTGTTGCAGGATGCAGATTACGCTGGAACAATTCGAACAGGCGGCGGCCGCCCTCATCGGGCTAGATTTGGGCCCCGCCGTCGAGGGCGTGGTACACGCCGCCCTGCACCTCCTGGGGGAAAAGAAAGAAGAGGAGGAACGAGCACGGGCGCGAGCTCACGCGAGCTCGTCATACGTGACCATAGAAGAGTTCCAGGACGATGGACCGCTGCCCCCCTCGACGGTGTAGGGCATCACACGCGAGGAGACACCCCACTTACCGGGAGCTACAGCAGCTGCGATCCCGATGCGAGCCCCACCAATCTCCATCGTGACGCAGATCGAGGAGACAGCCTTCGGCAACGCGACCTGGCGCCCCAGGTTCACTAGCCAGGCGTCCTCACCTGGCGAAAGGACCTGGGAAGAGATCGTGGAGGGTTTGAGGGAAGTCGAACAAGGCTGGGCCACCCTCAACACCCTCCAGCGAGCCGTATACGCGGAATACGACGCGTATACGGCCGCGGGACATCACCCCAGTAACTTACTTCCTGTCCTACTCAACAGTAGGATACTGGAGCCAGGTGGTGTCCCGCCGGCGCCAGTTCGCGCTCGCGCTGAACGAGGTCCAGCGCCGTCACCGCCAGGCCCTCGAGGACCCGCTGAGTGACGCACCCATGGGCCTCTCCCAGCCTCCTTCCGGGGGGGGGCCAGACCAACGGCTCCGGAATCTAGATTGGAGGCTGCGACGCACCGGGGCCCGCGGACGTACGGGGTAAACCTGGTGATCAACGTGGACGGCAGCAATGGAGGTCAAGCAACAGGGCCCATCCATATTAATCTGGTAGTAGGGCCCACGGGTGAGGATCCCACAGTCGAAAGACCGCTGTGGTCCGCCCCGATCCGGAGGGACGGGTTGCCACTGAACCCCAGAGATTGAGGCCTCCCACGGGGCACCCTATCCCGCGCTCAGTGGGAGGGGTGCAACGTGTGCCACTACCCCGGGGTGAACCGCACCGACCGGTGTCCCCGCGTAAGGCAGCATGTCGACCTGGTCCAAGAGAGGCTGGGATGGGAGACACGCTGGCACCCTCCGTTAGATGACAAAGGCCAGGAGGATTCAGCCAGACCAGCCAGGAGATCGTTCCCTGCCCCCGTGGGCAGGGTCACGCATACACACCATCACCGAATAAAGGTTGATCTAAATACCACATGGACTATGACCCTTTATTATCCTTTCTCCTCTCCACCTCGAAATGGACAGCGCTAATATGGCTATCGTCGAGGACCCCGTAGGTCCAGACTGGAAGGGGGCTGTGACGGTAAACGTCAAATTAGCGCTGATTTTCTAACCTAATTGCTGTCTGCGGGGGGCAGCACTTGCCGGGAGACGAAAAATGTAATGACGGAATTCGGCACACGAGCAGACGGAACGCGCGCGATTGAAAATGAACCAGTGAGGGACTAACCATCATCACGTTCGCCCGTGGTTACGACGCCAGCTACCAAAAGTGTCCGAACTAGAGCCTAATTACCAGTGACCGCTGTTACCGAGTTGTCCGGAGTGCTGACCTGAGCCAGTGAAAGCGGTGCCATTGCCTGCGAAGCCGAACGTCAACGTGTGAGGTGTTTCGCCATCGAGGGCCAAACCACGTGCGTACGTGTTCGCTACCCGCGAGTAACGAAGGACAGACTTTTCCCGCAGTCAGCGTGAATTATACTTCTTGCCTCCGTACGTCTGCTAAATAAAGGTAAGCTGGCCAGCTTAATTTCGCGGTCGCGATACAATTGTTACTCGGCTAATCACTCGAAGCGAAACGTGCATGTAATATCTCTACGAATAAAGAGCAGCGAGCGTCCCGACACTGCATGTTGTTGTCGAGAGAGCGCCGATGTAAACATAAACACGCGGGCCGACTCTAATGTAGCATTTGAAAGACAATAAAGAGTTTTCGTATATGATATTCACAGTAATTTCGGAGCGTTCTTTCCGTATTTGTAGTTAGTTGGTTAACTGACACCTGTTTCCCCTTGCTCTCCGACTTCCCTGTTTGATATAGGTGATTACGAACGTATTTACGCGATCGCCTCAATAAAATTAATTAAACGGTAAGCAACCCCGTTACACTATATCTATTACTTTGTGACGTCACGCTATTTATTTTTCTTCGACTCTTATATGAATACAATCGAGTAAACCGTGAGGTAGCGCCGCTTAATGTATTAATTTGAATAAACAGATAGATGCGTTAGACTAGTTGCGGTAATTCAGTGATTTAATAAATAGCTCATAAATGGAACCGTTACACTGTACTAATTCAATTTTCAAAGGCTGAATGAATTAGCCTCCAAACAACTCCATCTCCTGGAATTTCATCCTGAATAGCTGTTAATGGATGTATATTTCCACCAACTTTTATAGTTTTACTTAAATTGACTTCAATAGAATTCAAATGACAAGCACAAGTTTGACATCTTTGTCGAATTGCTCTACTTAAATCAGTACGTTTCATAAATTCAGTAATTGAAATTATAGCATTAATTGTTAGATTTCTCCATCTAATACAATCGTCTATATCTAAATCGTCCGAATGATTATAAGCTTTCCACAAATTTTTAATTGTTTCTTCAAAATAGGCGATAGAAGTCATGTTGTTAGTTATCTAGTTTTTATTGTCTTGAAGAGTTACCTGTCTATAGTTGTATAAAGGATTATTATGACGAAAGGATGGAAAAAGTAGTAAACTGCTCTAAAATGAAGGTGTTCTCAGTTGGTCATTAATATTGATTTGTTTCACGAATCAATAAAGATTCAACTAACTACTGAGCAACTACTTGCAAATGGAGTAAGGTAAGGCAAGCTTAGCTCGCAGGCTGTCTCGAGAGACTGCGTTCTTTCGCTAGGACGAAGCGGTTTTTAAAGGTTAAGTGAGGGCGCTGCCAACAAACTGAGAGCGCTGCCTACAAAGTGACAGCGCTGGAGGCAGTATATGGAAGCGATAGCTCAAACGAAAGAGTGGGGGTGAACCGACTGTATCACCCTTTAACTTATTAATTTAGTATTAAAGGATTTATATATAGATCTTCAGAATAAAAATATAGTCATTATTACTTTGAGATACGATTCAGCTCACATATCATAGAGAATGATTGGATTTATACTCTAAGATGGACTATATTTTAGATATTCAAGGCTTTCTGAGTCCTAATAATATTTTTATTTGTAAGGAGTTTGCCTATTTACCAGTATGTTCTAATACTTCACCTACAGTACTACTTTTTAAACCTTCATATCACTGGCTCAAACTGCCTATTGAATATCAAAGTGTTAATAAGTGGTTGGAATTACATCATCATGGTATTTATTTTTTATTATCGTTAATTAACATTGATTTTATTTGAAATATTTAATATAATCAATTTTATAGGTATATTATGGAGAAATGGTATTTTACCATATAATTTTTTAAATTCGTAGTTATTTACATAATTGTAGAAATATTTATGTCAAAAGATTACAAAAGAAGCAATGGCTTAAAAAAATTGTTGAAAAGTAGGTTCAAATAATATACAATAGTACAAAATTCTAAATTCGAATTTAATTAGTTTTTTTTTTTAATTACAGAAATATTTTAGATATCGAAACTGAAATGAAATGTCCGCGATTGGAAGATTTAAGTCTTAAATTTAAATCATCATGCATATATCATTGTCAAAATCGCGAGAATATAGTATGTGCTGTGGTCAATACATAAAAGATATACGATTGGATGATAGAAAGTCAAAAACAAGCAAAATCAAAAGGGATCGATACAGTCGAAAGATTTACTATAATTCATATAAAAATTCAACTGAATATTTAAAAATAGCTATGTCAGACACTGAACATAAAGATTATAGACAAAGTGTACTCAACTCAATGTATAATTAAAAATAATAAATATTAAATATATAATAAAATGTGTACTTATTTAAATAATAAAATAATCATAACGATTGCAAGAAAGGGCGAACGTGTAACAATACTCTATCCTTTGTTACCAATTCTTTGCGGGGTAAGTGAGGCACTTTCGCTCAAGGCAATTGAGGGATAAGAACGAGGAGAGGATGATAAATGAATTATATAAAGACAGAAATCAAATCTCACTTACAACTTATTATTATTAATCATTGTTCAAACTAAACATGCGCGCGCATAACATAGTCTAATTACTAACTAACCAACTACATAATAGAATAGTAAATTACTCATAGTATTCACAAATAAATGTTTCGCATTTCGTCTTAATACCTAATGGCGCACTTAACCTATTACAGACTTACTTAAACTACGCGAACCTATACCGGATAAACTGCCCGGCACGTGGGCGCCTGGACAATTCGCCGGTCGCAACTTACACTACTACTAATTAAACGTAATCGCGAACCTTTAGATAGCCGGCACGTGAATGCCTGGCTATCCTATTCAACTCGCACCGGTCGTCGCATCACCAGAGAGAGAGAGAGAGAGTGTAGAGAGAAAGAAGAAAAGAAGGCTTGACCTTTATTCACCGCTTCTGGGAACGTCGTGAATCCTTAGCGATGTGCTGCCGCAGGAAGTATCGGTCGTCGTCGCTGGTCAGATCGTTGCTAGCTGCTGGCTGCTATCGCTGACCGGGTATCCGCAGGCGACGTTGACTCTCCTTGCAGGTGGGGCTGGCTGCGGTCGCAGACGAAGCTGTTGCCAGTAGGATGGACCTTCCTTCCAGCTATCCCAAACTGCACTCTCTAGCAGGACTGGGCTTGGACTTCTGCACTCTAGTAGGACTAGGCTTCGACTCTTACATGCACTTATCGTCTTGCAGCCGCTCAGCGGCGCTCGCTCCTCTCCCTACCTTGACCTATTAGTTAGGCGGCACGCGACGCGCCGCTTCTCGGTCACGCGTTGCGCGCCTGCCAATCCCTGCATGGGTCTAATACTCTCTCTCTCTTTTTCTCACTCTCTCTCCGCGCTCCTCAACTTTTTCTTGCGCTCAACTGCGCTGGCCTGTCCTTGGCGCTGAAACAAAAGGCCAAGTGTCAGGCGCATACTTTAATACGCCAACACGCCTTGCCGAGTGGAGGAGGGAGAACGCAAACGAGAGACCGGCACACGGCCTGCTCTCGTCACAAACGGCTGGGAATAAGGTTCTCTCCTAGCAGAGATGTTTAGGAAGAACATCTCAAGGAGGTTTCAGTCGAGTGACTGCACTCGTAGTCTCTAGCATTCTCACGAAAACAGCTATGGTATTAAGTGAAGTTCCCAAGTTATTGGGAAGTTATTAAGTATAGACAGCATATGCTCCCCTCCGCGCACTGTGGTCCACGCTTAGCTAGAGCATAGGAGAGAGAGAGAGAGAGAGAGTACGCATCCTCAAGTTAGAACTATAGACAGCATGCGCTCCCCCCTCCTGCGCACGCTCGAGCTCTATATCAAATGTATGCGCGTGTAGCTAATATACATAATATGCATCCTCTAAGGTACATATGGCATTGGCTCTAGTGGTAGAGCACTAGCCTGCCAACCCAGAGAACTCCGGTTCGATTCTACGGTCGGTCTCTTCATTTTTTCAAAAATCGTTGCTATTTTCTATTCGTTTAATTTTCAATGTAGCAAGTAAATTATCAATAATATATATTTATAACTTTTTAAAAAATACATTTCAATTTAATTAGACAGAAAGCAGTAGGTATAGGGTCCCTAGGGACTAAGAGCCCTAGAAACCTTCCTGAAAAAATTATAAACAATTATTAACATTAATAACACTGGCCAACAAAATTTGACAAAGGTTCAGAACCAGAGAACAGACATAATATATTCAAAGGATTTTGATACGCTGAATCCAAATTCGAGGTCAGAATTGCGCTAGTACGTCAGGATTTTGAGATATCCTAACCTAAAAGTGCGAAAATCAAGTTTTTTTGGCTATATACAGTACCTTATAACATTGCGAATCATTTTTTTCGTGCAAAATTGACAACGGCACGTAAAAAGCAATTCTTATCGTACAAAAGCACTAACAATCTTTAGTTTATGTCTTCTTTTATCGTCAATTGAAATGTACTACTTATCAATTGGTTTATACGGCAACGCAATGAATTTTGACTATTATAACTCAAATCCCTGATCTTGAAGCATTGTAACTTGCGGGGCAATAAACCTTGCCCACTTAACCGTAAATCCCTTAACCGCCGAGCCTTGTGACCATCGATGCAATAATCCCCGTCTCCTTAACCCCAAATATTTTAACCCAAGAAGGTTATAACAAGCGCGGCAATAAAACCTGCCAACTTAACCCCGAATTTCGTCACCTCGGAATCCTGTAACCTGCGATACAATAGCCCTAGATTCCTTGTGGCGCAAATTACTGGGCTCAGGAATTAAGGGATTTGCGTAACGGCATCGAGGGTTATAACATCACAGGTTTCAGGGCTACAGGGTTAACGGATTTAAGGTTAAGGGGGCAGTTAAAGGTTAAGGGGTCGGGGGTTTTTGGGTTAACGGATTTAGGGTTATGGCCACGCAGATTATAGCCTTCTAGAATATCTCAGAATACTGACGTGCTGGCGCAATTCTGAGCTCGGATTTGAATTCAGCGCACTAAAATCCTTCAGGTGTACTATGTCGAGTCACTCGTTCTGTAGTGTCGCAGTATAAACAAATTCATAGTTATTAAATTTCAAACGATGATATCTCCATTACCAAAAGACATAAAAACAAAAATCGGTAGTGCATTTTGTAGACCAAGAGTTGCTCTTTCAGATGCCGTTGTCAGTTTTGCATGAAAAAATTTATTCGCAATGTTATAAAGTACCAAAATAGCCAAAATACATGATTTTCGCACTTTTAGGTTAGGATATCTCAAAATCCTGACGTGCTGGCGCAATTCTGAGCTCGGATTTGGATTCAGCGCACCAAAATCCTTCGGGTGTACTATGTCTGGTCTCTGGTTCTGAAACCTTGTTGTCCTGTGTAATTAAGATGGAAGGGTTAAACCAGGAACCTCCACGAATATTGTTAATAATAACAATAACAATTATTATTAACATGAAAAAGTTAAGTCAGGGGGGACCAAAGGGTTACGGACCCCCCCCGCGCAGGTGTGCTGGAACATACATTGCTATACTACTGTGAACGTATATACACAAAAGAATGACACGGAACCATAAACGTTTCTAGAAAAAATCTGTCTTTGTTTCCATGTCATAGGTTGTTAGCAGAATCCGCAGCTGCTCTGTAGAGCGCTGAGATACACGGAACCAGACAAAGGGAGCACAATACGGGTAATGCACGAATGACTAACAGGAAATTAATACTGTTACGTTTACGTATAATAAATAAAATACGCAAAACACAAACTGCAAATTTTATTTAATATTATGTAAAACGTAAACGTGATGTCTCCAATTGGACGTTCAGACGTCAACTAACTAAACAACGACAAAACATTCACTCTGACGTTGCCGCGAATACAAACGTACGAATTAGACATTCGAAATCACATTTGTAACATTATCCCCTCCACAATAAGAAAATCTTTAAACCAAGCAAGTTAACCCGTCTTCAACCAATGAAGGCTCCGAGGTTATCTAAGACACCAAATCTTCAAGCACATCCCAACCAACATTCCAGAAGAAAACTGGGACTCGTCTCTTGACTCTTGAATCTTCTCTCTTAACTCCAAACAGGTTAATCTTCAGCCTTCCAATAATGACTCTAGGCCCCAAACCAAAAAGAAAACAAAGAATCCATCTTTTGGATATCAGGAAATTTCGAAAGGAGTATAATCAGGAACATACACGAGATTGAACTTGGTTGAGAGTTGACGCTCTGTGTTCCAACCTAAGTTCCTCTTCTGATATCTACCCACAGTTTGAGGAAAACCACAGCACCAAAAGCTCAAGCAGAACAGTTCTTCAATTAACAACGGTCAACGTATTTCGCATGTCTATTACTATGTGCAATGTTATTATTATGTCTAGGGGATTGTTTTATACAATAACCAACGTCATTAATCTTTCGAACAACTTCAAATGGACCTTCCCAATTGGATTACAGCTTCGGGGTATTTCCGATTTTCCTCTTCGGATTGAAAAACCAAACTTTTTCTCTAATTTCAAATGACTTGAAAGCAGAAGACTTGTCATATGTCATCTTGGTACGGTTCGATTGTAAATTCATTTTTCTTCGAGCAACATCATGAATTTGGTGTAATTGATGACGAAATCTTGAGACATAATTGGAGAGAGTTTTGGGAAAAACGTCGAGTGGACATCCTTGGAGCAAATCAATGGGCAAGCGAAGATCTTGTTCAAGGTACATCTCCGCAGAAGTCATCCCCGTTGCCTCATTTCTTGAAGAACGAAATGCCAGAAGAAAGAGCGGAATAAGTTGTGATGTTTGTATCACTTATAAATAAAAATAATTCGAACTCTTGTAATGTAGCTAATGAGTAAGAATTTGTTTCCGATGATTTTACTCTAATTTCAAGATAATAAATAAATGAAACAAATATAATCATTAAGTAAATCAAATATATATAAGTAATTGCAAAATATTGAGGAAAGTCAGACAATGCCCTAGTTTCTTATGGTGCGAGTTGTCACATAAGCAGAGCTAAAGTCTTTCTTGGATAGGATATAATTCGGCCCAAGTTTCTTATAGTGCGAGATGTTCTATAAGTCGAGCTCAAATTATAAGGAAAGGTTAGTCTTGCTTAGTAAATCACAATGAGAGAAAGAACTTAGGTGTTAATCCAAGTTTATTCAAACTCATGCGCTCACTTTGCAAGGCTAGAAGTGAATGATCTAGCCTGTGCAAAGGTGGGCCTATTTATACACAGATTTTCCCGCTTATTATTGCAGGAGAGATTTTATCGAAAATTCGAGAGACATTCGCGAATTTTGAGAAATGGTTTTTCTTAATTTACAAGTAAATAGCCATTAATATTAAGTTTTTAACACGTGTAAATTTTACAGAATTAGTTATTTGTTGATTTTATACAATATACAATTATCGCCAATAGTGTCGTCAAAAGTTATTAACTAATAATGTTAATTAACGTGATATTACATTATTTACAATAGAAAATTGTTAAAATTTCATATAATCTTAAAGTTGATTAATTTTGGAAGTGTTTTCCAAAATTAATTATTTAAATTAATTAATAACATTTGAATTATGACTAATTTTTAATATTTGTAACGGTTTTCTTCTAATCTTAAAATGCGATTATTAGATTAATTATCTAAGATTTCTAAATCATAAAATTGTCATTATCAAGTATTAATTTAATATTTTCGTTCTATATATATCTTATTGTTTAAATAAATTATTATTTGTTTATTTATTAATAACAGTTGTTATTTAGCTGTTATTAATGAAACCAATTCTTACTCATGTTCTATGCTTATTCATTTTACATATAAATTATTTATATTTTTCTAATATTTCATATGTTAATAAATAAATTAACTTTACATATCGATATTCATTATAAATTTATAATTAAATGAGATATTGTGAATCTGTATGTTAAAATTTATATAGTTGATACTTTGTTATATTTAAATTATCTATGATTAACATATTTTTCTCAATATTATTGTTCAGTATATCTATGTCTATTATTTGTGACGTCACGCTATTTGTTTTGACTAAACTCTTATTTGTATACAGTCGCGTAAACAGTGAGGTAGCGCCGCTTAATGTATTGTTTTGACTAATAGATAAATATGTTAGACTAGTAGCAGTCATTTAATAAACAGCTCATAAATAGGACCGTTACATAGCCCCCTCTTGAGACTGAATGATTTTTGATAAGAAGTCTCATGAATGAGTTCCTTATGAGCTTTTTATTGATATTTTCGTTTGTTTTTTATATATTTTTTCTTTATTAATATAATCATACAAAGTTTCCAGGTGTTTGAGGTCGTTCTGGTTTATTATTTTTCATTTGATTTCTTATTTCCTAAATTTTTTCTTTGGTCTTTGTGATTCTTGCCGCCAGTTTCTTGATTTTCTTCTGGATCCTGCGCTTTTGCTTTCTTGATGTTGTAGGTAAAGCTGCAGAGGGCACAGGAGCAGATGGACGTGGTACGTTTGAAGGCAAGAAAGATATCGTGGTTTCTTTTTGCGTTTTTGCCTTTGCCATCCAAGTAGGCTTGGATGGTGTCTGTGTGCTTTTGCACAGGGACCAAGGCACCATATTCATTGATGGTACAAAAATTTTAGCTGATGGGAATGGGATGTAGTGTCTTAGATCAGACGCATTAGTCTGAGTACTTTGACTCTTTCCCACCATCTTTCGAAGTTGATAGTGTACTCTCTCCAGTGTTTACATATATCAGATCAATATGCAAATTTGATTGGAGAGAGAATATATCCCCTAGTGGCTAAATTTGGTACGGCTTTAGTAGAGAAGTATGAAATACACCTCTATCTTTACCATTTTTATATTTCAATAAGTATGTATCTAAACCGATTATGGATTTAATTATATACAGGCCTTCGTATAATTTTAAGAATTTTTTAATAATTTCTTCTTCTTTATTACTTATATTTTGACTCCGTAATAATACATAATCATTAACTTTATATTGATAATGATGTATATTTTTATTGAAATTATTTGCACGTTTTATAAGTTTATTGTGCATTTTTTTCTTAATATCTTCTACCTGATTATAATTTTTTGGTACCTTTGTTTTGGTATCAGGTATCCACCGATGCCAAAATCTATCTGCTTTTATATGTAGATGAGCTTCTATAGGAGTTGTTTCAATTGTTTCATGATATACACAATTCATTATTTGTTGTATTTTGGGAATTAGTGGAGCCCAACCTTTATGATTGTCGTTAGCATATGCTCTTAAAAATCTTCCCAGTTCTCTATGTATTCTTTCTACAATATTGCTTTGTCGATGTCGAATACTAGAAAATACTAATTTTATGTTATTGGCTAAAAGCTTTTCTTTCCATGCTTTAGCTGTGAACTGTGTTCCATGATCACATATGATTGCTGATGGTTTACCATAATTTGGTATATAATGTTCAAATATCTTTTTAATAGTAGTATATGTAGTTGATCTTTTTATAGGATACATTACTACAAATTTACTAAAGCAATCTATTGTGGTTAAAATGTATTTAACCCCTCCTCGTGAAGTTGGCAATGGTCCATAAAAATCTAAAGACAATAAATCATTTGGTTTTTCAACTAATATAGGCTGCATTATAGATGATATCTTCTTCGTATAATATTTTGTACGTTGACAGAGATCGCAGCGATTTATAATTTTAGCTACTTTTTTGCGAAGCTTATAAATATAGAAATTTTCTTGCAACATTTTTGTGATTTTCCTAGATCCAATATGACCATATATTTCATGTATCTCTTGGACCAATTCTTGAATAATTATTTCTGGTAGTAATAATTTATTGTTAATTTTATCTTTTTTATAGACTAAATTGTTATAAACTATATATCTATGGTTGAAATTTTCTTTATTTCTTAAATTTTGTGTATAACCATCATTTTGTTGTAATGACTCCATATTCTTGAAGTATTTTATTAAATTACGTGAAGGTTCTTTCATCAACATAGCAATTTCAATTTCATCTGTATAATTATTACTGCAGTCTGTGATATATCTAGATAGAAAATCGGCGGCTTTATTCTTATTTCCTTGTAGATACTCATATGTAATGTTGTAGTCTTGAAGAAACAAGCACCACCTCACTAATCTCGCATTTGTAAACTTACAAGTTGTTAAAAATTTCAATGCTTCGTGATCAGTACGAATAATTATTTGTTTCGCACCTCTTAGATACGTTTCTAATTTTAAACATGACCAAGCTACAGCTAATAATTCTTTTTCAGTAGTAAAATAATTTAATTCTGCTCCTTTTAGAGTTCTAGATATAAATGTTATAACTTCTTCATCACCTTCATTATTTAATTGTGACAAAGCAGCGGCTATAGTATGATAACTGGCATCAGTAGTTAATATATAAGGTTTATTAGGATCAGGAAATTTTAAAGTGATTGTTTCAATAAATATTTTTTTCACATTATTAAAAGCTGTTTCATGCTCAGGTAACCATTGATAGCCTTTACTTTGTTGCAATAAATTCATTAAAGGTCTACATATTTCAGCATAATTTTTTGCAAATTTTGTATAGAAATTAACAAAACCAAGAAAGCTTTGCAAGCTTTTCAAATTTTTTGGAGCTTTATAATTTTGAATTATTTCTAATTTGCTTTTTTGAGCTTTTATACCTTGTGGAGTTATAATGTGTCCCAAAAATTCAATTTCTTCTTGAACTAATTTAGACTTTGAAAATTTCAATGTATAATTATCTCTTCGACAACATGTAAATAATGTTCTTAAATGATAAATATGTTCATTGAAGGTTTTAGAAATACATAGTATATCATCCACAAATGGTATAATAAATTGTTTTAAATCGCCAATTGACAAATTTAAAGCTCTCACTAAAGCTGCTGTACTAGTACATGTACCGAAAGGAACTACATTCAATTCGTAGGTATTGCCCTCGATAATAAATGCTGTATATTTTTTACTTTCTTCTTCGAGAGGAATCTGCCAAAAACTACTTGTCAAATCAAAACTAGAAATAAACTTTACTCCAAAACAATGTTGAAAGATATCATCTATATGTAGTGGGGCTTCATAATCTTTAACTAATTTTTTATTCAATTTTCGAGCATCTAAACAAAATCGCACTGATCCGTCTTTTTTAATGCTTATAACAATTGGATTAATATAATTACTAATTGATCGACGAATAACGCCATCTCTTAGCATTTCTTTGATTGCAATTCGAACATTTTCTCGATAATTTAACGGTATAGGATACTGTTTTGAGAAATATGGCTCTTTATCTTTCAAAATCAATTTATGAGTATATACTTTCAATAAACCTAATTTTTTACGAAATACATCTTTAAATTCGTACACAAGCGAAGCTATCTCATTTTTTTTGAGCATCGGTAAGGTTAGAGCTTTCATCAACTTTCTCATTAATTTCCCCTCGAGTTAGATTATCAGAATCATTATTTGTGATGCCTGCATCTATTTCATTTCGAGTTAGATCAATGAGTGATGGTATGTCATTCCCAAAATCCGAGAGAGTATCATACTGAACAGTTAAGCTTTGATATGTACTTTCATCTATAAATGTATCGTTATATTTCATGTTTTCCAAAGTATTATTAATTTCAAAATATATTTGCACTTTAAATGTCTCAAGTTTGAGCTTTATATTTTTCATAGTATCATAACCGATAATACAATCTTTTATTAATCTAGGAATAATTATGAAGATAATATCAATGTATTGACTACCCCATTTTACATTCAAATAAATTTGTTTTTTCAATCTCACCGATTTTTGGCCTGTAGCTACCTTAATAACGTGTCCACTAATCGGCAAAGTAGGTTTATCTTTAAAATTACTTAAGTTTTGATTGTAAAATTCTTCTGAAATAGCAGAAACTTCACTACCCGAATCAAGTAGAGCTATTACTGGAATTTTTTCTACTAAAAGAAATATTTCAGGACAAATTCTGCCCCCATTGCTATTATCGTTATTTGATAATTCACCGTTAATTTCATGTCTAGGATCTTCAAAAATAGTTAATAATTCTTTTGATAATAAATCGTTACTTGATTTTATTGTTGCAACTCGTTGCAAGCTTTTGCATTTATCCGATTTCCGAGAAGCAACATTTACTCGTTTCCCGAAGAAGTACTAGGTACATCTTGTAAAATCGGTTTTGTAATATTCTTATTTTTATTTGCTTTATTATTTTTATTATTCGACTTACTATTTTCAATTGTTATGCTATTAATTTGTTGTTCTCCGCCGCTATCTTTTTGAGCATGACGTGAACTAATATAATCATCATTATCCAAAGAAGATAAAACTTTAATAAATTCTGAAATCTTTTTTATATGTCTAGCTTGAACTAATAAACGCACATCTCTATCAAAATGTCGAGATAATTTATCTATTAATTCTTCTTCATCTAGATTTTCATTTATATCAAAAGCTAAATTAATCTTACGTATAGCATAATTATAACGTGATAATTTTCCACCAAAATATTTTCCAAATTCTATTTCGCGAGTAATATTTCTACGTATTTCAGCGTTCCAAAATTTCTCTTTAAATAACATTTCAAAATCTTCAAAATTTCTAATTTCCCGCTGTACTAAATCATACCAAGAAGAATTTACTCCCGTCATAGATTGAGATAACAAACATAACAATTGAGCAGTATTATAATTACTTGCTTGCAAATAACGTTTGAGATCATTTAAATATTTTACTGGTCGATATTTATAACTATCGTCAAAAACTGGACACGTTAAAGCAGGTTGCTTAATAGTTTCAATAATAGTTTCATTAACAATTGATCTATTTTGTTCATTATTCTTAATTTTATCAATATTTTCACGAAGTACTGAAAATGTTTCATTCATTTCCATAGTAACATTATTTTTCGCTCGAACAATATCATTAAAATTATCTTCACATCTATCTTTTAAAATAGCAATAATTTCATTTGACTTTTCTAAATTTGATTCTAAACTCTTAATTATTTGATCCTGTTCAACCATTTTATTCGTTAATCTATCAACTTTATTACTTAAATTGTTAATAGTTTCACAAATTGTCTTAAAATCATTTTGTAATTTAAATTGATCAGTATGAAATGTCTTTAATTCATCTACTACGGCTTTTTCCCATTCGTGCGTTCTTTTTTGTTGCACGGTCAATTCTTCACCAATTAGTGATTCACTAAGTTCGTTAAGAATTGTTTCGGGAGCACATTCGGTAGAATTATACATTGAACGTTTTTCGTTTGATATTGTAATATCAAAAAAAAAAAAATCCAAAGCATACAATTAATTCAACACCAATAATAAATAATATATATAGATGATACTAATTAATCAATTTTCAATAATATATAGGATTTAACAAATAATTGAACAAATTAAAATTATATATCGTAGTAATCAAATTTATTATAAATAACAATACAATTTATGCGCCTGGAGCAGGCCTAGATACTAACATATGTTCTACAGTGTCAGCCAAATGATTTAAATCAGAGCTCATATTTCTCAAACTAGTATCAAACAATTTCATGTTCTTTTTGTAATTATTGCCTAAATTAACAAACGATTCCGCAAGTTCCATATACAATGTACGTAGTTCATTTATTTCTTTTTCTAATGACGCATTCTTACATAGTACTGCTCGCATATGTTTGTTTCTTTTCGGCATAATAAAAATTTACAATTAAATTACAAACTAATATAAACTAAATAACAAATACTTAACAATAACTAATGTAACAAGAGTCCTGTCACGGTCGCCAAATGTGATGTTTGTATCACTTATAAATAAAAATAATTCGAACTCTTGTAATGTAGCTAATGAGTAAGAATTTGTTTCCGATGATTTTACTCTAATTTCAAGATAATAAATAAATGAAACAAATATAATCATTAAGTAAATCAAATATATATAAGTAATTGCAAAATATTGAGGAAAGTCAGACAATGCCCTAGTTTCTTATGGTGCGAGTTGTCCCATAAGCAGAGCTAAAGTCTTTCTTGGATAGGATATAATTCGGCCCAAGTTTCTTATAGTGCGAGATGTTCTATAAGTCGAGCTCAAATTATAAGGAAAGGTTATTCTTGCTTAGTAAATCACAATGAGAGAAAGAACTTAGGTGTTAATCCAAGTTTATTCAAACTCATGCGCTCACTTTGCAAGGCTAGAAGTGAATGATCTAGCCTGTGCAAAGGTGGGCCTATTTATACACAGATTTTCCCGCTTATTATTGCAGGAGAGATTTCATCGAAAATTCGAGAGACATTCGCGAATTTTGAGAAATGGTTTTTCTTAATTTACAAGTAAATAGCCATTAATATTAAGTTTTTAACACGTGTAAATTTTACAGAATTAGTTATTTGTTGATTTTATACAATATACAATTATCGCCAATAGTGTCGTCAAAAGCTATTAACTAATAAAGTTAATTAACGTGATATTACATTATTTACAATAGAAAATTGTTAAAATTTCATATAACCTTAAAGTTGATTAATTTTGGAAGTGTTTTCCAAAATTAATTATTTAAATTAATTAATAACATTTGAATTATGACTAATTTTTAATATTTGTAACGGTTTTCTTCTAATCTTAATATGCGATTATTAGATTAATTATCTAAGATTTCTAAATCATAAAATTGTCATTATCAAGTATTAATTTAATATTTTCGTTCTATATATATCTTATTGTTTAAATAAATTATTATTTGTTTATTTATTAATAACAGTTGTTATTTAGCTGTTATTAATGAAACCAATTCTTACTCATGTTCTATGCTTATTCATTTTACATATAAATTATTTATATTTTTCTAATATTTCATATGTTAATAAATAAATTAACTTTACATATCGATATTCATTATAAATTTATAATTAAATGAGATATTGTGAATCTGTATGTTAAAATCTATATAGTTGATACTTTGTTATATTTAAATTATCTATGATTAACATATTTTTCTCAATATTATTGTTCAGTATATCTATGTCTATTATTTGTGACGTCACGCTATTTGTTTTGACTAAACTCTTATTTGTATACAGTCGCGTAAACAGTGAGGTAGCGCCGCTTAATGTATTGTTTTGACTAACAGATAAATATGTTAGACTAGTAGCAGTCATTTAATAAACAGCTCATAAATAGGACCGTTACAAAGTTCATCCCAATTCCGTTGATTTTCTGAAACGAACAACGACAAATACTGCAGAATTCTTCTATTAACACGCTCAACTTGACCATTAGATTATGGGTGTAAAGTTGTAGTTCTAGTTTTATGGATACCCAATAAAACGGTTAATTCTCTAAACAAATTTGACCCAAAATTCGTACCCTGATCTGTATGAATTTCTAAAGGAACTCCATGACGGGAGATGACTTGGGAGACTAATGCCTGAGCAATTGTCTTGGTCCGAATATTTTTTAAAGGAATTACTTAAGGCCATCTCGTAAAACAATCTACAATAACCATTAAATATCTATTACCCGGCGAAGAAGGAAGTAATTTACCTAAAATGTCAATTTGAAGTTTTTCTAATTCAGCTCCAACATTATAAACCTGTAAGGTACTATTACTTCTTCCTGGTGGTCCCTTTATAGCAATACAAAGATCACAACTCTTACACCAATTTTTAACATCTCTTTTACAGGAATCCCAGTAAAAACGACGTCGAACTTTGTTCAGAGTCTTGTTTATACCAAAATGGCCACCAGTAGAGGAATCGCGGGCTTCTTTGAGCACTTCATTGATCCTACTCTTTGGAACAATCAACTGCCACACACATGTTTTCAAATCATGTGATTCTCAACGTCTAAAAAGAAGATCATTACGAATAAAGAGAGAATCCCATTGAAGAACATAAAATTTAAACGACGGACTTTTTGAAGAAATAATACGTCTATCAAGGCATTTATCCTCCATTTAAATTTAAGTAGGACACTAATGTCCTCATCTTTTCCTTGTTCTATTTTCCAATCAATAGAATTATTCTCAAAAAGACAGATTCGATCAACTACCTTCTTAACAGCATAGTTGTCTTCAATTTTTTAGCAATATCTTCAAAAATATTCATCGCAGGAACGACGTCAAAGTCCATCTGCATTACTCTGAGAAGATCCTTTCCTATGAATAACCTCAAAATTAAATTTACTTAATCTTCCTAACCACCTAGCTAATTGACCATCTAAATTCCGGAAAGAAATTAGCCATTGAAAAGCTGAATGATCTATACGAATAGAAATTTTCTTACCAATGAAAAATGGGAGAAATATTCAGAAGAATCTATAACCGCTAAAAGTTCTCTTCTAGTAACAGTAATTGCTCTCAGCCTTAGACAAAATCCTACTATAATACGCAATTACTCGTTCTACACCATTCTGAATTTATAGAAGAACAACACCAATCCCGTGTCTTAACGCATCAGTATCTAAGATAAATTCGCCATCTTTATCTGGATATGCTAAAATAGGAGGAGATGTCAAGACCTGCTTTAACTTATCAAAAGCTTTCTAACATTCTGAAGTCCAAACAAATGGAATGTTTTTCTCAGTCAACTTATAAAGAGGTTTGACTATATCAGAAAACTTTGGGACAAACTTTTTTGAATATGAAGCGAATCCAATAAAACCCCTAATCTATTTCTTTGTCTTAAGAATTATCCATTCCAAGACAGCAGAAACCTTTTTAGGGTCCATAATTATACCCTCCTGAGATATAATATGACCCAGGTACTCTGTCTACCTTTTAAAAAGTTCACAATTTCTCGGGATAAGCTTCATATTCGCCTCATCTAAACGAAAGAAAACCTTACCTAAATTATCTAATAGTTCTTCGAAGCTCTCAGCCTTAACCATAATATCGTCTAAGTAAACTAGACAAACTTTGCGGATCAAATCTTGAAGAATATCCTCCGTTAACCTTTCGAAGGTAGCTGGAGCATTCCATAAACCGAAAGTCATAACCTCAAACTCCCAAAGACCATTACCTACAGAAAATGCTGTTTTTTGTTTCTCCTAAGATCTGAGTTTAATTTGCCAATATCCTAACTTTAAATCTAATGTCGAAAACCAAGAATACCCTATCAGGTCATCGAGAATTTCTGAAATATTTGGCAAAGGATAAGAATCTTTAATTGTAACAGCATTCAACTTTCTAAAATCTATACAAAACCGTAATGTACCATCCTTCCTTCTTTTTATAACTACAGAGGAACACTAAGAACTTTTAGATTTCCTAATTGCTCCATGTCCTTGCATCTCCAAAATCATCTTTTGGATTTCTGCATTATAGTGAAAAGGGGGTCTACGAAGAGGTTTTTTAATGAGACGGGAGTTAGAGAGCTCTATCTTATGTTCAATCTTATAACAAGCACCAACTAATTCGCCGCTCTCGTTTGTATTTTAAATTAATATTTATCCGTATATCGATAATAACGGGATGCTGGAACGTGTGACAGTGCAGCGCAACGCAGCACATGAAAAAAGCATAGTTGTAAAAGAAATAAGTTAAGTAATTAAGCGAAAAATAGTGAAAAAGAAAACTGTAATAGTGAAGAAGAGAAGTGGGTGAAAGAACGATAAAGAAAAATGATTAGAAGAAAGTAGCAGGAAGGAAAAAAGAAGAGGCGCCGGTGAGGTTAGGTGCGCAGGAGAAATTCACAGCAGGAGCAGGGGAAAAGTAAGAAGAATAGACGACGAGTCTGATTTGAAAAGGAGAAGAGGAAGGCCATCAAAAAAAGGAGAGTCGAATGTAGTCGGGCACCAGGAAACAGGGATTAAGAAATTTATGCTGAAAACAGGTGAAAGGGAGGAGACAGGGGGGCATAGAGGGGGGTGAGAACAAAGAAGTCAGAATACAAAGGAGAGAAGAGGCCGATAAGGAAGAGGAGGACGAGATGGAGATACCGGCCGCAGATAGGAGTGAAAAGGAAGAGAACGAGGCAGATAAAGAAGAATCCTTTTTAGATGAAAGAACTGCAGCTAAGCGTTGGGACGAAGAGAAGCTAAGAGAAAAAGAAGGAATAGGCGAAACAGGTAAAGATGAAGGAACTGCAAGAGAAAGAAGAAAAGACGAGGTAATCGTTGAGTGGGTCAAATTCAAAAATGAAATGGAAAGGAAAATAAGATTATTAGAGGGGATGATAGAAAACAAATGAAAAAAAGCATAAAGAGGAAACGAGAATCATTGAAAGGAACTGGGAGATAAGATTCGAGGAAGTTTGGGGGGGGGATAGTCAAGAAAGACTCTAAAATAAATAATTCACAGGAGAGGATTGATGAACTGGAGAACGAGGGACGGATGAATCAGCGAGGAAGAGAGAAGCCATCAGGAAAAAGGGAACCGATGAGAAGACGTAGAAACAAGGGAAGTACACAACGAAGGGGAATACATTCAGAGAGATTTCGAGGAGAGAGTACGTAGATTGCACATAGAAGAGAACAGAAAAAGGAACGAGCATCCCGAAAGGAGAGTGATAACACCGATATGGGAGGAACAGAAGTCAGAAAGCTACAGATCAAAACCGGATAGAATGTCGGAGACAGAGCAGGAATATAAGAGGAAGGAAAGAGCAACGAGGAAAAATAACATTCTAGTGAAAGGGATGATGAGCTGGAGGGGAAAGGATGCTACAGCAAGATACAAGGAAGAACTGGAAACACTATTAAAAATCCCAATCTAGATTTACAGGACTGAAACCACAAGAGAAGGGACGGTACTAACAATGTGTATACTACAAGACAAGATGAACATAATTAAGAAGAGATACAGGCTGAAGGGGATTGCAATTAGGATAGACGACGACCTGACAGCAAGGGAAAAAGTAATACAGGAGTGGATAGGTACAGTGGAGAAGGAAGAAAGAGCAAGAGAAAGGAATGCGATAGCTGGACATCAAAAAATAATAGCAGAGAGGACCTGGTATGAATGGAAAGAAAGAAAGGAGGAATTGATGAGAGTGGAAAAAAGAGGGTAACATTCACTTTAAAGGAAATAAAAGAAAGAGGAAAAGGAAGATTACAGGAATTAACTGGAACAGCGTGAGATAATAAAATATATGGAAAGAATGGAACAAAATAAAGGAATACAATATCATAATACTACAAGAGACATGGCTAGAAGAGGGAAGAATGCAGAGTTTTATAAAAAAAACCAGAGAGGAGCATAATTGGGGAGGGAAGACGGTAGTAAAATCCAAAAAAAGAGGGAGAGCAAGTGGAGCAGTTCTAACTGGAATTAAAAAATGTATGGCAGCAGGGGTTAAAATGAAGGATTGGAAATATCGAGTGATTGCAGAAGGAATAAGAATCTCGGACGGAAGATGTTGTGACATAATAGTAGTATACATCAACGAAGGAATCAATAAGATGAGAAGGGAGCTCGAAAAAGTGCTAGAGGATAGTATGGGAAGAAGGAAAGAAAATGGAATTCAGTGAATAATTAAAGAAGAGAGAGAATGATTGGAGCTCGGAAACAAATGAAGGAAGATAGAGAAGGATAAAAGAGAGATTACTATAAGTAACGGAAAAACTAGGGCTATTAAGAGAGATAAAGTATAAGACGATAAGATATGTAGAGGAAAGAGGCTGGAAAGACATGGAATACAAGGAGAAGTGTATGAAAAAAACTCAATAAATATTTACGGTATAAAGAAAATAAAGACAGAGAAGAATATAATGAGGGAAGGAGAATGCTAAGAGAGTTAGAAAACAAGAAGAAAAGGGAGATGGCGGAAAGAAAGTGGACAAAGCTTGAAAAAAGTAAGAGAGGAACAAATTTCTGGAAAGCACTGAAAAGTTTTAGAAAAAAAGAAGCAGAATGGGCTGCAGGATCATCGAAGAAGATTGGCTGAAACATTTTAACCCAGTGGAAGAAGAAAGAATAGAATGCGGGGATACGGCAGGGGAAACAGAAGCAAGCTTGGGAGGGAATGAAGAAGGAAGTGAAGAAAGAAAAAAAGAAGAAGAGAAGAGACCCTGGAGCGATCAGAATGTTATGGACAAAGTGATAATTAGAGGAGAGGTAGAGAGGGCTATAAAAGGCATTAAAAATGGAAAAGCAGCGAGTCAGGATGGAATACCCGGAAAGGTCTTCAAAGATATGACGAATGGTTGGCTGACAGAATTAACAGAGACACTGAATGAGATATGAGAAACAGGGAAGATCTCAGAGGAATGGAAAAAAGCCCGCATTTTCTCAATTTACAAAGCTGGTGAGAAAAATAAAGCGGAGAGTTATCGAGGAGTATCGCTTTTAGACGTGGAATACAAGATTTTTGCAAGAATCCTAAACGACAGACTTAGATAGTGGATAGAAGAAGAATGAATACTAGGAGAGTGACAAGCAGGATTCAGGATAGAAAGAGGAACGAGGAATCATATTTTCACTCTAAACAGCATAATAGAGAACAAAATCAAGAAGGAAGGAGGTAACATTCATCTGGCATTCATTGATTTCAAGAGAGCCTTCGATTCGGTGGACAGAAAAATTCTGACGAGGAAGCTGGCAGAGGAAAGGGTACATGGGAAAATGTTAACGATATTAAGCGAGATATATAGAGAAACAACATGTGAAGTGATAATGGGTAAAAGAATTTTAAGGGAGTTCAGAACCACGAAAGGAGTAAAACAAGGATGCCCATTAAGTCCGACACTCTTTAACATCTACTTAATGAACTTAGACATAATGTGGACGGATCGAAAGGAAGGGGGAACTATAATTGGAAAACAGAAAGTTTATGGATTAAAGTTCGCCGACGACATAGTACTGATTGCTGACACCAAGGAGGGATTGCAAGAAATGCTTAACAGCATGCAAGGATATAATGAGAGGAATGGAATGGAGTTAAACGTAAACAAGACAAAGGTAATGATAATAAAGCGGGGAGGAACATTAAGAAAAGAAGCGAAATAGTATTACAAAGAAGTACAAGTATTTAGGATTTTGGTTCACAACGAAGGACAGATACAAAGCGTATATAAAGAAAATGAAGCAAAAAGCACAGAGAGCGGTGAACAGCTCATGCGGTTTAATGAAGAGAGCAAGACTCAATACACTAAAAAGAAGACTGTTAATACTGATTACAATGGGGAGAGAAATTCAGCAGAGATATGGGGATGGAGACCGCAGGATGAAATGGAAAAAATTCAAGCAAAGGTAGTCAAGATGGCACTAGAAGTTAATATGAATACAGCAGATTATATATAGAAAATGGAGGCGAGGGTTGAAGGATTATATCTGGAAACGATAAAGAGGGCGACAAACTACATAGGAAAGATCACGGTAATGGATGACAAAAGACTCCCGAAGATATGATTAAAGGAAGAGATAAGAGGAATGAGAAATAACAACCCTACAAGGTGGGGGAGGGAATGGCTGGAATCAGCTAAGGAGGCAGGAAACGGTGAGTTAAAAATATCAATGGAAATCGGGTTACAGAAAGAAAAACTAATGGAAATTACAGAAAGAACCTTAAAAATAAGGACAGAGCAAGACATACAAACAAGAAGGAACAAGATGGAACAAGATAGACGGTTCGAAATATTGGAAATACTACAAGAAATGGAAAAAATCATTAGGCACGGAGAAATACTGGAGAGAAAGTGAAAATGAGGGTTATCTGAAAGAGGAATGGGCAAGAATAAGATGCAGGACAATAGGAAAGGAAGGAAACAAAGGATACATAAATCAAATATGCAGAGTATGCGAACAAGAAGAAGAGGACCTATAACACATTTGGACATGCGAGGCGGCGAGGAAGATTATAAGGAAAGATAAGGAAAAATTTAATAAGAAAATTGGGAATAGTGCTAGAAGGAAGGATTGACCATGGTACGAATCAATATGCAAGGACTTTCGAAAGGATAATAGATAAGAACAAGAAATTGAGAATAAGAGATAAATGCAAGAGGATAGGATGTTAGAAATGAGGAGGGAACAGTCTCCATACAAAGGAGGAAACCAGGGTACTCAGAAGGGAGAAGTAGAGTTAGGAAAGAAGAGGAAGTAGACAGTCACAAGGAGTCAGTCACATATTGAAGACCAAAGATTAATTGTAATATTTAGTTTGCAGGAATCTATGTACGAAACTAGGACTGCATAATGTTAAAAGATTGTATTACATGGCTTGGTAAAGTAAGCAAAAGATATACAGGGTGATTCAAAAACATATGTAAGTATAGATACCGTTGGATTCGTCTTGAAAAGATATTCAAGACGCCATTATTAGTTTTTTTCCCGATAATTAGGTAATTAGATAATTAACTTGAAAGATCAACCAATCAGCTCGCGGCTTTAAAAGCCAGGCCGAGCGCGGTGCGGCTAGGGGGGCTAGCCAGCGCACGCCGCGGCTATATGGAAGCGGTGCTCAACCTTGATCCGCGACATGAGCTCCCCAAGCCGATAGACTCATATTCATTTTATAGATCGAGTCTTATCGATTGATCGACAATAATATAACATTATGAGGACGCACGATTAATTGACAATATCAATAATTCCAATTATAATTATTTCATAGACCATGTAAATAATATAGCATCACATACGCTTTAATCCATGCGAAAAGCAGCGCCCAAAAGCCAGATTATTAAATGATAAATTAAGTAATTACATGATTACATTCTTGTAATTACCATAATCTTGGTGCGAATAATCACGTTGACGAATTTATCACGTCACATTTTCGAGATATTCTAACCTAAAAGTGCGAAAAACACGTATTTATGCTGTTTTAGAAGGTATATTACACCGCAAAACATTTTTTTTACTGAAAACTAATCAGATCATGTGAAAGTATTGCTTCTGCCCTTTCCAACGCATTTTTTAAATTTAACAAATCTTTTTTTTTCGCGGAGATATCATCGAATGAAGTTCACCACTTTAGCGATTTCATAACAACAGTACCAACAATACAAATATAACAGCCCCACGAAAAAGTCATATGTGAACAAAAATGCAAAAGGTAGTACCATTACATTTATGTTTTTGGGGTCGCTGAATCCGAATCCACGATTCATTTGACCCGATTATCTCAGGGGTCAAAGTTAAATCAAGGTCTAATCAAGATTACCCCATTAATCTTGGTCCAGGTACTGTTTCTATAGGTTTTTGAGGTCGCTGAATTCGAATCTGGGGTGCGTTTGACCTGTTTGGCTCAGAGTCAAGGTTAGGTCAAGGTAAAATCCAAAAAATTGCATTGAATGAACCCGAATTTAAGGTTTATCTGACCAATAACCCCCTAATATTTCTATGGCAATGTTAGCAACCCCCTAATAACCCTCTAATAACCACCCCTAATATAAAATATTCTATAAACATCCTAATAACCCAATGGCAATCCTATCAACCTCCAATAATGTAATGGCAGTGCCATCAACCCCTAATAACCACCTAATAACCGCATTAATAAGAACTATGTTATGAACCCCTTAATAACCGCATTAATAAGAACTATGCTATGAACCCCCTAATAGCGTGACGGCAATTCTATCAACCCCTTAATTGTGCAAAGGCAAACGTTACTCCTTTCGATCAAGCGGGATTTTCACAACAGGATAGTTGTGAGTCCGGTTTCCGTTGATCATACGCACTTCTTTTCAACAGTCTTTTTCAGGATAGTTGAGAATTCTGCTTTGGTCCACCTTATGCCATCTTTTCATCAGTCCTTTTCAGAATAGTTGAAAGATTCGGCGTACTTCTTGCGATCGTGCGGCATTTTCTCGACAGCCCCTTTCAGGATAGTTGAGAATCCCAGTTGAAGTTTCTAGTAATCTTCATCGTCCTCGTGTTCCTGAGATCAATTTTATAATGTCTCCCCAGAATTGCGTGAACGATCCTAACAAGTTCTGCAACGTATGTGGACTTTATGCTACTAAAAGCCAAAGGAGAAACATTACGCCTTCAATCGAAACTGCTTACAAAAACTATTTCGGCTATTTTATCGTCAATGTAGACAAATCTGGGGTGCCAAACACAATTTGTGTAAGTTGCCATATAATATTAACCTGTTAACCGAGCGGGACGTATGAATACGTCAAAAATAAACAATATCGGGTACGGGTAAGACATATGATTACGTCCTCGGTATTTACATTACGCCCTGGAACGGGCGGGACGTATATTTTACTACTACTATGGTAATACGTCATTCATACACGTCTTAGTGGAAAAGGATGCGCCCGTTATATGTTGCGTAATTAGAAAGGGATTTCTCCGGTTAACAGGTTAAGTCGTTGGAATAAAGACGACTCTTCACAAAAATTGCCTTTCAGTTCTCCGATGATCTGGCGTGAGCCACATGATCATAATGACTGTTACTTTTGTTCTATTGACCTGAAAGGTTTTAACAGTAAGAATAAATCTGCAATTTTGTATCCTAATGTCTCATCTGTTACTAAACCAGTTTTACGGCGGACTCTTGTCTGTGAGAAATCATCACCCCTAAAGAAAGCAGAATGTTTACCTACTACTTCCAGGAGCCCAGACGAAATAAACGATATCGAGGTGGACGACGAAGATCCGCAGTCAGATGATAGTGTACATTTCGATACAACCGAAAGTCCTCAATTGTTTATACAAGCTTTTCTAAATAATTTGGTTAAAGATTTGGACCTGCCAAAAAATAAATCAGAATTATTAGGTCCTAGGTTGAAAAAAATGAATCTGTTGGCTTCAAAAACAACTTTTTCTTGGTACAGAAACAGAGAGCAAGAATATATCAGATATTTCGCAGAGAAAGATGGATTGACTTACTGTCATAACGTAACTGGCTTATTGACAAAATTAGGCTTGATATACGTCGCTCCTGAATGGCGTCTCTTCATCGATTCTTGTAAAAGAAGTTTGAAGGCTGTCCTCCTTTATAATGGAAATAAATATACTTCGATTCCACTCGCCCATTCAGTGTATCTAAAAGAATCTTACGAGAATATGCAGATAGTTCTTGAGAAAATTAAATATGAAGATTATAAATGGCTCATATGTGGTGATTTGAAAGTAATAACTATACTTCTTGGACAGCAGTCGGGGTATACCAAATACCCATGTTACATTTTTTTGTGAGATAGTAGAGCTACTACACGTTATTGGGAAGAATCTAAGTGGCCACTTCGCACGTCTCTGAAGCCAGGATCACATAATATTCTCAAAAAACCCTTGTGTGATCCAAAAAAATAACTTTTACCTCCCCTCCACATAAAATTAGAATTAATTAAGCAATTCATCAAAGCCCTTGATCAGAATGGAAAATGCTTCCACTACATATTGGATAAATTCCCAGGATTATCTGATGCAAAAATAAAGGAAGGTATTTTCACAGGTCCGGATATAAGAAAGATGATGAAATTGGCTGATTGTCAACAAACGATGACAAGAAAAGAGAAGACTGCATGGGTGAATTTTGCATCGGTTGTAGAAGGATTTTTGGGAAATAGAAAAGTAGAAAATTATCACGTAGTTGTTCAAAATATGCTTACCAGTTTCAAAGAGTTGGGTTGTAACATGAGTTGAAAAGTACTCTTCCCGAATTCTCATTTAGATTCTCTTCCTGAGAATCTTGGAGCCCTAAGTGAGGAGCAAGGAGATTGATTCCACTAAGACATCCAAGAGATGGAAAGAAGGTATCAAGGTAGATGGAATGTTAATATGTTAGCTGACTACTGCTGGGCTCTTAAACGTGAAGAAGATGGTCTACAGCATAAGAGAAAGTCAGGAACGAGAAGCCTAGACGAAAAAAGGAAAGGATTCCACAAATCAGAAAATTGATAACATTGAAGCATCTGACACAATGTGGTTAATAGCATTGCTATTGGGTAATTAGGGGGTTGCTAGCATTCTCATTGCGTTATTAGGGGCTTATTAGCTTACTTCATATTCGAGGGTTATTAGGGCGGAAGTATATAGGGGTGGGGGGGTTATTAGGGGGTTGATAGGATTGCCATTGAGTCATTAGGGGCATTTTAGCATTGCCATTACGCTATTAAGGGGTTGGGTTCATGGAACCGTTTATATTAGGAGGGTTATTAGGGGGTTACTAGGGGGTGATAGCACTGTCATTGCGTCATCAGGGGGTTATTAGCATAGTTCTTATTAGGGGGTTATTAGGGGGGTGAGTTATTAAGGGGTTGATAGGATTACCATTGGGTTTTTAGGGTGTTTATAGCATAGTTTATATTAGGGGGTTATAAGATGTTTATTAGGGGGTTGATAGCACTGTCAATTAAGTTATTGTGGGTTTATAGCATCGTAATTGTGTTATTAGGAAGTTCATAGCATAGTTTATATTAGGGGGGTTATCAGAGGGTTATTAGAGGGTTGCTAATATTGCCATAGAAATATTAGGGGGTTATTGGTCAGATAAACCTTAAATTCGGGTTCATTCAATGCAATTTTTTGGATTTTACCTTGACCTAACCTTGACTCTGAGCCAAACAGGTCAAACGCACCCCAGATTCGAATTCAGCGACCTCAAAAACCTATAGAAAAAGTACCTGAACCAAGATTAATGGGGTAATTTTGATTAGACCTTGATTTAACTTTGATCCCTGAGATAATCGGGTCAAATGAATCGTGGATTCGGATTCAGGTATCCCTCCCAAAAACATAAATGTAATGGTATTACCTTTTGCACTTTTGTTCACATATGACTTTTTTTCGTGGAGTTGTCATATTTGTATTGTTGGTACTGTTGTTTTGAAATCGTTAAAGTGGTGAACTTCATTTGATGATATCTCCACAAAAAAAAAAAATTTGGTAAATTTGAAAAATGCGTTGGAAAGGGCAGAAGCGGTACTTTGAAATGGTTAGATTCGTTTTTAGCAAAAAAAAATGTTTTGCGGTGTAATATAGCTTCTAAAACAACAAAAATACGTGTTATTCGCACTTTTAGGTTAGAATATCTTGAAAACGTGACGTGATAAGCATTTCTGATGCCTGATTCGTGTTTAACGCATCGAAAACCTTCGGAATACATGAATAGCGTTCTTGCGATAACTCAAAACTTTTTTTTTGCAGACCTGTGATATCAGAAATTATAAGCGTTAATATTTTAAGCATTTTTTATAATGTGATGCTCCATACTGTTATCAGCTATAAAATAATCGGTTAGAGTGAAGCTAATTCTAGAAGAATAAAAGAAATAAATATAAATAAAAGAAGAGAGAGGGAAGGACGGTGGAAGAGTGTGGACGTGTCTTGGCTGTGAGTGCGAGTTTTGGTGATAAAGTTAAAGAGGAAAAGTGTTTGAGGAGAGAAATAGAGGTGAAAAGTGCGTGGAGGCGGAAGAGGAGTGGAGAAAAGAGAGAGAGAGGCTGGGAGAAGAGCAGGAAAAAGCAGAGAGAGAGGAAGAAAGAAAAAAGAAAAGTTGAGGTTAAGAGAGAAAATCAAGAAGCGGGAAAGGCAGGGAGAGAGGATGGGCGGTAAGAAGTAAAGGCGGAGACAGAAAAGGTAAGACAGGGAATAATTGTGGGATCACGAGTAGAATTAGAGAATAGAAATAAGGCGTATGGGATAGTGATGGAAAGAATTGTGACAACAGAAAAAGTAAGAGATAAAGGTGGAAGGATGGATAAGAAAGGCACAGAGGAGGAAAAGAAGAAAAGAGTAACGGTGGTAAGGGGGAGAGAAAGCGGAGAAGGGCTGAGGGAGAATAATAGAGGAGAAATGAGAGAGGGAAAGAGATGCAAGCTTGAAAGCGAGGGAAGCGAGATGGAAGGGGAGGGGAGAGAAGGATTAGACAACACGATAAGAGCAGTGGGAAAAAGTAGTGTTGCAGAAGATATAATGGAAAATATACGGGCAGATATAAGGGATTTAAGAGAGGCATGGAAGGATGAAAGGAAAGAATGGACAGAAATGTTTAAAGAAATAATGGGAAAAATGGGAAGAATGGAGGTAGAGGGAAAAGAAGAGAAGAAAGATAGGAGAAAGAAATAGGAAAAGTTAGGAGAGAACAAGAGAGAGAGAGAAGAAAGAAAGAAAGAGACGAAAGAAGAAAGGGAAAAAGCATAACATAGAGAAAAGAAACAGCAGGAAAAATGGAGAGAGAGGATGATCTAGTTGGAAGAGGAATGCGTGAAACTAAAGGAAAGTATAAAAGGAGGAAACAAGAAACAAAGAGGAACAGAAGTAGGCAATAAGGAAGAATTAGAGTATATGAGAGAAAAAATGGATAGAGAAAGTAGGAGAAACAATATAGTAGTGACAGACTAAGAGGGTGAGTTAAGATGGGAAAAGAAGGGAGAGGCAGAAGACTGGCTAAGGGAGGAACTAGAAATAAAAGGAGAGATAGTGAATCTGAGAAGAATAGGAGGGACAGTGGGGAAGGATGATTGGAGAGAAAGAGGAAAAAATATGTGGCAAATTAGATGCGCTTCATGGGAACAAAAAGAAGGAATTATGAAGAAAAAAAAGAAGCTGGGACAGAAAAAGATATACATAGATCAGGACTGGACGTGGAAGCAGAGGAAGATAAGAGAGGAAGTAAGAAGGAAAGCGAGAGAAATAAAAAGTAAAGGCAAAGAGGTAAAGATGTGGCATAACGGGGTGAAATTAGAGGAAGACGACTGGGAATATGTTAGGGAATTCGACATAATAGTGCTAACGGAAACTTGGGTGAAGAGGCAAGGGGCAAGAACTGGTGTAGAGAAACAACTGAATAGGTACAACATAGAGTGGAGTGACTAAAGAAGGGAAGGAAGAAGGGGGAGAGAAATAGGGGGAGGAATAATGACGGTAAGAGAGAGGAAAGGGATGAGCAAGGTTGAATGGAAGAAAGAAAGGACAAGTGAGGTAATAGTAAGAGAAATAAAGATCGGAGGGAGGAAATACATAATAGCATCGGTGTACATGCTACATGAGAAGAAGGAAAACTATGAATACCTAAGCGAAGAGATAGAGGAGAACAGAGGAAAAACAATAATTATAGGAGGAGACTTCAACACAAGAACAGGAAATGAAGGGAGAGAATGGGAGACAGAAGAAAACCTAGAAGAAATAAAGGCCAAGGATAAAGTGTTAAACGCAGAGGGAGAAGAAATGATATAATGGCTAGGAGAAAGGGGCTTAGTGATAACGAATGGGAGAAAAGAAGGAGATGAAGAGGGACAAATAACATATACAGGAGCGAGAGGAATGTCAACGATAGACTATGTAGTAGGGAACGAGGAAGGTGATGAGGTAATAATAAGGATTTAAATAAAAGAGAGGGTAAAGTCGGTTCACCTACCAATAGAGGTGGAATTGGGAGACGAAATAGCGGAAGAAAGAAAAGAAGAGGAAGAAAGAATGATAGACGACTGGAGCGAAGAAGGTATAAGGGAGTATCAGAGATGGATAGACGTAATAGAGGGAACAGAAAAATGGAAAGAGATAAAAAATAAAGTGAAGAACACAGTTGTAAAAAAGAAGATAAGAAAAAAAAAGGATCGAAAAAAAGCTGGTGGAGAAAAGAATATAAGATAAAAAGGGCTAGGGTGATGGCAGAGTTAAATAAGGTAAGAAAAGGGGAAGGAGACAGAGGCTAATACCTAGAAGCAAAGACAGCATACAGAGAGGAAATAAGAAAAGCAAAAGAAGATGAGGGGAAAAGAGTGGCAGAAGAAATAAGAAAAGATAAGACGAGAAGAAAATTCTGGGATAAAGTGAATGGCAATAGGAAGGAAAGAATTGAGTTAGATGAAAATATATGAAAAGAAGAATGGTTAAACCACTTCAAGGAACAACTGGGAGAGAAAGAAAAGGAAGTAAGCAAAGGGGAAGAAACCGAAGACAGCGAAGGAGAGGAAGGTGAAGAAATCAAAGAAAGAGAAGTAAAAGAGGTAATAAGGAAAATAAAAAAGAAAAAGGCGACAGAAGAAGATGGTATAGCAAATGAGGCGTGGATGGAAGACACGGAAGGCTTGATAAAAGATATGACAAAATGCTTAAACGGAATATGGAACGGAGAAGGATATTCGGAAGAATGGAGGAAGGGAATAATAGTACCAATATATAAGAAAGGGAGGAAAGAAGAAGTAGAAAACTATAGAGGAATAACGCTGATGGACACGGGATATAAAATATATGCGGAAATACTGAGGAAAAAGCTGGAAAGAGAACTAGAAGCTAAAGAAACGCTAAGCAATACGCAGATGGGATTTACGAAGAAAAGAGGAACAATGGACGCAATATATATATTAAAAATAATAATAGCGAAGGAAATAAGGGAAAAAGGAGGAAAACTGTTTGTATTCTTTGCCGACATGAAGGCCGTTTTCGACAAGATAAAGAGGAAGAAAATATGGGAAACAATGAAAGAGAAAGGGATAAATAGAAAAATTAGGAAAAGAATAGAAGAAATATACAAGAAAACAGGGAGTAAGGTAAAAGTGGGAGGAGAAGTAATTGGGGAGTTTGAAACTTACAAAGGCGTAAGGCAAGGGAGCCCTTTGAGCACCACGCTATTTAATCTTGCCTTCGCCGACCTGGAAGTGAAGATCAAGCAGGTGCAGAAAGGAGGGATAGTGATAGGAAGGAAGAAAATATGGACATTAGGATACGCAGATGATATAGTGATGATGGCAAAGAGTGAAAGTGGAATGAAAGCAATGCTGAAAAAATTAAAAAGATACCTGGAAGAAAGAGGATTAGAGTTAAATGTAGGAAAATCAAAGATGATGAAATGCAGGAGAGTAAAAGGAAGGGGGAAGGAAGAATAATTCGAATGGGAAGGTGAGAAGATAGAGATGGTTAAAGAATACAACTACTTGGGATATGTAATAAGCAGAAATAACGGAAATAAAAAGCAGATAAAGAAGATAGAAGGGAAAAAAAATATGGAACTCGGAAGACTATGGGGGCTAGGAGAAAAGCTATTTAGAGAAAATTGGGAGCTAAGGATGAACCTGTTCGATGCACTGGCGAAAAGCGTGATTATGTATGGAGCAGAAATCTGGTGATGGAAGAGATATGAAGAAATAGAGAGACTACAACTAAAATACATAAAGTGGGTATTAGGACTAGATAGAAACATGCCAAGTTACTTAATACGATAGGAAACAGGAAGACAAGAAATGAAAGAAACAGCATTAGAATGAGCAATAAGGTATGAAATCAAAATAAGAGAAGAAAGAGATGGCTCAATAAGAAAAGAAGCATGGAGAAAATTAAAGAAAAGGGAAAGAAATGAAAAAGATATAAGGGGTAAGAAGGAGAAGAGAGAGGAAAGGCTAGAGAAAAGTAAAATATATAGAGAGAGGGAAGCGGGAGATGAAATGAGGGAAGAGTTTTGGGAAGAAATAAGAGATGTGCTAAAGAAAAAAGAAGAAAAAGAACTAGAAGAAAAACTAGAAAAATCAAATACATAAACGAGTGGAAAGAACTAAAAGAAGAAATGAAAAGGTATAGGTTAAAGGAAATTTAAGGAGGGGGAAGAATAAAAGGCCTACAAATAAGGAAAAGGTTTAGGTTAGGTAATGAAACGAGAGGAAGCAGGTATTGGGAAAAAGAAGAAAATAAGAGACGTAGAATGTGTATGAACGAGGAAGAAAATTGGAAACACATAGTAGAAAAATGTGAAAAAAGCAGAAAGATAGGGGAAGAATGGGAAAAAATAATAATAGGAAGCAAAGAAAAGATAGCGTGGATGATGGAGATAAAATGGAAAAGAAGAAGAAATGAAGAGAAGAAAAAAAAAAAACAAGAGGACGAAACTGCAAGACCATAAGGAGAGACGGAAACAGAAGACAGAGAAGCAAGACTCGTCGACACATCTACACACACACACATATACACAAAACACGCACACATGCGCAAACATAAACATACACATGCACACACACACACACAAAACACAAGTACTAGCAACTACACAAGCGAGAGGAAGCAGGTATTGGAGGATGGAGTAAAATGGAAAAGAAGAAGAATCGAAGAAGAGAAAGAAAAAGGTAAATTAGAAGACAAATTATAAGATACTAAGGAAAATTAAGTGAGGTTGAGGAAAGGAACGGCAGAGGGAGCAATAGGAAATAAGAAAAAGGTATCAAAGCCCTAATAAGGAGAAAGATAGATGAAAGATAGATGAAAAAACAGAAGAGCGGAAAAGACAGATCTTGGAAAGAGAGAGAGGAAGAGAAGATTAATCAACAGAAAAATGGGAAGAAGAGCGGAGCAGACAGAAGCAGAAGACGAGAACGCAATAGTTGCAGACACACCTACATACTTACACATATACACAAAACACACACACACACACACACACACACACACACACATACACACACACAACACATACATTATCAATTACACAAACTGGATACGAGACACAATTGTAATAAAAGAAATGAAAACCAAATGTAACATATAAGTTGTAAATAAATAAACTAAACTATAAATAAAAGAAGAATAAATGTAATAACGTTATACCAACTACTTTGTCTATTAGAGCAATCACAGGATTTATAAAACCTATGACATTAAACCTTAAAATTTTGTTACATGGTATTTTTTATGCTTTTTTTGGATTAATATATATCTCTGATTCAAAAGTTGATCCGTCGTCATTAGCATTACCCGATGTATACCACGAGGAGGTTACGTGGTGGGATTTTGTATATAATAAAAAAAATAACAAAATGAACAGTAATTTTATAAAAACACAGAATAAAAAATATATCTGACATACACTGAATATCAGACTGTTTTTTATTGCTATAGCGGTAGCTTTTATCATTAAATGATCTTAGCAATGATTTACACTTCTTATTTTCTTTCGATGTATTCCGTTTTAGCATCCAACAGAAATATGTCATCATGTATTCATCCAATCTTCCCTGATATCTAATTTCCATAACTGTTATATATTGATGGAAGCATTCGCCGTGTTCTTCACTAAAATCTTAAAGTTTTTCGGGAAACCTATCAAGATGTGAATGTAATAATTAATCTTGAAAATCATCAAGCATCCTAAAGTTTTAGTTATCAATCATTTTGGCAAAAATTTTTTCATACTATGGACTTTTCTTATTCCCTACATAAATTTGTGCCACATATGTGAAACTGAGCTAAGTTGCTCTCTCTCTTGGTTTGATTTATTTTACTAGTAAAACTGTTATTTCAACATATTCCGAATTAGTGGTCCATCAAATATACTTTTGTATTTTGCCTCGAAGAGTTTAAAAATTTGAAAGAGATACTACATAAAACATGTAACCATTTTATCTAGTACATTAATGAGTTGTTTCATGAAACCAAGTTGTATGAGTAAAAGAGGAATAAGAATTTTTAATGTATAAACTAAAATCTCATTCACGATGTTGCTAAATCTATGATCTTGGTGACCATTCTTTTCTGCTACAGTGTTACGACAGATCTCGACTATTCCACAAATACAAATAGCAAGGATATTTTGGTGAATCCTGACTATTGTCTAAGTACCATAGTTAAAATTTTCAGATCTCACAAATTTGTCATAAGGGCTTCTCATATTTAATTTTATTATTTAATTTTTTGTAAAAAATCTCGTATATTATAATATTTTTTTGCATGATAGTTGAATGAGCAATTAGAAACTAAAATTTATACATTCGTGTTGTGAAGTAAAACTGCCTTTATACTTCGTTTGGAGTAGTCGATAATAAGTCTCCAATCTTTAGTTCTATACGAATTGTCTTTCAATTAATTTATAAGACTTTCGACATTAGTGCAGTACACTAATATTATGTTCTTATCCATCACGAAGAAATTATAGAACTATAAGTCTCCGTTTCGATAGAAAGAAACAATAGTATTAGGTCAAAAAGAATGTTCTTTTTTAAAAATGGTGCCAAGAAACCATCATTTTAAAAACCTAAGTCTACAACAATATCATTTAACTCAAACTATGGCACCAATGATGGAATTATAGATATTTTGTCGCTCAATATATACTCTGATTCACTAGTATCATTATCCTTGCTCAAGAATTTATTTTTTTAGCAGATTCAAACGGTCGATTTCAGCCTTATATTCATCTTCATCGACAAAAACGGGAGGTATAACCGAAGTACCATCTATATATACTATTTTATTTTTATTTTCAATGGTAAATCTTTTAATTTCGTTCAAACAAAAATAGCATTCTTTCATATAACCTGATTTACTCCAAATCGTTGGAGCAAAGAATATTATACTTATTTTTATCTTATTTCCAGCCATATAACACATTTTTTCAACTGCCATAAATCACGTGTGGAACCCACTTGCTATGCTTACTTATTTTCACATGAAAAATTTTCTTACACCAATTAGGTATATCATCGTGAATGATTTTACACAACAAACTACTTCAAACTTTCAACATATATAATAAACAATGTTAGGATTCACACGATAATCATGTGATTGCGAAATCTTCTCAAATTGTCTTCGCTGCATCATGAAAGGTAATCTACCTGTGCCTACCTGATGATATGAAAGCCACAATCCAGAGATTTAATCAGATAGCGGTACAACTCTGTTGCATTTCATCAATCCAGGAAGGTGCTCTAAATACAGTCACAACGAGGAACAATAAATAAGAATGTAAGCCTACTATACAACGTGTCCCATTTTAATGGAACCACCTCGAAATTTGCGACGGTTAGCGTTGTACAAAAAAATTGTTCAGACAACAGTTGTTTGGGACAATGGGGGCAACCTTTCTGCGAAATCCGATTTGACATTGAGATTCATTTTCAAGGTCATTTGAAGGTCAAAGTCATTTTTGAATAGTAACCCATATTTTTGATCCCGGATTCGGAAAGAGCGGAAAATTCTACGTTCAGATAACGTATTATGTGTGGGGTACGGTTAACTCCCACCCTCTCCTAAGGTCATGTAGGGGTCAAATTTATGATTTTCTTCATCTATGCACAGGGATGATCGGGCAAGAGTAAGGTTAATTGTAATAACCCAATAACTCGATAACCCAAATAACCCAATAATCCAATAACCCGATAATCCTAATAACCAAGAGATATTTTGAATGTAGACCCCCATTTTTTATCCCGGATTCGAAAAGAGCGGGAAATTCTACGTTTAGATAAAGTATTATGTTGGGGGAGCGGTTCACCCCCCCATCCCACCGGGGCAAGGGTGAGGTTAATAAGGTATTGATTACCCAGCCAGTGAAGGCAAGGTATTGATTACCCAGACAATGAAGGTAAGGTATCGATTACTCAGCCAATGGAGGCAAGGTATTGATTACCCAGCCAGTGAAGACAAGGTATTAATTACCCAGCCAATGAAGGCAAGGTATTGATTACCCAGCCAGTGAAGCAAGGTATTGATTACCCAGCTAATGAAGGCAAGGTGGGAAAGCTCAGCCGATCTAGACAAGACGTTGACTACAGATAGAGTTATGGTCAAGATTGTAACAGAAACATTTATGTCATAAGATGTTCAAAAATACCCCCGTTCAAATTTATGCAGTGTTGAATTCTACGTTCAAAATTTTCAACTGTGGATATCAAAACGTGACGCGGAATAGCTCTGCAAGCTTGTATGATGCATTGCATCATATCTTGCTGTGCATAAACAACATTTTTCAAATAGCCCCATAAAAAGAAATCTGAAATTGTCAGATCTGGTGATCTGGCACACCACTCAGTAATGTCACTACCAATGCCTAACACGTTTCTGGATAGACCAATAATGACTATTATGGCGATTGAGTTGCTCATTACCATGAAATGTAGCTTCGTCCGAAAACATGACCTATCTGAAAAATTCAGGATCGTCACGAATCCTTGCTTGTGTTCAATTCCAGAATTCGAGTCTGCGGCGAAGATCATCTGGCATCAAAGCTTGAGTCAAAGTTATGTGATACGGATGAAATCAGTACAGCCGCAAAAATCTAGCGGCTGTTGATCTTGGGATTCCAGTATGTCTCTGAATTTCACGCAACAACATATGATGATCCAAATCAACCATTACCAAAACGACGAGAATTCGTGGATCATCGTTGTTCGGCATCATAATGCGACGACGATTTAGCGTATTCGGGGTCGACGTCTCTCTCTTTGCTCGATGATTCGGATTCTCATGTGGTTCGGGTAGTGAAGCCTCCCTGGGTAATTTTGGCGGTAATACCTTGCCGCAGCACGATATCGGCCTTGACATGCCTCGAGAGACAACAGAATATCAACAATTTCATTTCTCGAATAATCCGGCATATTCCCTCCTTTTAAGTCGACTAAGAAAATTACACTTAAACTATCCTGAGAAGGACTGTTCGCGAATCACTATTGTCATAAACAATACTAAAAAAGTGTTATTAAACAATTTAGTTGAAACTTTGTAGGCTTGGCCGGAATCACACCAGAAAAAAGAATGGAAATAACATGTTATCCCAGAAAATGGAAAATGACACTTCTCATGAAGGCTTTGAATACATGAAGTCGACTTTGAAAATCAACCTGATGTTTAAGCTCAAGGTCACTGTTGTTTGACCCTACAATTTTTTTGGGATATTGGGGTTATTGAATTACTGGGATTATCGGGTTATTGGATTATTGGGTTATTTGGGTTAACGAGTTATTGGGTTATTACAATTAACCTTACTCTTGCCCGATCATCCCTGTGCATAGATGAAGAAAATCATAAATTTGACCCCTACATGACCTTAGGAGAGGGTGGGAGTTAACCGCACCCCGCATATAATACGTTATCTGAACGTAGAATTTTCCGCTCTTTCCGAATCCGGGATCAAAAATATGGGTTACTATTCAAAAAATGACTTTGACCTTCAAATGACCTTGAAAATGAATCTCAATGTCAAATCGGAATTCGCAGAAAGGTTGCCCCCATTGTCCCAAACAACTGTTGTCTGAACAATTTTTTTGTACAACGCCAACCGTCGAAAATTTCGGGGTGGTTCCTTTAAAATGGAACACTCTGTATAGTTATTGTATCGATAGTTGTATAGAGTTATAGGATTTTAGAGCTAGTGGTTTATGAAGTTATAAAATTATGTAGTTTTGAATTTATTTGGAGTTACAGCATTTAATAAAATTAAAAACTCAACCATAACTGTTCTTTGTCCGGTTTCTGTAATACAGATTTAATGAATATAACGTCTATTGCGTTAGGATTTTTTATTTTGTGATTATAGATAAGATAGAAGAGTTATGGAATTACAAAGTTATAAAATCGAATTTAATGTTTAAATCATCTGTTATAAGATTATATAGATTTTGGAAGTTTAGCTTATAATATTTATAGAATGAAGCATATCTTTATTCACATTCAGAGACTCCAAAATCTTATATTTCAAGTATTGTAATAGCGTCGGCGTGCAATGCCGATATATTCACTACTATTACCAATTATTTATAAAGGGGGAAGGCAAGGGAGGCGGTGTATCGCTCCAGGCAAAGCAGGAAGGAGAACAGCGGGCAGAATAATTTCACACACTCAATCCGTTGACAAACCGTTTATTACAACGCACTACCTAGAGTGCCGACGAAAGTACAAACACTTATTAACAATAACGCGCAAACTTAATCTAGACGAGATGACCGGCACGCTAGCGCCATGTCACCTCGTTAACCGGCTCAAACAATTACTTGAATTACGCACTGTCGAAAACTACGCCGGCTCGGGGAAGCCTGGCGTCGCAACGCGAACCGTGAGAATCGCCGAGGAAAGGAAGAGATATAAGGAGAGAGAGGAATCGGTGACCTGACCAATTTCGGTGGACGTCGCTGTTGCTGGCAGCCTTGAAGGTGTCCCACCGGCGGCTAGGCTGGAAACCCCCTGGCTGCTGCGTGGCCGGCGACCTGGCAGAAAAGGCTGTCGGGTGTTGCCTCGATGACGGCTTCTTGCAGGAAAAACTCCTGACTGCTGCGTCGCTGGCAGAGGAAGTCCCGTCCGGCCAATCTGCTGAGGAATGCTGACTTCTTCCCGAACAAAGGGCAGGCAGCGATGGTCACCAACTAACTCGTACGACTGATTGCTGTCGCGCGCGTCGCGTAACTCACTGTCGCGAGTGCATGAGAGCCGGCTTCTCACGTCTTCTCCCACCACTCGCCTCCGAAGGCCGAAGCTCTCCCTTGGAGACAAGGCCTTACCTCTCTTTAAGCTCTCTTTAAACTCTCTCTCTCTTTCCGGCAAATGGCTCACGGCTCGGTCAAACGCTACAAACTAAAAATAGCTTATACATAAACTTATAACACTTAAACTAGCCTAATCTAAGTTTCATTATTTAAACGAGGATTCGAATTAATGACCGATCTATGCAAGCTAAGTCTTACAACATCAAGCACAAGAGCAAAACGATTATTCTAAAAGAAAATAAATCCAATAAAAAAAAGAACTTTTAATTAACGCACAACCCGATCGAAGCAACGGCGCACCAGGACGCCACACGCACGTATCCGCCTCATAAAGAATACCATACCTTGCCTTCGGAGACTAATCTCTCCTCTCCAAATACTTGAGGCGGAGGGCTCTTAATTCCTCCGCCACAGGGGTAAGGGAGCCAGCACCACTGAGCCGTTGACCGCTCGCGACTGCTGCTACCGGCGGGGTCGCCTCCGATGTATCCTCGGGCGTCCACGGCTTCTCCTTCCACTCTCGTGCGTTGCTGAAAAATAAAAGGGCAGGTATCAGGCACGTGGTAAAAACGTGCGCTTGATGCCGGCCGTGCGCCTTTGCCTAGGAAGGAGAGGGAGATAAGCGCACGGTGCAGGCCATGACGGGCCTACACCGTCACAGTATTTTTCTGTGATTTAATTATTTTTTTCTCAATTTTGAATTGAAATCTTGACTTTGACCCGATCAAATCAAATAGACCCTAAATCCGAATTTAACGACCTTAAAAATCTGTTTTTTTATTCGAAATTTTTCGATTTATTCGGCTTTTCTCAATTTTAACTTAAAATTGCCTTGACTCTGACTCGACGGGACCAAACAGACTCGGGATTCAACTTGAACAGATTATAATACTATATAATACTTGTGGCCCAACCCGAGACTTAAAGTTATTGTTTTTATGTGGCTGTGTTATTAACTAAAAACTTTTGGCTATGCTGCCGTTGAAAATTACATAGCTACAAAAAAAAAGTGGCCAGTCCAGAAGATTAGATCCCTTATCCTTATTTTTTCGGTGTCACCGAATATGAATCCAGGATCAGCAAACTGGAATTAACTCATTTGCAAGGTCATTTCAAAGTCAAATGGTGACTGAGACGTATAAGTGGATTGAAATATCATCTCTATATGGTTTTTAGGTCACTGAATCGGAATCATGAGTCATTCTAGCTCCATTTCAGGTTCAAAGTCATTACAAGATTAAATAGGGATAAGATCGTGGAAAAGTGGCTGATACTATGTCGATCACGAAGATTTTTATAATATTGTACTTAATCCAAACTATTAATTGTACTTTAAATTGCACATGTTCATATATCTCGAAATGTATAACCCTTAATCTCTAAATTTCAAATGAACATAATAAGTGCTCAGATCATCAAATCTTTAATCCGTAAATCATAAATTTATAAAGTAACTTAAACTTTATTATTTATTATTATGTAGTCGAACTTTCTTATTCTTAAAAGATATGTGTAGTGGGTGTCTTATGTTTTTTTTGTTTTTCGAGATATCAGTCATCATGTTAATACCCTATCTATCTTGATATCAACGCTCCATTTCTTTAGTGTCCTGACTGAATAGGTCTCCCAGTTCTCCAGTATAACGAGTTCATTTCTAAACTCGTTACGTCTCTCTCTACCTTCATATAACTCATATCATTTATATAAATTATGTTAATATCCTTTATATGCAATCATATAGATATTCGAAGTAGCAGCAGCCGACGTAGTCAAAAGGTAAGAGAGAGAGCAACAGAGAGTCGCGTTAAAGACAGGGAGAGAGTGCGATATGCCCAAATATATGCGTCGCGCTGAGGGCGTCTTGACCGGTTAGAACGCATACGACAGAGACTGAAGTAAGAGAGGGGATACCGCGAGCGACAATTAGCTGTTTGACTTGATGATGCGAACACGCGTCGATTGACGCGCTGCTTTTAAGGCTTTGCCGATTTCGTGTGACTTTTTCGTTAAGAAGGATAGCGATTTTGGCCTTGCCATCACGCCGGCTTCCGACAGCCTCTAGGTGTATAGAGTGTCCGTGTGCGGTGTGCCGAGAGTACAACCAACGCGGATTTGACGCAAGGATAGCGAGTCGTTGTTGCATCAACGAATTTCGACGCACGAGTGTTTGAAGAAGGCATGGCTGAGGAAAATGTAAGTACCACTTCGTACTTTGTCTCTCTCTCGATTGGCTTGTTTTCTCTCTCTATTATTTATAATTTCATTTATATAAAGCAGTTATACTAATTACGCATTCTTTTGTCTCGCCTGACTCTTGTTCCTTTCCTGTGCTAATTCCGTTAGTATTTATTATTCGCGATTTTTTGTACATCTATCCACGACTCTCTACGTGGGCCACGAGGTAACATTGCACAAATCTGGTGGCAAATCAAGCATAGCATCGATAAAACTAATCTTATTTATAATAATTTCCTCTCTATAACGCACTGAATTTTATAAACCGTTGTACCAATACAATCAGTCAAATTTTCTACAAAATATTCTAAATGAGAATGCAAAAAATGTAGTTTGAGGTTCATAAAATATCCTAGCTTTCCAAAACTTACTACTATTTCCGTTACTATTCGATTGTAATTTTCGCTTTTGTATTTCTCTAAAAAATTTAAAACAACATCTTTGAATCTCATCCTAGCTACTCTCATCTTTTGATTCATTTTAGTGACAAAAATTTTATTTCTAAACATTTTACGAATTTGGGGTCCATCAAAAACTCTCTCGCAATTCGCCATCACTTTTTTTAGGAAACAATTTTTGTAAATATTGGAAGCATTCATCTTTTGTATTCAGAGCTTAAACCCATTGCTTCATGAGACCTAATTTTATGAAGATGAGGAAGCAGAGCCTTTCATGGCTTAACTTAGTTCATTCTTTACGTTTTTAGACCAGATTAGAAAGCTTCTCTAGCTAGACAGACTTTTATTTTGTAATGATTGGATCGTCTCTACTATTTCATTTACATAAAAAGCAGGGGTATTTAGTATAACCTGATTATGATGATTTTCAGATAGTCAGAAATTAGCCATTGGTGTTCTGTATATTTAATCTTCTCCAGAACTTTCATATTACAGTACTCTTCTTTCATTACTACCGAATAAGCTACAGAGATAGAAGCATAAATATTAGCATTATGGAGTAACATAGATTTTAAAATAATCATTGACAAATCAATAAATAACCTCTGCTCTTCAGATTTATAACATCCCGTTTTTAAATGATTCATTAATCCAACAATGTTAATACAATGTGACGGAGAATCGCGGCATGATCGTCGTTTTGCTATCGGGCTATCGCCGAGGTCCGCGCACTGCGTCAGGCTGCGAGTGTGTGTGTTGAGAGCACACACTCATGCTAGCCTTTTTCTTTGTTGAGATGCAGCGCTAGAACGAGCGGTAAATGAGGGCGTAGGCGGTAGTTGAAGAGAAGCGAGGAGAGAGAGAGAGAGAGATAGCAGAAAGGAGACGAATTTTTCAGTAATATGTGTGAGAAGCTAGCATAGGCCGTTATTTGACTTTAAAATGACCTTGAAAATGAACCAATTCTGATATGCTGACCCCAGACTCAGATTCAACAACCCCGAACACGTAAAGATAGTGAGGTCTAGTCTTCCAGATCGGTTGTTCTCACGTTGGTGCTGTTAATTAAGAAAATTAATTTTTCATTATCCTATTTGTTTTCTTATTATTTATTCACCACTAACTATTAGTAAAAAGTTATATGTTTTGAAAATGCTACAGCTCCAAACGGCATTATCTTTTCCAGTATTTATTCCACTATAAATAAAAATTTCACGTTCGGCTTCAATAGTTACGATTTATTTTTCATAAGTGCTTTTTAGAGCTTTCAGAATAACTCTACAAAAAACGATTAACATTGATAACTTGAATCATCTAGGGCTGTTATTATAATCGATAATTACAGCACTGATCGTGGCTTATCCTTATAAGGAATTTAGAGATTCGGAGGTTAAATTTTTTTATAGAATTTACCTGAAAAATGCTAAAAACGAAAAAAAGAGCTTTTCAGCAGAAATATTTTGGGATTGTTGCATTAATTTTAAAAATAAAAAATTTTATGCGTATTTTTGAGGAAAAATACACAATATATTTTTTCAGCGATGATTTTTTTTTCAAAATATTAAATTTTAAAGTTTTTGTATATCTTTAAAAATTTGTACATACCATTTTCCACAGTCACGCTCTTTATTAGTTTTTCCCATGATCTGTTAAAAAATTAGGAGTGATATGAAATTATTGACTAATTTAAGTAGATAAATTAGGAAGGCCTCAGATCAGAGGGACATCAGATCAGTGGGGAGATCAGCTAACATGATCCGAGGTCCGTGCGTTTTTAAATCAGCATTCATAGCGTAATCTCACATTTTAAGTACCACTCAATGACATTTACCACCCTGTTGATTAAAAATCTAACACTTTAAAGTATTATATCTCGAATTACGGTAGTTGTAAAAAATCCTGTGGGTATTCATTTTGTAGGGCTTTCTAGTATCTATCAACTAATGTAAACTACATGTCTGTTTTTTAATTTCTTTTCCCAAATTTATGATGTCAAAAGTAAAAAATGAAATTAATTTTTTTGTCAACTTTGATCCGATATATGTAACGGTCCAGTCTGATTTGCCCCTTTTTTCCCTCTGCAAAATGGCAACCCGTCGTGCACGAGACAATCAAAGAAAAGCGGTAATTGAGCGAAGGCGCTTTTCGCACGCATATCCAAACGTGTTAGGACAACTCTGAGAAAATATTATCATATAAAGAGCGTGACGTCACGACTATGAGAAATATATTGTTTACAATGCAAAATCGACAATTATAAAGTTTTTCGAATGAACAAAAGCACTTTTTTAGTCAATTTTGAAGCGCTGATCCTGAATTTCATATCGTTATAAGTCTCAAGTCGGTATTTATTAGTTTAATTTAATTTACAAGTTAATATTTTTAGTTATTTTGCAATAAATAATCATATTGTTAATTCGAATATGCGATTACGTCCGCGACGTATTGAATCAGAGAAGCAAGAATTTGACACTTTGGTAACTAATTATTCACTAATTTATCAATAAATAAAAAATTTATAATTTTTTTAAACAATTAAAATTGCATTATTAGATAGCGAGTCGATTGTACATATTTATAAAATTAATGATTATGATTGTTACTAATTTGCTGATTTTTAAATGGTTAAAAAAGAAATTTGCAAATTCGTTTTTTAATTATTATTCAAAATTAGATAGCTATATTAATCATTTTTAATTTGAATAACGTTCCGCTAATTACAAGCAATTTTTTTATGTAAAAAATTTCCGTAAATTTATTGTAAAATTGACGTTATTTGATTATTGAATTGTATAACTTATAACTCTACAATGCGATTTTTCCTCGAGAAGTGATTTATGTTGAAAAAGTCGTTATTTCATATTTAATTTTTTAAATCATAAAATTGCAATTTTGATCGAGCCATTTTGCGATAAAATATATGCAAAGTTTATATCAATTTCAAAAATAGCGTTGCAGGGGCTACCAAGCGTAGAAAGGAGCCCATTTCGCAAGTATAAATTCGCTCGTCGCTGCGGCAAGAGGATTCACTATCTTACCTTGCTTAGCAGCGCGAGCATTGCTTAGAAATAAAGCCTCAGCAATTTCCTGAGATAAATTTCTTTATTCAGTGGTTAGCGTGCTAATTCCTCTCCTTTCGATATCTAAGTACTCAACTTATAAGACTATCTCTCTTATGAGAAAAAAGTAGCCTTAGATATCTCCCTACCTCACATATAATAATTGTTGAGAAATTAAATTGAGTATTGGTTGCGGCGTAGTCGGGCCGCTCCCTGATAGATGCAATCACGCTCAATTGCATTTCAAGACGATTCATTGAGTTAGAAAACTTTGGGTTCAGTACTCGAGAAATTTTCATATTTCATTTAGAATATACACTTGTGAACTTCTTGCTACTCTCGGAAACGCGATTAAGAATACAACAGAAAGAGTCCGAACTATTGTTTTGATAACATGGGAGAGATTCAAACGTTACATATAATTAGAAGGGAAATGATGGAAGGTAAAATTTGTCTTTACCATTTGAAAGCTTGCCCTAAATGCTACAAAACCCATGTCCGAACAATTTTTTTTTATTCGATTTTTTTGAGCTATATCGTATTTCATTAAGGGACATATGTTATAAATCAAATGGTTTATCTCGGAAAATATGCTGTTTACAAAAAAATTAAAGAAAAAATTTGTTGCACTTCGTTAACCAAAACCATTTATAAGCTTATAAAACGATAAAAAAAGATTTTTCTATTCTATTTTTTAGAAAAATTGTATGAAAAAAAATTTCTAGGAGATGGGTTTAGTTTGGAATAAGCTTTCAAATAGTAAAGATATGTTTTATCTTCCATCACTTCCCTTCAAAGTTAACAAAAAAAAATAAATTTCATTTTTTACTTCTGAGGTCATAGTTTTGGAAAAAATGAAAAAACAGACATGTAGTTTATACTACTATATAGATACTAAAAAATCCTATAAAAAGAGTATGTGGGGACAGAACCGACTCGCTCTGGCTCCGCTCCGCGGCAGCACCGTCGGAAGCAAGCACTGACGCCGCGGAGTTGCCTCTCTACTGTATCGACGCCAAGTCTGAGCAAGATGTTCGACACGCTCGCACGCATCGAGTCTTGCTCCCGTGTCATTCAAGCAAATCTCACCTTATTTTAGTGTATAGTCAATAAATATTTTATTCTCTCTATTCGCTCGCATTCTCACAATCAATTCTCCCTCGAACACGTCTCCAAAGTGGTGACCCCGACGTGATTCGAGCGGATTCTTTTTCGGCAAAGTGATCGCGCGGAAAGCCGGCTCTCAGACCACGCCGCCGCCATCTTCAAACATTTCGCGCTCGCGCCTGCCCCTACCTGTCGTGGCGACCGAGACAACAGGTACGTGCGTGCAACCGAGGCCGATCACGCGAGCCTACGCAAAATCCCTCGATTCAACAAAAAGGCCAGCGACTGAGAGTGCGGGAGTTAACCTCAGAAAACAAAAAACCGAACGAAACGTTGAAAAAGTGCTCGCGGGTGCCGAATCAAGCGTGCTCTCGACACAAGGAAGGGACGTGCAAGAAAAAAAAGTACCAGTAAGCACTCCGATTGGCAACATGGCCAGCGCACCTACGCCAGCCGAGGTCAACGACACTTCCAATCCGGCGGCCCTCGCGTTGCAGCTGCAACAAGTGCAGCAAATCCAGCAGCAGTTGCTCAACGCCAACGCGTCGAGATGCAAACTCCCGCAGTTCTGGAAAGCAGCGCCGGAAGCGTGGTTCGGTCAAGTAGAATCCAACCTGCAAGCCCATGGCGTGGACGATGACCTCAAGCGCTACAACCTGGTCATCGCAGCACTCGGCGAAGACACTGTCAACGAGCTCTTGGACGTGGTGCAGAATCCGCCGGCCACTGACATGTACGCTACGTTGAAGAGACGCATGCTCGAGCGTTTCGCCCAAACGAATGAGCAACGTCTACGCAAACTGCTCAACGACATCAAGCCAGAAGGCAAGAAGCCCTCAGAGCTTCTACGCGAAATGCGCATACTCGCAGGCAAGAGCGTCACTGACGAGGCTCTCAAGGTCAAGTGGCTTGCCCTCCTGCCAGCGTCCTCGCAGGGCGTGTTAACCGTGCTCGACGGAGCACTTGACAAATTGGCGGAAGCAGCCGACAAGTTGGCCGACATTGCACCAACACCCGCCGTTGCTGCTGTCAAGGCCTACTCTCGCAGCAGCTCTCCTCATCGCCAAGACCATGCGATGGCTAAGGAGATGGCCAACATGACCGCCCTCATGTCACGCCTTTTGGCAACAGCCGAACAAACCAACGAGGCCATCAGAGTGCTGAGTCAGCAGAGGTCCCAGGGCAGAGGACGCAGCCGCAGCCGCGGGCGCGCTGGCACTCCAGCTACCCAAGCGCAACAGGGCCACTGCTACTACCATCAGCGCTTCGGAGATGGAGCACTCAAATGCGAGAAGCCATGCGACCACCTCAAGGCCTTAAAAAACTAGGACCGCTGCCCACAGTTCAGGCGGCTCACGGCAGCGGACTGCCAAAAGAAAACCGCCTTCACGTTTTCGACAGGAACTCTCGCCTCTCGTTCCTGGTCGACTCGGGATCCGTCGTATCCCTACTGCCCCGTTCGGTAGTCAAAGAGGCCACACAACTGGTGCAGCAGCCGCTGACACTCACCGCGGCCAACATGTCGCCCATTGCGACGTTTGGTCGCACTCTCCTCACACTCAACATCGGCTTACGCAGAGACTTCGAGTGGCCGTTCATCATCGCTGACATCCCAGGAGCCATCATCAGAGCTGATTTCCTGGCGCACGCAGGCATCATGGTGGACCTCCAGAGTCAGCGTCTCATCGACGCCACCACGGCGCTGGCCACACGAGGTCAGTTGTCAGCCGTCTCGCACCACACCGTTGCCATCCTGCACGATCCTGCCGAGGACCTGACAACTAGGAGCCTCTTCGACGCGCTACTCGTCGAGTACGCGGACCTCACCAAGCCCAGCAGCCGGAAGGCAACCCTCAACGGAGCGCCCGTCACCCACTTCATCCGCACCACGGAGCCACCGGTGTTCGAGCGCCCACGACCACTATTCGGTGACAGGCTCAAAGGCGCCAAAGCGGCCGTCAAAGAGCTCATGGACGCGGGTCTCGTCCGCCCCTCCTCTAGTCAATGGGCCAGTCCTCTGCACTTAGTGGAGAAGAACGACGGCAGCGGCACCTTCCGCATCACGGGCGACTACCGCCGCCTCAACGCTATCACCGAGCCAGACCGCTACCCTCTTCCAGTCATCGAGCACCTTCTTCATGGCTGTCACGGCGGTAAGGTCTTCACGGTAGTCGATCTCAAAAGAGCTTTTTACTAGGTGCCAATGGCCGAGGAGGACATCTGCAAGACAGCCGTCATAACTCCCTTTGGCCTCATTGATTTCCTCGTCCTGCCCCTTGGCCTACACAACGCCACGCAGACGTTTCAGCGTTTCCTGGACGGTCTGCTCAAGGACCTCTGGTTTTGCCGCTGGTACATAGACGACATCATCGTCTTCTCCAGGAACTACGAGGAGCACCTGAGCCACGTGCGACAGCTTTTCGACAAGCTTCGTTCAGCTGGTCTCTGCATCAACCTCGACAAGTGCCAGATCGCTCTGCCCGAGGTCATCTTCTTGGGTTTCACAGTGAGCCAGCAAGGGTTCAAGCCGCCACCGCCCAAGGTCGACGCAGTTGACCGCATCCCGACGCCGACGACATACCAGGAGCTTCGCAGCTTTTTCGGCGCTCTCAATTACTACAGGCACTGCATCCGAGGAGCGGCTCAACTGGAAGTTCCTCTTGACAATCTCCTACGGGGCGCACCCAAGAAGAAGAAGGCCAAGCTGAAGGGCTGGACCACAGCTCAGGACAAAGCTCTCTCAGCTTGCAAGCAGGCGCTCAAACAAGCCACGTTCAGCGCTTTCCTCGCTCCAGATGCCGAGCTCGTTGTCTCCTCCGACGCTTCAGACGAGGCGATTGCCGGCTCCGTGGAACAACTCATCAACGGCAAGTACTACCCAGCTGGTTTCTTCTCCAAGAAACTCACGTCGGCGCAGAGAAACTACAGCACCTTCGACAGAGAGCTGCTCGGGGCCTACGAGACCGTGAGGCACTTTGAGCACTACTTAGAGGGTCGCGAGTTTGTGCTCAGGACTGACCACAAGCCGCTAGTCCACGCATGTCGCAGGCCATCCAGCAGAAGCTCACCGAGGCAGAAGCGACACATGGACTACATTCTCCAATTCAACGTCAACGTCCAGCACATCAGCGGGGTGGACAACGTCGTGGCTGACACGCTCTCCCGCGCGTGTACCATTGGCATGCCATCGGGCCTCCTCGCCAAGGACATCGAAGCTGCACAGTTGCACGACAAGGAGCTCATTCACCTGCTCGAAAGCGGCGCGCTGGATCTACAGGTCTTGGAGATTGACGGCGCCAAGGTGGCCTGCAGCATCAAGGACAACCTGGTAAAGCCATACTTGCCGGAGCCGCTGCGCCGCCTGGCTTTTGATGTGCTCCACGGGCCAGCACACCCCAGCCCACGCACAACGGCACGTGCTCTCTCAGCCAAATTCATCTGGCCCCACGTCAGGAATGACGGCTACGCCTGGGCTCGCGCTTGCGATCCCTGCCAGAGAGCCAAAGTCAGCAGACACAACCGCGCAGCACTGCAGTCATTCAACGTGCCAGAGAACAGGTTCGAGCACATCAACATCGACCTCATCACGCTGCCGCAGGTCCAGAGCTGGCGGTACTGCTTCACCATCATAGACAGGTTCACCAGGTGGCCTGTCGCCGTGCCGCTAGCGGACATCACAGCGGACACGGTAGCAAACGCCCTGGTTCAACACTGGATTGCGCATTACGGCTGCCCTATCACCATCACCTCGGACCAAGGCACGCAGTTCGAGTCGGCGCTCTTCGACTCCCTGGCTCGCCTCACCGGAGCACACCACATCCACACGACGCCCTACCACCCGCAGTCCAACGGAATGATTGAGCGCCTGCATCGCACCATCAAAGCAGCGCTCATGTGCGCTGGTGAGACGCCGTGGCCGCAGCGCTTGCCCATCGTGCTTCTTGGTCTGCGTGCTTGCTACAAACAGGACCTCGAGGCATCGCCAGCCGAAATGCTCTATGGCACCACTCTCCGCCTGCCCGGGGAGTTTTTCGTCACACACAGCGCGCCAGCAGAGCAGCCAACTTTCGCCAAGCAGCTGTCCAGCTTCATGCGGAGCATCCGCCCAGTGCCAGCATCGTTACACTCGAAGCCCAGCATCTTCGAGTTCGCAGACCTCAAGACGTGCACACACGTGTACATGCGCATCGACGCAGTGCGCAAGCCCCTGCAGCCGCCTTACACCGGGCCGCACGTAGTCCGCCGTCGAGTCAACAGCAAGGTCTACGTCATCGTGGTCAACGGAAAGGAAAAGACCGTTTCCATGGACGCACTCAAGCCAGCGTACCGAGACGAGGAGGACCGTCTTCTCTCACCGGCGGCTGACGCATCGCCCACTCCAGCGCTCGAGCCTCAGGTCAACACCAGCCCGCCCATGCAGTCGGCCCCAGCAACTCCATCGCACGCCACTGCCAAGCCGCCAATAACACCAGCACCAGTAGCAGCCGCTCCTGAAGCTCGGCCGCTTATCGAGATGGACTCGCAGCAGCTTGGCTCGCAAGCTCTTTACTCGCAGCAGCAGCAGCAGCAGCTGCACGCCAACGTCGAACCGCAGGATCTCTCTTCACAGCAGCACCAGTACTCGCAGGCCGACGTCGAGCTCCAAGCTCGCCCATCTCACTCATCGTTCCAACAGCAGCTCGAGCCGAAAGCCCTCTCATCGCAGCAGCAGCAGCTTGTGCCTCGAGCTCTTTCATCGCAGCAGAGCCAGAGCCCACTTCTTCCAGCCTCGTCCAAGCCACAGACTCCTCTCCCATCCAAGGCTGTGCCAACGATACTCCGTAAAAAAGTGTCGTTCCCTTCGTTCGACACGAAGCTCTCTAAGGGGGGAGTACCTGTGGGGACAGAACCGACTCGCTCTGGCTCCGCTCCGCGGCAGCACCGTCGGAAGCAAGCACTGACGCCGCGGAGTTGCCTCTCTACTGTATCGACGCCAAGTCTGAGCAAGATGTTCGACACGCTCGCACGCATCGAGTCTTGCTCCCGTGTCATTCAAGCAAATCTCACCTTATTTTAGTGTATAGTCAATAAATATTTTATTCTCCCTATTCGCTCGCATTCTCACAATCAATTCTCCCTCGAACACGTCTCCAAAAGTATCCACAGGGCTCAAAACTACCTTAAATCGAGATATAAATCTTGAAAGTATTAGATTTTTACTCAGCAAGATGGGAAATGTCATTGAGCAGTACTATATGTATAAAATAAATAGAACAATCGATTTTTTATTTTTTTTCCTATTATATTCAGCAATTAATTAATGGGTAAGGATTAAGTAATAAAAAGAGACATGATATTGAAGAAAAAGTTTTGATTGATAAAAATACATTTTATTCTACAAATACTATATTAAAAGAATCATTCTAAAAATCCTTGAATGATTTTACCCATCTCTTTCCAATCCATACAGCAACCGTTCATGTAAAACTGTTTCATTAATTTTACATTTTAATATGCACATGTGGTTATACAAGGTGTTTCATTTTAATCCCACTACGCGCATAACCTAGTAAAAACAAACGTTATCAAAAAATGACCTCTACAAAAGTTGCAGAGGACAGAGGAGGCCACCAAATGCTACCATCAACTTTGACCTTTTATACGTTTTTCGAGGTCATCTGAAGGTCAAAGTGCTTTTTTTAATGGGAACCCCTATTTTTGACCCCGGAATCGTGTAGAGCGGGAAAAATTATATCCAAAATGGTATTTCAAGTTTGTATTAGTGACCTGAGAAGGTCAATTAGAGGTAAAATACTCAAAAAACTGTATTTTTTTCATGCCGACGTCTCTGTACAATTTATTAATTAAAATAATTAATTCTCTGATTCTCCATTATAAATGTGTCCCCTATTTATTATTGAAGTAGATAATTTTTTCAGTTAAAAATAATTTTTTATATTGACTTTGACCCTTGCTTATTGTTACATACCGTTTATATTTAATATAGCACTACTTATTGAATAGTTAAACTAATTAAATTTCTTTTGTTTTGTTTAACATTGTTTTCTTCTTAAATTTAATAGTCGCAGAAAAATTATCTCGTTTTTTTTTACTTTGTTATAATCAAAATTTTCACTATGGCTGATTACCCAGCGGCTGAAAGGGTTGATATTTTATTGATTCTTGGTGAATGTAGGCGTAATTACCGACAAGCTGCTGCTCTTTATCGAAATCGATATTCCGACCGGAGACATCCGAGTCATACAACAATTCGTGAAATTTACCGTAGAGCTCAACAAAAGCAACTAGTACGGGTTAGAGAACGTCGTAATGACAATGAAGAAGATATTCGTATAATAGTGGTTCTGGCAATAGTTCATTTGAATCCTAACATCAGTACCCGTGACATTCAAATGCATAATGGCTATTGTTTGGAGAATACTAAGAAATCATCGTTATCATCCATATCATATTACTTTGACTCAAGCCACCTGCTGATATGAGATTACGTCTACAATTTTGCCAATGGGCACGACAAATGATTGCCAATGATCCAAACTTTTTTCGATACGTAATGTTTTCAGACGAAGCAAACTTTCAAAGCAATGGTCAGCTTAATCGACATAATTGTCACTGTTGGGCGGATTTTAATCCGCATTGGTACAGATAGATAGATAATCAAAATCGATGGAACTTTAACGTACGAGGGGGGTCAATAAATCTTCACAAAAAGAAGGAAAAAATAATTTTGCGTATATATTTTTTTTTTATTTTTTAACATAATCTTCTTGAAGTTGGATACATTTTATTAAACGGCCTTGCAGTTTTTTAAGCCATTAGAAAAATGTGATTTCTGAAAACCCTCAAAATAGGCATTTGTTTCGGCGATGACTTCTTCATTCGATGTGAATCGTTGTCCGGCAAGCCATTTTTTGAGATTAGGATATAAGAAAAAGTCACTGGAAGCCAAATCAGGCGAATATGGTGGATGGTCAATTAATTCGAACTTTCAATCGTTAATTTTTGCCATCGAAACTGCACACGTGTGAACTCGAGCATTTTATTGAAGAAAGAGGCATTTTGTTTTGCTCAAGTGAGGACGTTTTTCTCTGATTTTTTCTTTCAGCTAACCTAATAATGACGAATAATAATGTTCAGTGATCGTCTGGTCCTTTTCCAAGTAGTCGATGTAGATGATTCCATACGCATCCCAGAAAACCGTGGCCATAATCTTGCCAGCTGACTTTATTGTCTTTGCCTACTTTGGGGCTGGTTCTCCTGCGCTATTCCATTGTTTGGACTGTTCTTTGGTTTCAGGAGTGCAGTGATGTACCCATGTTTCGTCTACAGTTACGAGTCGACGCCAAAAGTCTTCCGGATTATGACGTATACGTGCCAAAAGAGCCTCAGAGGTGACCATGGGTTCGTTTGTTTTCAACAGTGAGCAAACGCGGCACCCATCTTGCTGATATTTTTTTTATCCCCAATTTTTCATGCAAAATTGAAATGATTCTACCCTTTGATACCCCTGCGGCCTCAACTAATTTTCGCAATTTTAATCTTCTATCACGCAACACCATATTGTGGATTTTGTTGACCATTTCGGGAGTACTCACTTCTACGGGGCGTCTTGAACGAGGTTCATCTTTTGTTGTTGTACGGTCGCGTATAAATTCATTTACCCAGTTATAAACAATCTTAAACACAAGGGCAGACTTGCCATGAATGGCGTTCAGCTCAACTGTAATTTCTTTTGGTGTAAGGTCTTTCAAATGAAAAGGTTTTATCACCACTGGAAACTCTCTTTTTTCCATTTTTCAAATAAACCAATAACTTTTTGTTCAACCAACGCTCACAAAAAAACGACTTAATGAATCGAGTTGAAACTTTGTACGATATCTAGTTAGTAGTATTGCTTGCCAAAAACATCATAATTTAAGCGTGATGAGCGCCATCTCTTGGATTTTGAAAAAACTTATCGACCTCCCCTCGTATGGTATGAAATTGTTAATGGATACCTTATAGTCCCGTACTTTTTCGATGGAAATACAAATATGCATAATTTTTTACAGTTTATAAGAGACCATCTGCCAGTACTTTTCGAAGAAGTAGATTTGTACACAAGATTAAAATGTGTATTTAATTAGATGGATCTCCTGAACACTACTCTCGAATAATTAGACAATATCTCAATCAATATTATCGTGACAAGTGGATTGGGCGCGCCGAGTGTGAAGATTTTGGTGTTGATATTGAATTGATAAGCTAATATCATCGCTATTTTTAAAAATGTAGTATCGTACGGCTGATGAGTATGGATCTCATAATAAACCAGGGATTCGTCAATGATGACAAGCAACTGTATGTCTAGAATGTTCTTCATTATTTCGTTAAAATCATGAATAAAAAATTCATGAATATCGTGAACCTTAATCCCATTCATATACGCACCATAGTTAATGTTACGTTCGAATCTCAGAGTGTTTACTTTGAGAATTTTTACAATGGTAAGACATATTATTTATATTTTGCATGCAGAAAATCCAAGTACTCAACTAATAAGATCTTGTGAACAGAAATGGATGTCTTTCGAATTTTTAACTGCATAACATGAAGTATTATTGTTCGGATTCAGGCTCACTGTTATTTCACGCTCTAAGACTTTACGAAAAAATTTATCAATATCTTTAATTTTATAACTGCCCACAGGTAAGATTACAGGTGATTTGTCATCAACGTAAGATTTATTGCTTGTCATATCTATATTACGTATTGAATTGAATGTTAAAAACTCTACTAAACCTAAAATATATCTTTTATTTACTGTTAGTTCAATGGATCGAAAATATTCCTTCCAGTAGAAAAAAATTATCCGAGAGAGTAAATTTGTGCATACTTCATCAAGTCGTTGTTTGTGAGTGTTCTATCTATTAAATTTACTTCAAATTTTTTCTTAAGTTTGATCTTGAATAAGCTTTGAGATACAGTCTAAAGCCTGCTTTATATCGTATAAGATACAACCCATTTTTTAGTGCAATGACCTCTATCATTTTTTGTGTCTCTTGCTTTCTTTTTTAATTATAGTATTGCAGATGTTGCATCATTTACAGCTTTTGCAATTACTGTAGCTCCACCAGCAGCGCTTCAGCAAAAAGGGGAATGATGAAGGACAAAGTTCCATCCATCTTCTTCGAAATTAGCAGAATTCGCGTAGTCTCAATTTATTATGCAAGCATCGATGATCATTCGAGCACACTTACTTTTTGGCCATTTGAAATTAACAGCTTAAATTATGTGTTTCCAGTCTATTAATTTTTGACAATACTTTTTGTGAGCTTTTGACTTGGTTTTTTGCATTTTTTTCTTGAGTCCTATCTCGAATTTAGATTTTAATTTCATGGCGTTTGTTACAGCGTAAGCAGCTTTTTTACATCAATACCAAAATTTTTACTGAACACTTGCTTCCAAGCTTTTTCAGATAAAATTCTGTCTCCAATATTTCTATACTCTATACTTTCTCGATTTTTAGAATAAACTCTATTGTACTTTCTGCAAGCTGTATCACGAGGATTTCTGCCTGGGTCATCTCGAACAAGACATATCTGCAATTTAGTTCCTGGAGAATAATATTGATAGCCTGGAATATGAAGTTCAAAGAAAAGCTTCTTGATAATTATGTTAACTAATCCTTGACCTTCTTTCACTATCTGATGTTTATACGTGATTATTACTCTATGAAGTTCAGCACATGACTGATTTTCAAAGCTATAAAAGCGTATATATATACAAGGTGTCAAATAAGTAACGGAACAAGGCTGTAGCTTTTTAGGTACAGATTATTAGACCAAGGTCAAGGTCATTCCTTTAGTAACTTTCAACGCGGAATCCGATGGTGACCTTGGATTTGACCTTGAGATTGACCTTCAAGGTTATTTCAAGGTCAACTTTGTTTTTTTAAATGGGAACCCCTATTTTTGACAACGGCAATCGAAAGAGCGGAAAATTTTACGTCCAAAACGGTATTTTTAAATTTTTTTTCATGGCCTTGAGAAGGTCGATTTAAGGTCAGATGCTTGAAAAACTGCCTAAAAGAGTTTTTTTAATTTTTAAGATATCGAAAAATGACCTCTACAAAATTTGTTCAGAACAGAGTGGGCCACCCAATGCACCAACAACCTTTGACCTTTAACCTCATTTTGAAGGTCATTTCAAGGTCGAAGTGTTTTTTGTAATGGAAACCCCTCTTTTTGACCCCGGATTAGCACATAGCGCGAAATCCGTCGTTTGGATAAGGTATTATGTTGAGTTTCGATTGATCCACGACGTTCATCGCTAAGGTCATGTGAAATTTAGATCCAATATTATTCGCGAAACATTTACAAATTGTTTGAATAATAAAGTAACGGATTATCCAAACCGAAAGTCAAGTTGTTTTAAATGAGGAGCAAGCAGAGACATAGGTACAGTTTTTTTGCCGGATAAGTTTTTTCCACTCACTGCGTTTTGAATGTTTCTTTCTGATTTCGCGCTATATGCGAATCCGGGGTCAAAAATAGGGGTTTCCATTACAAAAAACACTTCGACCTTGAAATGAACTTCAAAATGAGGTTAAAGGTCAAAGGTTTTTGGTGCATTGGGTGGCCCACTCTGTTCTGAACAAATTTTGTAGAGGTCATTTTTCGATATCTTAAAAATTAAAAAAACGCTTTTAGGCAGTTTTTCAAGCATTTGACCTTAAATCGACCTTCTCAAGGCCATGAAATAAAATTTAAAAATACCGTTTTGGACGTGAAATTTTCCGCTCTTTCGATTGCCGTTGTCAAAAATAGGGGTTCCCATTTAAAAAAACAAAGTTGATCTTGAAATAACCTTGAAGGTCAATCTCAAGGTCAAATCCAAGGTCACCATCGGATTCCGCGTTGAAAGTTACTAAAGGAATGACCTTGACCTTGGTCTAATAATCTGTGCCTAAAAAGCTACAGCCTTGTTCCGTTACTTATTTGACACCTTGTATATTTTGGATCAGTTATTGTTGAGGATGGTCTCGTGAATGTGGATTTTAAAGAAGAAAATAACTAATTAACGGGTTGGCTCTAAAATTGGATTAAAGAATTTTTTGCTGAACAAAATGGAGAGTGCTAATAATAACATAGCTAAAGAAGAAACTGTAAAACTTTCCGTCGAAAATTTCGATATTATCGTATGGGAAAATAAACTACTAATCATAGGTATTTATTTCACGAATAATCTTATGACGTTAATTACTTATCCTAATAGTGTTAGATTTGAAAATGGAAATTTGGCCGAGATATAAGAATTTCAGCATCATATTGCCCTTCCCAATTGCTCACCAATTTCATATCGATGCGTTTTTTTTCATTTTGTTATCTCATTTTTCATCTATTTAAACATGTTACAGTTTCAATCAATATATTTCTTCAACCATGTACTCTGATCACATTTTAAAGTACGATGAATTTTCTTGAGATTTAAACCGTACTTTATTAATTGTTTTAGCGCTCTATAGTGGATCACGTAACGCTCTGTAACATCCAAAACCTTTTCAGTGGTTTTTTCTGTTTGGATTCTGGAGCTGATTTGTGCTCCAGACAAAAAGTAGATCTTTGTGTGCATACTGAATTTTCTGTGTAGTATAAATTCTGTTTAAGTATTTATCTAAACGGTGAATTATTGGAAACTGTTAGACTTATGGATCGACGAAAATTAATTTAGACACCAGCTTTTTAATTAAAATAGAAAGTACAAAATTATTTATTCTTAATATCTATTACAATAGTTGAATCTCTAAAGTTACTCTAAATACGTTGTGAGCTCTAGCGCCAAAGGAGAACACTGTTGGAATGCCGCGCTAGTTTCCGCGGCGGTTGAGCTTAGTGAAGGTGGCGAAGTATGCGTACGCGCACATGCGCACAAGAAGCTTAACACTCCTTCCCTTGAGTGCATATGCGCTCAATCACGAACAATTCAATTAGACCCGTTGGTTTCCGCGTCTGTAAATAATTAGAAATTATCTTGAGCATATACAATAGTTAAATATATTATCTCTAAGAGCTCTAAAAGAATCGAAAGGAAGAGGCTTTGTAAATATATCTGCTAGGTTTTCTTTAGATGGTATTCAAATCAATTAAACTTTTCCTTCAGTTACGCACTGCTTGATGTAATCTCCATGTACTTTAGATAATTTATTTTTAATTCCTGTTTTCTCTCTATTCTCTAAGTTAATGATAATTTCATCAATAGAATCATCAAAGTTCTTTAATTTATGATTTCCTTCTTTTTGTGTACAGCTGATAGAGGATTTATTATCGCATCTTATAATTATAGGATACATAGTTATTCCTAATATGTCTCTAAGAGCTTTATCTAACGAAATCATTTCCTGACATGCTTCGCTCATTGCGTAATATTCCGCATGACAGGTCGAGAGATTAATTACGCTTTGTTTGTGGCTTCTCCACATAATGGAGTCTCCGAATAATCGAGCAACCATTCCACTTGTTGAGGATGAGTCTGTATTGTCTCTAAAGCTTGCATCTGCATTTCTAAGTTTTCAGTAACACCTCTATACGTTAGTCCCAGATCAGAACTTCCTCTAAGATATCTCATGATCCTTTTTACATCAATCCAATCTTCTATAGTGGAATTCGATTGTTTTCTGGCTAATAAATTTACAGCAAATGCAATGTCAGGTCTTGTGACGCCATTATTTCTGTATGTAAATAAACAGGGCTCATTTATATCTCTTTGTAAGCCTAATTTTTCTACTTCTGTTGAGAACCTCTGATTCCATTTCTTAGGACTTATCTTCAATCCATATATAGCCTTATGTAGTTTACAAACTTTATTTTCTTTCGGGTGTTCATTTACTATTACTCCATCAGGTATCTCTATATATATTTCTTCCTCTAGTTCGCCGTTTAGGAATGCAATTTTCACATCCAACTGACAGACTTCAAGATCTAATTTATTGATTATGGCAAATGCAGCTCTAATTATAGCAAGTCTAGATACAGGTGCATAAGTTTCTCTAAGTTCGTACTCATTAGTATCTTTAAATCCTCTAACTACTAATCTAGCTTTGAAGGTTATTTTTCCATCTGAATCAATTTTTCGTTTGAGTACCCACCTGCCATCTATTATGTGTTGGCTTTATTGCCTTTCTGAGTTACCGGAGGTCTATCTACTACACTCCATACGTTGTTTTCATGCATGGACTCTAATTCATCGTTTATTGCCTTAGTCCAGCTCATTTTATCTTCTGTTTCCATAGCTTCTCTATAATTGGTTGGGTCTGAGTTTAGGGTAGCCATTAAACAAAAACCTTTTTCATCTTCTCCCAAGACTTCAATTTCGTTACATCGGGTCAAGAACGCGAAACTGTTATCTACTAAGTTAGCCTTTCCTTCAGCCATCGCTTTATAATCTCTTTTTATTTTACTAACGCGCTTAGGTTGTACTCTAGATTGGTTCTCTGTTTCTTTATTATTTTCTGATTTTCTTTTACTAGTTTTAATTTTCTTTGTATTGTTTTCTGTAGGTTCTAATTCAGTTAATTTATCTGGTTTTTCAGAACTATCCGTATCGAATACATCTATAGTTGTCTCTAGTGTATCGTTCTGGTATTCTTCGGAAGTAGAACTCGAATATTTATTATATTCTATAGTTATTTCATCATTTTTATCAATGTTTTTGTAAGTTAGCTTTCCTCTAAATTTTACGTGTTTAGTTAGAATTAATTTTCCGGATTGAGGGTGCCATAGTATAAATCCGTTGCTGGTTTGTCCTACTAAGATTCCTTTTATGGCCTTTTCTGATAATTTGGTTTCAGACAATGGTTTCTTTGCATAAGCTATGCATCCAAAGCGTCTGATCTTTTCTAAATAACTCTTCTTGTTAGGGGATATTATATTTAAAGGAGTTTTGTACTCTATGGACGAATTTGGAGTTCTGTTATACACATCTACAGCTACTTCCAGGGCTAAGTTCCATAACGATTTCGGTAATCCAGAATCTATCATTAGAGACATCATTTTTAAGTTTTTGTCATCTAAGTATATACTAAATCCGGCGTCGACAAATTTCCTAAGGGAAATTAGGTTTTCGGATATATCAGGGGCAGCTAGAACGTTAGATAGTCTAATGGTATGACCTTCTTTGTTTAAACTTTTAAGGTACAGATCTCCTTTTCCATCTATCTCGATATTAGCTGATTTATTTTTGTTCGCACTCTTAATATAGGTTCGTGAGCTTCTCTTAAAATTTCGCAGGATGAACGCTTTATTTATAATATGTTCCGTCGCTCCGGAATCTAGTAAGAAGGTTATCTTATTGTTTACTTTATCCATGTTATTCTTACCTTCAGTGTGTGCGACTGCAGCGTTCGCTAGTTTCTGTTTCTTTTTGTCTCCGCTTGGGTAATAAGTTCTGCTTGCGCCCCGTTCACCTACTCTGCCACTGTTACGACCTCTAGAGTTTCGATTTTTGTTATCTCTATCGTTTTCGCAATAACCTTTGCCTCTTTTGTTATTACTATTACCTCTATTGAAATTTCCCCTCTGTATGTACCTTTTTCTTTAGATTCTTTTAGCTGTCTATTATTATTTTTATTGGCAATATACCCTCCACCTCGGTGGGATCCATCACCACGAGGGCAGGTTCTGCCGGTGTGGTGCGCGAAGTCTCTGCATATGTAGCAGAACCACAACCCATACTGGATCAGCGGGCAAGAGTCCGAGATGTGATCAACATTGTGTCGATCACATCCTCTATGAGCACGAATGACGAGCTCTCGTGAGCTCGCACCCGTGCTTGCTCCTCTTCCTCCTTTTTAACACCGATAAGGTGCAGGGCGGCATGCACCATCCCTTCAACGGCTGGACCTAAGTCCAAGCCGATGAGGGCGGCTGCCGCTTGCTCGAACTACTCGAGCGTGATCTGCATCCTGTAATAATCCGGCGAATTAGTATCTTGAATAATTTTGGATATCGAAGGTGGGCGCCTGTTCGGCTGTCCAGGGCCTTCGTCGCCGGAGTCGAAGGTGGGGTCCTTGGCGTCGGTCTCCCAGGTCCTTCGTTCGCCGTGTCTCATGCATCCACGGTTGTCGCTTTCGGTGGTCTGCCTCTCTTCCTCTTCCCGATGATGGGAGGAGGGGCTCGAGTAATCTGTCGGTGTTGTGTAGTGTGTGTAGTTCGCGCGTACTTATGAGGTCTTCCTCGTGGGCGCTTCATCGTGTTAGTAGGAGGGATGTTTAGTGGAACCCGGCTGGGGGGACCACGACGAGTACGGCGAGGTGAGCTCGGAGTTGTCGCGTCGTCATTTCGGAGTGTATTGTCTGTAGTGTCGGCGCTCCCGTTTCCGTGTGTCAATGTATCGCTCGCATTGGGCGGGACGCTCATCGCCTCGGTTCCCTCGGTGGTAGGGGTCTCGTCGTCATCTCGTGTTCGAGATCCATCTTCCGGTGTATCGTCATCTCGTCCATAATAGGGTTTAAGGTCCTTAGCGTGTATTAGCTCCGTGACCTCCTCCTGTTGGTTGGCGAGGCGATACGAGTTGGCGCCGAGTACCTTCGTGACGATAAAGGGGCCTATGAACTTGGGTGCTAATTTCACGGAAATGCCCTGCGCCGCGCAGGACAGTACGCGATTCCTTTTCCACACCCAATCACCTTCTTTAAACCTGTGGTCCCTGTGCTTGGCGTTGTAGTACTTGGACTGCCTCAGGGACTCGTCCGAGGCGCTCTGGTGAGCTTGCTGAACGGCGGAACGGCTATTCTGCATGTGCTCGTTCCATTGCCCGATTCGAAGCAAACTCTCCTCTTGTGCGGCGAGCTCGTCCATCCGTTTCCGGAGGGTATTCGGAGCTCCCGGTTGTCTGCCGTAGTTGAGCATGGCAGGACTGACCCCGGTGGAACTATGGACGGCTGTGTTCAATGCGAACATGAGTTCGGGTAGCGCCCGGTCCCATTCCCTATGATTCCCCTGCAGATACGACGTTATCATCGTCTTCAAGGTACGGTTAACCCTTTCTGTAGGGTTAGTCTGCGGGGTATAGGTTGGGGTGAAGGTTCGTTTTACCCCCTGATCTCTTAGGTACCCGTCTACCAACTGATTGCGGAACTCGGTGCCATTGTCGGACAAGAAGATCATTGGTGTGCCGAAACGTAGGATTACCCGTTCCCGAAGTTCCTTCACTATCGTCTTGCCGTTAGCACTACGTATGAGTATACATTCGACCCATCGTGTGAATACGTCGATGAATACTAGGACGTATTCGTGCCTTCGAGGGCTCTTCGGAAAGGGTCCGGCGATGTCGCCTGCGACCACTTGCCAAGGCATAGACCATGTTCGGTCCTGCATGAGCCCGCGCGGCGGTCGCTGCTCGACCTTGCACTGTTGGCAGACCTGGCACTTTTGGACGTATCCCTTCACATCCGTGTACATTCCCGGCCAGTAATAGGACTGGGCGACGCGGGCGAAGGTCTTCTCGCGTCCCAAGTGTCCTGTCGTCTCTAGGTCATGATTTTCGAAAAACACCGCTTTGCGTTCTTCCGGGGGCACGACGAGTTTCCATTCGTCGCCATATCCGTCTCCTCCTTGATGATCGTAGCTCGGCTTTCGGTGATACATCACCCGGCCGACAACCTTCCAATTCGGGTATCTCTCTGGGTGGCTCTCGATGCGTCGGAATTGATCCGTGTACCAGGCGCTGTCCCTTGACTTCGGTTGGTCCATTGCGCCAACCTCTGCCTTCGTGGGCTCAAAAGCGCGTGATAAGGCGTCGAGCAACACATTGTCTGCCCCCTTTCGGTATTCGATCTCGAAAGTATGGCCTTGAAGTTGTAAGGCCCATCGGGCGAGACGTCCAAATGGGTTCTTCAGGTTGTATAGCCATTTCAGGCTATTGTGGTCAGTTACCACCCTGAACGGGTACGCTTCTATGTATGGGCGAAATTTTTGGATGGCCCACACGACCGCCAAGCACTCGCGCTCCGTAGCTGAGTAGTTTTGCTCAGCCGGATTAAGGACTCTGCTAGCGTACTCTATGATTCGGTCGCCGTCTCCTGCTTTTTGTATCAGGACGGCACCGATTCCTGTGGCGCTAGCATCTGTCTCCAACACGTACTGCCCATCGGGTTCCGGTAATCTCAGGCATGGTGCGGACATCATGAGTGCCTTAATTTTGGCAAAGGCTTGTTCCTGTTCCTCTCCCCACACATATTCGCTCTTTTTTTCTGTTAACCTCGTTAACGGTTGAGCGTGTAGGGCGAAGTCGGTCAAGAATCTGCGGTATCATGAAGCAACCCCCAGGAAGGTGCGCAGCTGTCACACGTTTCCTGGTCGTGGGTACTCCATGATAGAGCGCACCTTTTCAGGGTCTGGCCTGATCCCCTCGCGGTTGATCAACAGGCCCAGGTATTTGGCTTCAGACTTGCAGAAGACGCTTGTCTCTCGATTAATCGAGAGGCCAGCTTTGCACAACCTGTCCAATACGGTTTTTAGATGTCGTAGGTGATCCTCGAAACTGGGCGATACCACTATGATATCGTCCAAATAGGCGAAAGCGAATTCGCCTAGTTCGGGGCCGATCACGCTATCGATCAACCGCTGGAAGGTGGCGCCGGCGTACGAGAGACCGAACGGCATTCGTACGAACTGGTAATGTCCCAGTCCTGTTACGGTAAAGGCCGTAATTGGCCGAGATTCGGTCTTGAGTGGGATCTGGTGATACGCGCTGCTGAGGTCGAGCGTCAATATATAGCGTGCGTTTCGCAAACCCCTTAATATATCTTGCATAAACGGTAAGGGATACGCATTCGGCTCGGTGACTTTGTTGACCTTTCTGAAGTCAATACAAAATCTGTACGAACCGTCCTTCTTGCGTATCATAACCACTGGGCTCGACCAGCCACTGTCTGCTGGTTCGATTACCCCTTGGGTTAACATTTCCCTTACCAGTCTATGCATTTCCTGCTCGACCTTGTGCGATACCGGGTAGTAACGCTGTTTGATTGGCTTCGTATCACCGACCCGAATCTCGTGCTCGATGCCTGCCGCACATCCCAAGCCCGTCGGGGCTCGAGATAGGGCTTCGTCGATGGTCTTCTGCAGCATGGTCTGTTGTGTAGCCCTAACCTCGGCAAGTCCGATTGTGGCTAATCTCGGATCAGCCTCCAAGCTAGCTACTTCTAGCTCCATTTTGGCCTGTGATCTCTTGAACAGCAACGTGTTATCGTCGGGGTCAAGCACCGCTCTGAACAACCTGATGAAGTTCACTCCTAAAATACATTCCTCGACGAGGGTAGGGAGGATGGCTACATCAAATTTTGACTCATGAAGCAATGCGTCAAAATACTGGACAATGTTTTAAACACTCAGGAGAAAAGTTTCCGAACATAAGTGATGTCAAACAAAAAAAGATGTTTTCAATGATCTTCAAATTCGCACTCTATTCAAAGATGAAAACTTTGTCACAAAAATTTTTAAAAAACTTGAAGATAATTTATCGAGAAATCAGAAAAGTGAAGATTACGAAACTTTGGTTGTAGAACTTCATTGAAAAACTTCAAAAAGTTACGTTTTTAATAAATTCAAAATTGTATTTTTACGTTTGTAATCTTAATTTCGTTCCAGAGAAAACTTTAGAGACTACAGCAAAGAATAGGGAGAGTGGTTTCATCAAGGTATTGTGGGGACTCAACCGTCTCCGCTCCCTAACACCAGACGGCAGCAGCTCCCACGTCGTCGGAAGCAAACGCTCGGATCGCGAACTTTGCTCTCGCCGGGGGAGCCGAAATACATGACCGCAGCTACCGCACACTTGAACCACGCTGCCTATTTTTGCTCTCGTCACAACCCGGCCATGTTCATAGTTAGTTAATAAATATATTTTCTATCAAACCCGTTGTGCTCAATACCCGTCTTCCACATCCGCTCTAATCCTACAGTGGTGATCCTGCCAGGATTGAAGCGGTGCGCGTCCATCACCCGGCACGGTGTCGCGAATACCGGTGCGATCGAACAAAGGCTCGCGGCCGATTACGCGCGCTTACGCCCGGCAGCTTCGCGAGAGGGTGACCCTCGAGTCCAAGCGCGTCACCACTGACGCCTGTGGAAATCCATCTCAAGTAGTGCCAGTGAGATTGGAGAAGCAAGTTGCCGCGATGGAGGACGTGCAAATCGGCGTATTGCCGACAGGCGCAGGTGCTGACGGAAAAGTTACGCCACAGGAGCTGGCGGCCGAGCGCGACGCGCTCGTCCAGCTTCAGCAACAGGTGGCAGCAAACAATGCCAGCGCGGCGCGCTCGTGCAAACTTCCCCCGGTGTGGAAGGATTCCCCGGACGGCTGGATCCTGCACGCGGAGTCCATGTTTGCCTGTCACAACGTGACCTCGGACGAAATGTGCTACAACCTTGTCGTCGCCGCACTGGACGCCACCATGACGAAGGACCTCATAGATGTCCTCCAGAGGCCACCGACCGAAGGCAAGTACCAACACTTGAAGGCGCAGATAGTTGCGCAATTTGGTCAATCTGCCGAGCAGCGTTTACGCACGCTGCTCAACGACGTGCAAATCGAGGGTCGGAAGCCGTCGCACGTGCTGCACGAAATAAGGCGACTCGCCGGCACCAGCATCGATGAAGCTGCGCTAAGGGTCCGCTGGATCGACGTGCTGCCACCCGCGTCACAGAGCGTATTGCGCGTCATGCGACAGAGCACGCTCGATGATCTGGCCGAGACGGCGGATGAAATTCACAAGCTGACAACCACCTCCGTATCGGCAGTCGGCCAAGGTCATCGCGGCGTGTCTCCGAATCGTGCAGGAGCAACCAGCCCTTCCTTGGCGAAGGAGGTCGCCGAACTCCGCAAAACTATGGCGCAGGTGCTTACGGCTACTACGCTAGTTCTGCAAGCGGTCCAGTCGAGGCCCAACTCGCAGCGGTCCGGCCGGGGCCGCAGCCGCAGCCGTGGCTGAGGTAGCCGTTCACCACTACCCGGCGGCCTGTGCTATTATCACTTCCATTACGGCGCCGCAGCGGAGCACTGTCGTGATCCTTGCTCTTTCCAGTCACCGCAGGGAAACTAAACTCGCTGCCAAATCCAGGCAGCCCACGGCAGCGCTTCAGCCACAGAAAACCGCCTGCACGTCTTCGACAAGAATTCGGGGTTAACCTTCTTGGTTGACTCGGACTCCGTCGTTTCACTATTGCCCCGTTCGGCAATAACGACTCCAAGATCCCTCGCTAAGCAGGAGCTTAGCCTCACCGCAGCAAACATGTCGCCGATCGCCACCTACGGGTGCTCCGTGCTCGTGCTCAACTTGGACCTGCGTAGAGAGTTCGCCTGGCTGTTCATCATTGCGGACGTCCCCGACGCCATCATTGGAGCAGATCTCGTAGCCCACGCGGGCCTCCCGGTGGACCTCCAAGGCCTGCGCCTCGTCGACGCAAAAACGTCTCTCAGTGTCCAAGGCCGGACCTGTGCAGCCGTCGGTCACTCGGTAGCCATCCTCCACGACCCCGGTTCCGAGGTGAGGCACCACATCATCACGAGGGGACCCCCAGTTTTCGACCGCCCACATCCCTTGGTTGGTGACCGGCTCCGGGGAGCCAAACGCGCGGTCAAGGAGTTGGCGGACCGGGGCATCGTCCGAACTTCCTCGAGGCAGTGGGCCAGCCCCCTTCACCTAGTGGAGAAGAGCCCCGGCGTCTTTCGCATCACCGGAGATTATCGCAGCCTCAACGCCGTTATCGAGGCAGACCGCTACCCGCTGCCAATCATCGAAGACCTGCTGCACGACTGCTATGGCGGCGTCGTGTTTTCGATGATCGATCTCGAAAAGGCCTTTTACCAGGTCCCGATGGCGCAATAGGACATTGCCAAGACGGCTGTCACAACCCCCTTCGGCCTCATCGAGTTCGTCATAATGCCGCTCGGACTTCGTAACGCACCGCAGACACTGCAGCGTTTTCTCGACTCATTGTTCCGAGACCTGCCATTCGTCCGGTGGTACCTCGATGACGCCATATTTTTTTTCAAGGAACCACGAGGAGCACCTGTAGCATCTGCGCAAGGTTTTACAGATCCTGCACGAGTCAGGCCTCGCCGTCAACCTGAAGAAGTGCCAGATCGACCAGGAAGATGTCACCTTCCTCGGTCACCAGGTCTCACGGCAAGGTGAGACCTTACCTTGATGGGCCTCCGCCCCGAAAGGTCGACGTGATCGATCGCATCCCAAGGCCACAGACGTATCAGGCGCTGCGCAGCTTCCTGGGAACGGTGGACTACTACCGGCGCTGCATCGACAAGGCGACACACATCCAGGTGCCCTTAAACGATCGTATCCGTGGTGCTCCAAAACGAAAGAAAGCTAAGCTTCCCGAGTGGACGTCGACACACGAGGACGCTTTCCTTGCCTGCAAGGAAGCTCTTCGCAACGCAGCCACCAACTCGTTCCTGGCCCCAGACTTGCTGCTCACACTCTCGACAGACGCTTCTGACACGGCCCTCGGCGCTGTCCTGGAACAAATTATCGATGGAATACAAACGCCAGTAGGTTTCTTTTCCAGGAAACTCACAGACGCCGAGAGACTTTACAGCACGTACGACCGAGAACTTCTCGCAGCCTACGCAGCAGTCAAGTTTTTCCAGCGTTTTCTGGAGGGACGTATTTTCACGCTCAAGACGGACCACAAGCCGCTCATCTACGCGAGCAGTCAAGTTCCCGGCAAGGCCACCCCCGCCAGCAGAGGCACCTCGATTTCCTGCTTCGATTCAACGTCGCCTTCGATCACGTCAATGGGGAGGACAACATTGTGGCCGATACTTTGTCGCGTACGTACACGATCGGCATGCCTTCCGGCTTGTTGGCCCGTGACATCTCTGCAGCCCAGCTGAAGGACAACGAACTTCCGCATTTGTTGGACAAGGGTCTGTTCGGGTTACAGCAACTCGAGTTCGATGGTGTCATCCTCGCGTGCAACATCCGAGATGGCGTGGTCAAGCCATATCTGCCGCGCACGCTGCGCCGCAAGGCATTTGACGTCCTGCACTCGCCGGCTCACCCGAGATCTCGGGCCACAGCCCGACTACTGACGGCGAAGTTCATCTGGCCGCTCATTGGCAAGGATGCCAAGAAGTGGGCTCCAGTGTGTATCCCTTGCCAGCGATCCGCAGGCACAACCGTGCAGCGCTCAGCTCGTTCAGCGTGCCGGATAACAGATTCGAGCACGTGCACATAGACATCGTTACGCTGCCGCAAGTGAGGAATTTTCGCTACTGTCTGAAGATGATGGACCGCTTCAGCAGATGGCCAGTAGCCGTACCGCTCGCTGACATCACCGCCGAGACCGTCGCAGTAGTGTTCGTCAAGGAGTGGGTGGCGCTGTAGGGATGCCCGCTCACGATCACGTCGGACCAGGGCAAACAATTGATCGATTACAAAAAAATAATATTATTTAAGTCCTATCAATTATAATTTATCAATATTCTTTTTATACACATACTTTCATAACATAGAATTATAAAAATATTTATCACAATACATCAAACTTGTGCATTTCACAGATGTATTTAAGAAATTACCTTGACTACTGTGGAGCCACTCTAACACTTTTAGGGGTCAGACCATATATAGTAACTACACGTTTTTGGGGTCACTGAATCCGAATTTAGGGTCAGAATAATTCATTAGGCTAGAGTTTCCCATAATCTCAAACAAATTTTTTTTTGAAAATATATAACTATAATTTATTCATGTAAAACCGTTAACCGCTTGAAACGACAAGAAAATAACTCTATGTCATCTTTAACCTATAACTCTATAATAATATAACTCCCTAATTCCAAAACCCTAAAACCTCATAAGCCCTTTAATCTAAATAAAAAAAATTATTGCAAATTTTCACTGACATTCTTAATACGTTTGAACAGTGATTTAAATCTTCGTAACCTTATAAACTAATAATCTCATGACACCATATCCCTTAACCCCATTGCTCTCGAATCAAACAAAAAAAGTTTACGTCAAGTTATTTTTATCAATATAATTTTTAATTGACATTCAGGATACGTTCGAATAATAAAATAAAACGTAATGACTTCATAAGCCCGTGACATTATAACCCCATAACTGTATCACCATTCTGCCTTAAATTAAACAAAAACAGTCTATCTAGGGCTATTTGTATTATTAATACAAATTTCCATTGACATTCAATATACATTTTAACATTGAAGTAAAAGGTTAGAACCCCGTAACACTACTACAAAGGGGATTTCTAAAACTAAGTGTGACTGCATCTAGGACACTTCCTTGTGGTGTCGGTAGATAACGAAATGAGCCCCTTATCCGGCTGAGTTTCTGGATTGTGACCAGATGCCGTCGCGGAAGACATATGCAAGTGTGTTACGATGCAGAGGAATCTTGAAGCCTCAGTATCAGCGGTTGGTAAGATTGTGAAAGCGGACTCCTAGGTGACACCATCAAGTGACCATAGTTCCAGATTGGTTAGTGAGTTGATTAATGTGGAGTGTACTGCTAGAAGAAAACAACCTCAAAAGTTCGTGAAATCTCATGATTGTCAAGTAGATCATAATCAATTTTGTTATATTTGTTCAAATGTTGAAGTTAAATCTTTGCGGCAAACCATTGACGAGACTATTTGTAAATTATATGAAGAACTTTTTGATTTGCAAATAAATAAATATAACAGTTGGTTTCTTCTTCATCTGTTATTTACAATGATTGTAAGAAGATGTTGTTGGAATAGAAGGTGTAAACAACTAGAGATATCATAAAATTCTCCACTCCAACAGTTTGGAGATATCCTCGTACTTCAATAGAATGCTTCTTTTGCATCAATGACATTAAAGATTTTATCATAAAAACTAAGAGTAAAATTACATATAATTCTGTTCAGTAATAGCAGCCGTATCGTACCAAGAAACTGATTCTGATATTAAATGCAGTGAAAATACTATGGATTTTGAAAAATTGGAAACTTGAAGCGGCATTAACAACGACAACAGCAGTAGTGAATCATAGATAACAAGAAATCAAAAATTCCCTCGTTAATGTCGCAAACGGAGTTGAACAATCTTGTTAGAGATCTGGGCTTACCGAAAGATTGTTCTGAATTGTTGGCTTCATTGTAGAAAAATAAAAGAATCCTTTAGAACTTACAACGAAAATTTCGTTTATAATAAGTTTCGTTTATAATTGTGATTTTTAATTCCGAAATCATTTCATCAAAAATGAAAATTTAGCTTTAGTTTCAATTTAATTTAATTGCAATTGTTTTATAAGTATTTTAAAGGTTTGATGAATGTGATCCAATCAACTGGTTACCGAGCTTCACAATGGTAACTTTTTATCGACTCTTCAAAATTAAGTATTGTAATTGTTCTGCTGCATATTATGTTATAAGTGTTTTTACACTAATACCAATCGCTCACTCAAGCGTTGTAAATGATAAGTACGAAAGTATAGAAATACTTTTACAAAAACACTTAGGCAGATTTGTGAATCAATGAATCTCTCGTGGATTCATCAAAGAGTCTCATTCCTTTACATATAAAATTTGGTCTTATGAAACAATTCGCGAAAGAATTGGAAAAAACAGGGGAAAAGTTTAAATATTTATCTTCTAAAGTTCCTGAACTTTCTGATGACAAGTTGAAAGAAGGAGTTTCTGATAGACCACAGATTCGTAAAATGTTCAGAGGTAAAGATTTTTTAGAAAAATTAATAAACTTGAAAAAGTAGCTTGGTTGAGTTTTAAAGATGTGTGATACAACTTTATAGGTAATAACATGAGTCCAAAGTATCATCAGATTTTAGCCAAGATGGTTGAAGACTTCAGAAATTTGAGATATTTGATGAATGAGTATTACACTTATTGGACGCACATCTTGATAAATTTCAAGAGAATCTTGGAGATTTTAGTGAAGAGCAGGTGGAACGCTTTTATCAAGATATAAGAGTTATGGAAAATCGTTATCAGGGACGGTGGAATGTTAATATGATAGCTGACTTTTGTTACTATATAAAACTAGATATACCAAACAATTATTGGAAGTGAAAAGCATTACATAAATCGTTTGATCAAAAAAGAACTGGCTACAGTAGCAAAAAAAGAGTGATATATTATATGTTTATTCATTGTAGTAATTTGTTTTTTATTTTAGTCATTCGTTTTTTATTTTAGTCATCTCATAAAATATATTAAAATGGCTATATGGTGTACAAAATCCTATCGTGTAACCTTCCCGCGGTGTACATCGAGTAACGCTAATACCGACCGTTCTATCTCTGTTAAATGATATTATGGGTTTATAATCTTTGATTCCGCTGCTCATAAATATTCTAGATATCCGTGAAGAAATGGATTGAAAAAGAATGCCAAAAAATAAACAGGTTTCATTTGATATAAGGTTATAGGATTCGGGGGTTATGGGGTTATATTATTATAGGGCAATTTTTGGCTATTTCAAACAGTTTAAAACATCAAATCACCAATTTTGTTCAAAGTTGATAGACTTGTTACCTATACAGAGGTCAACATCTGTGCAGAGTTTTAGATCATAATATTGATAAGGGGCCGACTTATCAACTGTTGAAAAAATATTGGACTTTTTTTTATTAATTCGATTTTTCGGAGACTAATAAAGATATGGACATGATTCTTTTTTTAAAAGACGCGGAAAGAATTTTACTTTTAAAATGTAAATAGTAAAATACCAAATCATTTATTTATGCCATTGTTATTGTAACGGTCCTATCTATGAGCTATTTGTTAGATTACTGAATTACCGCAACCAGTCGAACGAATCTATCTGTTTATTCTAATCAGTACATTAAGCGGCGCCACCTTACTGTTTACTCGATTGTGTGTATTAGTACAAGAGTCGAATTTCATAATCAAAATAAAGAGCGTGACGTCACAAAGTAATAGATATAGAAAAAGATATAATGATCTTTGTTATTAAGAAAAATTACGCTAAAAATATAAATTATTAGAAAGATGTAAATAATTTATATGTAAAATGAATAAGTAAAGAACATGAGTAAGAATTGGTTTCATTGATAACAGCTGAATAATAACTGTTATTAATAAATAAACAATTAATAATTTATTTAAACAATAAGTTGTATATAGAACGAAAGCATTAATAATGATAGCTATATGGTTTATGAATCTTAGATAATTAATCTAATAATTGCGTTATAAGATTATAGAAAAAACCGTCACAAATATAAAAATTTATTATAATTCAAATGTTATTAACTAATTTAAATATTTCTTTTTAGAAAATACTTCTGAAATTAATCAACTATAAAGTTATATAAAAAGTTAATAATTTTCTATTGTAAAAGTTGTAATATTACGTTAATTGACTTTATTAGTTAATAACTTTTGACGACACTAATTGCTATAATTATATATTGTATTAAATCAACAAATAACGAATTCGGTAAAGTTCACATGTATTAAAAGGTCATTATTAATGTTTAGTTACTTGTAAATTAAGATAATTCATTTCTCAAAATACACGAATGTTTCTCGATTATTCGAAAACTTCTCGAAGAAAACGCTCCTGCGACAATAGGCGGAAAAATTTGTGTCTTATGGGACAATTCGCACCATAAGAAACTAGGGCATAGTCTGATTTTCCTTCAAACATGATACATATTCATTATATATTTGATTTATCAATTTGTTATTATTAGTAGAGTCTATTTGATTTATCTATTAATTTTCTCAACAAGTAGAGTAACTTTATTAGAAATAGATTCTTACTCATTAGCTAGATACGAGAGTTCGAATTATTATATATAGTGATACGAACATCACATTAAAACAGTTTTTTTCAAAGAATCGACGATATTTTTTTTTTAATATTTGCGCCATCGTATTCCTTGTCATTTTTTACATAAGAAACCATTGAGCAAATCAAGTGCCCGCTATTAGGATTAAGACAGCACTAAAATGAAACTAAAATGAAAGGCGCGCTAGCTGCTCGGCCGCTCGACCGTCCGCTACTCGTGCGGTTCCAACGTTGCTTGCTGCAATTGCCTTTAACGAATAAATAATTTCATATTCTATCAGTCTATATGTATTTATTTAAATAATATATAAATTAATTTATGAAATAAGTAATATAAATGAACTATTTTTTTTTACAATCTGATATAATATTGAAATTAAATATTTGCTCTCTGCGTTTGATCGGGCTTGAGACCGGTGCATATTTACGAAACGGCTGCATTAAAAATGTTTTTTTATCGCACCTACACAATAATACTCTTAATAAGTTATTTACAAGTAATTTATTCTAACCTATTTTCTACCATATATTTTTGAATATACGTCATTCTCACGTCCGATCAAACGCACAGAGCAAATGTTTCATTCAATGTTGTTTCAGATTGTACAAAACAATAGTTCCTATTGTTATATTACTTATATTACGTTATATTAAGTAAATAAGTCATTAAATTTAATTTAAATTTAATTACTTATTTAATTAACTAATATTAACTATATATTATTTAAATAAATACATATAGACTGATAGAGTATAAAATTATTTATTCGTTAAAGGAATTTGTCGCAAGCAACGTTGGAAGCGTACGAGTAGCGGACGGCCGAGCGACCGAGCGGCTAGCGCACGGGTCGTTTCATTTTAGTGCTGTCTTAATCCTAATAGCGGGCACTTGATTTTCTCAACAGTTTCTTATGTAAAAAATGATAAGAAACGCGATGGTGCAAAAATTAAAAAAAAATACCGTTTTTTGAGATATCGTCGATTTTTTGAAAAAATTGTTTATAACAATGGCATAAATAAATGATTTGATATTTTACTATTTAGATTTTAAAAGTGAAACTCTTTCCGCGTCTTTTAAAAAAAGAATCATGTCCATATCTTTATTAGTCTCCGAGAAATCGAATTAATAAAAGAAAGTCCAATATTTTTTCAACAGTTGATAAGTCGGCCCCTTATCAATATTTTGATCTGAAACCCTGCACACATGTTGACCTCTGTATAGATAACAAGTCTACCAACTTTGAACAGAATTGGCGATTTGATGTTTTAAACTGTTTGAAATAGCTAAGAATTGACCTATAGAGTTATGGTTAAAAGTAACATGCGGTTACTGTATTGTGGTTTGGAGGTTTATCGTTATATATTTAAAAAAAAGATTTTTTTGAGGTTATGTGAAACCCTAGCCCAATGGAGTTATTTTGATCCTCAATTCCGATTCAACAACCTCAAAAATATATAGTTAACCCCCATACTTAAAAATTTTTCTTTTGTGTAGCTGTATTATCAGCATATAGTGATTTTAAAATAACATTCAAGGTCAGGGAAAAAAATATTTTATCTTAAAGTAAAATTTTCCATGTTTTCAGGTTCTGCAGTCAAAATTTAACTTTTTGCATAATATGCATCTTTGATTTTGATATCACCTTGATTCAGACATGATGAAATCAAACAGACACTAGATTTAGATTAAGCAATTCTCAGTAGGTAAACAAGAGAGGCCTTAGCTGAGGGGGGTATCTGCTCACTGAGCTGGTTCCCTGAGCTGATGCCCGTGCATCTTCAGCTCAGCACTGTGAACTCATGTCCCCTCCTCTTACGGGCTTCGGCACTGTCGGCGCCCCCCCCCCATTACTGAGCTGATACCAGTTCGTTCTATGTTCGGCACTGTCGACTCACCTCCCTCCCTCCCTCCCCCTTTATTGAGCTGATGCCTGTGCGTCCTATGCTCCACACTTCCGGTTCATTGTGATTCCCCCCTCCCATACTAAGCTAACATGCTCTCTGAACCCATGCCTGTGCGTTCGCATGCTTTCCGTTCATCGTGTGTGTGTGTGTGTGTGTATGTGTGTGTGTGTGTGTGTGTGTGTGCTAAATTTTTTAGACGTAATAGGATAAATTTTTATAGAAAAAAAATGAAAGGACAGATCGGGGGATCGAACCCGTGTCCTCTAAATCCCCAGGCCGATGCTCTACAGCTAGAACCACTGCCACTAGTACTCCGATTTGTATACGACCCAGAAGCGCTAATATATAAAACTAATAATGCTATTATATATATTTATTATAATTAGTATAAAATAAATTTTTTTGCAGTTCAACGTGTTTATGCGTGTGTGTGCGAGTGTGTGTGTGTCTCATCTACCGAAGATGGTTTAATAAACAAAAGTGCAAGTATCTGTGAAGACCAAGATGAAAAAAATGCAACACACAATCCTGCTTATTTTCTTTTATTTGTAGTGTTCGTGGTTACAAGCTACTATAAACAGCACAGTATAAGAATTATCGAATCATTCATCAACCAGTATTCGAATAAAATAGATCGCTACTCTAAACTAAAGTTCTCTAGTCTTCCACAGGAAGATCCGGACGAAAAGAAGAATAAACAATCATCGACATGAAAACAAACTATTTCCAAATTTTCAAACAATACAAATGATTTTTCTGGACAAAAAGGCTATCAGCAGTTCAATAACGAAAAGAAGGACTAATAATCATATGTATACATATCATCATTATATACCACCTCAACTACAATAAATAAACAATTTTTTTTTTCATCTAAAGTCTATTTTGTATACAATTTTTTTTATTGATAAAAATACAAAATTTATTATAAAAAAGATGAACTGTTGCTGCTGTTGCTACTGCTGCTTGTGTGGTCGTCAGAGTCAGCGAAGAATTTCACTGTTTTGTTTTTAGATGGTTTAATAAAAAATAAAAGAATATTTTTTTTGTATCAAATGAAAAATATTTTTTATTCATAAAAATATATCTTATTCTACATATTCTTAAAAAATACACGTTATTCTACAAATTATCTACTTAAAAAAAAACAAAATCACTAAAGAAATCCTTCAACGACTTTATCGCACTCTTCCCAATCCATCTAACAACCATCGATGTAAAACTTTTTCATTAATAAACATTTTGACGTGCACATGGCGTTACGTATTTGCCGTTATAATTAGGGCAGATAGTAACTGATTTTAATTTTTCGAAAGGTGAATGGCTCCAATCATTCAAATCGAAAACTTTGAGGTAATATTGTTCTAACCACTCTTTTTTCAGATCTCCGGAAACGAAAATTTTTGTGGCATCTTTGAGTGTATCTGTGCTGATGAGTTTATGCTCTTCGTATTTAAAATCGCCAGAGTTCTATGTTAATCCATAATAGTAGAATTCTAACCAGAGATTCTCTCGCTTAAATTTCTTCTTTAGTCTTCGTCATGGAAAGGCAAGTTTGAACAAGCCCACAAGTGGTTCTTCGTTGTAGTTAAGTAGAAGTATCGCTAACTCTTTCACAGCATAAGTTTTGCCAGGCATCATGAAGCCTTGCATATCCACTATGTACTCTATTGCTATAGAAAGTTACTACTGAGCAACTTAAGGAAAGAGTCAATTCTTTAATATCCTTCTCCCTTCTCCTAAATATGTTTCTTCACATCTCCATTTATCGGATTCTACTGAACTATGCGATCGTGTAGAATAAGACAATACGTTGTAGTTTCTTCGGGAATATTTTCTCTGGTTTTGAGCTCCAAGTGCACATCTACTGGAGCAGTTTATAATGATTCGTTTTATTTCAAACAGTCAATTACTTTGCGTGGCATGTAATTTTTATATTCATTTTTTATTTTGAGAATTGGTTCGGCATCTTAACCGTAGAATACGTTTTGAAAATTGGCATAAATATGGTACAATATTGCGTGCTGGTTTTTACTGAAATCAATGTTGAGTTTGCCATGTGGATAGTACTGAGAGTTAAGGTACAGTTTTACATTTTTGATACAATAATTAAATATGCTAGCGTTAGAGTTTGGTTCTTTTTTTCGAGTGATTTGTGTTTGCAAACAGTGCTGGATATTCGTACAGTTCCCAACTACGAAAATTCCTTGAAATACTTCGTTCGCTTTTTAGAAAGTCGAGTAGATGTATTATTTATTTTATTTGAATTCGATGCAGTTACATAGAGCATAAGCTATTCGAGACGTGATAGATCAATCTTGAATTCTTCGTAAGCTTCAACGTCGTTGACGGTCTTCATTGTTTGGTAAACAGTATTTTACATTGGTATTCAGTCTTATTAATTCATGTTTCATATTCACTAGCATTTTGCGATAGTCCTGAGCGAATCCAAGTATGAAGCTCAGGATATGAAAAAATCAAACTCCCCATTTGTATTAGTTATTTTACGGTCCTCTTGTTCTATATTTATCAATCCCGCATTTTCGTCAATCAATCTTTGACTTGGAGTGAGAGATAAGAAGTTTTTCATAATTGTTGTGAGACCAACGTTCTTACATTTATCTATTCAGCGTTCAGCTCATACCTAATTTCGTCAAGCATGTGACAAATGGACTCATTTATATAATTAGTATTCGTTAACAAAATGTTATTGTTGCTACATAATCGTACACAAATGTGTAACGAGGTGTGAGATGGTAAAAGACACAAGTCTCGATGTTGAATTGATATACGAATCTCGTCACTATTATTGAACGATGAATTGGTGTAAAGTTGATGAGCGTGGATCTCGTAGGAATTTGTCTTTTTAGGAATTTGTATGCTTTGACGTGTTGAAGCTTTCGCTTTCTAATGACGATTGATGACTGGAGTTCGCCGTATTGATGTTTTCAATTTCAGTCGACAACTGATGGTAGGTTTGCATTTTTCAGTGCTTATATAGCCCCTACCATTCTTTAATTCCTAAACAATTCCCATCATAGGCTTTTGAGGTGTAATCTGATGGTTATGACTTCACTACAAAAATTAATTAAATTTCGGTCTTGATCGACGATGCGTAATTGTAAATATTCTACAGACTTTTTCGTAACTGGAAGATAAATCACCTGAGAAGAAATTTCAATAATTTTTTATCCAGGTGGTATGGCTGGAAAAAATTTGTGAATATCGTGACAGTGTATCCGTTCAAGTAAGCGTCAGCGGTTATGTTACACTGGACTCTTACAGTGTTCATCTTGAGAATACTAACCGGAAGATCAGAGTTGTGAGAAACGTTTGCCTCTAATGTACATTGTGAAAAACCCAACAATCGTTCAATAGAATTCTGCGTACGAAAATCGATAGGTTCAGAACACTTGATTGTACATTGCAAGGTGTTGTTGTTTGGTTTCACACTTAATGTTATCTTATTATTATCAGTACGGAGACGCTGTACAGCTCTTCGAAGAAATTTATCTGTGTCATCGACAATTTGATTTGCGACGAAAAATTTATTATTATATACGTCAATATTAGGTATCGAGTCTAACGTTAGGAACTCGAGTACGCCCAACTTGTAATGTTTATGCTGTGATAGTTTAATTGGTGGGAAATAGTGCGCTTCCAACAGTGAAGAATTACCTGAGAGAGTCAGAGTTAATGAATTCTCCATGACTTTCCGAACATGACTACCAATATTTTCACGTTGCCTTTACTTTTATACCCTCGCACAAAAACTGTAAACAAAGATGACTGCATACGTGAGAATTAAAATCTTGATATCTTTTCGTATTATATTTGATCTCGATATTACCAATACAATCGATACACCATTAAATCAATAGATGGTCTAAGATCTCTAAAACTATCAAAATATTTAACATTTTTTCCGATTTTCTGATAAGCCATCTAGTACATCTCTGTTCCTTCAACGTCATCAAGATTGACTATAGATGATTCGTGATAATATGGTCTAGAAGTCCTAGGTAAGGCATTTCTCATAAAGACTCCGCGAAAATTTGGTATATTCAAAATTTTTGCATACTTTATTAAGTGAGTGTTTGTGTAGGCTCTATTCGGTACATTTATTTCGAACTTCTTTTTTTCAAATTTGATCCCAGATAAAGTTTGAGATAAAGTCCATAGCTTTTTTATAAGGTTTGAGATGCAAGCTTTTTCCCGGAGTAATGGCCTCCATCGAATTGCTGTTTTGCAGACTTTGCATCTTTCACAGCTTTTGCGATACCCGCGGCGCCGCCAGCCGGAGCACCAGTTGCACTCAAGCCTGCAAACTATGGTATAAGAAAGAGCAAAGCTCCACCCATCATAGTTGATATTGGCCGAATTAGTGGAACGTTGATGTTTGCTTTACCATCAGCTTTTTAACGGTTGTACGAGCTTTATTCAAAGCAGAACCGATGACTTTAACAGCATCACGCTTTTCAAATTAACTAACGTTTTAGTTTTCTTGCATCCATTCGGCTTGGTTCTTTTTCTCCACTTGAGGCTTATACCAAACTTTGATTTTAATTTCATGGCGTTAGATATAGCGTAAGCAGCTGCTTTCTCACCAAAACTAGAATCCTTAGCAAAGACTTTTGATCGCTTTTTCAGCTAAAATTTTGTCTGCGATATTTCTAGCCTGGATATTTTCTCGATTTTTCAAGTACGCTATATCATGTTGCTTGCAAGCTGCGTCGAGAGGATTGATTCTTGGATCGCCACGAGCTAAACATGTCTGTAACTTAGTTCCTGGTCCGTAATATTAATAGCTTGGAATATGAAGCTTAAATGGAAGTTTATTGATTATATCGTTCACCAATCCTCGTCCTTTCTTTGCTCTTTGACGTTTGCATCATCACTCGATCAAGTCCAACATACGACTAACGTTTGAAACTATAAAAACCGGTATATATATATATATAGCCATGTGGTTAGTTATCGTTCGAACTCTGTCTCGTGAGTATGAATTTCAAGAAACAAACAGTGAAACTTTCCGTAGAAAATTTTAACGTCATCGTGCGGGAAGATAAGCAACCAAAACGTCACGGGAATTTACTGCCAAATAGCATCAGAGCTATTTTTGTGGTCCGTCCAACTGTGACAAGACCAACAGTATTTTGGCATATCATCATTCAATCAAGTCCAACACACGACAAACGTTTGAAACTTTAAAAACAGCAGTATATATATATAGCCATGTGGCTAGTTATCGTTCGAAGTTTCTCTCGTGAGTATGAATTTCAAAGAACAAACTGTAAAACTTCCTGTAGAAAATTTTGACGTCATTGTGCGGGAGGATAAGCAACGAAAGCGTCACGGAGATTTACTGCCAAATAGCATCAGAGCTACAGTCTTTTGACGTTTATCGCTCATCCCAATGGTGTTAGATTTAAAAATGTTAATGGGTACTCGAAATCTCTCAATCAACCAAAGTATAAAATTTAATAAGTGAAAAGGAAATTCTTCCGGAAGCTCTCGATACAATTAAAAAGCCGAGATTTCTAAATAAAAAAAATAAAAATATGAAGTCAATTATTCTTCTGGTAACATCAATAAGTATGACACCGTTTAGTCTAGTAGCGAAAATACCGATACTACTGTCACGTACAACACTACACAGATTTATATCAGTTTATCCGAGCTGAACGAGGATGAGCATTAAACTGGCGACAAGTACACGAATGCATTGGATAAAAGTGATTCGAATTGTGTGGACTTGATTTATGGATTACGTAAAGAATGAAATGGATCATACACGCTTGGTAAATCTACGATGATTTTTGACAAAGATAACGTAGACGTCGATGGTTTCAAGTATCCATAAACACAGGGTATAATGGAGTTACTGGTTGCAAAGCAACCTGATCAAAGTTTAATCACTTTCAATGATCTTAAGAGCTACAAAGAAATCTTGGAGATATCTATTATTCATAGGAATAAAATTAACCCAAACGAGGCTATACGAGCGCACAATAGTAACAAATTCAATAATATAATTGGTCTGTTGTTAATTTGACTAGAAAGACAAAAGGAGGCGAGGAGCTACAGACTAGTACGTCTTTGCCTATCTACAAGGTTGCACGAAACAATACTTATATCAATTATGTATACTGGGATGACCCGAATGAGCTCGTTGATCATCTTCGATTATTAGTAGCTGAACAATCAACTGGTAACAATAATCATATCAATGAAATTCATTCAATAATCGAAGAATTACGTGGGAGTGGATATAATATACTGAGAATATACCTATCGTTTGAGCATTATCAAAATGAACGTCGACATATTCGGACGTAAATTTAAAGAGCAAGTAGTCAACGGGCTTTGCGGTCCGCCCGGTATTGAGTTCAAGCTCACCAGTGAGTTCCATTACGATCTAGAAAATAAAAGATTGGAAAATCTTGCTCCTCCGAGGCAGGCTAAAGACGCTATAAATTGGGAAACTGCGGAAAACATCGTTCAGATCTACGGCAATGAAATCTACGACAGACGTGATCGCACGATTAAGGAGTGATCTTGAAGATTTGGATGCAATTATCAAAGTGGAATTACCACGAATAAAGTCAAATGTTGAAAATTTAGAAAACAGTCGATGATATGGAAGCGATGGTGGTGGAAGAGTTGCACAAACCAACGAGACGTAATTATTCAAGACGAAAGTACGACGTTCGAGGTATTGATGAGATGTGGCAAGCTGATCTGGTCGATATGCAGGCCTACTCTAGGAAAAATCGCGGCTACAATTGGCTTCTCACGATGAAGATATTCTACTTCACGTTGGAAAAAATTACATTTCTTTTTATTTAATCTCAAATTTGCTTGCCGAATCCTTGAAAAAACAGTCCTAAGGTTGTCTATCATGTCATCAAATGATTTAGCCATAACCATGACATCATCTAGATAGATTAAGCAAATGTCATCAAGAATATCTCGAAGAATTTTCTCCATTAGTCGCTCGAAAGTAGCGGGAGCATTGCACAATCCGAAAGCCATAACAATAAATTGCCATAAACCGTTACCAATTGAAAAAGTAGTTTTTTCTCTATCTTCTTCACGGATTTTTACCTGCCAATAACCGCTTTTTAAGTCTAAAGTGGAAAACCAAGAATTTCCAGCCAGTTTGTCTAGAGTGTGATCTATTCTAGGTAAAGGATAAGAATCTTTAACTGTTTTTGAATTTAATTTACGAAAATCAACGCAAAATCTCCACGCGCCATCTTTTTTCTTTTTTAACACTATCGGAGAACACCAAGAACTGGAAGATTCTTCAATAACACCTTAGTCTCGCATGTCTGAAATCATTTTATTGACTTCAGCTTTCAGATGAAATGGTATAGGACGAACCGATTGTTTAATAGGAACTGAATCTGTTAATTGAATTGTTTGCTCAATAAGGTTACATTTACCTGTTACATCGTTATCTTCAAAAATATCTTGAAAATCAGTAAGAAGTTGTGAAAATTTATTCTTTTGAGAAAAATTCAACTCTTTTGAATTTTTCTCAAGTAAATCTTGTAGTTGAGCAGGAAATTCAGTACTTAATTGTATAATTCTAGAACAAATTTTTTGGTTAACGTTAGTCCTAACAGAGTTTGGAACATCAGAAAAAATGTCATTAATAGAATCTGCAATTCCGGAGTTATTCAAAAAATCGCAGCCAAGTATACAATCATCGATTATATCGACAACAAAAACTATCATACGAACAGAATATTTACCTAAACAAATCTGAACAATAGTCTTAAATTTAATAGGAACACTTTCACCTGGAGGGTATTTCAAAGAATCCTGAATGAGAGGAATGCAAAGGCAATTTTTCAAATTGTAGGAAGGAATTAATCGGAAAAACAAAAGCTTTTCTTTTCATTCAAGGATCTTTTTCGAGCGTCACTTTATTTAGCAATAATTAATTTGCCAACGTTTCGGGTGTATTATTGACACCCCTTATCAAGGCAATTAAAATTAAATACAGTACGCTTGCACGATCATAATCCAAAATTTGCAGAGAGTGAGAGTGAGTCTCCAACTCGCATGCGATTCAAATCATATTTTTACTGTTGTTATTTCTAACTAGTAGCAAGTTGGTTGACTGGCTCCCGTCCCCTCCTGCTCTCCGACTATTGAATTTGAACATTTCGATATCACCGCGCGCATCTGAATACGCTTGCGCGCCGAACGAATAATCGAATTGAAACGGATCAATCACCCCGTTACAATTTCAACACTTCGGAAAATTGAACCCGCGCCCCTCGTGCGTTCACGCGACTACGCTATGTCGCTCGAACCGTAGCTATTCTTTCAGAGAGTACTAGTTACTATGCGCGTTGCGTGTTCTTAATATCTATTATCTCTGATAGATATTCATATTCTGTAATATAATTAAATCTATAAAAATTGGTAAAGATTATTCAAAAAATGTAATTTCTGGTTACGTATAAATAATTGGAATTTGTTATGAAAATCAGACAGACTTTTTTATCAATTAACGAAATGGCAATTCTACATTTATGATAATCGGAGACAAACATATAATTACTTTTAAAACAAAAATGATTACAGTGCCGCTCACGCACTTTTACTCCCCCACGGGCAAAATCAGTCTAACTTCAAAGTTATATATCTCTGGTAGAAATTAACGTACAGAGACGTGCGTCGGTGCGTTTGAAAGGTCTTTCGGAGAGCTTTTAAATGATATGACTCACGGTTGCCATCGATTGTTTTTTTAAATTTTGCAACAATTATGAAATTTTTTTATTATTTTTGACAATTAGCCAATGTTGGAAAAAAAATCGTACGAAAATTTGAAGTACACCATTTTTTAGCTATTACCAAGCCCTATCTGAATCACTCTGTGACAGGGCTGATAGCGATGCTCGCTAACCCTGTGTGCGGCACTCTCCTCGCACGGATGTAGCGGCCGAGCGTGGCTATGGTTGACATGGCATTCACGCGCTCGTGTCGTTGCAGGGCCTGGAGAGGGGAGAGCGCGACTAGCGGAGAAGACGGTGCGAGAAGAAGCGAGAGCGCGAAGAGCGTGAGAGAGAGCGAGAGAGGAAGAAGAATAGGCGAGAACGCGGAAAGCGCGGCTCGTGCCGCGAGAATTATGAGAGCGGGAGAAATTGAGGACAGTTGGAGAGTGACCGTACGTTAAGGAGGTCACGGCGCGAGAGAAGTCTGAGACGACGCGCCAGGAGAGAGGAACCCCAAGACGAGAAAAGTCTTCGTGTGGCAGATCTCCGGCTGCTGTTCGAGCAGCCCTTCAGCGATCATCATCAGGCGATCGAGAAGCCGATCCCGGCCGCTAGCTGCCAACCAGCCGCCGCCGGTGATCCAGCGAGCCCCGCTGCCAGCCGGACTGCGATTTCGCCGTCGTCGGCTTTCCACCAGCGAGCCGCGGGAGGAGCCACCCGGTGGGTTTGTCCCCTCACTATTTTGCGGATATCTCTCTCTCGCGTGCCAGCTCTCGCCCGGTACAACGCCGCGAATTGAGTTGTCGCGATTATTAGTTGAGCGAATCCGCTCCTAATCATTGTATATTTGTCGCGTACAATAGTTGAGCGATCACGCTCCTAATCGCCGTTTGTTGTCGCGTTTTGAGGATTGAGCGAGCGCGCTCACCATTTCGCTTGTAAGAAACCGTAGCTGTAACTTTTATTGGCGTAAATAAAAGGGATCGCCTCTTTGTACTTATTTCGATTCTGTCAGTTCACCTTCCCCGTCATCGCGGTAGGTTTGCTCCTGTGGAAGTCAGCGCCGGCTTCCTTCACCGGAAAAGGACCCTTAAATAACTCGCAGGGGGCATAGCAGTGGCGCACTTCGCTATGTTCCGAGGATAAATTCCCCCCCTTTGCATGGCATCCCTTGTGTTCTTTCGGCGGGAAAATCTTTCGTATCGCTTTGTTTGACGGGAGGTGAAGGTGATCGCGAGTGCGGTTAGGAAAATCGCGTTTTCATTGTGTCAGAGGCAGTGCGGTATTTTGGTCGACTTGTGCGTTTTCGGCGAGTTCGCTGAGTTGCGGGTAAGTACCGGTGAGACGCTGAGAGATGCCAGAATTGTATTTTGAAATTAAAATTTCTTTGTTGCGATGTCGTCAACACGCTAGGCTCGAGTTACGCCAGAGTTCGAACGTTCCAAGAAGGGCAACAGCGAGAGTCGCTTTGTTTACATTCCAGGGCGTATGCTATAAAAGCGGGGGGCGCGGACACCGTAAATCGGAGTGCGCGAGCCCGCAGGATGCGTGGATTCCGCAACAGGCCGCGGGTGGGCCAGCAGCCGCTGAGGCAGGCGGTAGCGCGGGTGTTAACCAAGCTGCGAGACGCGGCGAGGATAAGGGCCCAGTGCGCTGCTATAAATGCCAGCGGCTTGGTCACTATGCCAACAAGTGTACGTTGGGGGCGCGAGCCTCGCGAAGGTGCCAAGGTTGCGGTTCGGATAGTGGAACCCTTGAAATATGCCCAGAATGCCGAGGATGGATCAGGGCAATGGGAAACTCCAACGCGGGCTCCGCGCGCCCAGCGGGCCCCGCGTAGAGTCGCATGATAGGGCACTTCATCCGGGTGAGATCGCGTTTAATAGATTGTTAGAGGGCGGACTCGCGGAGTACCGCAGACTGACTGAAACACGTCGATCAGAGCATCCGGGAGGTGAAGACGCGAGCGGCGCGCGGCCAAGTACTCCAGAATATCGCGAGTACACAGAACGCGAAACGGAGAGTGTAAGGAAGACGTTCGATTGGACTGGGTTTAATGAGCAGTGGCTGAGGATGCGTGAGACCGAGTCGACGCGCGAGAATGAGAGACAGGCTGCGCAAACGCTGAATGCAGACCGAGGGAATATCCAAGGGTGTCCGAGGGATGGGCGCGGGTCAATCGGGAAGGATTAGACGGGAGCGCCAGTATCGGACGATGGTATTCGAAACTCGGGGGAAACCGTGGAAACCACGCGGTCTTTGAGCAGTCCGGGAGTAGTTGCGAAGCGCGTACTACAGGCCCCGGAGCAGGCTCAGGCCGCGAAACCGGGTCAGCACGACATGAGACGAGAGGTAGACGACCCTGGCAGTGTAGACGAGACGTCGTCGCGATCTGCCACCTCGTCGAACGAATTCATGGTGCTGAGCGGTACGGTTGCGGTAAAAGCATCTTTGCCGGGAGCGTTAGGCGGACCAGGGCGTGAACCGATGCGTAAGGAATCGGTGGGAAACGCGGATACTGGAGCCAGCGAGGAAGTCTCGCGTTTATGCGTGCGCGTGTGCATGAGTGAACCGAAGGCGGACGCCGTGGAAAACCGCGCGCTTTTGGTAGTGCACATCGCGGGGAGACCGTATAGTGCGCTTTACGATTCTGGTGCGATGCTGACCATCGTAGGATCGCGCGTACGAAGAGAGTTTGTGGACCACATAGAGCCGTGCGATGTGGCATTGTTTGGTTTCGCGGGAGCAAAAGCGAAAATTATAGAGAAACTTCGTCTTAGAATTGAAATTGACGGAGTAGTACGCGAGGTAGAAACGCGAGTCGTGGACGCGCCAATGCAGTACGATATGATAGTCGGGATGGACATCATCGAGAGCTTCGGTATTGGTACGGAGCATGCGGAAAGGCGTTGGCATATAAGGAATGGCCCGTGGCACTCGTTTGCAGAGTTGAAACGCGAGAGGGTGGAATTTCCGAGCGACTCGGGATTCACGCGTGCTCGCGTCAGGGCCGAGGTCGCTGGACTTTCTGAGTTGCGACCTTTGCAGCGCGAGGTGATAGAGCAGCTAGTGCGGCGGATTGTACCCGAGAAATCGCCGGCATGCACGCATTTAATTCGGCACGAAATAGACGTGCAGGGTGCGCGGCCGGTGAAGACCCCTTTGAGGCGATACTCGCCGCAGGTAATGGACTTCATGCGCTGCGAAACGAAAAGGTGGTTAGAATCCGGGTTGATTCGAAGGTCGACTAGCGATTGGAGCAGCGCGCCGGTGATCGTGAAGAAGCAGGACGGGACAAATCGAATGTGTATCGATTTGAGACCGGTGAATAAAGCGACAAGGGCAGACGCATACCCGATGCCGAGTATCGATGCGATCCTTGATCGTTTGCGAGGGGCGCGATTTATTTCGAAGATCGATTTGAAAAATGCATATCTACAGGTACCGTTGAGCGAGGAAAGCAAGAAGTATACGGCATTTGCGGTTCCAGGGATGGGCCTGTTTGAATGCAATTATATGATCTTCGAGTTGATAAACGCGCCGGCAACATTCATGCGTCTGATGGATGCGCTATTCGGTCCGGAATTTGAGCCGTTTGTATTTAAATATCTCGACGACGTGATAGTCGTGACCGAGACTTTTAGCGATCATCTGGTGTGGCTCGGGCGGGCATTGGAAAGACTGGTTAACGCGGGACTCGAGGTAAACGTAGGGAAATGTGAATTCGGATGCTCGGAGGTGACATTTTTGGGATACCGTCTGGATAGCCAGGGGCTGCGACCTGACGTAGACCGGATTCAGCCGGTAGTTGAGTTTCCTCAGCCCAGAAATATCAAACAACTGCGACGCTTCCTCGGCATGTGCGGATGGTATGCGCGATTTATTGAGCACGAGAGCGAAATGAAGGTGCCGCTAACGAAGCTCACGCGCAAAAGCGAACGCTGGCATTGGGGATCGGAGCAGGCCGAAGCATTTGAAAAACTGAAGAAGGCGCTAACGGAAGCGCCAGTGCTGGCGAGGCCCGACTTTGCGAAAACGTTCTATATCCATTGCGATGCGTCGTCATATGCGCTGGGAGCGTGTTTAATGCAGAAGGACGCGGACGGTTTCGAGCACCCCATCTGCTACGCGAGCAGGATGCTCAACACGCATGAGCGAAATTACTCGGTATCAGAACTGGAGTGCGCGGCAGTAATAATGGGTATAAAGAAATTCTGCCCGTACGTTGAGGGAACGCATTTCGTGGTTGTTACTGATCACACAGCGCTCTCGTGGCTGCGGAATAAGAAAGAGCCCGCAGGTAGACTCGCGAGATGGATTCTAGAGCTTCAGCAATACGATTTTGAGATCGTGTATAGGAAGGGTCGCCTACATCATACGCCGGACGCGTTATCGCGCGCGTATGAGAACGGCGAGGAGGTAGCGTCATTCGCAACCATTACGGACCCAGACTACTTACAGCGCATGAGAGATGTTCTTGCGAGACCGGATAAATTCCGAAATTGGCGAGTAGAGGACGGAATGTTGTATAGATTCTCTTCCGATAAACTACTCGATCCAGTCACAAATCGCGAACAATGTTGGCGCTTAGTAGTACCGCTAGAGCATAGGGCTCGAGTGATGCGAGACGCACACTGCGAGCCATCGGCAGGACATTTCGGTAGGGATAAAACGTATGATAGGGTTGCGAGGGAGTACTCCTGGCATGGGATGTATCACGATATCACGGAGTTCGTGGGTTCGTGTGAGGAATGCCAGAAGTACAAGATCGAACAGAAGCTACCGATGGGATTGATGAGCAGACGTGTAGTCGAACGACCATGGCTAGTGGTAGCGGCGGATGTAATCGAACTGCCAAGAAGTAAGAATAGGTTTAAGTATCTAGTCGTATTTCAGGACTTATTTACGAAATACGTGGAGTTTAAACCTCTCGTGTCGGCTACATGGAAAGCTCTTGCGCAAGCTCTTGAGGAACTGATTTTATTTAGATGGGAGGTTCCGAGCTACTTAGTCACGGACAATGGAAAGAATTTCTGTGGAAACGAATTTCGAGCGACGTTGGACGAGTACAAAATCGAACAGGTACTCTGTCCGCCATACCATCAGCAGGCGAACTTCGCCGAACGAGCGATTAAGACGCTGAAGCTGATGGTGGCGATTTTCGTGGATCAGGACCACAGAAATTGGGATAAATATTTGCATGAATTCAGACAAGCAATGAACACAACAATCCAGGCGAGTACGAAAGTCTCGCCGGCGTTCCTAAACTTCGGGCGTGAGCCGCAGCAAGCTAAGAGTCTGCGACGCGAAGTGGAAGCGCGAGCGCCGATCATCCGCTCGTCAATCAAAGATTGGAGCGAGCGAATGGCGAGGCTCGACGCGCTGCGCGACTTGGTTATCAAGCATATTGAGGAAGCGCAGACACGGCAGAAGAAGCATTATGATAGGAAACGGCGTGAAGCGGAATTTTCGGTCGGGGACTTGGTTTTGAGACGCGCGCATACGTTATCAAGTGCGAGCGCGGGGAGAAATGCTAAGTTAGATCCGAAGTTCATAGGCCCGTATAAAATTTTACGTGTGGTTTCACCAGGAGTGTATATTTTAACCACGGACAATAAGAAACAGGTACCAATGGTTCACGTGTCCGAACTTAAGAGGTACATACCTCCGCGTAAAGCGGGTAGGAACAGCCGGAAGTAGATGTTACTGTGTGGAGTGATTGTTGTGTGTGAGTGTAATTAGCTGGAGACAGGACTATTGACGACGGGACTATCATGGCGATACGAAACAATAGTCATGCGTTTCCGGAATTATTTGCTAATTTTATATAGAATTTTATTACAGAGGACACAGCGATGCATACGCTGGAAGGTGTGGCGCCGGAATCAGTGGAAGTGGCTCGGCCAGAGATCGCGTTGGTAGACGCGGATAGAACCGCGAGTGAGGATACGTCGAGGCGAAGTGAGGGCAAAGTCGCCGAACTCCTTCCCGACACGGGGACCGAGGTGGAGGTCGTCGCGGATGCGCGAATCGCGGTGGGGCAGTCGAGCACGGACAGAGCTGTCCGTGTGCCAGGTCGTAGTGCCGCTGTTGCTGCTGCCGCCGCGGCCGCCGATGCGAGGGCGAGAGACGCGGAGCGCGCGCTGGATCCCCGTATCAATATGAGTGTCGCGAGTCGATTTCGCCGTTGGTTATCGCAGAGGTCCGACGCGGAGTCCCAACTCGGGAACGGCGAGATGAGCTGCGCGGACGATTCGGGTCGGTGGTGGACGAGCTCATAACGCCGCGAGACCTGCTGCCGCAGCGTCCCCTGCGATTCGAGGTAGCGGAGACCTCGTCCACATCTGATCGCCAGGATTCGGGGGCCCGGATGCCGCCGAGTACGGCAGCTCGCGCTGGCTCGAGCGGGGCGCCGCCGCCGGAGTACCTGCAGGAGCTCCGGAAGGAGGAAGCGGCGGAACGCTATGGTACCTCCAAAAAGAGACGTCGCAATAAGAAGACCCCGGGTTTCTAACCGGGTTAAAATTTTTTTCCACCCATTCAATAATACTACATAACAAGTATCGTAAATTACATAAAAAGAAAAATCTTTTTTTTTTCGACCTTGAAAAATAATTTAAACCGAAAAAAAAAATTTTTCGAAAAACCAAAAAAAAAATTATTGCAGTATTCTACGTGAAAAAACAAACATTTTTTCTCCTATAAATTTTTTTCGATTGTTACAATTTGACCGAGATAAAAAATGTTGAAAAAAACTGTCACTTCCAGGAAAAAATGCCCGTGCGCGCGTCATATTTGACGAAAATAAATTTTTGATGAAAGATTCAGATAGGGCTTGGTAATAGCTAAAAAATGGTGTACTTCAAATTTTGGTACGATTTTTTTTCCAAAATTGGCTAATTGTCAAAAATAATAAAAAAATTTCAGAATTTTCAATTTTGCATAATTGTTGCAAAATTTAAAAAAACAATCGATGGCAACCGTGAGTCATATCATTTGAAAGCTCTCCGAAAGACCTTTCAAACGCACCCACGCGCGTCTCTGTACGTTAATTTCTACCAGAGATATAAAACTTTGAAGTTAGACTGATTTTGCCCGTGGGGGGGTAAAAGTGCGTGAGCGGCACTGTATGTCAGTCTTTTATTTCAACGTAGTACATATAACTTAATTAAAAAAATACCAAATTGGATAGGAAAAAAGAAAAAAAACATCAGACAAAGTTTTTAATAGTTTTTGTGATTTAGCTCTAAAAAGAGCTGTTTTATGAAAATTGAATAAATTTTTTCATATTGCAACGATAGTCGATTCGATCAATCGATACGTCTGCGATTCGGTAGTACTCGTGATGCTAGAGCGAACGTCTAAGAGAGGGGGTGCGCGAGAGTTTAATTTTCAGTTAAGCTTCAGCTGTTGTTCGGGAAACCGCCAAAACTTCCTCAATCGTGTTTCGCCGTTCGCCAAAATAGAAAATTTATTGGTTTTGATTCGTGCGTGAGTAATAGCTAAGTGCGATAAAAGCAGCAGCAAATCATAGCATCAACGAAACAGCTGCATTGTACAGCAATAGTTGATTTGGTAGCGAGGAGAACCAGCGCAGCCTTTCCAGGGTGAAGAATTCGTTTATCAGCAACAATTATGGCTGATCACCGTAATTGCACCGTAGGGTAGGTTCACCTCCCTCTTTTGGCGTGACAAAATACTTGCGAAAGTATTTTGTCAATCGCCACCGTTTGTACATTCGTGCCGAGCGTTAGATTTCGCAGCATAATTTTGAATTCTCTCTCTCTCTCTCTCTCTCTCTTTCTCTCTTTTCCCGTATAATAGTAACAAGTTGTTAATCCTATCCGCGTGCATAAGTCTTTCGGCCCAACGAAGACTGTAGTTTTTTTGTTATAAACACCTTGATTTTATTAGCCGCATTACGTTAATTCGTTCTCTTTAATTTAATGTATCTGTCACCGGTTATTTTTTCAAACTGATTTCATCTAGAGATAATTGGAAATGAACATTAGTCTCCGTACACCTGAAAGTAAGCTAGAGTCACAAATCAGGTGACTTAAAGTGAGTTCAACTCTGTTGGAAAAGGAGACATTGGAATGAAAGTATCAAACGTAAAGGCGAATACACGTATACTCATACATGATTAACGTAGCAGCGGTTAGCTCTGCATTGTGGGAGATTGTTCTTAATTAAACCCAATTTGCATCAGCTAATTCACCCCGTTACAATATATAATTCGTTTATTTATTAAACAAATATTTTGTCATACGATGCGATTTAGCGCACTAAAAAGTACTGTTTTTATATTTTTATTGAACGAAAATAATGATTGAATAGATGTGCGATCATCTTGAAAAAATGGTCCTCAAAAAAGGCCGTTCAAGTCGTTGCAGCTATACCACCCATGGCCTGTCCGTTGATTTTTACGACTGGCCTGCTGTGTGAAAAGCCGTTGAACTGACATTTTCGTCTTGTCTGCTGTGTGAAAATAAAAGCGCACGCACGACTAAGAACACATATTAATATACCCATCCCAAGCTGCTTCACACAAATCCCCTTTGACTTAGTTACTCCCACTACTAATTATATTCGACTTATGCATGCGACCAAATCAGTGCTCTTCCATAATCCCCACCCTAGACTGGTGGACCAATGATCGACGCGCGCTCCAATTTGGTGAAAATGAATAAAATATCCCTCAGTTCACCTCATTCCATCAGTATGCTTTTTGAGCGTTGGAACTACGAATATAAGATAGTTTTTATAAATTTTTCTATTTTTATAAATAAAAAGAAATTTATTTTTTCATTTTGTTAGTTGCACTATTTTATTAAACTACCTTACACTAGTAACACACATACACACACACGCGCGCGTACACGCACACACACACGTTCCACTACAAAAAAAATCCATCATATATTAATTATAATAAATATTAGGTTGGTGCGTATGAAATGTCGGATTCTCTTTACATGCGGACGTTTATCTCCCTGTTTTCGTTATACTTTTGTCTTTGGCATAACCTCATTCATAGTCGTATTGTCCATTGCTAGAGACTCATTTCAGCAAAATAGGTTTTCTCGAAAGTCTTCCCTTTTGTTATTTCTTTTGAGTTTATTGCCGATATGAATTCTGCCGACATTCGCGTCATTTTCTTATATGAGTACAAACTTGGTAATAGTGCAGCGTTGGTTCGAAAAATTTCGGACTGGCGATTTTTCACTGCAAAATGAGCCGCGCGGAAGACCTAAAACGTCTGTGAAGAATGATGACCTGAAGGCTCTAGTGGAAGCGGATCCAGCCGTATCCACGAGGGAACTTGCTATCAGGATGAAAGTTGACCATACAACGATATTGAGACACCTTTCTGAGATTGGCAAGGTTAAGAAGATGGACAAGTGGGTACCGCACGCACTGACAGAGCGAAATAAGCTGGATCGGTTAAACGTATGCTCATCATTGCTAACCCGATTTCACCGAGAGCCATTTTTCGATCGGATCATTACGTGTGACGAAAAATGGGTTCTTTATGACAATAGAAAGAGGTGTGCTCGGTGGCTTAACAAGGATGAGGTTTGTGCCCATACTCCAAGACCATCGCTTCATCCACGGAAGATTTTGTTCACAGTTTGGTGGCACGCGGCTGGGGTAATCCATTATTCGTTCCTTGGACCTGGGGAGACAATTACGGACGAAAAGTACTGCCAGTACATTCATGAGATGCACGATAAGTTAAAAATTGTACGCCCATCGCTTGTGAATCGGCATGGCCCGCTACTGCTCCATGACAACGCTCGGCCGCATACATCGCACAAAACAATTGCGAAACTGAACGAACTGAAATATGAAGTTTTGCAGCATCCACCATATTCACCGGATCTCTCGCCGACCGATTTTCATTTTTTCAAGCATTTAGAGCTGTTTTTAAGGGGCAAACACTATGAAAATGAAGACAGTCTAAAAAACTCGATATCAGAGTTTATTAATTCTAAAGACCAAAATTTTTTTAAGACAGGCATCTACGCTTCAAAATCTCGTTGGGAGAAGTGTATTGAAGCGAATGGAGCATACTTTGATTGAATAAACAGCTTTTGAAGAAAGATATGCAGTACATATATACAATCACTTAAGAATCCGACATTTCATACGCACCAACCTAATATATATAATATTTTATATAATTAGTATATTTGTTTTATTTATTATAATAATATATATAATATTTATTATAACTAGTCTATGATAAAAAAAATTAAAAAATAAATTCATTATACGAGGAGTGTTGAAAAAATAAGGTGATTTTATGGTTTTCTCAAAAAAAGTTTTTACAAAGTTCCGGAAAATTTTTGCGTATTGCCACTCGCTAACGACGTATAAAACCTTGACATATGATCGAACTTGGCGTGCTTTTTTGGGTGTTGACTCTTCTGGGGTTTTCCATTCTGAAAGAATTTCATGGCATGAACCAACCGATATGCTAACATCTTTTGCAACTTCTCTGATGGTGATTTGACGATTTTTTAACACAATTTCTTTTACTGCTTCAACGTTTCTATCTGTTGTTGATATTCTGGGACGTCTAGGGCGAGCTTCATCTTCGACTAGACTCATACCACTTATACACATTTTTCTTACTCAGAATAGACTCACTAATCTTAGAATTTACACTACATCCTTGTGTAATGTCACCTCTTCGTTGTGCATTATCATTTCTATTTCGGTAGAGTTTTTGTCTACTATGTACTTTTTATCTAATACGACAGATTCCCCTGTACCCTCGTTTTTTATATTTTCCTTTGTCGTTGATTCAATAGCTGTCTTTGCTTAATATTTGCTAGTTGTTTCATTTAAAGGCACTCTTTAATTATTTATTTCCAAGTATTCTTTGTCCAGCCTTAGTGTATGTTCACTGTCTGGGGCTACATGGAAGTTGAATGGTTCATTGGCAATACGTAATTGTGTTGAGCCTAAAGTTGTTATAGTGTCTTCTGTAATTCCTGATGGGTGTTTCTTATGAGGGTTCCAGTATTTCCATGAAACACTGCTGTTTTTTATAATGTTCAATTGTTTTCCACTATCTACAAGTAGACATAGTGAAGTGAATTAATGCAAATATATTGATTTCGATAATTAGCTTTTATTATAAAGTTTATACTGAGCTGTCAAAATAACGACTATTCAGAAAACAATTATAACACACACTTTTATACGATCGTAATAAAAGAAACATGCTGCGGCAACTTCAGCTTCGAACGAAGAATTCGCATTCGAATATAGAATTCAGTTCGTCAAGCTCGCCACACCACCCCCCTGCGGAGTAAGAAGGTTCAGGGTTGAAAACGATCTGGAAATCGCACTCTTCTTCCAGATCGTGTGGTAACCACTTTTTCTGATGCTGGCGGTGAAAATGTAGGCTTCGGTGGCGATATAAAAACTGTTGGTAACGTTGAATCAGCTATATTTGTCGGTGGAGGTTCTTGATCGTTCAAAATAAAGGCAGGCTTCACTCTGTCAATTGTAACAGTGATTGGCTTGTTGTAGATCTTAAGAGTCATTGTTTTATCGTTACGTTCAAAAACTTCGTAAGGGCCTCTATATGGTTGTTGAAGAGATCGTAGTTCTGGTCCTTCACGTAAAAGAACATGTGTGCAGTGTTAGAGATCTTTGAACACAAATATGCCAGGTTTCGAGTGTCTAGAAGTTGGTACAGGTCGGAGACGAGCCACGTGCTCACGAATTGCAGCAAGAAAAGTTGGAATATCTTCGGAATTAGGGACGCTGGATGAAAACATCTCGCCTGGGAGACGCAAGGGTTCCCCAAACACAAATTCGGCAGATGAAGCTCCAATATCTGGCTTGAACGCAGAACGAATGCCAAGGAGGACAAGTGGAAGAGCATCAACCCAATTGATATCAGCATGAGCCATGATAGCAGCCTTGAGGGGTCGATGAAGACATTCAACGAGCCCGTTGGCTGGAGGATGCCAACTGGTGGTATGCTTATGCTTGATGCCGAAATAGTTGTCAAAAACATGAAATAAAAATGAAGTAAACTGTGAACCTCTATCTGATGTAATAATTTCAGGACAACCAAAACGAGAAATCCAACAGTTAAGGAATGCTTGAGCGACGGTTTCCACAGTGATGTTCTCAAGAGGGTAAACTTCCGGCCATCGAGTAAAACGATCGACGACTGTCAGGCAGTACCGAAGAGAACGAACAGAAGGCAAAGGACCAATGATATCGACATGCACATGCGAAAAACGATGAGCTGGAAGGTTAAAAGTGCCAATAGATGACTTCACATGACGTGAGATCTTAGAGCGTTGAAAATCTAAGCAAGCTCGAGCCCAATTGTGACAATCCTTACGCATGGAAGGCCAAACAAAACGATCGCTAATAAGTTTAAAGGTCAAATTGGGACCTGGATGACTAAGGCTGTGGAGCTGTTCGAAAACTTGACGACGAAATGGAGCAGAGAGAGAAGGTCTTGCTCTACCTGTAGAAACGTCACAATATATTAGTGTTTGACACCCAGGAACTTCGATCTTTTTAAGTTCGAGAGACGTAGGTTGGTTTAGAAAAGTCTTGATTTCTTCATCCATTTCTTGAGATCTTGCCAGCACCTCGTAATCCAAAGGTTTGGAAATTGCCTCAACGCGAGAAAGTGTGTCTGCAACAATGTTGCTTGCGCCGCTAATATGCTGAATATCTGTGATGAATTCAGAAATAAATACGACCTGATTACGTTGTACAGGAGGTAATTTATCATGTTTTTGTTCAAAAACATAAATTAGAGGCTTGTGATCAGTGAAAATGGTGAAGTGATGACCTTCAAGAAAATGACGAAAATGTTGAACTGATTCGTAGATAGCAAGGAGTTCCCGATAATACGCTGGTAACTCTACTTGTTTAGCAGTCAATTTTTTTGAAAAAAATGCGAGGGGCTGCCAAAAACCATTAACAAATTGATGAAGACCTCCGCCAATAGCAAAACCCGAAACGTCAGTAAATAAAGCAAGAGGTACGTCAATTCGAGGATGGACTAAAAGAGTGGCCCAAGAAAGACAATCTTTACAAGCTTGAAAATCTTCTTTAAGTTTTTGAGTCCACGTTACTTTTTGTTTGCCTTTGAGAATGGGGTTACTAATGGCATCATGGAGAGGAGCTTCAAACTCTGATGCATGAGGAATAAATCGTCGATAGAAATCCATCATTCCGAGAAAACGTCGTAAGTCCTGCGCAGTTTCCGGTAAAGAAAAATTTTGAATTGCCGTGATGCGCTCTTCAGGAGCTTAAATACCATCAGAAGATACAATATATCCGAGAAAATTTAGTTTTGGCACACCAAAGATGCATTTTGATGCGTTAACCACAATTCCGTAATGAGAAAGACGTTCAAAAATAATTTTGAGATGTTGTTTATGCTCATCAACAGAATGAGAGAAAACCAAAATATCGTCAATGTATACGAAGCAAAAATCTAAACCGGACAAAACTTCATCCATGAAACGTTGGAACGTTTGACTAGCATTACGTAAACCAAATGTCATGAAAGGGAATTCAAAAAGTCCGAAAGGTGTAGAAATAGCAGTTTTGCAAATATCGTCTTTAAAAACAGGAATTTGATTGTAAGCTTTTACGAGGTCTATTTTTGAAAAAAAAATATTGCCGGCTAAATTGCACGTGAAATCATGTATATGCCGAACCGGATATCGATCTGGAATAGTGCGACGATTAAGAAGACGATAATCACCGCAAGGCCTCCAGTCCGACTCGCCTTTCGGAGCTAAGTGCAACGGCGACGACCAGCAACTCGATGAGGGACGAGCTGTGCCAGCTTCGATCATATCGTTGAATTGCTGCTTGGCGATCTTGAGTTTATCTAAACGTCGAAACGTACTGGAGACTGGAGGACCTGGAGAAGTGCGAATATAATGAACAGTTTCGTGCTTTATGTCACGATGTTTACCGCAAGGACGAGTCAAATCAGGAAATTTAGCGAGTATGTGCGAAAATTCAGGTGAAGAAGATAAATCAACCGTCTTGACACTAAGCTGAAAAACGTTCCTTACTTGAGCATCTATTTTTAAATTAGTAGTACCATCGACAAGAAGCTTCATACGACAATCAGGTAGCAAATGGAAGTGCGACAGAAAATCGGACCCGATGATTGGCACATCAACGTCAGCGATGACAAACTTCCATTTAAATTCCCTACGCAAACGAAAATTGAGATTGAGCGGGAGGAAACCGTACGTCTTAATTTTACTACCGTTTGCTGCAATCAAGTCAAAATTAGAGGCTGAAAAACGCTCACGACGAAAACGACGAGGATAACAACAAATATCAGAGCCAGTGTCAATAAGAAAGCTTCGTTTGGAGATCTGATCCGTCACAAAGAGACGGCTTCCCGGAGACAAACAGTTCGACGCCGTCCTTACGAACTGCCGTCGGCGTTTCCCGATTTCCAACTGCACGGGCTGATGCACTTCTTAGCCTTGTCATGGAACTTGTGATGGTACCAGCAGAGTCGTAAAGAATCAGAGCCTGAGTCTTGCCTAGAGTGGCTGCGTTGACGTCGTCCACGATTGTTGCTGCGATTCTCATTTCTGTAAGAATCGCGCGTCGAAAGCTCTGCAACTTGTTTGCTCAGAGACTCGATGGCGCAAATCAGCGCGCTATGCGACGACTCTTGCTCGACAGAAGTTGATGAAGATGCAGCTCTGACGGATAGAGGAGTTGCCGGTGATACCTCGATAATTTTGTCAGCGATTTCGGATTGATTATCGAGGGTCAAAGCAGGTTGGGCAGTTATTTGGGCAGTGATGATCGCCTGGACGTGAGATGGAAGGCGCTGGAGCCAGAATTGACGCAATAGGTTATCCGGAATAATCGTTGTGCCAATGAGCGTGCGAAGATAGCGAAAGAACTGCGAGGGTTTGCGGTCGCCGAGTTCCTCCTCACTGATAATAGAAACAATTGCTAATGTGATTAACATAGCTTGGAACTCACAACGGATAACTATTAATACCAAAACAAAAAACGGACTCAAAGAGGGAAAAAGAAACGAAACTTACATTCAAACAAAAACAGATACAAACAACATAAATTTCATTAATAAATGTGTGTATTGCACATACAAACAATTAATTGGTAAAAAACATATACATTTCATAAAAGAAGAAAACAAAGAAGATCACAAAGAACCAAATACAGATAAAGTAAGATATAAACCCATAGAAACAGTATTTAAACAAATAGATGACATTGCAGACAATAATAGTATGCAAATAGAAACAAGTAAACCAAAAAATACACCAGGAAAACCGATTCTACAAACAAATAATATTCGAATGACCTATGGAGACATCAATTATCTTGGAAACAATAAAGCATTATTATACTTTTATAGAGGTATCAGAGGATATCAAACTTTCACTAATTCATTGTACTCACTTGAACAACAACCTAAATATAAAGATTTGATAGTCTTAGATGACATAGTATTCACAGCAACATGTAAATGTGATTCACATAGACAACATACTGAAATGTTCCCTCACTATAGAGTCACGTGTGCTACAGGACTTACTTGTCCTGTTAGACTAAATACATACGAAAGAATATCATATGCAAGAAAAATGAAAGCATCAATGACGACAATCGTAACGGCCAGACAAATGTTAATCAGATATTGGAGATAGCAGAACAAAATCGAAGATAATTGGTGAAGTAAGCTTTTATAGGAAGCATTCTTGCTACCAATATTAAGCCATACTTCATCTGTGAAATATTATAATCTATTACAAACCGACTCTTAGATTTAAGTTTTTTGTTTTTTTTTTTTTATTTTTTTATTTTTTTCTTAATTTTCTTTGTTTTTTTTAATTTTTTTTCTTAATTTTCTTTAAGTGTTTAGTAGTTTTAAAATACCAGACCAGCGAACAGGTTTATCCTCTGCCGGGTTACAAATTTGTAATTGTAAAATTGTATAATTATTACTACTTGTTGTAATATTTTGTACTATACTCTGGTTAATAATAATAATAATAATAATAATGATCAGACGCTTCACACGCTGCTCTTCTGAAGCAGACAAACGCTGAATGAGTTTACTGCGCAAATATGTGTATGGAGTCTCGTTAGGAGGATTGCTTATGATATCCTCGACTTCCACAGCAACGCGCATCTCCAATTGCGAAATAACATAATGAAATTTCGTTACTTCATTATTGATGTTTGAGATGAAAAATTGGGAATCCGCTTGCGCAAACCACAAGCTTGGTCGATCGGACCAAAATGGCGGTAGCTTGATAGCAACCCGATGAACTGCTGGCGCAGGGATGAGGTTAGCCTGGGTGAGCGCACCGCTTGCTGTGAGGCCTGCTGAAAGCGCTCCATTCTGCTGCTGCTGTTGTTGCTGCTGCTGTTGGGCGAGTTGCTGAACGAGCCGCTCGTTGTCGGCACGAAGTTGATCGAGTTGCGCACGAATGTTGGCTGCTTCAACCTCGTCATCACGTGGGAATACTATTCTTCTTTTTTTGTAGTATTTATTTATTTATTTTTTTTTTGTAGTCGGGGTCACCAATGAAGTGAATTAATGCAAATATATTGATTTCGATAATTAGCTTTTATTATAAAGTTTATACCGAGCTGTCAAAATAACGACTATTCAGAAAACAATTATAACACACACTTTTATACGATCGTAATAAAAGAAACATGCTGCGGCAACTTCAGCTTCGAACGAAGAATTCGCATTCGAATATAGAATTCAGTTCGTCAAGCTCGCCATAATAGTTTCTTGTTTGAGTTAGATTTAACCGTTTCTATGTATTTAAGAAAGTTTTTTAGTTTCAGTACGTATATCTTTGTATTAACATTTGTATTCTGGTGATCATTTTTAGTATTATCTTTAACTGTATTTGTGCGTTGCATGATCTCTTCTATTTTTTTCGACTGGTCTTCTGATTTTCTGTCTGTTTTTTATGTATGTTGTATTTTCTGTTGTGGGAGTATGGGTGTTTCGGCTTGGAACGTCTTTATGTTTTACTCATTTCTTAGGCATTCCTTTTTAAGTAAGCTGTACCGTTTTCCGAGTTTAATCTATTTTTGTGGCATTGTTCAGTTTTATGACCGATCTTTTTGCAGGTTTGGAAAATATTGAATTCTGTTGCTATTTTCTGAGTTTATCGCAATTTTATATATTATATCCTGTTTCTTGAATTCTTCTCATACAATATGTGTTGTTAGTGATTGATAATTTTTCAGTGCTTGTAGTTTCTTACATTCTTTTAGGGTGTGTCCTATATTTTTGCAGTAGACACAGGATTTTTTTAGTAATCGCTGCTTGAGTTATTGTTGTACCCTTTGTTGTAGCTGTTGTTGTATATCTTATTGTAGTTGTTTTGGTTTAGCGGAGTTTGTTGTGTATTCGTGATTAATTTGTAGAGTTTTGCTGTGTATCCAGATTGATCGTAAAATTGACACATATAATTTTGTTTGGCTTTTTGTTCAGCGATAAAAATTCGTACTTCTTCACAGTCTCGTTCTTCATGTTCTGATTATTCGCATCGGTATTGGTTGTACAGTATTTGATTAAGTGTCCTTTTTTGTTACATCTTCAGCAGAATACTTCTAGGCATTCTTGCGTCCTATGTCCTTCTCCACATAATTCATATTTGATTTGTGTAATTGCTGTCTTATTTTTGCACCTGATTGGTTCATATCTAGTCTCTCCGCATTTCCAGCTAATGTATGGATATTTTTCTACTTCATGCCCTAAGTCTTGACAGTATTGGCAGTAGATGTCCCTCTTTTTGATGAATGAGCAAGCACTTATTGACTGACCCCGTTCGCTGCAGAATTTGTATATTAAATTTATTTTAATTATGGGATTTCTGTAATTATATGAGAAGTTATCTGCTCTTTTGCAGTAAACACATGCGGCAATATGACAGAATAGTGCTTTATGTTGATAGTAGTTGCAGATTTGACATATTAGAATTTTCTTTGGCTCTTTTGTTTTCCTTTCATAATTTCCGTACTCTTCATATGTTTTTTGGGTGAATTTCCTCCTATTTATGTCGGTTTCAATTTCTATCGCTTTTTTTTGATATTTTTGCAGTGTTTTTTCATTCTCTAATTCGTATCTTAATTCAATTCTAAGTCCCTTCTTGAAACTTTTTGTTGCGACAGCTTCTAATTCTATATTAAAAATTCTTTTCATTATTTTGTCTGTATTTTTAATTTGTATATATCTTTTATTTTTATTACCTTTTTACATATTCTGTTGATGTAGTGAATTATTGATTTGTCGACTGCTTGTATTATTCTGCGTATTTCAGCGCTTAATTCGTATATTTTCTCTTTGCTTAGATATATGCTTCTGATGGCATTTATTAAATCTTCTATGATTTGTGCGCTACTGTTTCCTAGAGCATGTTCTGCTTCTCCTGTCATTCTAATTTTCAAAAGTTGTACTAAGTTACCCTCATTTTGGTCTTCTACTAAATTCTTTAATTTTCGGAGTTTCCTTATATATGTTACGGTTGGCATATTTTTACTGTCGAATTCCGGAGCGTTATTTGCTACGTTCTTTAATGCTAATTCCATTGGTCGTGGGCTTGCCATTTTTGTTGGATTTGTATTATATTTTGTAATATCTTGTGTTTTTTTATTTTGTTTATGTACTGTCTTAAAGTCTTTAGTAATTGGATGTGTTTATATAATTCACTCGTAAGTGTTTCGTGATATTAAGTGTTATGTGTCTATTTCCTGATTTTGTTGTTCACTTTTCTTTCTTTTGTCGTTGTTGAATGTGGTTACCTTGCTTGTATTATCTGAGTATGTTATAGTGTTATCCGTGTTGAATCATATGTCTTTTGATGTTCCTAGAATTAAGCTTTGTTAGCCTAGGAAACCTCCAATATTTGAGTATCTGTCCTATTTTTCCGAGTCAAATATGTCAAATATTTGGTTTATTAATGAATATCTACTTGATTGTTTGTATCTTGCTTTATCTGTTCGTTTCTTTGTTATATCAACTGATAGGTTAGCTACTGTTGTAGTTTACTTTATCTTTCCTGTTTTTTTCCTTCACCTGTAGGTTCGTCCTCAGTCTTGATTTGTTCCGTGGGTGATCTATGAAGTTTGTTGCTTTTCTTTAAGGCTAGCTCGTCCAGTTCTTTTTCTAAAAAATCTTCTAGTTTTGAGTCTCTGTTTACCTGTGATCGTGTAAGCTTCTTTTTATCGGATAGTGTATTTTGAAAAGTCGCAAGTTATTTGAACTTGTAAAATAGTAAAAGTTTTTTTTTTCAATTTTCTACTGGAACCAATTGTTATGTTTCGTCCATAGACTATAAATAGTAAATGAACGGAACGTTCCAATATGTTCGTTTGTGGTTAATTAGGGCTCACGAACAAGTATATGTATATATATATATACACGAGGGCGGTCCGATAAGTACTTAGCCTACAAAAGAAAAACGAAAATTTTGGAAAAGTGGCGTTTTATTTTTCAACATAGTGTCCTTTTAGTTCGATACACTTGGCCCAGTGATGCTCCAACTTCTTCAACCCGTCTGAAAAATACGTTTCCTCGAGGTCTGAAAAGTAGGCTTCCGTGGCAGCGATTACCTCCTCATTCGACTCAAATTTCTGCCCGGCCAGTGACTTTTTCAAGTTTGGAAACAAAAAGAAGTCGCACGGGGCTAAATCTGGAGAATACAGTGGATGGGGCAGCAGTTCGTAGCCTAATTCGACCAATTTGGCCATGCCGACGGCGAAGGTGTGAGCCGGTGCGTTGTCATGGGGGAAGAGCACTTTTTTCTTCGCCAAAAAGGGCCGTTTTTCTGCAATTCGACGTCCAATCGGCTCAATAATTCGGCATAGTACAACCCTGTGACCGTTTTGTACCTCTCCAGGTAGTCGATATAGATCACACCTTGTGAATCCCAGAAAACGGTGGCCATTACCTTTCCGGCCGATGGGGCAGTCTTCGCCTTCATCGGAGCACTTTCACCGGGTAAAGTCCACTGTTTCGACTGTTCCTTGGTCTCTGGTGTATATCAGTGGATCCATGTTTCGTCGACTGTCACGAAACGACGCAGAAACTCCGTCGGATTGCGCTTAAACAGCGTCAGACATTGCTCTGAAGTTGTCTCACGGTTGCGCTTGTTGTCCGGAGTGAGCAAACGTGGCACTATCGCGCCGACAGCTTTCTCATGCCCAAAATTTCATACAGGACATGATCCACGCGGTCGTTTGAGATGCCTACGATATTAGCTATCTCGCGCACCTTTAATCGTCGATCTGCCAAATCGTGAATTTTTGTCACGTTATCCTCCGTGGTAGCCGTTTTCGGAGCACCTAGACGTGGCTCTTCATGAATCGATGTGCGACAACGTTGAAACTCGTTAAACCAATTTTTGACGGTCGCTATCGAAGGAGAAGAGTCATCGTACACAGTATCCAAGCGCTTTTTGATTTCGCTGCGCGATTTCCCTTCCAAAAACAAAAATCGAATCACCGACCGATACTGTTCTTTTTCCATTTTTCAAAAATCAACGGACACACTTGCTTTCACACGCTCTCAAAAATAAACTACAACTCCGATCCGGCTGAAATCTTGACAGTAACCATCGAGAAGGTTGTACTACGTTATAGAATATTTCTTTTGCGAGAGTGGCGCCATCGGGCGGTGAGGCTAAGTACTTATCGGACCACCCTCGTATATATATATATATATACAGGGTGACCCATTTTAATCGTTACACCTGGATTTTTCGAATTCTAAGACAGATAGGAAAAAATGGTTCAGACAAAAGTTGTAGGGGACGAAGGGGGACAAACAATGGTCCTAATAAATTTGACCTTGAACTTGACATTCAAGGTTATTTCAAGGTCAAGTGGTTTTTTTGAATAGGAACACCTATTTTTGACCCCGGATTCGGAAATAGCGGAAAATTTCACGTTCAAAACCATATTGAGACATTTTTTTCACGGTCATTTCAAGGTCAAATCAAGGTCAAACTCCGAAAAATCCATTTTAAGTCGTTTTTCCACGAGTCACAGGCTTAAGTGGTTCAAACTGATCGTAGATTTAGTTACATCACTTAATTAAAGTAAGTCCCTTCGCCTCACACTGTACGGCGTGCTTGATTTAAGCGAGTCCCTTCGCCCCTACCTTGAAATACTGATTTCCGATTGTCGCACCACGATAATTACTTCAGCTTTCTCCTAAAAGTAACGTCGTGTCAATAATCTTTTTAGGCTGATAGTCAACCATTTAAGAGCCAGCCATTAATTACTATTAAATTTAAATAGTAAAATGATATCAAAAATATTAATAATTATAATATTCGCCTGTATGTGGTTGCGACTAAAAAAGAAAAACGTTTGTCGCACTTTATTAATTGTAAGTTTTATAAAAAACTAATTTGATGCTTTTTGTAAAAAACAGAAATGTTGTATCTTTATTTATTTTTTCGAAAGTTATGAGAAAATTGAAGATATGAGCTGTAAATAATGTGATTGTTTAAAAAGAATAGTCATAACTTTCGAAACAATAAATATGCAACATTTCTTTTTTGTACAAAAAGCATCAAAGCTATTTTTTCTAGAATCAAACTATCAAAAATAAGGTTTAATATTAAAAATGTGCGGAAAATATTAAAATCGGTCAGCAGTTCAGATATTATTACAAGAATCTTTGACTGAACAGAATTTATTTGTAAATGTGCTTTTAATGATTACATTATCAATATTAGTATTTTTTCAGTTTGAACGGAAATAATTCACAATATTTAAAATAAAAGCAAGTTTTAGTATTATGTGCAATTCAAATTAGAAATAATTTAATGATTATTACTTTATTATAAAACTTACAATTACAAAAGTGTTACAATCGGAACACTTGTGGCAAATACACTTAGTCAGATAAAGTTACCGTAATCTAGGAACATTTTTCTTTTTTGGTCGCGACCGTATACGGGTGAATATTATAATTAATATTATTTTTTATAGCATTTCACTATTCAAATTTAATAATAATTAATAGCTGCCTCTGAAATGGCTGACTACGCGCCCAACGAGATCGTTGACATGACGTTGGCTTTAGGAGAAAGCCGAAATAATTATCGTGCTGCAGCAAGAATTTATGCTGAACGCTATTAAGACAGACGACACCCCGAAGCTATGGCTATCAGACGTTTAACTCAAAGAGCTCGTGGTGGACACATGGTTCGTCAACGTGGGCGCCATCAATATGATGAAAATGATAATCGGGTTGTGACTATTCTGGCAATAATTCATCTTGACCCACAGATAAGCGCTCGTCGAGTCGAAAGGGAAATCGGTATTCCAAAAAGTACATTTTTAAGAATTATGAAGGTGCTTAGATATCATGCATATCATATTACTCTGGTCCAAGAGCTACAGTTTGCTCATTTTCAACAGCGTATTGTGTTTTGCCAATGGGCTTTACAAATGATAGAAAATGATCCAGACTTTTTTAATTTTGTTCTTTTTTCTGATGAGGCAAAATTTCAAAGTGATGGGGAATTGAATAGACATAATTGTCATTACTGGTCTGATGTTAATCCTCATTGGGTCAGAACTGTAAACCATTAAAGACGTTGGAGTATTATGGTATGGTGTGGGATTATTAATGGATATTTGATTGGCCCTTACTTTTTCGAAGAAAATGTTAATCAACATACGTATTTAACGCTAATAAGAGATGAACTACCTGTATTGATGGAAGATGTTGACTTAGAAACGCGACGGAGAATGTAGCTCCAGCAGGACGGCGCAGCACCACATTTCGCTCGAATTATCAGGACTTTTTTGAATAATCAGTACGGTAACAGATGGATTGGTCGAGGTGGTCCGGTTGAATGGCCTGCTTGCTCACCCGAGCTTACATCACCAGATTTTTACTTATGGGGGTAATTAAAAAATGCCGTTTTTGCGGAAAGGCCCACCACAAGATTAGACATGATGGACAGAATTCGTTGAGCTTGCGATGCCATTCCAAGGCAAGCTTTGCTAAACACCGTTCGACACATTTTATATAGATAATTTATCAATTTGTTAATTTAATAATATTATTCATTATATATGTATATATATATATATGTATGTGTGTGTATAGGAGAGAGATTGTATATATATATACTCTGCAACGGTAGTTGATTCGATTAATCGATCCATTCGCGATTCGTATACTTGCGATGTTAGTTCGAACGACTAATGTAAGAGAGAAAGAGGGCACGCGAGGTTTTGAAAATAGACAGTTAAGCCTCAGCTGCTTTTGGAAGAGTACCACCATATAATCTGCACAGTGTTTCGCCGTTGATTTATATGTTTTCCTGGACTGTTTAATACTTGCGAGTGCAGCGAGGAAGCTAAGTAGCAGCAGCAGCAGTATTTACAGCAGCAGCAGCATTTCAAGCACCAATAGATTAGTAAGCGAGGCAGCGTAGCTGATCCGAGGAGCACCTTTAAATTTCGCTTCATCAATTACGGTTAATCACGTAATTGCACCGCAGTGTAGGTGCACCTCCCTATTATTGTGCAACGAAATACTTCCGACAGTATTTTGTCTATTGTGAACGTAATTTTTTGTATTCGCGGCGGGCGTTAGATTTCGCGGCAATTTTCGAATTCTCTCTCTCTCTCTCTCTCTCTCTCTCTCTCTCTTTCTCACCGAATTATAATCAATAATTGTGAATGCTATTCTCGTGCGTTAGTCTTTCGGTCCATAAAAGATTCCATAAAATATAATTTTCATTAATTCAACTTTGTTAATTTTATTCGCCGTTTACTTTATTTAGTTTCTTAATAGTTAATAGATCTATAAAGGCTCAAGTCTTAATCCGATTTCGTCTCGGGAATTAGGCGGATTAGGCATTAAGTCATTCCCACTGAAGATAGACCGAGTGTGACAAGTCAGGTGACTTAAGGTGAGTTCAACTCGGTTGAAAAGAAGATACTGAAATGAAAATATGAAACGTAAAGGCAAATACACGTATAATATTACGTGTTTAACGGAGGGGCGGTTAGCGCTGCATCATGGGAGTTTGTGGGTTAATAAATTTCTCATTTTTGTAGGATAACCACCCCGTTACAACTCAAATTCAAATTTAATTTCTCTCCCTCCCTCTCTCTCTCTGATGTACTTACAATTTCTTATTTTGTTCTCGATCCCATTCTTTTTACGTGACTTTACACCTCGGTTTTCGTCGTTATCAGCATACGGCACGGTTACTTCGTGCACTCTTATTTTTATAATGTAGAGAATTTAATATGAAGAACAGATATGTCATTATAAAATTTATATTTAATCAATTTATTAATATATATGTAATACTATTACAGTAGGCGTGGTCGTCACTTCAACTACTTCTGGCGTCTCCATGCTCCCGATTGTATTTGACGGTGCATATGTAAGTTTCATATATATTAATTTTTAATATAATGTTATATATATATATACAAATTAATTTTACATAAATAATTTTTTATAGATCTGATGATGATGATGATGACGTGGAGATTGTTTGCCTGGTCATTGTCTTGCGTCCACCCCCACCACCACCACCACGCGTGATACACATCGACCTGGTGACGCCTCTAGCACACGTAATATATCTCGCGACGCCTCAATCGCTCTTGGTGAATTTAATTTCACCAGAGTAACAAGAGACGTCCTACCAACAAGAACAGGTATGAATTTTTTTTTTTCAATACAAATAATACTCTTTTTTTTCTAATCGGGGTAGTTTATTATAAGTTTCTTTTGTTTCTTCCTTGCAGGTGGACGATCACAACGACACCATGTTCGTTTGTAAAGGCTGTGTGTGCGCATACTGTGCCGCTGATCGCTGCAGCCGGCAGCCGCAGTGGGTAGAATCTCCACCACAGCACGGGAGCAGGTGGCACGTCTATCGGACTGGACCTGTCAGACATGTCGTGCGCCAGTTATTCTGATCATAGTCGCTAACTCCCGAAAATACCCCCGCAGGACCATCCACATCGGAGATGCTGTACGATCTTGTTATCGTGAGGAAAAAGCGACTTGCTCTCATGGACGACGCAGTCGACGGCGCCTCGCGCTACAAAATTGGAAACCTTTTTTCCGCGGACGACCACGGCGATCACGATGACAACAACTGATTGATATTTTATTTTACCAACTGATATTTATATTTTATAAATTTTATTTTAAGTTTATTGTTATAATAATATATATATGTAAGCTCAAGCGTGGCTAAGCTTAGCCTTACTGTCGGTAGCTCGGATAAGAGGCAGTTTGTGTTTAGATTCCGAGTTGTAAATCTCGTATGATTTGTTGTGATCGTAGTTTTGCAGAGAAGGTTTTGCTATTGACAATTATATTGATTCAGGTTAGCGTTAAGTGTATTGTATAACTGTAATATTATATTTAGCTTTGCTATCATGTACATATTGTTTTTATATTACAGTTGTTTTACTGCATCTTATTTGTTTGGCTTTAAACCTAAAAATCCCAATCTCAGATTTTAAGCTATAAATTGTGGCTTACATATATATATTAATAAATGATTAATAATATAATTATGTATATACGAGAAGGGTCAATAAGTCTTTACAAAATCCAAGAGATAGCGCTCGTCACGCTTAAAATATGATGTTTTTGGCAAGCAATATAACTAACTAGATATCGTACAAAGTTTCAGCTCGATTCATTGAGTCGTTTTTTTGTGAGAGTTGGTTGATCAAAAAGTTATTGGTTTATTTGAAAAATGGTAAAAACAGAGTTTCGAGTGGTGATAAAACATTTTCATTAGAAAGGCCTTACATCAAAAGAAATCACAGTTGAGTTGAACACCGTTCATGGCAAGTCTGCCCCTGTGTTTAAGACTGTTTATAACTGGGTAAATGAATTTAAACGCGGCCGTACAACAAAAAAAGATGAACCTCGTTCAGGACGCTCCGTAGAAGTGAGTACGCCCGAAATTTTCAACAAAATCCACGATATGGTGTTGAGAGATAGAAGATTAAAATTGCGAGAATTAGTTGAGGCCGCAGGAGTATCAAAGGGTACTATCATTTCAATTTTGCATGAAAAATTGGGGATGAAAAAAATATCAGCAAGATGGGTGCCGTGTTTGCTCACTGTTGAAAACAAACGAACCCGCGTGGTTATCTCTGAGGCTCTTTTGACACGCATACGTCGTAATCCGGAAGACTTTTGGCGTCGACTCGTAACTGAAGACGAAACATGGATACATCACTACACTACTGACACCAAAGAACAGGCCAAACAATGGATTACCATGGGAGAACCAGTCCCTAAGAAGGCAAAGACAGTAAAGTCAGCTGGCAAGATATTGGCCACGGTTTTCTGGGATGCCTAGGAATCATCTACATCGACTACTTGGTAAAGGGCCAGACGATCACTGGACAATATTATGCGTTATTATTAGGTTAGCTGAAAGAAAAAATCAGTGAAAAACGTCCTCACTTGAACAAAAAAAATGCCTCTTTCTTCAAGACAATGCTCGAATTCAAATGTGTGCAGTTTCGATGGCAAAAATTAACGATTTAAAGTTCGAATTAATTGACCATCCACCATATTCGCCTGATTTGGCTCCCAGTAACTTTTTCTTATTTCCTAACCTCAAAAAATGGCTTGCCGGACAACGATTCACGTCGAATGAAGAAATCATCGCCGAAATGAATGCCTATTTTGAGGGTTTTCAGAAATCATATTTTTCTGATGGCTCAAACAAACTGGAAGGCCGTGTGACGAGAGCAGGCCGTGTGCCGATCTCTCGTCTGTGTTTCTCCCTCCTCCACTCGGCAAGACGTATTGGCCAACGTTAGGCGCATTAAAGTATGCGTCTAACACTTGGTCTTTTTGTTTCAGCGCCAAGGACGGGCCAGCGCAGTTGAGCGCAAGAAAAAGTTGAGAAGCGCGGAGAGAGAGTGAGAAAAAGAGGGAGAGAGAGTACTAGGCCCATGCAGGGATAGGCAGGCGCGCAACGCGTGACCGATAAGCGGTGCGTCGCGTGCCGCCTAACTAATAGGTCAAGGTAGGGAGAGGAGCGAGCACCGCTGAGCGGCTGCAAGACGAGCGCAAGAATAAGTGCGTGAGAGAGTCGAAGCCTAGTCCTACTAGAGTGCAGAAGTCCAAGCCTAGTCCTGCTAGAGTGCAGAGAGTGCGGTTTGGGATAGCTGGAAGGAAGGTCAACCCTACCGGCAACAGCTTTGTCTGCGACTGCAGCCAGCTCCACCCTCAAGGAGAGTCAACGTCGCCTGCGGATACCTAGTCAGCGATAGCAGCCAGCAGCTAGCAACGATCTAACCAGCAGCGACGACCGGTACTTCCTGCGGCAGCGCATCGCTCAGGATTCCCGACGTTGCGAGGAGCAGTGAATAAAGGTCAAGCCTTCTTTTCTTCTTTCTCTCTACACTCTCTCTCTCTGGTGACGCGACGACCGGTGCGCGTTGAATAAGATAGCCTGGCATTCACGTACCGGCTATCTAAAGGTTCGCGCTTAAGTTTAATTTATAATAATGTAATTTGCGACCGGCGAATTGTCCAGGCGCCCACGTGCCGGGCAATTCACCCGGTATTGGTTCGCATAGTTTTAAGTAAGTTTGTAATAGGTTAAGTGCGCGATTAGGTATTAGGATAGAATACGAAATATTTATTTGTGATTATTATAAGTAGTTTACTGTTCTATTTTGTAGTTAGTTGGTTAATGATTAGACTATGTTATGCGCGCGTATGTTTAGTTTGAATAATGATTAATAATAATAGGTTGTAAGTTTAAATTGATTCATGTCATTGTATAACTTATTTATAACCATCCTCTCATTTCTCCCTCGACCTTCAAGGAGATTATGTTGAAAAATAAAAAAAATTACATACGAAAAACTTTTTTTTCCTTCTTTTTGTAAATACTTATTGATCCCCTCTCGTATATTAATAAATGTTTAATAATATAATAACACAGGTCTGCAACAAAAATGTTTTGACATATCGCTAGAACGCTATTTATGTATTCCGAAGGTTTCTGATGCGCTGAACACGAATCTGCCATCAGAAATGCTCTATCACGTCACATCTTCGAGATACTCTAACCTAAAAGTGCGAAAAATATGTATTTTCGCTGCATTAGAGGCTATATTACACCGCAAAAAATTTTTTTTTGCTGAAAATGAATTTGACCATCTCAAAGTATCGCTTCTGCCCTTCCCAACACATTTTTCAAATTTGTAAAATCTTTTTTTTTCACTGAGATATTGAATAAAGTTTACCACTTTAGCGATTTCATAACAACAGTACCAACAATACAAATATCACAGCCCCACGAAAAAAAGTCATATGTACAAAAGGTAATACCGTGTCATTTATGTTTTTGGGATCGCTGAATCCGAATCCACGATTCATTGGACCCGATTAGCTGAGGGGTCAAAGTCAGATCAAGGTCAAATAAAGGTTATCCCATTAATCTTGGTCCAAGTACTGTTTCTATAGGTTTTTGATGGTTATGACTACACCACGAAAATTAAATAAATTTCCGTCTTGAAAGACAATGCGTAATTGTAAATAATTTACAGACTTTTTCGTAACTGGAAGATCAATCACGTGAGTGGGAATTTGAATAATTTTATATCCAGGCGGTACTGCTGTAAAAAATTCGTGAATATCGTGAACGGTGTTTCCGTTTAAGTAAGCTCCAGCGGTTATGTTACACTCGACTCTCACAGCCTTCACTCTAACAATACTGACGGGGGGATCATCGTTGTGAGAAGCATTTGCCTCTAATGTACGTTGTCAAAAACACAACAATAGTCCGATAGAATTCTGCGGACGAAAATCGATAGGTTCGGAACACTTGATTGTACAATGCAAGGTGTTGTTGTTTGGTTTCAAACTTAATATTAAATTATTATTATTATCAATACTGAGAGGCTGCACAGCTTTGCGAAGAAATTTATCAATGTCGTCGATCTCGTAGGTCCCGACAGGTATGTCGATAATTTGATTTGGGACGTAAAATTTATTATTATGTACGTCAATATTCAGTATCGAGTTGAAGGTTAGGAACTCGACTAAGCCTTACTTGTAATGTTTATGCTGTGATAGTTCGATTGGTGGGCAATAGTGCGCTTCCAACAGTGAAGAATTACCCGAGAGCGTCAGAGTTAACGAATCCTCCATGACTGTCCGAACATGACTACCGATATTTTCACGTTGCCTTTACTTTTATACCATCGCACAAAAATTGTAAGCAAAGATGACCGCATATGTGAGAATTGAAATCTTGATATCTTTTTGTATTATATTTCATCTCGATATCGCCAAAATACATCATTAATTCAATAGGTGGCCCAAGATCTCTAAAGTTATCGAAATATGTGACGTTTTTTCCGATTTTGCGATAAGCCACCCAGTGCCTTTCTGTTCCTTCGACGCCATCAAGATTGACTATAGCTGATTCGTGATAATATGGTCCTGAACTCGGTAAGTCATTTATCATGAAGATTCCGCGAAAATTTGGTATAATCAAAATTTTTGCATACTTCATCAAGTCGGCGTTTGTGAGGGCTCTATCTGGTAAATTTATTTCGAGCTTTTCTTTTCAAACCTGATCCCAGATAAGCTTTGAGATAAAGTTCATAGCCTTTTTTATAAGGTTTGAGATACAAGCCTTTTCCCAGAGTAATGGCTTCCATCGTTTTGTTGTGTCTTTTGTTCTCTTCCAATTGCTGTTTTGCATACTTTGCATCGTTCACGGCTTTTGCGATTCCCGCAGCGCCACCAGCTAGAGCGCGAGTTGCACTCAAGCCTGCAAAAAGTGGTATGAGGAAGGGCAAAGCTCCACCCATCTTAGTTAATATTGGCAGAATTCGTGGAACGTTGATGTTTTCTTTTCTACCAGCTTTTTTAACGGTTGTACGAACTTTTTTCAAAGCAGAACCGATGACTTTCTGCGCACATTTACCCTTGGACCGTTTGAATGTGGCCGCTTTGATCACACTTTTCAAATTAACTAACTTTTTCGTTTTCTTGCGTCCTTTCATCTTGGTTTTCTTTCTTCTCTTCGCGAGACCCATACCAAACTTTGATTTTAATTTCATGGCGTTAGATATAGCGTAAGCAGCTGCTTTCTCATCAAAACTAGAATCCTTAGCGAAGAATCTTTTGATCGCTTTTTCAGCTAAAATTTTGTCTGCGATATTTCTAGCCTGGATATTTTCTCGATTTTTCAAGTACGCTATATCGTGTTGCTTGCAAGCTGCGTCGAGAGGATTGATTCCTGGATCGCCACGAGCTAAACGTGTCTGTAACTTAGTTCCTAGTCCGCAATATTAATAGCTTGGAATATGAAGCTTAAATAGAAGTTTATTAATGATATCATTGACGACTCCTCGTCCTTTCTTTGCTCTTTGACGTTTGCATCATCACTCGATCAAGTCCAACATACGACTAACGTTTGAAACTATAAAAACCGGTATATATATATATATAGCCATGTGGTTAGTTATCGTTCGAACTCTGTCTCGTGAGTATGAATTTCAAGAAACAAACAGTGAAACTTTCCGTAGAAAATTTTAACGTCATCGTGCGGGAAGATAAGCAACCAAAACGTCACGGGAATTTACTGCCAAATAGCATCAGAGCTATTTTTGTGGTCCGTCCAACTGTGACAAGACCAACAGTATTTTGGCGCTTATCACTCACCCCAATGGCATTAGATTCGAAAATTTTTACGTGTACTCGAAATCGCTCGATAAGCCAAAGTATAAATTATTGGAAGAGATGTTAAAGCCGATAGACGTAGTGAATTATTTTCCGTTCAAGGAGGACAAATCCGTGATTGATCGCGAGCATGCATTGCCTAATTCAATTATGATATTCGACGATATCGCCTCTGAGAAACAGGACAATGTACGCGCTTTCTTTTGTATGGGCAGACATAGAAACGTCAATGTTTAAATGCTCAACCGAGCAGCTCGTGCTATGATTCAAATTGTAGAAAGGAATTAATCGGAAAAACAAAAGCTTTTCTTTTCATTCAAGGATCTTTTTCGAGCGTCACTTTATTTAGCAATAATTAATTTGCCAACGTTTCGGGTGTATTATTGACACCCCTTATCAAGGCTGTAAAGCAACAAACATACAAATAACTCACAAAATACATCACACATACATAATTGAAATTTTACAACAAAATAAAAAACATGGTATCTTACCAATTAAAATTAAATACAGTACGCTTGCACGATCATAATCCAAAATTTGCAGAGAGTGAGAGGTGAAAGTTGCGGTAACAACAAACACCTTACTAAGAAAACCGTTTTTAATTTAACGTGTGCTGACATCGCAAAGAGATATACAAGAGGATGTACAAGGAAGATATCCCCTGGCCGTTAGTCTCACCGTTCAATGAACGAACAAAAAGAAAATTCAGCGGACGCAGGGGGCATCTATATCGAAATTCTGAGGGGAAGAAAAAGACAGAGGCAAAAATAAAATGAGGGAGTGAAGGAGAGGAAATTTAAAAGTGGTAGGGAAGGAGTGAGGTGAACGGCCGTCAAGCTCGCACACACCTTCGACAACTGCTCCTGCAGTATACATCACCGCGACGTCAACATCAAATTAATACACACAATAAAAATACTCCTAATACCTCTTCGTTCCCAAGCGACGCAAGTTATAACGTGGAAGAGTGTTAATGCTAGGTAGTGGGCGGCAGATACTGTCAACAATTGTCTTATAGCAACTTTTTAACTTGATCGTATCAGTCTGTCTATTTATGTTATCCCTCGTATCATAAATATGTAGCATTTCCGAAAAAAGACGACGACCTAAGTACTGTTCACAATCGAGAACTCGTACTTTATCAAAGTTAATTTTGTGTTCTGTATTATTTGCATGTTCGGCTAAGGCCGACGTAGTGTCCTTATTAATAACGCTGCGCTTATGTTCGTTAATACGTTGTTGCAATTGTCGGCTAGTTTGTCCCACGTATGACGAAGTACAATCTTTACAATTAATTTTGTACACTACGTTACTCATATCATTGTTGTTGATAGCGTCTTTTCCCAATTTTACAAAACAATGAAAACTATTGACTGGTTTATGTATCACTCTGTAGTTATCCCGTTGCAAAATTGATTGTAGCTTACAGCTAAGATTTTTAATATATGGTAATACAATAAGTTTCTCTCTTTCCTTATTACGGTTTGTAAGTTGACTATTATTATTAATACTATTGTTACAATTCATTATACTAAGTCTTTTTCTAATATTATTGTCAATAAACTTAGAAGGATAGTCATTCTCACGTAGAAAATATTTTACCAATTTCAAATTATCATGGTGAAAGCGTGGGTGTGACAATTTTATCGCTTTGTCCACCAAACAATATACTATTGCTCTCTTTTAACTAGTCGTATGATGCGAGAAATAATTAACAAACCTGCCAGAGTATGTGGGTTTACGGTACCAATTTGAAATTACACTATTGTTTTCTCTTGTTAATTCTACCTCAAGATAACTAAACTTATTGTCCTTTTCTCTCTCCATAGTAAACTTTAAATTGTCGTTATAGTTGTTAAAAATCGAGAGGCAATCTTCAATATCGTCTGTTTTTGCCACCAAAATACAATCATCGACATAACGTTTATAATACAAAATCGAGTTTGTCAATAAATTTAAGCAATGCGTTTCCAAACATTCAAGGGCCAATTCACCAAACCACGGACTACAGCAACCCCCCATCGGGGCACCGAGAGTCTGCTTGAAAAATTTGCCATCGAATGCGAAAAACGTTGAATTCATTAAAAAGATTATTCCGTCAAGAAACTCTTGTAAAGACAACATCGTACGATTTTGCAAATACTTCCATTTACGTTTAATACCTAACAAAACTAAGTCTAAATTTATGTTGGTAAACAGAGATACTATACGACGTCAAAGGATAAAAGTTGATAATTGTCGGGAATTTTAAGAGTAGATACAGTATTAAGCAAATCAACAGTGTTACGTAACGACGATTGCGGTCTCGGCAAATATTTATTAAAAAAGGTGCAAATTGCTTTGTCAAGAAAATAGGTAGGAGAATTGATTGTAGACACTATGATACATACTGGCAGTTCCTTTTTGTGTATCTTAACTAAACCGTAAGCTCGCGCTAAGTTCGTATTACTAATTTTTTTAGTCAAAATGTCAAAACAAGAATCAAGTTCATGTACACCATACTTAAGCCATTTTTTTGTTATATTTTCAACGGATTTTTTTAAACTACTAATAGGATTCTTTGATAACTGGCAATAATGTTTTTGGTCGGATAATATAGTCATCACTTTTTCATTATATGCTTCGCGTTCTATAGCGAGAGATACGTTGCCTTTGTCGGCTTTTGTAAACAAGATGTTCGGATTCTCTCTCATAAACACACGCGTAGCTTGAATCTTTTTCTCCATTATTCTATCAATACCCGAGAGTTTCTGTTTCGTTTTAGTGAATTTATTCACACAATCAATGAGAGTAATTCTGAGAACGTGTGTGTCGTGTAATTTTTCAACATTATCAACAACATTATCGCGTTGTCTAGAATTCCCACACTTGACATAAGTATCAATACTTTTTAATAACTCATAAATAGTTACGTTATAAACGTTGGCAAATTAATTATTACTAAATAAAGTGACGCTCGAAAAAGATCCTTGAATGAAAAGAAAAGCTTTTGTTTTTCCGATTAATTCCTTCCTACAATTTCAGACATAGAAACGTCGACTGTTTCTTTCTCTCGCAAACGTACGCGCGTATTCCTAAGCATCTCGTGAGAGATATCGTCAAATTATTGGCAATTTTTCGATAAGACGAAGCAAATATGAAACATATATACGTCGATTATGTGAATTCAGACATGACTTATAATCAATTTAAAGAACTTTGTGCAAAATGCTGGTTGGATGATAAATATGGTTTTTTAGTGATCGACAAAGACAGAGCTATAAACTGTGGAAGAGATCGAAAGGGCTTTGATTGTTTTGTTATAAATATATCACGATAGTAATGCGGTATACAGTCTCTCGATTATCGTCGAAGCGTTAACATGGCTGATCATCAACGGGAAAAACATGTGCTTTCTCAACTCGTAAAAGCGTAAGACGCGATAAGACGAAAATATAGTTTATTGAAGCATAGCCGAGAGTATACCGACGAAGTCTTGAATAAGAAATTCAAACCAATAGTCGATCCTCTTAAAGTCATAATAAGCGGAGTGGATCCAATCAAAAATTTAATAAGTGAGAAGGAAAAAAAAATCTTACACCCGAAACTCCCGTTACAGTTATTAAAAAGCCGACATTTTTAAACAAAAAAAATTAAAATACGAAATCAATTCGGCTAATATCGTCTGTCGACAAGTATGAAACCGCTTAGTCTAGTGGCGGAGATAGCGATGCTACTGAAGCGCACAATACTACACAGTTTTATAATAGTTTATCCGACGAGCCGAGCGAGGATGAGCATTTAGCTGGTGACAAGTACACGAATGCATTGGATAAAAGTGATTCGAATTGTGTGGACTTGATTTATGGATTACGTAAAGAATGAAATGGATCATACACGCTCGGTAAATCTACTGTGATTTTTGACAAAGATAACGTAGACGTCGATGGTTTCAAGTATGCAAAAATACAGGGTTTAATGGAGTTACTGGTTGCAAAGCAACCTGATCAGAGTTTAATCACTTCCAATGATCTCAAGAGCTACAAAGAAATCTTGGAGATATCTAATATTCATAGGAAGAAAAATAATCCAAACGATGCTATACGAGCGCACAATAGTAATAAATTCAAAAACATAATTGGTCTGTTATTTGGTTTGACTAAAAAAAATACAAAAGGAGGGGAGGGGCTGCTTCAGACGACTGGTACGTCTTTGCCTATCTACAAGGTTGCGCGAAACAATACTTCTATGGATTACGTATACTGGGATGATCCGAATGAGCTCGTTGATCGTCTTCGATTGTTAGTGGCTGAGCAATCAGCTGGTACAATAATCACATCAACGAAATTCATTCGATAATCGAAGAATTACGCGAGGGTAGATATATATATATATATATATTAAAAGCACACCTATCGTTTGAGCATTATTAAAATGAACGTCGACATATTCGGACGTAAATATAAAGAGCAAGGAATCCACGGCCATCGCGGTTCGCTCGGTATTGGGTTCAAGCTCACGAGCGAGTACCATTGCGATCTAGAGAATAAAAGATTGGAAAATCTTGCTCCTCCGCGGCAGGCTAAAGACGCTATAAATTGGGAAACTGCAGAAAACATCGTTCAGATGGCAGTTAAATCTACGAGAGAAGAGATCGCACGATTAAGGAGTGATCTTGAGGATTTGGATGCAATCATCAAAGAGGAATTATCATGAATAAAGTCAAGTATTGAAAATTTAGGAAACAGACGATTAGATGTCATAAACGGTGGTGGAGGAGATGCACAAACCAACGAGACGTAATTATCCAAGACGAAAGTACGACGTTCGAGGTATCGATGAGACGTGGCAAGCCGATCTCGTCGATATGCAAGCCTATTCTAGACAAAATCGCTGCTACAATTGGCTTCTCACGATAATTCATAATTTTTCCAAGCACACGTGGACTGTGCCAATGAAAAGGAAAACCGGTCGCGATGTGACAACGGCCATGAAATCTATTTTAGCGAAATGTAGACTACCAAAGAATCTTCATAGAGATAGAGGCAAGGAATTCTACAATGCAGATTTTCAAGCTCTCATGAAAAAATATAATATCAATCTGTATTCTACCAATAGTTCGCTCAAAGCTTCGATATGCGAACGATTTAATCGCACGTTGAAGAACGCTATGTGGAAAAAGTTTAGTCTTCCGTGGGAACTATAAATGGTTCGACGTACTACCGGAGTTCACAGATGCTTACAATAATCGCAAACGCAAAACTATTGGTCTAAAACCTATCCAAGTTACAGCGGCCAATCAAGCTCAAATATTAAAAAAATATATACAATACGTTGGGAGAAGAGAAAGAAGAAAGCCAAAGTTCAAAGTTGGCGACAGAGTCAGAGTGAGCAAAGCAAATTAAATATTTGAAAAGGGATATACACCAAATTGGTCAACGGTAATATTTACAATTGTGCGCGTGGCACCAACAAATGCAACTGCTTATCATTTGAAAGATTATCAGAACAAGTATATCCTAGGTGGCTTCTACGCACAAGAACTTCAGAAAACCAAATATCCCGACATCTATCTAGTGGAAAAGGTTATTAAGAGGCGTGGTAATCAAGTTTTCGTAAAGTGGTTAGGATTTGATGATTCGCACAAAGGTTGGATAAATAGAACCGAATTATAGAGAAAAGAAGAAAACTATGTAGATTGAAGAATTAATAAATAAACATACACACATACACATATTTTGATTTAAAAAAACTATATAAAAAAAAATTTATTTTCTTCTTTTTTTGTTATGCGTACATTGATATACATATATATATATATATATATTTATGCAGTTGTAAATTTTATACAACCATCACCCTTATGGGTGAGAAATAATTTAAGTTTATTAGCGTAATCCGTTATATCATTGAACAGCTTTCCATTCACGATCAGTGCACTCGATACCTTGTTTGGTAGAAACAGCTGAAACTCCTCGTTCACTTCGACTACGATTTTTACACCGTATCATGTTTCAACTTGTTTGAGTCTGGTGATCATTTACTTGGATTTTGTGTCCAATTCACGAATCTTCTTAGTGGGTTTGAATTGATTACAAGCTAAATTATTCAGCTGTGCGAGATCCATCCATAGAAAAAAAAACAATGATATTTAAACTCAGTTGACTTAAAACAAAACACACACACACACAAATCACAATTACCTCGAGTAATTTTTTAATCACGGAAATTTTATTTTTTTCTAATTTTATCGACAAACCGAGCTTCCAGTAACTTTCTTTTCCTTGGAGCAAGTTGACTAAGAATGCTGCTGCTGCTGCTGCTGCTACTGCTCACTACTCGTCGTCGTCGTCGAGGTTGCAGGTAACTTTGACTCCATGAGAATGAGCTGCGAAGCCTCGGGTGCCGATTGATATAACCCGTCCCTCACTCCGGTCTTTTTCAGCGGCGGCGGCTCGACGGCTGCGGCTGGCGGCTCGATGGCGGCGGCTGGCGCTTCGATGGTGGCAGCGGTGGCGGCGGTGGCGGCGACCGTTGGCTTGAGCCATTCCTAGCGCTTCTATCCCCCCTCCCTCTCCACCAATGGAATGCCGTAATGGCCCCAAGGAAGCGTATCGGTGGTTCCGGGCAGCAAGAAGCGTTTATCGTCGTGCGCGCTAAGCGCGATCTTTGTTTGTCTCTCGCTGTACAACTAATGATGACGCGATCTGATAGACTTTTGCTGTCGGCTTAGAATCACCTTTTCTCGGAAACATTCGACGTAGTTCGCGAACGTATTGGTGGCAGCTAGCACCGCATTCTTGATCCCCTTTCCCTTCTTTATTGCATCTCTATTCTAAACTCTCACGCTGTACATTTTGCTTCTGAGTCCCACGAACTCGAGCATGAGCATTTCGGCGTTCTCGTCCTTTATCTTGCCAATCACCCTCTTATTGGCTCTGGGAATATCGAAGCGATTCGGCTCTGGAAAATCCGACGTATCGAGTTCGCGAATATCACGACGCATGACCTCGTACATGTCTACATTGGTGACCTCGTCCACTAGACTGTCCGTGTCGCTGTACAGAAGCTTGCAACGCTCCTCGCCAACGGCAGCACCGCGCATGTAGTCGTAGTGGAATCGATATACGAGCGTCTTGGACAAGTCGTGAACAGCGAAACCTATGTAAATGGGTTTTCTCACCTGTGATTTCCGTACGCAACAATTGAATCGCCACCAGTTCGTCGTCGAAAATGTCGCTACTGTGGAAATTTGGTCAAGCTATCAGAGCTTCGGTACCATATCGCCCTTCTCACTTGTTCACCAACTTCACGTCGATGCGTTTCCTCTCGTTTTCCATGGTCTTGCCGTATACCACATTGCTGAACAGTTTGTACAGCATTTTTTCAAATTCGTTTGCCGCTCGCTTACACAACTCGCTATTCAAATCGATGTACGTCTTGAGCCATGGGCTCTGCTTAAACTTTAAAGCCCGATGTATCTTCGCGAGGTGCAAGCCATACCCTATTGCTTGTTTTAGAGCTCTGTAGTGGATTACTAACGCTACTTATCATCGAGAGTCGTCATGAGCTTTTTTTGTTTGGATCCCGGAGCGGCTTTGTGCTTTAGACAAAATGGCATATCTCTGTGCGCATCGTGAATTTCTTCTGGATACTCCAAATCCACCTCGAGTATGTAACCGAAGGCTGAGTCATCAGGAATATCAAAGGAAAAGTTGGCAGCGGCGTCAATGTCGCACCATTCGAAATCACCGAGTGGAAGTGGCTCGGTCATACTCCAGCCGTAAAGGTTATTGACGTCGAAATACATCAAATATTTGTCATCTTTCTGTGGATCGTAGTCGTCGTCGCCCATGTATGGATTGTTCGCGGCAGCGCACCTGTTGCAACACTGGCTAATTCCACCGCGAATGCCGCACTCGACAAACATGAGCATGTCGATATTCGTCAAGAGCTCCAACCTTACACCCATATACTTCAACATGGCGTCCCAACTCAATCCGGGTGTCGTATAGTAGTGGGTTGGATCCAAACGATATGCCGTTCGACACTTGGCTCTGAAATTTTCAAAAACTTCGGCCAACAAGAGAACGTCCGTCTTGAGATACAAATCCAAATAGTTGCCGAGATCGGTGATGTCGAAAGTTCTCCAAACTTTCTCCGCGTGACTGTACTCCTAGTCGCTGATATCCGAATCGTACAGACTTCTGTAAAAATCTTGCTTTCGTGGAAGCTTCGTCGTCTCCTCGAGTTTTGTAAACGACGACACATAGTCATACGGAAATACACCTTTTCTCTTGAATAGGGCAATCTGCGGCAGTGTGTATCCGTCATCTTGCTGAAAATGTCGCTCTAGAATATCGTGTTATTCCAAGTATGACGATACTTTGTCGAGCGAAGACGCCCTAAATCGAAACAAATCGACGAAACGCAGCTTTATATCGGTACCTTCCACGTACTTCGTAAAAGATATGTATTATTCCTTAGTTTGAGGAATGAGGCTCACTCGACCGGGAAATTCGTTCGCGATTTCCCGGATATTTATAAATATATGCGCACCGTATCCACTGAGATTATGAAAAAAACGGGTATAGTTCGCGATTCTTGATAAGGAATGTTACACGTGCTGTGAGCAGCTCCACGATACTTTCCCGTAAAGTGACAATGATCGCGCACTTTTCTGTCTTTTTTTCTCTCGACAAAAGGCCTATTACTTATATGACATAGTGTAGCACGAAGAAAGCTAAATGCCTATTGGAACGTTAAATTTTCCATAGGCTGCGGGCTTCTGTACAACTCGTGCAGATACTTGGCCAAATCGTGAAGATTGCGAATGAACCACTTGGCCGGACCAACGTCATCGACGGTTTTCTGTCTGTAGCTTTGATAACGCGAAAGAGAGTCATCGTAGCTACACTTGACGAAAAAGCCAACGCTGTACGGTTTGTGACGTTGATAGATCCGCTCGTCGTTGGACACCGCTTCCAAGAGACTCTCAAAATCGGTGTACACGACGAACGGTACCGCGCACTCATTTTTAAAGTTTTCAAATTGTAAATATTTATCCTTGCCACTGGGAAGCACAATTTTACACATATTCACATTTTTACAGTCGATCTCGTGCGTTTTCAATCTCTCTTCAGTTAGAAAATAGTGCAAGCAACGATCGCATATGTACGACTTACATTTCCGAAATGACAACTGTCGATACATCATTCGAGATAAGTCTTTTATCCAAACGTAGTGCACTTTGTAAGGTATACCGGGACGTTCCATTTGTTACTGCTACTTCTCTTCGTTCACATCGGCATTAACATCGATATAATAATTTTCCACTAGAAGAAGATTCACGTGTCTGTCTTTTTTCTCATCAGTCAAATGTTGCGGCAATACATCGTAGGATCCATTATTCAAATTGAAAAAGTACACGTTCACTGAAACGCTGTTTTGCTTTTCAAATTTCATGACTTCTTTCGGGTGTACCGGAAATGATAGATCTTTAAAATTATATTTATCTTGATAATCAGTATAGGCAGTGATACGGCATGCATTCCTTGTGACTGGATGTAACGCCGAAAGGATGGCCCATTTGAAGCATTTGGTGTCGTTGTTCCGCACGTTCACACAGGCTCTCTCTCTTTCTTCTAATATTCTTGGGTATTTCAACGTAAGAACCAGCCCTCATAGGACAGTACTTGCTGATATTCACGGTTAAGTTTAATATAACGCGATGGGACCACCCCGAGTCTTGCTCTTGAAATTCATCCGTGCTCTTACTGATTGGTTGTAAAACGTTTTCGACGAACCACTCGTCTATGTCTGTGGTTAGGTATATCGGTGCCATCTTTGTACTGAAATGCTTCACATCGAGCTTTTCATTGCAATTATTCTTTTCGACTGCATACTCGGCATTCAGTACGGCATTCACTTTTAAAGAACTATGTTTCTTCAAGGAATCCTTAATTTGAGTATGGAATAATGGTTTGGCATGCCTAAAAAACGCATTTAAATCCAGATGTTTCAGATTGGTTATCACACCGGTCTTTATTCTGCCTTTGAACGCATTATTGATGTCGTTCCAGCGAACTGTTGAGTCTTGAGCTGGATTGACAACAGCCGGTGTAGTGGTGGTGGTGGTGGTGGTGGTGGTGGTGGTGGTGGTGGTGGTGGTGGTGGTGGTGGTGGTGGTGGTGGTGTTGGTGGTGGTGGTGGTGGTGGTGGTGGTGGTGGTGGTGGTGGTGGTGGTGGCGGTGGTAGTAGTAGTAGTAGTAGTAGTAGTAGTAGTAGTAGTAGTAGTAGTAGTTTCTGTCTGCCAGACACGATCATGCTAGGCGAACGGGAAAGCTCATCGGCTTTGCGCAAAACCAATGAACCCAGTGTCAACCATCTTTCGATGATTTCGACACTAGCATAACCTGCATTCGCCAGACGATGTACACATGCAAAAGCAACAAAGCTATGTTCTTGAAATACTCAGCCATGATGCTAGTTACTCAACTAAGCAGATTTGACAAATCCATCGCGTTATATTTACTACTCGTCAATGCCGATTGGTTGGAAAAAGTATGGAGGGGGGTGAACGATTGTGATTGATCGAAAAATTATAGTGGGGCATCAACAAGTGCAAGCTCAGTATAGAAAGACATTCATTCGACTGTATTGACGCAGTCGTCGACGTTGATTTCTCAGTTACTACGATGGATTTTGTTGTAGACGTACAGGGCTTCAAAACTACCTTGAACGAATTCGTATTCAAGGAGATTGCTGTTTGTCCTCTGGAAGAAGATCCAACTCTATCGGTGCTTCTGTTTAAATCACCTTTCCCATGGGAGTGGTTATTAAAGAAAAATCAGTGCGAAAACCGGTGGTTAGCGAGAAATTTTCATGGTATTCCGTGGGAATCTGGCGATTTACCGTACGACGATCTTGGAAAAATAATGAAAAAAACACTTTTCGAGCAACTATTTTTGTCAAAGGTCTTGAAAAAACAAAATGGCTGAGAAATTTGTTGACCAATGCACAGTAAGTTTCATTTTGTCGCGTAACATCGTAAAGAGAAAAAAATGGTATCTAATGATTATTTTTTTTTTACAGAACGACTGTGGTTAACGTTGAAGATTTGGGTTGTCCATCACTCAAGAATCTTTCAAACGATAACATTTCCGTATGCAGTAATTACAACGCGGATCTATCAAATCCACCGTGTGCCTTTAAAAACGCGCTCGCTATCAGCAGATGGATGCTCGCTCGCAAAAGTCGTGATATATAATTTGATTTTTTATATCTAAGTTTGAAAATAAATTTAAAAAAATTAACGTATCGATCAATCCTTGTTTTTTACTCACCTATTATATAAATAAATTTTAGAAAGGTGTATTATTAATATTATATATATAAGAAACAAAAAAATTATATTTCCAAAAATAAAATTTTACATTAAAATACAAAAAATATTAGATTAAAAGAGAACAAAAGTACACAAACATTTCTTAAAAATAATAGGAACTGTATTAAAACCAAACAAGAACAAATTTACGCAAATTAAGCATGAACGCGTTTGGTAATAGTTTGACGACATATTGGACAATCGTCAATTCTTGGTGTACATTCTGTTCAGATTCAATGCTAATAAATAAGATAATAATTATAAGTCTCATAAAATAACAAACAAAAGGGTGCTCAAGGTTAAGATGGGAAGGCGTGTGCAATTTATAATAGATAACACTGAGATTTACTGTAACTAATGATTGTAATTTATTCAAATAGAAGATGAATGAGAATGCGTTATATTTAGCCGGCATAAAAAACCCCAGTCATGAGTGGGGGAAAAGCCATTTAATTACAAGCCACAAATATAAATAATGATGTAAGAATTACATAGATGCAAAACTGGACAAAATAGTTGTTACGCTTATAAAATATTGACACGTAAGAAAGAGAGAAATGCCGTTCGTCGTTTATACATTATTTCGTTTTTAATCGATTGCTGATGAAATCAAAATGAAGAAATATTTACGTCTCAGGACGTAACACCTCCGTGGCTAGATCATTGTATATCGGTGTGATATCAACGCAAAACAAACAGAGAGAAAAAAAAAATTAAATAAATAAATAAATGTACATTACTCTTGGTTATTCGGCGATCAATTGAATACGCTTTAATTTTGCCTTAATAGTACTTTTAATGCTACGTGAACAATAACACTCCGTGTCATGGTATAGTAGAGCTTCATTTCAGGATTCGATATGTATATATATAACAGGTTTGTGTTTTTAACTTATGTGATTCCAATGTGAAAATTGGGATATGTTGCTTCTTTCTGGTGGAAATTTCTTTAGGAGTAGGAACGGGGGTATGGTGTTTGAGATCTGATTCGTGAATGGGGTTATTGATTGTGGGTTCTCATTTTTTGTTTGTCTATTATTATTTCATCCAATGCATATTCTTCATCTTTCGATGGAGTTTGGTTTCTCTGTTTAATCAGTGGTTTGTTCAGTGCCACCAGTAATTGTGTTATTGAACTAAATATGGCTCCTAGCAACTATGTAGAAATTTCATATATAGAGTGTAGAGTGTAGCCTCTGATTATTACGTTGATTAAACTTTTACCGCATTGAAATATAATGGCGGTCATTATGATGGCAGAACTTATAGAACCAAATTTAGTTAGTTTGGTGATGAACTTATTCCATGTGTTTTCAGCGATGTTGGTTAGTGTTTGTTCTGTCAGTATTAGGTTTGATACTAATCCTCCCTGTACACTTTCGTCACCTCGCATACTTCTCGCGATTACGTTGAGGAGTGATGCTTTCTCCATGGGAAAGAGGATGTGATTTTGTAATTTTTGTAGGTCTTCTTGGGAGTAGATCCCACTGGTCGCCAATGATTCTAGTTCCGTCGGTTTCCATGTTATTTTAGTGGTTGGTTTCAAGGTCAGAACTGCGTTGGTTGTTTTTCTCGGTGTTGGCGTCAAGTTTATCCATTTGTTTCCTATTTTGTAGTATTGGGGAATGATTGTGTTACAGTTTATTTCTGTTCCTGTTTTCATTAAGATGTGTGTTTTTGGTGTGAGGTAAAATGTTTCGTTTCTTGAAATGACTGGAAGTTGCGAAAAACATTTGTCTGTATAAAGAAGTTGAACTTCTGTAGGCGTACATTGTATAATATGTACGGCTTCCCCTGCCAGACGAGCTATGTACCCGTGCCTCTCCATGATGTACGCAAATTCATTTGGTGAGAGGGATGCCAGGGATAAGGAGTTATAAGGACTTTCCTTTCCAATTCATATTTTTGTTGCAATATATCTATATAGAGACTTTTTATTTCGACCCTGAAATGTTTCTCTACATACACAAATTTGCTATTGAAATACGTGAATAGATCATAGCTAAGTATCCCTTGCTTCGTTTGAATATCATTGTCGACCAAAATATTGAATTGGGTTCGTTCATATATAAAAAGTTTGGGATGTTCAGTTCTGATTAAGATTCTGTTGCAAAAACTCATGTTCCCTCTAGTTAACAATGCAAAGGATACTTCGTTCGTACTTATGCTAAAAATGGTTTCATGGTCGGGTGAGCTTATTTTAGTAACCGTTCCTCTATACAGTGTATCGTATTGATTCTCGAAACAGTTCTCGTGCGGCAGTAATGACCAAAAGGTGTAACCCCCTTCCATATCGATACAATGTTGGTCCGAAAATTTACATACTGTACCCGAATTTAATCTTAATCTATCGTTGCTTAATTCGACTGCTATATAGCTTTCTAACAAAGTTATTTTTATAAGTCCTTGTACGAGAACATCGCTCCACGTACCAAATCGGTCGGCGTAGGCTGCCCCTGAACAAGTTTTTCCCTTAACGTTTCCTGCTAGATCCAAACCTACACTTTTTGTCGAGTTAATCTTTAGGTCGGCTATTGTGTGTGCGTTATCATATTTAAAAATACCCGTATCATGTATAGCTTTACAGTTGTCGTGTGATATTTCGTAAATGTATTCTTGGATTGCATTTTCGGTTGGGCCTAAATAACTAAACATACCGCAATGAAAAATTGTTCGCCTTATTTCTATTTTACATTGTATGATTTTCAGTGATTTGAATTCCGTTTTTTGTAATAGTTCAATAGTGGCTTGTGTGCTATTTACTTGAGTTTCTTGAAAGTTGTATTCCCCTGCATCCAAGAGTAAATATGTTGTAATGGTAGGGTTCGTTGAGCCGCAATTGAAGCCAATAAGTCCTTTGCTTGTTGAAAAGAAGGTGATTATGATTAAGATAGTCATTGAATTTTGCGCCATTGTGTTGCCTGGAAATAGAATAAGATTACTATGCTTGTTTTGCTACGCTTAATTTATTGGCATGAATTGTTTTTGGTTTTCCATTGTAATCGATTAGAACACTGCCTTTTTCAGTTATTTTTAATACTTCAAAAGGTCTTGAATATTTATTTTTCTCTAATTTCCCCGGTCTTGGTTCTCTCATGAACCATACTTTATCTCCAATTTTTAAATTTACTGGATTTGTAAATCGGTCATAATAATTTTTTGATTTTTGTTTTGAGGTTATTAGATTTTCTCTAGCCATGTGTGATATTATATTCATGTTTTTTATTAAATTCTCTAGGTATCCATTAAAAGTTGGTAATTGTTCGGATTTTTTTAATGGCACACTAGATGGTAGTTTAGCTGGAAAAGCAAAAACTAATTCATATGGTGTGAAATTGTGACTAGTGTGTACGCTGGTGTTGTAGTTGAATTGGGCCAACTCTAGGAGTTCGTCCCAATCACATTTTTTTGATGTAAATTGTTTGAGGTATTCGCAAAGCGGATGGTTAGCTCTTTCGACAGATCCATTAGATTGAGGTGAAAATGACGTTGTTTCAATTTTTTCGAAATGAAATCTTTTGGCAATTTGTTTTAACATTTTGCTTCTGAAGTTTTGTGCTCTATCCGTTAGTACTATTTTTGGAGTTTCGAAAGTACAAATAAACCTTTTTATAAAAGCTTCGCTTACAGCTTCCGCTGTTTGGTCTCTTAATGCTACTAATGTGATAAATTTTGAAAGTAGGTCTTGAATTGAAAGTATGTACCGATTATTACTTTTTGTAGTATCAAATGGCCCCATTATATCCATGGCAACTTTATCAAAAGTTTTGAAAGGTGTATCTGTTATAATCATTGGTTGTCGTGCAGGTTTACGTTTTAATTTGTTTCTTTGACATTCTATACACATGGAAATTCTCTTTTGTATGTCGTTCTTTAGGTTTTTCCAACAATATTTATCTTTAATTCTATTGTAAGTTCGATTCACTCCCGAATGACCTCCTAATTTCGAAGAATGATATATTTCAAAAATTTTATTTCTCTGGTCTAACTCACATATATATTCAACATGATTCATACAAACAATAGTCTTGATGTTAGTTCCTGTGAATGTATCATTTATGATTTCTTCTATTTCTGGCCATTTTATGTTTCTTATGTCAATTGTAACGGGGGGGAATCTTGCAAAAATGGGAAATTTATTTAGAAGCAAACTCCCACGATGCAGAGCAAACCGCCGCTCCGTTAATCACGTATGTAAGTACGTGTATTCGCTTTAACGTCAGATGATTTCTCTTTGTTGTCTTCTATCAAACGGAGTTGAACTCACCTTAAGTCACATGTATCGTGACACTCGATGAGTTTGAAGTGTGAGCGACTTTACTCCTTCTCCGCTTAATCCCCTAGGCGTAATAGGATTAACATCTAAGCCTATTTCAATTTCTTAAACTATTAGGAAAATCATATGACGAAATCGGCGAATAAGTTAACAAAGTTTATTCATAAAAAATCTATACAGTCTTTGTCGGGCCGAAAGACTGACGCACGCGAATAGGATTTACAATTAAATAATTTTCCGGTGAGAAAGAGAGAGAGAGAGAAGATACGAAAATTGACGCGATCTAACGCTCGGCGCGAATACAAATAATTAACGCTATTACGATCGGACAAAATACCGATTGTATTTTGTGACGCGATAATTAAGGGAGGTGCACCTACCCTGCGGTGCAATTACGGTGATCAGCCGTAATTGTTGATGTCAGCAAATATCAACTGCCTCTGTCCTTTGAATAATTGACTGCGCTGCCTCACTCTGCTTATCAGTTGCAAACTGCTTCCAAAGCCCCGTACTTGCTGTGATATCGCTATCACACTCACGCACGAAATTGTCACAGGAAAACTATTATTCGGCGAGAAAAACAGTGCAAATAAAATTCGGCGATATCTACACGTATCAACAGCTGAGGCGTAACTGCTAATTTAAAAGATCGCGCGCCCCCTCTCTCTCTATACTTAGAACTAACGCGCGAAATTCAGAATCGCGAACGGTGCGATTAATTGAATCGACTACCATTGCAGCCCCCTCCAAGTCCTGACTACCCGGGCAGGACGAATACCCGCGATTCGCCGCCATCAGGAACCTGAAAATAATAAAGAAGGAAAGGAATTAAATAAATACTCCCTTCTTTATTTCGGCTAATTTATTTGCCCTCCAGGGCCTACATCATTGTTTGGCTACACCTGGCGCGCGATGTTTCGGGTAGCGCCAGTGTGTAGCCTTCTTCGGGCACCGCTGGGAGTTGGTCACCCCAGGCTCTCCACAGATGTAGCAGCCCCTTAGCTGCGACCGAGATTGAGCAGCCTCCCGTCCTCGTGATGGCTGCTCAGCAGCCAGAGGGGACTGCTGGGCACTGACTCCCTGTGAGGCGACGATGGTTACGCCTCCCACCGTGGCGGTTGCACGTCCATCCTGCGACCTAACCACGATGGTGGTATCAGGAGCCATGCGCCCGTCCACATGGACCGTGAGCGTCGGTCCAGCGTCAGTAGCTCCCGGGGCTCTCTTCTCTTGAGCCGGCGCCGGGAGCGCTGCGGAGGACTCTTCTCCGTTATCCACCTGCAGCAGGGCCTCTCCATAGGCCCTCTGACGCTGAGCCATCCCTGCCCACTCCCCGAGCAACTCTTCTGCGCCCTGGCGGCTCAAAAAGCGTCTCAGGTGCTCCTGCACCTGAGACTGGAGTTCTTGAGCGAACCGCCAGGCACTCCCCACCTCGTTGATCCCCAGACGCACGTGTCTGAAGTCGAGGAGGAGAGTAGGCTGCTCAGGGATCCGGGGATGATTGCAGACCCAACGGCGAGGCCCCACAGGTTTCCCTGGGTCCTGGGCATTGGCTCGCACTATCCGACGTAAGGGTTACGCCGGACTTGAGGGTCTGCACCCCCTGGTCCATTGTAGACTTGGGACGTTCGACACTGTCCTGGTCCTCGGTCTGTGTCGAAGCGTCCCGAGAAGCCTTCTTCGGGGCGACCCACGACGAATCCCGGAGAACCTCTGCCACCGAGGCATTACGCCGATCCCTTCGGGTGGTCCCTTCCAACTGGACCCTGGCGAAGCTCCGCAGATCTTCAATTAGCCGCGTCGCATCAGAGCCCAGTTGCAGATCTAACAGCATCTGCGTGACCACCTCGAAGGTCTCCTCTTCGACGACGATTCTCCGGTCCATCTGAAACATCCAAAAAAATAACAAATTTCGGATGAATCTCCCTGCGCGAAGAAACAATCCTAATAATAGCCGCATCCCACCGAGTTATACGCTCCCTCGCAATTCTTTGTGGGAACGTCCTGGCCCTCATCGGTTACCGCTCGGTTTTATCGGCCCAACCGTCCTTTGTACGACGGGCACGGTCCTTCGAGGCCTACCTCTCCCTCTATTCACCTTCACGGGAGAGTTGTTGCCCCTCGCTGGACCGGTGACCGTCTCTGGAACCTTTCGAGGTCGACCTCGACCTCTCTTAGTTGGGGCAGATACCGGTAACTCCGACGTCTCGGTGGGAACTTTATCTACGACCGTGGGGGCTGCTAACTGGACCCGCTCGCTATCTGATAAATCCCCTCCCGGATTTTCGCGCGCATTCGCGGAATCGTTCGCATCCTCCGACGGCAGTTCTTCTGGCGGCTCGCGAGGTTCGATGACCTCCTCGCTTTCCTCATCCTCACCCGGACCGTAATATGGTTTAAGGTCTTTGGCATGGAAGAGCTCAGACAGGATCTCCAGCTGATTGCCTAGCCTGTACGTGTTGGAACCACAAACCTCTTCAATCACGTACGGACCGGCATATTTCGGCGCTAATTTAGCTGAAATACCTTGAGCAGCTGAAGATAGAATCCTGTTCCTCTTCCAAACCCAATCTCCGACCTTAAACTCGGGTTGCCGTCTCTTCCGGTCATAATAAGCCGCCTGACGCGCAGCTTCCTCCTTTGACTTGGAGTTAGCCCTCTCCCATAAATTAGGAAGCTTCCCCATATGTTCGGCCCAATCTTCTACAGCTTGACCCTCCGAACATTCAAGGGCTTGCTGATCTTGGGCTCTTCTGAACGTCAAAGGGGGTACTGGCTGACGCCCAAACATGAGCATCGCAGGACTATATCCGGTGGCGCTATGAGTTGCCGAGTTCAACGCGAAGTTGAACTCTGACAGGTGTTCATCCCAGCTCTTGTGATCACGGCTTACATAAGACGTGATCATGGTTTTGAGTGTCCTGTTTACTCGCTCTGTGGGATTCGCTTGGGGATGATACACGGGAGTTAAGGCGCGCTGGATGCCGTTCATCTGGAGGTATGAATCAACCTCCTGATTCTTAAACTCGGTTCCATTATCCGATAAGAATACTTCTGGCGCGCCAAACCTAGTGACAATCCTCTCGTGTAATTCCCTTGCGATTGTCTTCCCATTGGCTTTGCGTATTGCAATGCACTCTACCCAGCGAGTAAACAAGTCTACAAAGACTAGGATATACTCAAAACCTCGAGAGCTTTTGGGAAATGGACCAGTGATATCACCGGCCACCACCTGCCAGGGTCGTGACACTTGTCTACGACCCATCAGTCCGCAAGGTGCTCTTTGTTCCACCTTGCACTGCTGACATACCGGGCAACTCTTTACGTACTCCCTGACCTGATCATACATTTTAGGCCAGTAGTACAAGCGCCTAGCCCTGGAGAACGTACGATCTCGTCCTTGATGTCCTGCTGTAGGAGCATCATGGACTTCCTGGAGCACCTGGTACCTTTTCTCCCTAGGTACCGCAAGCTTCCACGCTTCATCGTTGTCGATGGACCCTTCACCATCCTCATCAGGCTGATAATGATACAGTCTCCCTCCCACCACCTTCCAAGTGGGATAAGAGCGTGGATCCTGGCATACTTCCTGGTATTGTTGCAAATACCAGGCGTCAGTGGTCTCCGGCCGACTATTTATAGCACTCACTTCAATCCCCTCCTCCTCATAGGCCCTAGATAAAGCGTCTGGCACCACATTGAGATCCCCCCTTCGATATTCGATATCGAAGACATTACCTTGCAATGCTAGCGCCCATCGCGCTAATCTTCCAGTGGGATTTCTCATATTGTGGAGCCATTTCAGGCAACTATGATCGGTGACGACCCTGAAGTGATGCCCTTCAATATACGGTCGGAACTTTCCAATGGCCCATACTACTGCCAAGCATTCTTTCTCGGAGACCGTATAATTTCTCTCAGCACTGTTGAGTGATCGGCTGGCGTATTCTATTACGCGCTCCACTCCATCGACATCCTGTGCGAGAACCGCCCCGATCCCACTATCACTGGCATCAGTTTGCAATACAAACTGACCGTTCGGATCGGGTGATTGCAGTATTGGGGCGGAAGTCATCGCCTCCTGTAATCTCGTGAAAGCTCGCTCTTGCTCCTCCTCCCAAGAGAAACGTACATTCTTCTTTGTCAGGCGGTTTATAGGTTCAGCGATCATGGCAAAGTCGGGTATAAAACGTCTATACCACGAGGTCATTCCCATGAATCGCTTCACCTGTTTGATAGTCGGGGGTGTTGGATATTCTAATATCGGGCGTATTTTCTCGGGATCTGGTCTTACTCCGTCCTGGTTCACAAGAACTCCCAAGTACCTGACTTCCGTCTTACAGAAGTGACTTTTGGCTTTGTTGATGGTTAGGCCCGCACCTAGAATTCTTTTCAATACCATTTCTAGGTGCCGCTTATGCTCCTCAAAGGACGACGAAACCACAATTACGTCGTCAAGGTAAGCAAAAGCGAATGGATCCATATCCGGGCCTATCACCTTGTCCATCAACCTCTGGAAGGTCGCTCCTGCGTATGACAGTCCGAAGGGCATTCTCTTAAATTGAAAGTGCCCTAATCCAGGAACTGTAAACGCTGATATTGGACGCGATCCTTCCTTTAAAGGAATTTGATGGTACGCACTGCTCAAGTCCAAAGTAGATATGAACTTTGCATCCCTTATCCGTCTTAGGATGTCGTTCATATATGGTAAAGGATAGGCATCAGGTTTGGTAATTGCATTTACCTTTTGATAATTCACGCAAAACCTATATTTTCCATCAGCCTTCCTTACCATTACTATCGGACTTGACCATCCGCTGGTCGCTGGTTCTATAACATCTTTTTCCAGCATATCTTTGACCAGCGTGTGCATTTCCTCTCGCACTCTATCTGAGACTGGGTAGTACTTCTGTTTGATGGGTCGAGCATTTCCAACATCTATTTCATGCTCAACCCCCACGGCACAACCTAAAGTCTGACCTCCGTCAGGAATCAATCTTCCGACGAGGTCTTCAATTTCTTCTAGCTGTGACTCCGTGGCTTCCCATAGTCCTACCGGTGCGAGAAATGCCGTACCATCAATTCCAGCCACTTCCATTGGTACTTTCACTTGGGCGTCCTTAAGCCATAATTCATCCTCATCGGGATCCAAAACTGCGCGGAACTCTCTTATAAAGTTCGCGCCTACATAACAGTCATCTGTGAGCAGCGGCGTAATGGCGACTCTGATTGCCTTCGTGATTCCCCCTACTTTAAAAGGGAACATGACGTGACCAATTATAGGGCACGGGCGTCCATCAGCAAGCCTTGCATCGCCCGCCCTGGTCACATTCAACCCGAGTCCCATCTCCGATGCTAATCTCAGCCCTAATTGACCCATGGCCGTGGATGAGGCGCCGGTATCATAGAGTGCTCTAATTTTAAAGTCACCTATGTCTACCCGCAACCACCACCTGGTCTCATCCTCTGGGTCATATCCACGAGTTGCATCTTTGCCTCCCTTCGTCGTGTTTTTCAGCAGTTTTTTTCCTTCCGCTGCTGCGACGACGATAGACTTGCTTTTACTTGTGGATTTCTTCGGCAGAGGAGCTTTTTGTGTGGAGAGGCCTTCCCCGGAATCTTCCCCCTCCTCCACAACCTGTATATGGCCATCTGGTCCTTCCAGAATGACCACTGCTCTATTCTGCCGAGGGCTGGCATCGGGTTCGATCGCCTTCTGCTCTAACGTACTGCTAGGTCCTGGACTCTCTTGATGCCCTTCCAGGACCTGTTTGGATCCCTGGGTCGCCGACAATTTGCTGTTTCCCATCGGCGACCCGCGGCGAGAGGTCGAATCTAGTGGTGGCGCGAAGATGACCTCTTCTCTTCGCTCTCCTTGCCGTTTCCCTTGTTGCAATCTGGGCAGACCTTGCGACTGAATCCCAGCTTGCCACAAGCGGAACACTGGAGAGGCTTGGTGAAGTCTATCTTCCGCCTCTGCCCATCTCGCCGCTCGCCAGGAGACCTGGGAGAAGGGGAATTTTTCCTTCCCCCACGCCATCGGCTCTTACGCTGTTCTGGAGGGCTGCCTTGCTTGTCAGTGGCCAGCTTGCGTAACATCCGCTCGATGCGGATCTTCTTATCAGAAGTGGGAGCTTGCGTAGCCGATACCGATGCTTGTTCGGTGGGCCTCCTGGCGGGGTTCTCCACGCCCAGTCCGCGCTGCGGATCTCCCTCCTTCTTCGCACGCTCTTTCCCTTCGCTGGCCATTGCAGCGGTTTGGGATTTACTACCAGCCGTTCTTTTGCTCGGCTGGTAGGCGTGCTGAGGGAAGATCGTCGAATTGGGGTCAGCGAATACACGTGGGCGGCGACCATAAGATAAGGTGTTCTGTACCTCGGTCGCCCTCCTGTTGAATTCGCGAATCGACCTTATCTCGCTCCGACGCAGCTGGATTTGGATATTTGGAAGGAGGTTTGCATGGAGTAGGTCTAATAACCTCTCCAAGGGCATGGGCGGTTCTAGTCTATTGACCAGAGCCACCAGGTTGGACACGTAGTCTCGCACTAGTTCGTCCTCACCCTGGAACCGGTTCTGGGCTTCCTGCAACAGCCTTTGTTGCTGTTGCGTACTTGTGCCAAACCAATCCCGGGCGTCCGCGACGAACTCGTCATAACTGAGCCATTGGTACTTGTTGTTATCGTACCAGGTCCTCGCGTTACCTTCGAGGATCTCTGATACGGAACAAAGCACTTCGTCGTCAGTTAGTCCTGCACCTACGCGTAGATCCTCCAACCTCGACAAAAACGTATCTACGCTCTGTGCCCTACTGCCCGCAAACCTCAATTTCCATCCGCGGACAATTTTCCCAACATCTCGGATTGTGGAGAGCCCTGAGAATATCTGATGTCCGGTGCCAGATGATCCACTTCGACTCCTCTGTCGAACGGGTGCGGATCTCCCATAAACTTCCGGATCCTCTTCATCTCCTCTTCTTTGGAGGACTTCCGGTGGGGTGACTTCCCTCCTTCTGGGTTGTGGTCTTGGAGGAGCCGGTGTGCTTCCCGGAATCCCAGAGTCGTAGTGACAGGTGTATGTGTCCTGAAAGTCCACATTACGTGCGGAACGTGGTTGAACCGAGTCGCGCTGAGAAGTACGACTTGCATTGGCCATATCATGCATTGTCTCTTCCAGCTCTCGTATTCGCAGACACATATCCTGCGCCTCACGCTCCGCACACACCTGTATTCCTTGCAGAGTCTGTAGGGTTTCCAGGATTCGACCTACCAGCTTGCGGTTACGGTCAACTCCTTCCTTCAGGTATTCTATTTCCCGGAAGGCTTCTCTCAAAGATAATTCTTCCTGAGGCTCCTTTCGGGTGCAGGTTTCCTGCGATCTGAGATCCGGATTGCTCCGTCTCCTTTCCCCCTCCTTCTGTTCTTGCGTGTGGAGGGCCTTTTGGACGAGTTCATCCTCTTCTTGGCGGCTGGCTTCACCTTCAGAGTCCTCTTCCGGGCAGGTGAATGTCCTTGACATATCAGTCAATGATATTCCCTCCCTATTGATGATTCTGAGGGGATGGTCGCTGTTATCATCCGCGTTGGAGTTTTCCAACTCGTCACAAATTGTGTCGAGCCACGCTTGTCGGGATCGCCTCCTGCGCCCCGCTACCTCTTTGCTGTGCGTGGTCTCTTCAAAATCTGTGGCGGTGTACTCACCCAGCAACCATCTCCCAAGCCTAGCCGCCTGTTGGATGACACTTCCATCCTTGCGCAGTTCCAAATCCGCTAAATAGTGTTCGCGCTGTGCGGAGGTCAGCTCTAATGCCCAATTGTCGATTTGAGCTGACAACAGAGCCATCTTGCCTCCGCACGGGTGTAGGATGCGGTTGAGGTTTAAAATTTCGACCTAATCGACCACTACCGCTTCCTATCACCCAAGGTATGAGCGGGGTATACACTATTTAGTGTAACTACCCTTATTGCCTCCTTTTATAAGGCTCAAATTCGCGAGATTATGAGCGCGTGCAGTTCCGCAAACTTTCTATAAATATTATAAAAATATCCTACCTAAGGTCGGAGCCTGCTGTTTGCTTGCTCCGCCTGGCTAATAATTGAACTGCACGCTTGGGTCGCGCTCTCTGCCTTTATCGTCGATCAGGTGCTACCAACCCCCCTTTATCCACCAAACTGTGGCTGAAATGGGTTAACACCTGATTATCCCGTACGACCTGAAATCACTTCGACCTATCAATAATTATCGCTTTCGGCCCTTATTACAATATTCTTAACAATTTTTAGCTAAAGGTTCGAAGTGGTTTCGTTTTTTCCCCAGCAGAGGGCGTACCGCTCACGATCTCGCTCTACCACCCGCTCAAACTTCCCTAAGCGCTCGCGCAATCGTCTCTCTCTCTCTCGTGCGTCGATTACCTTCGACGCACAATCCTATTCGCACGACACGGGTCTTAATACCAGTTGGGCGCCATGTAACGGAGGGGAATCTTGCAAAAATGGGAAATTTATTTATAAGCAAACTCCCACGATGCAGAGCAAACCGCCGCTCCGTTAATCACGTATGTAAGTACGTGTATTCGCTTTAACGTCAGATGATTTCTCTTTGTTGTCTTCTATCAAACGGAGTTGAACTCACCTTAAGTCACATGTATCGTGACACTCGATGAGTTTGAAGTGTGAGCGACTTTACTCCTTCTCCGCTTAATCCCCTAGGCGTAATAGGATTAACACCTAAGCCTATTTCAATTTCTTAAACTATTAGGAAAATCATATGACGAAATCGGCGAATAAGTTAACAAAGTTTATTCATAAAAAATCTATACAGTCTTTGTCGGGCCGAAAGACTGACGCACGCGAATAGGATTTACAATTAAATAATTTTCCGGTGAGAAAGAGAGAGAGAGAAGATACGAAAATTGGCGCGATCTAACGCTCGGCGCGAATACAAATAATTAACGCTATTACGATCGGACAAAATACCGATTGTATTTTGTGACGCGATAATTAAGGGAGGTGCACCTACCCTGCGGTGCAATTACGGTGATCAGCCGTAATTGTTGATGTCAGCAAATATCAACTGCCTCTGTCCTTTGAATAATTGACTGCGCTGCCTCACTCTGCTTATCAGTTGCAAACTGCTTCCAAAGCCCCGTACTTGCTGTAATATCGCTATCACACTCACGCACGAAATTGTCACAGGAAAACTATTATTCGGCGAGAAAAAACAGTGCAAATAAAATTCGGCGATATCTACACGTATCAACAGCTGAGGCGTAACTGCTAATTTAAAAGATCGCGCGCCCCCTCTCTCTCTATACTTAGAACTAACGCGCGAAATTCAGAATCGCGAACGGTGCGATTAATTGAATCGACTACCGTTGCACAATGTTTTTTGAAATACTCAGCATAGAGATCTTATTTTGTAATAGAAGTCTTTTCAAATTTTTGAACAATTCGGCTAAATTTTGTTTTACTGTTTCCGTCGCTGTGGCAGTGTTCAGGCACAAAATAAATATTTTTCGCTTACCGTAGTTTAATGTTTCCAGGTTATTACTGGATAAATTTTTGTTTATTTTCAAATTTTTCTCTGCAAGTATGTTACTCGTATTATTGTCCAGCCCCTCATGTTTTTCAGAGATTAAATGGATAATGTTATCATTACGAAGTTGTATAGAACTTTTGCTATAAATGACATGAACTCTATTATAATCATTATTAATGTTACTATTTTTGATACATTTTTTATCTATATTGTTCGGTTTGTATGTATGTTTCCGTTTGCTCTTTTCCTGAATGCATGCGTGATTTGTAATTTGTTCCTTTTTGTAAATATTTAATGATTTTGTCTGTACTACCTCGTCTAAGTTCTCGGTTCTTTTTCTTTGTGCTCGTGTCATAACACAAATTTTTGGTTCTACCGCAATCCGTGATAAACAGTCAGCTGGACCGTTTTCTTTGCCTGGGCGATAAAATATGTCAAAATCGTAATCAACTAGTTTTAGTCGCCATTTTTGTACTCTACTATTATTATCAGCCGACTTTAATGAAAGTAGAGGTTTGTGGTCCGTTACTACCGTAAATTTATTTCCGAATAAGTACGTTCTAAATGTTTTAATAGCGAAAATTATTGCAAGAGCCTCTCTTTATTAAGTCATATAATTCTGTTCTGTTTTGTTCAAAACCCTTGAAGCGTATGCGATGGGTCTATCGTACCTTAATTTTCCCTGGGAAAGGACCGCGCCCAAACTATGATTCGATGCGTCTGTTCTAACGATGTAAGGTTTGTTAAATTGTGGATATTGTAGGATAGGTGCTTCGCATAGTAGTTTTTTAAATTTATTTAAGGCTTCCTGTTGTTCATTGTTCCAGAAAAATTTTGTGTTTTTATGTAAGAGTATAGTTAATGGTTTTGTTACTTCTGCAAAATTTGGAATAAAACGTCTATAATAATTGCATAGCCCTAAGAACTCTCTAACGTTTTTCGTAATTGTCGGTGTTGGAAAAGCTTCAACAGATTGTACTTTTTTTTATCTAGTTTAATCCCATATTCACTGATAATATGTCCCAAAAAGGATACTTCTGTTATGAGCCAATCACATTTTTGAGGTTCAAGTTTTAGGTTAGCTTCTCTTAGTTTTTGAGCTATTTCAGAAAAACGTTTATTGACCTCATCCACTGTTTCTCCAAAGATGATTATATCGTCGATAAAAACAAAGCATGTATTGGCGATTAAGTCCCCCAAAATTGTATTAAGAATTCTTTGAAATGTTCTAGGCGAGTTTACTAATCCGAATGGTAAAACGAGAAATTCAAATCTTCCTAATGGATGTATGCTGAACGCTGTTTTGAAAATATCTTTCGGGTGCATTGCTTCCTGATGGAAGCCGGATTTTAGATCGACAACATGATAAAATTTTGCTTTCCCGAGTTGATTAAATATTTCTGTTATGTTTGGAATTAGATACGAGTCAGGAAGAGTTTTTTCATTCAATTTCCTGTAGTCAATTACTAATCGCCATCTAGCTTTCCCGTCTGCTAAGCTCTTTTTCTTCACTACCCATGTTGGTACATTGAAAGCACTTTTCGATTTCCTTATTAAATTATTAGATATCAATGATTTTACTTCTTCAATAGCAATTTGTCGTAATTTGTGTGGCAAGGGAAATTGTTTGACGTAAACCGGTTTGTTGTCTGTTAAATTAATTTCATGTTGTTCTATATTACATGTACCTAATCTGTCGCCATCGGCCCAAAATACATCTTCGTTTTCCTCAATAAATTCTTTCATTATCTTATAGTTGTTTCCGACTAAATCTCTGAAATTTATTTTTTCTAATACTCTTTCCTTGTGGCTTAATTGGTTTCCTTCAATTTTTTTTTGTTCCTCTCCTAAAAAATGTATGCTACCCGCGTATACAATTTCATTTTCATTGACATTGAAATCTATATTTTCCGTTAGTTTAATACTGTTTGGAAAGTTTTCTAAGTCGAAAGATAAATATTGATATGTTTGGATTTCTTCTGAAACAGTATTTTCCGAAGGGAATTCTATTCCAATATTTTCTTTTGTAACCGATATAAATTGTTTATAATCATAATTGTCTGCATAATCATCCTTTGTGTTAGTCATTTCATCAGTACTCATTGCTACATTTATATTAGTAATCATGTGTTCTATTTTCGAAGGGACTTTCTCTAATTCAGCTTTCAAGTTCGTTATTCCCTTTGAAGAAAAAGGTATTAGTAATGAGTTTTTACAACTTTCGATCTCGCGTTCTACTTTTAAATCCTTTACAGTCATTGTTTCGTTATTTACGAGGTGTGATCAAAAAGTAAGGTAGATTTTGAAATTTAGCGGGCTACGTCCGTTCGATCTTCGACTTTTTTATTTGGTTATGTCGGTACACTCGTCTAGAACATACGTTCCAAATTCCAGCTTTGTAGTATGTTTGGTTTGTTTGTGAGAGGCATCAAGGTTAGAAGTGTTTTACGTGCTCCACGATTTGCTGCTGTCTAAAAACATGTATCAAAGAGTTTGCATTAAATTTTGTGTGAAAAATGGAATCAAATGTTCCAAAACACTTGAAATGCTGTAAGTGGCATACGGTGAGTCTACTTTAAGCCAAAAAAATTTTTACAAGTGGTATAAACTCTTCCAAGAAGGTCGAGAAGAAACCAACGACGAACCTCGTTCTGGGCGCCCCAGCACATCAACAACTGATGAGAATGTTGAAGAAGTGAAGAAAATATTGTTGGGAAATCGTCGAATTACCATTAGAGAAATTGCTGATGATATTGGCATCTCATTTGGTTCGTGCCAATCAATTTTGACGAGTGTTTTAGACATGAGACGTGTGTCAGCGAAGTTTGTTCCGAAATTGCTCAATTTCGACTAAAAGAAACGTCGCATGAGCATCGCCCAAGAGCTACTGAATGACGTCAACGATGATCCATATTTACTCAACAGGGTTATAACAGGTGACGAAACATGGGTATACGGTTATGATGTCGAGACTAAGACTCAATCGTCCCAGTGGAGGCATTCTGGATCACCAAGACCAAAAAAAGCACGCCAAGTTCGATCAAATGTAAAGGTTTTGCTTACAGTTTTCTTTGACTGCAGGGGCGTGGTGCATCATGAGTTCTTGCCACAGGGTAAAACAGTAAATAAGGAATATTACCTGCAAGTTATGCGCAATTTGCGCGAAGCAATCCGCCAGAAACGTCCGAATTTGTGGAAAAATAAAAATTGGCTTTTGCACCATGATAACGCCCCTGCTCACACATCGTTGCTTGTGCGCGAATTTTTGGCTAAAACCAACACAGTAACGATGCCACAGGCACCGTATTCCCCAGATCTGGCCCGCTGTGACTTCTTCTTGTTCCCAAAACTGAAGAGGCCCATGAAAGGACGGCGTTTTGCCACGATTGAGGAGATAAAGACGGCATCGAAGGATGAACCTAACAAGATCACAAAAAATGATTTTTTGAAATGCTTTGAGGATTGGAAAAAGCGTTGGTACAAGTGCATTATATCCGAGGGGGGATTACTTTGAAGGATATAAAATAAAAAATGATGAATAAATAAATATTTTTTGAGAAAAATAAAAATTCACCTTACTTTTTGATCACACCTCGTATTTTATCGGTTGTTGTTGTGCAAAATAATGTAACAGATTCGGGGTCCTCTAGTATATTTTCCCTTGTTGTTATTTTCCTCAAAGATTTTCAATTCTTCGTAGTGATTTTCTTTTTCGTTTTTTCTTTTATTTTCCTTATTAACCCATTAAGTGGCAAACGTCCATGGCTGCAATGCTTCAATTTGACATTATGCCATTCGTACAATTCTCAATAGATTTGGATGAAATTTGGTTTCCTTATGTTTTAGTGTATGCTCTTTCGAAAAATCACCAAGTTTTTTTGAAAATCTTGACAGAAAAAAAAATATTGCCGATTTTTTCGAAAAAATTCCAAATTTTTTTCAATTTTTCTCCAAATTTCGCTCTGCTGAAAAGAAATGGACCGTAAAATAAGCTCCCTAAAAAATTTTTTTACCAATTATCTTTCAAGCGCATTCGACTTTATTAAAAAATGTTGATTAGAAAAAAAAATATGGCGGTTTTTGTATCGTAGTGTAATTTAGAAATTCATGATTTTTTTACTCAAAAAATGTCAAGTTTTGGAAAAATTGTTGTAGAACAAAAAGTGCTCAGAATTGGTCGAGGAACACGTGTGAATTTTTACTAAATAATTTGGAAAATTTTTGGAAAATTGAAAATTTGAATTTCCCGAAAATCCAAAAATATTTATACTTTTTTTTGGAAGTGCTTATTTTTGCCCATTTTAAGTAAATGTATGTGTTATAACATTTTTTAATAAGTATTTTTCATTATTTTGAGCAGAAGAGTTCTATAATCGTTCATTTTTAGAAATATTTGTTTACTTCAAATTACTAATTTTACATATTTTATGAATAAAGGCCTTGGCCGTAACACATTACTAAGCAAGTTTTAAAAAATAATAATAATAAACTTCAGTTTTAATTTATAAAAATCAATTACAAAAATATCATAATCTTATATCTATTGTCGATATTTTTTTGTAGCATTTGCCATTTTGAAAAATGTAATTCGAGTTACCCCTGCAATTTTACTACAGCGATATTTTGAAAGCCTTTTAGAAGGGATTTATTTCAAACAAAATTTCTTTTTGTGTGAAAGTATATTTTCAAAAAATTTAGGATTTTATTATTGTCGTATGCCGTGTAGTTTATCAACTTAACATTTTTAGTTTGAGGTGGTGTGATATCAACCATTTCATTCAAATATTTTGTAAACCTTAAAAGGCAATTACTTGTAATTAAGTTTTTTCTTTTTAATTTTGGTTTTCTCAAATAATTGCTGGTAAAAAACGCATTTTACCTCAAAGAAGGTGTAATAAAAATAAAAAACAAATTGCATTTTCAAGTGAATCTTGTGAAGTGTCTGAAAATGATGACACGGTAGATATTGTTATGCTACCACATCCTGAGATTTCAGATTCAGAATCTGAAAACGAATCTAATAATTCTGAAGATGTTAGTGATGAAGATAATGATGACGAAAATGATGATAATGCTGATGAAAATGACGACGCTGATGATGAAAACGATGTTCAAGAAATTGTTGAAAAATTGTTATCGTACCATGAAGTTAAAAAAAGTTACTCTAACACTCAGAAACGTTTGCAAGAAGATCATGTATACGATTGGATAGATGGAGAGAAAAAGTATGATGAAATTCCATCTAATAAATATTTGTTAAAAGATAAAGATCGTAAAATGATTGCTAATAGTACCCCTGTTGAATTATTTGAAATGTTCTTTTGTAAAAATATAAAAGAATATATCATTGAAGCTTCAAAATTTAACGGTTTAGATATAACAATAGAAGAACTAAATAAATTTGTTGCCATTGTTATTCTTTCTGCGTTCAACAAAAGAACATCTGAAAAAGATTATTGGTCCAAAAATGAGTTACTCGAGTCCCCAGTAGTTAGATCATTGATGTCGTTGAAAAAGTTTTTGAAAATCAAATCAATAATCAAATGCTCCAAACCTACAGATAAAAATGAAAAAGATCGTGTTTGAAGAGTTAGAGCTTTATTAGAAATTTTTAGGAAAAATATAAAACAGTTTGGTTTTTTTCAGACAGGATTATCCATAGACGAAATGATGATTAAATTTTTTGGTAGACTGTTGATCAAACAATTTATAAAAAATAAACCAACTCTATGGGGAATAAAAGAGTTTGGAATTTGTGGTGCTGATGGATACCTCTTTGACTGTGACATATACTTTGGCAAAGGCACTCATAATGATGAATTGTCAAGTATTGCTCTAGGAAGCCAAGCTGTTTTATCTATGAGCGAAGCTATACTTTCATCAATTTCTAGAAAGAAAATTGAAGAATACCATCTTTGGTTTGATAATTACTACACAAATCCAGACTTACTTGTTCATTTAAAAAAGCTTGGCTTACGAGCTACTGGTGTAATTAGGAAAGATCGTATACCAGTAAAAAATGAAATTGATAAAAAAGTTCCTCGTGGAACTTTTAAAGTTCAATATGAAAAAAATAGCGGAATGAACTTCGTAACCGTGGTAGATTCTAAACAAGTTTCAATTATTTCAACAACAGCTGCTGTTACACCAACAAAAGAAGTGAAACGCTACTCCAAAGAAAAAAAAAATGAGAACTGACATTTCTATGCCACTTGTGTTTTCACTTTACAACTTATTTATGGGAGGTGTTGACCTACACGATCAGTACAGTAGTGCTTTATTACCTATTATTAGAAGTAAGAGATGGACTTGGCCAATATTGATGAGAATTATCCAGTCTTCTATTGCAAATGCAGTAATACTCTATAATGCTTGTTCAGGCAAAAAAAAAAGTAAGCGCAAAGAAATTCGCTTTGAGTATTGTAGATAGTTATGTCAAAAACGCTAAATTAGGTGATTTGAAAAACCACAATTTGAGCCTAACTATCAGAAGAAGAGCTTGCAATGGACAAGGATATGCTACTCGTACGTTTTACATGTGCAAAGAGTGTAAAAAGTATTATTGTAGTCAATGCTTTGCTAATTTACACAAGTAAATAATTGGTAACAAATGATTGTCAAAAAGAAATATTTCTAAAAACATAAAAATTGAATACAAAAAAATACAAAAAAACAAAATTACAAAATACAAAAATACAAACAAAAATACAAACAAAAAAACTATTAAAGTGGAGATTTTTTAATTTAAAAAATTTTATTTAGCTGCGTAAATTCGCAAAACTTGGATTGTATTTCCGTTACATTTTCGGTTGAATTCAAATACATACCAGCCATAAAATCACTAAGAATTGTCAAAAAAACATGTTTAAAGAGAAACTTAATTATTATAAAATTTTTCAAAAATTTTCAATTTTTTATTTTTAAAAACATTTTCACATTTCAAAAATTCTCACATGTTTCTTGACCACTACTAAGCACTTTTTTTCTATAATATTTTTTTCAAAAGTTGATATTTTTCGAGTAAAAAAATCATGAATTTCTAAATTACACTACGATACAAAAACCGCCATATTTTTTTTTCTAATCAACATTTTTTAATAAAGTCGAATGCGCTTGAAAGATAATTGTCCCATGTCGCGAAAAAAATTATTTAGGGAGCCTATTTTACGGTCCATTTCTTTTCAGCAGAGCGAAATTTGGAGAAATATTGAAAAAAATTTGGAATTTTTTCGAAAAAATCGTCCATATTTTTTTTTCTGTAAAGATTTTCAAAATAACTTGGTGGTTTTTCGAAAAAGCATACACTAAAACATAAGGAAATCAAATTTCATCCAAATCTATTGAGAATCGTATGAATGGCATAATGTCAAATCGAAGCATTGCAGCCATGGACGTTTGCCACTTAATGGGTTAATGCTATGTAAAATTATACTTAAAAATCCCTTTTGTTCTTCTGTTATCCTTGATTCCTCTATCTTTTTGTTTTCGGTAAAAACGATTGAGTTCATTTGAGTCAACGGTATTGATACGAGTTTTATTTTCTTACTATTTATTTCCAAATAACCTCCATCTAATCTTAACTTATTTTCTTTTAGAACAGGTATGCCAAGAATACCGTCATAAGGGATTGAAAATTCTCTTGGTACAATATGAAAATCAATTAACAACCCATTAATTGTTATTTTTATCAAACCTAATGTTTGAATTGTTTTATCAGTAATACCGGATAATGAAATTTTTTCTGAGTTCAAAATAGCGTTTGATGGTATACAATCGCTTTTTATGATGTTGATTTGAGCTCCGCTATCTATAAGTAAATTAAAATTAACACCCGAAAACGGATTCGGTACCTGTATGTATTGTAACAAATTTTTTAACTTTAGGAAATACATTGGCATTTTAGTTTCAATAATACTTGTAAGTTCTATATTGCCATTACATTCATTATAAAGTTTCCTTTGTTTCTCATTTCGGAGGCATACTTTATTATTTTTTTCCGTTTTGGTTTGCGACTCATATTGTCCTATTAAATTTAATGGGTGAGTTTCATTTTGTTCATCAATGTCCATGTTTCGTGTTATCGTTTATAACGGGGTTTTGGCTAACCCGCCGTTATAATCGAGAGGATAGATTAATTGACAGCTCGGCTTAATCAGTTACTAATGCCACGGGGCTAGTACGCTGGTGCATGTGTGGCCAAGCCTTTCAACCAGCCGCAATATCAAGCAGCCTCGTGGCCCGCGTAGAGCGTCGCAGGTAGTGGTGGCTGGAAAGCGCGAAAAGTAGTGACGAGCGCAGAGAATTCGCCAAGGATTGGGAGCGGGAGTCGGGCGCAAAGTCAAAGAAACGCAGAGAATACGAAGGATAAAGATGATTTATATAAATTATTAAGGAGAAAGCGTACAGTAGTAAATCGGTAAAGATAGAGAGAGAAGCGAGCAGGCAAGCGAGAGAGAGCTAATCGAGTCGGTACTTACAATGAGGCGTCAATAGCCAGGCCCTCCACGCAGTAAACGCTCGCTCGCTGAACAGCGTTCCCGGACGCCGGTTGCAGTGGTGACGAAATGAGGGCTACCTAGCACTACGTCCTTGCACGAACACACCGTCGTGTCAAGGTGTCGCACCACTGCACGCACTCGCGAATAATCTAAGGCAAAGCCGGGTCGGAAGTCCGAATCCGCAAAAAGGCAAATCCTTTAGCGCGCGCTCAAACACGTGTCGCCCGTGTTACGTCCGCCAGTCAATTGCCGTGGGAGGCGTCCCCACTCTTTCATCGCGCTTTTCGGCAGCGCGACCACACGCATACACACGACTCTCCCTGCTTGTAGGCTCGTTAGGAGACATGCCGGGCTCTCTCTCTTACCTTACACTTCGACGTTCTCGGCTGCTGCAGGCTGCTGTATAATATAATGTGAATTTAAATATAGTATAAGTATATGAATTGTGTACATGCATGCGTGGAAAGAGAGAGACATAACGAATGAATTAAATTCGTTATACGTTATTTCGTCTCCTAATTCTGCAGCGAGTGACTTTTTATTTATTTCCTCCGTGCACTCATGTTCGGAAGAATCTATTCGTTTCCCTGATTATTACGTCTGAAACAAGTCGACTCTGTATGATCGATACGTTTAGAAATTGTACATTTTTCTTGGTTATTTTCTAGTGATTTTATAATTGGACATGATTCGACTTTATGACCTGATTCCTTGCAATAAGTACAAATACTAGTAGTTTTTGCGTTTCTTTCTAAAGCTCTCAATTTCAAACAATTTTCAATTACATGATTATTCATGTGGCAATAATCGCACTTATTGTTACTGTTATTATTTCTTTTCCCAAAATTATTGAATCGTGAAGGTTCGTTATCGTGACTAAAATTTCCATTTCTACGTTTATCGTCACTAAAATTTGTATTTGAACTGATTTTATTATCGTTACTTCTATTGTTCTTACTATAGCTAACCAGGATTCTTGCCAATTCACAATTATTGGCTTCATGACCTTTTTCCTTACAGATTGCACACATTGCAAATCTACATTCTTTCGTTTCGTCCGTGTTTGAGCAATATTTTATTGAATGACCGATTTCATTGCAACGCCTGCATGTGACATTTGGGCAACTGCGTCTCGTATGGTCGCTGCTGTCGCAAGCAGCGCAAAAGTTCGCTTATTTGAAAGATTTTAAACAGTTGTGCGGGGCGTGTCCGCTTTCCTTACATTTCCAACATACTTCAAATTCTATAATAAATGGGCATTGTGTAACCGTATGACCCATCACCTGACAATATTGACAATGATTTCCTTTGACTTTGTTAAATTTGCAACCGTCTATAGAATGCCCCTGAGCATTACAGAATTTACATATCAATTCGATCTTTTTATTTACAATTTTATAATTGTTTGACAGGTGATCTTTGTTTTTACAATATACACAAGCTCCTTTGTAATAAAATAAAGCTTCATGGTTATAGTCCTGACAAATTTGACAATTATATATGTGAGTAACATTTGCTGAAGCAGTAACCGAGTCTACATTACTATGAAAAGGACTAGCGATATCACCCCTCAATAATCTTTGTTTTTTTAAGTTTGTTTCAATTTTAATAGCGTCTTGTAAAGCAGTACCCAAATTAATGTGATCTCCTAATTCTAAACGAATGTCTTGTTGTAAACGTTGTTTAAAACTTTTTAACGCGTCAGCATTTAATACTGTTTAATACGTTTTGAAATCTTCGTCAGTTACGTTTGCTTCTAACTTTTTCATTTCTTTAATTTGCAAAACTATTTCCTGTAAACGGTTTGCATATGCTAAAACGGGTTCATTTGGTTTTTGGATGATTTCCGTAAATTTTCCATATAAACTATGAATATTGTCAAAGGAGGGAAATAGCTGCCTTATCACTTTGATATAATCATTTATCTTATCTATTTTGATGTTTACTAATGCTTTGTAAACTTCTCCGCCCAATTTAATTTTCAGAATTGATATTAAACTTGGTTCATCTAACTCAGAAACAATTGTTTTTACGTGTTTCAATTTTTCAATATATTCATTAGTTGTCATATTTTTTCCATCGAACTTTGGAACTAAATCTGCAACGTATTTAAGCGGTAAACGTAACGGTTGCGTCATTTTGTTGCCTGTTTCTACACCGTCGTTATCGACTTGTTTAAATTTATTTGTGTGGATGATTGGATTATAGAGTATTACTTGTCTGTCCGTTCCGTTCGTATCTATTGTACCTTTCACGTCTTTGCAAATACTCTCTTCGTCACAAATACCACCAATATCTGTGTATTCGTTATTATTAAATGAAAATTCGTAATTCTGATCAAAAGTAAAGTCCAAATCTAATAATGAATTTAAGTGTTCAAAATTTTGTGTTAATCGTTTAAGTGGATTTTCTACAGAGTTGTTTACGTCCAATTTCCCTACTAATTCCTTTAGGAGGAGAGTGTACCAATTTCCTTGATCGTTTGAAAGGATCTGCTCGGTTGCACTATATTACTTTCCAACTCTGGTTTATTTTTTACCTGAAGCCGCGTGAGTCGTTTTGCTTCAATAGGGCTAGAGAGGCTTTTGTTACTCATTACAATGTCGTTTCATCTAGAATGTTATTTTATATAAAACAAACACCCATTTAGTACCGGAACCAATTGTTATATCACGACTACGTAGCCGTGACGTGTAGTTTTAGAGTATGTATGATCATTCATTTATTAATAATTATTATAGTGACAGGAACTTACCTGGGTTATAATTTCGAGTTAAATTGGCTACTTAGCTCTATCTCGATGAAGTATATATGAGGTCGGTCGGTAATGATGCACGAACACTCGATTTAAGTAATTATTTATTTATTCAAGAACAGAAATGATTTCTCAAAAATAACAATAGATAAAATGTACGTTTTTCGGCCGTCGCGCGTCGCGAATCAACTCGTAAGAACTTTAACAAATTTTAATGCTATTGAGTAGTCGCGCGTCGCGAATCAAATGCCGAAAAGTCGAGTCTCTGTTTGGACATTGACTTTTCGGCCCGTATTAATGTGTTGAGTAATCACAAAATCAAAGTGTCGTGCGCCTCAATTTTCGGACTACTCATCTTTTAATTTCGCTGAGTTTGTATTTCGTAAAAATGCCGTTCGTCGTTTATACATTATTTCGTTTTCAATCGATTGCTGATGAAATCAAAATGAAGAAATATTTACGTCTCAGGACGTAAAAGATTCGTCGAAGCGGAGCCTTAAAGCAGTCCTTCTTCATAACACAAATACACAGTACGCTCCTATACCATTAGCGCATTCAACTGTGCTTAAAGAAGAGTATTCAAACATTGAATTGGTTTTGTCAAAAATAAAATACGAGGAACACGAATGGCAAATATGTGTTGACTTAAAAATTTTATCAATGATACTAGGACAACAATCTGGATTTACAAAATATCCTTGTTATTTGTGTCTGTTTGATAGTAGAGATAGGGAAAACCACTACAAAAAGAAAATTTGATCACTAAGAGAGTCATTTGAACCTGGAAAATAAATTATTGTAAAAGATCCACTTGTGAATTCGTCTAAAATTTTGATATCACCTCTTCACATAAAGCTTGGTTTAATTAAACAATTTGTCAAGGCATTAGACCAAGATGGGAAATGCTACGAATATTTGAGCCAAGTATTTCACCGCAAAACAGATGGTAAACTAAGCGCAGATATTTTTAATGGACCTGAAATTCGTACTCTATTTAGAGATGAAAACTTTGAAAGAATTATAAAAGATGATGAGGAAGCAGCATGGTCTAGTTTTAAAGATGTATCAACAAAATTTTTGGGTAGCACTAAAGACGTAAATTACAAAACTATTGTAAAAAAAATCGTACGCAACTTTGAAAAACTGGGTTGCCTTATGAACTTGAAGTTTCATTTGCTCGATTCACATATTGATCAATTTCCTGAGAACAACGGGGAGTTTACTGAAGAGCAAGGAGAAAGGTTTCACCAAGACTTGAAGGAATTTGAACGCAGATTTCAAGGACGATGGGGTATAAATATGTTGACAGATTACTGCTGGATGATGAAGAGAGAAAAAATCTTCAAAAAGACGTCAAAAACGTGTCAGAAATCCTTTACGTCGATCATTTGACGAGAAACGTGTGCGTAAGCGTAAATCACTTTAAAATATTTTTTTGGAAGACAAAAATAAAAATAGATATTTCCAATATCTAGTATCCAACATCTCACTATCGAAGTTGCGAAGTATTAGCGAAAATTGTACAAACTCAATTGATTAACCCATTAAACCTCTAAGGCACTTCTTAAAAGAAGCTAAAAATATTATAATGGAGTTTATGAATATCGCTATACATAAGTTCTAAGTCTTACTTTATGATCAAGAGTCGAAAAAAGTTCTAGTTTTGTGATTCATGTAGTGGAAAACCTCCAGAACAGTATCCGAAACATCGATTTTTTTTAAAAACGATCAATTTATCACGTTTATTGTCCAGTTACGCCGACTAGGGGTTATTTTTTGAACAAAATGACTTGAAATTCGTGATCACCGACCTCAAAAACTTCCAGTAAAGTATTTATAAAGTAAAACTGGATTTTAGTATCATTTTAATTAAATTTGAAGCAAATTTTCACTTTTCGTGATTTTCTGCTTTTTTATCGCCGTATGGTGGGTTGAAATTTCTGTAAAAAAAAATTCAAAACATGGTTTTCGATGTATTTTTTCCCGTAGAATTTGATTCTGAAGTCAAAAAAATAAAATTTTTCTTTATTTCTTTTTTATTTAAAAAAACCATGAAAAAACAATAAAAAATGAGGTTTTTCGAGCAAAACCCCATAAAAAAGCAGCTGGACCCTACTTTTTTATTGCAAATTCGGATTCAGCGTTGAAAAATACATAAGAATATATAGGTCTACTCAGTATAAGTACGAGTACTACGGTATGAGTGCTAATACGTATAAGCGCTAATGTAAACTGTAATATGAACTGCGCGAACTGTGTATTGTGTGAACTGAACTGCTTTTCGCGGATCTCGATCCAGCCTTTTTATACCATAGGCTGATGTGCCCCTTTCTGTGTTTTTGCTGAATTAATATGCGGTGAGTAATATTCGCGGAAATATTATAGAGAACGTGCTTAGACTAATCTATCCCGCTAGATAGATTTACAAATGTTCCCGGGAGGGTTGATACGATAGGAAATTAAATTACCGATACCTGGTTAGTTACCATAACCCGTTATATGTGACATTTATTTACTTATCATAGTTCGTTTTCTTTGTATCGACGTGACAGTACTTTTGAATAGCCGTTTGAATAGCACTTTAAAGTACTCATTTATAAAAAATTATATAAGTTTTTTTATTGAACAAATAGTTTGTCTATAATTGAAATTTAACACTGAAAAGTGGTGTTTTTAAATTTATATTAATCAATGATATCAATTAACTGTCGGGATTATATAGCTTCGCCAACTTTAAAAAAAAGTGGTAAGATTTTTTTCATTTTTTTGTTGCAGGTCAACGATCACGACGACGACGACGACGACAACAACACCATGCCAGTATGCGAGGGCTGGGAGTGCGCATACTGCACCGCTGGTCGCTGCAGCCGGTAGCCGCAGTGGGTGGAATCACCACCGCAGCGCGGAAGCAGGCGGCACGTCGATCGGAATGGACCGGTCAGACACGTGGTGCGCAGATTATTTACATCGGAGTCGACCACTGCTGAAATTTCCCCCGCTGTGCGCCAGCCGTCTCGATCGCCGTCGCCAACTCCCTTGAGTAGGCCCGCGGGATCACCCAGAACGGTGCTCATACAGGATCTCCACATCACGGGGAAAAAGTGCCTGTGCGTCATGGACGAAACAGTCGACGGCGCCCCGCGCTATAAAGTTGCTAAATTTTTCCCCGCTGATCACGACGACGAAGACGACGATGACGACGATGATGATGATGATGATGATGACGATGACGACGACGACGATGATGATGACGATGACGATAACTAAGCGTCAGGTTTTTTTTAAATTTTTGTCCATTTTTTGTAGATTTTTATATTTTTTTTGTATTTGTATATAATAAATGATTATTAATAATAATATGTCTTTTTATTTCAGCGATCAGACAGACACAGGCGCGCGCGCACATTGAACAGCAAGAAAAATTATTCGTTATATACCAATTATAATAAATATTTATGTATAATATTCATTATAATTAATATATTTATTAAAATGTATTATCATTTGTATGTATGTATTAGCACTTGGGCCCTCCCCAGCCGCCGCCGCCCCCCCCACATAACAATCGTGTAGCTAGTATACACAATACGGTATTGCCCGTAGTACCAGTGGCAGTAGCTCTAGCGGTAGAGCATCGACCTGCGGATCCGGAGGACGCACGTTCAATCCCCTGATCCCCCGATCCGTCCGTCCTTTTTTCCGATAAATCTAAAAATTTATCACACACACACAATAAAAAAATTAAAACGCTTAACACATAGCGCGCACGGGCATCAAGAATACATCAGATCACGAGGAGAGAAGGAGGAGGCAGGGGGAAGTGCAGAGGACGCACGTTGTGTCAGAACACATCAGCACACAGTATATAGGAATCAAATCAGTAGGCTGGGAGGTGGAAGTGCAGAGAACGCGCACGGGAGTCAGAGCACATCAGCATAGTATAGGAGAGGGGAGGGGGGAGGGCGTAGAACGCACGGATATTACAGTGGGGGGGGGGGTGCGCAGAACGCACGAACAGCACAGTAAGGGGGGTGAGGTGAAGTGAGGTGACAGTACTGAGCTGAATATGCGCACACCTCAACTCGTACACTTCAACTCAGTGAACTGATACCCCTCTGAGTTGAGGCCCCTCTGGTTTACCTACTAATAGGTGATAAGTAACATCATAATATGGACTATTACAATTCTTTCTTCATATTAAAAAATTTTTTTCGTTGAAATTTATTATTTTTATTTTATATCACAGCTTTGTATAATCGAGACATCCTTGCTATTAATTTCTCACTTCTGATTTCTTTCCATTCTTGCTGTAAAATTCAGATAAATGTGATTTGGAAGTTGGACACACCTTACGTACAGCTCGATCTAATTCTTCCTAAAGTGATTCGATAATGTTTTTTTATACTGCCATCTATTTCGACTAGTTCACCAACTTTCGATCTTCCGAAGCATCTCTAAACCATCACAGAACCATCTATGATTCACAGACGGTACGATACATTCTTTTGAGAAATTTTGGTTTACTCGTCGTCGCACGTTTGGAGTCAAAAACTTCAAATTTGAATTCATCACTCCATAGCAATTTCTTTCACTGACTAATGCTCTAACTTCTATGCATTTCAGCGCCCACTGAAGTCTCTTTTTCTGATTAATTTATCTCAAAAGTGATGTTTTTACAGCTACTCTTCCAGATAGAACTTTCTCAACTAGTCGCTGTTTTACCGTAAAATCTCATATTTTATTAACAACGTTTTCATTGATTTCAGAGCACAATTGAGGAGCAGTAAGGCGCCGATTTCTAATACTAAGGCGCGCAATGTAATTATCTCCTGATTTGTTGTTTTTTTTGGTCTATCGGTAATTTTTTTATTTCTCATACTTTCTGTTTCTCGAAACTTCAAGACGTTATAATTAACGGTAGTTCTCGCTATTCGCAAGATGTTTGCAATTCCTTGATTACTTTTTCCACTTTTATGTAAAAAGGCAATTTCAGAACGCGTTTCAAGAGAGTGATTTTTTGACTTTGCCATTCTTATCGAAAGACTCTGCATAGACTGATAAGAGTTTATGTTGAAACAAAGTCGAAAATTCAAAAATTCACGAATCTAACGAATGTTTATATATGAGGAGTCTTGAATAGAATAGTCCTCTGATGTGAATAACAATAGGATATTTTTATTTATATTCGAATTTTGGTTCGCTTTGACTGGGCAAGGTTTTCAATGATAAGAGACCGTAGTCATGTGATGATCTAAATCTAAAATGAAGATTTGAAAAAATCCGTAGGTGGAATATCATCAAAAAATTTATATTCTTTAAACCTCCTAGAACATTTTTCATTATTATCCATACTGTAAATAGAAAATTTTTCCCTAATAATATTTGTCTCTATGTACCGAAACTTCCAAGTTATTTAACAAAAGTGATTTTTTTACAAAAGTCGCAATAACTTTGCTTAAAAAAATGCTAGAGAGTTCTACTGGGCGAAATTCGAAAGGTCTTCGAAAGACGCATGTAATTTACATGCATTTAAATATACATAGGCTGAAAAATAGCAGAAAAACCTTCAAAATGATGGGCTACAGATTTTTCTACGACGTTTCCAACGAGAGTTACAAAACTTTTAATTTTATACAATTTTTAGTTTAGGTGACTAAATCTTTTTAAGCGCAAGTATATTTAAATGTTAGTTTGGGATGTGATTTTGCAGAAAAATATTTCGGCTGATTTTTTACCTCGTTCTTTATTCTCTTCAGTGGGAATTTTTTTCCAGTATTTCGTTTAAAATTAACTACATTTGTTGTTTTTGATTTTACTTTATTATATTCATTAGGAGAATCACAATAATCTGTATAACTCAATCCGGACGTAAGAACATCAATAATTTCTTATTTCACATTTTTATTTGACACAATTTTTTCATTAGTGGTATAACGAGCGGCCAGACCCTCGTTATGTCTCTCTCTCCCCATACATAATTATAATTATTCTTATATATATAATTGTCTTATAATTATCCCACATGTATGGCAGCCAAAGGTAAGTCAGAGAGAGCGCTAATAGAGGGCGAGCTAGAGAGAGAGAATTCGGGAGGCCGGCGTGACGCGTGCGAGTAGGAGAGTGGGGCAGAGGCGCGCGATAAGGACTCGCTCTTGTACCGGCGACTTCGGAGCACGTGGACGTGTGACGAGCGGCTATACTCGTGCTTACGATCTTTTGTTATCCGACTTTTCGCGACTAACTTTTGAGACTGACATTTCGGTTGCCTGCGAATACGCGAGTGTCCACTCGGTGTAAAGTATCGGTGCCGAGATTGCCCTTAGTGCCTTCGGTGGGCTAGTTCCTGCGACCGCGCGTGCGAGCCTTTAAAGCCGCCCGCTTCTTGACTGCACCCGAGCTGCACACTGCGCGTCATCGCGAGCCACGTGCGAGGCTGAGGACATCGCCTGCAGGGCTAACGCCGAGATATTATTGTAAGTACCTTCTCGAATACATGTCTCTCTCGCTAGCTTTTCGCCACTCTCTCTCCCGCTTACGCTGCGTATTAATTTTGTATTACTTTCCGTAGTAAACTCGATGTTACTCGTATGTCTGTTTTCTTCTTTTGCGCTTCCTTTTTACCTATCGTAAGCAATACCGTTCCGTCCGACTTTCGCGCCTGAATTTCGTGATCGCTCCAAAGCGCCCATAGGACTACACGACGCTCTCCGCGGGCCAAGGTAACAGACGCTGCACCACGACGTTCCTGTTGCTGCTGGGCTAGGCTTTGCGCAGCCTATTACGAGGCCCACACCGAGCTGTTTTAATCCCCTCGTAATTTATATAACGAGTGACCCGCGCTGGGTCAAAACCCCGTTATAGTGGACACATTACTAGTGCTAGACTCTATACTTCTGTGATAATTTTTGTTCACTGAACTTGTTGATGAGTAGCAAACATATTGTTTGAAGAGGCCGGCACATTCTTCGTTTCATGTGTAATACCTTGAAAAATTAATTTTTTACTCTTTAAAGAATCAGCTACGTATTTAGCAGCTACAATGTCTGACTTCTAACCTCCAAACTGCTTGAGGATCATCCTGTTAACCCCAGAATTTGATAGTAAAGTTGCTGAGGTCTGGCAAAAATAGTGTCCAGTATATCTTATTGCATTTACCAACCTTGAAAATTTCATAATAGTAACTCGCAGATCATTTAAAAAAAGAAAATTTTATATTGTCCCAAGTCTATGCAAGTGATTTTTTTGGTTTATGATTCTTTGTGTTATTGTTAAGGATGATTGTCAAATTTATTGTATTTAATAATATCTATTCCATGATTCATATTGATCATCTTTTTCAGCACGGACTAAACACCCTATAATGTATTTGGTGCAAATTCTTTTTGCAAATTGTTGAAATAACCAATAAATACATTTTCATAGAATAAAACTACTTTATATATAGGGAAAGGATGACGAATTTTCGACCGAGGTAGAAAGAAAATTTCATTTTAAACTATTTAAATAGGTATAAAGTGTACATCAAAAAAATCTTTATTTCTTTCGAAGCTAAAAGTAAAAAAAAATTCTTTAAGGAAAATGGAATTATCCAAGGTTATGTAAATTAGTTGTTAATAAAAGAAGTTATGAAAAATGCTGTTACAACATTGACCAGATCACTTTTTCTTTTTCTTCTTATAAAGAAACTGATTGGAAAGTACAGATTTATTATGAATCTTCAAGTTCAATTGATCTCTAGATCTTATAAGTTGTTTACTATTTTATCATTGTCTATTCTCATAACTAAAAATATTTACAATTTTATATTATGGCACGATTATTTTAATTTATGTGCCTTCCTTCTATCTGGGCCTGCGCCCAACTATACGCAAATCAAACAATAATTCCTGCGAGTTTAATCTGTTAACATCACCGGAAGAGTCAAATCTTGTATTTTGCCAACTTGAAACTAGCTCCGAAACTGACTATTACCTTATACCATCGTTACAAAATAATGTTTTGTTATACTTTGTGACTCTAAATACTTCTTTTCATGTAAATTGTAACGGCATAGTACAGCCCATTCTCTTGAATGGTACTGGGCTAATACAGATTCCCTAGCTGTGCGAACTTAGAACGGACCACCATATTTATTTGGGGGCTAAGAAAAAACTAAGGGCAGAAAATTTTGTGATTCCGAAAATTTCCCTCATAACTACAAACAAAATAATAATAAAAAGTCCAAAAATAAGTAATAATCAGAACAGATACGAACACTCGGACCGAGTGAAATTATTACACGCGTATTTAGCGTTAGGAGTAACCATTGTAATCATTATCGCATCCGTAATAGCAGTAAGTTGCATAATCTGCGCATATAGAGTATGCCGTGACAAAAACCATAGGTTTGAAAATATACCGATGCAAGAACTGAATCAGCCGTTAAACCCTCAAAAAAGGATGATCTGCAAATCTGCACAGACATTACTTAACGAAAAGTAGTTAGTTAGTTTATTTATTTACAACTTATATGTTACATTTGGTTTACATTTCTTAAATTATTATTTGTTTCTCGTATCCAGTTTGTGTAGTTGATTATGTATGTGTTTTGTGTGTGTGTGTGTAAGTGCGCGCGTGCGTGTGTGTGTGTATGTATTGTGTAAATATGTGCCTTTGTAGGTGTGTCTGCAACTCTTGTGTCCCTGTCTTCTGCGCCTGCCTGTTTCTCTTTTCTTCTCATTTTTCTTCTGATTAGTCTTCTCTTCCTCTTTCTCTCTCCAAGATCTGCCTTTTCCGCTCTTCTGTTTTCTTTTCAGCTTTTCTTTTATTACTTTCTTTTGCGTTTTCACCTTTGCCTTTCCTTTGCTTTTGCTCTCCTTCTTGCTAATCATTTCATCTATCTTTCTCCTTATTAAGGCTTTGACACCTTTTTCTTGTTTCCTATTGCACCCTCTGCCTTTCCTTTCCTCAACCTCACTTATTTTTAAAGCCGGCGTCCCACAAGGAAGCGTTCTCGGTCCAATATTGTACTTAATATACACGCATGATCTGCCAACCAAGAAAAATATTGACATCGCCACGTATGCAGACGATACAGCCATTCTGATATCACATGCTAACAAAAAAACAGCCTCCCACAATATGCAAATATACCTAGACGTAGCCGTAAGCTGGTTCGATAAGTGGAGGATAACAATAAATGAAACGAAGTCAATACAAGTAACTTATACCAAGAAAAAAGGATCTTGTCCACCAGTATGTATTAAAAACCAACAAATCCCACAAGGAGAAAAAGCAAAATATCTTGGAATGCACCTTGATCGACGATTAACATGGCGAGAACACATATGGACCAAACGAAAACAACTCAATCTCCAGATAAGAAAATATTACTGGCTATTAGGGAGAAAATCTAAACTTTCAATTAAAAATAAGCCTCTTATATACAAGTCAATAATTAAACCAGTATGGACATACGGCATACAACTCTGGGGCACAGCTCCAAAAACAAGCATAGAAATAATAGAAAGATTTCAAAACAAAACAATAAGAGCTATAACTGATGCACCATGGTTTGTCACAAATGAATATATAAGAAAAGACATAAACATAAACACAGTAAGAGAAGAAATTGAATCAGCCCGCCGGAAATACACCAGCAGGATAAAGGAACACACAAACAAATTAGCAAAGAAACTAATATACACAACACCGATAGTTTCAAGATACAAGAAATATAAAACAGTGTTTGTGCAAGATTGAACAAGCGCGGTATTAAAGTACTGGTACTGATCAGTGGAGAAGTACCCTCCTGTAATTATATTGTAACCAATTAATGTAATTGAAACATTTATACAACATTTACTTATTGTCAAAAGACAGATTGTAAATAAATGGTAGTAATAAAAAAAAAAAAAAAAAACTTATTTTTCTTAGTATCTTATGATTTGCCTTCTAGTTTACCTTTTTCTTTCTCTTCTTCGATTCTTCTTCTTTTCCATTTTGCTCCATCCTCCAATACCTGCTTCCTCTCTCTTGTGTAGTTGCTGTTACTTGTGTCTTATGTGTGTGTGTGTGTATGTTTATGTTTGCGCGTATGGTCGTGTTTTGTGTGTATGTGTGTGTGTGTAGATGTGTCTGGGAGTCTTGCTTCTCTGTCTTTTGTTTCCGTCTCTCCTTAGGGTCTTGTAGCTTCTTCTTCTTGCTTTTCTTTTTCTTTCTTCTCTTCATTTCTTCTTTTTTTCCATTTTATCTCCATCATCCACGCGATCTTTTCTTTGCTTCCTATTATTATTTTTTCCCATTCTTCCCCTTCCTTCCTGTTTTTCCACATTTTTTTACCATGTGCTTCCAATTTTCTTCTTCTTTCATACACATTCTGCATCTCTTATTTTCTTCTTTTTCCCAATACCTGCTTCCTCTCGTTTCAATACCTAATCTAAACCTTTCCCTTATTTGCAGGCCTTTTATTGTTCCCTCTCCTTGAATTTCCTTTAACCTATAATCTTTTCATTTCTTCTTCCAGCTCTTTCCACTCGTTTATGTATCTCGATTTTTCTAGCTTTTCATCTAGTTCTTTTTCATCTTTTTTCTTTAGCTCATCTCTTATTTCTTCCCAAAACTCTTCCCTCATTTCATCTCCCTCTTCTCTCTCTCTCTGTATATTTTACTTTTTTCCAGCCTTTCCTCTCTCTCCTCCTTCTTACTCTTTTTATCTTTTTCATTTCTTTCCCTTTTCTTTAATTTTCTCCATGCTTCTTTTCTTATGGAGTCATCTCTTTCTTCTCTTATTTATTTTCATACTTCATTGCTCTTACTAATGCTGATTCTTTCATTTCTTGTCTTCCTGTTTCCCATCGTATTAGATAACTTGGCGTGTTTCTATTTAATCCTAATACCCACTTTATGTATTTTAGTTGTAGTCTCTTTCTATTTCCTCATTCCTCTTCCATCCCCAGATAGCTGCTTGATACATAATCACGCTTTTCGCCAGAGCATCGAACAGGTTCATCCTTAGCTCCCAGTTTTCTCTAAATAGCTTTTCCTAGCCCCCATATCTTTCCGTTTCCCATATTTATTTTCCCTTCTACCTTCTTTATCTCCTTTTTATTTCCGTTATTTCTGCTTATCACATATCCCAAGTAATTGTACTCTTTCACCATCTCTATCTTCTCACCTTCCCATTCGAATTCTTCTCCCTTCCCCCTTTATCCTCCTCTCCTGCATTTGATCATCTTTGATTTCCCTACATTTAACTCTAATCCCCTTTTTTCCAGATATCTTTTTTCAGCATTGCTTTCATTCCACTTTCACTCTTTGCCATCATCACTATATCATCTGCGTATCCTAATGTCCATATTTTCTTTCTTCCTATCACTACCCCTCCTTCCTGCACCTGCTTGATCTTCACTTCCAGGTCGGCGAAGGCAAGATTAAATAGCGTGGTGCTCAAAGGGCACCCTTGCCTTACGCCTTTGTAAGTCTCAAACTCCCCAATTATTTCTCCTCCAACTTTTACCTTGCTCCCTGTTTTCTTGTATATTACTTCTATTCTTTTCCTAATTTTTCTATTTATCCCTTTCTCTTTCATTGTTTCCCATATTTTCTTCCTCTTTATTTTATCAAAAACGGCCTTCATGTCTGCAAAGAATACGAACAGTTTTCCTCCTTTTTCCCTTATTTCCTTCCCTATTATTGTTTTTAATATATATATTGCGTCCATTGTTCCTCTTTTCTTCCTAAATCCCATCTGCGTATCACTTAGAGTTTCTTTAGCTTCTAGTTGTCTTTCCAGCTTTTTCCTCAGTATTTCCGCATATGTTTTATATCCCGTATCCATTAGCGTTATTCCTCTATAGTTTCCTACTTCTTCTTTCCTCCCTTTCTTATATATTGGTACTATTATTCCCTTCCTCCATTCTTCCGGATATCCTTCTCCGTTCCATATTCCGTTTAAGCATTTTGTCATATCTTTTATATATATAAACTATTTATATATATATTAAATATAATAAAGAAGGTATAAGGGAGTATATACGTATACTCCCTTATACCTTCTTCGCTCCAGTCGTCTATCATTCTTTCTTCCTCTTCTTTTCTTTCTTCCTCTTCTTTTCTTTCTTCCGCTATTTTATCTCCCAATTCCACCTCTATTGGTAAGTGGTCCGGTATTCCTATTTTGAATAATAGTTTTTGTTTATTGTTCGATAAGCTTTAGTTTTTAAATAATTCATTATATCTCCGTATTAACTAAAATTTGTAGTTATAAAAATTTGAATTGTGAAATAATGTCGTTTTCGTCTCTTTTATTAGTTAATTTAGTTTCAATAAACGGGTGGATCGAATGTGATAATATGTTTATTTTTATGGCACTCTTGCACAATCATTATTAATAAGGATGCGGATACATCATTATAAAATATATATATCTGTTTTTTTGTGCGTTTAATCGTTAAATACACTCAATTTTGCGTTAAAAAAATCAGAATGTCTTGAACGAAAGTTGATGATTATATTCATAATAATTAACACCGAATATCTAGTATTTTATATGGGCTTTTGGTAATTAGTTATTGATTAAAACTAATAAAATCTTGTTTGTTTCCAGATAAATATAATCCTTAACTTTTGTTTAGTATTTTAGTTTTATTATAGACTAAATAATATTTTTGTATTAGCAAGATTTGAGTACCACACGCACAATTAATTTAAATAATTAAAATTTTGAAGTGTAGATGAAAATAGCACATAGAGGGCCCAAAACACTTCGATGAGGCTACTACCACATACTCCGCCTTCGACCAATTAGAGTTCGAAATTCGCTTACGCTTGAGACGCTCCCCAATTTTCCAATTAATTAAACCAGGAAAATTTAAGTGCTTTCTGCCTAAAAATGACAAGAAATTCAGAGTGGGACTCTCTCGCGAAAAGTATAAAATTTTATTCCTTTATTTAACCCATTAACGACCAAAGAGGTCAGTTTTTGGACATATTTTTGATCGCAAAATTAATTTGTAAAACGAAACAATAAATTGATCCAGGGTACCATACCTTATGTTTTTAGGTTTTCTGGATCTAAATCCGGGCTCAAAATTCAAAAATTTTGATTACAGCATTAAATATGGCCGATTTTTTATAAAATAGTCAGTCTATAAAACAGTCGCGATCTCGCCGTCAAGCGGTGCGGAGGTGCAACCGCCTGACGCATCATCGCTACATAAGCATTTCAAGTGTCATCCAAATACAAAAGTAGGAGCAGTTGTGTGTTTAGTATGTCGAAATTTCTATCATACGAGTGAAATAGTAGCAAAAATCAATGCAGGAAATGCAATCAAACTAATAAACAGCTCATTCATAATATGCCAGGAGCATCCAAATTTTGCACTAACATCAAACTTGCCATATGGGGACTTAAGTAAACAAGCTAGTGCTTTCATAACGCAATTCAAACTTGTAAGTAGAGAACAATTAAAACAGGAAATATTAAATGAGCTTGTGCATGAAAAGCAAATTTTAAATGAAAAAGATGATCATATGGATGTAACACAGATCAATGATTTGGATGAATTACAACAATTAAAAGCCGAAAATAACCTATTGAAAAAACTGTACAAAGAAACAAAAGAAAAAAATGAATTGCTCAATGAACTACTAGTTAAAGAAAAACAAAATAAAAATGTAAATACTAACATTATGAGAAAAACATATGCTGAAACAATTGCACTACCAAAACCTAAACCCAAAAGAATACCAAGATTAATAATAAAGAAAAAGAGTAATGATAACATAAACTTAGAAAATCAAGTAGCACATTACTTAATTAAAGACAAAAACATACAAACAAAAAGTGTACAAGTTAAAAATACTGACACAATAATTATCAACTACATGACCGAAGAAAATGTCACAGTATTAGAAAAAACTTTACAAAAAAAACTACCGGCACTTACTGTTCTAAAAGAAGAAATATGTAAACCGATAGTTAAAGTAGTAGGAATTTCTAAAGCTTTCACAACAAATGTAAAAGATATAGAAACTGATATTAATGCAAGAAATTTTAGTCAATACGAAGAAAATTGTAAAGTAAATCATGTATTTACAAATGAAAAAAATAAAACAGTAACTGCAATAGTAGAAGTTCCATCTATTCTATATAAACATATAAAAAACAATAGTAACAAATTATTTATTGGTTGTCAAAACTGCAGAGTCTTTGACGTCATCAACACATATCCGTGTTACAACTGCTCAGGTTTTGGCCACGGCGGCGGAAAGTGTGAAAAAGCAAAAAAAGAGCCAACGTGTTATAAATGCGCAGGCAAGCACCAATCAAAAATGTGTAGTAGCAGCATACTCCAATGTCCAAACTGTATTTTCCACAATGAAACATATAGTAAAAACTACAACGTAAACCATAGTGCAATCGACAGCGAAATGTGTGAAGTTTTAAAAATGAAAATAAAAAGGTATATTGAAATAACAGATTATCCAATTCAACCAACTTATCAAAGATATTTTGGTAGAATAAACTTTGAAACAAACACCCGCAAGATATATAACCGTCCGAGAATAAATAACAGTTTATCGTTATCATCATTATCTACACCAAGTCCAACAGGTAATAAAACCAGGAATACTAAATAGTTTTCTGCAATATTACATTATGGATAACAGCTTATATGATATTATATTTGAAAATGAACATAAAACAGATAATATTGATGAACTAAACAAATATATATGTAAAGAAAATAATATCATTCTATGTATAAACATCAGAAGCCTAAAAAAAAATTACAATAAATTGCTAGTATTTCTGAAGAACCTCGAAAAAAAACCATGTACAATAGTATGCACTGAAACATGGAATTTAGAAAATCATGAAATGTTCAATATTCCAGACTATAAAATATATTACAATGAAAGTAAAATAAACAAATCAGATGGAGTTGTTTTGTATATGAAAGAAGAAATCACCGAAATTACAGAAATTCTTGAAATAGATAAATTAAAAATAATTAACTCTAATATTACACTAGAAAACAACAAAAATTTGGTGCTGTCTGCAATTTACAGATCCCATAATTTATCTAAATCTGAATTTCTATTGAATCTCAAAGAATTATTGGAAATAAACAAAAAATATAAAAACAATATTTTAATGGGAGACTTTTATTTTGATATATTGAGTGAAGAAATACTAGATCAAGATTTTTTACAAGTACTGCTAGAAAATGGATATTGCCCTGGACTACATACCATAACAAGACCATCCAATGTTGATATTAACAAAGGTACATGTATAGATAATTTCTTTGTTAAGCTAGAAAAAGTCAAATATAAAACTTACGTCCTCAACGTACCCTTCAATGATCACTACCCAATAATGATGAGTCTAAGGAATAATTATAAATGTACACAAAAAACCAATTTCAAAATAATAAACTATGTTAAACTAAAAAATAAAGCCAAAAGAACTGTTTGGACTGACATACAAATTATAAAAGACCCTAATCTAGCTACGAACAAACTAATAGAAAAAATACAAACATGTATTACGGCATCATCTAATAACAATAAACACAATAAGAATAAAATGAACCCAAGGAGTAATTGGATAACTAAAGCAATAATGATATCATGTGCACACAAAGAAAAACTTTATAATAATTGGAAAAAAGATCCCAATAATGCAACAAAAAGAGAAAAATATAAAAACTATGTAGAAACCTTAAAAAAGACCATAGATTTAGCTAAAGAAAAATATGAAAAAAATCAAATCAAAACAAATCAACACAATCCACGAAAATTATGGAAAATAATCAACAACAAAATTGGGAAGAAAACCAAAAAAACAATAACATAAATCATCTATTAATAGGTAATAATAAAATTACAAACTCAAACGACATTGCAAAACAAATGAATACATTTTTCAGTACAGTAGGCAAACAGATATGTGCTAATATTAGACAACCAATAAATAGTAATATTACTCTACCACCTATGAACAACAACAGTATTTTTCTACATTTAACAAATAGAATAGAAGTTCAACAAACAATAAGAAAAATGGGCAACAAAAATGGAGGATCTGACGGCATCAACACTCAGGTACTAAAGATGATAATAAATCACATGAGTGATCCGTTGACCTATATCTTTAATCTATGCGTACAAAAAGAAATATGGCCTGACGAATTAAAAAGTGCTGAAATTATTCCTATCCATAAAACTAAAGAGAAGTATCTACCAACAAATTATAGACCTATATCTTTAATATCAAATATCGCCAAAATTTTTGAAAAATTAATACAAATCAGGATTACAAGTTTTTTCAACAAACATAATTTATTTTCTAATAAACAATTTGGTTTTAGAAAAGGTCTTAGCACCAAAAATGCCCTATACTACCTAACTCAATATACAATCAACTAGACAAAAGTAAACCAATAGCAGCAACTTTCTTGGATCTAGCGAAAGCTTTTGACACTGTGGACCACAAAATTCTACTCAAAAAACTCTACAGATATGGAATTAGAGGAAGTGCGTATGAACTTATCAAAAGCTATCTAAGTAATAGGAAACAAAGAGTTAAAATCAATGGTGAATATAGTTAATATCAACAAGTCAACATTGGCGTACCACAAGGTACAATATTGGGACCTTTATTTTTCATAATCTATATAAATGATATGTTACAATTGCTACCAAATGATAGTGTGTCGGCTTTTGCTGATGACACGGTAATTATTGTGAAAGGCGAAACATGGCATGAAGTCGAAAGAAATATGAACTTCAATTTAAACAAAATATCCATTTGGCTAGTATTGAATAAACTGTCACTAAATATTGACAAAACAGTATATATGGCTTTTGGAAATAACTGCAATAGCAACTCGACATATCTACATATAAATATAAAGGGTGCATCCATTCGAAAATTTGATAACACTAAGTACCTTGGAGTGCATTTCGATAGCCATATGAGATGGGACCTGCATACAAACATGCTATACAATAGACTAAAATATCTAACTTATATTTTCCACAAATTATCTAGGATAATCAGCACAGATAATCTACGTATAATTTACTATGCACTTTTCCATAGCGTAACAACCTACGGTATTATAGCATGGGGTGGAGCATACATTCGAAGACTCAAATATATACAAACTCTACAAACACGACTATTACAAATAATAAATAAAAACAAGTTTATAAATGAATAAAATCCACTAAACATAGATCAAACATTCACCATGGAATCACTAGTGTATCACTATGTCAACCTGCAAGATATGTTCCTGAAGAAAAATTCCGTAACAAGGAAAAAAACTATACAGCCCCTTAAAAGAAAATTAACAATCAGCATTAAAGATAGCTATACAAGAGCTTTAGCCACCTTCAATCAACTACCTTCTCACCTCAAAACTTTAAATAGCAATATAAAAAAAATAAAGGATAAAATAAAAAAATGGATCAAAGGACATCCATTTTAGATACAGGAATACAATGAACCACAAAATACACTGCAACAATTTACAACAAATCTATTACAAACTAAAGCAACAAGGGAACTTTGATAATAGTCTAAATTCAGCATTGGAAGTCCATGTGGATGTGGATAAGGATAAGTTTCTCTTGGATGTAAGGACATATTTATGTTCACAAGGCACTTGTACACTTCATCAAAATCGTTCTCATCGTCGAATGTCTGAATATAACATGAAAAAAATGAAAGTATCAGATAACTACAGAAAAATAATAGAAACAATTGCAAATGTGATTGACATAGCATGGAACTCACAACGGATAACTATTAATACCAAAACAAAAAACGGACTCAAAGAGGGAAAAAGAAACGAAACTTACATTCTAACAAAAACAGATACAACCAACATAAATTTTAATAATAAATGTGAATACTGCACATACAAACAATTAATTGGTAAAAAACATGTACATTTCATAAAAGAAGAAAACAAAGAAGATCACAAAGAATCAAATACAGATAAAGTAAGATATAAACCCATAGAAACAGTATTTAAACAAATAGATGACATTGCAGACAACAATAGTATGCAAATAGAAACAAGTAAACCAAAAAATACACCAGGAAAACCGATTCTACAAACAAATAATATTCGAATGACCTATGGAGACATCAATTATCTTGGAAACAATAAAGCATTATTATACTTTTATAGAGGTATCAGAGGATATCAAACTTTCACTAATTCATTGTACTCACTGGAACAACAACCTAAATATAAAGATTTGACAGTCTTAGATGACATAGTATTCACAGCAACATGTAAATGCGATTCACATAGACAGCATACTGAAATGTTCCCTCACTATAGAGTCACGTGTGCTACAGGACTTACTTGTCCTGTTAGACTAAATACATACGAAAGAATATCATACGCAAGAAAAATGAAAGCATCAATGACGACAATCGTAACGGCCAGACAAATGTTAATCAGATATTGGAGATAGAAGAACAAAATCGTAGATATTAGTGAAGTAAGCTTTTATAGGAAGCATTCTTGCTACCAATATTAAGCCATACTTCATCTGTGAAATATTATAATCTATTATACAAACTAACTCTTAGTTTTCAATTTTTTTTTTGGATTTCTTTAAGTGTTTAGTAGTTTTAATACCAGACCAGCGAACAGGTTTATCCTCTGCCGGGTTACAATTTTGTAATGTATAATTGTATAATTATTACTACTTGTTGTAATATTTTGTACTATACTCTGGTTAATAATAATAATAATAATAATAATAATAATAATAATAATAATAATAATAATAATAGGGAAATTTTGAAAAAAAAAAATTTTTGGAATTTTTTTTCTACCATAACACATGTCAATCTCGAAATCTTTCTTCGTCCATGAGTACATAAAATTGTTGAACTTTAAGAGAAAATTTTTATATTCAAAGTTTTTTTTCCAAAATGGCGGAAAAAATGCCAAAATCTGGAAAAAAAATACGTTTTAGGTTACTATTTTTCTTCTCAAAAACTATGAGGTTCTGGAAAAAACTTTATATTACAAAAATAACTTATAATTTGTCAAGAAAAACTGAAATTTTTTGAAATTTTTTTTAATTTTTCAAAAAATTACAGAATTGAAAATTTCACAAAAATTTCGAAAAATTCTGTAAAAATTAAAGAGTATTCTTTGACTAATTCTAAGATATATTTGATCTTATAAATTTTTCCCGAAAGCCTATAGTTTTCGAGAAAAAAATTCTCAAACAATTGTGGAAATTCTATTCCGTTTCAACTTTTGGAATTTCATAAGATAAGTTGGGGTGCAAATGTACGGGATTTCCATTCTCCATGAGGTTGGAGGAAAAAATCGTATTACCTGAGTATTACCTGAGTGCTCATAACATTTATATTTAGATTTTACTCTCAGCGTAGCCCATCTCTTTTCTTAGAAAAGTTTTACCAAAACCTATTTGGGCAGATCGATTGAAGTCGATAAACATAAAGTAGTTCTTCAACTCAAAAGTTATTCACATTTATCCTTTGAAATTAGGAGATTTTCTTAACACTTTCGTGTTTATACTAGCAATGCCTCGAAAAAGATTGAGAGGTGCTGTTTCTTCTGAATCTGGAAGTGAATCTGAATCATGCACCACAGACGATGATGAAAATTGCATGATACCAAATGCAGAATATTCTGGTTCGTCAGGTTCTGAAAATGATTCAGATAGTGATTCAGATAATTACCGTGATGAAAAAATACCGAAAGCTACTTACAAGAGAGTTTCAAAAAGTTATCAAGCTGATCAAGCTAAGCTTGAAAAAGATCATAAATTAGATTGGGTAGATGGTGAAAAGATATATTCTGATATAATTGAAGATAAAATATTATTTCCTATATCTACAAAAGAAAAAATTAGAAAATGTGATGCAAGAGAACTGTTTGAACATTTTTTTTTCTATTGAAATGAATAATTATGTTATCGATACATGTAAGGAAAATCATTTTGACTTATCATTAGTCGATCTAAATACATTCATTGGAATCATTATAACAAATTCATTCAATAAACGAAAATCTGAAAGAAATTATTGGTCAACTGACCCTTTTTTATCTTGTGAAAAAATTTCTTCAGCAATGTCACGATCTCATTTTGAAATGATAAAGTCTAAATTGAAATACTCAAAGGCCAAAGATAAAGATCCATAAGATAAGGCTTGGCGAGTTCGTGCTTTGTTGAAACTGTTTTAAAAGAATATTCTGAATTTTGGCTTTTGGAAATCAGCTTTATCAGTCGATGAAATGATGGCTAAATCGTATGCTAGAACGTGTTTGAAACAGTTTATACGAGGAAAACCTACACGATTCGGTCTTAAATTTTGGGGTTTGTACGCTGCTAATGGATACTTATTCAATATAGATTTATACTGTGGAAATAACTCTGTAATAGGAGATAAGTTATTTAAATGCGCTTTAGGATCTCGCGTAGTTTTACATTTATTGAAGCCTTTTTATGAATTGACTTCAGATGCAAAAATTCCTCTTTATCATCTTTATTTTGACAATTACTTTACAAATTTAGATCTTGTTGTGCATTTAAACCGATTAAAATTGAAATGTACTGGAACTGTCAGAGACAATCGTGACCCAGTAAAAAATGTCATTCATAAAAAGGCTCCACGTGGAACATATGCAGTAAAGCATGAAAAAAACTCTGGAATAAATTACTTCACGGTTATGGATTCAAAGCTAGTATCAGTACTATCTACAGCTGCAGGGGTCACTCCATTATCATCAGCAAAGAGATACAGTTCGATCGAAAAAGAAAAAGTCGATATACCAGTTCCGCAAGCGTTTCACCTTTATAATCAGTCCATGTGTGGAGTTGATGTACACGACGGTCATTGTAACAATTTGTTGCCAAGTATTCGTTTAAAGAAATGGACGTGGGTGGTTTTCATTAGACTTATCCAAGCAGCAATTGCAAATGCACTTGTAATATTCAATGCTGCTGATGATAGTAAAAAAAAGTTGGAACTAAAGAATTTGCAATGTCAATAGCGAAAAGTTACATTCATGATGCTGAAAAAAATAAGGAAAAGCATACAACAATTCGAAAAAAGAAACAGAACAAGTGTTCCATTTGTCCAATGAGAACATATGTGTACTGTGAGAAGTGCAATTTGTTTTTTTGCAGTAAATGCATGAAAGCAAAGCATGTCTGATTACAGTGAGAGGCCAGGGAACTTACTATGAAAAAGCACCTCGTAGAGTGAGAGGCGAGGGGACTCACTATAAAAAAGCACCCCATAGAGTAAGAGGCAAGGGGACTCACTATAAACAAGCACCTCGAAGGAGACATGATTTTACTACGACCACGCTGTTGTCTCTGGGTTATGCTAAGAGTAAAATATAATTATAAACTGAAAGTAGTCACACTTTAAAGGTTCTTACGCAATACTCTAAGACAAGCTGACCAAATAATCTGCGAATAGAAAATAAATATAAAAAAATTTATGACTTTGGTATACGTGCGTCCATATGCTTAGGATGCTCTTGCACTAACAGCATGCGCAGCCGACGCCCAAACCCTATGAAGAAGGCAGAAAGAAAGAGAAAACTTCTCTTATGTATTTCCCACCGAGTTTTCATTTTTTCGTTTAGTTTAGTCATAATAAAGTTAGAAAATTATTTTATTCTATTGAGTAGTTTATGTAAATAAATAACATTTGAGAATTAAATATAACTCTCAAATTGTTATTTATATATATTAAATAACTTATAATTAATAATGATTAAGTAATAAAAATATGTTAAGTCCTTGCACGCTCAAAATTTAAACAATAGTATCTTTATACGCGATTTGGCTTGAGTAACTCCATCTATATTAAGAAAATTGTACGCTTCCCTATTGCGGGAAAATTTCCACCAATCAGGTTTGAAGTTTTCATGCCCAAATCCTTCAGAGCCCCTTGCGGCCTTATTTTGAAAGAGAGCGCATCCCGAGGGAATGTGCTAAGTAAGGCGCGAACCGTTTGCCACTGCTACGCCACCAGCAGCAAGAACTGCCACGATCGCAGGACTCACTCTCTCTCAATAGAAGCCCAAGGATTCTTCTTTTTTTTTGAAACTTAGTTTTCATTTTCAATTTGCGAGCGGGCAAGGCTCAAATTTTACAATTAGTTGAATTATCTTTTTTTAAAGGACTCCACCTAAAATAAACAGTACGTTTTATTTTAACTATTTATTTTCATATTTCTTCCACTTTCTCAATTCATCTTCCCAATTCCGTATCACTCGGTCCTCTCGTTGAAAAACGAGTTGGATAGACTTGATACATTAGTTTAACGCTCAGAACTTGGATCATTAAGATCTTTATAGGTCTGAGTGGAATCTTTTATCAGGTATTCACTGAGCCTTCTGCAAGGATTGGCGTTTGAATTTTGGATTTTAGATTCAAGGAAAATAAGTATTTATAACCAACACCAATCTTTCCTTACCCGGGTAAAGTGAGAAATCATAACCCAAAAAGGATTTTCCTGTCTCACAATTAGTAAGACGTAACATTGGAGGCCCCGGAGGAATTGTTGTTGGTTAAAAATCCTCTTAGGAATCCTGCTATCTGTATAAATTTTTTTATTATATGAATTTTGTTACTAGCCTTACTTTGAAATTTTGAAAATCTTTTTGAGAGAGAGAGAATAAAAAAGAAAGAGAAATAAATCATATCCTATTTTGTGTTGTAAAAGAAAAGAATATTTTTTTTTGTATTATTCAGAAGTTAAACATAACTACAGAGTCGTGTCAATTCTAGTAACTATCAGTGAAAAATATTTAGAAGAAGAAAAAATCACTTGATTAGAATATTTTACAGTGTGAAAATATTTAGTAAAAAGCAAAGAAAAAAAATCACACTACAATTTTCTGTATTGTTTTCGAATCTTCTTTCTCTCTCTCTCTCACCGAATAATAATTCATTGTAAATCCTGTTTGCGTGCGTTAGTCTTTCGGCTCATAAAAGACTGTAGTTTTTTTTCTAATTAAAGTTAGTTAATTTCATTCGCCGATTACGTCATTTAATTTCCTATTAGCTTAAGCGATTTATAAAGGCTTAGAATTTAATCCGATTTCATCTAGGGGATTAAGCGGATTAGGCATAAAGACACTCACAACTAAGATACATCGAGTATCACAAGTCAACTGACTTAAGGTGAGTTCAACTCCGTTGGAAAGAAGACACTTAAACAAAATCATCTGACATAAAGGCGAATACACGTACAACCATACGTGTTTAACGGCGGTTAGCTCTGCATCGTGGGAGTTTGTTCTTAAATAAATTTTCCATTTTGATAGATAATCTTCCCCGTTACAAGTTTTTTGCAAATAAATAGGAGAAATAATTTTTGTTTCTTTTGTTATTGACGAATAAAAGTATAGTCTTTGAATTAAAAAAAAATTAGAAATTATACAGAATTTTGTTCAAAAGAAAAGCTTCAAAGAGATTTTTTGTTGTTCTTTTTCTCTTTTTATTAGTGGATTGTGGGTATAAGAGCAAACGGAATAAATAACCTATCTCAAAGAGCACGGAGAAAGTTAAAAAAAAGGGCAGCTTCCGTCTTTTTAAAGAAAGCATTGCGAGACGAGCCATTGCCGCACTCAAATTGTTCTACACCTTTACAGCTCCCATTGCCATTGCCAGAAATTTTGCAACCTTTACCCCTTACTCTTGAAGAAAAGGGAGCATTTATTGCAAAAAACGTTTGTGAACATGGGAACATTCTTGTGGTCTATGCAATCCGAATATTTATACGGGTTTTAAAATTCCAAAAAAAAAAAATTGTGATTCACGTTGTTAAAAAGACACACTTTTTAAAAAAACATTATAGTTTAAATAATTCAGAATTTGACAAGAAAAAAGGCAAAAAATTTTAAATTTTGAAGAGAAATTTATGCAATCAATTAATAGTTATAAGCTTAGTATGAATAAAAATTTTAATAAATCTTCATAAACATTGTTAATTTTCTTGGTTTTATGAATAATATTGAATAAATACTAAATCTATATTCAAAAGTAATTGTCATTTATTTGGTAAAAGTTTTGATATAAATTTCCTTTTCTCTGGCAATCTAGTAAATTAAATTATTAATTTCGATCATTGATGTCGGATGACAAACGACCTTTTACAAGAAGTCTAGGTAGAATTTCTGGGAATCCGTGGGACGACGATCCTGCCTTAAAAAAAAGCGGTTTACCACGTATTCCCAAGAAAGAAAAACCAGATACTTTGTAGCCGGACTTAAAGTTAATAAATTTAGAAGACAAGCCATTAGAAACTCAGAAAGATTCCAAAGTAGAGAGCGTTAGTTCAAATAGTTTAATTGACTTAGAAAATACTATTATTGATAGTAAAAGTAGTAGTTTACATAAATCAGAAACTAATATTTATTTGCGAATTAAAGACTTATCTAATAAAATGTCGAACCACGAAGATGATATAGCTGTCGCAACTGCAGGTCTTATAAATAGAACTACTTTTTGTGGTGTGCTATCAATAATTCCAAAATTCGACGGAAAAACTGAAAACCTTACAACATTTGCCGAAGCTTGCAAGGAAGCGAGATCCATGTTAGATGGAGTCAATGAACCTGTTGTACCAGCTGTAAAGAATACCATTAAAGTAGAAAAAGATCTTGAATTGTTATCCAAGTTAAGAACTAACCTTAGTAAAAAGGTCACTCAAGCTGCCCCAAAGAAGATTGCAAATACGTGTCAGGTTTTTGATACTGAAGAGCATATAGTTTGATGTGTAATTCAATTTCTAATCAGAACCAACCGTGCAATTATTGTAAAAAAACTGGTCATTCTGAAGATCGCTGTTTTAAAAAAATAAAAGATCAAAGAACCTGTCAAATTTGTAATCGCTCTGGTCACATAGCACGCGATTGTCGGTCAGGAACAATTTGTCAATTATGCGATCGGACTGGTCACACGGCTAAGGATTGCCGTACCAGACGAGATAATCCTGATAATGACAGTATCTGCCAAATATGTAACCGTCGCGGACATAATGCAAAAAATTGTAAGAGTTACCTTGAATGTTTTTATTGCAAAAAGAAAGGACGTTTAAAATCTGAATGTTATAAATTGAAAAATAAAAATTCGGGAAACGGGAACTCGACCTCTGAACAGGGCGCGACACAGAGTTCGAACAATCCAACACAGCGTTAATTGGAGGAAGTAGAAGAAGCTTTTCTTCGTTTAATGCCTTAAAAGTTTTTGCTCGAGTACCTGTTATAAGTGCTAATTTTTCAGAAAATAAAAAATTTACTATTGGGCAATTCTTGGCTATTTCAAACAGTTTAAAACTGCAAATCACCAATTTTGTTCAAAGTTGGTAGACTTGTAACCTATACAGAGGTCAACATCTGTGCAGAGTTTTAGATCAAAATATTGATAAAGGGCCGACTTATCAACTGTTGAAAAAATATTGGACTTTTTTTTATTAATTCGATTTCTCGGAGACTAATAGGGATATGGACATGATTCATTTTTTAAAAGACGCGGAAAGAGTTTCACATTTAAAATGTAAATAATAAAATACCAAATAATTTATTTATGCCACTGTTATAAACAATTTTTTCAAAAAATCGACGATATCTCAAAAAACGATATTTTTTTTTTTAATTTTTGTACCATCGTATTCCTTGTCATTTTTTACATAATAAACCGTTGAGAAAATCGAGTGCCCGCTATTAGGATTAAGATAGCACTAAAATGAAACGAACCACGCGCTAGCCGCTCGGCCGCTCGGCCGTCTGCTACTCGTGCGGTTCCAACGTTGCTTGCGACAAATTCCTTTAACGAATAAATAATTTTATATTCTACCAGTCTATATGTATTTATTTAAATAATATATAGTTAATATTAGTTAATTAAATAAGTAATTAAATTTAAATTAAATTTAATGACTTATTTACTTAATATAACGTAATATAATGTAATATAAGTAATATAACAATAGGATCTATTGTTTTGTACAATCTGAAACAACATTGAATGAAACATTTGCTCTGTGCATTTGATCGGACGTGAGAATGACGTATATTCAAAAATATATGGTAGAAAATAGATTAGAATAAATTACTTGTAAATAACTTATTAAGAGTATTATTGTGTAGCTGTGATAAAAAAACATTTTTAATGCAGCCGTTTCGTAAATATGCGCCGGTCTCAAGCCCGATCAAACGCAGAGAGCAAATATTTAATTTCAATATTATATCAGATTGTAAAAAAAAATAGTTCATTTATATTACTTATTTCATAAATTAATTTATATATTATTTAAATAAATACATTGTGGCAGGGAATTTCGGGGGGTTTGACCGCGCTCCGAGTTCTTCCGCCACAAGGTTTGTTTGGCTCTACCCCCGATTATTTAGGGCGCCAGACCGTCGGCTGATTACGGCGATCGTCGGGGGTAAGGCCAGTAGGGTTACGCGTATCCCGGTCTGCCTAACGGCGTCTGCGCAGAGTGGGCAAAGGGGGATACGCGTTGTATCCGAGGTTCAGGCCTTTGGTGTCCAACTTCCGAAGCTAATTTCCTCCTTGATTAGTGTATGCCGGCAGCTCAGGTGATGACTCCTTAAATCAGGTCGTGAGGACGTTCGAAATCGCGCGTATTTTACCTAACGAATAATCCGAAGATATAGCGAATTAATAAACCCGTATGTAACCGAAAATCACTAACATGCAACAGGGGCAGGTTATCAAGTAAAATATATATATGTATATAAAGACAATTGATTGTTTTATTGATGCATTCAAAGTTTCACATATATAAGGTCGGAATAAATGTGGTCGGTCGAATCCTAAATTGTCATGAATCCCTAAGATACGATTTAAACGGTTCCTAAATGGCGGAAAGGTCAGCGCGAGTAACAAATCTCAATTTTCCTTTATAAGACCTAACGCTCAAATTCGGTTTGCGAAATGGCGGAAGGTCAGCACAACTAATTAATCAAAACAATTTAATCCAATTGAACCTACGTTCGTACTAAGTAACTAACGCAAGGTCAGCGCGAGCACTAAGTTGCACTTGGCTTCCGTAAAACGACCTTAATAAACGTTGACGAAGGGTCAGCGCGAATATCAAATTGCAATTTTCTTTTGTAAAACGAACTCAATAACGTGACGAAAGGTCAGCGCGAATACCGAGTAGCGATTTTCTTTCACAAAACGAACACTTAATAAGGTCGACGAAAGGTCAGCGCGAGTACTAAGTCGCGATTTTCTCTCGTAACCGAACACTCAATCTATATTCGCGGAGTGGCGGACAGGTCAGCACGATCCGGTAGGCACCGGCGTCGACGGATCCGCGCGTCGCGACGGCCTACAGCACCGAACTAAATAAACTAAATGACTTAACCCGCACTCCGCGATTAATTAAGAATGAGCGGCATTTTGCCTACTTACAAATTTCTCCTTGCGATACTGGCAAACAAAATCGGTATAAGGAATTTAGGAGGCGTCTAGCGCTAGAGATTCGACGGCGAAGATTATCTAGCAGAGCTCCTTCTCTCCAGGTATCCAATGGCAAAATGGACGAGAATCGGCTTCTCGCGGTCAAAGATCGTTTCTCTTCTCCTCTTTCCGAGAAGAAATATTATTATTGGTCGGTATGCTAATTCGGATATCGGTAGCGCCCTCCGGATTTTTATCATTGGTCCGTATGTAAATTAGAATAATACAGCGCCCTCCTTAACTCTCCTACTTTCGTCGTTATTTACTCTCTCTTACCCCCCACTAAGGTATCTATCATTAATTATCGGAAAAGATCTATCCCTACTCTTATCTATTCGTCTATGCGGACGGAAATCAAATTTTATTCTAATTTGCCTATTGGTCGTGACGTCACTAGCGAATTTTGTCAGATGTTCGAATTCGGTCAGTTAAATTATTATTAAATCTAAAGGGGGTAGTTGTCGCTCGCTATCATAATAGGGGTGTCGGTCGTGTGCGAATTTTACAATTTAATATTTATTTCGTGTTCATTCTTTTTCAATTTATAATTTTAATTTTAATGTCAAAGATACGTATATAATATACGCCGTTTCATTTGTAGCGCCCTCATCTTCGCATTTACATATTATTCTATTATTTTATATCGTCTGTCTCGCTCGCTCTGTCTCGCTCGTTCTGTCTCAGTCTGTCTCGCTCGCTCTTGTTTAGTCTGCTTCGCTCGCTCTGTCTCGCTCGCTCTGTCTCAGTCTGTCTCGCTCGCTCGCTCTCAGTCTATATCGGCGCTTCAAGATGGCCGCTCAGTTTCTCGCGCGTACGCCTCGTGTCCTCGTGCCGGTTGTTGGAGCGCCTCCTGGGGCGCTCCCGTGTCGGTTCTGTGGTGTTTTTCCGGGTGTTAGTGTGTGGTCGCTGATTTTCGTGTATGTGTGGCGCTCAGGATGTCGCCGATGGTGTTCGGCAGCCCGACACAGCTGATTGCCGGCTGCCACTTCATCGGCGATTTTCTGCTCGCCCCAGGAGTGTCAGTGCCTCGTGAGTGTTCGTGTCGGTGTCTGGGAGTGTAACGGATCTGCATGTGTCATCAACATGCATCTCCGTTGCATTTCCCAGTCAGGTTTTGCGTTTTTCTTTTGCCGGCCGGCAACACGTGGTCGGGAGTGTCTGTGAGTGAGTGTGTGCGTGCGCTCTCTTTTTTCCTGTGGTGCGCTCCTTTTTTTTTTGTGTCTGCTTTTCGAGCGTCCGTCGGATCGCGTTAGACAGTTTGCTTCATCGATATTTCCGGCGTGGTCGTTCGGACATGGAATATAAAAATTGTCTGGGATAGGGCTTGTTTAGCTTTAATTTACACAACCGGTTACGGGGCGGCAAGGGACGGGGATGGCCTTTCTGAGGTGTTGCAAACAATGCAGCACTCAGGGAAGGCCTTGTAATGTGCCACATTACAGAACCCCCCACTAAGCCGGTACACTACCACGTGTACCGCCAGTTTGTTTTATTCCCTTTCCTTGCCGTCTCGTTCTCAGTTATCGTCAGATATACCAACATCTTACCTGGTGGGGTTGTCCCCCTTGGTCCGTGGTCTGCTCTGGTCGGAGTCCGGTGCGTGCTGGGTCTGCTTGGCTGCATCCTCTCTTCTCCTTGGTCCATAAAGTCCAGTGGCTGGGTCAGCAAGGATGGGTCAGGAGGGTTTGGAAATCAAGACGCAGGTTGGTCAGTTTAAGCCAGGGCTTGGCCCTGGCATTTATTCTGGTCAGTACATGTGGTGGTCCGCTGGCGGTTAATGGTACCCACGCCTGCGGGAGCGATCGCGCCTCTCCATCTCCTCCATCTCTTGGAGGGCGCGCTGGAGCTGTTGGAGCTCCCTCAGGCGTAGGTCCCGGTCGTCCTCCTCGTCGGAGGTCCCGCGGTGACGTAATCTCCGGAGTAGTTCCCTCGCTCTCTCCTCCGCCGATGGCCTGGCGGAAGAAGCGGAGGGTCCGGCGCGGGGTATCGCTCCGGTGTCAGCCGTCGGCCTCTCCCTCGCTGGTCTTCCCCGGTATGGAGCTCGGCCTCGGGTTGCCTCCTGGTATGACGGTGGAGGGTCCTCCGTCTCCCGAGGATCCGAGCTCAGCTGGGCTGCCTGATCTTGGTGGCGGGGCTCGTATATTGGGTTCCGGTCCCAACCGGACCCGGAAGAAGTGGACGCTGGTCTGTCCACTTCGTCCCACCCACTCCGTCGGCTGGTGGTCGGTCGAGGTCTCGGTGGAGGGATGTCGTTCCCCACCGGGTTGTTCGAGCCCGAGGAGCCGTGTCGGCGGTGGTATGCCTCGGCACACCTCGGGCAGTCGAAAACCTCGACCCCCCGCCGGCCACAATTTCCGCAGAACGTCCCCTCTTTGGAACGGGGACAGTTCCCGAAATTGTGGTCGGTTTGCCAGCAATTAAAGCATGCTCGGAGGGGGGGATCAACTGTCGGGTCGGTTGGGATCTCCCTCAACTGCCCGAACCTAGCTCCGGTCCGGCGAGGGAGTCGACCCCAGGATGGTGTCTTGGCCGCAGCAGCTGGTCGTGTTGCTGCGCGGCTGGTCGGGGGTCCAGGTAGGTCATCCTCCGATTCTTCGGAGGATAGATCTCCTGCACCCACCAGATCGTCCAGCTGCAGGTGGCGCCGCGGATTGTATTTGCGGCGCTTGCCGCTGGCCGTCCGGTAGTGCAGGCCCTGGACCTCTGGACGGTCGACAGGATCCATCCTGGATGTCGCTATTGGCCGGGTGGTGGTGGTTCGGTCAATTGGGGTCGAGGTCACAGGCAACCAGCCTGGGTGGCCTCGACTCCTTGAGGCCGACGGCTGGATGGTGGTGGAGGTCGATGGTCGGTCGGCTGTGGTTCTGGTGGATCTGTCGGCGGCGGTGGTGGATGGTCGGTGGCTGGTGCTGGTGGATGGTCGGTCGGTGGCTGTTGGTGGTTGCGCGGTGAATTGTCGGTGGTTGGCTGCGGGGGTTGATGGCTGGTCGGTGTTTCTGGAGGTGGATGGTCGGTCGGCTGCGGTGGTGGATGGTCGGTCGGCTGCGGTGGTGGATGGTCGGTTGGCTGTGGTGGTGGTGGTTCTGACGGACGGCTGGGCGATGTTGGCGGAGATGGTGGAGGTCGATGGTCTCATTGTACCTGGGCGTCGGAGTGTAGGGGGCGGAGTTGATGTTCTAGCTGGTTGGGGGTTGATGGTCTCCCCCTTTCCAGCCAGTACTGACTCCGCGTCCCCGCCCAGGTAGTCCTCCAGCTCTTTCTCCGCTTACCCGTCCAGGGACAACTGGGACCCTTTTGAGGTGTCCGAACAATGGGATTTTAAGGTCCCATGTTCGGACGGAATCTCAGTTGTCCTGCCGTCCGTCTGGTCTGTTACCATTTCCTCCCGGATGGCGCGGACCACCTCCATTCGCTGGCGTTCCTCACGCCTCCAGTCCGACTCAGGGATGCGGGCCTGGAACGTGAGGGCCCAGCGAAGAAGGCGCTCCCGCTCTTGGCCTTCCGGGAGTGGTCGAGGTGGCTCCTCCTGTTGCTCCTGGTCCGCCACCTCCATGGCCTCCAGGCGAGCCTTCTCCTGCTCGATTTCCTCCACCATGTCCTGGATATACCAGGCCGACGGATCTTCTGTCGGGGGGGGGGCTCGATGATGGGCTGAGCCCCTACCCTGTCCTGGTACCCAGGCATGGTGGCAAGTGCCCGCAGGCGAAGGCTCTCCTCATTGCGGTCAGTTTCTGGGGCCTGAGCCGGTGTGGCTTCCCGCTTCCTGGTCCCCGTGATGGTCCTGGGGACGGCGGACAGCGGGATCTTCACTGTAAGACTCAGGCCCTTCTTCTTTGCTATGAGGATCCTTGGGGCCATGGTAGATCTGAAAATTAAATAGGTTAGTGCAATGGTCTGTAGGGCAGTATCGGGACAGTACAGTGCATGCACTTATCTGCTGAGGGGCGTAGCTTAGTCGACGACTACACCCCCCACTAAGCCTGGAGAGGCTAGCCTGTCCAGGCGTGGGACAGCACATCTAGAGGTCAAACACCAATTGCCGCGGAATCAATCCCCACGCCACAACCGTGTTAGTACGCGAGTTAACCCTATAAGTCGGACAATACAGGGTAAGGTCAGATCGGTCAGATTATCTATGTTCTCTTCATTTTAGTTTTATTTAAGGTCATAATTATTCTTGTCAGAGTTCTTAAAAGGTTTCAGTTGTTCAATATGAACTTTACCAACTTTTTTCTTTGTCAATGTCTCGATGGTAAATACTGTGTCTGAAAGTTTATCTAGCAATTTGAAAGGTCCTTCATATTTTTCGCTTAATTTGGTCGAAAACTTATTTGCTGCATTTGATAGGTGATGTGTTTTGATCAATACTAGGTCTCCGGTTTTATATTCGGTCAACTTTCTTCCAGTATTGAATCGGTCAGCCATTTTCTCATGCTTTATTTCTAGGTTCCTTTCAACTAGTTCATATAGGTCTTTTAATCTTTTAAGCCTTTCTGTCCATTCCTCTGGTTCTAGTGTCAGTTCTAGTTCGTTTGATTCTACTTTTCTCCGTAAACTTTTTATTAGTTTTGGTTGTCTGCCGTAATTCAGGAATGCTGGGGATGTTTGAGTAGCTGATTGTATTGCCGTGTTCATGGCGTGTCGGAACTCATTAATATGTTTATCCCAATTCCTGTGGTCATTTTCAACGAACATTGCTATCATCGTTTTTATCGTTCTATTACTTCTTTCGACGGGGTTAGCTTGTGGATGATATGGGACTGTCGTGTTGTGTCTAATACCGTATTCCTGTAACATGCCGTCTAAATGTTTATTGACATATTCTTTCCCATTGTCGGTCAGTATGTAGTCAGGTGTTTCCCATCTGAATATGACGAGTTCTTCTAATGCTTTCGCAACGTTTTTCCCGTCTGCAGAGCGTACTGGTTTCATTTCCACCCAACGTGTGAAGAGGTCTTGGAAAACTAAGAGGTATTTATTTTGTGTTTTGCTTCGGGGAAATTCCATTGTGTCAATTGCTACTATTGCCCATGGTCGGTCTATTTTCCGTGGTTTCATAAGGCCTTGTTGGCCTAGTTGGCTGGATTTATATTTTTGACATAGAGGGCATCTTGTGACGAAGTTGTAAGTGTCAGTATACATTCCTCGCCAGTAATATTCGGTACTAATTCTCATATACGTTTTCTCTATGCCCAAATGTCCCGCTACCGGAAGACAGTGTGCGTTTTTCATAATTTCCATTTGGTATTCGTCAGGTACTACCAGTTTCCATTCCGTTTCTCCATTTGTTAACGGGTCCATAATCGGGTCTGGTCTGTTATAATATAGCATGTCGTCTTCGATTTTCCAGTCAGGGTATTTGTCTGGTTTTTCTTTTACGTCTTTACGTTTTTTCAGGTACCAGTTGTCTTGTATTGTTCTGAAGGCTGCGATTTTGTTAGCCTCTTCATCCATTCGTGACAGGGCATCAGGTACTTTATGCATCGTGCCTTTACGATGTTTAAAGGTCACGCGTTCTTGCATCAGGTCGCATATCCATCTTCCTAGTCTACCTTTTGGTTCTTTTATGTTAAATAGGTATATTAGTGCTGAATGGTCAGTAATAACTGTATAGTCATATCCTTCAAGGTACGGTCTGAGTTTCTTGATAGCATATACTATTGATAATAATTCTTTCTCTGTTACTGAGTAATTTCTTTCTGGTCCGGTCAGTGTTCTGCTAATATATGCTATTGGATGTTCGCCGTCATCAAAGTTTTGAGTTAATACGGCGCCAATTGCAAAATCGCTTGCATCTGTCTGAACCGTGAATGGTCGGGCGAAGTCTGGTCTTGCTAATACTGGAGCTTCTGTTAATGCTCGTTTCAGCTTGTCGAATGCTTCTTGTTGGTCAGTTTCCCAGTTGAATACTTGATGCTTCTTTAGAAGTTTTTGTAACGGTACCTTTATTTCCGAACAATTTTTTATGAATCTCGAGTACCATTCGACCATTCCCAGGAAGCTACGTAGTTGTTTTACCGTTTTGGGTACTGGAAATCCTAGTACTGTTTTAGTCCGGTCTGGGTCAGGTCGTAATCCTTCTTGGTCTAGCAGAAAGCCTAAGTAATTTAAACGAGTACAGCCGAATTCGCATTTTTTCGCATTTATCTGCAGTCCAGCTTCATTAATTCGGCGTAGTACTAATTCTAAATATTTCGTATGTTCATCGAAGGTCTCAGTTGCTATAATGATGTCATCAAGGTATGGAAATACTTGAGGTTCCCAGTCAGGTCCAAACAATGCGTCAGCTAATCGTTGAAAGGTCGCTGGGGCATTGACGAGTCCGAATGGCATAACTATGAACTCCCACAATCCTTCACCTGGGCTTGCAAAAGCTGTATATTCACAGCTGTTTTCATCTAGGGCTACTTGGAAGTAGGCCTGTTTAAGGTCAATTTTGCTAATATATTTGGCGTGTCGTAATTTGTCTAGTATTGAGTCCATGTTAGGCAGTGGATATGCGTCTTTCCTTGTGACCTTATTTAAGTCACGAAAGTCAATGCAAAATCTCCAGGAACCGTCAGGTTTTCTTATCATTACTGGAGCGCTACGCCATGCACTTTTGGACGGTCGGATAATGCCCATTTCGTACATTTTTCGTATTTCAGTTCGTACATTTTTCGTATTTCAGTTCGTACTATTTTTTGTATTGCGGGTGACATTCGTCGTAGTCCTTGTCTTATTGGTTGGCTATCACCTACATCTATTATGTGCTTTACTATCGGTGTCCTTCCTAGTTTGTCAGTCATAGGTGGTATTAAACGATCCGTTATTTCTTTGATTCGTTTAGATTGGTCAGGTGTAATTTCTGTGAGGCCAGCGCATTCTGCGTAGAAAGCTTCTCGTTGTGTCAGTTGTCTAGGTTGTAGATGATGCCATTTACCATTATGTACTTTCCATTTCCTTTCTCGGAAAAGTATGAGCATGTTCCACTCTGTCAGAAAGTCTAGACCTAAGATAATTGGCGGTCCAGGTAGGTTTTTCATTGCCTTAAATCTGAATTTCTGCGTATGTCCATCGAAATCAATCTGTAGAGGGAGTTCACCAATGGTTTTCTCGGTTTTTCCCGTGATTCCTTGTATTGTAGTGGAACTAGGCGTTAGTCTTTCTTTGAATCTGTCTGTTATTTCCGGTCCTACCAGTGAGAGTTCTGCTCCTGAGTCAACTAAGGCGTCATATGCTATATTACCGATAATAATTGGTATGAAACACCTACTGTCTGAGCTTAACCCTCCTATAGACTGTTGGGGTGCGGTTAATATCGCTGATTTGTTTTTGTCTTTAGTCTCATCCAAAACTTCCTGTTGTCTTTTATCAGGTTCCTTAGCTGTTGGTAGGTCTGATTGTAAGGGTATTGTCAGTTCTTCGTCTTTTGTTTGTATTATCTCTTCCTTGTCTAGGAATTTCACGGTTTTTATAATTCTTTTAGGCGTTCCTTCAGGTTTTTCTTCAGGTATAACAGTATCTATTTTGTCTGGGAATTCTATTATTTGGTCTGTTATTGTTGGAATCTGATGGTCGATGTCGTTCATTATTATTACTTTTTCAGCTGGTGGAAATGTTAGGTTTTCCACTGACTGTTCGCTGTTTTGTATTTCCCCATCCATGTCAAATAGTAACGTTTCTTGGTCCTTGAGGCGTTTTAGTAACTTATTGAGTGGTTCCTCATCAATCCAGGATAATTCTTGCCCATTTATTGGAGTGGTATGTCTGTCGGTGCAGTTTTCATCCTCCTCTGATGTCTGGTTGTTTATCCCTCTATCGTCATCTGATGATTTTTCCCATATTGGGCGAGTATTTTCTTCTGAGTCCGTATCAATTTCTATATGGGAGGCCATTTTCATGGTTATTTCCCCTATGTGGTCATGTTGGCCCATTATTGGGAATCGGGGGGAAGCAGTGGGCTCGTCTGCTCCCCACCTAGCGCGTTTCCCAACAACTCAGAACGGATATGTTGGCAAAATTTGCAAAAGTCAAAAGGCGAGCCTATGTTTTTACAAACTTGACAATGTGTCTGTCTTATTCTTGGTCCTGTTTTTGGGAATAAAGATTCTCTTTTTGGGCAGGATGCTGCATAATGACCTGGTTGGTAACAGAAGAAACAAGGGTTCTTTGGGCATTGTCGGTAGTTATGATCACCTTGACAGCATTTGCATGGTTCTCTGTCTTGTCTGTCGGTCTGATTATCATTATTCATTCTATTATCATTATCTGTTTGATTGTTTTGAAATGGTATCAGTGAAGGCAAATTCCATCTTGTCTCCACACCATTCGATGTCGGTATTTGTTGATTTTGACTGTAATTTTGTTTCTGTTGGTTCCGGAAATTTATTCTGTCATTAGTCTGATTGTTATTTGCTGTCTGTGATTTTTCTTGGCTTGTCCATGTCCGTTCTTGTTTGACTGGTGGGAAGCCCAAGTATTGGTGAGGTCCTCGGTATGCTGCGATTTGTGTCATCATGGGTGCAGCATATATATTTCCTTGTTTGGTCTGTTGTTGTTGCATGTTATTTTGTTTTGTCTTATTTGTATTGTCTTTTCTATTATTATTTTGAAGGTTTTCACGTGTATTGTCAGGTTTTGTTCCAATTTTCTGTACCGCTGAGGTTTTTGCTATCCTCTTATTGGTTTTTGGAGCTGCTGCTGGAAAATGTGTCTTGGTCGAAGGTGGATGGTATTGTTCATCCATTTCCTCCAAATCTTCCCATTTTCGGCCGTAATATGTCAGATCACTGAATCTTTCTATCCGTTTGTCAGACATGTATTTCCGGTATGTCGGAAGGAGTCCTCGTCTAGCGATTTTAATTTGTTGTCTCAAGGAAATAGGGCGCTTAAAATGGCTGGCTATGTATCGGAAGGCGTTCAGGTAATCTGTTATCGATTCACCTTCATTTTGTGTCCGTCGTCTGAGTTCTTCTTCAATGTCATCATCGGTCATACGTCTGCCATAGTGGTCTCGCAGGGCTCTTTTCAGGTCTCGCCATGAGTAGATTTCCTTGGATATCCCTCGGTACCACGAATTAACTTCTTTGGAGAATACGGCCGTTATTGCTTGCAGCAGGTCCTCACTTGACATTCTAACACGTCTTTTCTGGTCTTCGATTTGGCTAATAAATTCTTCTGGGCCGTCTGTGCCATTAAATCTTATTTTACGGCTTTCTAGTAACTTAATGTTACGGAGATCTCGTCGGGCAGTGTCATAGTCATGTTCCCTTAGTCTGATTGGACGGTGTCTCGATTCATATTCTGTTTCCGAAGATGAGGTCGAGCTTTCAGTGTCAGAGTAATATCTAGTCGGTTCTCGCCATTGATCACGAGAATAGTGATAGCCTGTATGTTTATTTCTGCGTTTGGATTGTGACCGTGATCTTGATCGAGATCGATAGTTTGTTCGGTGTTTTGACCGTCTGTTCCGTTGTTCGATCTCAGATTCGCTTTCCGATGAATATCCTTTGTTCCTTCTGTGTCGGTGAATATGTCGTGATCGGTTCCGGTCAGAGTGGTCGGGTCGTTGTGGCTCTCTACTGTAGCGATTGTCAATGGATGTATCGTCCTCGCTATCTGAATATTTATTTACTCGTCTTCTTTTTCCTAATCGTTTGTTATGTCTATGGTTATCTCTATCACTGTAAGTTTCTTTTGATGAGCTGAAGGAACTAGATGGTCGGCGAGAACAATTATTGTGACGTTCCCTTACTCTGTTAATTCTTTTAATTTTTTGTATCTCATTTATTCTGTCTGGTCGTGATATATCTCGTTGTTGATTGTCATCGGAAGATTCCTCTTCCTCTGAATACTGTTTCTTATGTCGGACTGGTTCATCTCTGTTCATTTTTACAGGGTCCTTCGTAGATTTCACATTAGAAGTGTGATTTTTATCTATATTTGTTTTTACTGTGTTGTTTGGTTTGGTCTTTTTCACAAGCTCATCTGTGGTTGCAAGCTTTGTCCTGGACGGTTTGACTGTGGCAGGGTCTGGTCTGTATTTGTTTTGGTCAATATTTGACAGACCATGTATTTCCCTGGTTACCCCCCAGGTTACTCGTTCCTTGAGTAGTGGTTTTGAACGCCTACGTGTTCTTCTTTCACTCTCTGATGGTGAGTCAGTGTTGCTGTCAGACCAGTTTGACTGTCTAGTACGCATTTTGCGAGGTCTAGTGTATGTCGGCGAACGTGGTGCTTGAGCACGGGAGTAGTCATCATCTGACGTGATTTGTGCTATTTCCAATTCTCTAGTCCTGGTTGTTTGTCTATTGGTATTGTTTGGTTCCGTTTCATTAATTTGATTCCATGTCAATGTTGGTGAGGTTGTATGGAATTGTTTCGGTGGCGTTGCTTGTCGACGGATGGTATCGACGTCGATTGGTAGGTCAATTAGTTGATCCGTCTCTGTTGTCGGTCGCTCGTCTGTTTCTAATTCTTCGCCTGCTGTTGACATTGCGTCTGTCGTATTTGATTTTGGGGGCTGGTTGGCGGTTTTGTTAGAGTCAGTTTCATGTTCTTCATTCCATAATATTCGAGCGAACTGCGGAAAACTGTCAATTCTCTGACTGCGGGTCATGGACGGATTAGCTGACAATCTTTGTTCCCGAATTACCCATCGCAGGAGTTCTAATCGGTCTGTGTTCTCTTCGTTTGATATTCGCCATCCACTTTGACGCAATTCATTACGAATTTCCTCTTCCGTATTGTCAGCTATTCTATTCGCTATATCTCTGGCTATTTTATTTTTCTTTAAAATATATAGCAGGTCAGCGTTAGATAGTGGCGGTTTAACTGTTGTTCTGGCTGGGATGTCATCATGAGTCACAACCATTTTTCTATTAATTTAATTTATCTACTATTGGTTTAAGTTAATTTCCTATAATATCCGTTCCGAAGTGACCAAATCCGAAACCTTGCCAGAGTCTGAACTGTCAGAGTCTGGTGTCAAAGCTAAGCTATATACGGACCTCAAACGAACTTGAACTGTCGCTCCTTGAAATAGTTTCAAGTCAGACTTTTAACTGTCAAAGTCTGTGGCAACGTAACCGTACTGTTCAAGTCTGAACTGTCAGTACCTGACACAGTTGAGTTCAATTCGTTGTGAGTCCAAAGTCTATAGCCCGGGTTTTGGGGCCTCGGAATTGGTCTTGACGGGTACGTAAGATCGGTCAGATTTAATGTACTATCGTAATTTTCTTCTGATAATATGCTGGTTGTCTTCAAAATAACTGTTTATCAATTTAATATTGATGGTCAGAAATGCTAATAATACTAGGTATCAGTAACTTGTACTGATGGTCAGAAAATATGCTAATTATCAGTATTATATATTGATGGTCAGATAATATACTGAAAATAAGTATCAGTATTTATACTGATGGTCAGATAGTATGCTATGTATCAGTATTGTACTGATGGTCAGATAATATGCTATGTATCAGTATTGTACTGATGGTCAGATAATATGCTCTATATCAGTATTGTACTGATGGTCAGAAAATCTGCTGAATATAAATATCAGTATTTTTACTGATGGTCAGTAAATATGCTGTTTATCAGTATTGTATACTGATGGTCAGATAGTATGCTGAAAATAAGCTTATTAAATAGTTATTCCAATACTACCATTAATTACATAAACATGCTTATTTTAAAGTTAAAAACATAAATAAACATAAATATAATATAATTATTAATATATAATAATAGGATGGTCAGGCTAATTCGCAATTTCTGATCGGCAATTATACGCGTATCTAAAAGTTGGGCGCCACTTGTGGCAGGGAATTTCGGGGGGTTTGACCGCGCTCCGAGTTCTTCCGCCACAAGGTTTGTTTGGCTCTACCCCCGATTATTTAGGGCGCCAGACCGTCGGCTGATTACGGCGATCGTCGGGGGTAAGGCCAGTAGGGTTACGCGTATCCCGGTCTGCCTAACGGCGACTGCGCAGAGTGGGCAAAGGGGGATACGCGTTGTATCCGAGGTTCAGGCCTTTGGTGTCCAACTTCCGAAGCTAATTTCCTCCTTGATTAGTGTATGCCGGCAGCTCAGGTGATGACTCCTTAAGTCAGGTCGTGAGGACGTTCGAAATCGCGCGTATTTTACCTAACGAATAATCCGAAGATATAGCGAATTAATAAACCCGTATGTAACCGACCGCGGCTGAAAATCACTAACATGCAACAGGGGCAGGTTATCAAGTAAAATATATATATGTATATAAAGACAATTGATTGTTTTATTGATGCATTCAAAGTTTCACATATATAAGGTCGGAATAAATGTGGTCGGTCGAATCCTAAATTGTCATGAATCCCTAAGATACGATTTAAACGGTTCCTAAATGGCGGAAAGGTCAGCGCGAGTAACAAATCTCAATTTTCCTTTATAAGACCTAACGCTCAAATTCGGTTTGCGAAATGGCGGAAGGTCAGCACAACTAATTAATCAAAACAATTTAATCCAATTGAACCTACGTTCGTACTAAGTAACTAACGCAAGGTCAGCGCGAGCACTAAGTTGCACTTGGCTTCCGTAAAACGACCTTAATAAACGTTGACGAAGGGTCAGCGCGAATATCAAATTGCAATTTTCTTTTGTAAAACGAACTCAATAACGTGACGAAAGGTCAGCGCGAATACCGAGTAGCGATTTTCTTTCACAAAACGAACACTTAATAAGGTCGACGAAAGGTCAGCGCGAGTACTAAGTCGCGATTTTCTCTCGTAACCGAACACTCAATCTATATTCGCGGAGTGGCGGACAGGTCAGCACGATCCGGTAGGCACCGGCGTCGACGGATCCGCGCGTCGCGACGGCCTACAGCACCGAACTAAATAAACTAAATGACTTAACCCGCACTCCGCGATTAATTAAGAATGAGCGGCATTTTGCCTACTTACAAATTTCTCCTTGCGATACTGGCAAACAAAATCGGTATAAGGAATTTAGGAGGCGTCTAGCGCTAGAGATTCGACGGCGAAGATTATCTAGCAGAGCTCCTTCTCTCCAGGTATCCAATGGCAAAATGGACGAGAATCGGCTTCTCGCGGTCAAAGATCGTTTCTCTTCTCCTCTTTCCGAGAAGAAATATTATTATTGGTCGGTATGCTAATTCGGATATCGGTAGCGCCCTCCGGATTTTTATCATTGGTCCGTATGTAAATTAGAATAATACAGCGCCCTCCTTAACTCTCCTACTTTCGTCGTTATTTACTCTCTCTCACCCCCCACTAAGGTATCTATCATTAATTGTCGGAAAAGATCTATCCCTACTCTTATCTATTCGTCTATGCGGACGGAAATCAAATTTTATTCTAATTTGCCTATTGGTCGTGACGTCACTAGCGAATTTTGTCAGATGTTCGAATTCGGTCAGTTAAATTATTATTAAATCTAAAGGGGGTAGTTGTCGCTCGCTATCATAATAGGGGTGTCGGTCGTGTGCGAATTTTACAATTTAATATTTATTTCTTGTTCATTCTTTTTCAATTTATAATTTTAATTTTAATGTCAAAGATACGTATATAATATACGCCGTTTCATTTGTAGCGCCCTCATCTTCGCATTTACATATTATTCTATTGTTTTATATCGTCTGTCTCGCTCGCTCTTGTTTTGTCTATTTCGCTCGCTCTGTCTCGCTCGTTCTGTCTCAGTCTGTCTCGCTCGCTCGCTCTCAGTCTATATCGGCGCTTCAAGATGGCCGCTCAGTTTCTCGCGCGTACGCCTCGTGTCCTCGTGCCGGTTGTTGGAGCGCCTCCTGGGGCGCTCCCATGTCGGTTCTGTGGTGTTTTTCCGGGTGTTAGTGTGTGGTCGCTGATTTTCGTGTATGTGTGGCGCTCAGGATGTCGCCGATGGTGTTCGGCAGCCCGACACAGCTGATTGCCGGCTGCCACTTCATCGGCGATTTTCTGCTCGCCCCAGGAGTGTCAGTGCCTCGTGAGTGTTCGTGTCGGTGTCTGGGAGTGTAACGGATCTGCATGTGTCATCAACATGCATCTCCGTTGCATTTCCCAGTCAGGTTTTGCGTTTTTCTTTTGCCGGCCGGCAACACGTGGTCAGGAGTGTCTGTGAGTGAGTGTGTGCGTGCGCTCTCTTTTTTCCTGTGGTGCGCTCCTTTTTTTTTTTGTGTCTGCTTTTCGAGCGTCCGTCGGATCGCGTTAGATAGTTTGCTTCATCGATATTTCCGGCGTGGTCGTTCGGACATGGAATATAAAAATTGTCTGGGATAGGGCTTGTTTAGCTTTAATTTACACAACCGGTTACGGGGCGGCAAGGGACGGGGATGGCCTTTCTGAGGTGTTGCAAACAATGCAGCACTCAGGGAAGGCCTTGTAATGTGCCACATTACAACATATAGACTGATAGAATATGAAATTATTTATTCGTTAAAGGCAATTGCAGCAAGCAACGTTGGAACCGCACGAGTAGCGGACGGTCGAGCGGCCGAGCAGCTAGCGCGCGTTTCATTTTAGTTTCATTTTAGTGCTATCTTAATCCTAACGTTGCTTGCTGCAATTGCCTTCTTTAAAGAATAAATAATTTCATATTCTAACAGTCTATATGTATTTATTTAAATAATATATAGATGTATTAATTAAGTAAGTAATGCAAATGAACTATTTTTTAATACAATCTGATATAATATTGAAATTAAACATTCACTCTCTGCGTTTGAGCGGGCTTGAGACCGACGCATATTTAGGATGCGGCCGCATTAAAAATGTTTTTTTATGGGACCTACACCATAATACTCTTAATAAGTTATTTACAAGTAATTTTACAAAAAAAAACCCTTTAAATTATGCGTCTTATTTCAAATTCAGAAGTGTATGAAGTTTTTTTTACTTTAATTTCCGTTGTATTGTCATCACGAACTGGAATGAATGCATGCAGTGATTGTGTTCCTTGTATAGTAAGAGCATCTTTTAATTGACTATACATGCTACTTTCAAAAATTTCATATTCTTCTTGACTACAGTAAATAAACGTTATTTTAGGCATAACTTGCTTCGCCCATTTGTAAAATTCTGCAGAATTACTTATGATTTTACCGAGCAAGCTTTCTCGTCGAGCTAATCTTTTTATACCTTCACCAATTCCATCACATGGACTTTTAACATGATAACTTGCAAAAAAATGCCACTCTGCTTTAAATAGAATAAATGCCGTAATATCGAATTAAGTTTAGAAAATTCATTCTATTTTTATATTGGCTTCCGGCACCATCACTAACATAAATAATTTTTTTTACAGTATTTTGAAATGTATTTTTGACGAATTCAATTAAATTTTTTTAATATTTAGTATAAATTATTTTCGTAAGAAATTCAAAGACTTTTAAAGACTTCTAGAAGCTATTACAAATTGGTGTATATATTTTCTACCATATATTTTTGCATATACGTCATTCTCACGCCCGATCTAACGCACAGAGCAAATGTTTCATTCAATGTTGTTTCAGATTTATATTATTTATATTACTTTACTTATATTACTTTATATTAAGTAAATAAGTCATCAAAGTTTAATTTAAATTTAATTACATATTTAATTAATTAATTTATATATTATTTAAATAAATACATATAAACTGTTAGAATATGAAATTATTTATTCTTTAAAGAAGGCAATTGCAGCAAGCAACGTTGGAACCGCACGAGTAGCAGACGGCCGAGCGGCTAGCGCGTGGTTCGTTTCATTTTAGTGCTATCTTAATCCTAATAGCGGGCACTCGATTTTCTCACCGGTTTCTTATGTAAAAAATGACAAGGAACACGATGGTGCAAAAATTAAAAAAAAATATCGTTTTTTGAGATATCGTCGATTTTGTGAAAAAATTGTTTATAACAATGGCATAAATAAATGATTTGGTATTTTATTATTTACATTTTAAAAGTGAAACTCTTTCCGCGTCTTTTAAAAAAAGAATCATGTCCATATCTTTATTAGTCTCCGAGAAATCGAATTAATAAAAAAAAGTCTAATATTTTTTCAACAGTTGATAAGTCGGCCCCTTATCAATATTTTGATCTAAAACTCTGCACAGATATGAACCTCTGTATAGGTAACAAGTCTACCAACTTTGAACAAAATTGGTGATTTGCAGTTTTAAACTGTTTGAAATAGCCAAGAATTGCCCTATTATGCTTGATTCCGGATCTGAAGCTAATATGTTGCCTATTTTACGCGATAATTTATCAATTATTAATCGCGAGAAAAGATTTACTTTAAAAGGTATAGGTTTAGATCCTTATCTTACTATTGGAACTATTACTTTGGAACTTTTTGATAAACCTATAGAATTTTTAATTGTTAATGGTAATTTTCCGATGACTACTGATGCTGTTCTTGGTTCGAATCACAAAGGTTATAACGAACGGCATGTAAGTTCGTTATGTCTCTCTCTCCCCAGGAAGCCATCAAATAATAATTATCTATAATAATTAATTATCATGTAAACATGTTTAAATAATTGCAGCGTGGACGTCAGCGAACCGGTAAGTGACGCGATTATAGTTCGATTATCGATATCGACTCGCGGCGCGAACCTCGCGGAGAGGCGAGCCCTTCGAGGAGAGAGAGAGACTAGGGACAAAAAGTAAGTCTGCTTCCGACCGGCAACGAGCAAGTAACCGGCAACGCGAGCTCGCTAATTACTCGAGAGAGCAATCAGGTTTGATAGCCACACACGTGACAACCATCGACGCTGTTCCCGAAAAGCCCAGCGAACACTCGGTGATAGAAGCAGAGAGAAAAAGCGTAAACGCAAGAAGCCATAACGCGATTAACAAATCCTTTGCAAGCGAGCGCGCCGAGAACTACTTGCGAATCTACTGTAGAGCGACTCGTCAGTTCCAGCATTGTAAGTACCAGTCTGTTAACTTGGCTTCTCTCTCTATGGCTCTCTCCTCCTGCGTTGCTTAAATTGCGTATCCTTGTCGATACCTTACCGCATAGTTGCTTATTTCTTTTCTGTTTTCGTTCGGCCTACGAACAGGCTTCCGTTATACGCGTATTGTCGCTTCGTCCGATTTACAACGAGCAAGTGCGGTTGCCGTTTTCGTCTAAGTCGAGTGACCGAGACGTTTCGACCGGCTAAAGAGCCGACACGAGTAAGCGATGTAGGTTTCTCGTTCGAACGGTGCGCGCCGGCTAGCCGTCGCCATTGTGCCTAACCGCTCTTACAGGGCGTGCGCGGGCAAGTTCCTCGCTGCGTAGCGTGTGCGCGGCTCGTCGGCTGCACTGAAATCTGACGCGAGGCTATCCACGCTGCTATTTGTTCTGCGCGCGAACTACTCTATTCTATGCTTGTGTTATGAATAAATGAATTCAATTCACTCCTTTGCTATGTGTCATTTTCCCTCGATTCCTAGTCGTATATGCGATTATGCGCTTTAGCTTCTCCTTGGCTGTCGCGCCTTGTCATACGAAAGCTTACGACACTCTCCGCGGGCCAAGTTCTCGACTCGAGAAGGAGGCAACTGAGCTGCTGGACCCAGGACGTTCGGTGCAGGAGTGCCGATCTGCTCTGGAGAGCCATTCATCTACTTTTCCGCGGTTACTTTTATATAGCGTGTCCCGCTCGAGCGAAGCTGAGCAGGAACCCCGTTATAAGGTATTATTGATTTTGATGTAAGAAAATTTAAAGTAGGTCGATATTCTATTGCCTTTAAAAATTTCGATGATTATCAATTTTATGCAACAAAAATAAAAAGAATCAATAATTTTAACACGCTCGAAAGACGTTCTAGTCAAATTTTGCCAACTGTACAGTTTTTATAATATTTATAAGGGAACGAAAAATTATTTTCTTTTTGAATACTGGTTCTGAATGTAATTTAATTAGAAAAGATAGTTTATCTCCATTGGCTAAAATTGATGAAAAAACAATAGTACAATTGCAAGGTATTGATCTCAATACACAAACAACGATTGGTATAACTATAATGACTATTCTTGGCTTAGATGTTGTATTTCATGTTGTTACTGATGATTTTGAATTATCTAATACTGGGTGCATCATTTCTTGAAGAGAGTAAAGCAATAATTGATTTTAGAAATCAATATTTTATAGCCAATGACAACCTTATGCCACTTATTTTACAAAATAACGATGATAAATTGCTACTCAATTTTGCCTCTATAGGTGTTGATTTTCTTGAAGAGAAAACTGATCTAGTCGAATTAAATGCATTTGAAACTACATTTCCTGAACGTGAGACTTCTAGTCTCGCAAAAAGACATGTATTTACTATTATCAAAATGAAACTTTTGATGATCTTAATGTGAAAAATTTTATTGAAGATGAAGATAATTAGGTATTGCAGACTTGTTAGTTGAAGAAAATAAAGATAATTATGATAATCAAAAAATTGAAGAGTATGTAAATCTAGAGTACATGAATGATGAAGAAAGGAATTACACAATTAAGCTAATTCACGAGGTACGAGACGTTTTTTATATATCCGGTGACGAATTACCCGGTACTGATTTAGTCATGCATGAGATCCATACAACCGATAAACATTCTGTTAATTGCAGACAATATCAATTTCCTCATGCGATGAAACCTAAATTGAATCATCATATTGACAAACTATTAAAAGCTGGTTATAATACGCGAATCTAAATCTTTTTACAATGTACAAGTCTGGATAGTCCCAAAAAAACCAATGAGAATGGACGATGGTTATGGACATGCGGGAATTAAATGAGAAAACTCTTGCTGATTCATACCCTATTCCTAATATCATTCAAATTTTCGACCAAGTTGGTGGTGCCAAGTTTTACACAATTTTAGATTTAGCCAATGGTATTTTATTAGATTAAAATGCATCCTGATCATGTTCATAAAACTGCATTCAGCATACCCTTTGGTCACTATGAATTCATACGTATGCCTTTCGGTCTTAAAAATGCACCTGCTACTTTTCAAAGATTAATATATATGTTGTTAAGAGATTTACAGGGATTAGAACTTTTTGTTTATTTAGAGAATATTTATGTTATTTATGCTAATGCCATCGAAGAACATGATCGAAAATTCAGATTACTTGTAGAAGGATTATGAAAAGCTGGACTAAAGTTACAAATTAGTAAGTGTAAATTTTTAATGCGACGTGTAAATTATCTTGGATATGTTATCAGTGAGAATGGTCTTGAGCCTAATCCAAAAAAGGTTGAAGCCGTGCAAAAGTTTCCTTAACCAAAAAATGGCAAAAGCGTCCGACAATTTCTAGGTTTATTTGGATATTATCGCCGATTTATAAATGACTTTGCCAAAATCGCTAAACCTTTGACTAAATTATTACGAAAGGACATAACTTTTCAATGGAATACAAAAGCTAACGAAGCTTTTCATACATTAAAAAAGGCATTGTGTGAAGCCCCAGTTTTACAATTTCCGAATTTAACTAAGGGCTATAATGTACGAACTGATGCCTCTGGTTATGCTGTAGCTGGTATACTCTCACAAGGTCTTATTGGAAGCGACAGACCAATTGCATATACTTCACGTGTTTTACGCGGAGCTAAACTAAGTTACGAAGTCTACGAAAAAGAAGCACTCGCAAATATACACAGCGTCAAATCCTTCAAATCATATATTTACGGACAATTTATAACAATAATAACTGATCATCAACCTTTGGTTTGGTTCAAAACTGCAGATTTAAACACTCGAGTATTAAAATGGAGATTCCAACTCTCCGAATATGACTATAAAATTGTTTATATACCAGGAAAATCTAATGCTTCAGCTGACGCTTTATCAAGAAATCCAGTAGAATCAATTGAAACCAATACAGTTGCCAAACTACATTCTATCTCAAAAGCTCAAAGTTCCGTCATAAATTTAGATTTTTCTCCTTAATTTGGGGATACAGATGTCGATATAAAGTTTTTAATAGATTGCTGTTTCAATATTAATGTTATTAAAAGAAGCTCAGTACCACGAAACCTAATGTTTCATCTTGAAAAGGGCATTATTTTACAAGGATTATTTACAGAGAATATCGAAGTAGTTTGTAGTGTTGAATTATTACTTTTATACCAAGTTGTCGAGTTTTATATAATTGATGATGATTATAATTTACCTTATGATGGAATTATCGGTTTAAAATTTTTGAACGACACCAAAAGTAGAATTGATTTTGAAAAGTCGATTTTAATTCATTCTTCTGATGTAATTACACCATTGAAACGATTAACAAGTCAAAGACCTGATACTCGCATTATTAACAATAGAATTCCTTTATTAGAAACATATAATTTAAAATCTGAATTTAATATGTTATTTAATATAAGCATAGTCTCAGAACAAAGTATTATAAAAGAATGTTTTGCAAATAATATTAATGAATCCGAGAAAATAATCTTAAAAGATATCGGTGATCATTCATATGTAACTCTCGGCTCGACTTTAATGGAATTGTTTGGTAAACAAATAAAATTACCAGTAGTATCTAATGATTTTTCCATAAATAATGAAGGATTATTACGTATTGATTTTCTAAATGATAATAAAGCTGTACTTGATTTCAAAGCTAAAACAATTCGGATTGATAATTTTGTTATTTCTTTTAACCGCTCAGTTAAAAATATTGATGAATTTTTAGAAAAACGAATTGTTGGTAATGATTTACCTAAAGATAGTGATTTATCCAACCAATTTAAGTAAAAATCTTTTTATTAGGATTAGAAAACAAAAACAACTTGCTAATCAACATGTTTGTTCTACTCAACCACCTCAAGCCATTATTATAGATACTAATAAACCAGAAAAACGATTTCGTGGTCGACCTAAGAAACAAGTCCCGGTAGATATAGAAAATTCCATGCCTGACCCGTACATCAAACGTAAGCCAGGTAGACCTAAAAAGATATCTATTCCTACAAATCATGATCTTCCACATCAACCTGTTGATTTACCTTTGCCTCCTAATAATGAATCTAGATATACGAAGAGAAACCAAAAACAAAATCATAAATACAATGAAAGTGATTCTGAAGAATCTCAGGATAAAATCCAAAGTATGCCTAAAGCTCCTGTACAACGTGAAAAATCTCCTTTAGCGAGAAATTAATCAGATGACTCTGATAATGGGGATAATTTCGATAATGATACTGACCCAGTAATGATTCGGATAATTCAATAAAATATTTTGATAACCACCTAAACAATTTGATTGAAATTAAAGAATCCCTTCACATCAGATCAGATAACGTAATTTATTTTATTAGTACCAATGGTGTACCTTGCGACGAAGGTGCTTGAAAATTGATCGAACACGGCAAAATTTTAAGTAAGCAAATTTTAAGGATTGGAGAAGTATCAAAAGATAAGAAATCAAAGAACTATTATCAATTTGGTCTATGCATTCGTAGTGAAAATTCCGAATCCATAAGTATTATCAAAAGTCGCATTTTAGATACTTTATACGTACTTCGCGATGTACTTGTTCATTTGAATCGAAATAGTTTTTATGTGTCAAAAAGTAAAAATATTGAAAATTCAGACTGCTGTGAAGTTAAAACTCTTTTAGACATAGTATTTCGAGATACTGGAATAAAAATTTTGGTTTGTACTGACGCACTTGAATACGTTCCTCCTAAACTTCGAGATGCCATATTTTATGAATTATATAAATCGCCAATTGGTGGACACCGAGGAATTTCCAAAACATTCTATAGAATTCGTCAAAATTATTACTGGGAAAATTTAAAAGAAGACATACAACGAAGAATTCAACAATGTTTAGAATGCTAATTAAAAAAGCTTACCAGATTACAAACAAAACAACCCATGATAATTACCAATACTTGTGCTACGGTTTTTGAAAAATTGCCATTGATATTGTAGGCCCTGTAAAGAAAACTCCTGATGGAAATGAATATATCTTAACTATGCAAGACCAATTAAGCAAATTCTGTTTAGCTGTCCCATTAAGAGACACGCTTTCCTCTACTATAGCTGATGCTTCTATTAAAAAATTCATCTGTATTTTTGGTTGCCCTAAACTTGTTCTTACTGATCAAGGGAAAAATTTCTTGAGTTATTTAATGAATAGAATAGCTAAAAGATTTAAAATTAAAAGGCTAAGAACGACTGCTTTTAGACCACAGTCCAATGGTTCCTTAGAACGTTCACATCACGTTTTAGCCGAATTCCTTAAACAATATACTAAGGCTGATAATAATTGGGATCACTGGTTCCATCTTGCAATGCTCAATTATAATACTTGTATACATGAAAGCAACAAGCTTACTCCATACGAATTAGTGTTTGGCCGTTTAGCTCGTTTACCATCAAGCAATCCACTAAGAGTAGGAAATATGTTGCCCACATACAAGGGTTATATAACAGATCTTGTGTCTCGATTGATTGAGATTCAAAAGTTGGCTTACGACAATTTAATAAGATCCAAAGAAAAATCAAAAAGACTCTATAACAAACATTTTAATCCTAAAAACTTTAAATTAGGAAATTATGTATTTTTAAAATCTGGTCCTAAACCCCGTAAACTTGATAATAATTACTTTGGACCGTTCAAAATAATTGCTATTTTACCTAAAAACATCAAAATAGAAATAAAAAAGGGCACAAAAATCCTACATGCTGATCGCTTGAAAATCTCACATATCAATCTATCACACAAAGACCTTAATAGTAAACAAAAGTTATATTTTTAAATAAGAAAACAAATAATATTTTCTTTTGATTGCAGAATTAACCAAAATTTATTATCAAACCAATCAAAATAACAATAATTTACACCAGCCTAATCATTATAATGTCTCTCATATATGAGAGACAAGGAATCATCGCTTACAATTGTGGAGCCAGATCGCTGAATATTACCACGATGTCTTTACTAGACGTAGCATCGTGTGATATCCCCTCGCATCCTGTCAATTCTACCAAAAGATTTGTACAATTGCTACAAATAAATTTGTTTGAAGACGTTCACGTGGTACAATGTAAGCTTCAGTTGTCTCGAAAAATTCACTACTGCGGTATCCATTCTCATTCGCCTGTTGTTAAAGATGGAATGAATGAATACATGATTGAATTGAATGAAAAATGTTGTTTGGATCTTTTCCACATCGGTACTTTGTATTTTGATGATCTCCACATACTTGGAGACATAAGAGTTAATCAAACCACTATAAGACCGATTTTTTTGGCCGGTACTCTAACAAATGACAGAGCTTGCACTGGCTCTGACTATTCCGATGCATATGGAACTTGGTCAAATGTTGTTGTCCAAGGTTTAATTAAAATTACAGTACAAGACTACATTGCCTCTGTAGAATTAAATAATAGTAAAGTCAGGTTTCGTTCAGGAGTCAGATGTACTTTAAACGATGAATCTTGCGTTGACACTGATGGTGGCAACACTTTTTGGAAAAGTCTTCCAAGAGACATTTGTAAATTCAGTCATTATGGAATTCTTTATGAAGGTATGGCTAATAAAATCACTGAAAATCACAATATCGTTTATTCGTTAACCATTCAGGAAATCACATTTGTGCTTATGCAAAAATAAAAAAAATCGGTTTGTGGATATGAAATTATCGTAACTGAACATCCCAAATTGTTTATTATCGAGACTACTAAAAATAATGTTTTTACTATAACGAAGAAACTTTCTATAAACAATTTGGATAAATTCGATTATGTTAATTCGAAATTTGTTTTCGTCGAAAAATATACTTGAAGTCAAATTACAAGTTTGTATAGATATGTGGTTTTGCAACGCTGCAAACAAGAACGAGAAATACTTAAAAACGCTTTAGCAATTGCTAACAAGTCACTAGACCAATTCGCTTATAATCTAATGAAGGGATTTGGTTATATGACGGTTGCTGCAGGTGAAGTTGTTCATATTGTAAAATGCATTCCAAGTGATGTCAACGTCTTGCCCGGAGACGAATGTTACGCTGAGCTTAAGGTTAGCCATAATAACGTAACTAGGTTTATGACGCCAAAAACCCATATCTTAAAGAGATATGTAACTCTGGTTGATTGTAACTCTCTGTTACCAACCTTTTACTAGTTCAATAATAATTGGTTCGTAGAAATACCAAGACATCTCAACGTTAGCAACAAGCGGAATCTACAGCGAACAAGATCTTGAAGAACTATGAAACCGAATTATGTACCCGTTGGAACAGCCCGCTGTAATTAATGATGTAACAAGAGAAATTCGTGACCATACTCTTCGTGATCACGATGGCACCATTAATAAACTGCTCAACGAGAACGTATTAGAAAAATTTTTCACTGGTACTTGAGAGCGTATGTGGGGAAAATTTCTGACTTTTGGCACTGTAAGTGCTGGTATAATGGCTATCCTAGTCATCATTCAAGGTGTTACTATGCAGTTAATCGCCTGCGATTATATAAAACTTAATTTATATAATATGGTGTTCAATGATGGTATACAATAAGTATTAAATATAAACCTTTATTGTTCAAATGTGCACATTAGCTTAGGACCGAACTCGTCGATGGCTCTCAGCTAACTGAACTGACTATGGTCGCTGGTAGCTATTTAATTTCTTGAAACCCGAAAATCGAGAGCGAAAACTCAAAATAAGTATCAACCCGACCAACTTATCGAACTAGATCTAAAGGAACGAAAGAAAATAATGTTCACTCAAATGAGCATAGCCTGCCGGCCTCGTGAGAAACACATGTGACTAAGGTCATAAAATCTGCGTACAATTCGAAATGCGACCGTAGAAAACAGCTATTTTCATGTGGACTGCATCTTTCGACTGCATCTTATTTCGAATCACGTTCCGAGTAATACTTAAATATTATACAAACACAAATTATAAACATAGAACTATATTAAAACTAATAATACAATGACGTGAATAAATGACATTAAAATTATTAACATTGTACATACTCCCCCATTGAGAGTGATGACGATCAACAATTAATCTCTAATCACCGTTTTCAATGGGAAGAATAGCAATCTTGCGTACAGGTCTCTTCACTTCTCCATTAGCTATTTTCAAGGTTACAGCCCGTACGACGTTGTCCTTCCCTATATGTAGCTGTTGTATTCTCGCTAAAGGCCATTGCATGGTGGGCGTGTTGTCTTCCTTCAATAGTACGATTGCACCTTCCTTGGGGTTGTTTGTTTTGACGTTCCATTTTTGTCTGACATTTAATTTATTCAGATACTCCCTTTGCCATCTCTTTCAAAACTCCTGTTTGAGTCTTGTAATCAATTTCCAACCTGATAAATGATTTGAGGATAACCGTAGTAAATCGGGTTCGGGGAGTGCAATTAGTGAATCGCCGATCAAAAAATGTCCCGGTGTCATAGCGGATAAATCATTTGCGTCCGTTGGAATAGGTGTTAACGGCCTTGAATTTAGCATTGCCTCAATTTCCTTGCTGAGTGTATAAAACTCCATCATTGTAGGTACATGGTTTGATGCTACTCGTCTATAATGATGCTTAAAAGATTTTACTCCGGCCTCCTATAAACCACCAAAGTATGGCGACGAAGGTGGAATAAAGTGAAATTCTATACCTTTGTCCTTAACAAAATCACCTACTTTATCTTGAACGGGTTTTGAATTAACAAGGTCATATAATTCAGGTAATTCGTTTCTTGCTCCCTTAAAATTTGTAGCGTTATCGGCATAAATTTTTCGCGGCTTGCCGCGCGTAGAGCAAAAACGGCTTGCAACGACTGTTTATAAATAATCGTCGCGGCGGGCCTTCGCAAGCCAACTAATAGAGAGGCGATGTTTACTATGTGGCTTTTAACTCAAAGTGTGCACAAGAACACTTTGATTGCCACCTAAGTCGCTGGTTGACTGAGCGCAAGGTCAATGTTTAGAACCGGCGTTTTGAACAATCATAAACACTGTAGGTTCTTTTACGTTGGGCGCCATGTAACGGGGTAGCTATCCGTTTATTTAATTATGCGCGCGATCGCATCGAAGAGCGCGCGGGATTATCTACACGTTTAAATTCAAAAATCGATGGGCAGGAGGGAATGGGTGTCAGTCAACCAACTATTTACCAGTGAGAAATAACTACATCAGAATTACGATCAATATCACAAGCGAGATCGTTTATTGCCTCTTAATTCTACAGTTAGTGTTTATGTGTTTCACACTTTTCCGATTTGAGGGAGGCACAGCGTAATCAAACATAACCACCCTTCTCCCTGGGCACCAACAGGTTGGCATAGCCCACTGTCTTTCACTCCTTCGCTTTCAAACATTTTTGGAGATCCGGAAATCAAGTTTGCTGCGACATCCCTGACGCACACAGCGAGTCGGAACCCTTTTAATCTAAGGCGGCGACCTCCTCGAAAGGAGTACCGATCTTTTCAAGGTTCAACGCTCAAGGAGAGCGGAACTAAAGGCTTGACCCTCGGTTTGGGCGCGACGGGACTCTAGTTGCCCCGACGTCTGCCGCGTCGGAAGCACACAGCATACAAATCTTACGAGATTTGCTTGACCTGGTACCACTACCCCGCAGAGGCCAACCTAAATTGGGATGTCAGAAGAGAGACTCAGCCAGGACTGCCAGAGGAAATTCCTAAGACGATCAACCAGCTAAGTCTCCCCTCCTGGGCTCGCGTTCGAAGGTCATCCCACCATGCGTTCCTGTATTAAGGGATTTCACCCACGACTCACAGGTCCATCGCTTCGACGTACCGAGGCACGTCTTCCCATCGCGTTTCGGTCATCCCCGCTCACGCTGGTGGGTGCCCGTTATTCGAAAAGGTTGTGTCCTGATTTTTCCCCGAGTCTCGGATTTCGCTTTCTATGGAAGGCTTTTATGACTCGCTGATATTGATCTCTGCTCTTTCGATTAATTTTCTGACTTGTGTCAGGGGCGGGGTCTCGCCTAGCCGACAAGGCGACTCCCCAGGCAGTTTTAAATATTTGTGCCAGTCATGCCACTCATTTGAATCAATTTCCGAGATCCAGGCTCAAATCAGGTGTTTTAGCGTTCGAAATTAGCGTTCAAATTGTGTTTTCTCACACAAAGGTGTCGGGCCTTACTCCCGGAGCTCGAGGCAAAGAACTTTGGGTGGCTGCTATGACCACGGCCACGACTCTTTATCCACAATAGTGGCACCTACCGATTGCCAGTCGGTAGGGAGTAATTTCTTATCTACCCGAATTAAATTCGGATTGCCGGGACCATTGGTCCTCTGCAACTAGCTTCCGGAGCGGTCTCCCATCCTCTAAGAGGGCGCGCGGTACCACAATCCCAAGAGATTTCCCCTCAAGTGAATCCCGGATTTTGGCTTTTCTGGGCTCGAGTTGAGCTCTTGGGGTGTGGTAGACTCCGCGATGAATGTTTGGGCGTTTACAGGTCGCACCTCACCACGTGTTGTTATGGTCCGTGTTATTTCTTTTGTTTGGCTGATTGGCCTTTTGCCCTAGGGGCAAGCGTTGTGTGTTTTGCCTACTGTTTCTTTACTGAAACAGCGTTTTCAGCCCCACCACGTGAAGGTACACACATCCGCACTTGTGATTGCAAGTCTTCGTTCAAATACACATTGCATTCACTTCGGGTCGACTAGCATTAGTTGCTTGTCGAGGGCAATCGGTGACACATTTTGTACTTCAGCATTTGCATTTGCATATGCCCGTACAGGTAAGAGAAGTTTACGACATCCTCTCCTAAAACAACAAGTTGTTTGTTTGAGAAGTTTCCACTCTCTGTAAAGGAAGACAATTACTGTCCGCCGCTTTGACAAAAGATTTTTACACAAAGTGACCTGGCCAGCCTCGCGGCTGGCCATATGGTACGTCATCGTCGTCATCTATGTTTTTGCTAATCGGATTATAATCGAGCTTCCTGAGAGCGTCGTGATCGCAACCGCCCTCTTAATTCTACACTGTGTTCGGCCCGCGTGTTTATGTTTACAAAGAGCGCGCGAGACAATAACATGCAGAGTCGGATCGCTCGCCACTCTTTGTTCGCCGAGTTATTACATGCACGTTTCTTATTGAGTACGAGAGATTAGCTATTAGCAATTCTACTACGATCGCGAAATTAAGCTGGCCAGCTTACCTTGTTAGCAGTCGCACGGAGAACGAAAGAAAAAGATCGTGATAACGTCTCGGGGAAATCTGCGTCTGATCGAACGGTTCACGCTTTTGGTTTCGCCCTCAATGGCGAAACCCCGCACTCACGCTCACTTGCACACACTCGTCTCGGTTATGCGAAGGCACGGCTCCTGTCGCTCCTTATCTACTCGTCTCTGCACTCCGGAAAAACTCGGGAAAAACTTTCTTTCTTGGTTGATTGCGGCTGGAGGTATCGGTAGCTAATCCTCGACTAGTTCATTTTCATACGCGCGCGTTCCGTCTCGTCGCGTGCCGAATGCCCTCGTCACCTTTGCCTCAACCGGTAGGTGCTGCCCTCGCAGGCAGCCTCATGGTTGGGCTGTTAGCGCTAATAAGACGTTTACCGTCACAACCCATAGAAGTAAATTCAAAAATATGTATTTAACATCAATTTCCAAGTGAAGTCGATATTAAATTAAAAAGAATTCGGTTTATATTTGTTAACTAAATAAAATAAATTTACAGCTTATAATGTATAAAAAAGCATTTGCCACAAAAGTTACTAAATAAAAACCAATTAATAATATTAAAGACAAAAAATGATTTCTAAAATACGTTATAATACCTAAAAACTAGAAAAAATATATAAACCAAAAAGATATAAATTACATCAATAAATAATAGACAAAAAAGAATAATAATAACAAAACAACAATTTTAACAACTAAATTACATTAACTAAATCATAAATACAAATCTAAGTAGTCGTATATACGCTTTCTTTTTTCCTTTCATCAATGAATTATGTAAAAAGATTGAATTAAATATAAATTGATAATATTAAAATTTTGTCAAAAAGTACATTTCTTACCTACTTAATAAGTTATAACAGATGTAATATATCTGTTATAAGAAGTAGTAGTAGTTATTTTGAGAGAAAATCGTTCCAATATACTTACACGGATCCAAAGGATCAGATACGTTCGGAGAACATTAGTCGCTTTGTTATGTATAGCTAAGGAATGTCTCGCCAATATCACGCCAATATACGCTATTATTACTGCTTCTCTACCGTTTCCTCTAAAGCTACGGTAAAATAGTTCTTCCACACAAGGTAACTCACCGCAAGTTATCACATACATAGCACCAATACACTAGCACACTATCAGACCATCCATCGGATCATTACTCATAAGAAGGTAAAATTTGTACCTACCAAATTATGTAAGTCGACTGAGTGTAGCGATCGAAAACAACAGTGATAAAATTAATTTAATTGAACATGAGTGACCCACTTATTTTGGAAGCTAGCTAGACATTTTATCTTGCTTAAATTCTATGTTCAATCGTTAGAGTTAAGTTCTAAGCTTTGTATTCTTTAATTAAAGTGAGATCATAATTCATAACAGTCTTACTTTTATTTGCCTGTTTCATTTTTCTTTCGAAGTCCTGTCAAAAGCTATCATACTTATCACTCAAAGGGAAAGGTGCTTACCGAATTATCCCAATCATAAAGGTAACATTTTCAACTTAACTAAATGTAAGTCTATTGATTACTAATACACATATGTTATATAAGCATAACTGCTATAGTGCCATTTCCCTTCCTATTAATTCCTCACTCCATTTCGCGCATTATCTCTTTGTCGGTTTGATCGAAATAATTATCTATCTTAACAGGATCGATTACATATTGGGCCGAGAAATTTTACTTTAACTTTCACATTAACTAACTCTTGGTCTAGATACTATACATGGATGAGTGATGACTGAGTGGTCTCAGTCGACTATTATTTCAAATGAAAAGATTATATTGTTAATATTAGATATCGCTGTAGTCTTTCCATGGATTTTCAGTGAAAATTAAAGTTTTAACACTGAAGTTAAAAATGAAAATTTAATTATTTAAACATGTTGAATTCTCATCGTAATTTAATAGACATTTAACTGTCTTTGTGAATGATTGAATATTTAGATTAAAATTATATATTAAACTCATGTTTCTTTAAAGGTTTTGTGTAAAGCTGTTTTCTATATTTCGAATAAAAAAATTTTCGTTCAAACTTAATCTTTTTTTAAATAAATTGGATAAATCATAATTTTAATAAGTTAGAGGACTAGGTCCATTACGTACAGATAACGTTTCTAAACCATGTAATTCTATAAGAATTTTTAAAATTTCTTCATTTAAGATAATATTTCGTTGATTGAATAAGAGCATAAAATAGCATTTATTAGAAAAGAAGATAATTTTACGAAACTAAATATAATTTTACAAAAATTCGATTGAAAAATAACTGGCCCAAAGTATTTTACATAAAATGTTTTTCTACGAATAATTAAATGGTTTAATGAATTGTATTTTTAAGAGTCTACTCATTGTTAAAAAATTAAATTAAATGTACGATTTACTGTGTAAAATATTTTATGCCAATTAATATATGCTAACTTTTTGTTGAATAAGATATAATGTGAAATATTATTTTATTTGTTAAAAAGCTAATAATTCATTTTATGGAAAATAATAACTTCTTGTGGAAAAAGATGATTGAATGTTGATGCATTATTCAAATTATATTTTCATCACCATTCATCAAACATTCAATTTGTTAAGATTTCGATTACATTATTATTAAAACTTTTCCTCTAAAAATCTATGTACTTTTATGTGATCACTTACATTATTTGTAGAAAAAATATTGATTAATAAATGTAGAAGTTGACTGAAAATATAAAGTTTCATTATAATAATGATAGCATTTAAGTGTAACTGCTGAGATCGAATAGCAGTACCTGTTTGACTAGGGAAACGATACATTTTACCACAATTCACTATGGCGAAAAAGAAGTGAGTTATATAGAAAATTTTTTTATCATATAATCGTTGGCTACGTCAGTGAGAGTGCTCTTAAAAGTGACCACGCTGGTGGGTATTGAACAATAAAGGGAGAGTGTAAGAAACTAAACGACCGTCATTCAGTAAACAGGACAGTGAATGGAAGTTGTGACTGAAAGTTTCGATCCTCGACTTACCAAACAAAAGTTTTAAAGCTCTTTCAAATATATAGTTAAATAGATACTTATTCCATATCTCTGTTCAAATTTACCGTCAAAGTTTGTATTTATCTTATTTATGTACATTTTTTATTAGAAATATATTTTGGATAATATATATGCATTTCATAATAATTGAATTTTATGTTTTACATTTTATAATTGTAATTTTTTTTTAAATGTGAAACGGACTATGTGAAATAATTTATATTTAACATGAATATCTTATAAATACAAGAAGTTTTTGATTTTGTTGAATAATGTATTTTATTATATTGGAATAATATAGAACTTCTCTAGACTAACTGTAACTAGTAACTAAATTCTATCTAAACGTATAGATCGAAATTCTCGAGTATACAGAGGCTACTATAATTAATATAAGATTTTATTAGTGCCAAACTAAACAAAAATAAATACTACTGCAAAATATTCTTTATTATTACTATTAAGTTCATTTTGCTTCATGACTAATATATATAATTTCAGTAATTAACCATATACAATTTTTTAATTCTAGTAGTTTAAGTATTTGTTGGAAATCGTATTCGTGAATCTCAAATATCATAATACCAGTTTTGAAACTAGTATATTTTAATTAAATTATTTTTAAACGCATTATAGTATTAAATATAGTTATATTCTCCTGGCTTATTCTGATTTTCGATGATGTACATACAATTCATTTGTAAAAAATTTCAAATAATGCCATGGTCTTATACACATGATCACGCAAACCATAGCAAACAAATGTTTACAATTTAAATGATTAATTAGTTAGAATATACTCTTCAAGATTTTTCTCACTATTAGTGTACATAGAGAGCGCGAGCGGGAAAAGTTTAGATGATGAGCTGACAAAAAAGTGGCTAATTAATATTGTGTCTTAAACCTCGAAGACTCAGAAAATCACTCACAAAAAATGAAATCTTCTTCTCTCGACCTTTTTTACGGATACATAATTTTTATTTACTAATATATATTTTTATTTATATACTGAGCAACATTTTTCATTTATAAATCATTGAAAATAAATATTTACGTTAGTTGTGATAAATAAACTCCAACAGTATTAGTGAAGCTATAATAAATGATTACGTATAATATATCGTTTTCATAAACTAGTATCTTATAGAACAGAGAACTTTGATTTTCGTAAATTCAATTAATACAGGTTATAGATACAAACAACGGTAGATATGAAATATGGATATTTGAGAATCAAGTGTTTTCCTCGTCTGTTATGGTAAATGTGACCATGACTTACCATCTCAAAAATTGCGAAACGCCTCCATCAAGACAGAAAGCAATGACGTTAATGCAATGTTTTCCTTCAGTATCTAATTAAATATAAAATTTTAATTGAAGTGCCCGCTTTTTATATTTAACAGATAATTAAATCTATAATGCCGACTACCAAACCAATTATTCAAAAAATTGTAGATAATTTAAAACATAATGTAACATAATAGTATTTGATTTTAATTAGTATAGAAAACAGGAAAAATAATTATTAAAACAGAATTATGAATCTGTATAAACAGAACTTTGAATCTGTAAAACTAACATGACCAGATACTTATATGCAGGCGGTTGAATTGGCAGAGAACGTGAAAAATCATTTTCTGACGGTTTGCAGCACAAATGAAATTAAATATTCTATTCTTTCAGATCTTAACTTACTATCACATTCATCGTAGCAGAGAAGAAAGACACTTCATTTTCAAAGATCTACGTTTCTTATCTGCCCGCTGTTGAAAAAGTTCAGTTGAAAATTCAAGCTAAATTGCTAAATTTATACATGAATATCCAACTAGCTATCTAAGAAAATTTCTATGGATTCCACATGGCCTTGAATTGGATTTTCAGGATGGATTTCTATGTGAAATCTAGGCAGATTTATTTGATAAATCCGAGTAGATTTCGTATAAAAAAAAACAGAGTTTATAATACTATTCATAAAAATCATCTCTTTTGTCGAATTTTTATTTTTAATAATTATTAATTAATTTTAATAATTATTTTTAATCATTATTTTTAAAATATTAATGTCTTAATAGTAACCATATACCGCTTATTTTTTTCCATTAATATTAACGGAAAAAAAGTAATCTGAGTGTGGTTCGAACTCAAAACTTTTTGCACTTTGTCTACATTTTCTACTGTCTAAGATATTTTTTAATTTGTTAACTTATTATTAATATATCTTATTTTTAATATACTATATAGTATATACTTCCTGTACTTAGCAAATTTCTACGTTTTAACTTTATTTATATGTATTACTTAATTGATTGAACAGAATTGTACACGATAGCCTATGAAAGTAATTAATATAAACATAAATAAATCTTAGTCACAGTTATAAACACAAAATATATTATTGAAAAAACTTTGGAGATTTACGATTACAGTACAATTTCCTTTAATATCAGGTGCAATTTTTTTTTCATTAAATTCAATAATTTTTAGCTGTAATAAAACTTAATAGAATATTGACAAGTTTATTTAAAATAAAATTGTAATTAGTATAGTTATATTTCAGTTACATGGTAATTACTGATTCTATTAATTTAAAAATAGCTCTGACGGTTGAATGATATTGTAAAAATAAACATTTTGTGGCCTAAAAATTACAAGTATGCTTGTAATAGCTTCAATGAATGAATTATACTTAAATTAGATTTGTTAGTTTCTTAACTACTTACTACTCTTTTTAAATACACTATGTTAGTATCAATTTTATTTAAATATCAATAAAAATTTCTACAAAATAGTAAGTTATGTCAATTATTTATTTGTTATTTAATTCATTGCAATTAAATTATTTTTATATTGATTTGCTCACTCTCAAAATCTTCGAAACAAACACAGTTTTACGAAATAATGCAGTATAATAAGAAATTAAATATGTTTGATACTTAAGAGACAATTAAATATTTTTATTTTCAATAAATTACATAAAGAAACATAAATCAAATACTAACAATAAATTACTAATTATTATTTATGATATATCTGTAATATTTTACGTAACTATTTACTTTGTAAAGTTTTTTGTAATAGCGATTGAATGTAAAGATTTATATAATCATTTATACAACAAGACTATAAGTAAATTGTAAGAAATTAGTAAGAAAACAAATATTATTATCATATTTGAATTGAAACTATTACAATAAAACATTCATACAATCTTTTACTTTGTTGAAAATGTTTTTTTTACAATACCACACTTTGCTCGAGCTATTTTTTAATTGACCAAACAAAACGGTAATAATGGAATTTATATATCTACCATGTAACTGAATAACATAATACTAATTTCTTTTTTATTTAATTAGAGGAAAGTTATAAATATATTCTATGAAGATTCGATACCGCTAAAAATTGCAAAATTGTATGGAAGTACTGTAGGCATAAACCATCAACTTGATTATAAATTTATATTTTATATGGATATAACTCCTTCTGAGAATTATGTTGTATTGTGTATGGTTTTGATCAATAATAACAGTAATATATACAAACGCAATCTAAACGTGCAAATAGGCAAGGTACATGATATATGCTATTGAATCTAAGATGAGAAAATAGAACAGATGTTAATGAATGAGACTAAAGAGCAAGAAGTTGTAGGTCCGAGCCGAGTTCGAAACACTTGTTTATTTTTATTCCTATTATTATTAAGATTTTAATAAATTAAAATGGTATTAAAAATAATGCTCAAGTAAAAGAGGAGATTTTGAAAAATAATGTAATAAAAATTCACATAGATTTAACGAAAAATCAGCTTAAACATTCCATCTGGAAATCTATCCTGACAAGTAACCCTACCCAAGTGTCACTCACCGAATTTAACCAAACTTGGCACATCGTTAGAGCACTAAAAAATATTGAACCCGTGTTTTTTTATTTTGGCCGAATCCACTGTTAAGGGGTAGAAACCACCCCTAATAACCCCTAACTAGGCTAACCCACCTAACTCTGGGTAGAGCGAGTTTGATTAATTATTTTTTCACAAGAAAGTTAACTTCTCAACCCGGATAGGCTAACCCATTTATAACCTGATATAACCGATCCCCACAAATCACTATATCCCTTATACACCATCCCTATCAACCCCTAAGCAGGCTAACTCACCTAACCCTGGGTAGAGCGAGTTTCATCAGCTGCTTTTCTGTAAGAAAATTAAGATCATAACTACTGATAGGCCAACACAACCTTAACCTTGATATATCTTATCCTAAAAAACCCGTTAAATCCTCATAAATCACCCCTATCAACCCCTAAGCAGGCTAACCTACCTGGCCCTGGGTAGAGCGAGTTTCATCAGCTGCTTTGCTGTCAAAAAATTAAGATCATAACCACTGATAGGCCAACACAACCTGAACCTTGATGTACCTCATCCGCACCAATCCGCACAATCCTCATAAACCGCCCCTCAATTTCCAAGTATTAAAATGCTTCTATCTTTCAATACATAAAAAATATAAAAAACTTAATTTAAATTAACCTTTAAGGTGTACTATCCTAAAGCTTCAGTTTGGTACACTGTGGATGTATTTACGGTCTCTTTTACAATTCGTATCTTGATTTAATTTTCTATTTTATTAAATTTAAATATATTTTATATTTTATTAAATATAATATTTTTTAACAAAAGTAAATTTTTCTGGAAATATGACAAACATTTTTTTATTAAAGTATAAATATTATATTTAGAGATTTACAAGATCAAAAGTGAATTTTTCACACATTTTTCAATTTTACATCCGGGTATTTTAGTCCTGTATGTACCTTCAGGGTTAAGTTTACGCGCAATCAGATGATATTAATTGATTCTAAGGAATAATATCGAAACGTTAACCTTAAGCATCATTTAAAATACCTATACCAACTAAAAACAGAACATAATTTAAATTTATCTACGATCATTTTTTATATCAACTTATAAGAAATAAATTCAAAGAGAAACAGAAGAACCGTGTGGAATAAATAATTTGATAACTTACGAGTATCTTTTTCTTTCTTTTTATTCAATAATAATTCAAATAGCCCACCATGCTGATGAACCCAAAAAATATTTTGAATTTATTGTATTCTGCATTTAATGACCCAGCATATAATATCCAAAGTCAAATAACAGATGAAGAACGATCTTTTGCTTCGTATTTAACAGACCTAATAAAAGTTTCATCGAATACTAAAATTTTTGTTGAAAATTACGAAACTTTATGTTACTATGATGATAGCGTAGAAGCTAATGCTATAAGCGTGGAAGATGAAGTAGAAGAAGATTTCGATGACTATGAAGAAAAAGAAATTTCTGACCAATCAGAGGATGTCGATTTGGATTATAAGCAACGAGCAGTTACTTTTTGGCGTAAAAGTAGTACTAAAAAAAGGAGAAGTTTGGATTCAGTAAAGAAAAATTTTAAGATGGTAAAACATGAGAGAATGCTGTACAGATGGGAAAAAGAAATAGAAGAAGGAGGATCCAGATTAGAAAAGTTACGCAATATTTCAAAATACGTTTTACAGCAATTCAATAATGCTACTGAAAATCGTTTACCTGTTCATGATATCGATTTAAAAAGATGGGGGTTATTGGCAAAAGAAAGTGTACAATTAGCTTCAAAATATTTTAAAGCGTCGCCAAAATGGGTGCATAATTTTAAAGTGAAACATGGAATAGTTTCAAGAAAAATTAATAAGTTTGTTACTACTGCACAGTTGACAAATCAATACGAATTGAAACAAGCAGCTTCTGAATTTGTAGACGAGGTATGGTCAGAAGTGGAAGCAAGAGGTAAAAAAAATATTTATAATTCTGACCAATCAGGGTTTAATCTAGAGGTTCACGCTGGCCGTACTTTATCAATCATAGGCACCCAAAAAGTAGAATGTCTAGCACAGTCGATAAATTCTTTAACACATAGTTATACAATTCAGCCAATCGTTTCAGCAGATGGAAAACTACACTCACCTTTGTTAATAGTTTTAAAAGAACCTGATGGTAAATTTGGACCATTGGTACAATCTACTATTTATAAAGCAGATAATATTTATGTTTTACCTTCAAAATCAGGAAAACTAACATCTGATATTGTAACTGAATGGTTTAAAAACGTTTTTTTACTTGCAGCTGATACGGATAGTTTATTAATTTTAGATTCTTGGACTGGACAAAATGAAAAAGTGTTTGAAAAATTGGATACAGGTATGAAAAATATTCAAATTAAAACTATACCTGCTGGAACGACGGGAATGATACAGCCTTTAGATGTCTATGGATTTAGACCTTGGAAAAATTTTGTAAAAAACTTTTCAGATATAGTTATGTTGTACAATTTTAGCATTAACTTACATTTACGTAATAACATTTTTAAATTACAATCTCTTACGCATAACCAGTTTTCTTCACCACGATTTACAAACATGTTCAAATATGGATGGTACAAAAGTGGTTACGTACTTGAAAAACCAAATAGTTGGAAAATTCCTGTTCAGTATTGTTTTCAACATACTGATGTTAAATGCCACTTTTGTATTCTATTTGGGATTGTCACATGTGCATGGTGCACCAAATGTCTTTGTATAAACCACTTTTTTGCTCTTGACAATGTCGATAAACCACACTATAGTAAGCAATACGTTAATTCCACATAAATATTAAAATAATAATAGTAATTTCATTATGAATATTTAATATTTTAAATAATAGTACATTTTTTATTGTTTCGTGTTACTTTTGTCTTCACTAATTTTATGATATTTAAACGAACTCCACTTACTATAAAAAATCTTTTAAAATTCCAAACGGCCCTTTTCATGGCCAAATGATGTGCAAAATCCGATCGATAACCTCCACGCGGTGCACATTGGGTCACGCTAATGTCGACGGTTCTTCAAAAAGTAATTTCAAATCACAGTTACTGTTATTCTCAAAATATTTGAGGTCAAAAGATTTTTTTCAACTTTTTAAACCTTAAAAAAAATACAAAGATAATACAAGAAAAGTATAGTCGTTGTTACAAAAAAAAGCTTGCGAATGAACATTTTATTTGAAGAAGCTTACTTCCAACGAGTTGGCTGCGGTTTTATTTATTTCTATGAAATTTACAGGTTTTAACTCATTTTTTATACAAAAGTTTTATTACAAAGTAAAATTTTGTTGACCTTTCTCTGGTTATGATCTTTATTTTCCTATAGAAAAGCAGCTGATGAAACTCGCTCTACCCAGGGCTAGGTGAGTTAGCCTGCTTAGGGGTTGATAGGGATGGTGTATAAGGGATATAGTGATTTGTGGGGATCGGTTATATCAGGTTATAAATGGGTTAGCCTATCCGGGTTGAGAAGTTAACTTTCTTGTGAAAAAATAATTAATCAAACTCGCTCTACCCAAAGTTAGGTGGGTTAGCCTGGTTAGGGGTTATTAGGGGTGGTTTCTACCCCTTAACAGTGGATTCGGCCAAAATAAAAAAACACGGGTTCAATATTTTTTAGTGCTCTAACGATGTGCCAAGTTTGGTTAAAATCGGTGAGTGACACTTGGGTAGGGTTACTTGTGAGTAGGTAAATAAGAGAGGCCTCAGCTCACTGAGCTGATTCCCTGAGCTGATTCCCGTGCATCTTCAGCTCAGCACTGTCAACTCACCTCCCCTCCTCTTACGTGTTTCGGCACTGTCGAGTTACCCCCCCCTCCCTACTGAGCTAATGCCCGTGCGTTCTATGTCGTGCTTCGGTACAGTCGACTCACCTCCCACCTCCCTCCCTTACTAAGCTGATGCTTGTGCGTTTTATGGTGCGTTCGCATGCTTTCCGTCCATCATGTGTGTGTGTGTATGTGTGTTAAATTTTTAGACGTAATGAGGTAAATTTTTATCGTAAAAAACGAACGGACAGACCGGACCCGCGTCCTCTGGATCCGCAGGCCGATGCTCTACCGCTAGAGCCACTGCCACTAGTACCCTGGACAGTTCTTATTGTGTGTATTAGCTACACGATTGGTATAGGACCCAAAAGCACTAATATATATAACTAATAATGCTATTATATATATTTATTATAGAGGGTTATATTGAGACTTGGATGAGTGTGGACGTGTCTTGTGTGAGTGCTGAGTATAACTCAATTTTGGAGAGAAGGAGAGCGGGAAGTGAAGGGAAAAGTGGAGAAAAGGTACAGGAGGATTGGAAAGGGGTTTGGAGAAGAGAAAAAAGAGGGAAACAAAGGGCGAAGGAAGTAAGGTGAGAAAAAAAATAAAGGGAGAAAGGATAGGTTAGGCTAGATAAGACAGAAGGCGGGAAAAGAGGAGCGTAGGAGAGGGGTATAAAGGCGAAGACAAAGGGAATAAGAGAGAGAGTTAAGGCGGGAGCAAGTTGGGGAATTTGAATAGGAAACAGGAACGAGATGTTTACAACGCCAGGAACAGCGAAAGAGAGGGATGGTAGAGGGGACAAGAGGAAGGCAAAGGGGGTGAGAGGTAGAGAGAGCGAAGAGGGCCTGAGGGGAAGAAACAAGGAAGAAGTGAGGCAGATGAAAAGGTACAAAAGTGAAAGCGAGGGGAGTGAAACAGATGGGGATGAAAGAAATGAAATGAACAGAACATTGATAGGGGTGGGTGAGAGTAAAGGAGAAGATAACGCAATTGAAAGAGTATTAGCAGAAATGAGAGAACTGAGAAGAGAGGGGAAGAGAGAAAGAGAGGAACTGCTAAATGAAATGATGAGGCGAATGGAAGAGGCGGAGAAAAAAAGAGAGGCAAAATGGGAGAGAGGGTTAGAAAAACTTAGAGAAGAATTAGAGAAGGATAGAGAGGAAAGGAAAAAAGAGAAAAGAGAAGAAAAAAGAAGACAAGAGAAGTGGGAAGAAAGAATGACTGGATTGGAAGAGGAGGTGAATAAGATAAAAAAATGCGTGGAAGGAAGAGAGACAAGGGCAGAAGAAAAAGGAGTAGATAATAGGGATGAAATGGATCACATGAAGGAGAGGATGGATAGAGAAAGTAGGGTAAATAATATAATTGTAACGGATCTGGAGAGAGAATTGAAATGGGAAAAAAAAGGAGACGCAGAGGAATGGTTAAAGGACAGAATGGGAATTAAGGGGGAAATAATAAGCCTGAGGAGTATAGGAAGACCATAAATAAAACAGAGACAGGAAGGGATAGAGTATAGAAGGAAGAGGATGTGGCAAATAAAGTGTGCCTCATGGGAACAAAAGGAGGGAATAATGAAGAAAAAAAGTAAACTAGGGGAGAAAAAAATATATATAGATCACGACTGGACGTGGAAACAGAGGAAAATAAGAGAGGAGGTAAGAAGAAAAGCAAGAGAATTGAAAAATAAGGGCAAGGAAGTTAAAATATGGCACAACGGGTTAAGAGCAGGGGAGGCAGAGTGGAGGTGAAATGAAAGAAGAAAGAATGACAATAAAAGGAATGGAAGGGTTTCGGAAATAAATGTGAGAGAGGAGAGAAGAGAGAAGAGGTGAAGGGAAGAAAAACAGTAAAAATGTTATTCTGGAATGTGACGGGAATAAAGAGCTTGGAAGAAGAAGACTGGAAATACATTAGAAATTTTGATATAGTAGGACTTACGGAGACATGGGTGAAAAGAGAAGAAGCAGAAATAGGAATAGGAAGAAATTTGCATGAGTATAACATTGAATCGAGGGACTCGAGAAGGGAAGGAAAAAGGGGTAGGGAGATAGGGGGTGGACTGATGGCAGTTAGAGAAAGACAAGGGAGAATAAAGGTAAAATGGAAGAAAGAAAGGACAGAAGAAGTCATTGTAGGGGAAATAGAGATAGAGAGAGAGAAATGCACGGTTGCATCAGTCTACATGCAGCATAAGAAAAAAGAAAATTATGAGTACCTAACCGAAGAAATAGAGGAAAATAGAGGAAAAATATTAATAATAGGAGGAGACTTTAATGCTAGAACAGGAGGCGAAGGAAGAGAATGGGATAACGAAGGACAGACAGAAGAAATAAAAACAAAGGATAGTACGATAAACGCAGAAGGGGAAGAGATGGTGAAATGGCTAGGAGAGACAGGATTAGTGATTATGAATGGGAAAAAAGAGGGAGATGAAGAGGGAGAAATTACATATATAGGAGCGAGAGGGATGTCGATGATTGACTACATAATAGGAAATATAGGAGGGGAAGAGAGAGTGAAGAAAATGCAAATGGGAGAGAGAATCAAATCGGATCACCTACCAGTAGAAGTGGAGCTAGAAAACAGGGTTGAAGAAGAAGAAAACAGAGAAGAAGAAAGGTTAAGAGAAGACTGGAGCGAAGAAGGAATAAAAGAGTATCACAGATGGATAGGAGCAGTAGAAGGAACGGAAAAATGGGAAGAGATAAAAATCAGAGTGCAGAACGCTAAAACAAAAAAGAAAATAAGAAGTAAAAAAGGAACAAGAAAAAGCTGGTGGAGAGAAGAATGCAAGGTAAAAAGAGACAAGGTAATGAATGCTCTGAAAGAACTAAGAAGAGGAATTGGGGATAGAAGCAGATACCTGGAAGCAAAGAGGGATTACAGAGAGGAAATAAGAAAGGCAAAAGAAGAGGAAGGAAGGAAAGTGGCGGAGGAAATAAGCAAAGATAGAACGAGAAGGAAATTTTGGGAAAAAGTGGGCGGAGGAAAGAAAAAAAGAGCAAAAATAGACGAAAAAATAAGCAATGAGGAATGGCTAAAGCACTTCAAGAAGCAGCTGGGAGAAAAAGAAAAGAACTACAATAAAAAAGAAGAAAGAGAAGAATAGGAAAGAGGGGAAAAAGAAGAAAGAGGGGAAAATGAAGAAAGAGGGGAAATAAAAGTAAAAGAGGTAGTAGAGGTGATAAAGAGAATGAAAAAGAAAAAAGCAACAGGAGAAGATGGGATTGCAAATAAAGCGTGGATGGCTGGGACGGAAAGCCTAATAAATGATCTGACAAAATGTCTAAATAGAGTATGGAACGGAGAAGGATACCCGAAGATATGGAGAAAGGGAATAATAATACCAGTATACAAGAAAGGAAAAAAAGAAGAAGTAAGCAACTATAGGGGTATAACACTGATGGACACAGGATATAAGATATATGCAGAAATAGTAAGGAAAAGACTAGATAGAGAGATAGAAGAAAAAGGAATACTAAGCGATACGCAAATGGGATTCAGACTAAAAAGAGGAGCAACAGATGCAATATACGTGCTAAAAACGGTAATAGGAAAAGAAATCAGGGAAAAAGGTGGGAAATTGTTTGTATTCTTCGCTGATATGAAAGCAGCGTTTGACAGGATAAGAAGAAAGAAGATATGGGAAATACTGAAGGAAAAAGAAATAGATAAAAGGATCAGAAGAAGCATAGAAGAAATATACAAGGAAACAGGACGCAGAATAAAAATTAGAGGAGAGATAATAGGGGAATTTGACACAGAAAAGGGAGTAAGGCAAGGGTGCCCGCTGAGCACCATGCTATTTAATCTTGCCTTTGCGGAGTTAGAAGAGAAAATGAGTAAAATTCAGGAAGGAGGAGTGGTAATAGGAAGAAAGAAAATTTGGACGATAGGATACGCGGATGATATAGTAATGATGGTGTTATGTCGCGACTCCGTAGCCGTGACATGTATTTGTTTAATATGAGTAAAATTTATTTTATCACGGTATGATTATGATATAATATGTATAATGGCAGGACTTACCTGGGTTATATATATATTGTTGAAGATGTTGATAAATTATTATCTTACTCCTTGTTCCTTTATATTATTTTCTTCTTAAATTGGTTTCTTTATTATTGAGAATATTTCGTATGGAAATTATAGAAATGAACTTGATACACTTTATTTAATAATATTTAATAACACTTTATTTAATAATTGGATTTCACTCAATGAGTGGCAGAGTCAACTGGTACAGTAGAATTGTCGCGAGTCGCGAATCAACTGGCTAAAAAATTGAGACGCTGTTTTATATATTGGCTAACTGACTTACATTTAGTTGTCGAGTAATCAAGTTGATGTTTCAATTTCTCAATTGAGTTTTCTGCTGAATTTGATTTATTAATTTTTGCGTTTCGTAAAATAAAAAAAAGTAGGTGAAATACATTTTGTGCTTATTTTGCTACTTTCAATTCGCATGATTGCCGTTGATCTCAAAATGATTTAATTTTACGTCTCAGGACGTAACACCTCCGTGGCTAGATAGTTGCATATCGATGCGATATCAACGTAAAAGAAAGAAATAGTTAAGTTTATATCAATTTGAGGTCTTCGTCAATTTTACTTGGTTATAAATTTTATCTTAAAACTAATAGTAATTATATTCTGAAAATGATAATATTTTGTATAACGGTGCAGTAGAGTTCCATTTTAGGGTCTTTATTTATATAAATTTGTGATTATTATTAATGCAAGTCTAATGTGAAGATTAGAGTATCATATTTGTTTGTTTTGGAAATTTTGTTTGGAATTGGTGCTGCAGGTATGATTTTTGGTGGTTCTTTGTGTATGGTTTGGAGATATAGAGGTGGTGATTTTTGTATGGTGGTTTCTGGGTGGTCAATCACTATTTGCTGCAATTCATATTCATTATTTTTCGTTGTGTCTTTGTATTTTTGTTTGGCGAGTGGTTTGTTTAACGCTATCAGTAAGTGTGTGATAGAGCTGAATACTGCTGCTAGCAAATATGTTGAGAATCCATATATTGAATGCAACGTATATCCTCTGATTATCACGTTAAACACGCTTTTGACGCATTGAAATATGATAATACTCATTATAATGGCGGAACTTATAGAGCCGAATTTAGTGAGTTTATTGATGGTTTTGGTCCAGAGGTTTTCTGCTAGATCGGTTAGAGTTTTTTCAGTGAATATCAAGTTTGATATTAGTCCTCCTTGCATACTTTCGTCGCCTTGCATACCTCTTGCAATTACGTTGAGGAGTGCTGTTTTCTCCATAGGAAAGAGTATATGGTCCTGTAACTGTTGCAGATCTTCTTGAGAATAAATGCCACTGGTTGCTAATGACTCTAGTTCGGTCGGTTGCCATGTTATTGTAGTATTTGGTTTCAATGTCAAAACTGCGTTAGTTGCTTTTCTTGGTGTTGGTGTAAGATTTATCCATTGATTTCCAATTTTGTAGTATTGGGGGATGATTGCATTGCAGTTTATTTCTGTTCCTGTTTTCAGTAAGATGTGTGTCTTTGGTGTGAGGTAGTATGTTTCGTTTTTTGATTTTACTGGAAGTTGTACGAAACATCTGTCTGTGTGAAGTAGTTGGACTTCAGTTGGCGTACATTGTATGATATCTACGGCTTCCCCTGCCAGCCGAGCTATGTACCCAGGCTTCTCCATGAGGCTATATGCAAATTCGTCAGGTGCAATGGATGCAATGGATAGGGAATTGTATAGGAATTTTCTGTCCAGTTCACGTTTTTGTTTTAAAATATTTAAGTAATGGTTTTTTGTTTCTAACCTAAAATGTTTCTCTACATACACGAATTTACTATTAAAATACGTGAATAAATCATAATTAAGTATCCCTTGCTTTGTCCGAATGTCATTGTCATATAGTACATTGATGTTAGACTTTTCATATACAAAAAGTTTTGGGTGTTCGGTTTTTGTTAGGATTCTATTACAAAAACTTATATTCCCTCTAGTTGACAATGCAAAAGATATTTCTTCTGTATTTAGGCTAAATATTGTTTCTTGGTTAGGTGAGGTTATTTTAGTGACCGAGCCTCTATATAAAATATCATATTGATTTTTAAAGCAATTTTCGCGTGGTAATAATGGCCAAAAAGTGTGGCCTCCTTCCATATTAATACAGTGTTGGTCTGAAAATTTGCATACCGTACCCAAATTTAATTTGATTTTGTCGTTTTCTAATCTAACTGCTGCGTAACTTTCCCATAGAGTTATTCTTATAAGACCTTGTACAAAAACGTTACTCCATGTTCCGAAATTATCGGCATAGGTTGCTCCTGAGCAAGATTTTCCCTCTACTTTTCCTGCTAAGTCTAATCCTTTGGATGTTGTAGAGTTAATTTTTAGTCCTGTTATAATGTGTACGTTATCGTATTTGAAAATACCCGTTTGGTGTATGTTATTACAATTATCGTGTGATATATCGTAAACGTATTCTTGAAGTGCGTTTTCTGTTGGGCCTAAATGGCTAAACATGCCGCAATGAAAAACTGTACGTTGTATTACTATTTTACATTGGATGATTTTTATCGATTTAAATTCGGTTTTTTGTAGTAATTCTATTGTAGATTGTGTTGAATTTATTTTTGTTTCGTGGAAGTCACATTCTCCAGTGTCCACAAGGGAGTATGTTGTAATGGTTGGGTTGGTTGAAGCGCAGTTAAATCCGATGAGCCCTTTGCTTGTTTGAATGAGAGTGATTAGTATTAATATAACTAGTGAATATTGTTCCATTGTATTTTCTGAAATAAAAAGAATATTAATTTATTTGTTTAACTAAACTTAATTTATTCGCATGAACTGTTTTTGGTTTCCCGTTGTAATTTATTACAACGCTGCCTTTTTCTGTTATTTTTAGTATTTCAAACGGTCCTAAGTATTTATTTTTCTCCAATTTCTCCGGGTTTGGTTCTTTCATGAACCAGACTTTGTCTCCGATTTTGAATTCTATAGGGTTCATAAATCGGTCATAGTATTGTTTTGATTTTTGTTTTGAAATTATTAAGTTTTCTCTAGCCATGTGTGCTAGTTCGTTCATGTTTTTTATTAAATTTTCTAAGTATCCGTTAAATGTTGGTAATTGTTCGGATTTTTTCAGCGGTACGCTAGATGGTAATTTGGCTGGAAAGGCAAAAACAAGTTCATGTGGCGTGAAATTATGACCAGTGTGAATGCTTGTGTTATAATTAAATTGTGCCAATTCTAAAAGTTCATCCCATTCACATTTTTTTGATGTGAATTGTTTAATAAATTCACAGAGAGGATGGTTAGCTCTCTCGACAGAGCCGTTGGATTGTGGTGAGAATGATGTTGTTTCGATTTTTTCGAATTGAAATCGTTTTGCTATTTGTTTTAGCAGTTTACTTTTAAAGTTCTGAGCTTTGTCGGTTAATACTACTTTTGGTGTTCCGAAAATACAAATGAATCTTTTTATAAAGGCTTCGCTTACCGATTCCGCGGTTTGATCTTTTAACGCTGTGAGAGTAATAAATTTTGAAAGTTGGTCTTGAATTGAGAGTATGTATCGATTATTATTTTTTGTAATCTCGAATGGTCCCATTATGTCCATGGCAACTTTATCGAATGGTTTGAAAGGTGTATCTGTTAAAGTCATCGGTTGTCTTGTTGGTTTTCGTTTTAGTTTGTTTCTTTGGCATTCTTGGCACATTGAAATTCTTTTTTGTATGTCTTTCTTTAAATTTTCCCAGCAATATTTTTCTTTAATTTTATTGTAGGTTCGGTTTACTCCTGAATGACCTCCGAGTTTAGAAGTGTGATATATTTTAAATAGTTCGTTTCTTTGATCTAGATCGCTTATGTATTCGATGTGGTTCATGCAAACTATGATTTTAATGTTGCTTTCTTTGAAGATTGTTTTGATTATGTCTTCTATTTCCGACCACCATATGTTTATTATGTTGATATTTTTTGAAATACTTATTGTTGAAATGTTATTTTGTATTAAAAGGTGTTTTAAATTTTCGAACAGTTCGGTTAGATTTTGCTTTTTTGTTTCTGCTGATGTAGCAGTGTTTAGACATAAAATAAATATTTTCTTTTTTCCATAGTTTAATGTATCTATTTCGTTTATAGATAAGTTTTCATTGATTTTTAGGTTCTTTTTTATTAGTATACTGTTAGTGTTTTCATCTAATTCTTTGTGTTTTTCGGATATTATGTGAATTATGTTGTCGTTTCGAAATTGTATTGAATTTTTACTGTAAACGATGTTATCACTATTCGTGTCATTATTTTTGTTTTTGTTAGTGTGTTTATTTTTTTCGTTTTGATTATTATTCGTGTTGCTGAACTTGCGTGTACGTTTTCTTTTGTTCTTTTCTTGAATTCTTTTGTTATTCATAATTTTTATTTTCTCGTTGTTATTTAATTTTTGAGTTGGTATTATTCCATTTTTTGATTTTGCTTTCTGTGCTCGCGTTGTGACACATATTTTAGCTTCTATAGGGTTTCTTGATAAACAGTCAGCTGGGCCGTTTTCTTTACCCGGGCGGTAAATTATGTCGAAATCGTAATCGACTAATTTTAATCGCCATTTTTGTACTCTGCTATTGTTATCGGCTGATTTTAATGATAGTAGGGGTTTGTGATCCGTTACAACAGTAAATTTGTTACCGAATAAGTAAGTTCGGAATGTTTTGATTGCGAAGATTATTCCCAGAGCTTCTCTTTCGTAAGTCATATAATTTTGTTCTGTTTTACTTAGAACTCTTGATGCGTATGCGATGGGTCTATCGTGTCCCAATTCTCCTTGAGATAGTACTGCGCCTAAGCTATGGTTTGATGCATCTGTTCTAACGATGTAGGGTTTATTAAATTTTGGATATTGTAGAATAGGAGCTTCACATAGTAATTTCTTTAATTTGTCTAATGCTTGTTGTTGTTCTATTTTCCAGAAAAATTTTACATTTTTGTGTAAGAGTATAGTTAATGGTTTTGTTATTTCAGCGAAATTCGGAACAAAACGTCTATAGTAATTGCAGAGTCCGAGGAATTCTCTTACGTTTTTTGTAGTTTTTGGTATTGGGAAAGCTTCGACGGCTTGTATTTTTTTTTTGTCTGGTTTGATACCGGATTCGCTTATAATGTGTCCTAAAAATGATACTTCTGTTTTTAACCAGTCACATTTTTGAGGTTCGAGTTTTAGACCAGCTTCTCTTAGATTTTGGGCTACTGTATAAAATCTTTCGTTGATTTCGTCTACTGTTTCTCCGAAAACAATTATATCGTCAATAAAGACAAAACATGTATTGGCAATTAGGTCGCCTAGAACTGTGTTTAGTATTCTTTGAAATGTTCTAGGTGAATTTATTAGGCCAAATGGTAAAACAAGGAATTCAAATCGTCCTAAAGGATGTATACTGAATGCTGTTTTAAAAATATCTTTTGGATGCATTTTTACTTGATGAAAGCCTGATTTTAGGTCAACGACGTGATAATATTTTGCTTTCCCTAGTTGGTCGAACATTTCGGTTATGTTTGGAATTAAATATGGATCGGGAACAGTTTTTTCATTTAATTTTCTGTAGTCGATAACTAATCGCCATCTGGTTTTTCCATCTGCCAAGCTTTTCTTCTTAACTATCCATGTTGGTGCATTAAAAGCACTTTTTGAATTTTGGATTAGTTTTTGAGATATTAGTTTTTTCACTTCTTCTATTGCGATGTCTCGTAATTTATGTGGTAAGGGGAATTGTTTCACATAGACTGGTTTATCGTCAATTAAATTTATTTCGTGTTGTTCTATGTTGCAGGTACCTAATTTATCGCCTTCAACCCAAAATATGTCTTCAATTTTTTCAATCAATTTTTTCATTTTTTTATAATCATTTCCTTGTAGGTCAGTTAAATTTATTTTTTCGAAGACTTTTTCTTTGTGGTTTAATTGATTATTTTCTGATTCTTCTTGTTCTTCTCCTAGGAAGTTTATACTGCCTGCATGAAAAATTTCATTTTCATTGACATTGAAATCTGTATTTTCCGATAGGTCGATATTGTCTGGAAAATTGTCTAAATCGAAAGAAATATATTGGTATGTTTGAGTTTCTTCTATTATGTTGTTTTCAGGAGGGAATTCTGTTTCAGTATTTTCTTTTATGACAGACATAAATTGTTTATAGTTATAATTTTCGATAAATTCGTCATTTGTGTTGGATATATTGTCATTATTCATTGTCATATTTATATGGTTAATCAAAAGTTTTACTTGTAAAGGATTTTTTTCTAATTCTAATTTTAAATTTGTAAGTCCTTTTGAAGGGAAGAATGTTTTGGTTGACTCTTTACAAGTTTCTATATCCTGTTTCGTATTGTCTGATGAAATTATTTCATTGTTTAATTTATTTGCTGTTGCAGTGTTCATTTGTTCGGTGATTGTGGGGTATATTATTTTTGTATCATTTTGTTGTAAATTATAATTATATTCAGGTACTGTATAATTTTTGTCTTTTTCTTTTTCACATTCTTTTTTATTTTCTTTATTAATGTTTTGTAGAGTTTTGCTTAGAAAAATTTTTTGTTCTTCTGTTATTCTTGTTGCTGTCCTTTCTTTTTTTTCGTTAATAGCAATTGAATTGTTTGTATTTAAAGGGACTGATATGAGTTGTATTTTCCGATTATTTATTTCCAAGTAACCTTCGTCTAGTCTTAATTTGTGTTCTTTCAGAATAGGTATTCCTAGTATTCCATCGTAAGGAATTGAAAATTCTTTTGGAGCAACGTGGAAATCGACTAATAATCCATTGATGATTATTTTTACTAGTCCTAATGTTTCTATTGTTTTGTCAGTAATTCCTGATAGTGCAATTTTCTCGGAATCTAGTATGGCGTTTGCTGGTATTTGGTTACTTTTTATAATGTTTATTTGAGCTCCACTATCAACCAGTAAGTTGAAATTAATGCTTGAAAATGGATTTGGTATTTGTATATATTGTAATAAATTTTCTAATTTTAAAAGATACATTGATACTTTAGTTTTGAATGTATTTTTGAATTCTACGTTTTCTTTACATTCGAAACATAATTTTTCTTCTGTTGTTATTTTCACGTTATTTTGATTTGCTGAGTTAATTATGTCAAGTTCGTTTGTGTCAGCAGTTTCAACGTTTAGTGTTGTCATTATATTGCTTTTTGCTTCTGTAGTAAGTGACTCACTATGTTGTTCTTCCGTGCACTTGATTTCGGAAGAATCTATTCGTTTCCCTGATTATTTTGTCTAAAGCATTGTAGGTCTGTATGGTCCGTTCGTTTGCAAATTGAGCAGAATTTTTCTTGACTACTCTCTAGTGATTTTATAATTGGACATGCTTCGATTTTATGACCTGTTTCTTTGCAATAAGAACATACAATGCTTTTTTTTGCATTTTTCTCAAGTGCTTTTATTTTTAAGCAATTTTCGATTGTGTGATTTCGCATGTGACAATAGTCGCATTTTGTATCGTTGTTTCTTCCAAAATTATTATATCGTGTAGGTCTACTGTTGTAATCGTTGTTTCCATTTCTACGTGTATTGTTATTAAAATTTGAGTTTGTATTATCTCTGTTATCATTGCTTCTATTGTTTTTAGTGTAGGTGTTCAAAATTTTTACCAATTTGCAGTCGTTTGTTTCATGACTTTCTTCGTTGCAAATTGCACACGCTGCGATTCTGTAATTTCTCATTTCGTCTGAGTTTGGACAAAATTTTACCGAGTGGCCGATTTTATTACAACGTTTACATGTTACATTTGGACAATTCAATACTGTGTGTCCTGTACTGTCACAAGCCGCACAAGGATCTGGTGTTTTAAGAAGTTTTAAACAGGTGTATGGGCTGTGTCCACTTTCTTTACATTTCCAACATACTTCGTATTCTGTAATGAATGGGCATTGTATGACAGAATGTCCCATCACTTGACAGTATTGGCAATGGTTTCCTTTTATTTTGTTAAATTTGCAACCGTCTATTGAGTGTCCTTTAGCATTGCAAAATTTGCATATGAGTTCGATTTTTGATTTTGCCACTTTACAATTGTTTGATAGGTGGTCGTTAGATTTGCAATATACGCATGACCCGTTGTGACAAAATAAAGCTTCATGATTGTAGCTTTCACAAATTTGACAATTGTAAATATTATTAACATTTGCCGAAACGGTAGTTGAATCAGGTGTGTTTTGGGTAATGTCGGTAATTCCACCCATTAATATTTTATGTTTTTTGAATTTTGTTTCGATTTGTATGGCTTCTTGTACAGCAGTGCTTAAATTGTTATAATCTTTTAATTCTATTCGAATATTTTGTTGTAAGCCATTTTTAAAATTTATTAATGCGTCTTCATTTATTGTTTTTTCAAATGCCTTAAAGGTTTCATCAGTATCTACTTGTAGTTTTTTTAATTCTTTGATCTGTACAACTAGATCTTTCAACCGATTTGCATATGTAAGAACTGATTCGTTTGGTTTTTGAATAATATCCGTAAGTTTCCCGTATAAACTATGAATATTATCTAAAGAAGGAAATAATTGTTTTATAGCTTTAATATAATCGTCTATTTTATTGATTTTTATATTAGCTAATGCTTTATAAATTTCTCCACTTAGCTTGCATTTTAAAATTGGTATTAAATTTGATTCATCTATTTCAGAAACTATTGACTTTGCAGTTTTTAATTTGTCGATATATTCGCTGAGTGTTATGTTTTTGCCGTCGAACTGTGGGACTAAATCCGCGACATACTTGAGTGGTAATCTCAGCGGTTGCGACATTTCGCTGACGTTTGCTTTCGTATTAATATTTTCGATTTGTTCAGTTTTCTGTAATTGGATGTTTGAATTATAAGACACTAATTGTCCGAAATTTTCGTTTTTGTTTATTAAGTTTTTTGACTCACTACAAATACTTTGTTCGTTTAAAATACCACCGATGTCCGTGTATTCGTTATTATTAAATGAAGAGTCGTAATTTTGATCGAAAGTGAAGTCTAAATTCGACGGTGAATTCGGATATTCAAAATTTAATGTTAATTTTTGTTGTGAGTTTTCTTCTGGAATATCGGTGTCTAATATATCAATTAATTTTTCTTGTGTTATTTGTTTATTTAACTTCTCTAGATTTTCTGAAATTTTTATTTTATTGTTCTCGCTATTTGTTCTAGGAGGAGAACGCGCGAGTTTATTTGATTTTTTAAAAGGATTTGTAATAGATGTGCTTGGTTTAATTATACCGCTTTTTAATTCTGGTTTAGTTTTTACTTGCAGTCGCGTAAGTCTTTTCGCGTTGTCAGAACTAGAAGAATCTTTATTGTTCATTAAAATTTAATTTTTTTTTTTTTTTTTTTTTTTTAAGTTTTACTTGATGCAAAGTAAACACCCTTTTTGTACCGGAACCAATTTGTTATGTCGCGACTCCGTAGCCGTGACATGTATTTGTTTAATATGAGTAAAATTTATTTTATCACGGTATGATTATGATATAATATGTATAATGGCAGGACTTACCTGGGTTATATATATATTGTTGAAGATGTTGATAAATTATTATCTTACTCCTTGTTCCTTTATATTATTTTCTTCTTAAATTGGTTTCTTTATTATTGAGAATATTTCGTATGGAAATTATAGAAATGAACTTGATACACTTTATTTAATAATATTTAATAACACTTTATTTAATAATTGGATTTCACTCAATGAGTGGCAGAGTCAACTGGTACAGTAGAATTGTCGCGAGTCGCGAATCAACTGGCTAAAAAATTGAGACGCTGTTTTATATATTGGCTAACTGACTTACATTTAGTTGTCGAGTAATTAAGTTGATGTTTCAATTTCTCAATTGAGTTTTCTGCTGAATTTGATTTATTAATTTTTGCGTTTCGTAAAATAAAAAAAAGTAGGTGAAATACATTTTGTGCTTATTTTGCTACTTTCAATTCGCATGATTGCCGTTGATCTCAAAATGATTTAATTTTACGTCTCAGGACGTAACAATGGCAAAAAATGAAAATGGGATGAAAGAGATGCTGAAAAAACTAAGGATATTCTTAGAGGAAAGAGGGCTGGAATTAAACGTAGAAAAGTCAAAAATGATGAAATGTAAGAAAGGAGGAGGAAGAGGAAAGGAAGAAAGTTTTGAGTGGATAGGAAAGAAAATTGAAATGGTAAAAGAATATAACTATCTGGGATACATAATAAACAAAAATAATGGGAATAAGAGACATATAAAGAAAACACAAGGTAAAATAAATATGGGACTAGGAAAAGTATGGGGGTTGGGAGAAAGATTATTTAAAGAAAATTGGAAGCTAAGGATGATGTTATTTGACGCGTTAGTGAAAAGCGTGATAATGTACGGAGCAGAAATATGGGGGTGGAAAAGATACGAGGAAATAGAAAGACTACAAATGAAATATATAAAATGGGTACTGGGTCTGGACAGAAACACACCGAGTTATCTGATAAAATGGGAAACAGGAAGAAAAGAAATAAAAGAAAAAGCAATGGAGAGAGCGATGAGATATGAAAATAAAATTAAAGAAGAGGGGGATGGAATAATAAAAAAGAAGCATGGAGAGAAATGAAGAGAAACGAAAGGAAAAGAGAAGAAAGAAATGAAAAAAAAGGAGAGAGAGAAGAAAGACTAGGGGAAAGTAAGAAATACAGAGAGAGAGAAGAAGGAGACGATGAAAGAGAAGAGTTCTGGGATGAAGTAAGAGAAGAATTGGAGAAAAAAGAAGAAAAAGAAATGGAAGATAAGTTGGAAGAATCAAGATATATAAGAGAGTGGAAGGGGATAAAGGAAGAAATGAAGAAGTGTAGACTAAAAGAAATACAAAATGAAGGGAAAATAAAAGGCCTACAAATAAGAGAGAGGTTTAGGTTAGGGAACGAGATAAGAGGGAGTAGATACTGGGAAAAAGAAGAAAATGAGAAATGTAGAATGTGCCAAAAAGAAGAGGAAGACTGGACACATAGTAGAAAAATGCGAAATGACAAGAAAAGAAGGAGAAAAGTGGGAAGAAAGAATAGTTGGGAGCAAAGATAAAATAGCATGGATGAGGGAACTAAAGTGGAAAAGAAGAAGAAAAGAAGAAGAAAAAGAGAAAGAAAAAGAAAAGTGAAAAGAGAGAAGAAAGAAATTGGTAAGAGAGAATTGTAGTAAGCATAAGTGAAAGCAGAGGGAGCGGAGGAGATCGCAGAAAAGGTGTAAAAGCCTTAATACGGACAGGTGAGAAGACCGGCTAGATAAGAAAGAAATAAAAGAAAATTTCATAGAGTAAAGAAGGCGAAAGAAAAGATTAACGAAAATGGATGAAATTGAAAGGAAAATAACGAAGATAGAAAGAGACAGAAAGTAGAAAAAGAAGACCTGGAAGAATGGATGGAAATAGAAAGAAAAAAAAGAAGTGATGTGGAAAGTAAGGTAAAAGAGTTGGAAAGAGAGGCTAGGAACCAGGAAATAAGACTAAGAACAGTTGAGGAAATCCTAAAAGAAAGCAGGAAAGAAAGAGATGAGAAAGGAGCAGAAGAGGAAGTAGAGAGAAAAAAAGAGAAAAACAAAGGGAAAAAAAGGAAAATGGAAAGTGAGAGTGACGAATCACCAGGAGAAGAATGGGACGAGTGGAAAAAAAGAATTCTGTTAGTGAAAAAGGGACCAAAATGGGAAGAAGGTGTAAAAATAGAAGAATGGTTTGAAAATGTTCATAAAGTGAAAGCACGTAAAGGAATTGGGAGAAAGGCTGAAAGTTGAGTTTAATAGCAGAGAAGACAGAGGCAAGATATGGGACCTGGACAGAGAAATATATAGAGAAGGAAAAATGAGCTTAGACGAGTGGCTGTCCTTTGAAGAAAGAAAAGAGAGGGACGAAATGGTAAGGGCAGCAAAGAAGGTCCTTAGTGCTTGCCAGGAAGCAGGAGTAGTGATGGACATCGTGGTAGAAAACAGAAGGATGATTATAAATGAGAGGACATACAGAAAGAGAGGAGGTAAGTATAGGAGAGAGAGAGAAAGAGAGAGGATGGGATAGAAGACGGAATGAAAGAGTGAGAAGAAGACGAAAAAAAAGGAAGGCAAATGGAAAAGAAGATGAGAAGGAAATACAAAAGACACTTACACGAACAAAAACTCAATCACACACACATACAACATAATCACACAGAACACAGGCAAAGGGAGGCAAGGCGCGTCACACAGTAGAGAAATGAAATGTACTTTGTAAAAAAATAAGATGTAACATTTAGTTGAATAAATTTATATATATATTTATTATAATGAGTATAAAATAAATTGTTTTGCAGTTTAACGTGTGTGTGCGTGTGTGTGCGAGTGTGTGTGTGACTCATCTACCGAAGATGGTTTAATAAAAAAAAGTGCAAGTACCTGTGACGACCAAGATGAAAAAGAATGCAGCACATAATCCTGCTTACTGTTTTTTATTTGTAGTCTTCGTGGTTGTAAACTACTATAAATAGCAAGGCGTAAGAATTATCGAATTATTCTTCAACTAGTATTCCAATAAAATAAATCGCTACCCTAAAGTAAAGTACTCTCGTCTTCCACAAGAAGACCCGGACGAAAAAAAAAACAAACGCTCATCGACATGGAAACAAACTATTTCCAAATTTTCGAGCAATACTAATAATTTTCCTGGACAAAAAGGAATATTAGCAGTTCCATAACGAAAAGAAGAACTAATAATCATATGCACGAGGTCTGTTCAAAAAGTATCGCGAAATTTGTATGTATTCTAGTAGTATAGCAATGTATGTTCCAGCACACCTGCGGGGGGTCTGTAACCCTTTGAGCCCACCGGGCCCCCTGGTTTAACCCTTTCATGTTAATAATAATTCTTATTGTTAACAATTATTATTAACAATATTCGTGGGGGGTCCCTTGGTTTAACCCTTTGATTCCCTAGCCTCTATCCCTTCCATGTTAATTATTATTAATGTTAATAATTGTTTATAATTTTTGAGGAAGGTTTCTAGGGCTGCTAGTCCCTAGGGACCCTATACCTAGTGCTTTCAGTCTAATTAAATTTAAATGTTTTTTTTTTTAAAGTTATAAATATATATTATTAACAATTTACTTGCTACATTGAGAATGAAACGAATATAGAAAATAGCGACGATTTTTTTTTGAAAAAAATGAAAAGACAGACCGGAGAATCGAACCGGAGTCCTCTGGGTTGGCAGGCTAGCGTTCTACCACTAGAAACAATGCCACATGTACCTTAGAGGATGCATATTGTGTATATTAGCTACACACGCATACATTTGGTATAGGGCCCGAGCGTGCGGAGGAGGAGGGGAGCGCATGCTGTCTATAGTTCTGGCCTGATGGGGATGCGCTACTATAGTAGTAAACGTATGCTCTCTCTTTCTTTCTCTCTCTCTCTCCTACGCTCTAACTCAGCGTGGACCACAGTGCATGGAGGAGGACGGGAGCGCATGCTATCTATAGTTATGGCCTGATGGGGATGCGCTACTATAGTAGTAGTAAACGTGCGCTCTCTCTCTTTCTCTCTCTCTCTCTCTCTCTCTCTCCTACGCTCTAGCTAAGCGTGGACCATGGTGCGCGGAGGGGAGCGTATGCTGTCTATAGTCAATATGTGCTCTCTCCACGAAGGGAACAGTTTTCGTGAGAATGCTAGAGACTACGAATGCAGTCGCTCGACTGACACCTCCTTGAGATGTTCCTCCTAAACATCTCTGCTAGGAGAGAACCTTATTCCCATCCATTCACCCTTTCTTACAATCGTTATGATTATTTTACTATTTAAATAAGCACACATTTATTATTTATTTAATATTTATTATTTTTAATTATACATTGAATAGAGTACACTTTGTCTATAATCTTTATGTTCAGTGTCTGACATAGCTATTTTTAAATATTCAGTTGAATTTTTATATGAATTATAGTCGTCTGTAAATCTTTCGACTGTGTCGATCCCTTCTGATTTTGCTTGTTTTTGTCTTTCCATCATCCAATCGTGTATCTTTTGTGTATTTACTGCAGCACATACTATATTCTCGCGATTTTGACAATGATATATGCATGATTGTTTTTAATTTAAGACTTAAATCTTCCAATCGCGGACATCTCATTTCAGTTTCGATATCTAAAATATTTCTGTAATTAAAAAAAAAAACTAATTAAATTCGAATTTAGAATTTTGTACTATTGTATATTATTTGAACCTACTTTTCAGAAATAATTTTTTTGAGCCATTGCTTCATTTGTAATCCTTTCACATAAATATTTCTACAATTATGTAAATGACTGCGTATAGTACAATTTAAAAAATTATATGGTAAAATACCATTTCTCCATAATATACCTATAAAATTGATTATATTAAATATTTCAAATAAAATCAATGTTAATTAACGATAATAAAAATAAATACCATGATTATGTAATTCCAACCACTTATTAACACCTTGATATTCAATAGACAGTTTGAGCCAATGATATGGAGGTTTAAAAAGTAGTACTGTAGGTGAAGTATTAGAACATACTGGTAAATAGGTAAACTCCTTACAAATAAAAGTATTATTAAGACTCTGAAAGCCTTGAATATCTAAAATATAGTCCATCTTAGAGTATAAATCCCATTATTCTCTATGATATGTGAGCTGAATCGTATCTCAAAGCAATAATGACTATATTTTTATTCTAAAGATCTATATATAAACCCTTTAATACTAAATTAATAAGTTAGATGGTGCTACAGTCGGTTCACCCCCACTCTTTCGTTTGAGCTAACCCTTCCATATACTGCCTATAGCGCCCACACTTTGTAGGCAGCGCCCTCAGTTTGCTGGCAGCGCCCTCAGTTTGCTGACAGCGCCCTCACTTAACCTTTAAAAACCACTTTGGCCTAGCAAAAGAGCGCAGTCTCTCGAGACAGCCTGCGAGCTAAGCTTGCCTTACCTTACGTCATTTGCAAGTAGTTCCTCAGTAGTTAGTTGAATCCTTATTGATTTGTTAAACAAATCAATATTCATTACCAACTGAGAACAAGTTCATTTTAGAGCTGTTCACTACCTTTTCCATCCTTTCATCATAATAATCCTTTATACAACTATAGACAAGTGACTGTACAAGACAATAAAACTAGATAACAAACAACATGACTTCTATCGCCTATTTTGAAGAAATAATTAAAAATTTATGGAAAGCTTATAACCATTCGAACGATTTAGATATAGACGATTGTATTAGATGGAGAAATCTAACAGTTAATGCTATAATTTCAATTAATGAATTTATGAAACGATCTGATTTAAGTAGAGCAATTCGACAAAGGTGTCAAACTTGTGCTTGTCATTTGAATTCTATTGAAGTCAATTTAAGTAAAACTATAAAAGTTGGTGGAAGTATACAACCATTAACAGCTATTCCGGATGAAATTCTAGGAGATGGAGTTGTTTGGAGACCAATTCATTCAGCCTTTGAAAATCGAATTAGTACAGTCTGTATAGTTAATCAACATCATTTAGATATAAAAACATTTCTAGTTGCCGCAAATCAACTATTACAAATTAAAATACCTCAATTTCTTGCTATCCATAATAACTTAAAAATAAATACAGAAATGGCATCACAATTTATCATAAAGAAAAATCAAGAAGAAGATATTCAAATCAAGTATTTCAATACAGAAAATGTTTGCATTTATAAGACTACTGATCTTGATAGATGGTTTCAAAATAACGTTAAAGATATTATACTTAAACAAATCGAAGAATTTCAAGAAAGAGACTCAGGCTGGTCGTTAAAAACTATTGTCGGTCTCACTATTAATATAAATAAGTATAATCTATTTAAACCATGCTCTTATATACCATTACCGTCAAGCATAGATAATAAAAGAGCCTCTGTTAATGTAAAAAATGAAGACAATGAATGTTTTAAATGGGCTATACTTTCATGCCTTCATCCAGTTGCAAGAAATCCAAACAGAGTAATTAAGTACAAGCCCTATGAGAATGAACTGAATTTTGATGGTATAAGCTTCCCTGTAAAAATAAAAAGTATTCCTAAATTTGAAAAGTTGAGTAATATAAGTGTAAATTTATATATACTAAAAAAATATGGATCGAAATATGAAGTCTCACTGTGCTATATAACGAAATTAAAACAAACTAAACATGTGAACTTAGTCTTAATACAAAACGAATATATTGATAAAAATGAGACTAATAGACCACGAATATCAATAGATGATGAAAAATTCAAATTAGAAACTCACTACGTATGGATTAAAACTTTATTGGATACATATCCTTCACAAAAGAAGTTGCAAACAGTCGAATTAGCTTTCGTTTCATTGATTCCTTTCGATTTATGCATACATCTCTAGATAAATTAGCATATTATTTACCTCAGCTAGATATTGTACAGAGAGAATTTCAGGAAGATAATTACACTTTAGAACAGATTAATTTACTCAAAAGAAAAGGAGTTTTCCCATATGAATACATACAAAATTTAAATAGACTAACTGAGACAGAGTTACCATCTATTGAAAAATTTCATAGTTAATTGACAGATAGTGATATTCCTACTGAAGAATATAAGCATGCTCAAAACGTATGGAATATTTTCGGTAGTATTTGGAAGAAAATAGATTTAGGAATGTATTCTGATCTCTATCTAAAAACTGATGTACTTTTACTAGCTAATATTTTTGAGAATTTTCGATCAACCTGTATGAATGCATATGATCTCGATCCTGCTCATTATTACACTACTCCTGGATTAACATGGGACGCGATGTTAAAATATACAAATATGAAGCTTGAACTATTAACAGATATAGATATGGTTTTATTCATTCAAAAAGGTATTCGTGGAGGTATTAGTCAATGCTGCAATAGATTTTCAAAAGCAAACAATAAATATATGGGTGAAGAATTCAATAAGGATGAGCCAAACAAATTTTTAATGTATTATGACGTAAACAACCTTTATGGTTGGGCTATGACTCAATCACTACCATTTGAGGGCTTCAAATGGGTTTCAAATGTGGATATGTCAAATTTTTTCAATATCTCTGATGATAGCGACGTAGGCTATATTTTAGAAGTAGATCTAGAGTATCCACAAGAGCTGCATGATGAACATAAAGACCTACCTCTTTGTCCTGAACATACTAAATCAACCGGATCAAAACAGAAAAAACTTTTGACAACGCTTTATGACAAAGAACGATACGTTATTCATTATAGAGCGTTAAAACAAGCTCTCAAATATGGACTGAAACTAAAAAAGATATATAGAGCGCTAGAATTCAAACAAAAACAATAGCTGAAACCATATGTTGATTTAAATACTGAAAAAAGAAAGCAAGCTAAAAATGAGTTTGAAAAATTATTTTACAAGCTTATGATTAATGCAGTATATGGAAAAATAATGGAAGACGAAAGAAAACGAAAAGATGTCAAACTGATCAATCAATGGGGTGGTAGATATGGCGCTGAAGCTCGAATTGCCCAACCAAATTTTCATAGTAGTTCCATCTTTCATGAAAATTTAGCTGCTATTCAATTATCGTGGACAACTATCAGTATTAAAAAACCTATATACATCGGTCTATGTGTATTAGATCTTTCTAAAACATTAGTCTATGACTTTCATTATGGTTACATGAAGCAACGAATTGGTGAAAAATGTAAATTACTTTATATTGATACTGACAGCCTCATTTATGAAATTCAAGATGTCGATATGTATGAGATCATGAAAGTAGACATTGATAAATTTGACACATCGGACTATCCTGCTGATAATCAATTTGTAATGCCTCTAGCTAACAAAAAAGTTCTTGGTGTTATGAAGGATGAGTGCAATGCTGCTATTATGAGGGAGTACATTGGGTTACAAAGTAAACTATACAGTATTGAAATAATAAATAAGGATCCCTTGAAAAAGGCAAAAGGAGTGAAAAAACACACAGTAAAAAATACAATAACTCACTCAGATTATCGAAGGTGTTTAAACGAAATGGAAATTATTAAACGTACTCAATGTAATATTCGATCTAAATTATACCAAGTATTAACAGAGAGAGAGGAAAAGACAGCACTAAGCCCTCGTGATGATAAACGATGTATTTTTGATAATAATCCGGACACACTTCCATGGGGGCATTATAAAACTCTCGAAATTGCTGAAATGAAAGAAAGAGTTGAACAGCTACGAAGAAAGAGGTATAGAGAAGAAGACGAAGTAATAGAACAAAATAGTAATATGAAAAGATTCAGATTTGAAGAAAATAATTCTAGAGGGCAGCACTAGCGAAAGAATTCTAGTCCTTCGACAGTTACTAGATGGCGCTGATGACTAGTAATGGAGAGGGAAAAACAATGGATATCTGAGTCTATAGAGTGGGAGAATGGTTTTAGATGAAGAATCATGAGAGAGGGGAGACTGAAAGAGAGGGAAGCGGCGACGGCGGCTTGAGCTTTAAGAGTGGGGATGCTACTTATAAAACTAAGAGCTCACTCTTGTTCGAAATAGTTGCTCAGCTCTCACTCAAGCAACAGTTTTACCTCTAATATGTCTTCCACTAACTATTGAAACAAGTAAGATATTTAAATAATTTTAGTTTATTAATACCTTAGTAATAAATAAATAAATAATTAATTCTTTGATTTTTTATTTTACAGAATGGATTTCTCAGCAATAAATAAAATTTCCAGGACGACTTTCCTTCCTCGGAAGGCGATGTCCCAACTAACATTGAACACGTTATATCAAGTTACTAAAGTTAGATCATTAACAACGAAATATGGATTTAGCGTTGTTATTACAATTGACGACGAATTTGATGTGTTCCTGCCTAAAAGGGTTAACATAGTACTCGAAAAAGATGAAGAAATGTTGAACAACCTACATCAGACTAGTGAGAAGGATGAGTTATTTATTTACCATATTGTCGGTTCAAACTTCGAATTTAAACATAATTGTATTTTCAACGAATAGTAATTAAATGTATTATAATACAAATGTAAATAGCTACATTATGAATAATAAAAAAAAATATATCTAATTAAATAGTCTTTTTTCCTTTATTTAACTATCCCCTTATTTCCTTTTGTGGAGAGGTAAAAAAAAAGTTCTTAATGTAGCCCTTTCCATTGAATTTTATCTCAATGTAAAGGTGACTCATGAGCGTTGATTCTAAAGGAAGTACCTCACAGGTGAGAGCGAAGGTTGGGGCTCTCACTATTCCTATAATTAACCTTAAGTTCCGATAGAGGGCAGTCATTCGAGTTCTAATATATTTATAAGAAGAATGCATAGTTTGCTTTACCATCATTCAGTGAGAAGAAATAGCTATAGCAAGACTATCCTCTTGTGCTTCATCATGGCGCCTATTAGAAGAAACAAGAAGAGCATTCGCGCTTCGAAGTATGTATGGTTCTCAGATAATATTCAAATTCATCATCTTCCTATTGAAGACAAAGACTCGAGAAAAGGAGTGTGGGAGCAGCTTGCACGAGATCGAGAACGCTTCCAACGTCGTATTATGCAACTAAGTAGTATAATATCGCGAGCACTATTTAAAAAACGTATAATAATGATGAATCATATTCTTGAACCTATACTAAAAAATCATTGTATAGTATATACACTTAACAAACTAAAAATCTAAGTGGAGGTGGAAGAAGCAGCAAGTGGTGGGAGGCGGCCGTGCCGGCTAGAAAAAGTGTAGGTGGGGTAAAGGTCCTAAGAGAGAGAGAAGAGCTCGGAAAACGTCATTCTGTTAGAAGAATCATTACTAGTAGTATCCACTTCCTTCTCCACTATTCTCAAGTCTTCGATAGCAAGATGGACTTAGAAATGTTAAATAAAATAGCTATGAAACCCTTTGATCCACTACCGGAGAAAAATCATTATGAACTTGAAGAAAATCATTGTTATTTAGTAACAAACTTTAAGGAAGAAGATAACAATCGAATCATTCTCAAGCTCGATTGTGAATTCCAACTTATTTTACCAGATCGAATTTCAAGAGCCATCATGAAACATTATGATCTTTATATATTCCTTTCAGATCATGTACAAAAATATTGTTTACAGATTGAATATCATAGCGTTGGTAGATTTCAATTTATTATTTAATGTAACATCAATGTATCTTTATTTCAATAAAGTATGTACAATAAATTTATTATAAAATATATTGTGGAGAGGTAAATGAGTCACAGGTGTTTCTACTAAAGCAGGTTTCGACTTGTTCTAATGGACTCACAAGTGATGATGCTCAAATGGAAGTACCTCACAGGTGAGAGCGAAGGTTGGGGCTCTTACCATTAAAATAAAACAAAAATTATTTATTATTATTATGATATTTATTTGAATAAAATTTACTTTACATAAACGTCTTTATTCTTTCATACGTATAAAGTCTTATCTATCCATGAATTGTGCGAATTGTCGAATCCCAACTATTTAACGTATACTTGATTACCACGTTTCCTTAAAACCTTTTCAATGAGATATACATCAGGATACATAGTTTTCTGTAGTTCTTGCTCGTAAAAACCTCCAACAATTGGATTGCCTTTATAATCTCCTAAATGATAAGTGATAGGCTTTGTCTTCACAACTCGTTGAATAGTAAAAATCTCAGTAGACCAGTTAGGAGTGTATCCTTTTTCGAAAACGTGTTTAGACTTGCTCACACGTACTTTATCGCCTACTTGAAATTTAGGGCTCTTAACGAAAAGACGTCGGTCGTAAGAGAATCGTCTCAACACCTGCATTTCATTCTCTTTAGTTACGTCTTTTGGCTTCATTTCTATCGTACGATGTTTTCGATTATTGTAAGATTTCAATAAATCAGCTAGAATGTCGATCCATTTGTAATTTCCTTGAAGACTGAATTTTTTCCACATGACATTTTTTAGCGTGCGATTGAAACGTTCACAAATAGTTGCCTTAAGATTGCTATAGGTTGAATATAGATTTATTTTATACTTTGTCATTAGTCTTTGAAAATTTGAATTGTAGAATTGTTTGCCATAATCCACATGTAGATTTCTAGGAGTGCGTCCTTTTTTTAATATAGACTTCATTGCATAAGCAACATCTACACCAGTTTTTTGTTTCACAGGAACTGCCCAAGCGTACTTTGAAAACATATCAATGACAGTTAATAGATATCGAAAGCCTTTGTTCTCTCTCTAGTAGCCTTGCATCTCTACAAGATCAGCTTGCCATGTCTCATCTAGTCCGCGTACATCAACTTTTCTACGGGGATAGTTTCGACGTGCTGGTTTATGTAACTCATCCACCACTCTTTGATGTTTCAATTTTTAAAGTTGTTTTTTTAAAATGTCAAACGGTCCAATAGTTTTTAAAATGTTAAACGGTCGAATAGTTTTTTCTTTCTCTTTATGATTACTGATATTATCTTTTTCTAATTGAGCAATAACTACTCGATGCTTTACTAATTCTAATCTTATTGTATCCAATGATTTCGAGAGATCATTTATCATACTCGTAAGCGTAGTAACGTTAGCTTCACTAGTTTTTCGCAACGTTCGTAAGTTTACAGCATCGTTACTCTCCTGAGGATCGGCTATATAACAAATTCTTTTGTCATTCGCGTCGTATTGTTCGTCTTCAGTGATATTATACCCTATACCAGGAAGACCTCTATTATCCTCCTTTTTTTATTCAATATACGTCCAAACACATCAACACTTATTTTATTACTGAGTAATATTTAGGATTCTCTTAATATATATAGCCAGCTTCACGTAATTCTTTAATAATTGAATGAATTTCATTAACATGACTAGAATTACCGGCGGTTTGTTCGGCAATAAGCAATCTCAATCGATCAACGAGCTCGTTTGGATCATTCCAATATACATAATCAAATAACGTTCCTTTTCTAGCTATTTTATAGTTAAGAAAAAGACCTCTTCCATCAATAGTCGATTTTCGCTTCTTAGCGCTACTGCTCAAAGATAAATTTGGTCCAATATACTTTTTGAATTTATTTACATGCTTATTGCGATATTCTCCATTTGTTTCTTATCTTTTTCGATGAGCGTTAGTGATTTCGAGAATTTTTATATAATTTTCAATATCCAATGAACTGATTAATTTAGAATCAGGTTCTTTACGAAAGAGGAGTTCCATTAAACCAAGCGTCTTGCTGTATGCTTTATCATTCACAGTCACGTTATCGTTTTGGAAGGAAATTGGAGAATTGCCTATGACATATGTATTTTTATGTAAGCGAATACCAAATGTCTTGTCTAAATTACTTTTCTGCTGAGGTTCATTCAATAGTCGAACATAGTTTCCTATAATCGAATCATCCAATAGCTGTTGCCTCTGTTCTGTAGTTACATTTGAACTACTTTTGTTCAAATTTATAGCAGTTGTATCAAGTGATGATTCATCATGATCATCATCATTATCATCAAGAGAAATAGCAGACTCAAATGTAGTATCAAGCGGTTGTAATGTAGAATTTAATTTATTAGCAGTACTATTGAAATATCTAGATTTGTAGGGAGTGTCAGTTGCTACTTCTGACTTGAAAACATTATCGAACTCGATTTTTTTTTCTTTTTCGTTGGCTGTTCAGGAGTAGTAGCGTTACTTTTATCAGTAGTTGCCTCTACGAGTTTCTTTAATAGATCAACCATAGGTTTAAAAGTTTCATGCAATGTCTTTTCTAAATCAGCTTTACTTGCGTCATATGGCATCACGAGCCATGGATAACTGCCCGAGCACCTTCTTTTCTCTTTCAAAGTTGGCCATGTTTACGCTTGTAATTTTTAAAGTTAAATAATCTTCATCCACTCACTCCTCTATATTTATAGCAAAAGAATCCAATTCCTTTCTATATCGTCCATGAGTTATTGGTCTGTCTCTGTCGATAACCAAAAACCCATGATTATTGTCTCTCCAACATTTTGAACAAATTGCTTTAAATTTCTCAAAAGATATATCTGAGTTAACATGATCATTGTAAATGTGCTTAATATTCACGTCATTTTGTCGAAACAAAACAAGTAAATTCACATTATCTCGAATGAGATGCTTCGGAATGCGAGCGTACGATGGACAGAGATAGAAACTATCTACTTTTTTATGTTTGCCCATACAGAAGAATGCTCTTACGTTATCTTGCTTTAATCTTTTTTTAATCTTTCAAACGATAGCATTTCCGTATGCAGTAACCTTAACGCGTATCTATTAAATCCACCATGTGCCTTTAAAAACGGGATGGCTATCAGCAGATGGATGCTCGCTGGCAATTGTGATAATATGTAATTTGGTTTTTATATCTAAGTTTGAAATAAATAAAAAAATTAATGTTTCGATCAATCCTCGTTTTTTTTGTACTCACTTATTATATATATAAATTTTAGAAATGTGTATTATTGATTTTTTCATTTTCAAAAAATCATCTTTCATTTTCAAAATAAAATTTAACATTAAAATACAGAATAGTAGATTAAAAGAGAAAAAAGGTACACGAACAAATATAGTAGGCACTTTATTAAAAAAAAAGAACAAATTTACGCAAAATAAGCATGACCACGCTTGGTAATACTTTGACGACATATTGGACAATCATGAATTCTTGATGCACATTCCATGCATACAGCGATATGTCCACAAGGTAAAAAGAGTATAGCAATCCTAGCATCCAAACATATGTTACATCTAGTAATATAAAATTGACGCAAAATATTGACTATATCTCGCTGCGACTGTTCAACTCTTTCGCTAATTTTATTCATTTCATTTTTCATAAAACCATGGAAATGAGGTGCAACTTGCAAAAATATTCAATTGTGCAAAAATTTGTTTAAACAAATTGCTTGAATAAAATAAGTTTTGAAAATCTGATATCTGATACGATCAGAGGAATCAAAAACCGTGAAATCTTTCATTCGTTTTTAAAATTCTGTAGATAGATGATGTAGAATATTACGTAACTTGAAATGTATGATTGTATGCTGAAGCTGAGATAGGTGAAAGCTGAGATAACTGATTTTGTGACATGCTAATCCTCCCGTGTTAGAGATCACGTTTGAGTGGCGGGCTCACGGTTGAATTTCCTGTAAATGCTATTATCTTATTTTCTTCTACTTTATTTATTATAAGAATATTTATTATAAGAACATTTTTTATCCTCTTTGTTATTTATTATAAGAAAAATGAGTTCCAGAAGCCCTTGTGCAAGAAAAATTGATACATTTTGTTATGTTTGTGGGAAGTTTGAAACAACTTCTTATCGACGATCGATTAATGATTCAATCAAACTCTATATATGAAATGTTATAAGGTTCCGATCGACAATTTAGATAAGACATGGGTACCATCTTCATTTTGTAATTCTTGCAGACTTGCTATGTTGAAGTGGGATGATAATAGCAGCAATATGACTGTTATTGAACCGACCATCTGCCGTGAGCCCAAGGACCATGAAACTGATTGTTACTTCTGCTTATGTAATACAACGGGTTTCAATAAACAAAATTCAAATAAAATCATCTACCCTGCGGTAGCGAGTGTAACACCAGCCAAAGTAGAAAAAGTAAGTAAACCCGGAAAAGAAATTGGTTCGGCAAAAGTTGAACCGATGGATATTGATACAACTGAAGATGTCTCTTTTGAAGATAGTTCTGATGATGAGAGTCCTAAACTTTTTGACCAAAGTTCGTTAGATGATTTTATTCGAGACCTCAATCTTCCAAAGGATAAAGCTGAACTCTGTGCTTCAAGACTCCAAGAAAGGAAGCTATTATTACCTGGAACAAAAGTGTCAATTTACAGAAACCCAGAAGAGGCGTTCATAAAGTACTTTACAATGGAGGATGTGATGGTGTACTGTAATAACATCGAAGAATTCGTTAACTTGTATATCCAAGATTTGGACAAGCCAGAAAACTGGCGTCTCTTCATTGATTCTTCCACACAAAGTCTCAAAGCTGTGTTACTACACAACGGAAATGAGTATGCGACACTTCCTGTAGGTCACTCAACTGCACTAAACGAATCATACAATAGTTTTCAATTTCTACTGGAAAAAATAAATTACAAGACTCACAATTGGCTTGTTTATGGTGACTTTAATATGATAAATCTTATAGTTGGCTTGCAGTCAGGAAATACCAAATTTCCGTGTTTCCTCTGCCTTTGGGACAGCCGTGAAACAGATAAGCATTGGGTATCAAAAAAATGGCCCACAAGATCAGAATGGAAAATAGGTTCTCATAATGTCGCCTACGTAGGTCTTGTTGATAGAGAGAGAGAGAGTATTACTGCCGCCACTTCACATCAAATTAGGTTTGATGAAACAGTTTGTGAAAGCCTTGAATAAAGAAGGTAAATGTTTCAATCATTTGAAAGCCACATTTCCGAAATTGAGTGATGCAAAAATTAAGGAAGGCATTTTCGTTGGGCCTGATATACGAAAACTCATGAAAGAAACATTTATCGAAACCATGACTCTCGTTGAAAAGAATGCTTGGTTGAGCTTCAAAGATGTTACAGAAAAATTTTTAGGCAATAATCGAGACCCGCAGTTTGAAACTATCGTGTCCAACATGTTACAGAATTTCCGAAAAATGGGTTGAATTTCCGAAAAAATTCTCATTTGGATTATTTCCCAGAAAATCTTGGAGCATATAGTGAGGAGATGGGTGAACGATTTCACAAAGACTTTAAGCAAAAGGAACAACACTACCAAGGAAGGTGGGACGAAAAAATGATGGCCGACTACTGCTGGTCATTGAAAAGGGATGATAATAACCCTACTAGTCACAAACGTAAATCTCTTCAACGATCGTTTGAAATGAAGCGCCAACGTTTTCACAAAAAGAAAGCATAACATCACAGAATTTGCGGTTATAGGTTTAAGAATATACATTCTAAAGATTGTCAGCTTCTTAGTGTAACCTCTCTAACTACATTGGAGCTTCGGTTGAAATGCTATGGATTATAGTCCACTTAAATTAATTTGTCCTATGCTTGACCCTCACTGTTAACTGCATTTAGCTTAACCTGTTGTGAGTTTAGCGCTTGCAGATCATAGCGAACATAAGTTCACCTGTAGTGGTCTAGAGCTCGAAGGTTACTGCGCATATAGGTTATACTGTCGTGGATTCTAGTTTGCAAGTTATATCGTACTCAATATACCTGTTGCGGATTATAGCAATATATTAAATAAACCTGTAGCAGGTTATAGCGAATTTAGGTTAACTTGCCGTGATTTTGAGCTTGCAGGTTATAACGCACTTGAGTCAACCAGCCATGTATTATAACGCACTTAGCTTAACCTCTCGCGGGTCATAGAGCGCTTAGGTTAACTTGTGGTTTTAAGTTGAGTGTAGGTTATAGCGCACTTAGGCAATCCTGTCATGGTTTTGAGCTTGCAGGTAATAGCGCACTTACGTAAATCTGTCGCTGGTTCTAGAGTTATAGGATTTTCAGTGCATTTAGGTCATAACCATCTGCCTTAGCCTGCTCTAAATTTATAGCTGCCATTTTAGAGTGCATCTAATAAATTCAGCTAGATTCGCCGTAAATTAGTACAATGGTAGACCTTTATATACCAGTGTAAGTTTTTCCTACTACTGAAGATTGTAAAAAAAATCAAGATTTTTCATACTCCAGTATAAATCAATTGATAAATGGCACATTTCAATTGACGGTATCTCTGCTGGAAAAAGACATAAAAAAATCGGTAATGCATTTTGTCGGCCAAGAGTTGCTCTTTCAGATGCCGTTGTCAGTTTTGCATGAAAAAATTTATTCACAATGTTATAAGGTACCGAATATAGCCAAAAAACGTGATTTTCGCATATTTAGGTTAGGATATCTCAAAATCCTGACGTGCTGGCGCAATTCTGAGCTCGGATTTGGATTCAGCGCACCAAAATCCTTCGGGTGTACTATGTCTGGTCTCTGGTTCTGAAACCTTGTTGGCCTGTATAATTGATATTTAGCTCTGAAAAGTGCTGTTTTAAATTGATATTAATCAATGATATCAATTAACTGTCGGGATTGTATAGCTTCATCAACTTGAAAAGTGGCCCTAAAATGGGCTGATCGTTCGCCGCAACTTGCCACTACCTATGGCTTGCTACTACCTACGATTCTTCTGTTGCGTGAAGAAAAGCGCTCGCGCTATCATGATGCTGTATTAATACACATTCGCGTCTCTTTTCTGCACTAATCGCTATTGTTTTAGCTACTTCCACCATTAATGGCCGATGCGCCGTCAGTGTTTGCGGAAAAAAATTAAAATTTGATTGCCTCGCAATGATACGTCATTGTAATATTTTTTGTCGTGAAGTAAAGTGAAGTGAAGTGAAGTGAAGTGAAGAAAAATGCAGCGTGAAGACGATGACGATAGTTCAGTGCGTAATGAGTTGGAACAATTGTTTTCGCCGGACGCTGCGCCTTGGCAAAATGCTCTCAACGAAGCCATGGCAGCATTTGACGATGACAACTGTGATTCTTTTCAAAGATGATATCTTCGGAGTTCTGATGTCACCGAAGGAAGCAGCGATGGACGGAGTCGCCGAACAGCTTCAAACATCGACACCGAGGAGAAACAACATCCATGAAGCTGCGACTATTCGGATGCCGCTAACACCTCTACCATTAATATTGGAAGTACCTATTTTCGTTCTCTTTTACTCTCTCTCTCTCTCTCACTCTCTCTCTTTCTCTCTCTCTCTCTCTCTCTCTCTCATTTCGTTTTTATAATATAATGAACAGAATCATTTAAATGTAAACAGATATATTTTTAATATTATAAAATTTATATATAATCAATGCAATTATACTTATAAAACAATTATATTTGAATTTTATTAATTTATTAATATAATGGTATTAGTTTTACATAAATTTGATAATAATAAGGGCATAGATGTTTTTTATATTAAGAAAGATTCTTTTTATTAAATAAAGAATGTGATTGCATGATAAAGCAAGTGAGTAAACCAAATCGAGGTGTCAAATAGACAGTCAAAAGTAAAAATAATGCGAAAGAGAACCAGATAAGTAAGTACAAGAGAGTAAAACTAAATTTGAAAGAGAATCGTTTAAAAATTTATATATCTAATAATATTGTATTAATAAATTAATAAATTGATAAAATTTTATATAGATAATTTATCAATTTATTAATATAATAGTATTATTCGTTATATCTATGTATATGTATGTATGTGTGTGTATATGAGAGAGATTATACAGGGTGTCCCATTTTAAATTACGGACCTGAATATCTTGTAAAGTTCACATTGTACGACAAAATTGTTGATACAAAATTGTTTAGACCAGTGGGGATCATCTACTTGTCAGATTAGTGTTCACATTGAGAATGATTTTCAAGGTTATTTGAAGGTTAACTTTGTTTTTTTGAATGGAAACCCCTATTTTTTATGCCAGATTCGGATAGAGCGGGAAATTTTACGTTAAAATCATGTAATATGTGTTGGGTCCATATGTCCCCCACCCCACTCCCAAAGTCATTTCAAATGCAACCTTACTTTTGGAATGGGAACTCATTTTTCGTCGCAGGTTTGAATTCATGACTTTGGGAGTGGGGTGGGGCTAATTTGCACCCCACACATATTACATGATTTGAACGTAAAATTTCCCGCTCTATCCGAATCCGGCATAAAAAATAGGGGTTTTCATTCAAAAAAACAAAGTTAACCTTCAAATAACCTCGAAAATCATTCTCAAAGTGAACACTAATCTGACAAGTAGATGACATCCACTGTCTTAAATAACTTATTTATGAACAATGTGATGTTCGTATCACCTTTTATTTATATTATTGTTCGTACTCTCGTGGTCTGTCACGTTAATGAGTAAGAATTTGTTTCGTTTTTTAAAATGCTTCTAATTATTAACTTTAAAATAAAATAATAAATAATATATATGATTATATGAGTAAGATTTCAAGGAATGATAGACTTTACCCTAGTTTTTTACGGTGCGAAGTGTCCCATAAGCAGAGCTTAAGTCTTTCTTATAAAAGATGTAATTCAGCTCAAGTTTCTCATAGCGCGAAGTGTTCTATGAGTCGAGCACAAATTATAATAGAAAAAAGTGAGGATTTGCTCAGTTAATCACGTGAGAGAAAGAACTTAGGTATTTGCCAAGTTTACTTATTCAATCTCATGCGCTCACTTTGCAAGGCTAGCAGTTAATGATAGCCTGTGAAAAAATCAGCGTATTTAAACACAGATTTTCCCGCCAATTTTCGTAGGACAGCTCACTTCGAGTTGTTTACGTAATTGTGCGAAATCCTTTTTTTAAATTTACAAGAGGATAAACCGTAATAAGGAAATTTTAAAACATGTCAACTTTACAAAAGTAGATATTGATCATTTTAGTATAATTTACAATTATCGCAAAAAGTATAATCAAAAGTTATTAACTAATAAAGTTAATTAAAGTGATAGCAAAATATTTACAATAAAACAATAATAAAATTTTACACAGACTGATAGTTTCTCACTAGTAGAAGTAATTTCTAAAATGAAATACTTAAATTAGTTAATAACATTTGAATTATGATAAATATTTCTTATGTTTTCACTCCTGATATTTGATAATTTTATTTTATTAAATTTCTGATCTTAGGAGTTATCCCTGAATTATGATAAATTTTCGTATTTGTAACGGTTTTTTGTAAAATCTTATAATGCAAATACTAAATCAGTTAATTATGATCAATAAATTATAAAGTTATCATTATTATGTACAAAATTAAAGCTTTCGATCTATATACAATTATATATTTAAATAAATTATTAATTGTCTATTTATTGATAATAGTAATTATTAAGCTGTGATCAATGAAACCAAATCTCACTCATGTTTCTAAGATATTCATCACGAATTTAGAGTATCCACATTATTCTGATAATTAATATTTACGATTTAATAAACAAATTAACTTTGCATATTAAAATTTAATATAATGTAGTAATTAAACGCGATTAAAATTATTATAACCTTAATCTATGTCCTAAAATTTATATAAAAAATGCTTTGTTTCATCAAAATTACTCTTAATTAACATATTTTAATAAAATAACAAAAACTATTATATCTATACCTATAAGTAGGTGACGTCACGCTCCTTATATGGTCATGAAATTTGACTCTGGTACTAAGACAATCGTATAATATACAGGGTGACCTATTTTAATCGCTACACCTGGATTTTTCGAATTCCAAGACAGATAGGAAAAAATGGTTCAGACAAAAGTTGTAGGGGACGAAGGGGACCAAACAATGGTCCTAACAAATTTGACCTTGAACTTGACATTCAAAGTTATTTCAAGGTCAAGTGGTTTTTTTTGAATAGGAACACCTATTTTTGACCCCGGATTCGGAAAGAGCGGAAAATTTCACGTTCAAAACCATATTGAGACATTTTTTTCACGGTCTTTTCAAGGTCAAATCAAGGTCAAACTCCGAAAAATCCATTTTAAGTCATTTTTCCACGAGTCACAGGCTTAAGTGTTTCAAACTGATCGTAGATTTAGTTACATCACTTACATTAAAGTAAGTCCCTTCGCCTCACACTGTACGGCGTGCTTGATTTAAGTGAGTCCCTTCGCCTCTACATTGAAATACTGATTTCCGATTGTCGCACCACGATAATTACTTCAGCTTTCTCCTAAAAGTAACGTCGTGTCAATAATCTTTTTAGGCTGATAGTCAACCATTTAAGAGCCAGCCATTAATTACTATTAAATTTAAATAGTAAAATGGTATCAAAAATATTAATAATTATAATATTCGCCTGTATGTGGTTGCGACTAAAAAAGAAAAACGTTTGTCACACTTTATTAATTGTAAATTTTATAAAAAACTAATTTGATGCTTTTTGTAAAAAACAGAAATGTTGTATCTTTATTTATTTTTTCGAAAATTATGAGAAAATTGAAGATATGAGCTGTAAATAATGTGATTGTTTAAAAAGAATAGTCATAACTTTCGAAACAATAAATATGCAACATTTCTTTTTTGTACAAAAAGCATCAAAGCTATTTTTTCTAGAATCAAACTATCAAAAATAAGGTTTAATATTAAAAATGTGCGGAAAATATTAAAGTCGGTCAGCAGTTCAGATATTATTACAAGAATCTTTGACTGAACAGAATTTATTTGTAAATGTGCTTTTAATGATTACATTATCAATATTAGTATTTTTTCAGTTTGAACGGAAATAATTCACAATATTTAAAATAAAAGCAAGTTTTAGTATTATGTGCAATTCAAATTAGAAATAATTTAATGATTATTACTTTATTATAAAACTTACAATTACAAAAGTGTGACAATCGGAACACTTGTGGCAAATACACTTAGTCAGATAAAGTTACCGTAATCTAGGAACATTTTTCTTTTTTGGTCGCGACCGTATACGGGTGAATATTATAATTATTATTATTTTTTATAGCATTTCACTATTCAAATGATAATCGGGTTGTGACTATTCTGGCAATAATTCATCTTGACCCACAGATAAGCGCTCGTCGAGTCGAAAGGGAAATCGGTATTCCAAAAAGTACATTTTTAAGAATTATGAAGGTGCTTAGATATCATGCATATCATATTACTCTGATCCAAGAGCTACAGTTTGCTCATTTTCAACAGCGTATTGTGTTTTGCCAATGGGCTTTACAAATGATAGAAAATGATCCAGACTTTTTTAATTTTGTTCTTTTTTCTGATGAGGCAAAATTTCAAAGTGATGGGGAATTGAATAGACATAATTGTCATTACTGGTCTGATGTTAATCCTCATTGGGTCAGAACTGTAAACCATCAAAGACGTTGGAGTATTATGGTATGGTGTGGGATTATTAATGGATATTTGATTGGCCCTTACTTTTTCGAAGAAAATGTTAATCAACACACGTATTTAACGCTAATAAGAGATGAACTACCTGTATTGATGGAAGATGTTGACTTAGAAACGCGACGGAGAATGTGGCTCCAGCAGGACGGCGCAGCACCACATTTCGCTCGAATTGTCAGGACTTTTTTGAATAATCAGTACGGTAACAGATGGATTGGTCGAGGTGGTCCGGTTGAATGGCCTGCTTGCTCACCCGAGCTTACATCACCAGATTTTTACTTATGGGGGTACTTAAAAAATGCCGTTTTTGCGGAAAGGCCCACCACAAGATTAAACATGATGGACAGAATTCGTCGAGCTTGCGATGCCATTCCAAGGCAAACTTTGCTAAACACCGTTCGACACTTCCAAAGGCGTTTGACTATGTGCCTGGAAGCAAATGGTCGTAGTTTCGAACATTTGCTTCGAGGCTAGATAAACACATAAGTGAGAGGCGAAGGGACTCACTTGAATCAAGCACCCCGAACAGTGAGAGGCATGGGGACTCACTTTAATTAAGCACCCTGAACAGTGAGAGGCTCGGGGACTCACTCAAGCACCCCAAAGGAAACAGTCCTTACTACGTCCACGTCGTTGTTTCTGGGTAGCGCTAAACGTAAGGTTGACACATTTACAACAGAAGCTTCAATGATCATGAAGTTTCCGTTAAACAAACATCATACATGGGATAGAGATGTGTGGGACTGGAGGATGTCTGGTGTAACAGTTTAGCATGTGAGGCTATGAAGAGAATGGGGTTCGGATGTGCAAGTTCGATTTTTGTTTACTAGGATGTGAAAGTTTTGGGTGTATGGGTTTCCGTTTTAAATCAACGATCAATTTGAACCACTTAAGCCTGTGACTCGTGGAAAAAACGACTTAAAATGGATTTTTCGGAGTTTGACATTGATTTGACCTTGAAATGACCGTGAATAAAATGTTTCAATATGGTTTTGAACGTGAAATTTTCCGCTCTTTCCGAATCCGGGGTCAAAAATAGGTGTTCCAGTTGACCTTGAAATAACCTTGAAGATCATGTTCAAGGTCAAATTTTATAGAACCATTGTTTGGCCCCTTTCGTCCCCTACAACTTTTGTCTGAACCATTTTTTCCTATCTGTCTTGGAATTCGAAAAATCCAGGTGTAGCGATTAAAATGGGTCACCCTGTAAATACTCAAATTCAAATTCAATTTCTCTTTCTTAAATGCGCTCAACGTTGACCACCACGCCTTGCCGAAAGAGGGGAGAAGGGAGAAACATAGAGGAGGAGTAAGTGTACGACTTGCTGTCGTCACAATTGAGCAAATTGAATACTAAAGTAGAGTTGTACAGTGACGAGATTGGTCAACAGATATTGACGATCAATAGCGACATTACATCTATAAAAGAAACAAGCTCGTAACAACTACAGTAATGTATAATAATGTTCGTGCTCGTGATGTTGATGGTGATGATGAAGTATTGAACAATCGAGCATGAATGAGTAGTTGAAGAGTTATACAAGCCAGATGATCGCAACTATCCGCGTCGAAAATTTGATATCCGAGGAATAGATGACACTTGGCAGGCAGATCTCGTTGAAATGCAGTCATACTCTCGAGAAAAAAGGGATTCCAATACCTATTGACGATTGTCAATGTTTTTTCTAAGCAGGTATGGACAGTTCCAGTGAAGAGTAAAACAGGTCAAAACACGTTGAAAGCCGTTGACTCAGTGCTTACGAAAGATCGTAAACCATAAAATCTACATACTGATCGAGGAAAAGAGTTTTACAATAAAAATTTTCAAGAATTGATGATAAGGTATTTTATTATTCTGTATTCGACGTTCAGAAACCTCATGGCAGCTATCTGTGAAAGTTTTAATTGTACCCTCAAGAACAATATGTGGAAATAGTTCAGTCTTCGCAGCAACTACAAATGTTTGGATGTACTACCGGTCTTGACAGCAGTTACAACAATAGAAAGTATCAAAAAATAAGAATGACACCAAGAGATGTCACTTCGAATAATGAATACGAAGTGAAAAGAAAATTTTTAAGCGATAGACGCTTGTTTAGTGAAGTCAAATTCTAAACTGACGACAAGATCCATGTGAGCAAGTCCAAAAATGTATTTGAAAAAGGCTTCAGACCTAATTGTCATTCACTATCGATCGAGTCGACAAAATCAAGTCAGTAACTTATCATCTGCAAGATTATCAAGATACATCCATCGCTGGTAGGTTTATGAACAGGAACTCCAAAAAGCCATGTACCCAGATGTATACTTAGTTGAAAAAGTTCTCAAGAGGCGTGGAAATAAATTCTATGTAAAATGGCTTGGATTCGACAACTCTTACAATAATTGGATCGCTAAAGAATTGAATGGCTGAAAAAAAATTTTTTTTTGGGAAGTGGAGAGCCCAATCTTTGCTCTCAACAGTAAGGTACTATCATTGCAAATAACGTCGCTTGTATTTTCTTTACAAATGATGATAAAGAAGAAGATACAAGAAACTTATACCTCTCCTCAGGGAATTTTTTTTTAATATTTAAACTCTAAATTGGAAAAGAGCTAAAATTAATAATGAGCTAATACTTAATAGAATCAGAGAGAGAGAGAGAGAGAGAGAGAGAGAGCTGTATTACAATGTCTGCAATGAACTTGTTTGTATCTGGTCGTTTTGAAATGGGTTAAATGATGAACATATCTTCTCAGCTCTTTGTTTTCGATCTTATATCCCTTCATTCTGCGTATCTTTGATCTTTTATCAAAGCATCTATTACTGGAACTGTCCGAAAAGAACAGTCTTCATTTCTGACTTGTTGCTTCAACTGTAACGATTTCTTTCCATTCAGTTTTCATTCCTTCAATTGTCATACAATTCTTCTTCAAGATCAATAGCTTCTACTATTAAGCTTGTTACTTCATTTTAAAGTTTTGACAAAGCTTCTTGATTGGTTCAAGAGTATTTTGGTAGAGAAGTGTTGGAGTTATAATGTATAGACTGCTGTTGCTGCTGCTATTGTTGTTGAAAAAATGATCGAAATTCACTAATGTAGCCTGATCCCTACTTTTTTTTTCACAGTACCGAAACCACTGTATAGACGGTGTCCTCCCACTCTCTCTACAGCGCGGAAACAAAACCTAGTTGAATCTATGTTTTTTAAATGTTAATAAGAAGAAATATTGCTTTTTTTTAAGGTTGTGATAGCCCTAACCTCGCCTTCATCTGTTAATCACTCCATTTATGATTGCTCGTTCAATCATTTATTTACAAGCTTACAAACTACTGTACGGAGAATTTTAATTTTTCTCCTTCGATGTAATCGATAAAGAGCTTGTAGTGCTGCATCTTATTGAGTAGTTCTTCGTAGAGGTTCGACCGTCCGCGGCTGAAAATAATATCAGCATGCAGGGAAGGAAGGGTTAACGAGGCGTAAATAATGATAATCGGTCACACTTTACTTTCCTTTATTTTGTAGCTAAAGTACAGGTACGGTCGGAATGACGGATGGTCAGAGCGACTTGACCTGATTTAATGCGCGGCGGAAACAAATCCACATGTCCCGGCGAATCAAATCTACGACGGTCTAATACGCTCGATCCCCAATTCGTAACTGTAATTCACACTGCACCTAGATATCTAAATTCCTTTTCGATTTTTTCACTCACGCTAGTTCGAAAAATTACGGGTGGTCAGCGCAACTCGATCAGAGCACTATATTCCCGACGTCGATGGATTCACGCGTCGCGACGGGATTATTCGCACGAAAAATCACGTATCACATTTCACAACTAGTACTAGTGAATGGCACTTTACCTACTTCCAGATACGACTGAAGACATTCGGCAAACTCAAGGTACTTCTCAGCGAATCTCGTGTTTGCTTCCTACAGCGGTAGCGATCAACGACAAAATGGACGAGAATCGACTTTTCGCTGTCAAAGATCTTTTTTTCTCTCCTCTTTCCGATAAGAAATCCTATTATTGGTCGGTATGCTCATTCGGATATCGGTAGCGCCGTCCGAATAATTCATCATTGGTCCGTATGTAAATTAGAAGGATACAGCGCCCTCCTTGATTCTCCTACTTTCGTCGTTATTTACCCTCTCTTACCCCCCACTAAGTTAGCTAGTATTAATTGATGGGAAAGATCTACCCCTACTCCTATTTATTTTTCGTTGCGGACGGAAATCAAATGGTATTCTAATTCGCTTATTAGTCGTGACGTCACTGGCGAGTTTCGTCAGAGGTTCGAATCAATTATCAATTTAATTTGTCAGATTGTTTGTCGTTTACACTTAAGGGATTGTAGCGGCCGTATACAAGTATTTTCTAATTTTTATTTTAGTATGTTCCATGTTCTAAATCGCATCGCTAAATATTTTGCAATGATACAATAATTGTATTTCGGTTTTATCGTCATAGCGCCCTCATCATCGCATTTGCGTTTGAATTAGTATGGTATTTATTCTAGTTCGCTCGCTTTCATATGGTCTGTCTCGCTCGCTCTTCCTTAGTCTATATCGCTCTTCAAATGTTCAGCGTGTTAATCTCATGCTCTGTTGCCGGTCTCCAAAGCGCCTCCTGGAGCGCTGCCCCTCGGTCGTGTGGTGTAAATTTATATCCGGGTGTTATGCGTGTGTGTCTTCGGGTGTTGTCAGTGATCGGCAGTAGTGTTTGTGTGTGTGGCGCTAAGGATGTCGCCGATGGTGCGCAGCAGCCTGACACAGCTGATTGCCGGCTGCCGCTTTATCGACGATTTTCTGGTCGGCCCAGGTATGCCAGCGTCTCCAAAGTGTCCGTATCAGTGTCTAGGAGTGTAACGGATCTGCATGTACCGCTAACACGCATTTCCGCTGCATTTCCCAGTCAAGTTTTCGTGTTTTTCTTTCCAGTCGGCAACACGTGGTTGGGAGTATGTGTGTGCGTGTGCTCTCTTTTTTGAAACTCGTAGGGAAATACACCTTTTCTGCGCAGTAATTGAAGTTGCTCGAGAGAATAGCCATCTTTCTCGAATTCATGTTGAGCGATAACCAATTCATTCAAGTACAACGATCACTTGTTCATCATGATATTATGAATCGAAATAAATCGGTAAATCGGAAGTAAATCGCCATACCATCAATGTATTTGGAGAAGGAGATGTACTTTTCTTTATTTTCTGCGTGAAGTGTAACTCGACCTTTGAAATTATTGTAGTAGCGACCTCTTTGATAATTTAGTGCGAAACGTATCCAGTAAGATTGTAGAATAATGTGGAAATGAACGATGCGTTTTGATAGTTGAGATTATGGGAATTGTGTGGAGCTCCACTGTAACTGAAATAAACGACATAGGTAAATAACAACAAAGTAAGTAGTTTTTTTGATTACTTACCGGTTCGTAAGATGTCCGTGATTTCTGATTTTCCTTTCATCCTCATTGAAAGGTTTATCACAAATGTAACAGGTCTTAGCCTCGAAAATCAAAAATGTCTTTTGATCTGAAAGTCGCATCTCTTTAATATTGTTGTATCTTTCCCCTAAATCAGTGATAGAATCTGAAGTTGCTAAAGTTGCAAAACGATTCATTCTGCCGAAAATAATTCCTCATCTGTCACCATCCTGTAGGCCTTGTAAATGGAGCGGTTGTTGTCAAAGCTGCATTTCATATATAAACCAATACTGTAAGCCTCATGCTTTTCAACAATACATTCACCATTTCCCACTCGTTTCAAGACACTCTCCAAGTCGACATAAATAACAAATGGTACCAATTTGCTGCGATGATGATTCTTAAGCTGTAAGATATTGTTCATCTTCGTGGAAAAATTAATTCAGCAGATCTTCAGTTTCAAACAATTCTTTTTATGTACTTCCAATTTTACATTGCTCTAAAAATAATGCATATAATGATTGCAAACGTAGCATTTATGCTTATGAGATGATACTTGACTGCGGATCAGTCGAGACATATTCTTAATTCACACGTAATGGAACTTTAGAATGTCTTCTCTATCGTCATCATCTGGTTGATTCTCAAGCCTCTTATCGATGTAAACGTTTTGTACAAGCAGCAAGTGTACATGATTGTCTCTTTTCAGAATGGATAGATGACACAGTGACACTTTGTATTATTGACCATATTTCTTGAGTATGTGCAAATTGATGGAGATATTGCTGGTTGTCTTAAACTCTTGAATATGTTTGGGCTCTACGTAATATTTGAGCCCTTTGAATTTACGATCATTTGCATAACAATAGCAGTTGTTAACTCTTTGTGGATTTACATCTATTAGATACAATGCCACTTAGAGAATGGATGGAAGTACGATGAAAAAATTTCTCTTGAGATTCAGCTTATTAATGTTGACTGTGAATCCCAAGATGGTTTTCATAGACCAGCTAGAATCCCTTTCTTGACATGGGATATAGTCGGGTTAAATATGATCTTCCACTGCCATCTTTTGCTTCCTATCCGAAGCTTATTAAGTTAACGATAGAGAAGCAAAAGCTGCTGCCTGAGAAGCAGTAAGTGGCTGAGATGAACGTAAGTTTTCTTTTATTTTATATATATTTATTATTATTATTAAGGATTATTATTCTCTTTTTTTCATTCAAAGGATTCAGCTTTCTATTTTGGCTTTTTCTGCGCGCTGAGATTGACTAGCGTTCTAAGGAAGCTACAGCAATTTCGGAAGGACTTTGCACGTCATAACAAGTTTGTTGCCGTGCGCAGCAGGAGGATACTATGCAAGAGACAAACTCACAAGGTGGGATATATATACAGGCGTCCCACCTATTCACGCTCCTTTCTTCAGTGATCGAGAGATCATTGAAGATCAGAAGCCAGTTGTGAGAGCTCTTCCTGATGCTATAGTGGAAGAGGCGATACCGCAGCAGCAAAAAAAAACGAAGGATAAGTCGAGTCCTCGACTCAAACAGGCGATCGCTCCTTCTCCTCGGCTTTATCGAGGCAAATATGGAGAACTTACCTCCTCGTACTACTGGTGCTGTTCACCTGCGGAAAACCAGCTTCATCTAGGATATATCATCATCATCATCACCACCTCGATAAAGGAGGCCTCTCGCCGTCGTTCAAAATATTTATTTTGATGTAAATTATATTTATTTTTGTATACATATTTTAGATTATATATTCATATATTATTTTTTTTAATACAAATAATTTTAAACTTTATCAAATAGTGTTAAATTTGATTCAATGTTCTATACGTGCACATTTCTTATATAATTTATTTATTAAATAAATTTATCATTTTATTTTATTTTATTTGATAAATAGGGACAAGATTTTTCTCAAAGACATATCAGATTGTTGATAAGGTCTAAAATACGAGCTGTTTCAGTGCGAAAACAGCTTCGTCATTTATTTGTTACGTCTTACGACGCATCCTTTTTGTAACAAATGCACATTCGTGAAATTCAAAGCTGCTAACCTACTTGCACGTCAGCTGATGAAACGCAAGAGTGCCCTGAAATCTTTTGTAAAAAATGCAACAAAAAAGGTCACTCTATCAAATTTTGCACAACAGGTAAAAATAGATCACCCTATAGAATATGCACCCTATGCCAAGAACAGGGACATGAAGAACAAGATCGTGAAGAAGCGCGAATTCCACAGAACAAAGAAGCAAATCAAGTTACAAGTGCCAATTATGTGATCAATTAGGTCACACAGCAAAGTTCTGCAGAAAAATCGCGAATACACAACAATCTGCAAACCCCCAGCAAACTCCACAAAACTACAACACCTACAATAGAAACTACAATAACGGCTACAGAAACAATTTTAACAACGATCAAAGAAAAATATTCTGCGCTTATTGCAAAAATATAGGTCACACAGCAAGTGAATGTAGGAAACTACAAGCACTAAAAAATTATCCACCTCAAAATATTTCAATCACATGCGAAAGGTTGCAACGAAACAGAACATAACATAGATAACTGTGAAAAAATTAAAAGATTACAAGAAGAAAGAATATTTTGCAGAACCTGTAAAGGTGTCGGTCATATAACAGAACAATGTCGCAAACATGGGACAAACTCGGAAAACTCTGGAGCTTTTTTGGGAAGGAAAGCCTAAGGAATGAGCAGACAATAAAAACGTTCCGCGATGAAACATTCACTCTCCCAACACAAACAAAACATCACATAGATATATACAGCAAAGTCGAAGAAAATGTAAAGAAAATAGAGAGTACCATGCTACAGACAGATATAGCTAAAAACAGTACTGATATTAACCAACAAATTACAAACAACTGTACCAAAATATACATTGTCAAACTTAAAAACCTGCTCAAGTAAATAGAACTATTTGAGCCAAATTCGAATAACAAACTGCAACTACTAGTAGACAGTGGAGCACAACATTATCAAGAATAGCAGCATTCCACAAAAGCATTTAAATAGATATGAACAAATATCTATATCAGGAATCACAGAAGACGCCATAAGAACAATAGGTTCAACACAAATGCATATTGCAGATGAACCATTTGATTTCCATGTAGCACCAGATAACTTTTCTATTCCTTACGATGGAATAATAGGAATAAATGCCTTATCCAAACACAAATTAAGATTAGATAGAGGTTACTTGGAAATAAACAATCAAAAAGTGCCATTAAAAGAAACTACTAGCAGAAATCAAACAAACACATTTACAGTACAAACATCAAAAGAAATTAATGAACATCATGACACATGGGAACCCATAGCATTTGACAAAAGATACATAGTAGACAAAAATGATATCGAAACAAATACGATTACACACAGCAAAGAAATATCAATACATAAAGATGTAACTCAAATCTTAAATATAATAAGTGACATACAAAAAGAAACGAAAAATAGTACGAATGATCAAATATATGGGAATCCAGAAACAAAAATATTATCTCAACCTAACTATCACTGAAGCTTGGCACAATTTATTGGAAATATTAATAAAGCCCTGGAAGACGAATCCAATGAAACCGAGGAGAATTATACTATTAATGATTATTCAAATTTTTGCGACACGTTAAGAGATAACGTTGCAGGAGAGATTGACAGAAAATATGACAAAATGACGAACCAGCAAATTCACATTATGAATGATATAGAAAATAACTTCAAAAACATCAATGAAAAATTCACACCTAAAGAAACTAATTTAAAATCGACACATATATTTACAACTACGCACAACGAAATTGCACAAAAAGAGACACAAGAACACGAAATAAAAATACGACGAAAGCAATTGATAGATACAATAAACTTAGAACACCTGACTCAACGTAAAAAAGAAAACATAGAAAAATTTAATACTGTCATTCAAAGACATATGCTGGTTAGAAGGAGATAAACTTGGCCAATGCAACATAGAAGAACACGAAATTAATTTAACTGATGATAAACCAGTATATACTAAACAATTCCCTCTGCCATATACACTCAAATAAATCGCATGTGATGAAACAAAGAAGCTAATTACAAATAACTTAATTAGACCCTCAACAAGTGCATTTAACGCGCCAGTATGGATCGTGCCAAAAAAGGGAATAACAAAAGACGGAAAGAAAAAATGGAGAATGGTAATAGATTATCGAAAATTAAATGCAAAAACTATTCCAGACCTATACAAGGTGTGATCAAAAAGTAAGGTGAATTTTGAAATTTAGCGGGCTACGTCCGTTCGATCTTCGACTTTTTTATTTGGTTATGTCGGTACACTCGTCTAGAACATACGTTCCAAATTTCAGCTTTTTAGTATGTTTGGTTTGTTTGTGAGAGGCATCAAGGTTAGAAGTGTTTTGCGTGCTCCACGATTTGCTGCTGTCTAAAAACATGGATCAAAGAGTTTGCATTAAATTTTGTGTGAAAAATGGAATCAAATGTTCCAAAACACTTGAAATGCTGAAAGTGGCATACGGTGAGTCTACTTTAAGCCAAAAAAATGTTTACAAGTGGTATAAACTCTTCCAAGAAGGCCGAGAAGACACCGACGACGAACCTCGTTCTGGACGCCCCAGCACATCAACAACTGATGAGAATGTTGAAGAAGTGAAGAAAATAGTGTTGGGAAATCGTCGAATTACCATTAGAGAAATTACTGCTGATATCGGCATCTCATTTGGTTCGTGCCAATCAATTTTGACGAGTGTTTTAGACAAGAGACGTGTGTCAGCGAAGTTTGTTCCGAAATTGCTCAATTTCGACTAAAAGAAACGTCGCGTGAGCATCGCCCAAGAGCTACTGAATGACGTCAACGATGATCCAGATTTACTCAACAGGGTTATAACAGGTGACGAAACATGGGTATACGGTTATGACGTCGAGACTAAGACTCAATCGTCCCAGTGGAGGCATTCTGGATCACCAAGACCAAAAAAAGCACGCCAAGTTCGATCAAATGTAAAGGTTTTGCTTACAGTTTTCTTTAACTGCAGGGGCGTAGTGCATCATGAGTTCTTGCCACAGGGTAGAACAGTAAATAAGGAATATTACCTGCAAGTTATGCGCAATTTGCGCGAAGCAATTCGCCAGAAACGTCCGAATTTGTGGAAAAATAAAAATTGGCTTTTGCACCATGATAACGCCCCTGCTCACACATCGTTGCTTGTGCGCGAATTTTTGGCTAAAACCAACACAGTAACGATGCCATAGACACCGTATTCCCCAGATCTGGCCCCCTGTGACTTCTTCTTGTTCCCAAAACTGAAGAGGCCCATGAAAGGACGGCGTTTTGCCACGATTGAGGAGATAAAGACGGCATCGAAGGATGAACTAAACAAGATCACAAAAAATGATTTTTTGAAATGCTTTGAGGATTGGAAAAAGCGTTGGCACAAGTGCATTATATCCGAGGGGGATTACTTTGAAGGAGATAAAATAAAAATTGATGAATAAATAAATATTTTTTGAGAAAAATAAAAATTCTTCCTTTTTGATCACACCTCGTATCTTATACCCAACATATTAGAAATTTTCGACTGCATAGGAAAAAACAAAGTTTTCACCACCATCGATATGGTTTCTGGATTTCATCAACTAAAAATGAAAGAGTCAGATATACATAAAACGGCGTTTAGTATCCCTGACTTGGGACGTTTTGAATTCAAAGTATTACCTTTCGGACTAATAAACTCACCTAGGGTCTTCCAAAGAGCACTAACAAAAGTACTCGGAGACCTATTGGAAAAAGGGTTCTGTTACCTGTACATCGATGATATAATTATCGTTGCAAATACGGTTGAAGAACATAATAAAAGATTCAAACTCATAGCAGAAAAATTAAGAATGGCAGGATTAAAAATTGAAACGAGTAAATGCAAATTTCTCCAAAAGAAAGTAGAATTCTTAGGCCACATTATAAGTGAAGAAGGCATCAAAACAGGCCCAAAGAAAATAGAAGCAATTAAGAAATTTCCTATCCCGAAAACTATCAAAAATATCAGAGAATTTTTAGGCCTAACAAGCTACTACAGACGCTTTATTGGACACTTCTCACAAATAGCAAAACCTATCATAGATTTACTACAAAAAGAACAACCATTTATTTGGACTGAAGAAAGACAAGAAGCATTTGAAAAATTAAAAAATGCCCTATGCACAACTCCAGTTCTTCAATATCCATATATGAAAAAACCATTCATCATTACAACAGATGCTTCAAACTACGCGCTCGGTTGTGTAATCTCTCAAGGAGAGATTGGTGATGACAGACCAATAGCATTTGCATCAAGAATCTTAAAATCAGCAGAAAAAAAATACTATACATACGAAAAAGAAGCACTTGGCATAGTATTCGCAATAAAGACATTTAAGAATTACATTTACGGAAACAAATTTACCATCGTTAGTGATCACAAACCATTGTTATCCTTCAAATCAGTAGATAACAATTCAAGAGTACAAAAATGGAGACTAAAACTAGCAGATTATGATTATGATATTATCTACAAACCTGGCAAAATAAATACAAATGCCGATGCACTATCACGAAAAACGATAGAAGATATAAAAATAAATGTAGTTACCAGAGCACAAAAAGCAAAACAAGAATCAAAAGAAATAATAACAAATGAACAAGAAAAACAAGAGGAACAAATCAAAATAACAAGAAAACAAGACAAAGAAAAAGAAAATAGAAATAAAAATATTACACAAGCACAAGTACATATGGAAAATGACGAAAATACAAATAATGAAGCAAAAATACAGAAACAACATAACATTCGATTTACGAAAAAACGCATCGAATCAAGAAAAGACAACATTATACATTTTATCGACAACAAACATCAATCATTAGATAACGCAACAGAAAGACTAATAAAAATCAAACAGATACAACCAGACCAAAATCTACAGCCCCAGGAAATTGAAATAATACAATCAGGAACAAAAAATATCTTCATAGCCTGTCTTGACACAAGACAGTCCGCTATGAGGATAAAGGAGAATCTCAAAGGTCTCTTCAAATTATTAAGAACATTAATAATTCGCAAGAAAATAACAACATTCAGCATCTCAAGAGACCTACAATTAAAAAACATACATTGGACCGAAATAGAAAACATTTAGCAACAACATTCGAAACTTCTGAAACTAAAATTATCATTTGCTTAAACTACATCGACTACGTAAAACTCACAGACCGAGACAATATATTCGACCAATATTACTCAAGCGCACTAGGAGGACATTCGGGAATCAACAGAACATTGAACAGAATAAAGAACAAATACTATTGGCAAAATTTGAAAACTGATATAGAGAGACACTCCCATGAAAATATTCAACAAAATTGCAATGGACATAGTAGGACCTCTAAACGTTACTAATAATCAGAACAAATACATTCTTTCTATACAAGACCTACTCTCAAAATTCATAATAGTTGTTCCACTCATTCATCAAACCGCAGAAACAATTGCAGATGCCCTAATCAAAAGATTTATATGTATTTTCAGTTCACCAAAAGTAGTCCTCACCGACAGAGGAGCAAACTTTACAAGTAAAATTTTAAAAGCCATTGCTCGTAGATTTAAATTTGCAAAAATAGAAACAACTGCATTTTCACCAAAATCAAACGGCTCCCTAGAAAGAGCACATCACCCCCTTTGTGAATATTTGAAAAATTTTTCTAGTAAAAAAATTGAATGAGACAATTTATTAGAATTAGTCCAATTTCATTACAACACAAGCGTTCACAGCGCACATAGATTTACTCCGCATGAACTGGTCTTCGCTTATCCACCACGATTACCATCTAGTGAATCGTTAAAAACTTCAGAACAATTGCTAACATTCAATAATTATCTATCAACACTTATACAAAACATGCAGGATATTGCATGCTTAGCGCAAGAAAACCTCATAACAGCAAAAGAAAAATCAAAAAAATATTATGATAGCCACATAAACCTTTGCAATTTCAAAATAGGAGATCAAGTGTGGCTCATTAAAGAACCTAAACCAGGAAAATTAGAAAAGAATCACAACCTGGGTCCCTTTGAAATATTAAACATCACAGATAAATATAACGTAACAATAAATAAGGGTGGAAAACCGAATACAGTTCATGCAAATAAATTAATATTACACAAGAGTATATAAACTGATAAACATTTCTCTGTTTTAGGACAAACAAATCATGAATTCAAAAATAACGTTATTCATTACATTCTTTCAAATTACTTATGCATACATTGGATATCACTGCGGCACCACAAATACTAACATCACAACATTCTCCCTACTGGACGCTGACGAATGCGACTTTAACACCGAAACCATAAACTCAACAATAGTAAATGTAGAACTTATCCAAGCAGCCGAATTTAGAAATGTTCCAGTACATTAATGCAAAATTGAAATCCATCGGACACTATATTAATGCGGATTATTCGGACGCCTCGAACCTGAACAAAACAGAGAACAAGAATACTTGTATGAATTGAGCTATGAACAATGCCAAACTATCCACGAAACAAGAAATTTTAAGTATGACAATTTTCATACAATTGCCGATTTAAAAATAAACGCCACAACAACCATGGGCATAGACTTCGCTGGCGATGCAGGAAGCTGCAGCGGCGTAGCCTATGCAGACAGGTTCGGATCATGGAGTAAGGTACTTGTTCAAGGCACAATTAAAATCACATTAATACAAGTCTATGCGAAAATTTGTCTGAGTAATGACAAATTACATTTAAGCTCAGGAACGATGTGTAAATTTTCAGACACAACTTGCGTAGACTCTGACGGGGGTTATACATTTTGGGACATTTTACCTCAGGAAGAATGTTTTACTAACACTTATGATATTTTATATAAAGGTCCAGTAACAAAATACTTTAACACACACAATGACGACATAATATACATGGTAAACACTAGCGACACGACCTTTGCTTTAACAGCGAAAGATAAAATATTGAAATGCTACAGAGAGTTCATAAGAACAGGACACCCAAAACTCTTTATCGCGGAAGAAAACAATAACTTCAACAAATACAAATTCGATAAAGATACTGTTACTAGCAAAAGCAATGTCAACATAGATTTATTCACATACGTAAATTCTAAATTTGTATATGTCGAAAAGCATTTGGGCAGACAGCTGAACGACCTTTACAGAAAAATCATTATAGATAGGTGCGAAGTAGAGAGGAAAACAATACAAAACTCCCTACCCCTTGCAACCCTCGCCCCTGACGAATTCGCATACAACATCATGAAGAAACCTGGATACATTGCCAGGATCGCAGGAGAAGCAGTTCATGTCATGAAATGCACCCCTACTGTAGTGAAGGCACAGCACCTTAACGAATGCTACAACGAATTACCAGTAATTTCAGGCAATGAAAACTGGTTTCTTACTCCAAAAACACATATCCTTAAAAGAAAAGGTACTCCAATGAACTGCAACTCCATAATACCTACATACTACAAAGTAAACAGCAAATGGATAAAAGTAACGCCCAAACCAATGGAAACAATACCACCACAAGCACTCAAACCTAACACTAACATAAAATGGAAATTTCAACCATAGATTCATTAGCAACTAGCGGCATATACTCACAACAAGAATTGGACCAACTACAACAACAAATAATGTTCCCCATGGAAAAAGCATCTCTGTTAAATATCATAACTAAAGAGATATCAGGAGAAGGAATAACAAAAAACATTTTTACAGAAAATACACTTACAAAACTGGCTGAAAGCACGTGGAATCACATGTTCAACAAATTAATCACGTGCGGATCAATCTCGTCAGTAATCATAACGATATTAATATTACTGCAAATAATAAAATTGACGATTGACACCATCATCAGAGGATATATGCTGCACATGGTTTATGGTTGGTCTATGAAGCTACTATGGGCCTTCTTCAGCTCAATAACCCACCTGCTAATGATACTAGGACGACAAAACCACGACAGTATGACAAAAAATAACAAACAAAACGCAGAAATTCAACTGGACACAATACACACAAACCTGAACGACACAGACGTCAAGATACAAATTTACCCTGATACCCACTGTCCTATTCCTCAACAAAGCTTACCTCTCGAATCAACAATAATCAAATACAAACATGACCAATTTTCAACAAAAGTCTATAATTGTCGTGTCGTACCTCAAATGCTTTACGTCATGGCCACATTTTAAGCGGGGAGGGAAGCGAGATATTCGCTTTAGGAATCTAAATTAAAAACAAATTTCTTATCTAAAAAACAAAAGGAAAAAAAGATTTATTTTTACAAAATTACAATTATGTTTACAAATATATTTACACTTATATACAATTACAATTATATCGATGGTCCACACTTGGACCTATGATTACATTTTAAAAATCATTAAAAACCTCCACACATACTCGACGAAAACCATTATAATATACTAACAAATCATAAAAAAATAATTCACGAAGATTCCAAGTATCTTCATCTGGACCGTACTCCCCCAAGAAGAAGGCCGTCCGCGTCACTCGATCGCAATACCTCAGAGTACGCACTAATTTCCATCTCTGAAACTAACAAGCAAACAGGAAACAAATTAATCAGATATATCAATATACAAATATACAAATATACATTCTAAAACACTTACATCTATTCTCACATATTTCCGGGTCCCGGGTTTAGGCGTGGCTGGTAAAGGCAAGCCCTCCCGTCTGGCTTTCTTTACCGCACGGGAATACTGCCAATCTGCAAATTAGAAAAAGGAAACTATATATAATGAAAATAATAACAATAAATAAGAAAAAATAGAAACTAAGTAACAAGAACTACAATCAATTTGTAAAATACTTACGCAGACCATCAAATGATGCTTCCTTGGAAATCCAAACATTGTCAAAATTGAACTGTACAAAGTCGAGCAACCACGCTCCTTATATACTAATTAAAGTGCACACATCCCAAAATTTCTGTATAAACCGCTAGTAGCTATGAATTTCAGAAGTATTTTTATACAAACATTGCAATATCTTAGGCCCTGGGGTGTTACGTCTTACGACGCATCCTTTTTGTAACAAATGCACATTCGTGAAATTCAAAGCTGCTAATCTACTTGCACGTCAGCTGACGAAACGCAAGGTGAATGACACTCCGAAATAAAGTGTTACGTCTTACGACGCATTCTTTTTGTAACAAATGCACATTCGCGAAATTCAAAGCTGTTAAACTACTCGCACGTCAGCAAAAAGCTGACGAAACACGAGGTAAGTGACACGCCTAAATAAAGTCACCGAACGCAAAATTTATATTCAGCAAAAACAAAATGTCACACCATATCGCAATACTGACCTGAAAAGAGCTATAAAAGATATAAAAAGGAATGAACAAAATTACTCAGGCAGTTGATCAGTAGTCCGTCAGTCAGTCAATAAGTACCTGTAAGACTCAACTCCGTACACACCGGTCCGACAATTGGTGATTGCTTTACTTAATAAACTCGCGACTATTACAAAGTAATATCGTGCAAGTAATTATTCAACGAGCTATCCAAAACAATTCAACAAGCAGTTAGAGCCTGCTAGATTTATACAATTCAACAAGCAGTTAGAGCCTGCTACATTTATACAATTCAACAAGCAATTAGAGCCTGCTACATTTATACAATTCAACAAGCAGTTAGAGCCTGCTACATTTATACAATTTAACAAGCAGTTAGAGCCTGCTACATTTATAAAATTCTACAAGCAGTTAGAGTCTGCTGCATTTCTGTCAACAATTAAAAACTACGATTATCAAGGTAGTGCAATTATCAGACATACATTTCCACATACATTTATTATAAGTGAGACATATCCAACCACTAGTCAACATATTGGAACGTCTCATTCATTAGCTATTCGTAGTTGATGCACGAGACGTAACATATTTATATTTCTAAATAAATTTTTGTCCTTCTTTATTGCATTTTTAGGATAGGGGCATCTTAACTGACAATAATACATTTCTTTTTTATGTGCATTTCACTGCATTCGGCTTCGTGAATACCCTGTGGCCGCTTTGAAATATGGATTGTGTCATTCAAGAGCTCTCAAGTGTTTCAGAATCACCATAGTTTATCTACTGATGTTATATTAAGTCAACGACATGTCTTCGGATATTATATTGTAAAAATAATGGCTAACTATGGGTAAGGTTTTTACAAATTATGCATGTCGATAATACTAGAATATTTGATTGAAGACAATAACAATTACAAGGTTTCAAAATAATTATCAACCTTTTTTTTCTACCACGATGATAAAAAACTAGTCAAGAATTCCCACAGTGTTTTTAACCGTCTTAGACCGATGTATAATTTTGAATTACATGCACTTCAAGACTATATGAAAAACATTTTGTAGAATAGATTAGTACCTTTCTTAGGGCGTGAAAAAACTCCTATTTGACCCAAAAAATTGACCGTAATTTCCAAAAATTATTAGGCAAGATATTTGAAAAAACAAGTCTTCTTTTCTCTTTAAAGGTTTGTATAATTTCCAATTAAAAAAAAAGATTTGATGCTTTAGTATATTACCACTACTTTACAAGAAAAAAGTAGAAAAATTAAGTGAATTAAAAAAATTTCAAGTCATAAGTTTGTCTTTTTTTGCGCTAAATAAAGTGTATGTAAAGCACTTCATATAATTATATGTAATCTATTCATATTGGCATAAATCTTGAACGGGGTATCACGTATGTATGAAAATATAGAATTGTTAGATCACTATTCTTAGCAATCTTGCTTTTTAGAAGAAGCTGTTAAGATCGTACATGATGAATATATGATAGACCGGTGAAAGAAATGCATTTTGTATTTACGAACATTAAAAAAATTTTTAGGCAGTGATAGATTAATGTATCACATAACAGTTATTGCTTCGCATTATTGATAAAATTGGATGTATTCATTTGAATTAGACAATTGTAAAGTCTATGGTCAGGGTTTTAATGATACTTTGACTAGTCATATATGATGGATCAATCGGGATAGCGCATTCGAAAAGTATTTAGGACTAATATAATAGCTTATATTAATGCCTGCATTATGTTCGTCAAACATAAGGAAAATATTTTGAAAAAATATAAGGCCTATAAAATCCAGGACTTTCGTATATTTTATTAAATATTTTCATAACGTTTTTTGTCAAACTAAGAGCATTGTTAAATTTTGCTTGAATAAACGTTTTGAAAATATTTTAGAAACGTCGGATATGTCCATAAATTTGTTAGTATTCAGATAAATCTATGTTTTTGAAACGTTTTGAAAACGTTTTATCATTAAAAATCTGAGCGAGCGATATTTTTAATCGTTTGTAAAACGTTTTCCAAACATTTATAAATCATGTGGCAGGGGATTTCGGGGGCCTTAACCGCGCTACCGAAGCTCTTCCGCCACTAGGCCTGCTGACTCCTTATCCCCGATTATTTAGGGCGCCAGACCGTCATTTGACTAGGGCGATCGTCGGGGATACGGCCTAATGGAGATCGCGTATCCCGGTTTGCTTTTACAGCGACTGCGCAGGGAGTACAGACGGGTGAGTAATCGCGATCTCCTCTTGGTTCCAGGCGTCGGTGTCCAACAAGTCGTTTCCTATGCGTCTCCTCGCTTATGATATGCCGGCAACTCAGATGATGACTCCTTATTTCAGGTCGAAAGTCCGTTCGAATTCACGCGTTTGTTACCTATCGTGGAATCCGAAAATATAGCGAATTAGCGTTACCCGATTATAACCGCTCGCGGCTGAAAATCATCAGCATGCAAATGAGACAGGGTAACAAAAGTAAATTTATTATAAAAAAAAAAACAATCAATCACTTTTATTGGCTTATTAATTAAATCAGAAGCAACTGGTCAGATTGATTAGAGTCAATATGACTCTGCCTAATTATGAAATAGCAAGGACACGAAATAATCGAAATATTAATTCTTCCGGTCGGTTTTTGATTGACAAAAATGGTGGACTGGTCAGCGCAAATAATTAAATCACGAATCTTAATTCAGCTATTTCCAACATTCGCAATAAATTATTATACGGGCGAAAGGTCAGCGCGAATAATTAAATCGTGAGTCTTAATTCGTATATTTTCAATATTCGCAATAGAGTGTTAATTTGGCGAAAGGTCAGTGCGAATATCTTAAATCTCAAGTTTCCTTTATCTGATTCTAACACTCACGTTCGATTTTGATAAATGGCGGACAGGCCAGCGCGATTAATAAGATCAATGATTTTATTCGTCTACTTCTACACTCGCAATAAATACTATATCGGCGAAAGGTCAGCGCGAATAAATTAATCACTGCTTTTAATCCGTATGATCCTAACACTCACGTTCGATTCTACGAAATGGCGGAAAGATCAGCACGATTCAATAGGCGCCGGCATCGACGAATCCACGCGTCGCGACGACCTACCGCACCGAAAAATCCACTCCCGCACTCCGCGAATAATACAAATGAGTGGCACTTTGCCTACTTACGATTTTCCTTGCTGGGATTCGGCGAATGAAATTAGCGTGAACAGACTGTGTCTAACGCAATTAGTCCTGCGTGAGGAGATTATCTAGCTCAATCATTCCTTCTAGCTAGAAGACCAGTGGCAAAATGGACGAGAATCGGCTTTTCGCGGTCAAAGATCGCTTTTCTTCTCCTCTTTCCGAGAAGAAATGTTATTATTGGTCGGTATGCTAATTCGGATATCGGTAGCGCCCTCCGAATATTTTATCATTGGTCCGTATGTAAATTAGAAGGATACAGCGCCCTCCTTAACTCTTCTATTTTCGTCGATATTTACTCTCTCTCACCCTCCACTAAGGTAGCTATCATTAATTGATGGGAAAGATCTACCCCTACTCTTATCTATTTTTCTATCCGGACGGAAATCAAATTTTATTCTAATTCGCTTATTGTTCGTGACGTTACTAGCGAATTTCGTCAGAGGTTCGAATTCTGCCGATTAATTTATTGATTAAATTTAACGGGGTAATTGTCGCTCGCTATTATAATAGGGTGTGTCGGTCGCATGCGAATTTTTATAATTCGGTATTTATTCCATGTTCATTTTTTAATTATAATTTTAATTTTAATTCGTTGTGAATACATATATAATATACGTCGTTTCAATTGTAGCGCCCCTATCTTCGCATTTTCATATAATTCTATTCATCATTTCGTATAATCTGTCTCACTCGCTCTTGTTTAGTCTATTTCGCTCGCTCTGTCTCGCTCGCTCGCTCTCAGTTTATCTCGCTCGCTCGCTCTCAGTCTGTCTCGCTCGCTCGTTCTCTCTGTCTCGCTCGCTCTGTCTCAGTCTGTCTCGCTCGCTCATGTTCAGTTCATCTCGACGCTTCAAAATGGCCGCTCAGTCTCTCGCGTGTACGACTCGTGTTCCCGTTTCGGTTGTTGGAGCGCCTCCTGGGGCGCTCCCGTGTTGGTTAAGTGACGTGTTCCCGGGTTTTGTATGTGGTCGCTGTTGTGATTGTGTGTGGCGCTCAGGATGTCGCCGATGGTGTTCGGCAGCCCTACACAGCTGATTGCCGGCTGCCACTTCATCAGCGATTTTCTGCTCGCTCCAGAGGTGTCAGTGCTTTGTGAGTGTTAGTGTTGGTGCCTGGGAGTGTAACGGATTGGCATGTCTCATCAACATGCATTTCCGTTGCATTTCCCAGTGAAGTTTCCCGTTTTTCTTTCGCCGGTCGGCAACACGTGGTCGGGAGTGAGTATGTGCGTGCGCTCTCTTATTTCGTGGTGCGGTTCTTTTTTTTTTCTTTTGAGTGTCCGTTGGATCGCGTTTGTCGAGTTTGTTTCGCTAATATCTCCGGTGTGGTTGTTCGGGCATGAAAAAGGGTTAATTGTTTATTTTAGTGTGCGTTTATTTATTTTTTTATGCGACTGGTTTTCGGGGCGGCAAGGGACGGAAATGGCTTTCCTGAGGTGTTGCAAATAATGCAACGCTCAGGAAAGGCCTTGTAATGTACCGCATTACAATCATTTGATCGATTATTGTATTATAAGCTTAGGTTATTACAAATTCCACAGAAACATTTTGAAAACTTTTTAAAAACGCTTTGAAAACGTTTAAAAAGCATTCTCAAAAGGTTTTGTGTTCTTCAAATTGTATATATCGTTAATATATATCATTCAAACGTTCGCTAACGTGTTGTATTTCTTTTTATCCTAGAAGAGAAAACCTTCAAAAAGCTACCAATGATAATGGAAATGTGGGTAGTGTTAGGTTGATGAAAATCACGTTGGTTCTCTGTTTTCTAATCTAACACCTCTGTTCAGTACAGCCAAAAACTCATTACGTGCTGAAGGGCTATTTTCGCCCTCTCCTTCTCTTCGCTAGTCTACTGCTGATCCGTTGACCACCTATTAGACCTATTACTGTCCCTCTTTCATTCGCGAGTACACGCTTGTCGTAGCGTGTCTGTCCTCTTCTCTCTCACTTAACGGACTCGTTAGTCTGCGTTGAGAAAGTAAGTTTTAACGTGGTAGTTTACCAATATTTATTTACCGCACTACTCGATGTGTTAATAGAACGTATATCAGAATAATGAGGATGAGAACCGCGAGTAAATTATCTGAGTTGTTTAAATATTCTACCATAAATGAAAGGACGCGACTCGGCCAGTTTCCCATCGTCATGAAATCAAGTTAGACACCAGACACTACTATCTTACAATATTAAATAAATTGAATCTCAGAGGAGTGCCACTTGGAAATGAAGCATTAGAATATTCGCGAGTTATCCGTCGAATAGTCTTCCGTAGTTCAAACCAAATTTTGGCAATATATTTACTCTACGGGATCAAAAGAAGCAGATAGTTAAATCTTTGAGAACCAATCTCTTCTTAGCTCTGTTACTTTGTTTTAAGTCGTAGATTACTTCGATAGCACACAGTTGGATTTGAATATTGAGAATAAACTCACCTTGTCCAATACGATTTCGAATTGAAATACGAGTAATATCTTCTTCAAGGTTCAATGGGAAATAAATGAGATAGACAAAGGAAGTTGAAAGACAATGTTAGGATTAACAAATAGCCGTTTATTAAATAAAGAGAAACATGTGTAACTGTTGTGTGTTAGAATTACAAAACAAAATTGTGTTTTATGTATGTATCTGTCTGAGTGTGTAGGCTCTCTTGATAACCTATTTAAACTTAATTAAACAAATAATACAATTTTAAGATTTGCGACTATACCACATCACCCTTCGTATTGCACTATTAAATTAAATATTCAATAAGCGAGAATCCAAAATCAATGAATTAAATGCCGGGACGCTGTACTTCCACGAAATTAGTGAGTTCAATAATTAAATGAGTGAACAAAGCTAGTTATTAACAAGTTGTTCGTGGCATTTACTGCCCAAGGCATAGGAAGCGTACGGGCTTCTCATGTTTCTGCACAAAATGCGCCGCGCTCTTCATTTTGTTTTTATTTAATTACCTGACTGAAAAAACGTGCTTACTCCTACGTTTGACCCTCTTAAACTCGCGAGATCACTGTCGGTCAACACATGTTTCTTTATCTCCCACCATCTATGTCATATCTACGACTCGTTGCCGAGATGTTTACAAGAGCCGGCATAGAGCGGTCATAAGGAGCATGTTTTTAAGACCCATTTTATTGCCGTTTTAGGCATTAAAACGAGTTGATCCATTGTTATGGCCAGGTGGCCTCTCCCGTCGACCGCCCGCGGAGCGGCATGCACTTCCCGGCGGCGTTGGTCGACCAAGCTTCCTTGCTTTCTCTCTGTCTGTTGCTTTGCGGGCCCACGGCACACCTTCTGACCCCCATTTGTCGCACAGATCAATTTAAAACTCTATTTTCCGACAAAAGCTTAGTCCGTGCTAGAGAGTGGTCGAAGCTTCTCCTGCTCGAGGATCGACACCACTTTTCTCTCTTTTGGCGTACGATGGTGACTGCGAGCGTGCGAATTAGGCCGATTGTGCACATATTCATACGTTCGACCAGTGTAGTGTCACGGACTGGGCCACAAACAGGGCGACCTGCTGCTGTAGGTGATGGTGCGCTTAGCCTTCAAGGGTGCCTCCAACCACGCAGCTCTGTGCACAGTCATTAACTCAGGCGGCGACGTGACGAGGAGAAGGGCCTCAAGTGATTAACTGAGTAAATCCTCTTTTTCCTATCGTAATTTATGCTCGACTCAGAGAATACTTCCCGCTATGAGAAACTTGGGCTAAATTGCATCCTTTTATAAGAAAGACTTATGGGACACTTCGCACTATAAGAAACTAGGATAAAGTCTATCTTTCCTCCAATCCAATTCAAATAATCATAGATATTCATTTATAATTTTATTTCAAATTTATTCTTTATAAGCATTTTTTAAAGTTAAGATGAATTTTTACTCATTAAAGCGACAGACCTCGAGAGTACAAATAATAATATAAAAAAAAAGGTGATACGAACATCACAATGGAGACCTTCGATGATCATCGTTAGCTGCCGCCTAGTTGATACCGGCGGGTCGAAACGCCGAAGTATCGTCTGGAAGGATGCTATGTAATCAGCGATTCTTTCCTTTTCGCCCTACGTCCTTTGCCTGAGCTTCAGGTAAAGCTGCTTTCTGTTGAAGCGACAGTAAAATTCGCTGGAAAAACTTTTCCAGAAATCTTTAAACGAAGACCCATTCGCGCAATTTACTTCATACTACATGCAAACTTTTTTTTTTTTTTTTATTTATTAGACGCCTCGGTGTCCGGTCGCTGAGGCGTCTTCTTTTGATTAGGGCTACGCTTTCCGATATGTCGGGCCCTTGAATATTATGATTGATTTCGATAGCAAAAATCCTCAGGAATACGTAGGAGCAAGAATTTTTCAAAAAAAAAAATACTTTTCGAGATATTAGCAATTGTTTAAACAAAAAGTTAATAACTTTCGAAAAAAAATTTTTATTGTTTATTGTTGTAAATATTTCGAAAGTTCAAGGTATTATAAGTAATTTGGAAAAAATCCGATTCGGTATCTTTATTAGTTTTTTAGATTAAAGCTAAAGTACCTTTCGACCGTGAGTCCGCTGGAGCGCTACCGCAGCCTTACGCCGAGGCGTCTTCTTTTGATTAGGGCTACGCTTTCCGATATGTCGGGCCCTTGAATTTTATGATTGATTTCGATAGCAAAAATCCTCAGGAATACGTAGGAGCAAGAATTTTTCAAAAAAAAAATATACTTTTTGAGATATTAGCAATTGTTTAAACAAAAAGTTAATAACTTTCGAAAAAAAATTTTTATTGTTTATTGTTGTAATTATTTCGAAATTTTAAGGCATTATAAGTATTTTGAAAAAAATCCGACTTCGATATCTTTATTAGTTTTTAAAATATAGCTGTTTGAAAATTTTTTATCATTTTTCTTTAATTGTTAATAACTTTTGATATAATTAATGTATCGTCTCCAAAATTTGGGAAAAATCTCAGTTTTATGTGTACAACAATTGTGCCAAATTAAAAAAAAATCCGTAACCTAAGGGTTACAAGTCAATCGAAATAGCCTAGAATTACCCATATGTTCCAGCACACCTGCTGGGGGTCTCCGGTGTACTGGAACATGCGTATGTTCCAGCACGCCTGCGGGAGGTCCGTAACCCTTTGGCCCCCCCCTGGCTTAACCCTTTCATGTTAATAATAATTATTAATGTTAACAATTATTATTAAAAATATTCGTGGGGGTCTCTGATTTAACCCATTGATTCCCTGGCCTAACCCTTCCATGTTAATTATTATTAATGATAATAATTGTGTGACGGGTGAATCGACCGTTCAGTTCGCTCGTCCTGTTCGCCTCTCTCTCTCTTCTGCGTGCCTTCCCCTGAGCCGCTGCCACATTGGTCTCGGTTGATTAAAATCGAGTATCGACGCACGATGTGGCTTTGTTGCAGGTTTGATTTCTGATCGGCGGAGATGCTTGGCGTTGGAGGGATGGAGCGAGAGCGGGGAGCAGAGAAGGAGAGAGAGAAATAGTGTCGCCGGCATGAGTCGCACATGCGTGCGTAGCCGGCGGCGCTCGGCCGATTGGGTACCTATAGGGAGGGGCACGTAAGACGTCGCGGAAAGTGCGAGATCACGGCGTTAGTATGGCTTTGACCAGCAACTAATTTCGAGCTAGTTTAGCCTCGCGACTAAGAAGTGCGTGAATAGTAAATTGATACCGAGTGAACAGCATCGCAGAGGAAGACCAGCAGAATCTACATAGAGATCCACCTGTTAAGGACTACGTAGTTCGTCCAGCGGATGTGGACTTCCACAACAGCGCTTTCTCCTAAGATCAGGTACTCTTTTTCGTTTATCGGTGCGCGCCTCGATTTCTCTCTCTAAGCATCGTATCGGCCGGACGCTGACGAGTGGCTGCGTACGTCAATTTGCATCGCATTCACGGGAACTCGCGGGACAGTTATAAGGCGATGTTCTGTTTCCTGTGCGTTAATTGGCACGGAACGGACTAGCCCGGACTTGGCCGACGCACACGTCAAACGCCGCATGTAAATTGCTGTTTCAATAAAGTGTAAATATATATTCGAAATGATAAGTTTCTTTGTGCAATCTGTCTCTCTCGTAACTAGGTAAATCGCCATTATCGGCACTACCGGACGACATAAGCCCTCGTTAATTTTCCGCGACGAAGTGAATACGCCTTCCGAGCCTTCCCCCTTAAAATAATTTGTGATGCGACGTTGTTCGGACTTCTTTCCCATACGGAATTCAAAATTATTCACGTACCTGTTACAATTGTTTATAATTTTTTTAAGAAGGTTTCTAGGGCTCCTAGTCCCTAGGGACCCTATACCTAGTGATTTCTGTCTAATTAAATTTAAAAGTATTTTTTTTAAAGTTATAAATATATATTATTGACAATTTACTTGCTACATTGAAAATGAAACGAATAGAAAATAACGACGATTTTTGAAAAAAATGGAGAGACAGACCGGAGAATCGAAACAGAGTTCTCTGGGTTGGCAGGCTAGCGCTATACCACTACAGCCAATGCCACATAGAGGATGCATATTGTGTATATTAGCTATGAGCGGATACATTTGGTTAGAGCCTGAGCGTGCGGAGGAGGGGGGAGCGCATGCTGTCTTTAGTTCTAATTTGAGGATGCGTGCTCTCTCTCTCCCTCTCTCTAGCTCAGACTCAGCGTAGACCACAGCGTCCGGAGGAGGGGGGAGCGCATGCTGTCTATAGTTCTGGCCTGATGGGCATACGCTACTATAATAGTAGTAAACGTGTGCTCTCTTTCTAGCTCTAACTCAGCGCGGACCACAGAGCGAGGAGGAGGGGAGCGCACGAGGAGCTATGCTTACTGACTACCCTGTTATCTTAAGTTTATTATGTCTATCATAAATGTAGATCACAGCTGGTTTGAGGGTGATCAAGCTTCTCCACTACTTTCAGAAAGAAAAGCATCTATGCTTACTACCTTCCCTCTTATCTTATGTTGCCTATGACTATTACAAATGTAGATTATAGACGGTTTAAGGATGATTAAACAAACTCATTAGCGCGGACGCGTGACCATCTGCGTTTAATACGTTTGTTGCGGATGACCATAAAGTCACCGTCACGTCGCTCAAGATTTATGAAGTTTTTTAGAAAGTGGCAAACTTTCTAGCCCACATGGGGAGGGAAAGGACACACCAAACGTTCTATCTCACTCAAAGAATGTCTACGTTTGTCTGTAGCGTTACGTATATTGTAGAAAAATCGTACCTGATATTAGTGTGAGCGTTCGGTAGGATTTTCGTTGGTCAGTCTTAAAGGAAACTTCGAGCTGTTCACAGTGAAGTGGTGATCGTTTATTATTTAAACATTAGTAAGTTTTTTATATTTTTATAAAATTTATTTAATAAAAAAAGAAAAAAAATCATGGAAAATATTATTAGAGCGTGTGAATTTTTAGAAAATGTAAGTATAATTTTTAAATAATTTAAAAATAATTTAAATAACTTTTAGAATTTATTTTAATAATAATATTATTATTCAATTTCAGCTTACTAATCCTACCCTTCAGGCTATAGCAAGAGAGCCGTTATATCGGTTATTAATTCTAATATTAATAACTGTAAGTATTTTTTCTCATTATATATTTATTTATTTATTTATTTATTTATTATCATTTATTTTTCAGTTGCAACGATTTGTAGACGAGAGCAGTCCTCAAGCTATGCAAATTCAGAAAATAAAGGCGATTGTCCAACAAGTGAGTATTATTACAAAATTATATCAATTTATATTTTTTATTAATATTTAATTGTCTTTTCTCTTTTTCAGTGGATCAAGGAATCCATTGCGGCGAGAATGATGTCGCACCAAGTTGCGTATCAAATTGACAAGATTGTCAATGATCGCGTGAAAGCGAAGTTGGAACAACTTAAGCGTGCGGACGCTATGAGGAAGCAGCAAGAATCGGCTCGATTGGAGCGGAAACGGAAAGCCGACTTAGCTAAAGCGGAGCAAGACGAACTTGCTGCGAAGGTTAAGAGAAGGCTTTCCAGCATAAACGAGATTGCTGCACCATCAACAACCGCCATGGTGAATCAAGATAATGTACCATCTTCGAGGTTGTCAACATCATCAGCGTTGATGACATTATCATCATCATCAGTAACGTCGAAGTCAACATCACCAGCGACGTCAACAGCAACCTTATCTACAGCAACATCCGTAGGCTGTCAAAGAGTCGATGCACAAGTCGATATACCACTCGATTTGACTGCTACTGTAAGTACCTATATTATAGAATGCAACGGTAGCCGATTTCATTAATCGAACCGTTCGCGATTCTGCTTCTCGCGCGTTAGTTCGAACTATTGAGAGAGAGAGAGAGGGGGCGCGCGATCTTTTGAATAAGCAGTTACGCCTCAGCTGTTTACGCGAGTTTACCGCCGATTTGTGTTTTGCACTTTGATTCGCAAAAATAATAAGTTTTCTCTGGGACAAACACGTGCGGGTGTGCAACGACGATATTGCAGCAGCAAGCAGCGGTATAGAAGCAGCAGATAACAGCTGATATAGGAAATACAAGGTGAGCAGCTGATAACGAGGGGCAGCGGCAGTTGAAATTTTACAACAACAATTACGGCTGATCACCGTAATTGCACCGCATGGTAGGTGCACCTTCCGTTATTATAAGCGATACAAAATACATTCGGTATTTTGTCTATTCGTGATAGCGTTATTTTTCGTATTCGCGTCGAGCGTTAGTTCGCGGTATAATTCGAATCTACTTTCTCTCTCTTTCTCACCGAATATAATTAATTGTAAAATCTTATTCGCGTGCGTTAGTCTTTCGGCCCTACAAAGACTGTAGTAATTTTTATTAATTAAAGTCTGTTAAATTTATTCGCAGTTTTCGTCATTTGATTTTCCTGGTAGCTTAAGTATTTGAAACAGGCTTAGGTTTTAATCAAATTACATCTAGGGGATTAAGAAGATTAGGAGTAAAGTCGCTCACACTTAAAACTCATCAAATGTGACAAGACACGTGACTTAAGGTGAGTTCAACTCCGATCGATTGAAGACAACTAGGATAAATCATCTGACGTTAAGGCGAATACACGTATTATCATACGTGTTTAACGGATCGGCGGTTTGCTCTGCATCGTGGGAGTTTGTTCTTAAATAAATTTCCCATTTTCAGATTTATCTCCCCCGTTACAAGAAATAATTAATAAATATAAATTAAAAATAATAATTAAAAAATTTTTTTTACAGAAAAAAATTTCGTTGGTGAAGAATGTAGAGTTATTCGACGAAAAGTTATTTTGATTCCGGCCCAACCAACAGTGAGGAAACCGACTCGCTCTTCGAAGGACGTCGGATCAAGAAAATTTAAATAATAATAATAATAATAATATTAAGAAAAGAAAAAAAAACTGTAATTTTAATTTTGTAAAATTTATAAAAAAAAAGTAATAAAATAAACTAAATTAAAAAATCAATAATGTATTAATTTACTTAGGATCTACCAGTGATAGATAGATATAGATCCACATTTTCTAGTAATCTAGGCAAATGATTGCGGAGAAACGCCAAGAAAATTTGTCCAGTTACGTTTCCATCAAAGAAATAAGGTCCAATCAAGTGACCATTCACAATTCCACACCAGACATTGATACTCCAGCGATGTTGATGATCTATCGATCGATACCAGTGAGGGTTTTCATTTGACCAATAGTGGCAGTTATGCCGATTCAATTTACCATTACTTTTGAATGATGCTTCATCGGAAAAAAGTACGAATTGGAAAAAGTTTGGATCCAACTCAAGCATTTGCAAGGCCCATTGACAAAAACGAGTACGTTCTAACATATCATTAGGAGTTAAAGCTTGTGTGAGTGTAATATGATACGGGTTATATTTCATGACTCGTAAAATCCGAAGAACTATGGTTCTTGGAATACGGCTTTCCCTGGCTATTTGACGCGAACTTATGTGAGGATTCATATGTACATGTGCTAGTATGACCAAAACTCGAACGTCATTTCCACCATAGTCATTGTGTTGGCGTTGGTGACGTAAATTTCCACCTTGTGCGCGTAATTTAAGAGTCCTCATAGTATTGGCGTTAGGGTGACGTCTATTTTGCTATCTTTCTGCATAAAGTCTTTCAGCTGCGTTATAATTTCCCTGACACTCTCCCAAAACCAACAACATATCAACGATTTCAGCAGAAGTGTAGTCAACCATGTTTAGAATGGTAGTGTACAATGAACCCTGCAGTAAACAATAGTAATATAAAAATTTCGAATTTCTCACATAACAAAATTGTAATTACTTATAATTTTTTTTCTCTTTACTTACTTCTCACTCAAGTAAAAGCAAGTGAAAAATATTTTAGACAACTTAATTGTCTCCAATCGGCCGTAAGTATCTTGAAAACCGTTGTGCCTAATATACCCTACAGTGAACACCAGGGCTCCGGGATTACGAAATTTGAGATCAAGGACTTTGATTCAAGGAATTTGAGATCAAGGACAAAATTAACGTTCTGGGCTTATCCTTGTAGGTTATTCATTTAGGGAGTAGAGGAATTGGGGGTGGGGTATAAGGATTTAGGGTAATAGAGCTAAAGGATGAAGGAATTGAGGACTGTAAGCCTGGTAAACAAAATAAGAGTTCTTTGTTTGGAAAATACCGTCAACCGTATAATGACCTCGGGAGGGGGGAGGGGGGGAGGTTATAGGGACCCTACACTTGTGCCATCATAGCAGGACGTAGACTTTAACGAAAAATCTGAATCCGCAGTGAAAATCGGGATTACCATTTAAAAAAATGTCTTTGGGGGGGGGGGGGGATTCAAGGGTGGGGGTCACCCCGACCCCAGACGTGTTAGGTTACCTGAACGCAGAATTAGACAAAGAATCCAAATCCGTAATAAAAATAGGAGTTACCATTAAAAAATAACGATAACCTTTAAACCCCCTAAATATTGAGCAACTTTTGTCTGAACTTTTTTTTGATATAACGCTTAGGAACGGAGTAATTTGGGGACCTCGATTAAAATAGACTACCCTGTATATATATATATTTATTTATTTTCTTTTTTTATTGAAAAGCATCGTGTACATTGATTACATAATGTCTTGTTAATTTTAAACTAATTTTTTCACATCACCACTAATTGGATTATATTGTACAATACGATCGTGTAATATTAAGCAGTAGGCTGCAGTATCTTCAGGGAAATCGGTCCGAGTTTCATATTCTTGGCGAACATCTACTGGGGTGCTTTTTAATGTTTCATTTTGTTTGGAGCAGTCTCTAACTATTAGCGGCACTTTATTAGTGAAATCCTTTTTATTGAGTAACGGCTCGTTTTCTTTACCATAGTAAGCGTTTTGAAAATTAGTGTACATATCGTAGAGAACAGCAAAATGATTTTGATTGATATTTAAATTGAGATTTCCATACGGATAGCATTGTGAATTGAGGAATAGCTTCACATTTCTAATATTACAATGATCAAAATTACTAGAAATAACACTCGCTGAACTTTTACGTTTAGTTTGAAAAGCTAAAATAACAAATCGAAGCTTTTCCAATTGATTGGAAGTCTTAAGACTCCAAACATGCTTTGATGTACGAGGTAATTTTGGATACTCATACATTTCCCAAGTACGATAACTCATAGTAATTGCACGATCACGTCCAATCTGATTGAGTAATTTGATCAATTTTCCTATAATCTTCAGCAAAGCCCATCAACATACTGACAAGGATAGTCACATCAAAAAAACCTTGAGCATTACATATTAAAACTTCATTATTATCACCATTCCATCCGGCATTTTCAACGATAGAGCTCTGACTGAAAGACATGAGTCACCTTTACAATGAGATAAAATTCATTGGGAAGGGCTACATTATGAACTTTTTTTTTACCTCTCCACAAAAGGAAATAAAAGGATAGTTAAATAAAGGAAAAAAGGACTATTCAATTAGATATATATTTTTTTTATTATTCATAGTGCAGCTATTTACATTAGTATTATAATACATTTAATTATTATTAGTTGAACATACAATTATGTTTTATAACGGCCGGGGCCGTTTCGGCGGAAGATAGTCCGCGCACGAGGCCGAGCATGGCCAAGCGGGCAAGCGAGCGAGGAGTGAAGAGAGAGACAGAGCGAGACTCGATGAGGCGCGTGCCGTAGCGGTAGAGTGGGGGGAGAAAACGATTTTTCGGGCACTTGGACTCAGACCGGCGAGCTCGAAGGATTGTCACGTGCGCGCGCGAACAAAAGAAAAGAGGAAGAAAAGGAAAGCGACCTGCAAATAAAGCAAAGTGCGAGTGTGCGAGAAAAGTGGACACTATCCTCAAGGATCGCCGGAGCCTGTGGATCGTCATCTCGAGTGGGCGATTACCAGGGGCAGAACTTGCCCGCCCGAGCAAGGGCGATAACGCGGGCGATTAGCAAGGAGTAGTCTGTCTGCAGCAGCTACTTCCCGGTGAGTTCCTCTCTGTTTATAAGCGACAACTTAGCTTGCGTTAGTTGCGCGAGCGAGCGTCTCTCTCTCTGAAGTAGTATTAATAGCGAAATCTCGGCATGCGGTAATTGTATAAAATTTGTCTAAAAGAATAAAGCCCGATTTGACCTACTCAAGTGTTGCCGTTGTGTTGGGCGTACCCAGGAAGGCACCCTTGTCCCTTCCCACGCCCGCGATTAGAACCTACGCACGCTCTCGTGCTTAGCCGCGCTTTTGCGATCCCTTCTCAGGGCAGCGAGTACCCGCCCGTATTCGGCGGAACGCCAGGAAGCGGCTAGCTGATCGGGGCGGCGGTGAGCCCCGCACCGAACAGCGAAAACAAAATTCTTAACGGGCCGCGAGAATAATTTGATTATTTTCCAGACCGTTGCAGTTTAAATTCGAAATTTAAACCGACAATATGGTAAATAAATAACTCCTTCTTCTTACTAGTCTGATGTAGGTTTTTCAACATTTCTTCATCTTTTTCGAGTACTATATTAACTCTTTTGGGTAGGAACACATCAAATTCGTCATCTATTGTGACGAATATAACTCTTATATATATAACGCTAAATCCATTTTTCATTGTTAATGATCTAACTTTAGTAACTTGATATAATGTATTCGATGTAAGTTGGGACATCGCCTTCCGAGGATGTGTCTGAAGTTCGCAACGTTAAATTACAACGAAAAAAAAAAATTTTCAGAAAATAGTCATTACTGTTTTTAATCGATGATTATAGCCGTATTAGATATATAAAACCAAAATATAACGATCTAGATGAAAAACAATCACTAATAACCACCCTCAAAAAATCATTCATATTTGGCTATACGTTTACTACTACTATAGTAGCGCATCCCCATCAGGCCAGAACTATAGACAGTATGCGCTCCCCCCTCCTCCGCACGCTGTGGTCCACGTTGAGTCAGAGCTAGAGAGAGGGAGAGAGAAAGCACGCATCCTCAAGTTAGAACTATAGACAGCATGCGTTCCCCCCTCCCCTCCCACCCCCGCACGCTCAGGCCCTACACCAAATGTATGCGCATGTAGCTAATATACACAATATGCATTGTCTAAGGTACATGTGGCATTGGCTCTAGTGGTAGAGCGCTAGCCTGTCAACCCAGAGGACTCTGGTTCGATTATCCGGTCTGTCTCTTCATTTTTTTCAAAAATCGTTGCTATTTTCTATTCATTTCATTTTTAATGTAGCAAGTAAATTGTCAATAATATATATTTATAACTTTTTAAAAAATGCATTTAAATTTAATTGGACAGAAAGCAATAGGTAGAGGGTCCCTAGGGACTAGTAGCCCTAGAAACCTTCCTCAAAAAATTATAAACAATTATTAACATTAATAATAATTAACATGGAAGGGTTTGGCCAGGGAATAAAATGGTTAAACCAGGAACCCCGCACGAATATTCTTAATAATAATTGTTAACATTAACAATTATTATTAACATGAAAGGGTTAAGCCAGGGGGGGCCAAAGGGTTACGGACCCCCCCGCAGGTGTGCTGGAACATACATTGCTATACTACTACTATCTTCTTCTTTCGCGAGATAGCGTAACTTTTTGTATCCGAGCAATATGTACTTGTGTCGCTGAAACTTGGACACACTCGATTTTCGGTTCGTTTAGACTGCCCTACGCGATTTCTAACAGTCTTACCTTCGTATTTCGTTTTCTTCAGGCGAAACTGCTAAGCGCGCATTACTTACAGATGACGCCCGTACTTCGCGCTCCCAATCTTCAGCTCACGAGTTAACTTCGGGAATTCGATAGGTTGTGCCCCTCGATTTACTGAATTCCATTCAGAGAAACGCACAGCTATCTTGGTTCGCTTGCGTCGATTCTTCAAGTACAATCGTTGAAGCATTTCAGGTCGCGCGGTCAGCTGGCAGCTCAGCCTGAGACGGCAATGAAGCCTGCTGCTCGGTTTGAGCGATCTTGCTGTGCATCGCCTTTCTTTCTACTCTAAACACCGTGTTTTCGCAATCTGTAATTCCTACCCGTGCTTGCTAATAGTAATCGCTCAGTTGGAAAGAAATTCTTTCTTCTATCTGCTTGCTCAATCGCATTCTCCGTCGGCCTGCTTACCGCCGATAGAGATACGTTTGCTCTACCGGACTTGTCTATCTGGTCACCCGGGGGCTGCCCTTGCATACGAGAAGCGGCAACATCGGCTCTCGCCTATGTCGCCTACTCTGTCTTGTGCAGCGTTTGAGCCGCCAAGGGTGTGTCAGTCATTGTAGACTCGCTACCGATAATCGGCCTTTGTACGCCGCTCTCCGCTGCAACTCATTGCTCTCATTGTCCTATTACTGGACTTGGTTCTGCCGCAAAATCTTCCGCGTGCAGTGTCGGACTTAATTCTGGCAGCTCCATAATACCACAAATATATGTTTCACAACTCTTCTAAGTTACTTCGAAGATTTAATCCGCGATACCGCTTGAGTTCAAATAATATGGTTGGTTCTGCCGTGTCTATTTTTTTCTTATAGTGTTTCGCGCGCGATTCATATAAGATCCGACGCATACAAAACTCTGTCCTTGCACGCACAAAAAGTCGTCGCCTGCTCCTGTCACAACAGTGTTTTAGTTTTATGGGGGGGGGGGGGTCAATAAGTCTTTACAAAATGAAGGAAAAAAAGTTTTGCGTATGTAATTTTTTTTTATTTTACAATATAATCTCCTTGAAGGTCGATACATTTTATTAAACGGCATTCTAGTTTTTTTAAGCCATCAGAAAAATATGATTTCTAAAAACCATTAAAATAGGCATTTGTTTAAGCGATGACTTCTTCATTCGACGTGAATCGTTGACGGCGAGCCATTTTTTGAGGTTAGGAAATAAGAAAAAGTCACTGGTAGCCAAATCAGGCAAATATGGTGGATGGTCAATTAATTCGAACCTTAAATCGTTAATTTTTGCCATCGAAACTGCACACTAGTGAACTCGAGCATTGTTTTGAAGAAAAAGGCATTTTTTTTTTATTCAAGTGAGGACGTTTTTCTCTGATTTTTTCTTTCAGCTCACCTAATAATGACGCATGATATTGTCCAGTGATCGTCTGGCCCTTTTCCAAGTATTCGATGTAGATGATTCGATACGCATCCCAGAAAACCGTGGCCTTAATCTTGCCAGCTGACTTTACTGTCTTTGCCTTCTTTGGGGCTGGTTCTCCTGCGGTAATCCATTGTTTGGACTGTTCTTTGGTTTCAGGAGTGTAGTGGTGTACCCATGTTTTATCTAGAGTTACGAGTCGACGCCAAAAGTCTTCCGGATTACGAGGTATGCGTGCCAAAAGAGCCTCAGAGGTGACCACACAGGTTCGTTTGTTTTCAACAGTGAGCAAATGCGGCACCCATCTTGCTGATATTTTTTTCATTCCAAATTTTTCTTGCAAAATTGAAATGATTGTACCTTTTGATACCCCTGTGACCTCAACTAATTCTCGCAGTTTAAATCTTCTATCACTCAACACCATATCGTGGATTTTGTTGACTATTTCGGGTGTACTCACTTCTACGGGGCGTCCTGAACGAGGTTCATCTTTTGTTGTTGTACGGCCGCGTTTAAATTCATTTACTTAGTTATAAACAGTCTTGTTGTGAGGCCTTTCAAATGAAAATATTTTATCACCGTTCGAAACTCTGTTTTTCCATTTTTCAAATAAACCAATAACTTTTTGATCAACTAACGCTCAGAAAAAAATGACTTCATGAATGAAGCTTTGTATGATATTTAGTTAGTAGTATTGCTTGCCAAAAACATAATTTAAGCGTGACGAGCGCCATCTCTTGGATTTTGTAAAGACTTATTGACCCTCCCTCGTATATTCAGAAATAAAGCATAAATGTAATAAAACAATTATTCTTAATTTTTTCCACTCCTGATGTTTGATAATTATATTAATAATCTTGATCTTAGGAATCATCCCTATAAATAAACTACACACTTATTTTATTATAAACGTTTCGCAATTTTATTTATTGCCACCTCAGTACATCTGTTGAATATATATATTATTATAAATAAATGAATTCTTTCAATATTAGTATTGTATTATAATATAAACATACGTTTTGTAATGTAGATAAAATTGAATAAATTAAAAGTTCTTCCGCACATATTCTTAAAATGTATTTAAAAAAATTACACATAATTTCCCAATGGAATCTGATTATTATTAATATAATTGTAATAAAACAAGTTTGATAAAAAGTGTGACAGGTTACGTGACTAACTTACAAAAGCAACAAAAGGAACAAGTAGTTTCCAAGCTTGTTAAGACGCTGGCGCAGGGGGCTGAGGCGGTAATCCCGTCGGGAATGAGATGACGCAGATACAAGACCCTTTCACTTGAACACTTTATTGGCCACCACTTGGGGCGACAGAACAGGCAGAGATTACAAGGCGTCATCCGAGGGGGGGGGGGGGGGGGCTCCAGTCTTGCCCCTACTTCAGGGCCCGCGTCGTTGTCCCCTCGTCGGGGGATAGAGGAAGGGGGAAACCTGGGCTCGAGCCGCGCGAGGCCGGGCAACTCGACTAAACATCCCGCCCGCCTCGTTCCGAGAACGACCCGCTGGTGTTGTAGTCGCCGTGCGCCCTAGGATGGCTGCTCGATGAGACCGAGGGCTGGCAGGGGCGCCAGCTTGACGACTGGCCGGACATACTCCCGGCGGCGGTCCGGATCTTGGCGGAGCGGACGAGGCCATCCGGTCCTGGGTGAGTGGCGACTATACGGCCAAGAGGCCATCACCCATCTGGGCGCAGAAGAGTAGGGTCGGTTATGATCTCAAGGTCGTCGACCTGGAGGTTAGGTCGTATGGTCCTCCACTTGGGGCGCTGGCGCAGGGTATTCAGGTACTCGCGGCTCCAGCGGTCCCAGAACAGCCCGCGCATGGCTCGGACGAGCTCCCAGTGCTGTGTGCTCTACAGGTTGGTGGTTGCGGGGAGCGGCTGCGGAATTGAGGTGGCAGAGGTTCCGAGGAGAAAGTGGCTCGGTGTCAGAGCGTCCAGATCGTCGAGGTCTCCGGTGGGCGGCGCGAGCTGTCGGCTGTTCAGGGTGGCCTCGATGGAGACGAGGAGTGTGGTAAACTCCTCGTAGGTGAGCCTTCTGGGGGCGGCAATGCGGTGAAGGTGGTCGTTCATGCTCTTCACGCCGGCCTTCCAGAGTCGGCCGAAATGAGGGGCAGTAGGGGGGTTGAACCTCCACGAGACGCCGTCCTGTGCTAGCGTCCCTTCGACCAGCCTCCCAGTCGATTTCGGCCTCCTGCAGCAGTCGTCGAAGCTCCAGGCTGGCACCGCGGAAGTTGGTGTCATTGTCGCTCCAGATCTCGTTGGGGCGTCCTCTCCTCCCGATGAATCGGGTGAGGGCTCCGAGGAAGCTGGCCGTCGTCAAGTCGCCGACGAGCTCTAGGTGGATCGCTTTCGTGCTCATGCACACGAAAAGCGCCACGTATCCCTTGATGGTAGGGAGTCCCCGTCCGCGGCTTCGGCAGAGTGGAAGCGGGCCGGCATAGTCCACGCCGCAGTGACTGAAGGGCCGCGAGGGGGTCACCCTGACCACGGGGAGGGGGGCCATCCCTTGGGCGGTGGTCCTTGCAGAGATCCGGGCGCAGATCAGGCACTGGCGAAGGTGGCGCTTGACGCGCGACTTGCCGCCGGTGATCCACGCCTTCTGCAGGACTCTCGCGTAGGTAGAGCGAAAGCCTCCATGCAGGCTGCAAGCGTGGGCCCATCGGAGCTCTGCCAGGTGCGAGCGTGCGTCCAGGAGGACGGGGTGGTGCTCGTCGTAGGGCAGTGGAGATTGGGAGAGGTGTCCGTCCACTCTCAGGAGTCCGTCTTCGTCTAGGAAGGGTTCTAGCGCTCTGATTGAGGCCTGGAGCCGGGGCGCGGGTCCTTGGAGAAGCTGGATCTCATCCGCGAAGGTTTGACGTTGCGAGAGGCGGGCGCAGGTGAGAAAGGCCCAGCGGAGGTCAACGGCTCGGACAGGCCCTAATGGTCTGGGCGAGTTGGGTGTTGACCTGGTCAGCAGCCGGTGGGCCCTCACGGTGCCGCGGAGGAGACTCCCCAGCCTGGAGAAATTCTCGAGGTGGTTCCGGGCTTGGTCCTCTGTGGCGGCAGGGCTTCGGCGACGAGCGAGCGAGACCAGGCAGGCGGTGATGGTGTCGTCCGGGCCTGTAGACGGTGGGTCGTCGGCGAGGGCGGTCTGGGGCCAGGCGGATTCGGGGCTGGACAGCCACTTCGGCCCGGTCCACCAGAGGCGGTGGTCCTTGAGGGCGTCCGAACCGACCCCCCTAGAGGCGATGTCCGCGGGATTGTTGGTGGTGGGCACGTGGAGAAGGGTTGCTCCGTCAACCAATTCCTGGACGTGGGCGATGTAGTTGTCCACGATGTCGTTTCCCACCGGTTCGTCGGACTGCAGCCAATGCAGTGCGACGTGAGAGTCGCTCCAAAGGTGGCAGGCCGAGATCGGGACCTTGAGGGCGGAGGCGGTGGTGGTGAGAAGCTGTGAGGCGATGAGAGCCGCGCGCAGATCCAGTCGCGGGATTGTCATGCGCAGGCGTCCGGTTGATGCTGGCTGGAGGCTCTTGATGGAGGAGAGCTTCGTCCGAGCGTTGAGTAGGGCGGTGGTGACGCTTCCGTCCTTGTCGGTGACCCGCGAGTAGACTGCGGCGGCTAGGGCGCGGCGGCTGGCGTCGGCGAACGCGTGGAGCTGGAGGTTCTTGTCGGGTGCAAGCCCGATCCATCGGGGGATGTCGCTCTCGGTGGCCGCGAGGATCGTGGAGCGGAATGCGGACCACTTGTCCTGCCACGCCTGTGGGAGGATCTCGTCCCAGCTCAGCTTCGCTCTCCACAGATCCTGCACGATCGTCTTAGCCACGAGGGTGATTGGCGCCAGCCATCCCGCCGGGTCGAAGATACTGGAGAGCTCGGCGAGGGCCTTGCGCTTAGTCAGCTAAAACCCGGGATGAGGCGAGGCGGCAGGCTTGAACCAGAATCGGTCGGTGGTCGTGCTCCAGCCTACTCCGAGCTCGGTGAATGGTCCGTCCGCCGAGAGATGGACCCAGCTGGGTCGAAGGCGATCGTCCACGGCGATGTCCTCAAGCAAGGCGGGGTCGCTGGCCACCCACTTCCGCAGGTGGAAGCCGCCCGCCGTGTGGAGCGCGATCAGCTGGTCCCTGAGGCGTCGGGTTGTCTCCAAACTGTGCCCGCCGCTGAGGAAGTTGTCCATGTAGAGGTCGTTCTCAGCGGCCTCTCGGGCGAGTGGGAAGCGGGCGCCCTCGTCGGCGCAGAGCTGTCTGATGGTCTGGAGGGCCAGGTAAGGTGCGCAGGCCTCGCCGTAAGTGACGGTTTGCAGCGCGTAGTGGTGGACGGGAGAGTCTGCGTCCTGGCTCCACAGCACTCTCTGGAGGTGGACGTCCTTTGGCCTCACGCGGATCTGGTGGAACATCATCTGGATGTCCACGCAAAAGGCGTAACGGTGCAGCCGCCACCTAGTGAGCATGGTGGCCACGTGCCCTTGTAGCTTCGGCCCGGCGTGCAGCGCGTCGTTCAGGCTGTATCCCGAGGATGTGGGTCTCGAGGCGTTGAAGACGACGCGCAGTTTCCGTCCTCGATCGTGATGTTGCCAGATTTCGTGATGCGGGATATAGACTGCCGGTCCCTGATGTGCGGCGAGCTCCTCGGCAGTGAGCTGCCGCATGTGCCCGAGGTTTTCATACTCGGCCATGAACTCGTGGTAGCGGCCCGACAGTTCCTGGTCCCGTTGCATCCGGCGGTGCATCGAGGCGAGGGCGGAACGAGCCTGGCTCAGGCTCTCCCCGAGGAGAGCGACGCGTTCCGGTCGTAGCGGGAGGGCCACGGTGTAACGCCCTGTGGGGTCTCGGCTGCATCCTCGAGCGAACGCTGCCTCGCACTCGACGTCGGCGGCCACGGGCCCGGTGAGCGTCCAGCCAAACACAGTGTTCTGGGCCAGAAGCGGGCCGTAGCTCCGGACGCCCGATTGGATGATCCGGCTGTAGGCGTCCGCACCGATGACGATGTCAATTCCGGCCGGCTGTGGTGGGCCCCGGAGCAGCTTCTGCAAGTCCCATTTGACGGGCAGGTCCTGGCCGAGTGCGAGCCACTCAAGCAGTTGAAGCAGAGGCCGCGGTCCGAGGCTCTGGTCGGCCTTGCGGGATGCGTTGGATGCGCTGGCCGATTGAGGGAGGGCGGAGGTCGGGGGGTACAGCGACCGCAACGTCCGGAACCGCCGCTGGAGGAACTCCCCCAGCTGTTCGAAGGTCGGCTCGCTGGTTTTCTCCTCTCTCTCCTCCTCCCAGACTCTTCGGGTGGCAGGGTCCATGGCTCGGCTGCCGAAATGGACTGGTGTTGGAGTGCACGATGTCGACGAAGAGGTCCTTAAATGACTCCCACTCTTCGTCGAGGCTTCCGAACCGAGGTAGGGTGATGCGGGGAAGCCGGGCCAAGGCGACTTTTCATCCGTCGTGAACGTCGAGGCCTCCGGCAGCGCTGGATGAGGAGGTCGAGGCGGGGCCCGATGACCCGATCTTCGATGCGATCAGACGATCCCGGAGGTCGATGAGACGGACGTGATTCTCGCAGAAGTTGGCCCAGTATCCCTCCACGAGCTGGAGCCGCGTCTGGAGTAGCCCTATCGTCCATTGATCGGCCGGGGAGCCGCGGACCCTATCCGCCGTCTGTCGCAGCACTTCCAATAGTGCTTCCTGGATGGCAGTGAGACTTATCTGGAAGATGATGAGGGTTTAGAGACCGCGTGGCGCGGAGGAGGGGGACGAAGTCGCCGTCTGTCGGCCGGGGTCGGGCGCCCGACGCTCCGGCTCAGCGCGCGTTCTCCGGCTCCTCCGCTCAGGGGTGTCGGCCGGACGCGTGTCGTCGCCATCGGCGCGGTGACGGGACGTGCGTACAGAGTACTGCGTAACAGTACAGTGCAGATCAGTGTTATGGTTTCTTTCTTTCTCTCTCTCTCTCTCTCTCTCTCTCTCTCTCTCTCTATCCGAGGTGCCGGGTGAGCGCTGCGTAGCTATGCAGCCTTGCCAGCTACGAGGTCGAACAAATGACTTTGTTTCGGGCGAGAATTGTTTTTCTTGAGTCTTTGTACATTTTATACATTTCTCGCGATTACGGACAAATAAACAAGCAGCTTTGCAGCCGATTCGCTGCGCGTTACGCGGTACGAGTAATTTTGTGTTATAGCGGCGTTATTTTTCTTTATTTAGAATAAGTGGCGATTTTGTATTATTAAAATTATTATTACACCAGAGTTTGTTGTTGTGATATCGTTACCTAAAATCACTCCTGGTCTCACATTAGTTTATTCATGTATGATTAGTGCATTTGCTCGATGCATTATTCAGTCCTGGGAACGTCTTTTGCTTTCCGAATTCCCTCCCTTTTAATAAAATAATTTTGTACGGACAGTCGCGAAATACCTGAACGCGAACGGCTGCATTTCTCCGTTACAACATACTAAAAGTGAATTAAAAATAAGTTGCAATGGGTAAATAAATATAATGTATAATGTCAATATATGTATGGAAGTCTAATATTTGTAGGAAATTCACGCAAAACATTGATAAAAAATGTCGACATTATGGATAGCTTCAAGTGTTTGAAACTTGTTAAGTTTGTTGATTGCTTCAGATAATTGAATAAAGTTATTGACAGTTGTTTTTCAATGAAATTTTATAAAAATCTTGTGAGTTATATTGAAGAATTTAGACAAAGTTATGTGAATTTTGAAATATCTGCTAAGTTTAAAGTTTGCAATAATTTACGATATTAAAGATTTTTTTTAGAAAAAAAACAGCGGAATAGCGTATTACAGTAAATAAGTTAACAACAATAACTTAGAGACCACTTTTCAATTTTTCAAGCAAAATTTTTATTATCGCCTACACATAAAAATAAGTAATTTTTGATTTTATTTAAAAAAAGCGCCAAATCAAATATTTCTTTTAAGCGCATAAAATGCAGTTTAAGTGTTGCAGAAACAAGAAATGTCATTATTTTGGAGTAATTGCTAACTTTCATTTAAACTTACCCACGAGCACTGGTACCGATAAATAGTAAGTAATATTTATTTCCTTATGCAGTGAAAGATAAGTTAAATTATTATCTTGAATAAGGAGATCCAACCCCAATGCGATATATTTGAGAACTTGGGACGATTTTTCCACCTATAATTCAAACAAGAGACGGCGTGATACGTCTGATTTCAGCACTCGACGCGGCGGCTATCGGTAGCGCTGCTTAGACAGAGGCAAACTTATGTAAGCAAACATGGGCAAGAGAGAAACGCGCAACTACATTTACACAGAAAAATAAGTACCCGAAATTAAATAAAAATTTAATTTAATTTATTCCTATTAGGTAAATGTGCATACAACAAGTAAATAATTAATTATTAAAATATTATATTAGTTAACTTAACCTATACGAAGGATTTAACACAAGTGAGAGCACAATATAAATACCAATTAGATTTGGTATATTTTAACTATCCATGCTAGTTTAGTGGTTAGCGCTCTTTTTATACTCTTCCCCATCTTGATGTGTCCCGGTTCAAATCTCGCACGGATAAGTTTTGTTATTGTTAACTTGTATATTTATTTTATTGGAAATAAACTTGCTGCATCAGTCACATCTACTCCACAGCAGCGAGCTTTCGAAAATCAGCAAAAATTTTAGAACGCGATTTAAGGTTCTGTCTTAATTTTACTATGTACTAATTGCTATATTTTATAAACATGAGTAATATTTTGTTACGTTTTAGGCGTCAGCTACATAGGTTTACCCTAACATTAAGAGTCATCCAATAAGAGTCTAGTAGTTTAAGCTTATTTTATGTATATTTTCGTATATATTTATTTGAATTAATATTTTGATATAATTTTTACTTTATCTTGTGATGAATTCTTGTGATGTGAAGGTATTTTAAAACATAGCTGAATACTGATTGGGTTTTATTCACTTTTATTTTTGCTTCTTAGTTTTAAATATTGATTGCAAATACCTTTTGATTTACAAAATTATCGCAACATTTTTATTGCTCAAATAAGATGGTAATGGACGTTCAGTATCCATTGTCGATAATTAGCTCCTGGTTATCACAGTGCATTTAAACGTCAATTTTTAGCGACGTATGCACTCTTTACGAGCTCGAAGTATATGTTAGCAGCTTAAACTCGACAATAAACAAATTTACAAACCAAATAAAGAGGTTGATAGTAAACGACAATTAAAATACGTTCTCTTTGTTGGACTTTAAATTCTCAATTAAATTCAGCAGCTTATCTCGTCATAACGCGCACTCAATACATAAATTCGACTTAAGTTAAATAAATCTCGTTCACGATAAACTTATGAACTAATGAAATCCATGCTATAAATGATCGTAATGTACTAGGATTTAATAATCTGACTTAAAATTCTACTAACAAATGTATGATACATTTAAACATATAATTGTACTAAATCTTAACTTCTAAAATAACAATCTCTATTCGCAGTCCTTTGTACATTGACGTCATTCTTCGAGAGTCATTCTCAAATTTTCGTTTACATTATCACACAAAGATTACAGTATCATGATTGTCAAAAAGGCTGAGGAAAGCTATATGACAAGAGATAAATCATGCATCAGATAAATCTCGCAGCGTTTATTTGTGCGCTCGAGAAATCGGAAACTAATTTTTACTAATTTTAATCATCAGCGCGTTGATACTCAATCGTTTCGCCTTAAATTTGAAACTAGGTTAAATAAAATAAAGGTAGGAAAATACGCCACAACTATATTTTTTAAAACAAGATTTAATTTCTATCTGAAAATTATCGGGCAACGCGTATTCGTGTTTCTATCCGGAACACTAGCTCTGTTCCTATCAATGCAATAAACTGAAAATCTTCAGATAACATTAACGTAATCAAGACATTTTCTTAGCACTTCGTATTATAGAGCTTTTTAGATATTATTTTAAGTCAAAAACTTGAATTTTCATATAAAATGTTTTTACGGCATTGTGTGAATGACCCACCGAATTTTTGTAATGTTTATGGTGATGTGGTCCCAACTAAACAAGTTAATCCATAACAACGTCTATCAAATTATTGTCAAAGAATATTTTAATAATGAATTAACCAATTTAAATAAAACATAAGTTCCTAATATGATTTGTGATACGTACAGAGTAGGTTTAACACACTGGAAAAATGGAAGAAAAAAGTGTATGCAATTTGACACTCCCACAATATAGCGAAAACCAAAAAATCACGTTGATGATTGCTATTTCTGTTTATGCCACGGTTGTAAACAAATCAGTACCTTCAATAACAAAAATAAACATACTATTAAATATGCAAACATATAATTTGTTACAATACCTACTCTTTAAACGCCTAAAAATCCCATTCCTGTTCAAAACTCCTGAAAAAAAATGAAGAAGAAGAAGAAGAAGAAGAAGAAAAAGAAAGAGAACAAAGTTACAAAGATAACAAAGATGGAAATGAATTTGAAGTTGTTTATAGTAGCAACGAACTGCGCTCATCGTTTGGTAAACCTTGTACGTTTAATAAGGCTGAGTTGAATGACTTAAATCGAGATATAGTGAATTCGAAAGGCGAGTCGATGCTGTTAGCTTCAAGATTGCAAGAAAAAGGTGCGTTTTCTCTTGGTACAAAAAACGCAAGGAAGAATTTCAAATATATTTTATGGAGGCGGAATTATTAACTTTTTGCAACAATATTTCAAGTTTCATGGATGCTTTAGGTCCCAAAACTTATCATTCAAACGAGTGGAAACTTTTTATAGATCCCTTTACCCACAGTTTAAAGGTAGCTTTCTTTCATTATGGAAATCTGTATGTATTCGTTCATATTGGATGTTCAACAGATTTAGATAAGAAATATAAAATTATGAAACTGCTTCTTGACAAAATAGATTACAAGAAACATGAATGGAAGATATGCGGTGATTTTAAAGTCATATCCATTCTTCTAGGCCAACAAAATGGATACACCAAATATCCATGTCTCATCTGCGAGTGAGATAGTAGAGCTGATAAGGATCACTGGATAAATAAGAATTGGCCTAGTAGAAAAAGTCTGATACCCGAATCCATGAACATCCTTCACGAAGCGTTAGTTGATCCAAAAAAAATTCTCTTACCTCCACTGCATATAAAATTAGGTCTAACAAAGCAGTTCGTAAAAGTGCTCGATCAATCAAGTGCATGTTTTTATTATTTACATAAAATGTCCTAAAACTTAGTGACGTAAAAATAAAATAAAGAGATTTTTATTGGACCTCAAATTAAATTGCTGTGTAAAGATGACGATTTCACGAAAACTATATCTATCAAAGAAAAAAATGCCTAGTTTGGATTTAAAAATGGCATAAATGATTTCTTAGAAAATAAAAAAGAAAACAATTACAAACAGCTGTAAAATATATGTTAGAAAAATTTAAAGTACTAGGATGCTGTATGAGTCAAAAACTACATTTTTTGTATGATTAACACGATTTTTTTCTAGATGGAAATTTGGTATAGTGATTAATGCATAGTGATATAAGTGATGAGCAGGTAGAGAAATTTCACCAGGACCTTCTAGCTATTGAATATATGTATCCAGGATGATGGGATTTTGTCATGATAACTGACTACTGTAGATTACTCAAACGTGATGATGTAATAACTATGCATAAACGACAGGCTAGTAAACTTAGATTTCTGCTTATATAAAAACCTAAGATAATGATTTTTTTAAATAGTAACTTTTCATTCAAGTATTTTCAAGAACAATAAAATTACGACAGTCGTACATAATACCAACAGTGTATTGTTTAAAACTTTAAAAATAATAATACTAGTAAAATTAAAAAAAAAGCAAAAACAAAAACAAAAAAAAAGAGGACTCCGTAGTCGATACGTTTGCGTGGTTGGTTCTGGAAACGCACGTTGCTGCTACAAACGTTCGACATTCGTTTACAGTTTGAGGGTTGAGTTGTGAACGTGGAATTGAGGAGTTTAGAGTTCGTAGATTAAGTGGTGTGTGAGAAATCGCGTTTTCACTGTATTCTCACCCCTCATATAAGAGTCGTAGTTTTTCAAACAAGAAATTTGGTAAATTGTTTCTTATCATCACTATGAACATTACCAAATATAAATGATATAAAATGTTTTGTTAGAAAACAATGTAATTAGATTTTAGTACAATTTTTTTCAGTTATATTGTATTTTCACTCCCTTTGTACGGGTTATAATTTTTTCCAGCAGGCAAAACTTTGTTATTTTTCTTATCATGAGGGTCGGGAGTTGAAAACCAACAGGTTACCGGGCTCGTGGATCACGAAAATTGTGTTGTAGAGTCTCTTGCACCACTTTAGGTTAAAGTGTTCATCGTTGAACCAACGTCTGTTCTAATGCCTCCGGTATCATAATAGGTTAGGTATTTAATGGTTTTCAGTAATGCTTTGTCCTATAAAAAATACTATTTCAATCATCCACACTAGCCTTACATCTGTAGAATAAATATCTCATGGGCGTCTGCAATAGGGTTTTTTCAAATTTTATCAGGGTATTCTAAGGTTTCGGTGGAATTTCCATAATGATTATCGATTAGGTGATCCAAATGACAATAAAATACGTTATATCGATTTTTTAAATGACTCACTCTATTTTCAGGCTTTAACGAAATTGTTATAACAGTATACTTCAAATGATCAATATCTTGGACAGAAAAAAAGATATTCCAAAGCTAAAAAAAGGGTTTTAGAGGGTAAGAGTGCCCGTTTAAGATAGCGAACTCAGTTTTCAAAAAAAAAAAATAATTTATTCAACATGTTATTGTACTTCAAAAACAGCATTTTTTGCCCTTTTAGATTAGGATATTTAAAAAACTTGATGTAGACTCCCAACCAGTACCAAACTTAAAAATCTTGAAATCAATTTTATTGCGTGAGTTAAAAAAATGCCACATGCTGTGCAATCTGTAACCATTACATTTTCTATTGAAAGCTTGACGTCTATTTTTTATCCTTTGCTTCTGTCTTTGTTTACATCACTCTTTCATATGTCACTTGCTCGGTTGCCTAAGATTCAATTATTTTTTTTTTACTTTTTAAGTCAGCTCTAACTTGATCAAAAATTTTATTTTTTACATTACCAATAATCTTGGAAAGTCCATCTTCATACTTGATAAAGTTTTCAAATTTATCAAGACTCTTAATTGGTAAAATAGGAATCTAATGTTCCTTTTTTCTTATATTAAAACTCAACTGGGCCTTGATAAATTCTACAGCCTTATGGACATTTTTGTCTAGAAATATATCTATTCTAAAGAATTCTAAAGTTCTTCTAAATTTTTAAAAATTTTCCTAGCCCAAATGAATTTTAAAAAAAATTGGTGTACTTGTGTATATTTATATTTTGAGCATCAAACTCATTATTTTACTAATTTATCGAATGCGAAATTCAAGTTTCTCTTTCCCGCTGATATTTCTGTTATTGTAAGTATAAAGTTGTTGATGTCACTGTGGATCTATTCATTGTCGAGATTACAACTTTGTATTAGATTTGGCTTTTCAAAGAACTTGGCTACTTTCTCACATAGCTTAAGATTATAAAGATTAAAAATATCTCGTAATTAAATATATTTTATAGTTATACTTATTGTAACGGGGTAGGTTATCTAAAAAATGAGAAATTTATTTAAGAACAAACTCCCACGATGCAGAGCAAACAGCCGCTCCGTTAAACACGTATGATTGTACGTGTATTCGCTTTTACGTCAGATGATTTTGCTTAATTGTCTTCTATCGAACGGAGTTGAACTCACCTTAAGCCACGTGCCTTGTAACACTCGATGAATTTCAAGTGTGAGCGACTTTACGTCTAATCCGCTTAATCCCCTAGATGCAATCGTATTAAAACCTAATCCTTTTACAATTACTTAACCTAATAGGAAAATTAAATGACGCAATTAACGAATAAATTTGACTGATTTTAATTGATAAAAATCACTACAGTCTTTGTTGGGCCGAAAGACTAACGCACGCGAATAGGATTTTACAATGAATAATGTTCGGTGAGAGAGAGAGAGAGAGAGAGAGAGAGAGAGAGAGAGAGAGAGAGAGAGAGAGAGAGAGAGAGAGAAGATTCGAATTTTAACCGCGAACTAACGCTCGACGCGAATACAAAAAAAATATCGCTATTACGATTGACAAAATACTAAATGTATTTTGTCACGCGTTATAGAAGAGAGGTGCACCTACCCTGCGGTGCAATTACGGTGATCAGCCGTAATTGTTGATGATGATGAATCAACTAACGCTGCCCACCTAATTATCAGCTGCGCTGCCTCGCTCTGCCTCTAATATACTACAATCTGCTGATTCTGTGCTGCTACTTGCTGCAATGACTTTGTTGCACCCACGCACGTAATACTGTCCTAAGAAAACTTTAATATTCGGCGAAAACAAAGTGCCAAACCCAATCGGCGGTAAAGTTGCGTGAACAGCTGAGGCGTAACTGCTTATTCAAAAGATCGTGCGCCCCCTCTTCTTCTTAATTATTCGAACTAACGCGCGAGGAGCAGAATCGCGAACGGATCGATTAATTGAATCGACTACCGTTGCATTATATAGTTTATGTTATATTTTTATCTTAAATACATCTGTATTATATAGGTTATGTACTTATCTATTGAATAGCTTAAAGCCAAGTTATTTCATTTTTCTTTTATAATGTTTGTACAATAATTATTTCTTCAGCAGTCAACGATATAATCAAACCTATGGACCAGCTATGTGGAATGGTTGGTGATTAAAATTTATAAAATCGAATGAAGTTAATTAAATAAATTACCAAAATAAATCAACAATATTGCATGGGACTCAAAATAAAGTTCGGAGTAATTAATCTCTTTATAATTTGAGATACAATCATATACGTACATATGTGTGTGCATTCGAACGCGCGCGCGTTTAAATTTTTAATCTAATGAAATAATTATATTATATTAAAGTAATACCATGTTTTTCTCCGTCAAGTCCGTGCGATAGATTTTTAACTCTAGTAACCCATCTTAATTATTGCTTTATTTTAATGATGGAGATAAAGTACGATCACCCTGGCACCTGGACATCGTCTCTTGGGTGAGTCATCATTTTTCGACGGAAACGCTATACGTCTGGTGCACGTTCTTGGGGATGATGTATCATTGACCTGAGGGATAACCCTGACACCACGGACGTGTCGTTTTACGCGTTTCGTCTGAGCCTATCATATTTGTGATAGCTTCCTTAGACGCCTTTTTATAAATTTTTCTGTCAGATTGGACTCATCAGTAAGGATCTCATCAGTAATAATGTTATGTAAAAATTACCCAGCGTTTCAATTTTTCAATATGATACTGCGTGTTTCCAGCGTTGCATATTTTTGTGTGTTGCTGTTGTGGTTCTAGCGCTGCATATAACGTAAAGTCCATAATTAGATGTATGTATTGTTATATTTTTCAGTTATAAAACTTCTTTGTAAACGATATTTTTGGTGTAAATTTTATTGTTATTTTTTTTGTCATTTCTTTTTGTAAGAGCATGGTTCAATAATATAATCTTTAAATTATTTTTATTTTTCGCTCTAGATAAAGCAATATATAATTGCCCATGACTGAACACAGGAGATGGTAGATAAACTCCAACTCAGCTATATGATTGTCCTTGTGATTTATTAGTTGTCATTGTGAAACCTAATCGAATTGGAAATTCTCTACGATACATATTGAATGGTATATCTTCCTTAGAAGGTGATAGAGCTATTCTAAGAATAAGAACGATTTTCCCGATATTTTTTCTACTGTAACAGGCTGTCGTTTAACCTATTAAACCTATTTATTATCTCGGTCAACGACGCCTTGTTATCTACGTGCCGAAAGCACGTCAACCTACCTTGTCCGGGAGTGCGCCTGCGTAGAGTCTCCTCGCCAATCCGAGTTGGGTTCCCCAACTCGCCACTTGGCGGCGCTGTCGCTCTTGCCTAGCAGCGCTCCTACGGCCGCTGCTGGAAACTTGGTTGGCGATTCACTTCTGCCGATCTCCGCGTGATCCGTGCTACGCTACCGGCTTATTCGAATCGAAAGTAAACAAACGCGAACTCCGGACAAAGGAAAGACAAAATGATGATTCGATTTAGTGACAACTATTGATCGCTTTATTCAGATTAAATCTGATACACGGGGAATTTGCCGAGAGTCTTGCGCACGCAATTACAATTGACAATGTCAACGGATGGAGAGAGAGAGAGAAAACCTCGCGACCGCCGCGAACTAACCGCTCGCACGCAATAAATAATTTCCTCGCGCACGCTGCGCGGGATCGCACGCTAACGACAATATAGGATGAGGTGCACCTACCGCGAGATTGTTGAGGATACGGTGGCCAACCGTATCCGATATACAAATCGCAGATTCGCTGCTCCCCTGCTCGCTATCCTGTTGCTTCTGTTGATGTTGTTGCTGTAGCTGCCGTGGGCGCGTACGTTTGTCCGCACGTCCGCTCTGCACTCAACTCACTTCCACAAACCCTTGCTCCCTGGATCTCACTTGGCGATAAAAAATGTTCAGTTCTTTGGCGCACAAAACGTAGAGACGATCTCACCGGACTGAGTAACACAGTCATACTGCTTACCGAACTCTCCCCTCCCGGTCATTGCCCCTACGCGCCCTCTCTCTCTCTCTCGAACCGATCGCGGCTATTCCGCTCAGCCGCTTGTTAACCCACGCGAGTCGAACGATTTTCGGTAATCGTTGCACTACAAATAATTTGTGCTTCGATAGTATATTTTTCCAGATTATTTATTATGAATCGTGTTCCATTGCAAAGTCCTTCATTCAAATTCAAATTTCTTAATTGTATTATAACAGCGCCAACTTTCAGTTTCAATCTATTCGCTGGTAATCCATTTGGTGTTATATAGAAATTTCTATTAATTCAATCTCTTCCTCATATGAATTTAGATTTTTGGCTTCTCCGCCATGTAAAAGCCATTCTTTGAAATCATTATCATCTTGGGTAACTCTTAAATTTTCAGTAAGTGTCATAATTAAAAAATGTTTCCATAGATAACTAAATTTAACAGAGTTTCAATAGTAACTGTACAAATATCGACAAACGATTGGTAATATTGGTCGAAAATTACCTGAAACAATTATTTTTTTATCACCAAATCGTTCTTTGTTTTCGTTTCAATCTTGAAGGAGACGATCCACTGCTTCAAATACGTATTTAGAAGTCATTAATATTTCATCCTAGATTATTACTTGCAAATACTTCAATAATTTCTCATCCTTCGAATTATACTTAATATTAAATATTGTATATTCTGTAATATTTAGAGAAAATTTAAATGTTTTGGCGCTGTTTTTCCATTCTTCAATAAATTTGCAGCCATTTCTCTTTATATCATTGGATATTGTGGAATTGTAAATAATCAATAATAACATTTAATAGGTAACTTTTTTCCCTTCCTCCTAATTTCCCTAAGACACCTTTTTTTATATCTTCATATTTTCATTCTTCCACTTTTTGATGAAATACCTTGGTAACAATATCATGTCTATCTGTAGGACTTTTATACTCCTCTATATTCTCAGTAATCTCTTTAAAATTTAGGTTCCATGTCATTGTTATAAATAAATCTGGTTTTCCGTAGTGATTTATAATTGTCATAGAATCGATATAATTTTGTTTTAGAAATCTCGGACTACACGTAAAATTTGATGGTGAGTTAACCATTTTTCTGTGTAAATAACCAACTATAACATTCACTTCTCAATCATTCTTGATTTTTTTAAAGTAATATAATCTTGAGCTTTCGACTTTTACGAAAGCATCAACCGTTGCTTACTAACTTATTTTTCCAAGATTTAGATATGAATTGAATCCATTTCTTACACTCATTCTGTAATTGTAAAATTGAAGGTTTGATATGTTCCTATTCCCAGCAGTAGTTCTCATACCTGGCATCCATCTGTATTCACCGTTGGGATAAATAACTGGATTCGTCATTGGACCGGTATGTTTACTAATAGGCGGGATAATAATAGGTTTTTCATATTTTAAATACATTACGATATCACGTTCTTTTGGAGGTTGTCCGTTTTTCCAACAAATATCCTTGCAACTTCGTTGTACGCAGGATTTATACATATATTTTTATCTAATTTTTCGTGTCTTGGTATTAACATTGTAATACTTCTCAATTAACTTTGTTGTATGTAGCGTTATTATATCTATTGCAACGGTAGTCGATTTAATTAATCGAACCGTTCGCGATTCTGCTTCTCGCGCGTTAGTTCTAACAGTTAAGACAGAGAGGGGGCGCGCGATCTTTTGAATAGGCAGTTACGCCTCAGCTGTGAACGTGAATTTACCGCCGATTTGTGTTGCACTTTGTTTTCGCCGAATAATTAGTTTTCTGGGACAATTTCTTGCGTGAGTGCAACGGTATTCTCGAGATAAAAAGCAGCAGCAAGTAGCAGTGCAGAATCAGCAGATTGTAGCTAATTGGAGGCAGTACAAGGCAGCGCAGTTGATAATCAAGGGGCAGCAGCAGTTGATATTTTTGCAACAACAATTACGGCTGATCACCGTAATTGCACCGCATGGTAGGTGCACCTTCCGTTATTATAAGCGATACAAAATACATTCGGTATTTTGTCTATTCGTGATAGCGTTATTTTTCGTATTCGCATCGAGCGTTAGTTCGCGGTATAATTCGAATCTACTTTCTCTCTCTTTCTCACCGAATATAATTAATTGTAAAATCTTATTCTCGTGCGTTAGTCTTTCGACCCTACAAAGACTGTAGTAATTTTTATTAATTAAAGTCTGTTAAATTTATTCGCCGTTTTCTTAATTTAATTTTCCTAGTAGCTTAAGTAATTGAAAAATGCTTAGTTTTAATCCAATTACATCTTGGGGATTAAGAAGATTAGGAATAAAATCGCTCACACTTAAAACTCAACAAGTGTCACAAGACACGTGACTTAAGGTGAGTTCAACTCCGTCTAATATAAGACAACTAGGATAAATCATCTGACATTAAGGCGAATACACGTACTACCATACGTGTTTAACGGAGCGGTGGTTTGCTTTGCATCGTGGGAATTTGTTCTTACATAAATTTCCCATTTTTCAGATAACCTTTCTCGTTACATGGCGCCCAACTGGTATTAAGACCCGTTTAGTGCGAATAGGATTGTGCGTAGAAGGTAATCGACGCACGAGAGAGAGAGTGGATCGCGCGAGTGCTTAGGAAGGTTTGAGCGGGTGGTAGCGCGAGATCGTGAGCGGTGAGTCCTCTGCTGGGGAAAAAACGAAATCATTTCGAACTTTTTACTTACAAAATTGTTAAGTTAATTGTAAAAACGGACGAAAGCGATAATTATAAGTGTGTCGAAGTAATTTCAGGTCGTTTGGAGTAATCAGGTGTTAACCCATTTTAGACACAGTTTGGTGGCTAAAGGGGGGTTGGAAGCACCTGAACGACGACAAAAGCAGGGAGCGCGACCCAAGCTTGCAGTCCAGAAAATATTAGCCAGACGGAGCAAGCAAACAGCAGGCTCCTACCTTAGGTAGATATTTTTATAATATTTATAGAGAGTTTGCGGAGACTGCGCGCGCTCATAATCTCGCGAGTTTGTGCCTTATAAAAAGGAGGCATAGTTAAGCAAGGGTAGTTACACTAAATAGTGTATACCCCGATCATACCTTGGGTGATAGGAAGCGGTAGTGGTCGATTAGGCCGATAATTTTAAACCTCGACAGCATCCTACACCCGTGCGGAGAGTACACCGTCACAGATTTCGAAGAGACCACGTACAGTAAAGAGGTGGCGGGGCGCAGGAGGCGCACCCGACAAGCATGGCTCGACACAGTCTGTGACGAGTTGGGAACCCACAGCGCAGACGAGAACAGCGACCATCCCCTGAGGATCATCAATAGGGGGGAATATCCTTGACAGATATGTCAAGGATATTCGCCTGCCCGGATGAGGACTCTGAGGGTGAAGCCAGCCGCCAAGAAGAGGATGAGATCATCCAGAAGGCCTTCCGTACCCAGGAGTAGGAGGAGGGCGAGAGGAGACGGAGCAATCCAGATCTCAGGTCGCAGAAATCCTGCACCCGGAAGGAACCTCAGGAAAAATTATACTTGAGTGAAGCCTTCCGGAAAATAGAGTACCTGAAGGAGGGAGTCGACCGCAACCGCAAGCTGGTAGATTAAATCCTAGAAGATGCAATACATGAGATGGCCAATGCTAGCCGTTCTTCTCAGCACGACTCGGTTCAACCGCGCTCCAGACGTAATGTGGACTTTTAGGACACATTCATCTGTCACTACGATTCTGGGATTCCGGGAAGCACACCGGCTCATCTAAGACCACTACCCAGAAGAAGGGACGTCACCCCACTGGAAACCCTCCAAAGAAGAGGAGGTGAAGAGGATCCGGAAGAGTATGGGAGATCCGCACCTGTTCGACAGAGGAGTCGAAGCGGATCATCTGGCACCGGTCCTCAACTATCCTCAGGGCTCTCCACAACCTAAGATGTCGGGAAAATTGTCCGCGGATGGAAATTGAGGTTTGTGGGCAGGAGGGTATAGAGCGTAGATACGTTTCTGTCAAGGTTGGAAGATCTGAGCGTGGGCGCAGGGTTAACTGATGACGAAGTGCTTTGTTCCGTATCAGAGATCCTCGAAGGTAACGCGAGAACCTGGTACGATAATAACAAGTACCAGTGGCTCAGTTACGCAGAGTTCGTCGCTGACGCCCGGGATTGGTTCGGAACTAGTACGCAACAGCAACAAAGGCTGTTGCAGGAAGCCCAGAACCGGTTCCAGGGTGAGGACGAACTAGTGCGAGACTACGTGCCCAACCTGGTGGCTCTCGTCAATAGACTGGAACCACCAATGCCCTTGGAGAGGTTATTAGACCTACTCCATGCAAACCTTCTTCCAAACATCCAAATTTAGCTGCGTCGGAGCAGCGAGATGCGAGATGAAGTCAATGTGCGAATTCAACAGGAGGGCGACCGAGATACAGAACACCTTATCTTACGGTCGTCGTCCACGTGTGTTCACCGACCCCAACTCGACGATCTTCCCTCAGCACGCCTACCACCCGAGCAAAAGAACGGCTGGTAATAAATCCCAAGTCGCTGCAATGTCCAGCGAAGGGAAGGCGCGTGCGAAGAAGGAGGGAGATCCGCAGCGCGGACAAGGCGTGGATAACCTTGCCAGGAGTCCTACCGAACAAGCATCGGTATCGGCTACGCAAGCTTCCATTTCTGATAAGAAGATGGAAGAGCGTCTGTAGGGCATCGAGCGGATGTTGCGCAAGTTGGCCAATGAGAAGCAAGGCAGCCCCCCCAAAACAGCGTAAGAGCCGATGGCGTGGGAGAGGGAAAAATTCTCCTTCTCCCAGGTCTTCTGGCGAGTGGCCAGAAGGACAGAGGCGGAAGATCGACTTCACCAAGCCTCTCCAGTGTTCCGCTTGTGGATAATTGGGATTTAGTCGTAAATTTTGCCTAGATTGAAATAAGGAAAACGGCAGGGAGAGCGAAGGGAAGAGGTCATCTTCGCGCCTCCAGTAGATTCGACTTCTCGCTGCGAGTCGCCGATGGGAAACAGCAAGTTGTCGGCGACCCAGGGATCCAAACAGGTCCTGGAAGGGCGCCCGGAGCCCGGAGCCTAGCGGTATGTTGGAGCAGAAGGCGATCGAACCTGATGCCAGCCCTCAGCAGAATAGAGGAGTGGTCATTATGGAAGGACCAGATGGTCACATACAAATTGTGGAGGAGGGGGAAGACTCCAGGGAGAGCCTCTCCACACAAAAAGTTCCTCTGCTGATAAGATCCACGAGTAGAATCAAGCCTACCGCCGTTGCAGCAGCGGAACGGAAAAAGTCGCTGAAAAGCACGACGAAGGGAGGCAAAGATACGACTTGTGGGTATGACCCTGAGGATGAGACCAGTTGGTGGTTGCGGGTAGACATAGGTGACTTTAAAATTAGTGCACTCTATGATACCGGCGCCTCATCCACGGCCATGGGTCAATTATGGCTGAGATTGGCATCAGAGATGGGACTCGGTTTGAACGTGACCAGAGCCGTCGATGCAAGGCTCGCTGATGGCCGCCCATGCCCTATAATTGGTCACGTGATGTTACCTTTTAAAGTAGGAGGAATCACGAAGGAAATCAGAGTCACCATTATGCCATTGCTCACGGACGACTGCTACGTAGGCGCGAACTTTATAAGAGAGTTCCGCGCAGTTTTGGATCCCGACAAGGATGAATTATGGCTTAAAGACGCTCAGGTGAAATTACCAATGGAAGTGGCTGGAATTGATGGTACGGCATTTCTCGCACCGGTAGGACTGTGGGAGGCCACGGAGACACAGCTGGAGGAAATAGAAGACCTCGTTAATGGATTGATTCCTGACGGAGGTCAGGCTTTAGGCTGTGCCGTGGGGGTTGATTACGAAATAGATGTTGGAAATGCTCGACCCATCAAACAGAAATACTACTGATAGAGTGCGAGAGGAAATGCACGCGCTGGTCAAAGATATGCTGGAAAAAGATGTAATCGAACCAGCGACCAGCGGATGGTCAAGTCCAATAGTAATGGTAAAGAAGGCTGATGGAAAATATAGATTTTGCGTGAATTACCAAAAGGTAAATGCGATTATAACAAACCTGATGCCTACCCGTTACCATATATGAACGACATCCTAAGACGGATAAGGGATGCAAAGTTCATATCTACTCTGGACTTGAGCAGTGCGTACCATCAAATTCCCCTAAAGGAAGAATCGCGTCCGATATCAGCGTTTACAGTACCTGGATTAGGGCACTTTCAATTCAAGAGAATGCCCTTCGGACTGTTATACGCAGGAGCGACATTCCGGAGGTTGATGGACAAGGTGATAAGCCCGGATATGGATCCATTCACTTTTCCTTACCTTGACGACATAATTGTGGTTTCGTCGTCCTTTGAGGAGCATAGCGGCACCTAGAAATGGTATTAAAGAGAATTCTAGGTGCGGGCCTAACCATCAACAAAGCCAAAAGTCACTTCTGCAAGACGGAAGTCAGGTACTTGGGAGTTCTTGTAAACCAGGACGGAGTAAGACCAGATCCACAGAAGATACGACCGATATTGGAATATCCAACACCCCGGACTGTCAAACAGGTGAAGCGATTCATGGGAATAACCTAGTGCTTTAGACGTTTTATACCCGACTTTGCCATGATCGCTGAATCTATAAACCGCCTGACAAAGAAGAATGTACGTTTGTCTTGGGAGGAGGAGCAAGAGCGAGTTTTCATGAGGTTGCAGGAAGCGATGACTTCCGCCCCAATACTGCAATCTCCCGATCCTAACGGTCAGTTTATACTGCTAACTGATGCCAGTGACAGTGGGATCGGGGCAGTCCTCACGCAAGATGTCGATAGAGAAGAGCGTGTGATAAAATACGCCAGCCGATCATTCAACAGCGTCGAGAGAAATTATACGGTCTCCGAAAAAGAGTGCTTGGCAGTGATATTGGTTATTGGAAAGTTCCGACGTACATTGAAGGGCATCACTTCAGGGTCATCACTGATCATAGTTGCCTGAAATGGCTCCACAATATGAGAAATCCCACGGGAAGACTAGCGCGATGGGCGCTAGCATTGCAAGGGGATTGAAGTGAGAACCATAAATAGTCGGCAGGAGACCACTGACGCCTGGTATTTGCAACAATACCAGGAAGTATGCCAAGTCCCACACTCTCACCTTACTTGGAAGGTAGTGGGAGGGAGGCTGTATCATTATCAGCCTGATGAGGACGGTGAAGGGTCCATCGACAACGATGAAGCGTGGAAGCTTGCGGTGCCTAGGGAGAAAAGGCACCAGGTGCTCTAGGAGGTCCATGATGCTCCTACAGTAGGACATCAAGGACGAGAGCGTACGTTCTCCAGGGCTAGGTGCTTGTACTACTAGCCTAAGATGTATGGTCAGGTCAGGGAGTACGTAAACAGTTGCCCGGTGCGTCAGCAATGCAAGGTGGAACAAAGAGCACCTTGCGGGCTGATGGGTCGTAGACAAGTGTCACGTCCCTGGCAGGTGGTGGCCGGTGATATCACTGGTCCATTTCCCAAAAGCTCTCGAGGTTTTAAGTACATCTTAGTCTTTATAGACTTGTTTACTCGCTTGTTTACTTTTTTACTTGTTTACTGGGTAGAGTGTGTTGCAAAGCCAATGGGAAGACAATCGCAAGGGAATCATACGAGAGGATTGTCACTAGGTTTGGCGCGCCAGAGGTATTCTTGTCGGATAATGGAACCGAATTCAAGAATCAGGAAGTCGATTCATACCTCCAGACTAACGGTATTCAGCGCGCCTTGACTCCCGTGTATAATCCCCAAGCGAATCCCACAGAGCGAGTAAACAGGACACTCAAAACCATGATCACGTCTTACGTAAGCCGTGATCATAAGAGCTGGAATGAACACCCGTCAGAGTTCAACTTCGAGTTGAACTCGGCAACTCATAGCGCCACGGGATATAGTCCTGTGATGCTCATGTTTGGACGTCAGCCGGTACCTTCTTTGACGTTCAGAAGAACCCAAGATCAGCCGTCTCTTGAATGTTCGGAGGGTCAAGCTGTGGTGGATTGGGCTGAACATATGGAGAAGCTCCCTAATTTATGGGAGAGGGCCAACTCCAAGTCAAAGGAGGAAGCTGCGCGTCAGGCGGCTTATTATGACCGGGAGACGGCAACCCAAGATTAAGGTCGGAGATTGGGTTTTGAAGAGGAACAGGATTCTCTCTTCGGCTGCCCAATGCATTTCAGCCAAATCGGCGCCGAAATATGCCGGTCCGTACGTTATTGAAGAGGTTTGTGGTTCCAACACGTACAGATTAGGCAATCAGCTGGAGATCCTACCCGAGCTCTTCCATGCCAAAGACCTTAAACCGTACTACGGTCCGGGTGAGGATGAGGAAAACGAGTAAGTTATCGATCCTCGCGGGCCGCAAAATAACCAGCCGTTGGAGGAGGCGAACGATTCCGCGAATGCGTGCGAAGATCCGGGAGGGGATTTACCAAGCCAGCAGATCGAATTACGACTGCCGTAGATAAGGATCCCACCGAGACGTCGGATTTACCGGTATCTGCCCCAACCAAGAGAGGTCGAGGTCGACCTCGAAAGGTCCAAGAGACGGTCACCGGTCCAGTAAGAGGCAATGAAGGAAACTAGAGGGAGAGGTAGGCCTCGAAAGACCGTGCCCGTCGTGCAAAGGATAGTTGGGCCGATAAACCCGAATGGTAACCGACGAGGGCCAGGACGTTCTCGCAAAGAATCGCGAGAGAACGTATAACTTGGTGGGATGCGGCGTATATTAGGATTTTTCTTCGCGCAGGGATTTTCATCCGAGATTTTTTGTTTTGGATGTTACAGATGGACCGGAGAATTGTCGTCGAAGAGGAGACCTTCGAGGTGGTCACGCAGATGCTATTAGATCTGCAACTGGGCTCTGATGCGACGCAGTTAATTGAAGATCTGCGGAGCTTCACCAGGGTCTTGTTGGAGGGGACCACCCGAAGGGAGCGTCGCAATGCTTCGGCGGCAGACGTTCTCCGGGACTCATCGTGGGACGCCCCGAAGAAGGCTTCCCAGGACACTTTGATACAGACGGAGGACCAGGACAGTGTCGAGCGTCCCAAGTCCACAGCGGACCAGGGGTTGCAGACCGTCAAGTCCGGCGTACCCCAGGCGTCGGACAGTACGAGCCAATGCCCAGGACCCAGGGAAACCTGTGGGGCATCGCACTGGATCTGCAATCACTTCCGTATCCCGGAGCAGCCTACTCTCCTCCTCGACTTCAGACACGTACGTCTGGGGATCAACGAGGTTGATAGTGCCTGGTGGTTCGCTCAAGAGCACCAGTCTCAGGTTCAAGAGCAGCTGAGGGGCTGCTACATCTGTGGGAAGCCTGGGGTGACCAACTCCCAGCGGTGCCCGAAGAAGGCTACACACTGGCGCTACCCGAAACATCGAGCGCCAGGTGTAGCCAAACGATGATGTAAGCCCTGGAGGGCAAGAAAATTAGCCAAAAATAAAGAAGGGTGTTTGTTATTTGGTCCCTTTCCTTCTTTATTCTTTTTCAGGTTCCTGATGGCGGAGAATCGCGAGTATTCGTCCTGCCCGGGTAGTCAGGACTTGGATGGGGTTGCAACGGTAGTCGATTTAATTAATCGAACCGTTCGCGATTCTGCTTCTCGCGCGTTAGTTCTAACAGTTAAGAGAGAGAGGGGGAGCGCGATCTTTTGAATAGGCAGATACGCCTCAGCTGTGAACGCGAATTTACCGCCGATTTGTTTTCCGACGAATAATTAGTTTTCTGGGACAATTTCGTGCGTGAGTGCAACGGTATTCTCGAGATAAAAAGCAGCAGCAAGTAGCAGTGCAGAAGCAGCAGATTGTAGCTAATTGGAGGCAGTACAAGGCAGCGCAGCTGATAACACAGGACCACAAATGGGAACCGGAAAAAATCCTTCGGTAAAATTGATATCCTATATGTATTTCGACGCGCTGATTCCAAATCCGAGGTCCACATAACCCCAGCACGTCGTGTTCAAGGACATTTGAAGGTCAAATGCATTTACTACGGAAAAACATAAAATCTGACCACGGATTCGGAAAGAGCGGGAAATTTTACGTCCAAATATGTATTTTCTATTTTTTCCAACATGACCCTCCAAGGTCATCTGAGGGTCAAATGACTCACCGATCGATAAAATTCATGTATTCCATATACATCATTACACTACAGATTTTTAACTATAATTTGGTCACGTATCTTTAGGTATTTCGACGCGCTAAATCAAAATCTGAGGATCCTCGGTCTCAAATTCAAATATGAGTTACGGTGAGAACTTAGTTCATGGTTGTGTTAGCTCTCTTTATGGTTTTCTCGCGCGGATATTGCCAATCGATTCCAGTAATTAAAATTCACCTAGCTTGATATATAGACTTGATTTCAGATAGTGATGTCGATCAAAAAGATTTACGAATGACGCGTTCTTTTATTAGCAAACGATCTGCGGAGCGCTTTTCTTTTGTGTGGAGTAGTAGTGTCTCTTTTAAGAGACCAACAATAGTCTGACATCATGTTCACATCCCAATAGCCTTGATATCTTCTTTCGATGTCTTTGAAGTCTTGGTGGAATCTCTCTCCTTGCTCCTCGCTAAAGTCTCCTAAATTTTCAGGAAAGTAATCAAGATGAGAATGAAGAAAATGAATTTTCAAATTCATCAAGCAACCCATTATTTTGTAATTATCCAACATCTCATTTACTATATCTTCGTAATCGTCGTCTTTATTATTTCCTAAAAATTTATGCTGAACTTCTCTAAAGCTTTGCCACGCGTTGCGTTCCTTTATCGTCATTCTTCTTTCAAATTCTTCATCTCGTAATAGTTCTCTTATTTGTGGACCATCAAAGACTCCTTCGTTGATCTTTGCTTCCGAAAGTTTTGGAAATTTCTCGAAGAGATACATAAAAGCGTTGCTTTCGTCTTGTGAATTTTTCATTGCTTTAATGAACTGTTTGACCAAACCAAGCTTAATATGCAAGGGTGGGAGGATGACTTTATTTGCAGGTATAAGACTTTCGTGTAAAACATTTTTATTACCTGGGGTCAAATTTTGTCGAAGTGGCCATTCTTTTCTCACATAGTGTTGATCTCGGGCACGGCTATCCCATTCACAAATGAAACATGAATATTTCGTGAAGCCACTTTGTTGACCCAACAAAATTGTTGTTATTTTCAAATCTCCATCCAACTGCCACCCGTGAGTATCATAATGCAATTTCTGTAGCAGTAAATCGAGATTACTATATTCCTCTTTCAAGACAATGGAATGACCAATTGGTATAGGGGCGTATATGTTACCGTTATGGAGTAAAACTGCTTTCAAGCTTCTCGTAGAAGAATCAATAAACACACGCCAATCAATAGCTTCATACTCTACGTTTCCAAATTCATTTATCAGTCCTGCAACGTCGTTGCAATAAACTAAATCGCATTCTTTCGAAAAAAATTTTCTAAATTGTTGATCACGATTTCGGTAAAATGTGATGGAAGTACCAGGAGCCAGACAATTTTTTTCTTTCAATCTAGATGCTAATAGTTCCGAAAGTTCTTTTGAAAGTCCCGTGTCTCGAACTAAATCACTCAGCTCTTCTTGATTAAACCCATTAGATGTCTGGTCTTGCTCATCATCTTCTGTATCTTCCATTTTATCAGTGCAACCTCTTCTACTTGAACCCTCTCCCATTGATTCTTCTGTTTGCATTTCTAAAATCTCAGGTTCTTCAGCATCCAAGGTGGCGAGAACAGGAAGAGTTACAGACGTAACGAATGGATAACGTAATTGGGATACATTTTTACGATTATATCCACGTGTATCAGTCAAACAGAAGTAACAGTCTGTATTATGATCTGTCGGATTACGCCAAATCATTGGCGAGATGTATTGCGATATTTTCTGGTGCAGTTGTATCTTACATTTTAAACATATAGTTTTTGGAGTCCAACAGTTGTTTATTTGTTCAGTGATTAAAGGGAAAACTATTTTATAATTTTCTAGCAGTTTATCAGTGAAAGATTCTCTTTGAGTTTTAAAACAAAATTTACCACAAACAACACAAAAGTTGTCAATACGCTCTTTGCATGGTGCCAATTCTATTCTTGTAGCAGTAGATCCTACACAGGCCAAGTTATCCACCAGTGTAGAACTGGAACTGCGGTCGCATGATGACGACGATTGCGGGCCCGCTTGCTCACCCCGACCAACCGCCGATACTGGGCATCCGAAACCCTGCATCGTACTCTTTCGTGTGCCGACCATGACGGCATAATGCCTTCACCCCAGGGCTTTGCCGGAAAACAAAAAAGACAAAAAAAGCCGTTACCCGCCGCCACCACGAGGAGGTGCCCTGGGTTTCGGCACACGAATACAATGTCCTCGCCACCTTGGATGCTAAAGAACCTGAGATTTCGATCAGTAGAAATGTGTCCGATGTAGGTGCTGAGAATATAGAAATGCAAACAGAAGAATCAACGAGAGAGGGGCCAAGTAGAAGAGGTTGCACTGATGGAATGGAAGATATAGAAGATGATGAGCAAGACCAGACATTTCATGGGTTTAATCATTCTTAGTTCGAGACACAGGACTTTCAAAAGAACTTTCGGAACTATTAGCATCTAGATTGAAAGAAAAAAATTGTCTGGCTCCTGGTACTTCCATCACATTTTACCGAAATCGTGATCAACAATTTAGAAAATTTTTTTCGAAAGAATGCGATTTAGTTTATTGCAACGACGTTGCAGGACTGATAAATGAATTTGGAAACGTAGAGTATGAAGCTATTGATTGGCGTGTGTTTATTGATTCTTCTACGAGAAGCTTGAAAGCAGTTTTACTCCATAACGGTAACATATACGCCCCTATACCAATTGGTCATTCCATTGTCTTGAAAGAGGAATATAGTAATCTCGATTTACTGCTACAGAAATTGCATTATGATACTCACGGGTGGCAGTTGGATGGAGATTTGAAAATAACAACAATTTTGTTGGGTCAACAAAGTGGCTTCACGAAATATTCATGTTTCATTTGTGAATGGGATAGCCGTGCCCGAGATCAACACTATGTGAGAAAAGAATGGCCACTTCGACAAAATTTGACCCCAGGTAATAAAAATGTTTTACACGAAAGTCTTATACCTGCAAATAAAGTCATCCTCCCACCCTTGCATATTAAGCTTGGTTTGGTCAAACAGTTCATTAAAGCAATGAAAAATTCACAAGACGAAAGCAACGCTTTTATGTATCTCTTCGAGAAATTTCCAAAACTTTCGGAAGCAAAGATCAACGAAGGAGTCTTTGATGGTCCACAAATAAGAGAACTATTACGAGATGAAGAATTTGAAAGAAGAATGACGATAAAGGAACGCAACGCGTGGCAAAGCTTTAGAGAAGTTCAGCATAAATTTTTAGGAAATAATAAAGACGACGATTACGAAGATATAGTAAATGAGATGTTGGATAATTACAAAATAATGGGTTGCTTGATGAATTTGAAAATTCATTTTCTTCATTCTCATCTTGATTACTTTCCTGAAAATTTAGGAGACTTTAGCGAGGAGCAAGGAGAGAGATTCCACCAAGACTTCAAAGACATCGAAAGAAGATATCAAGGCTATTGGGATGTGAACATGATGTCAGACTATTGTTGGTCTCTTAAAAGAGACACTACTACTCCACACAAAAGAAAAGCGCTCCGCAGATCGTTTGCTAATAAAAGAACGCGTCATTCGTAAATCTTTTTGATCGACATCACTATCTGAAATCAAGTCTATATATCAAGCTAGGTGAATTTTAATTACTGGAATCGATTGGCAATATCCGCGCGAGAAAACCATAAAGAGAGCTAACACAACCATGAACTAAGTTCTCACCGTAACTCATATTTGAATTTGAGACCGAGGATCCTCAGATTTTGATTTAGCGCGTCGAAATACCTAAAGATACGTGACCAAATTATAGTTAAAAATCTGTAGTGTAATGATGTATATGGAATACATGAATTTTATCGATCGGTGAGTCATTTGACCCTCAGATGACCTTGGAGGGTCATGTTGGAAAAAATAGAAAATACATATTTGGACGTAAAATTTCCCGCTCTTTCCGAATCCGTGGTCAGATTTTATGTTTTTCCGTAGTAAATGCATTTGACCTTCAAATGTCCTTGAACACGACGTGCTGGGGTTATGTGGACCTCGGATTTGGATTCAGCGCATCGAGAAACCTAAAGATACCTGACTCATTTGTACGCATGTCTTTAGTTGTGATGATGTATGTGGGAAATACGAATTTGATCTATCAGTGAGTCATTTGACCCTCAGATGACCTTGGAGGGTCATGTTGGAAAAAATAGAAAATACATATTTGGACGTAAAATTTCCCGCTCTTTCCGAATCCGTGGTCAGATTTTATGTTTTCCCGTAGTAAATGCGTTTGACCTTCAAATGTCCTTGAACACGACGTGCTGGGGTTATGTGGACCTCGGATTTGGAATCAGCGCGTCGAAATACATATAGGGTATCAATTTTGCCGGAGGACTTTTTCCGGTTCCCATTTGTGGTCCTGTGTAATCAAGGGGCAGCGGCCGTTGATATTTTTGCAACAACAATTACGGCTGATCACCGTAATTGCACCGCATGGTAGGTGCTCCTTTCGTTATTATAAGCGATACAAAATACATTCGGTATTTTGTCTATTCGTGATAGCGTTATTTTTCGTATTCGCATCGAGCGTTAGTTCGCGGTATAATTCGAATCTACTTTCTCTCTCTTTCTCACCGAATATAATTAATTGTAAAATCTTATTCTCGTTCGTTAGTCTTTCGGTCCTACAAAGACTGTAGTAATTTTTATTAATTAAAGTCTGTTAAATTTATTCGCCGTTTTCGTAATTTAATTTTCCTGGTATCTTAAATAATTGAAAAAGGCTTAGGTTTTAATCCAATTACATCTACGGGATTAAGAAGATTAGGAGTAAAATCGTTCACACTTAAAACTCAACAAGTGTCACAAGACACGTGACTTAAGGTGAGTTCAACTCCGTTTAATATAAGACAACTAGTATAAATCATCTGACGTTAAGGCGAATACACGTACTATCATACGTATTTAACAGAGCGGCGGTTTGCTCTGCATCGTGGGAATTTGTTCTTAAATAAATTTTCCATTTTTCAGATAACATCCCTCGTTACACTATTTTTATGTAATTTTTTGTGTCTTTGTATCGACATTGTAATATTTTTCAATTAAATTGTGATTAAAATTTATCAAAAATTTACACACATTCTTCTATTTTTATCATCACCTTCTAATCCCTACCTTATAACAATTTTAAATATACTTTCTATACATTTCGTAAGTGTAGCTAATCTATATTTGAATTATTATATTTACAATATGCAATATATTATTATTAACATTATTTTCAAATTTTTCAAATAGTATGACCTGAATATTTCAAGAAATTCCTAATTCTAATTATAATAATATTGAATAATATATTTGACATAAATTTTTTCTAATAACTATATATATATATATATATATATATATGTGTTATATTAATGATTCATCTTACTTAATAAATCGCAACTTCAAAAAAAATTTATACTACAATTAATGAAATGAATTGATAATGATTCAATAATTCGACATAAATGTACATTAATGATAATTTGCTATGTAATTCATGATTCTCTATGAAAATACAAATATTCATTTGCATCATATTCGCAATAGAATTATAGGGCATTTAATATAATCTCATTCGATAAGTTAATCATTTTCAATAAATTTGATATGTCAAATGAATTCACTTCATTCGTGATCTATTTGTCTGTGAATGTGTCATGTATATAAAAATTCTATTTACAAATATATTATAAATGGATTGAATAATTTAATTCAATCTAATCTATGTCTATAATTATTATAATTTTTATGTAAAAATATATATTTTCAATTAAATATCACAGTATATATCTGCTTTGCCTTGTACATCCTAATTTATAAATCATAATTTCATTATGTAAATCGCATTATGTAATTTTCACTAATATCAAGTCAAATCCATTCTCGTGCATACGTATTCTACAACTCTTTTTGTAAAGAGACGCATTAAAATGCTACGAGCGAGCATTAGCGAGCGAGGTGTTTTCAGCTAGTTATATAATTATGACATTCTATATTGACGCGATTATTATAATTTAACATTATTAACCATGAACATATCTGTGGATCAATAGGTGCTGTGGATAAAAATTACCAGATATTTAAAGTTTCTCTACTTCATTTGGTCAATGCTGGTCATATAATTAAGTTGTTTAACGTACTTTCTGAGAAGAGATTAGTATTATATTTCTAATGAACAAGGTGAGAAAAGCATTCATCTCTATAACTGCAAAACGGTTTTTTTGGTAAAACATAAAATTTACACTATTAGATAGCACATATTGTAAGGATTTTTGCCAAAAAATCTTAATGCATGAGTGATTAATTAGCAATTATTGTTAATGAATAAAAATTTCCAGATGGACTTATCAGTAGATTTATCGATTTTGAAAGGAGAAATATCTAGCTCAGAACATTTTTCTCTTTTTTCACTATTCAGAGCGACTGTGGTTAAAAATCCAACAAAAATAGCAGTAATTTATGATGGTAATATTTTATTTACTTAATAAAAATATTAAAAAATACTTTAATTCAAGTTGAATCGAACGCTTTGTGACGAGGGTAAGCATTTTGCTTGTCCTTTGTCTACCTACCCTTAATTTCCCCAGCCCTCGGCAAGGCATAATGGCCAGCGTTGGGTGCATAGTGATAATGCGCCTAACTACTAGCCTTTGTTTTAGCTATCAATGATCACTAGATGAGACCGAGCAAGCTCGAAGGAGAATGCCTTGAAGAAGTAGCGAAGGAGAAAGTGAAAGACAGAGAGATAGAGAGAGAGAGAAAGAGAGAGAGTGCAAGCACGAACTATTCAGGTTTAGGCAGACGTGCAACGTACGACTAATTACATATACAGAGGTCAACATCTGTGCAGAGTTTTAGATCAAAATATTGATAAGGGGCCGACTTATCAACCGTTGAAAAAATATTGGACTTTTTTTTATTAATTCGATTTCTCGGACACTAATAAAGATATGGACATGATTCTTCTTTTAAAAGATGCGGAAAGAGTTTCACTTTCAAAATGTAAATAGTAAAATACCTAATCATTTATTTATGTCATTGTTATAAACAATTTTTTCAAAAAATCGGCGATATCTCAAAAAATTCCTTTTCATTTTTTACATAAGAAACCGTTGAGAAAAGCAAGTGCCTGCTATTAGGATTAAGACAGCACTAAAATTAAATGAACCGCGCGCTAGCCGCTCGGCCGCTCGACCGTCCGCTACTCGTGCGGTTCCAACGTTGCTTGCTGCAATTGCCTTTAATGAATAAATAATTTCATATTCTATCAGTCTATATGTATTTATTGAAATAATATACAAATTAATTGATTACATAAGTAATGTAAATGAACTATTTTTTTATACAATATGATATAATATTCAAATTAAATATGTGCTCTCTGCGTTTGATCGGGCTAGAGACCGGCGCATATTTACAAAGCCCGCATTAAAAATGTTTTTTTATCGGACCTACACCATAATGCTCTTAATAAGTTATTTACAAGTAATTTGTTCTAACCTATTTTCTACCATATATTTTTGAATATACGGCATTCTCACGCCCAATCAAACGCACAGAGTAAATGTTTCATTCAATGTTGTTTCAGATTGTACAAAACAATATTTCATTTATATTACTTATATTACTTTCTATTACGTTATATTAAGTAAATAAGTTAATTTAATTTAAATTTAATTACTTATTTATTAATTAATTTATATATTATTTAAATAAATACATATAGACTGATAGATTATAAAATTATTTATTCGTTAAAGGCATTTGCCGCAAGCAACGTTGGAACCGCACGAGTAGCGGACGGCCGAACGGCCGAGGAGCTAGCGCGCGGTTCGTTTCATTTTAGTGCTGTCTTAATCCTAATAGCGGGCACTTGATTTTCTCAAAGGTTTCTTATGTAAAAAATGACAAGGAACACGATGGTGCAAAAATTTAAAAAAAATATCGTTTTTTGAGATATCGTCGATTTTTTGAAAAAATTGTTCATAACAATGGCATAAATAAATGATTTGGTATTTTACTATTTACATTTTAAAAATGAAACTCTTTTGGCGTCTTTTAAAAAAATAATTATGTCCATATCCTTATTAGTCTCCGAGAAATTGAATTAATAAAAAAAAGTCCAATATTTTTTCAACAGATAAGTCGGCCCCTTATCAATATTTTGATCTAAAACCCTGCACACATGTTGACCTCTGTATAGGTAACAAGTCTACCAACTTTGAACAGAATTGGCGATTTGATGTTTTAAACTGTTTGAAATAGCCAAGAATTGCCCATTGTAGAATATAGATTTCGGTGTTCTTTTTAACATTGTTTAGTTAGTTACCAAAGACAACGAATAGTAACATGTTTTTGTTATTCTTTTTAGTCAGTCTTACAAATTGATTGAGTAAACTGATTTAACCAATAAATTTATTTTATATGTTGATTTGTTCAATTAAAGTTCTTTTATATAATTTTCTGTTTATTATTTACGTGAGTTTATAACGTTTTAGGCGATCGTCCTAAACTTCGTGTGAAATATTATTTACACAAGATGTCTGGAAAAACGCTCCGTACGTCTTCTCGCGTCCCATTTCAAACAACGACACGGTCACAAACTGTGCCGCTTTTACCGATGTTCCTACCATCACAACTGAAATGGATTCATAACACATCTTTCACTAAATACCGAATCTACAAACAATCCAGGATTCTACAATCCACAATCATTAATGACTCGACTATCTCTCTTCCGATTCTCGTCACTGTAGATTCATCTGACTGTTCGACAACATTACATCACAACTCAACTGCGACAGTTGGTGAGTGTCAACTAGATGTTCACGATACATCTGCGATACGTCATGTCGTACCGATACTACGGGAGGGCGGGGCATGCGCGGCACCTTAACTTTAATCCACAATTATATTTTCAAATATGACTTTTTCGAAAATTAAATTACATAAATAGATAGCTTGAATCATTGAAACATAGAATTGAACGTTGAAAAATTTTTTATTTCATCCCATTTTCATTTTTAATTTCGAAAACGAAACCATCAGAAATTGCTCTCCATGCCCCACTGGTGGGGATAGAGTGGCACCCCCCTGGGGCACAAGTAGCACACGCGAAGGCGCAAGGCACGAGTGGCATACGCTGCACGAATTTAGAAAATAGATAATTAATAGAACAAATACAGATTTACTTACGAAATTTTATTTCAGTTAAATATACACTTACTAATGATAACCTCACAAATTATTGCATTTTTATTAATTGATTAGTATCACAATATTTGTACTGTAATTAGTAAGGTTTAATTTATAAAATAATAAATACTATCAAATTAAAATATGATAAATAATTATAAATAATAATTATTATAAATCACAGCTGTAAATTTAAAGCTTGCATTAAATCTTCGTTCATGTAACAAATTTCTACCTGTTCTCCATTGAAAAGTGCACTTTCAGTATTCACAACAGCTGAGTCTGGTAAAGATAAAAATTCATTATTTGACCACGGAGCTAGATTATCATTTGAAAAAAATTGTGATAATGAAGAACCATCGACGACTTGTTCGTGATTTCCATGAAAATTATTTTGATTTAAGACTTCAAGTGGTCTGCATATTTTACTTTGCTTTCCAGTAGCTAAGGTAGAAGTTTGCTTTCGTTTCCTAGTGAGAGTTTTTTTTTCTGTTTTTTCAATTTCCATGTTTTTTTTTTTAAAGTCATATTTTCTGCATTTTTTGTTCTTGGCTTTTACTTGTCAATCTTTTCTTTCTTCATAGTCATTATTTTCTCAGCAATCAACTTATTTTTATATGATTCGCTACTGACTGCTGCATATCCTTTTCTTGATTTTTTGTGTGCATCGTTTCCACTAGAAATATTTAGAGATTCATTGGCAGATTCTTTTGATGATTCAAATGTACAATGAGTGTTTCCACCATTTTACCCATTCCTCCTTCAGTGTGTGCTTTCAAGGATGAACTCTATAAAAACAACAAATAATGAATGAAAACCTGAACTCGGAGTTAAAGAAAGATTACAAAGAATATTATTTACCAAGTGGTTGATGAGGTCTTTGGCTTGTAGAATGTATGAAAGAGGGATTGTGACCTCTTGGTGTGATGACATATTATTTGATAAAGAGTGTTGAAGTGTAGCTGCATCTGAGGTTGACATATGGTGAAGCGTATAAGTTGGAATAGATTTATTATGATGGTTTTTAGGATTAGCGTCTTCTTGAGAATGGATTATTTCCCTCATAACCTCTTCAAATCGCTGAATATTTCTATCTGATTCTGAAATTGGATCAAAAGGTCATTTTTAATAAAAATTAAAGGAAATTATTAAAGTGTGAGTGCAACGAGGAAAGTTTATATAAGAATAGTTTTGTGTTAATCATTTACCTTGATTATTATTGTTGTTGGATTTATTTAGAGATGTATCTCTTGAAGCACTGAAATCTTATTCAGAAAATACATTGGGATTGAAGGGGTATATCCCACATTTTTTGAATGCATTGACTGCGGTTTCCATCTTAGCTGATGATGGAAATCTTAAATGATAGAATTTCTCAAAATCATTCAGTTTCTTCTGTGACACAAAATAAAATGACCAAGATTACAAAAAATCACAACAAACCATTTGACTCTCAAAAATGATTAAAAAATTTTGAGTCTTGGAAATACCACAAGAAAAGTTTTACTCTTGTCCGATGTCCAGAACAGGGAAACTAGGTTATGTTAAGTCTTCAGAAGCGGGTTTAACATCGAATGAACAAGCTTCTTGAGTTAATGATTCTTCACAACCACATATTAGTAGGATTCTTAGTAATTTGAAATTTTTTCAATTTGAAGGACTTGTCAATGGGATTTCTTGTATTTTTAAAATTGACTCAGGCTCAGATGTGACTATTTTCAATTCAAGGTTTATGGATTAACTTATTAATTTACTACCTCTAAATGGGAATAGATTGAAATATCCTACAGCCCGCTTGGTACACTGGTTTATTCGGTTTTGATGATTAAAGACATTATCAAGATATCTGATTATGATAAAATAGATTACATCAAGAGACGGGTCTTTTGGTTTTTACAGAAGATGTAACCTGTTGGATAATATCTCATTTGACACTACTATATTATTTGGAGAATTTGAATTATCATTAAGAAAGTGACCCTTCAGCTATTTGCAAAGGATTACTCCACTTGGTGTAATACTTTCTTTAATTTTGTTATTTTTCTTTTTTTCTTCAGATTGTTGGAACGACAATCTAAATATGGAGAGAATAATGTAGAATATAGATTTCATCGTTCTTCTCAACATTGTCTAGTTAGTTATCAAGGACAACACATTCATGCAAATGATAATCTTAATTTAGGTCTTTTTGAAAATTATGTTAATTATGTTTTCTATATCCGATCACCATACGTTTCTTATGTTGATATTAAATACCGAATTTCAATTAAATACCGAACACTATCTGGCTTTACAGTCTGCTAAACTCTTTTTGTTTAACTATCCATATTGGTGCATTAAAAGCACTTTTTGATTTTCTCACTAGGTTATAAGATATTAGTTTTTTATTTCATTAATCATAATATTCTGTAATTTTTATGGCAAAGGAAATTGTTTTACGAAAACAGGTTTGTCATCAGTTAAAGGGTGCCGTTAGTATAGGCAAAATGCCGGGATCGGGAAACTAAGTTTAAAGGCACATTTTACATATAAAAACAACGCGTTTGCCACTAACCCGAGCTTTTAGACCCCCCCTCTATGTTTCTATATGGCCAAAAAACGATATTTTTCAAAATTTATTATTTTTCTCCGCAACGGTGCACATATTTCTTGTAATAACACAAAAACAGGTAATTTTTTTTTCTTAAAAAAATTCTGATAATATTCAAAGTGAAAAAAATTAGGTTTCTGAAAGACTTGCATAAAATTTTGTCTTCCAAATCGTGTATTTTTTAACGAGGAATCTATTGATATGGTTAAAATGTCGGTTATCGTGGTGGGTCTTGAAAAAAATCGAAATAAATGCAATTTCCGATTTTCTTGTTGGTTTTCCGATGCTGTCGCTTTGTATAACCCTTCTGTATCAAAATTAATAGCATCAATGAGTTCTACGGAAAATTATAAATTGAAAATATACTTCAGTCAATAATATGGGGTCATCGCTGAAATATTCATTAAAAAAAATTATTCAAGGAAAATTGGCAATATTCAAACTGTGGGACTAGAGATAGGTACAAAAATGAATAAAAATATAAAATTATTGGAATCAGACGAATATTTATTGGAGTTTTTGAGTTCGTAGAATTCATATATATATGGATAATTTCATTAGTTTTTTTAAATTGGCTGCGAAAGAGGGTCAGCCAATTTCCCTAACACCTTTTTCTACGATAGAGTATTTCAGATGAAGAATTTTGCTATTTCAGATTTTCGTTAAAATATATATTTCGTTGTGGATCATTGCAAAAAATCGAGAAATTGAGTTTTTTACTTTTTACTATTTTGTAATTTTTGTCCGCTAATTCTTCATAGAAGATTTCCAGATGAAAACAAGGAGCACCATTCGATTCTACAGAACAAAATACTTGAAAAAAAATGCATAATACTTTACAGAACGATATTTGATTATTGTCGAAAAAAATAAGGAAAGAAAACAATCAAGATTATTGGACGTACGAAGGTCGTTTGAAAAGTCCGTGCAAAAATAAAAACTGCTTTTTTTTGTTTTAATATATCTTTTTTATTTTTCAACATAGTCTCCTTTTAGGCTTATACACTTCATCCAACGCTGCTCTAGTTTGTTAATCCCTTCCAAATAATAGGATTTGTCCAAGTCTGTAAAATAGGCATTCGTTTCTGCAATCACCTCCTCGTTTGACTAAAATCTTTTCCCCGCCAGCTATTTTTTCATATTAGGGAACAAATAGTAGTTCGACGGAACCAAGTCTGGAGAATAGGGGGGATGTGAAACGAGTTGGAACCCTATCGCCATCAGTTTTGCGGCCACAACTGCTGAGGCGTGAGCTGGCGCATTGTCGTGGTGGAAGAGGACTTTTTTGTGGGCCAATCATGGACGTTTCTCTAGCAACTCGGTTTTCAAACGATTCAATAACGATGAATAATATTCGCCTGTATTGGTTTTACCCTTTTTCAGATAGTCGATAAAGATTATTCCTTGCGAATCCCATCCCTTCCCCCGGGAAGGTTATGTCGCCATAACCTTCCCGGCCGAAGGAATTGTCTTCGCCTTTTTCGGAGCAGATTCCCCCTTGGTAACCCATTATTTAGACTGTTCTTTGGTCTCAGGAGTGTAGTGATGTATCCATGTTTCATCTACAGTAATGAAACGATGCTTAAAGTCTTGCGGACTTTGGTGAAACAGCTGCAAATCATTCTTGCAAAACTTCACACGATCTCGTTTTTGGTCAATCGTGAGCAATCGCGGCACCTATCTAGCGGATAGCTTTTTCGTGTCCAAATGTTGGTGCAAAATATTATGTACTCGTTCGCTCGAGATGCCTACAGTACTAGCAATCTCACGCACCTTCACTCTTTTGTTAGCCATCACTATATCATGGATTTTATCAATGATTTCTGAAGTGGTAACCTCAACAGGGCGTCCAGAAAGTTCAGCGTCTTTTGTGCTCATATGGCCTTTCCGAAAATGTTGAAACCACTTATAAACCATTCTAATCGAAAGTGCACAATCACCATAATTTCTATCAAGCTTCTGTTTAATCTCCTGAGGCGTTTTGCCTTTGAAAAAGTAATATTTAATCAATACACGAAATTCTTTTTCGTCCATTTTTTTACAACCACTCGATTTCTTTGATTGAAACGAATGTAAAACTCAAAGTAATTGGCCGATCTGGCTGAAACTTGGTGTGTGCTCTTCCAAGATATGCCACTAACTAAAAATAACCTTGATACGCACTAGTAGCGCCATCTCTCTGTCTTTGCACGGACTTTTCAAACGATCCTCGTATCTACACAGAAATCTTAATTACGATTAGTTAAATAGACTTTTCTGATTATAAACCTTTACATATAATAAATCGTAATTATTGAAGATAATTTTTGAATAAAAATACAAAATACAATTCTATTCTTCAGTAGCTATCTTCATCAATAACAGGAACCACACTATTGACATCAAACAAATTGGTTAATTGTTCTGCTGGTTTTGGGATACGTGATAAATATCGGGCATATGCCAAGTAATAGATTATAGATGCAATATGAGAACAACATCCCACTGTCCTGTTTCTGTTAGCACAGTTACAATAGTATCTTTCTATACCTTTTATACCATAAGTGTTAGGCTCGTAACGCACATAGGACTCGTACGTCTTGCTATTGATGTATTTTGATTTTATTTCCAATCTGATAATTTCATGTTCTTCTTTAGAATACTTAAGATCTAAATATTCACAATCGTCCAACATTTCCGCTAAGTAACATACTGCTTGCGATAATTGATATGTGTCAGTAAAAAGTATTTGTATTTCTTTTACTGTTAGTTCCTGTAAGTGTTGCAAATCGTTTGATGTTACTGTACCGAAAGAGTAGTTTTCCTATTCCAGTTTTTCTCTTCAACAAATTCTGCTAGAGTATTTTTTACATTCGTTTTTGTTTTTGTTATTTTAGTATATGGCATATTTTCTGAATAATCATATGGTTTTTTTGTTCATAATGCTTTCAACGTGGCTCCTATTATAAAACTGATAGTCTCATCGTATTCTATGTAACAACATATCTCCAAATATATCACAAATTTTGTAAATATTTTTGAGCTGCCCTGGGAGGATAAACAAGAAAAATATCAACACTGTTTTCTTGCTAGGCCAATTAGCATAGAATATGATTTTATTTGCTGCGTACGTTACGTCTCAAGTAACGTTTGCGAAATTGACAATTGAATTACTCAACCGCGACTGTTTCTTTTCGGTCAACGCGTAAGCGCTTTACCACGGGTACGAGACTAAACTAGAGCAGGCTGGTAATCTAACTAAAGTACCGATCAGAAAATTAACAGTTAAATAATATTACCTGTAAGTTGACTCGTCCTGAAACTCGTACGCCAGAAGCCAGGAATATATCGTGGCTATAGGGAGTAGATATAAGACCTTTCTAATTTATAATACACTATCCGTAGAAATTTAGTTTAAGTATTTAGTACTCAAAATAAGTGAAACATAAGTTCCAGAGTTATTCAGAGTAGAATATAGAGTTCTTGTGACGATCGCTTTGCCACCTCTTTTATAAGAGAAAACACATAAAAAGTAGGCTATAAAGGGTTAAACCCAGAAGGGGAAACTACGTCGCCGAGAACAAGGTCAGATATTAATTGACCATTACTCTAATTAAGAGAATTCCCCTTTCATAAAAGTTCAAATATTGCCGCTGTTATATGGCCTGACTTGTTCTCGACGTTGCACGTCCGCCCCTGAAGAATAGCGACGTAGGGCGCTCGCAACTTGCACCCGCCTATTTCATAGGATAATTTAAAACCTTCTGAGTCAATTGACATACATCAAAATATTACCTATAATAACATTTATACTTATACTTTGCATGCAGTGAATTTATTATACGCGTTATCTGCTAAACAGAAGTAGATTACGCACATATATAAATAAATATACAGGGTGGTCCATTTTAATCGAGGTCCTCAAATTACTCCGTTCCTAAGCGTTATATAAAAAAAAGGTTCAGACAAAAGTTGCTTAATATTATGGGGGACATCTTTTGGTGACCTTGGATTCGACCTTGGTCATTCTCGTCAAGGTCATCTCGAGGTCAATGTTTTTTTTAAATGGGAATCCCCATTTTTTATCATGGATTCGGATTCCTCGTGAAATTCTACGTTCAGATAACATAACATGTCTGTGGTCGGGGTGACCCCCACCCTCAAATAACCCCCCCAAAAGTCATTTCAAGGATAACGTTGTTTTATTAATTTTAACCTTGATGTTTACTGCGGATTCAGATTCTACGTTAAATTCTACATCTAGATGATGTTTAACGTACGGGGTACCGATGTCCCCATTAACCCCCGCTCCCTGAAAAGTCGTTTAAAGGTGATCGTTATTTTTTAATGGTAACTCCTATTTTTATTACGCGTTTGGATTCCTCGTCTAATTCTACGTTAATATAACGTGACATGTGTGTGTGCGGAGTAACCCACCCAAAGGTCATTTGAAGGTTAACGTTGTTAGTTGAATGGCAACCACGATTTTTATCGTGGATGCAGATTATAACGGGGAGTATATTTGCCCGCGTTATTTCGCGAGAGATCAAGTATTATTTTATATGGCTCGAAGCGGGTGTACAGCAACCGCGCGAGGATATGCCCGGAAACTTAATCACGCCTTAAGGCCCGCAGGAGCGTCGTGGACATAGCAGCTAATCCCTAAGTAAAATCACTGACGGAAAAGCGTGGAAAGTTGTAGAGTCAGGTATAAATAAGAAAAGAGGTTACGCAAAATAAATGATATTTATATATCTTATAAGTTTACAAGGAAAGCCGTGCGGCGATAAAGAGAGAGAGAACGATTAGCTAACGAGAGAGTGGCAAGGTACGCAAGTAGGTACTTACAAAAGTGCGTCGGGCCACCGATGAGCCGTGTCAAATATTCGACTGCCAGGGAAACAATCACCCAGTTCACACGTGAATTGTCCTACGCACTATCTTGAAGTACAGTACACTATTCACGAGATCCGGCTTCGATTATCTACCGCCGCTGGGCCAAAACGAGACGTCTGTATGCAGGAGGGCGATGTCGCGATTTTCTCTCTTGAAAGTCGGTCGGCAAGAACACGTGCTTTCTCTGACGCGAGTCTCAAGCTAATGTCGCGGCAGCGTTCCCCCCACTCTCTCTCTCCTCTACTCTGTCGAACCTAAGTCGGTTCTTGTCGCGCGGCCGTCTCTCTCTTACCTCGCACGCTGTTGTCTGCTGCGACGGCCACATCCAGGCTTCGTACATATAATTACATGGGAAGGTTTAAATGCAAATATATAAGTATATCTATATATATAAGTAGTTGTTAGAGAGAGAGAGACATAACGAGTGATTTATCACGCGTTATAAGATTCTACGTGAAATTCTACGTCCTGGTGACGGCACAAGTGTGGGGTCCCGATGACCTTCCCCCCCTCCTGTATCGTGTATGAGTGTATTTTTTTTACTGTGTGTGGGACTCGCCATGACCACTAAATTCGCACTTCTTATGCTTCTGTGATATTTTATCCCCCCCCCCTTCCCTTCCACCGAGTGTGTGTATGTTTTTTCGTGTGCGTGTGTGTATTTTTTCTTCTAAATTTCCCTAGCACTCCTAAAGCATTCTCCATTGCGACACTCGCTAGGTTTCCTACTAGTGTGCTGGGTTGTTGTTGTGCGTACCATCACCTCTCTCGGATCCTAGTGACTGCTATGAACTAGGCTGTGTATCTAAATTTTAATCTAAAAGGTTTGGATTTTTGATTGAAGACGACGTTTTTATTTCCACGAGACATGGCTAGCCCTTAAGGGTCTATCCAGTCCGCCTACCTAGATAGGATAAGGCATTTCTTTGATCAACCGCTCGTGCCATCGACACGGTGGGAAACCGTTTGTGGCTGTTCCGACCTTTCAGATATGAGCACGGTTTTCTTTTACACTTTTCCATGGCGCAGTCTCGAAAAGACCACAATTGCTCGGGATCCCGGGTGCGCCAATACCCGTCATCGACGCAGCAAAGCTAACGCCGATGCCCTGGGACGTGTGTGTGTGTGTACGTGCGTGCGTGCTTGCGTGCGAGTGTGCGTGCGTGTGTGTGTGTGTGTGATTACTTTATTTAGCTATTTAGTAAATGTTTAGAATTTCTTCCATTAGCAGCAATGCACAAATGAAGTCTTCTCTGAAATTGTCTCACCGTGCTCAACAAAACATTTCTGGGTATAACAGCACACGCTTGTCGGATCCGCTCCATCATATCCTGTCTTGTGGTTGGTGCAATTTGGTAAACTACGTTTTTTAGATATCCCCACAGATAGAAATCGGGTGATGTCATATCTGGCGAACGAGCTGGCCATTCGACTGGCCCACGGCGACCAATCCATCTCTGAGGATATTCATTATCGAGAAAACCTCGGACTATGCCAGAAAAATGTGGTGGTGCTCCATCTATTTGTATCCACATTTTCTGTCTAGTAGCTAGATTCACATTTTCTAGTAATCTAGGCAAATGATTGCGGAGAAACTCCAAGAAAATTTGTCCAGTTACGTTTCCATCAAAGAAATAAGGTCCAATCAAGTGACCATTCATAATTTCACACCAGACATTGATACTCCAGCGATGTTGATGATCTATCGGTCGATATCAGTGAGGGTTTTCATTTGACCAATAGTGGCAGTTATGCTTATTCAATTTACCATTACTTTTGAATGATGTTTCATCGGAAAAAAGTACGAATTGGAAAAAGTTTGGATCCAACTCAAGCATTTGCAAGGCCCATTAGCAAAAACGAGTACGTTGACGCGAACTTATGTGAGGATTCATATGTACATGTGCTAGTATAACCAAAACTCGAACGTCATTGCCACCATAGTCATTGTGTTGGTATTTGCGACGCAAATTTCCACCTTGTGCGAGTAATTTTAGAGTCCTAATAGTATTGGCGTTAGGGTGACGTCTATTTTGGTATCTTTCTGCATAAGGTCTTTCAGCTGCGTTATAATTTCCCTGACACTCTCCCAAAACCAACAACATATCAACGATTTCAGCAGGAGTGTAGTCAACCATGTTCAGAATGGTAGTGTACAATGAACCCTGCAGTAAACAATAGTAATACAAAAATTTCGAATTTTGGGGGGGGGGTTATTTAAGGGTGAGGGTCACCCCGACCCCAGACATGTTATTTTATCTAAACGTAGAATTTCACGAGGAATCCGAATCCATGATAAAAAATGGGGGTTCCCATTGAAAAAAAACATTGACCTTGAAATGACCTTGACGGGCCATGTCCAAGGTCGAATCCAAGGTCACCAAAAGATGTCCTCCTTGTAACGGTCCTATCTATGAGCTGGTTTATTATATCACTGAATTACTGCAACTAGTCTAACGTATCTATCTGTTTATTCAAATCAATACATCAAGCGGCGCTACCTCACTGTTTACGCGATTGTATACATATAAGAGTCGAATCAAAATAAACAACGTGACGTCACAAAGTAATAGATATAGATATAATGATTTTGGATATTAAGAAAAATATGTTAATTAAAGATAATTTTATAACAAAGTAATGATTATATAGATTTTAGCACGTAGGTTCATAATATAATAACAAAAATTACATTCAATTATGAATTAATAATGAATATCAATATGCAAAGTCAATTACGTTAATAATAAGAAATATTAAAAAAATGTAAATAATTCATATGCAAAATGAATAAGTATAGAACATGAGTAAGAATTGATTTCATTAATAACAGCTGAATAATAACTGTTATTAGTAAATAAACAATTAATAATTTATTTAAATAATAAGCTGTATATAGAACGAAAGTATTAATTTTATACTTGAAAATAACGGCTTTATAATTTAGGAATCTTAGATAAATAATCTAATAATCGTATTATAAGATTAGGAAAAACCGTTACAAATATGAAAAATTAGTTATAATTCAAATTTATTAACTAATTTAAAGATTCATTTTTGGAAAATACCTCTAAATTGAATCAGCTATAATGTTATATAAAAATTTATTAATTTTCTATTGTAAATATTATAATATCACGTTAATTAACTTTATTAGTTGATAACTTTTGACGACATTATTTGCGATAATTGTATATTATTTAAAATCAACGAATAACAAATTTTGTAAAGCTTACATATGTAAAAAGCTTAATATTAATAATTATTCACGTGTAAATTAAGAAAACTCATTACTTAAAATTCGCGAATGTATCTCGAATGTTCGATGACATCTCTCCTGCAAAAATAAGCGGGAAAATCTGTGTATAAATAGGCCCACCTTTGCACAGGCTAGCATTCACTTCTAGCCTTGCAAGGTGAGCGCATGAGTCTGAATAAACTTGGTTAATGCCTAAGTTCTTTCTCTCATTGTGATTAACTAAGCAAGACTGTTCCTTCCTTATAATTCGAGCTCGACTTATAGAACATTTCGCGCTATAAGAAACTTGGGCCGAATTATATCCTATCCAATAAAGACTTTAGCTCTGCTTATGGGACAATTCGCACCATAAGAAACTAGGGCATCGTCTGACTTTCCCTGAAATATTATACGTTTTTATATATATTTGATTTGTTTAGTATTATTAGAGTACATTTGATTTATTTATTTATTTTATCAACAAGTAGAGTAAAATTATTAGAAACAAATTCTTACTCATTAGCTAGATACGAGAGTTCGAATTATTATTATTTGTAAGTGATACGAACATCACATCCTTAATATTGAGCAACTTTTGTTTGAACTTTTTTTTGATATAACGCTTAGGAACGGAGTAATTTGGGGACCTCGATTAAAATGGACCACCCTGTATATTTTAATAAACAAACACCTTGAAGCATCACTTAACATATCCTTAATTAGTCTCTATTTTTCAAAAGGTAAAAAGCTACCTCTCCAAACGATGTTCAGTCTTCGCTGGAAAATTTCTTCACCAATGTTACCACGTTCACACATACGGCATTTCTCTCCAACTTGTAGCGTATATTGATGCGCGGTCGACCAGTAGTTCCAACTAATTAAAAAAATGTTCTTTGATCCACGGTTTAAATATTTTAAAATATATAACTTGCAGAAACGCCATACAGGTAAAGGCAAGTGAATAAACTATACCAATATCCTACCGCGTTTAACTTGTTCTCCTTGGAAATAAGAAACCATATAGTCTAACCACCTTTGAATCTCCGTTCTATTACTTTCTTCGGGTGGTTGTGGAATAAATTCCACATACTGTTGATGGTAATTTTCATACCTCAATTCCCATCTTTTCATAAAAGTCTGTAAATGTTCGTTTGTTACGTCGGTTCCAGATGCTAACGGTAAAAGTAGATCGTAGCGGCATCATACGAGCGGAATACTCCGATGCCTTCCTATAGTTCGCACAGTTTTCATAGCATATTTGACCAAAAACTTGGCCTTGATTCGTGGGGTTACCTGCTCGGAACGGCCGCCCCATCTTTGCTGCTTCACTATTTAACCACATGACGATTCCACGTCGATAGATTTCCGGCAACATCATATTTTCGGTGACACACAACATCACAGGGTTCGGAGCTGTGATTAAACAAATTTAATGGATCATTCACAATCCCTTCTTAAGTAATAACGAATCCATGATCGTCTCCAAAGGCAGACTTCAACCTTTCTAACACTTTACTCACAAACATATTGTACTGCGGCTTGTAGTGTTAAGGACAAAAAACTAGTTGACACGACGATGTCTCACTGAGAACTAAGTCTCTTTTTATTCTGGCTCACCTTTCATACCGGAAGCTTATTCATTAATCTGGTCATAAAATTTTACTTTCACTCTTTTCCTACTACTAGATACTACTAGATACTACTAGATACATTTTATGACTAGCTAATTTATTCGAGCACCATGTGTCCAGCTCAGCGTATTCTTTGACAACTGTTTACGGAGGAACCTTACCGGCGAGTTGCAGTACTTAAATTAATTGATAAAAATCCACACTAATATTTTTTTTATTTTATATATATGGATACCAAAAAAAATCTTTTATTTACCCAATAATTACTGTTCTCCGAATATAACTCATCCACTTGCCTACTCCATGCCTGTATTAATTCAGTACCACTTTGGTGAAACCAACACATTTCACTTTCATTTTCTAATGACTTGCGATGTTCCGCAAAGGACACGCTAAAATTTGAACCAACACATCTTTATGTCGTTTACTTAAGTGAAACACCGTACAGTAACGACACTCACATACTGCTAACAACAGCACCTGGCATACTGTACAATATCCAAAGGTGAGTCGATCATCTGTATTAAGACTACCATAATTGATCTTAAACAGATGCAGAATAAAAATGTCCCTTAGCATACATTTTTCTCACAGAATTATTTGAATTGCTTGCTCTGCTATTTTCTATAGACTAGCCAACTTCTTTTTCTCCGTTCGTTTTAAGACTGATCTTTTCTAATTCCCTACTCCTCTTTTTCTACTTTTATATTGCTAGATGATTACAATCGACAACCTACTCTAGTCACACTAGGAAAACCTTATTACCCACACCTGACCTAATACTACAGAAAACGTTCTCCGTAGAATTAAACATTTCATGGCGTTATTAAATTTATAATAATTACGAATTTTTTGTTTATTAAAACAGAAACTGTAACTAGCCAGTTAACTCCATCGACAACAGACATACATATTTATTCTTTAATATTTATCGATTCTGAGCTTTCAATACATAATTGTTCCGAAGAATCTTCCGCGAGTTCTCCATCCTTGGTTGATTCTGATAGAGTTGGTAACATTTTCGCAGACATGAACCTTGTTAGGAGGCATTCGGGGTATCTCGTAAAATGGTGACCCTGTAAAATCGTATCTAAATCCGGTATCTAATCTCGACATTTGTACATATGTTTCGCTCACCGCAATGCCTCTTCCACTTTGTTTTTTGTTGACATAACGGTATACAATGAACATAATTAGAGAGCTTATAATTAAACATAAAGTTGCAATGCTGACACATATAAAGTTCCAAGGTGATAAGTCCACTATTTTTGTTTCTACCTTTGTTGCTAAGGTACTGATTGGTTTTATCTCTTTTTTAGCTGTACACGCTAACAACTGGTCTACTTATACGGGGGTTAGTCGAATCGATGGAACAGTTAGATTTTTTATTACTTAATTACCGGCCGTACCTCTATAAATGTTGCATATGTTGCATAACCTTGGGAGTTCAACTATACCAGAGAAAAGCTTTGGAATAGATACCAATTTGTTTGTGCATTTAATTTTTAATGAATCATATTCTATCGTGGAAAATACCCAGAGATGTCTACTAGCAGTTTTGATTAGAAAATAATCTTCGTCTTGACTGAATTTAACATTACATTCATATAAAGTTTTGATTTTTGGCTTTATTAGCATGATGAACTCACAAGATGCTTTAGTATTTTCTATTAGTTCCAAGCTACATATTCTATAATATTTTACCATATTACATGATCAAAGGCCATTTCGCTTATAAAGAAATGTGAGCTATTAGTTTCTGATATAATGATGTAATCGTTCTGTGGTTCAATGTATGTAGCGATTGACTTATTTGTCTCAGATTGTTGAAATACTGGATAAGACATCATTTTGTACACAACAAACTGTTCCGCATCTATGAAAGGTAGCACTATTTCTACTATTAGCACTTTTTCATATATCATAAAATGTAACTGTGCTATGTCGGCAATATTTACTGTATTAATACTATTTGGTTTAACAATGGATTTTAAAAGTGATGTCTTTTCAATTTTATGTACTACTGATTGTATCGTGTGTATATCTAATAAATATTTATTATATTTAAACATTTCAACTATTAATAACATAATTTCTTTGCCTTTATGCTATATTTCTTTGATATGTAAATTGCTTTGTGGAAATTAGCGGCCTGATTTTTGTCTGTTATGTTCGGGTTCTGTTTCAACAGTTGCACACATCTTTTTAGGTAGTCAGTTTTTCTTCTTTTAGGCCATTGTTAAAGAAATAAGTGTTCGGTTCATCACTCATAATATAAGATGGATCGTTTATACGCATGTTAATTACTCTTTCTATAACTTTTTTTAGTGTTACTCAATGCGTAACTGTTTTGAAAAGATAAAGCTTTTCCTCCCCCCTAATTTTGTTAACATGCAACGTGTTGACAAGACGATTCAGGGAATCGTTGACACGTTTAATATCTTTCATTTGTTCTTCAACATGCTATATTATCGAACTTTTTTCTATACAGGACACATTATCTTGTACGAAAATGCTATTTAGACTAGCTACTTGATTAGTAAGCACTTCGTTCCAAGTAAATATGTGCTGCAGGTTAATGGTTGTTAGCAAACTCCAATTTCCGCGAGTAAAGGCTATATGCTCAATTTTATAGAACGCAATCCCTGGATTGTCTTCGATTAGCTGTACAATGTTATATTATCGAACTTTTTTCTATACAGGACACATTATCTTGTACGAAAATGCTATTTAGACTAGCTACTTGATTAGTAAGCACTTCGTTCCAAGTAAATATGTGCTGCAGGTTAATGGTTGTTAGCAAACTCCAATTTCCGCGAGTAAAGGCTATATGCTCAATTTTATGGAACGCAATCCCTGGATTGTCTTCGATTAGCTGTACAATGGGGTCTCGTCCCCTGACTGCTGTAAATCCGATAAGAAAATACAGGTAAATTGATGCTTTTTTCATTTTGAGCGGTTTTTTTTTGTGTGTTCTGGAAACTGTAATACGATATAGATTACAATGATTATTCAATAAGTTATACTATTAATACAATACTATAGGACCAATAATTTCAAAGACGCTATTGTTAATCCATGCTTAGGTTAGATCGTGTATTACAGTTATTATAATTTTCTTAAATAATATTCTTTTACAAATTTTACATAATGAATCTAATACATCATGTTTATAATTAATCATATGTAAATTTCCTTCTGTTTCGTCCCATAAATTGAGTCTGAGTTGTAAAAATAACCGTTATTTCTTTTTCTATTCAATCGGTCCCGTTCGAGTCTAAACAATAGATACTTTTTTCTGATATAATAAATAATGATAAATGCATAAATACAAAAAAACTCGTCATCGAGAATGGTAAACCTAAAAATGTGTTCTACACGTGTTCCATAATCATTAGCGCTCAGTACTTTACGATGGTCTGCCGAACCCTGCGTGCCCAATTATTTATGGCACTTATAAAAAGAAAGTATATCAGCGTACCTCAAGGAGCAGAGGCAATCAACCGCTACCCTTTCCACTCGCACATTTTTACCATTGTAACCGCCTTCACTTTAAAGTTATCCTATGAAAAGCGATTTCTAATTTTTATAAACTCCCAGCGAAGTTATTTAGCAGTCTGCTGCGACAGACAAAATCAGATTCTCGACAAGAGCCGAGAGAACAACAGCCACGCTCTCTCGTCCCTACATACCACGACACTCTGTAACAGTTACTGCTCTTCTGTTCACTACTAAATTTACTTTCCATTTTCTTTATTAAATAAAATTAATTTAACTTGTGTTTCTCTGTTTATTTATACGTCACCTTGCCCGTTCGTCATTAAGGTTAATGTGCGGCGCGGAATGACAGAAAAGTAGTCTTTTCAAATTTAAAATATTTCCGCAAGTCTGAACACCTTTCATTATGTAACTATAAAAAGGATCTATGAATGTTTTGATATTGATTAATTAGTTCTGTTGTGTTTGCCAGATTTTCAAATTCACTTAGATTATTGCTAATTTATTCAGCGTGCGTAACTGCCTCCTGTAATGAACTATAAAATTTGTATTGACACATATATCTTTTTATGTCTTTGTTTAGGTATTCTATAAAATATATTGTTGCTAACTATACTCTTTCTTCCATAGTGTCTGTTACTTCATCTAATTGTAACTGAGCTAAATAGCCTGCAATCTTGTATGATTTTAATAAGCTTATGGCTCTTTTTCCAAATTAATGAGTTGATTCATTATTCCTTTGAGCCATACTTATTAATTTTGCATTTATGCAAAATAAATTTTCTAATAATTCGATTTTTTCTGTATCATTCATGATGACAAATGTTCCCTCAATAATTTGATATAATTCTTTACAAACATGTATAAGTTTGCTATACGATTCCAACAAAATTGTCTAATTTTAATATCAATTTTTTTTGTTTTGTTTATTCTTCCCTATCTGAACGAGTGCGTTTTTTCCTTGGAGGAATTGATCGAATGCAAGTCTCTTCTAATACGGGATAGAGTGTAGTATCCATCAATCTGTTTTCTACTTGCTGTGTGTTGGGTTTAAAGGTACACTCGATTACTTTCGCTTTCAATGCTGGTGAGTCCAGGGAACTCGAAGAAGATGGGGAATTTGGAGGGGTGATTGGATAGTTCCTGTTGGTCACTGATCCCTGCTCGATATTATTTTGATTCGTATCTCGTTCCTGTTCTTCCGTAGGAGTCCGAGCTAGATGGACAAGTAAATTTGTAAATGAATTCCACACTGCACCTATTATTTTGATAGGCTATCCGAAAAGCAAATTGAGCGCATATCTATGAATGATTGTATCGAGTATAAACTTTATCACGCGGAAAAGCATAATAATGGAAATAATGCCTGCGCTTACCGAACCAAAACTCATAAATCTTCTCCATAATTTCAACCATGTGGATTCAGCTAATTTCTCTAGCGCTTTTTCGTCAAGCATATGATAAAATGATAATTCTGTTCCGGGACGTCCGTTCAATGATACACTTTTTGCTACTTTATTCAAAATCGCGGCTTGTTCGTTTGGAAACATGATATAACTTTTTAATTTTTCAATATCTGACAAACTATAAATTCCGATATTTGTTATGTCAATGGGTGCTAAATATTTCCACGTTTGTTTTATTTGAGGCTTTAAAACTCCTTGTCCGACACAAAAATAGGTCGGCCTTGATAACATTTTAAACCACCCACTTCCAACCTTAATCATTATTTGTACTGTCTCACCACAGACTGTTTCTGTACCGAAAAATTTCAATATGTGCGTACGCGGTGTCACAAACATAGGTCTTTCGTCGCGTTCTACAGGAAATTCTTGATAGCACGATGAAGAGTTACTTGTGCGTACTGTTAAAACAATGATCAACTTTGTATTTAACTATGATACTACGAGACGAAATAAAATAAAGATCATTGAATAATAATGTTTACTCATAAATAACCAATGTGTACGACAGTAAAAGTTTGATTGATTGATTAACAATATCCTTATTGCTTAACAACTAATAATAAAAGAATCTACGTTCTAGAAGTATAATAAAAGACAAAAAGTATATTTTTATCCTTAATATGCTCCCTAAAACCTTACATTTTTAACTTCTATCATACCTAACAAACTACATAGATTTACAAAAAGTACATGTTACGTGACAGTTTTGATGTTTTTTCAAAACGGCCACGTGTTAGACCGTTTTAGCTCCGAGTGGTCCCGACTCGGGCGAATTGAGCCTTCGGTACGGTACCCCGACCGTCTCAGCGAATGGATCCCGTTTTTGCCGACAATGTCCGAAATTCGTCCACGCGAGGGATAAGCGAGAGTAATGGGTGAGGGGGGGGGGGCGGCTCGCTGAATTATTAAAATGAAACTACACGGGTACATAAGGTAGATTTATATATATTTAGATACATAAGATAATATGTCTAGTAGTGATACCTCTATCGCGTCACTATCTAATTCACGATTTATTAAATAAATATTCTAAAATACGCGGTCGGTCGTCGTTACACAGTCGGTCCCGGTACGCAAACACATGGATTCACCGAAAGGAAGGAGAACCTTGAATATAGTAAGTAGTTATCGAAATAAAGAGAGAGAAAACAAGGGAGAGATTTCGCTTTATTGGAAATAGAGCGTGGAAGTACTCACTCTGTTGTTTTGAACCTTTCTTTTGGTTTATATAAGATGTGTTAGTCGCTTCGTATTAATATTGTAAATATAAATTGGTCCGAAATATTGTTTGCTTCGTTATGTGGGCAATCACTCCTTTTTTTGAATCAGGTCAGATTAACTGGTCCAATATATTTTTTATAATTATATATATAATATATATTTAAATTATATATTTTTTATTTGCTGTCGCAGCATGCTGCCGCTCATTCCCACCAAGTCGCGCACACGAATACTGCTAGCTATACTATGTCCGAACGGAAATCTCAAGAGCAAAATATTATTCGACAAAATACAATTATAACACAATGAAACGTCACGTAACATCCCTCCCCCCTTAGAATCGTTGCCGTCCTCGGCAATGTATCAAAAGCCACAGGGTCTACAATTAATTATGAAAAATGGATCGGTAAAGAGTAAATTTGTGACTAAATTAGTAAATATATAGGTCCTTTATTTCTAGTCCATTATTATAATTGATGATAGCGTATAAAGAAAGAGATGTGTACATATATTTAATAAGGAAATAACTCGATGCTAGATTGTTATCCACGCTAAATCATCCGAGATGGCCTGCACCGTGTTGTTGGTCCCTGGCGCTGGTTCTGTAGGTCCAGCGAAGTCGATTAGTGTCTGTTCTGGTTCCACGTTACTAACGTATTCAAAGTTTCTAATACTACAGTCCTCCAGGTGCTGGTCCCATTCTCTTAATTGTATAGACCTGCCGCAGAAGTAATGTTTTTCAAATTACCTCCGATCTGCATATCACAGAGTAACACGTGTTTGTTACGTTCGTTAGAGGTAATCCAGTGGCCTCAGAGATCGTGTTTTTCGTACAGGTCCAATGCGTTTTCGCCGTACCTTACGATCCTGGGGCGAATAAGTCTGGCTTTTAAATACTGGCCAAGCTTATTCGCGACCACACATTCTTCGGCGGAGGTATAAATAAATGCGGTGAATCTCATTAAACCGTTTCCATTCCGCATTGGTATGTTAATTGGTATGTTAATTAATATAGTCTATAGGGCCAAATTTTAATAAGGCCTTATTTGCTATTGCTTCGGTCCAATTATAGCGTAATAGAAAGTGAAGCCTATTTAAGTGATCGTGCTTAGGGCCAAGGTTTTTCGTTTGGAGGACCAGTGCAGAACTACTCAGGCCGGTATTTTGCCCGTCCTCTTCGTCAGATGAGTCTGGTTCATTGGCGGCTTCCGAAAGGTCGTTGCCGCCAAATATTGCCTTTTAAAACTGATAATAAGTCAGCAATTCCTCTTCCGATCCCAGAACTTCCTTGGAAAACGGTTTTCGATTGTTGAACAACTGCTCGATTGCCTCCAGGGCATGAATGGGGTCCACAAAGTAAAAAACCGTGCATCCTAGGCTTTTCCTGAATTTCTCGGGAATCGCCACGTCGATTATCTTCTCTAAAGGTCCATATTGGCAAGCGAGCCACATTGCTTCCGCTTTCCTGTTTGGGTCCATGTATACTATTAAAAGCCCGTAGTTTTCATTAAGCATCGGCTCAACGTCATATCTGAGCCGTGGGTCCATGTTAAAGATCCTGTAAATTTTAAGTATGGTCCTTTAGAAAGATGAATGATAAGAAGAGATAAATCGGAAGTGAAATGTACAACGAGAAGCGTTAGACGGGGTATTACAATTAGTCCACGGGTAGTATCTACAAACATGCAGTTATTCAAGGTATTATCTAATCGTCGGTGCGTGTATAAGTAAGATTAACAAAAGTGACAAAGATGATCATACTGAATTTGAAAGAACTTCTTTTAAACTATAAAATATTTACTTTTAGATAACATTTTAGTATAATCAACTTTCTCCCTTTTTGCCTCATTTATACATAAGTTTCTAAATATTCTTGCTCTTGATCGATGTTTGTGCTTATTTCGTCTTCAGGTGGAGTATCAGCTTGGTCCATGGACTTCGCGTTTGTCGCGGGCTGCTGAATCAAGGCGATCAATTGTTTGATCCTGGTCGAAGAGATCGATTGCGTATTTACCTTGGGTTCAGGATCAGTTGTAGTATTGCTTATGCTTACGACTATAAGGTGTGACGGTGGTCTTCTAACTTCTGATTTTGGATAACGTCCGTTAGCCTTTTTCTCCCTTATCCTTTTCTGATGCTGCCACATGCAAGTCCTGTCATGGTCTTCGTAAATCGTAAGCTCTATTTGTTCATCACATAACCAGTGGTGTTTGGTTTTATGGTCCTGATTCCAACGACGTTTCCGTACTTGCGCGAATTCTGCGCCATATATTGGGTCACACTCTTCTACTGCCCTGTTAGCGTCAGCTGCATCGTAGTATTGGACGTATCCCAAGGCCAATGATCCCCTCGAGTCTTTCAATACTTTGTGATATAGTAAGGGTCCGAATTCTACGAAATGCTCGAAAAGGCCACTTCTCTTCGATTTTCTTCGATAATCCACGGTAGTCTGCAGAATAAGCGTGTGTTGTCAGTTGGTCTTGGTGAAGATTTCTTAAAGACTCTGGTCCTTTCTATACGCAATGAATGTTTAATTATTGGGTCAGGGGTCCATGATTTAGTCCTCCTAGCTATTTTAGCATGTTCGATTTGATCGAATTTACATAACACAACTTTTACGCTGTTATTAGCCACTTTTTCTAGTGCATGAAACTCCTGGACTGGTCCGATCTGTTCCAGTCTGCGTAGAAGTTCATTTAATAACAGGTGGTCAGGGTAAAGAATTTTTATGCTTTTAGGATTCTGTACCGTATTACTGGTTATTTCACTCATGTCGTGTTTTCGTCTCTCTTTTTTTTTCTAAAACAGATCGTGAGTTGGTCATATAAGTATGTTAGTAGTTATTAAATTAATTCTGCGATTTGGGTTTGCAGTGCAAGGGTATTGTCGTGTCGCTTTTGGGGGTTAGGTTTCGGTGTAGATGATGCTTTTGATTTTGATTCATTTTGGTCCAATGAAGCGTCGTTTACGTATGATCAACAGATTTTCTTGGTTCATCCGTGCGTTTAGAATCCTTCCTAGTCTTAGTCATTTTTAGACTTTGGAAAATTGATGTGGTTCTCGCGATAGGGTCTCGTTGAAGTGTACGAATGTCGGGTGATTTGTGAGTCGTAGTGCTATGTGAGGTCCATGTGCAGTTAGTGCACCATTTTTATACGCAAGTGCGGTTGGTAACATTATCATAATAATATTGATACTTAATCCTTCGTAGATCAGTCCGGATTGATAGGTAGTAATTTTATTGTGTTGACTTATAGTTTCTGCCTTCTCCATAATATCATTTAAGGCTTTTTCTTGGCTAGTCCACATTCCAGTTTGCGGGACCCATTTTTCTAATTTTATATCTGAATCGAATAAGAGATGTACGGTAGGATATAGATTCGTTAAGTTGAGGTTCAAATTTGGTTTATATAGATAAATGTTTGTGTCATTTTTTTTAGCTTCTGTTAACAGAGTCGCATCGCTCGTGTATCCAATACAGCCTGGGGCGATTTTGAGTATCCCTAGCCCTTGTATGTGGATCATCTGGTCCATTCGGTCCGGACAAGCGATTCGTATAGCGTCCAGTTGATGAGCAAAGAAAATCCACGACCCGTCCATCGAAATATAATTCCAGTGCGTCATTTCCTGACTTTTCAGTACTATATCACAATGGTACAATTCATCGTTGGATGGTTGTATTAGCATTCTTAATTCACAATTTTTATTCAGATTAACATCTAGAAGGGGTCCTTTTACTGAGCATACAAAGGTGTAGTGAGTTCGAATGCAATCTGATAGAGATTGATGGTCCATTTGCATATTCTGTTTTTGATCCGAGCTCAAGGCTAAGTAAGGGTAATTATATTTTATATATGCCGACTTTTTTTTAGAGATCGATAATTGTGGTACTAATATAGAATGCAATCTATATAAATTGTAGTAATTTCTGTCCACAAGGGGCAAGTGCACCACTATATATGTCCTTCCTTCGCGATGCAATGCGTCAATTTTTGAAATTCTAACAACTACTTCCGCTCTGAGATGCTCCGTTGGAATAGGAAAATCAAGGTTCATTACAGTATGTTTGATATCATTAGCTATTTGATGCAGCACATCAGTGTCTATTAAATCTGGGTGCACTTTTCCTTCTTTTAATGCACGGAGAATTTCTAGAAATCTTTCTGAACCTTTAATGAAATAATCTAATCTCGATTCCAACATTCTTCCAAAAGATTGTACACAAATCATATATTCTAAGCGTGCATTTCCACTTTCTAATTTTTCGAATTTCTGCTGCATCTGGATCCCGAGCTGAAAGATTTTGTCACCATGTATATCTATCATTTTGAATAATTTGTTTATTCCCGTGGTAATAATGTGTGTCCTTTTATTAAAGAGATTGATTAACGATTTCTGGTCTTGGTATAATTGATCGATCTTTGCGTCTATTTTATTCGTTTCGTCCACAGTTACCAATCCAAAAAAACTGTGGCTTAAGCTTTCTATCCCTGCAAACGGTATTAGTCTTTTGGTCCTGATGCTTCCGGGCCCCCGAACCTTAGGTGGTTGGGTATTTCCCATGTTTCCGATTGATTCAGTAATTTCCGCTTGTAGTCGTTGAAGCGTGAGCTCTTTCACATCCAAAATATCTTTGTTTAGCATGTTGTTACACGTCATTCCATCTAGGTGTTTGTTGCAATTCCCAAGTAATATATGAAAGTCATGTATAATAGTTGTCCTGGCCAAGAAGTACTTCGTATCAACTGTAATATATACTTTCCAATCCGCTCTTTTTATTCTCATGGGGTCCAATCTTTCATAATATAATCCTGGGTTTTGGCTCAAATTCTGTATTGTGTAAGCTTGGGGGTCCGTAACAGATAATGCGAGTAAAGAGCATAGGAGAAGAAAGAGAAAGTTTCGCATGTTGGAAAGGAAGAACCTAGAAGGTACGAGACAGTAAGTGTAGATTTATAGCCTCAAAAGATCAAGTTTAAATATCAAATAGTCAATGTCTCAATTTCAGTTTATCCACGTGTTTGCGTACTTTCTTTCCATTCCGGAATTCTTCCAGAAATGCGTAGTTTCCTACCTTCCCATTGAACGTGTTAGAATGTTTGTCATACCATTCTTTTGATTTTATCTTCTCCCGTATTTGATTTTCGCCGGCCGCTATCTTTAATTCGGTAAGACGTAAAACAAGGTCTTTCAAATATTGATTGTATGTTCGTAATTTTTCTTCTCGCGGTATTTTCATCGAGAACCGAGCAATTCGTCCATATACTAATTTGAACGGGGTATAGCCGGTCGCCTTATGAATACTAGTATTATATGTGAAAGCCGCGAACGGCGTCAAACGGTCCCAATCGTCAAATCGCTCTGAATATATACGTATAAAGTCTATCAATGGTGCCTGGCTCCTTTCGAGTGACCCATTGGTCTGGGGCCTATAACCGGAAGTGGTTAAATGATGGATTTTGAATAGGTGTAGGAGCGATTCTACAATTTCCAGCAGGAAACTGGTACCTCGATCCGAAAGTATCGCTCTCGGAGCACCAAATTGGCAGACTTAATGCCTGGCTAACGCATCGGCTATAGTCGTGGCCTTCAAGTCTTTTATTGGTATTACCAGTAGATATTTAGTTAAATTACATTGCATTGTCAATACGTGGCAATTTTCACTAGGGATGGTCCGGAGTTTTCCTACAGTAATAATTGATACTTTATCAAACGCCTCTATCGGCATTGTGATCAACATTGGCTCTTTTGTTTTATGCCGGTCAATTTTTTTTGAGGCACCTCGGACAGCTTCTGACGTAATCCAGCACATCGTTGCGTAGTCCAGTCCAATGATACCGAGCTCTTATCTTTTGATAAGTTTGATAGACTCCCTTATGTCCTCCCACAAGACTATCATGTAAAGTTCGGATAATCTCTTTTCTTTCGTCCTCTGGGGGTATAATGGATTTACCATAGCAATATGTAACCTGTACAGGACTATTTTTAAATATTCTTATCAAGATTTCGGTTAATAGTCCGGGCCCTAAGTCATCAGAATAATCTCCTCTCCGAGCTATACGAAAACTGCTCAGTTTTTTCTGCAGGAGCAATTTTTTTAAGTTTATTAACCCTATTTTAATGGCTTCCATGCTAGTGGAGTCGTGGTACTTGTCCTTAACAACAATTGAGAAGACATATTTGTTTTTGTACTCGGTTGTTAAAATCTGTCCAATTTTAGGCTTTTGATTCTTCATGTTCCGTAAATCTATCGCTCCGATTTCCTCTAATAACTTGGAGATGGAGATCTTATTGTCGCAATTCCGTGAAATAAAATGAACAATGTTATCCCTCTTATAAGTTAAACACTGCTGGCTCGTGCTGACATTATTTTGAAGGATATAATTCGCAGGTCCCAACGTTTGATCACCGCCAGTACCCTCGCTACTAAAAGTCAGATTTCGATAATTTTCGGGTCTTTTTTATTGATTTAATGGTCCCAAGGGTGGGGGTACCATGAGAAACAATTCATCCTCTACAGGTGCTTGTGAAAAATGTAATTTTACCGGCGTTTCGTCTTTCGTAGCTGATTCCTCAGTAATAGCGTTTAGTCCCTTGAATTTCACTACAGGGCGTCGCCCCTGAGTCATGGGCGTACTTTTGACAGTTGGTGCTCCTACCTTTATGCTCGGAGTCACTGAAATTTCTCTATGACGCGGCACTTTCGCCTCGTCGTAACAGTTCTCTTTATTGATTTCGCTTGAATGCTCCGTATGTTGGCTCTGGTTTTCACGTGACGCGTCGTTTTCATTGCTATCACTACTCTGTTCAATTTGAGAGGCAACGACCTTTTGAGATTCTTCCACCAACTTTCTTATTCGTCCAGCCATTTCTTCATTAGTATTATTTTCGTCGTCATATGGGTCGAGTTCCCATAGTGTTTCCTGTATTTCTGGAGGCGGTTCGTCACCGTCTGAAAAATGAGAAGGCATTTCTATGGTTTTGTTGTCTTGAGCTAGACCCAAATCATCCCAAAAGTACGATACGTTGTCCAAGCTCCCATGTCGACATAGACTGGCTTCGAATTTCTCTGCCGACGTCCAGACTTCTCTAAATTGTCGTCGTCACCTCGACCTGCGCTGTCTGCGTTTTCCTTGGATATTTCATCCTCAGGTTCCTCAGAACTTGCACTAGTTTGGGGTCCAGTGATCGGTATTTCAATTGACTCTTCGATAGTTTCGAATAGGACTTCCTCAGTCGTCGTACCACTTGACTTATTTATCTTCGGGCCCTTCGATTGGGATTCTTGATCCTCACTCGTTCTATTTCCGTATCTTTACCTCTTCTTAGTCCGCTATATCGCGGGTCCTCTCTGGGAGCCCGGTTGTTTGTACTGTCATGAGCTTCTTTCGCGTCCCTGCCCTCTACACCAGTGGAGGACATCACAGAACGTCTCGAGGAACTGGGCCGTAGTTCACTCACATCCGGCTCAGAGTCTGACATAATCGAGCTTTGACTCTCTCGGTCCAATCGGTTTAAAATTTCTTGCACGCGCCAATGTAATTTCGGAGAGGTAGCTTTTGGACGATTCGACTTTCGTTTCTCATCCTCATTTGCATTTTTATTTACAACTATTTCTATTCCGGAAGTACTTGCCACGGACCCATAGTTTTGGTTGGTCAGTCGTTTTCTCTGTTGGGTCTCCTTGATAGGTTCTGTACTTGAGTCGTCTGAGGAAAGTTCCGCTTCGTAATTCTTTAGTTCTTGAACTCTTTTCGACAGCATCTTTTCTTTATCGGCTGGCGCCCAGGTTTTCTCATGTATTTCAGTATTAGTAGCATTTGGGCGAACATTTTTAGTGTATTTCGACGTCGTAGTCACAGGCCTTTTACTTCTCGTTCTTTCCGCTACAGTGCTATGATCCAGCTGCGGTTTTCCTTTATTCGTTTTGGCTCCTACTGGCGTGCCTTTCGGTCTAGGCTCGTTAGATATGGTATGCGCTCTTCTTCATATCGCTACCTTCTTCGGTCTGTTCTTTAGTGATTTTCCTTTTTGTCACTTTGTTTTTCAGCATCATTACTTGAATTTTGGGTATGTTTTCATTAAATTCTTTCTCTTTTTGTTCCTTTTCATCCAAGTATTCTTGTAAATTTACCGGGTTCCTTGACAGTGCATCGGCGTTACAATTCCATTTCCCTGCCTTGTACTTTAAAGTGTATTGGTAGTTCGTAAACTTGAACATCCATCTCATAAGGCGTTGTCCAGGGTCCTTACGCGTATGCATATAGTTCAGAGGTTCATGGTCACAGACCAGCGTGAATTTGTTGCACAAAAGATATGGCCTGAACTGATTCATCGCGTATAAAACCGAGATACACTCTTTCTCAGTGGTCGTATAATTTATTTCGGATTTACTTAACAGTCTTGACAAATAAGCTACAGGCCTATCGACTCCATCTTCTTCTTGCGAAAGTACTGCTCCAATCGCGTAATCTGAGGCGTCTGTAGTTAGTGTAAATAGTTTATTGGAGTCCGGGAATGTTAGAATCGGAGTTTCACATAGGAGCATTTTAAGTTTTTCAAAGGCTTCTTCCTGTTCAGGTCCCCAATCGTATTCTTGTTCTTTTTTGGTAAGATCACTGAGGGGTTTGGCGATTTTCGAATAATCTTGAATAAATCGCCTATAGTATCCGGACAGTCCTAGAAAAGACCTAACGCTTCTCACTCCTTTTGGCCTTGGGAATTTCATTACAGCTTCGACTAGTTTAGGGTCTGGCTCGACTCCTCGACTACTTACAATATGTCCAAGGAATTTTACTTCCCTACAAAGGAAATTTACCTTGTCGGGCTGTAGGACTAGTCCCGTATCCGATAGTGTGACGTCGGTTGACGAAACAATTCTCAGGCGCACTTTTTGGTCTATTCTTGCGGACAATAACCGGGACGTGCGTTACCACTATCGCGGGAAATTCCTTTTTTCGGCGACGGAGGATCGAAGCTCTGCTACACCACACGCTTGGCAATATAGCAATGCTTCGCGTTATTTTACCACACTCTAGGTAATAAAATAACGTAAAGGGGGACCTATCTAATATGCACTGGACCACACGCTCGGCAATCGAGTGTAACTATCTAAAAGGCAGACCGTCCGCGAAACTAAAATAGGAAAGAATATGGAGAGAAAAGGATGCAAAAAGAAGTTAGAAAAAAGAATTTAGTTTAATTTTCTTTACTTACGTTCGCCTTAATTTCCCACACACACCAACAAAACGAAGTCAAAAAAAGGAGTTGCACGAATCGAATTAACTAACGAACTGAACTGGAAAATAACTGCTAACTTTGAACGAACTGAATTTAGAAAAGTAATTGCCTAATTTTCGTGAAAAGATCTCTTTTATACTTTTTCACAGGAGACTCCCACTCGAAAATCTTTGTCATTTTTGGGCAGGAAGAACTCAAATTTTCTCAACTTAATTGGTTGGAAAATTTGGGGAGTATCTCAGCGTAAGCAAGGTTCGAACCCTAATTGGCCGGGGGCGGAGTGTGCGGGTGTGGCCTCATTTTAGTGTTTTGGGCCCTCTTCACATAGATGGCCCTCTATGTACTATTCTTGCCTTTATTTATTTAAACTAATTCTATTTAAAATTAATTGTGTGTGTGGTACTCTAATTTTACAAAAATGTTTCTTAATCTATAATAAAACTAAATGACAGAACAAAAGTTAAGAATTACATTTATCTAAAAACAATTAGGATATTAATAGTTTTAACTATTAATTGATTATAAAAAAAACTTTGAGAAATACTGAAAAAATTAGAGTTAATTAAAAGAAATATAATTAATAACTTTCGTTCAAGCCGTTCTTAAATTATTTAACGCAAAGTTGAGCGCATCCAACAATTATACATACAAGACTCGCAAAGAAAATAAGCCAATAAATACGGGAAGATAAATTTCGCAATTTTTCAAGAGACTTGCAAGCAAATGTGCTTCCTTTAATTTAAAAGAAATTAGCAATAATAAGAATAAATAAAATAATAGTACTGCTGGCAGGATGCACATGTGCGCTGCAGATCTCTACTTTCTAAACATACGCGCAATCTGGCTACTCCGGATGACGCGATCGTAAAATCGCTTTGATTGTCTCCAGCATCCGAAAATTGCCAGATGCGCGAGCCGAAAACTGCTGTTCATAGGAAAAATTTTCTTCATTCAGCTGTACGTAGTTTTTCATCTTGATTTACGAGCTAAGTGTGTGGTCGGTATTTTTTTTGTCTTATTTTTTTATGTTTTTTTTTTTGAGCCGCCGTTACAATAGTCTCTCAAAAAGTTTTCCAACCTTCACTTCATGTTCATGAAGGTTCTTAGCATAAACTATTACGTCGTCTAGATACACTAGCATCTCTACATTTAGTAGTCCGCACAGCAATACATTCATCATTCTCTGGAATGTTGCCGGCGCGTTATTCAATCCTTCCGACATCCTTTTATATTGGAAATGCCCATCAAACGACGAAAAAGCTGTCTTGGGCCTGTCTTCTTCTCTTAAAGGTATTTGTTGAAAGCCATTCGCAAAGTCAAACGTTGAAAAATAAAGGGATCCCCCTAGTTAATCTAATATATCCCCTATATTCGTTAAAGGGTAAACGTCACCGACAGTTTTTTTATTCAATTCTCGGAAATCGATGACCATTCTCCACCTTGGGGTCCCATCACTTGCCGGGCTTTTAGGTACTATCCAAAGTGGCGAGTTATATGTTGAATTCGATTCTTCTATTATTCCATCTTCCAATCGTTTTCTTTACGTTTGAGAAATAAATTGTCTATGAACGGGAGGGTGCCGATACTGTTTGGTATTTACAGGAATTCTATTTTCAAGATGAATTTCATGTTCTATTAAGTCCGTGCAGGGCAATGGTTCTTCAGGAAGTAGAAATACGTGTGAGTACCCTTTTAATAGTCGCTTAAAGCTTTGGAGCTCGCTTGGACTAAGATGTGCGGTCCTAATCAATTGTAAGAGGTTCTTTTCCCTCTTCTCATATTGTTTATTGGCCTGCACGGCTACTTTGGACTCCGACACACTTTCGCCTTCAGAGCTGGAAAACTGCGATTTAAACTGCTCGAATGGTAAAATTTCTCTCGGGTCCACTTCACTGGTGACTTCCTCGTCATCATATGTATTAATCGCCATGATTTTACAGGTATTATTTACATTTGCGATTACTACCTCTCCAAGAAATACTTTTTCGTCCTTCACGTCAATCCTGGGCAAGTAGCCTTCTGTCAACTCGGTTTTGATCAAGTTAATTTGAATAACTTGACGAGACCTTGGTCCTATGGTGTACATAACTTTACCGTGACTGACGTCGTCCTTTGCTCGACCGGGCTTAGTGTTACTAATCCCTTCGTTAGCAAGTTGCTCTATCGCATAATCCAGGTCCGAATCAGCTCCAAGTTCTGATATTTCATCGTCTTTTGGTACTATGCGCATAGGTTTGATAAGATTGTCTTGTAAGCGCTCCACAGGTACATTAACAGGTAGAAATGGTATCGGATTCATCAAGTCACTGTTTACCATTAGAGTTCCATTATAATACGATATAACTGCACTCGTGTCTAATAAATAGTCCCTTCCTAGCATGCCATCTTCTTCAATGGGGAAATTATTCCACACTATATGAAATTTAGCAGGCTTGCCATTTATTGTTAGCAATACAGTGCCTAGAGTCAGAACCGTGTGTGCAGTTATGCCGCTCAGCGTAGTCGACTCTCTTGGGTCGAACCTCGTAGTCCAATGTAAAGCATTAAATTTCATAAGATTTACGGCCGATTCATTATCGACCATAAATACGGTCCACCGTTTATCGGTCTCGGGTATTCGAAATCTTACTCTTGTAGGCGCATAGATTTTATTATCTCTTGCGCTAGGTCCCCGATCTGCGGCAACTGCGACGACTGACTCGGAAGAAACGTCTCCGAATTTTTCAGTATTGTCATCACTTTCGCTGGCGGTACTCCCGGCTTCTCCACTTTCGGCATCTGTCGAACTTCCGTCATCAGTGTTTTCGCCTGTTGCTGCCGATGATTCTGAGTCGGGGATGTATGAGATGGGCCCACCGCACTCACTCCAGGGCGAGCTCCGTTGGAGTTTAAATTACCAGCATTTCCTCCGAACTACTAATACGGCAGGTTCGGTCTTAACTCGTTGGTTTTCTGTTGTTGGTCATAAGCAATTGCCCCGTATCTTCGTCCCGTAGGATTTTGATACATGTCCGTATCAGGATTGTACAATCGTCCTGGGTGACCGCTATTATCTCGAAAATTTTTATTCTGCTGGTGTCCCCTCCAATTTCTAAACATAAACTGCCTTTGCCCCTGGGGCTGATTTTGCTGTTGCTGAGGCTGGCTCTCTTGGTTCTGATACTGATTTTGCTGTCGTTGATTATTCTGGTAAAATCGTCCATTCTGGCGTTGGATAAAAAATTGTTGGATTTCCGAGGGTAACTCTTCCCATTCTTCGTAATATGCTTCCTCAGCTTCAACTTGCTGATCCTGAATATAGCTAACGTTAAATCCACGGTTAATCGACAGCCACTTACTCATATTAAGGTCCGCATTTTTCGGCTTATTCTTATTCCTAGTTTCTATGCGACAGGCTTCCTTGTAAGCCTCCTCAAGAGTCTTCGGCTGCTCAATATCGACTATGTACCCGATTTCCTTTGGGAACCTATCAATAAAGGTTTTAATTGTGGAATTCTTTATCGGGGTCATCATAATATCGCTATATTCAACTTCAAGTTCTTCTTTCAGCGCATTCTGTGCGCAGTTTAGTAAGATATTGATGAAAATCTCCGACCGTGTCCCCATTTTTCATTCGCAAACTATGAATCTTCGAATCATAATAAGAGAAGTCCTTGCACGGGTCAAAACGCTCCTTAAGTACTTTAATTAGTCCCTCAGCAGTATTTGCGGTTTTACCGTAAATGCAATCTCTCGCTGGTCCCCTTAATTTCGCTATGATTAAGCGAATAAAATTCGCTTCTTGGGTATCAGCTATAAGTGCCTTTCCGTTACAGATGTCCTGAATAAAGTCTTTTAGGGGAACATTTTTCCCATCAAATTCCGTGATTCCTTGCACAATATTTTGCAAAGTAAAACTTGCTGACATACTAGTTAGAAGGTTTAAAGTCGCTTGTTTAGTCGCCATGGTAGAAAGACTTTATTGTTTCTTGGAGTCAGGTGGTAAGAGACAAAAATACACGAAAAAAAAAATAATAATAATAAGACGCGATCACTAAATCACAAGCAAAATGATTATATAATATAAAAGTAAATAATAATTATTATTGCTAAGGGGGAAAACAAAATTCGATTAAGGATGATAATAATACTTAAATAAAATTTACACAAAGTAAAAAAAAAGGAGTAAACTCAAATCCACAAGTCCAAAATTACCGTAATTTGAATCGTTATTTTAATCTGTCCACCCCTAGAGGAGTGAATAATATAAATTTCTAGCGAAGTATTAGACAATAAAACTGACTAAAGTTGTAAATAAAAATTATATCGTTCGCTCCCCATTAGATAAAAGTGTCAGATTCCTACTAATCCCATCTAAACCTTTCGCTAATCCTTATCATTTAAAAGAAATAAGTGAATAGTGAAATTAGTTACTCCAAACCACTTATCAACAAAAAGAGGAATATAGAAATAAAACTTCACCTTTACAAAAGGATTGAAACAAAAGTACTTAGCGAAAGTAATTAATTCAATTAAAACTAAATAATAGATAGGTGACCACAAAACCTCTAAGTTAATTTTGTTAATATTTGCAAGATAATTAAAAAGCACGAGGAATTCGCTCGAAGAGGATAAAAGAAAGAAAAAACTCAGTCAACAAAAGAAATTCGAGGGTGTTCAAATTTCCCGCTGACTTCAGCGAAATCAAACGCGTGAGAAAGACCGAAAATTTCTTCCTCGCCAAAGCTCAAGTTATACGGCGGAGGAAGCGCTTCGGGTTTCAATTCCATGTGCCGTTCCAAAAAAATTCCAGAGCTAACACGTTTATATATATATAAAAAAAAATACGTATCAATAAAATTAAGAAACGACACAATGATTTATCGGCAACTAATCGAAGGCACAAAACCAAGCTCTGCTACCATTTGTTACGTGACAGTTTTGATGTTTTTTCAAAACGGCCACGTGTTAGACCGTTTTAGCTCCGAGTGGTCCCGACTCGGGCGAATTGAGCCTTCGGTACGGTACCCCGACCGTCTCAGCGAATGGATCGCGTTTTTGCCGACAATGTCCGAAATTCGTCCACGCGAGGGATAAGCGAGAGTAATGGGTGAGGGGGGGGGCGGCTCGCTGAATTATTAAAATGAAACTACACGGGTACATAAGGTAGATTTATATATATTTAGATACATAAGATAATATGTCTAGTAGTGATACCTCTATCGCGTCACTATCTAATTCACGATTTATTAAATAAATATTCTAAAATACGCGGTCGGTCGTCGTTACACAGCCGGTCCCGGTACGCAAACACATGGATTCACCGAAAGGAAGGAGAAATTTGAATATAGTAAGTAGTTATCGAAATAAAGAGAGAGAAAACAAGGGAGAGATTTCGCTTTATTGGAAATAGAGCGTGGAAGTACTCACTCTGTTGTTTTGGACCTTTCTTTTGGTTTATATAAGAAGTGTTAGTCGCTTCGTATTAATATTGTAAATATAAATTGGTCCGAAATATTGTTTGCTTCGTTATGTGGGCAATCACTCCTTTTTTTGAATCAGGTCAGATTAACTGGTCCAATATATTTTTTATCCAATAATGTGGCAACACACAATAAAATGATAATTCCTATGATTTTCGTTTACACAAAATTATTAAAACGAATGTACTCGACACTTCTAATACTTAATTATAACTCGAACTCTTATATTCTCAAACTCTTATTATAGATTTAACTTCAGTAGGAAGAATGCAGGCTTCTTAGTCGAGCGCTCACTACTAACTGATTAATCTCAGGCGTCGTTGTTTTCGCCAAAATACAATTATTCGACAAAATACAATTATAACACAATGAAACGTCACGTAACAGTACACGTTTGATTGGTTTAGTGCAAATATCAGCTATTTGATTTCTACTTGATATATGTTTAATCAAAAATTTCTTTTGTTCTAATAATTCTTATGCATAATGATAACGAAAAGATATATGCTTTGATCTCTTATGAAATTTTTGATTCTTTGATAATTTAATAGTGCTCGTATTATCACAAAAAATAGTTGGTACATTTCTCAATGTAACTACCTCTTGAAATAATCTATATAGCCAAATAGCATCTTTTGAAGCTTCGCAAAAAGCAATATATTCAGCTTCTGTAGTTGGAAGAGAAACACAACGCTGTTTTCTACTCATCCAAGTGATTGCAACATTATAAATTGATACCATTCTACTTACAGATCCTCTCGTGATTGGATCACTTGCATAATCAGAATCAGCGAAAATTTTTAATTTGCCAGTTTCAAAAGATTGTTTATATAAAATACCTTGACTTAATGTTCCTTTTAAAAATTTAAAAATACTCAAAATTAAATGCCAATGTTGTTCCTGATTTTCCAAGATATGAGATGCGTAATTCACCGCAAATATAATATTGGATCAAGAAACAACAGCTAAATACACAAGACATCCTACCACTTCACGATATAAGCCTTTGCATTCTTCCGTTACTTCTGCTTCTCCAGGTGGGACATAACCATCAATAGGCGTATGAACAACATTTGCTTCATTCATTTGAAATCTTTTCAATATTTCTCCCGTATATCTCTGCTGATTAATAAAAATTGAACCATCATTTAAGATTTGTATATGTAAACTAAGAAAGTAACCAACTGGTTCAGTTGTAATCACAAACAAATTTTTCAATTGCATTAAAAACTTATCAATCATATCTCTATTGGATGCCGCAATTAAACCATCATCTACATATATAGCAACTAATATTTTACAATTATTCTCAAATCGATAAAATAAACAAGAATCTGCTATACTTTCTTTCATATCAAGTTTATACAATTCTGTTTTTAAACGTTCATTCCAACATCTCGATGCTTGCTTAAGGTCATACAAACTTTTTAATAATTTGCATACACGACCAGTGGAATCTTGATAACCTTCAGGCTGCTGCATGAAGAAACCCATTTAGAAAAACAGTTTTTATGTCAAATTGCTGTAATTCCAATTTTTCATTTGCTACAATACTTAATAACGATCTTCTAGTATCAAAACGAGCCACAGGACTGAAAGTTTCATTGTAGTCAATGCTTTTTTCTTGACTAAAACCTCGAGCAACTAAACGAGCTTTAAAACGATTTATCTGACCTTTAGCATTTTGTTTGACACAGAAAACCCATATGTTTTTGATTGCTTATCGATCAGCAGGTAAGTCAACAAGCGTCCATGTGAAATTATTTGTCAACGACTGAATTTCATCGTTCATAGCATTAATCCATTGTTGTTGATAAGCAGATTTCATAGCTTCATCAAAATTTGCTGGTTCGTTAAGCTCAACAATATCCGCTTCAATCAAACGTTGTGGTGCTTTGATATTTTTTCTATCTCGTAGAGTTCTCCTTTGCTGTTTCTCAGGCTGATTTTCTTCTTGTGATAATACATCTTCAATAGACTCATTCGTGAGTGTTCTAACAGAATCATTTAAAATAGAATTATAGAAATTTTCATCACTACTATCATTATTAAAATCTTCAATTTCAGTCTCATCCTCAACAAAATCTCCAACTTGAGCTTGCATTACTGGTTCTCATCCAGTTTTTAGCACTGATTCATATTCAAATTGTTCATTTTGTTGTTTATCTTTAACTGGGAAATACCCCCACACCTTACCCGTATCTTCAGGTACAAAATCGATATTTACACATTTTATTACTTTATTTTTAGATTTTAACCAAATACGATAGCCTCTAATGTCTCCAGAATAACCAACAAAAATACCTTGTTTACCTTTTGCATCCCATTTCTTCCTTTGTTTGTCTGGTTCACGAACATAACATTCCGAACCAAAAATATGTAAAATATTTAAGCGAGCAGTTTTTCCGGTGAAAATTTCAAATGGAGTTTTTGAATCTTCTCCACTTGGTCCAGTACGATTCAAAATGAAAACTGCTGTATTTACTGCTTCTGCCCATATAGCTTTTGGTAAATTCTTGGATAACAACATAGTACGCGCAAGATTAACAATAGTTTGATTAGAACGATCTGTACAACCATTCTGTTGTGGAGAATACGGAGTTGTAATAACAAATATAAGACCACTATTATTCATAATATTTTTAACCTCATTATTATCAAACTTTTTGCCACCATCACAGTGAAGGGTTTTTATCTGCAATCCATAATGATTTTTGACCAATGCTATCATTTCAGCTATCTTTTGTACAGTTTTCGCTTTATTTTTAAAAAAATAAACCATACGAAAACGAGAGTAATCGCATGTCAAGCACAAAAAATAGAGAGCATTACCAAGTGATGTATTTTCCATTTGCCTACAAAGATCAGCATTGATGATCGCATCAACTTCTTTTGATCGTTGAGTTCGTGAAAAAAAATGACTTTTCTTCTGCTTTCCCTCGACGCAAGCTCCGCAAAAAACATCAAAAATCATCTTTTACATCAATCACATTTTTCTTAAGTAATTGCATAACATGACGTTTATTTTGATGTCCTAGTTTCTCATGCCAAACCTGCAAGGAATCTTTTGAAGCTCAATGAGTTTCATTATAACCTGAAACTTGTTGTTTTGTATTTTTCATGCGAATGAACATTCGAAAAAGCCTTCCATGTCGAACTCCACAAACTTGAACCTTGCCGTTTGCAAGAGTGGTCAGCCTCCGTGCGCCATGGGCTGGTCTCTGCTAATTTTTCTGGGTTCTATCTCGGTAAAGAAAGCCGGCGCTGACTTTCACAGGCCGAAGTTCGCGCTGGCTGAGAAAGGTTGACACAAAGAAACGGACACTCTAATTCAATGATATTACATATGGCGATCTCATTTATTGACGCGCTTCTGATCGTAATTCGTCTCACAAGGTCGGTACCTCGCCCCCAGCTGCGCGCCATCACGCACCGGCGTGCTCGTACTTCCCGGGCCACGCGTCGCTACCTGCGATATGCCCTCGCGTTCTCCCCGGCTCTCAGCATTATTTACTCTAGATGCTGCCGAAGTCAACCATGCCGGCCAAAACGTTTTCACCGCGCGCTGCCACATCGATGGCTCCCGACCATGGAAACTCTCCGGTCGCCGCTCCGCGCGCACTCGCACAATCTCTGTTTGCGTGTTCGCAATACCCAGAGCTGGCGCGAAATCCGTCGGCACCGAACGATGCAAGCCCGCTCTTTCTTTCCTTCCGCGCACCTCCTCACGTGCGATCGCACCATCTGTGGCGCGAACTCGCGTATCCGATGGCAACGCACGTGTCTCCCGCGTGACGTCACCTCGCTCTCGTCGAGCGCTTATCGCTGCATTTACCTCCGCCTTCAAAGTTTCCAGCAGTCCGACCCGCGCCGATGATGCGCTTCTCGCATCAACGACAGTCGGTATTTCCCCTGATAGAAAATCGTCGGCGCTCACAGGCGGTGCCGGTTCATGACGCACGCTATATAATAATGCGCGAAATGCCCTGTCTTGCACGATCGCAGTCGTGCCGTCCGTAACTAATCCTTTCAACGTCATCCATGTCAGCAATTCCTGAATTTGCATTGCCTGAATGTGCTCCCATATTGACTTCACTACAGGAATTCTCATAACCCGCCTTCTAAACGCTTCCGGCCGCGGCCGCGATTCCGCAGCTCTCCGATGCTTGGGCGATCTCGTCACCGGCATCGTATTTCACGCGACCCCGCGCGGTAAACAAACAGGCACCAAAACAGACTCAAGCTTTCCTAGGCTTATCTCGCCTTCACTAGGCCTAAGCGCGTTTGTCCTCTTTGTTTTCGAGAACAGCTCAACGTGCACAAGCCGGCATGCCCATGGTGCGAGTACGCAACACAAAGACTTTGCTCAGCCTGTAAACACGTCTAACCTTGAGCTCGCGCTCAGCAACAATCCCAACAGCCGAGAATGATCGTTGCGATTCTCGCAACTTTCAAATTCAGAAACACACGTTCAAACGTACAAATTTAACTAGCTAAAACACCCGGCTCGAGCAATCGCAATCTGCGTAACAACAACGCACAGATTTACAGCGTAATCGCTTAATCACAACAACGCGATACTCGCCTCAGCCCGTTTCACTAGCTCCGGGCTTCCGCGTAACTCGAGCCAAATGTGTTGACGACACAATAATGACGAAACTCAAAATGTCCCATGCAACTAAAATTTTCCCTTTTCCAGCTTTTTCCACGGCTCTCGCTCGCTACTCCGCGAATTCGCCGAAAAGCGCTGATCGGCCGAGACACCGCACTGTTCAAGCTTATCACAAAGGGAATTATCGCGATCACCTCTTTCCAACCAGAACAAAGCGATGCGAACAACGAAAACCTGCCGAGATTAAACAAGGGATTCCATGCAAGAGTGGTCAGCCTCCGTGCGCCATGGGCTGGTCTCTGCTAATTTTTCTGGGTTCTATCTCGGTAAAGAAAGCCGGCGCTGACTTTCACAGGCCGAAGTTCGCGCTGGCTGGGAAAGGTTGACACAAAGAAACGGACACTCTAATTCAATGATATTACATATGGCGATCTCATTTATTGACGCCTTTTCACAAATATCGCTACAAGATTCACTTCGCCGCGGCGAGCGCGCTCGCTCAGCCTTTCCACGACAAGAGTTCGCGAGATCACGCGAGCGAGATCGCTCAGCGTGCGCGATAAAATCAAATACGCAAATGTCCGTAATCGAGCGAGAGCTGGCGCGAGAGAGACGAACAGGTTTTCGACCCACCGGATGCCGACGGTCCGTCGGCAGAGAGACGACGCCGGCGAAAGCGCAGGTCCGCTGGAAGTGGCGCCCTGGCGATGACTGGGACTGCTGCAGGAGAGGCCGCAGCACGGCCTTTGCCCCGGGGACGGCGAATGGTCGCTGCGTGTCCGGGCTCGGCTTGGACCTTCTGGCTCTCCCGGCAAATGGCAGTCGTACTTCCGGCCGTCGTTACTCTCTGGCCGAAAAGTCCTCTCGTTCCGACTCTCCTTAGGCGGCCCTAATTACTTGAGAGCTCGCGCCTAACTGCCCTTCTTCTCTCTTAATTTTCCAAGCCTCGCGCCGCCGCGCTCCCACTTCTCTCGCCGTCAAAAATCAGTCAAAATCGCTCTCTCTCTCTCTCGCTCTTCTCGCTCTCACTCGCACTCACGGCGACACCTCGCCGATCGTCGCGCTCCTCCCTCCAGATCCTGCAACGACACAAGTATGTAGTCGCTATATAGCGTATACTCGGTCGCTGCGTTCATGCGAGGAGAGTGCCACACACAGGGCCAGCGAGCATCGCTATAGCCCTGTCACACGTTTCGTAAAAATTCATACGAAGTACTTAACGATTTAAATTCAAGACCTCTATCAAGAGCCGATGTAACTGAGAACAGATTACGTCTTACTTGTGGTACATACAATACATTTTTCATAACATACGTCGACCATTTTTCATTGACAATTGCTTCAAACTCAATGTTTCCTCTTCCAACTTCATCCATAGTAGACTTGTCTCCAATATGACACTTGATCATTATTATCAGTTGACAAATTCGATTCGCTACGATCATTTTTCTTCGGACAATCTTGTTTTAAATGTCCTTTTTCATGACATTTATAACATTTTAAATTTATAAGTCTACTTTTGTTATCGCTGAAGTTCTTGTTTTGAGCATCTTTATTCATATAGTAATCACCAACGCTTTGCGTATTCTTTTTTTTTGTCTTCATTTTTGTTTCCAACAATGCTGTGGTTTTTCTTTCTTAATCACCTGCTGCTTACGACGTACAATCTTATCTGACGTCAACAAGCTTATCAAATTCGCAACGGTTTGTTTATCTTCTGGTCTTGCCCACCAAGCTTGACGTTCATACTCTTCCGACAGTGTATTCAAGAATTTAATAACTAGTGAAGAATTATCGGGTTTTATTTTCAAGTTTTACATACGTAAAATAAGGCCTTCATAATTTGCAATATGCTTCACAATATCTTCCATGGGAACAAAACTAAAATTGAAAAATTCAGTTTGTACAGTATGCGCAGCTTGCTTCGTTTGTTGTTCCAATATCGAATGTAATTTAATCCATATTTCATTTGCAGTTTCACATGTCACCAGCAAAGCCATTACTTTTGACTCAAGTGTGTTAACAATAATATGACTTGCAGCGCGATCATCTTTATCCCATATTTTTAAAGTTGTATCGTATGCAGTTTGTTGATTGTTAGTTATATCATTTCCAAATAACGCATTCGTTTTTATTTAATTCACAAACGCTCACCTCATACGCATTTTCAGTTGCTCGTAGGAAATTCCGAATTGTAAACTTTCATAGGCCACAATTTTCTGCTCCTCGCAGCTTCTCAATTCCATGCTATTCCATGCTTGCGTCAACTTATATCCTTCGCTTGTATCCGAAGCTTCTGACTAGGGATCAACGTTGTCACGCAAAAAAAGCCACGTATTTTTCACACAAAGCAACCACGCTCTGCTACCATGTTCAAACAATGATCAACTTTGTATTTAACTATAATACTGCGACACGAAATAAAATAAAGATCATTAAATAATAATATTTATTCAATAAACAACCAATGTGTACAGCAGTAAAATATTGATTGATTAAACAACATGCTTATTGCTTAGCAACTAATAATAAAAAAATCTACGTTCTAGAAGTATAATAAAAGACAAAAAGTATAGTTTTATCGTTAACACATACGTCTACCGCTAAGAACTTAATTATGTGAATTACCTCGTCTGCGAGTAGGCTCATATAGCCTAGTCCGTTCATCAAATAATAGACCAATAAATCCGGACTAACTGTCGCGATATTTAGGGCATTCGAATTAAAATTTTCCTGGTATTGATTTTTTGATGCTGATTTGCTTAGGGTGGAGCTACTTGCTGGCTCATTCTTTCTCTATTGGCTAAATTTTGACTATTCATTTGCTTTTGGCATTCGTTACCATTGAATCTTTCGTTTCTAGATTTCGTAACACCGTTATTACGGTAAAAACAAGTATCTGCTAAATAATTTGACAACTTACAAATTTGACATACTTGTGAATTATCTGTTTTTACTACATTTACACTTTTAATGTTTGTTAATTCTTTTTTTGCTTCTGCAAGTACTTTTACTGTCATATTGAAATCATTGGGCTCCTGTATTGCGAAATCGCGTTCAATCTCTGCCGCTTTTGCTGTTGCTTCTTTGAGATTTTTTGCCTGTCACCCAGTGTAAGCCGCGGATGAAAAACTTGACTTTATATTTTTCTAATTGATTTTAAAATCCAACATTATATCTTTTTTCACGCACTGCTTCGCTTACTAATTCTCACGCTACTGTTTTAACTCTGTTTGAAAATTTTATTATATTTTCTGAGGCTTTTTGCTTGAGCATAGCCAGTACACCGATAGTTGATTGAAAGTTTTGTCTGATCCGAATAGATGATCTAAATACATTTAAATCTAACTAATTGTCTCAAAATGTTTTCAATGCATACTTTTTAATGCATTCTCGTACAATCTCATTTTAACTAATCTTGCTAGATCCGTTTCATTTCCGGGTGGAATAACATTATAGGCTTCCCAACAACCGTCTAAAAATCATATAGTGGAATACAGTATCCGACGTATTTAAGAATGAAATCTACGATATCTTTCAAACCTACATTTCTCATAGGGCTAATTGTAGAATTTTGTACTATACGCGTTAAATCTTGTAGAGTTGAATGGTTGTAATAGCGTCGGCCGTCTTTGGCCGATAATCCTTTCCCGTAATCACCAAATTCATTAAGGGGGAGGTAAGGGCGGCGGTGTATCGCTCCCAGCAAGGCAGAAGAGGAAAGGTGATCGCAATAAATATTCTCACCTTTTACCAACCAAATACGTTTATTATAAAATCGCTACCTTGCGCGACGACGAACAAAACAATCTATCAAACCTTAACCTAATACACAATAACTTCTTACCACTAAATGAGATGACCGGCACGTGAGCGCTGAGTCATTTCACAACCGTCTCGATACACAATAAAGAAAGAAAACTTAACCACTAATTCAGCTATGCCGGCCCACGAGAGCCTGGCACAGTGCACAAGTCATGAATAGCCAAAAAGGGTTAAAACCGATTAAGAAAAAGAAATGAGAGGAAAGAGTATGACCTGTTAATTGGCGAAGTCCACTGGGTTGGCACGTTGATCTTCTTTCTGCCGGCTGGTGGCTTCCTTGGATATGGCGTGACTGGTGGACAAAGAGGCCGCTCTCGAGGATACTCTGCTGGTGCGTTAACTGGTATGCTCTCGCTCGCGGGGTCACTTCCTTAATGCTCGCGAGAAGCGACGCAATAGTGCGTGAGGGACTGCTTCTTACGCTCTCCCCACTCACTTACCTAATCGGCGGCACGCGGCACCGCCAAGTGTGGCCAGTGTCGCACGCCTAGCCGCACTATAGTTGCACTATAGCAACACTCTTTCTCTCTCTCGATGACTAACGAGAGCGCATGTTGTTGCACACTCCTGGCCACTAATACTGCTGCTGCTCTCTCTTTCTTTCTTGATGAAGAGAGAAACCGATGCTGAAACAAAAGAATGGAATCGGGCACGAAACATACGTGCACCAGATGCCCGCCATGAGCCCTTGTCGATGTCGAAGAGAGAGAGAAGGGACGCACGGTGTTGACCATGACCAACCTACACCGTTACATGGTAAATCGGTTTTGTGTTGGCAATGATCTGCATGTTGACTTAGGTATAAAATATTACTACTTTTCTCGTTTTGATTTATTACTCGGTCACTTTATTCATTAAAATTTGGTATTAAAAGTTTTACGTTTTTAGGATTCGTAACAAGAATTTTGTTTCTTGTTTTAATTATTTTTTCTTCGTTCTCAGTGTCAATTGTCCAGTTTACCAAAGATTGGAAAAATTCTCTTGACTCGTATTCTGTCATTTCACACAATTATTGGTTCAAATTTATTTTCAAATTGTACTACTTTGTCAGTACAATTCAATGCTTCTAACATTTTTTTCGGACTTATATTGCGTTTTGTTAATTCTTCTACAATGAGTAGTAAAAGTAGATCTTGTCATGTATTCCTTATTAAATCTCGATCTATATAATGTTCTAAAATTTTTATTAATTTTTTTACTTGTTGTTTGTTGCCCTTTATTTCAACATCTACATCCTGACAAGCGTGCAGAAATTTTATACATTCTAATAATGTTGGTTCTTTACTGGTTAAAAAATTCGCATCTCCTTTTCCTATGCAGTTTTTTAAAACTATTACTACCTCCGCATTTCGTTTGCCTCTCCATTCGGTCCTCGTAGCCATGTCTGTAGGAAAAAAAAAAACTTTTGCCTAACCCTGCTTTTCGTTAAAAAAATCCCGGAGGGGCCCCCAATTGTTACGTCTCACGTAACGGTCGCGAAATTGACAATAATTAGTCAACCGCGACTGTCTCTTTTCGGTCAATGCGTAAGCGCTTTACCACGGGTACGAGACTAAACTAGAGCAGGCTGGCAATCTAATTAAAGTACCGATCAGAAAAGTAACAGTTAAATAATATTACCTGTAAGTTGACTCGTCCTGAAACTCGTACGCCAGAAGCCAGGGATGTATCGTGGCTATAGGGAGTAGATATAAGACCTTTCTAATTTATAATAAACTATTAGTAGAAATTTAGTTTAAGTATTTATTACTCTAAATAAGTGATAGAGAACTTCCAGAGTCATTCAGAGTAGAATACAGAATTCTTATGACGATCGCTTTGCCACCTCTCTTATAAGAGAAAACATAAAAAGTAGGCTACAAAGGGTTAAACTCAGAAAGGGAAACTACGTCACCGAGAACAAGGTCAGCCATTAATTGACCATTACTCTAATTAAGGGAATTCCCCTTTCATAAAAATTCAAATTTTGCCGCTATTATACGGCCTGACTTGTTCTCGACGTTATATTTAAAATAAAAAAGTTTGCTACGATTAATACATTTACTTTTTGGTATGTGTAATTGTATTTTAGAATTTTCCTTTCTGCATGCAATTGACATCTCCATGATGTACACAGAATAATTAATTTTGTGATATAGAAACTTTGAGGTAAACAAACATTGAGTGAAAATTAGAAATAAGTAAAGTCTGATAAGCGAAACTAGCTTATTTTTACAATTTTATACACTAATATCTAATTGTTATTTGTCTTTATAGTTTGGCAATTAAAGGTTAACTTGTAGCTTGTAGCTATTGAATTACCTTATCAAACTGACTGCAGTTGTCGTCGTTCTTTTTACATAGTATGTAAGTTTTAAATTACACCAGCCAAACTAACTGAATCGCATAAATTTAACGCACACAAATAAATCATTCTTTTATTTTCTACTTTTATTTATAAAAGAACAGCAGAACACTCAACAAGTGTGATATGCTTTTAAAATGTCAAAAGCCAAATACAAACACGAACTGACAAGCCAGCTGCCAGTCCTCACAAAACCAACATGACGGTATCATGAATACTTTTTAACAGCATTTTGAAGGTCTTATAATTTCATTATTTTAACTTTCTGGAGATTGTGAAATTTATGATTTTCTATCAGAAAAAATTTAATTTCAAATTAAACAACGTAAAAAAGTTGTAGTGGTTATAAATGCAGCACACAAAACAAAATATGTTGAAAATTAATATGAGTCATATAAAATAAGACTGACTTAAAATTAAACTTTTTATTTATTCTTAGATAATCATATATGAGAAACCACTATCGTTTTATTGTGTTGAAAGATTAGTTATAGGTACGTTAAAAATAATAAAATTCACTCGTATGAGTGTGAGACTCTGTCTGCGTGTGCTTATATAGAGTGCTCGACTATTTAGCCATTCCTTTTCTACAAAAACTTAAGATTTCTGAGTAGATACGTCCAATAATCTTGATTGTTTTCTTTCCTTCTTTTTTTTCGACAATAACAAAATATCGTTCCGTAAAGTATTATACATGTTTTCCACGTACGAGTATATTGTTCTGTCGAATCGAATGGTGCTCTTTGTTTTGTTCTGGAAATCTGCTATGAAGAGTTAGCGGACAAAAACTACAAAAAAAGTAAAAAGTAAAAAACTCAATTTCTTGATTTATTTCCAATGATCTACAACGAAATATATATTTTAACGAAAATCTGAGATAGCAAAATTCTTCTTCTGAGATACTCTATCGTAGAAAAAGGTGTCAGGCAAATTGGCTGACCCTCTTTCGTAGCCAATTTAAAAAAACTGATGACATTATCCATATATATATAAATTCTACGTACTCAAAAACTCCAATAAATATTCGTCTGATTTGTAACGTTACATTTTTATTTATTTTTGCACCTATCTCTAGCCCTACAGTTTGAATATTGCCACTTTTTCTTGAATAATTTATTTTAATGAATATTTCAGCGATGACCCCATATTATTGATTGAAGTATGATATATGTTTTCAATGTATTATTTTCCGTAGAACTCATTGGTGCTATTAGTTTTGGTATAGAAGAGGTATACAAAGCGGTAGCGTCGAAAAACCACCAAAAAAAATCGATAAAATACAATTTTTTCAATTTTTTTCAAGAACCCACCGCGATAGCCGACATTCTAACCACATCAATAGATTCCTCGTAAAAAAATATACAATTCGAAAAAAAAAACTTTGTGCACGTCTTTCAGAAACTCAAATCTTTTCACTTTGAATATTTATAGAATTTTTTAAGGTAGAACTACCCAATTTTATGACTAAAAAAAAATAACCTGTTGTGTTATTACAAGGAATATGTATTATTTTATGAACACCAATGATGCACCGTTTCGGAGCAAAAAAATTATTCTTGAAAAACATCGTTTTTTTGACCGTATAGATACTTGGGAGGGGTCTAGTGTAAAATGTAGGTAAAATGTGCCTATAAACTTAGTTTCCTGATCCCGGCAGGGAGGTATGAAAGCGGCTGAAAGCCTGCAAGAGAATTCGAAAATAAATTCGAAAATAAGTCGAACTGCATAAGACTCGATAAACAGACGCTGCCTCGATATTTTGAATTTTGGTTTCCCACGGAAAATGTCGCTAGCTTGTAGAGATAGAATCATAATGCGCAGAATATTACGCGACGCGCACGCGAAAAGCCTTAAACGTGAAATTGACTCAACAGAACCGGCCGTACTGCTTGAGTTAATGAGCTATCGCGGACTTATTCTGTGCAGGGACTTAGAAGAGCTGCGAGACCGATACTTGCGTTTTTTATTAAGAAAAAAACGACCAGATTTAGATCCACCACTATATCCGAGCGACATTGCGCTTGATCGGATCCCGGAGTTGCTGCATGACGAATCGCGTGATGCAGCAGCGGACAGCGCGCGACGCGCAAATTTCGGTGATGAGTCCGCAACAACAGCCGCGCCCTTAGCGGCTGAATTGCCGCGCGAACAAGAGCAGGCAACGCAGGTATCAAGCGTCGCCGCTCCGCGCAGGCAAGCCCAGTCGCCGGGCAGAGGCACAGATGCGGCTGTCAATAGAGATGTACTACCTTCGACGGTCCAGCCACCGTCGGCAGCTCGGTTGCCATCGGATGGCGCAAACTTACGCGCGCGCGAGCAGAAACGCCGAAACCAGGGGAAAGCAGCACCAGTGCGCTAAGCCAAATCTGGGGGGGCCCTTGCGTCAGTACCGCGCTGGATTTATAAACGCGAAGTGAGACAGGGTATCACCTATGGCGCGAATGCAGTTTTCAGGGTAGAGAGTGAGGCAGTGCACAGTGGAGCGACTCAGGCCGAGCAGCAGGTTCCCTTGCCGCCTCAGGCCAAGCCACTCAGCAATTGCACGGCGCTAAATGTGCCAGCGATTGCGACTGAGCTACCGGCTCACGCGAGTGCGCGAAACAATTTAGCAGGTAGTGCGTCCATCTACGCTGATTCAGATAGATCGGTGAGTACGAAGTACCACGCACCTAGAGTAAGTTCTTGGGTAGAAGACTGGGAGCGCAAAGTATAGACAACTACGGCAAATGAAACGCGGGTGTCAGCCTTGTTAGGCAAAGGTAGCGTAGCCAGCATGAAGAGGTCTAAGAGTAGACAAGCTAAAAAGATAGAAACTTTTGGTGTTAGCGATACGAGGACGTGCTCGTTGGATACTGATAGTTGTGATACGCGGACAGAAAGATCGCTTAGTAAAAATAAATAAGTAAGGTAAAGAAGCCAAGCAGAGAGAGCGGTCCTCCGCGAATAAATTATACCAATGGTATACCTGCGGACGGGGTAAGCGCACTCAATGCATGGTCTCTCCGCCTTTCGGGTAAAGACTATATGACCGCGTTAAGTTTTCTATCGGGCTTAAGCGATTGTCAGAGCTATTACGGGATTCCTGACGAAGAGTTGCATATCGCGATAGGCACTACGTTTCGCGATAAAGCGCGCTCGTGGTATGAGGTTAATCGCGGTATGTAAAACACGCTAAAAGACTTTAAAAGAAGCTTTTCTAGCGAATTCTGCCGGCGATTAAATAGAGAGCAACTTTACTGCGAGATGCGTCAACGAACACAGGGTGAAAACGAGAAGATAGCGGATTACGTCGCGGCTTTCCAGACGATTTTGCATCGTTTTGACCCACCGGTATCGGCAAAACGCCAGCTAGTAATGATCATAGAGGGTCTACATCCAAGATATAAGTGATATCTTGAAACCAAGACCTTCTCTGATCTGAATAATTTTAAAGAGGCAGGTTTAGCACTCGAAGATCGTATGGCTGGTTGGAAAAGATGACAAAAGCCGCCAACGGCCGACGTGACGTTAATTCCTGAATCGGCGTATACAGACACGAAGAAGTCTACCGGTAAACAGAAATCGGTCGAAGCCATAGACAGTTTAAACGACGCGATTGATGAGGTCCTAACAATTGAACCTTCTAAAAAGAAAGCGCAGCAACAGAGCAAGGAGCTAGGAAAGAAGGGCAAGTAGCAAAATAGTGAAATTGCCGTGGCTACAGCTAATAAGCAACAGCCACAGGCGACGAACCAGCTTGCGAACGGAGCCACGCTTGCTCATCAGAGCGCGCAGACTTCGTAGGCCCCGGCTGCAGGTGTAGCCTGTAGCTTGATTCCGCAGCAGCGCAATCAAGGAGATAGCAATTCAAATAGGCCATTTGCGTGGGCTTGTTTCAATTGCAACGCGTTAGGGCACAGGAAGCTACTGGGCATTGAGCTCAGGCTAATCCGCGGGTAGCTTGCTACAAATGCCGACAATCAGGGCATTATGCCAACAACTGCCCGACGCGAACTTCGGAGTCGACGCTTTACTGTCAGGTTTGTGGGACAATCGGCTACGTGTACAAAGATTGCCCTACTTGCAACCATGTGAAGCAGGAAACCTCAGTGCGGGAGCCGTCGACCGCTCGAGCTAAGATGAATCGAGTGGGCCATTGAGGTAGAGAAAGTGCTTCGCGCAAGGAGCGAAGAGACCGAGGAAGAAAGGTATAGAGTTGAAGCAAAAGGGAAGGCGAGAACAAGGCAGAAATTTCCAGTTCTGCGCCTCCTCTCTTAGATTTAGTTAAAGAGAAAGACGAGAACAAGGCAAGAACTGCCAGTTGTGCGCCTTCTCTCTTAGACAAGGGAATAGGGGAATATTTGAAAGTCAAGGCTAAGGTCAAGCGTGCAGTATTTGTAGAATATGAGGATCCGGAAAAAGGTAGTAGGGAAATTGTAGAGTTTAAAAACGTGTTTAAAGGCAAATTTAGTCGTTCGACATTGAAAGAGTTTTGGGCGCAGAGTGACGAGGGCGGGAGTTTCCCTAGTAGGATCAGCAATGGATCCGAAGAGGTAAATAAACGCGTCTCTTTACAGCAGGACGCGGAAAGTCTTCAAAAAGGTCGACACACTAATACGCGGGAAATTTTGCCCGATAAGGATGCGCATGATGCAATCGGGTTTAACAAATTTTTCGCGATAGTTAGCTCGCCCGAGAAGTGTCCAGCGAGGCAAAATGTTTTGGTGAGGGGAGGGTCTGAGTGGAACTCAGAAATCCCGAAGAAAACGGCAGATAAATCGGACGCAGCGTTAGTCGCAGTTGTAGAGAACAGGTTCTTTATCATGGTCGACATAGGCGGGCAAGTCTATACAGCGCTGCTAGATTCAGGAGCTCAGGTATCGGTAGTGGGACCGAACCTCGGCTTAAGATTGAAGGACCGTTTAAAGCCGCTTACGATATTCTTACAGGGCATCTCGAGTGAGAAGCGGCGAACGTGGGGCAACTTAAAGCTAAGTTTTGAAATTGGTGGCAGGACGGATTGGTTAATTGCGGCGGTAGTATCTCCGCTTAAGCAGGACTTGATTTTAGGAGCCGACTTTTGGATAGCGTGGAATATAAATATTAGCTACGGTAATCGCGCTTGGTGAGCAGGTGACCAAGGCGATTGGTATCCGTTAGCAGAGCAGAGTAGTAACGAGATAGTCGTTTTTGCGGAATGCGCAGGTTTGAGTAAGTACGAGGAGGCTCAGCGAGAGACAATTCTGGCGTTAGTTAGTCGGATTGTCCCTGAGCCTGGTGAATTTCCGGCGGTTACAAGAGTTATCGAGCATGTCATCGATGTAGGTGATGCGCACCCGATAGAGACTCCGATGCGTCGAATGTCGCCTCTGTTATTAGCGTTCACGCAAGAAGAAACTATGCGGCTTTGGAAAGCGAAAATAACTCCATTGAATAGTCAATGGAGTAGCGCGCCGGTAATCGTACGTAAATAGGACGGTGGTTATAGATTTTGCCTCGATTTTAGACCGATAAATAAAGTCACGAAAGTAGATGCGTATCCGATGTCTAGCATTGATGCTATGACAAATTCCATTATCGGAGTTCGAGCGAATGTCGTTTGGTTTGATAAACGCGCCGGCTACTTTCACGTGTCTTATGGATGCACTTTTCGGACCAGAATACAAGCCGTATATTTTTTGGTATCTCGACGATTTTCTGGTAGTTAGCGCGGATTTCGATAGCAATGTGACTTGGTTAGAGAAGGTCCTGAAGCGTTTAGTAAGTGTCAGTCTATAAATCAACTTAGAAAAGTCTGATTTCTTCTGTATCGAGGTAATTTATTTAGGATACAGGTTAGATAGCGAGGGTTTGCGTCCGGATGAGGACAAAGTAAAGCCAATAGTAGGTTATCCTGCACCGAGTAACGTAGCTCAATTGCGCCGTTTTCTAGGTATGGTAGGATGCTATGTGCGTTTTAGCGAACACGAGAGTAAGGTAAAGGTCCCGCTGACCAAGCTTATTCGAAAGAACCAGCCATGGGAATGGAAGAAAGATTAGCAAGTTGCATTTGAGAGGTTAAAGCGCGCATTAACAGAGGCACCGGTACTCGCGCGCCCTGATTTTACGCGCCCATTTTACTTGCACTGCGATGGCTCTTCCTTCGCGGTTGGCGCGTGTTTGGTCCAGGTATTCGACGACGGCGAGCATCCCATATGCTACGCCAGTCGGATGCTAAACGCGCACGAGCGAAATTACACGGTGAGCGAAATCGAGTTTTTGGCAGTACATTTTGCGGTAAAAAAGTTTTGGCCTTATATAGAAGGCTCACACTTTGTCATCGTTACGGATCATAGTGCGCTCACTAGAATCCTAAATAAACGCGAGCTAACAGGCCGATTGGAGAGATGAATATTAGAATTTCAGCAGTTAGATTGCGATGTTACGTCTCGTGCATCAACTACGAATAGCTAATGAATGAGACGTTCCAATATGTTGACTAGTGGTCGGATATGTCTCACTTATAATAAATATATGTAGAAATGTATGTCTGATGATTGTATTACCTTGATAATTGTAGCTTTTAATTGTGGATAAAATGTAGCAGGCTCTAACTGCTTGTTGGATTGTATGAGTGTAGCAGGCTCTAACTGCTTGTTGAATTGAATAGGATAGGTTGTTGAATAATACTTGCACGATATTACTTTGTAACAGTCGTGAGTTTATTAAGTAAAATGATCACCAATTGTCGGACCAGTGTGTACGGAGTTGAGTCTTACAGGTACTTATTGACTGACTGACTACTGATCAACTGACTCGTAATGATGTTCATTGCTTTTTATATGTTAATTTTCAGGTCAGTATTGAATTGTGACATTTTGTTTTTTGCTGAATATACATTCTTGTGCTCGGTGGCTTTATTTCGGAGTGCTATTTGTTTTGCGTTTTGTCAGCTTTCTGCTGACGTGTGAATATTTTAGCAGTTTTGAATTTCCTGAATATGCATTTGTTACAAAAGAGGATGTGTCGCAAGGTGTAACAACTTTATTTCGGAGTGTCATTTACCTCGCGTTTCGTCAGCTTTCTGCTGACGTGCGAATAGTTTTAGAAGCTTTGAATTTCACGAGTGTGCAGTTGTTACAAAAAGGATGCGTCGTAAGACGTAACAGCGAAATAGTACATAGAAAGGGAGCGCTTCACCATGTGCCGGACGCACTTTCGCGAGAATTTGAGGACGAACTCGAGGTTTGCGCATTTGATAAGATACAGGATGCTTGGTATCTACAACGCGTGAAAAACGTTCTTCAAAGACCGAAGAAATTCGAGAAATGGAGAGTAGAGAATAACATCCTGTATCGGTTGATGCGCGATCACTTGCTCGATCCGATAACCAATTGCGAGAAATGCTAGCGCATGGTGGTTTCGCTGGAGTACCGGGAAAGGGTGTTCAGAGACGTTCATTGCAAACCATTCTCCGGACATTTCGGCAGTGAAAAGACTTACGATCGAATTACTCATGTCTCTGAGATTAAGCGTTATTTGCCTCCGCGAAAGGTAAGAAATAGGTTAATGGGATGATTCAGGTGTGATAATTTTTGTTTGTTTGTTTGTTTCTTCTTTTTTAAGGTTTAACGAGTCCAGTGTCGAAAGTAATGATGGCTGAGTCCGAAGACTCGAGCCGCATCTCTCACATCGCCGAGGGCCATGTACCTTCAGGCGTCACGACCGTACTGGTAGATTAATCGGAAGCTGCTGAGGTGATGGAGGTCGACCAGGCGTCGAGGTCCGCCGCCCCGCTTTCGGGCTTAGGGCAGGCGGCCCCTTACGACGCCAACATTGCCTCTTGCACCTTGTAGTTGGACAGGACATCAGTCGGTGGAGGCGAGGACGGAAAGGCGAAAGAAATTCCTTTGCAGCCGACTTTGCCCTCACCTCCGATGCCGTTCGTAAGCGATCGACGAGGGGTACGATTTCTAATGGGTAATCGAAAGGCAGGCTCGATAATCCGGCTTACGGCGCCAACGCGTACCTGGGATGAAGCGGTACGTCGAAGCGCGGCGTTTAGGCTTACGACGCTTTGTATCCGTGAGGCGTCGGAAAAGTCGAGAGTTATCGCGGCAAAAGGAGGAATCGTCTTCCCGCAGGCGGAATAGAGCAGCCAAGGCGAGAGATCGCCGAGCTCTCGAGCCACCGCGGCTGACCACCTCGACGGTAGAGCGACAAACAGGGGCCGAAGCACGAGGGCTTCTATTGGTAGAGGGAGCAGGAGTCCCTCGCTGCAAGGTGCCACCAATGGTATATTGGAGGTGGTGCTGAGCTCGAGCGATTCCGAGGAAGAGACGATACTGGCTCGCGAGCTACCTCTCCCATACAAGCCGCTCGCGCATCAGAGGTCGGACCCCGCGGGGTGGGCCCGCGCGATTCCCTCCAGCCGGTTATTTGGAGGATGAGCGCAAAAAGGAGGCTGAGGCTCGGCAAAATGCGGGAAAGAGGAAGCGCTCCATGCGTATCAACCTCTTCGCATGCAAGTTCGACAGGCCGTTCTCCAATTAGAAGTCGATAGCATCGCGGGCGGCGTAGGGAGCTGTTGTTACAAACACTCTCCAGCCACTGGTTGCTTCGGCAGCTGATGGAGGAAGAATTTCGAGAATTGGTACAAGCACTGCTGCCAGAAAGACGAAAGAGGACCTGGTAGTACCGGTGCGACCAGCCTTTAGTCCGGTACGATCCCTTACGTCTTTCCAGGAGGCAAGCTCAACCTCCTCCTCAGCACCTCCTTGTTGGGTAGATGAGACAGGGTTTCGCCTGGTCCGAGGTAGTTTTCTGCAGGGTCTGGCCCCGGTGTCCTGGGACCCCGAGTTGGACGTGCCCTCGTTTCGCTGTTTTAATTGCAGAACGAAGTCACATCCGTGGTCAGCCTGCAGGGAACCGCCTAATCCGCGTCCGGTATGCCGGAATTGCGGTTGACTCGGCGTCCTCGTCCAAGAGTGTCCGCGCCGCCGCGATGCCTTTAGGGCAGACCAGGCGCGCAGGATGCTTGTGGAGGAGAGATGAGCTCGAGAATGCTCCGGTGATCCTATAGGACTCCAGGCTTCGCGGTCAGAAACCGTAGAGCCGGAGTCAAGGGTTCTTGACGCGAGGCCAGAGATAGCCAGTTCCAAGTCTTCCGTCGGGGAGCCAAAGGCGAAGAAACCCCGAAACAGGTGCTGTAAAAAGCACAGGAAGAGGCTCTCGCGTAGAACACTAACCGCAGAGGGAAACCACGCTGGAGCCAGTACGACTAGCACCGCGTAGAGTAGAGGACGCGTCGCGGATGGAACAGGCGCTGGTATCCGCGAGTCTGCCGGTGGATCGTAACGCCAGGGTAACTGTGCCCGAGGCGGATGAGGTTGCCGGCTGTAGGCTATCCGGATGGAGCTCACCTTCACTTTCAGTAGAAGGGCTCCGAGCGCTCAGGCTTCGGTATTTGGAGTCGCTAGAGCGATAACAATAGTGGTAAGCTCCTTTTGTCCAGTTTAAGTTTTGGTTAAGTCGCGATCTTTGGGGCGTCGTGGATTGGTCGATTCTCCGCGATGACAGGCTTGGTATTTCATTTTGACGTTCCGGGTAAAAGTATAAATTTTTGCCCTTGGTTTAATTTGGTTGTTACCAACCTAGACTTAAGTTTAATTAAACTATGTTTAAGTTGTTTATTTAGGTATGAGCGTTTTACGTGGTTGCCAGTTGCCAGTGGAGAAAAAGAGATCGACAGGTTGGGGATTAGGCCGTTCGCAGATGCGAACTTTGGCCTGGAAGGGGGTGTGACGACAGCAAGCGTTGTGCTTATTCTCGTCGGAATTTTCCCAAATTCCCCTCTCTCTCGGCAAGACACGGTGACCGGCGTTAGGCGCATTTAAGAATGTATCTAATGCACGGTCTCTGTTTCAGCCGATGGCGATTGCCGAGCGGGACCAAGCAGGCCCGAAGCTGCTACGCTGGCGACAGAGAGTATAGAGGTGTTAGAGAGAGAGAGAGAGAAATAGTCGGGGGCATGCGTGCCCTACGCAAGATTAGGCAGGCGCGCGTTTCGAACCAATTAGCGCATTAGTCGCGCGCCGCCTAATAAGTAGGTGAAGTGGAGAGAGAAAAAGAACGATGAAGAAGCTGTAGATCGCGAGGAAAAACGAGCGATAGATGGTAGTAAGTCGAGGGCAGAGTCAAAAGGTTTTCCGAGTCGATTGGAGTAAGACGGTGGACGGCCAGCGGTGAAATAATCAGAAGTGCAGCCGAGGACAAAGGGCCGAGAAGAATACGGAGAGGAGAGGACGACTTGGTCCCGTATCTGCTCCGTACGCTACCTAGAAAGCCGGCAGGAGTGGCTCAGCCACGACCTACAACATCGTGTGCAGGGCGCAGCCAGGACTCCCGTTCCAGCATCAAAGGTCAAGTTCACAAATCAATTTCTCTCTTTCTCTCTCTCTTCAACGACGCCACTGTGCGTAAATTTAAATATTAGGTAGGTAGCAAGGCGTGCACACGCCGTCTACCTGCCCTAATTACGGTCGGGTAATAAATCGCTCAAAGAGAAATCGTCCAAGCGATCCCTCGCCGGGCGACTTTCTTTTTTAGCTAAATAGCCTAAGTCGGTTTGTCGTCAAGGCGGTCATCTGCCGGGCGACTCGCGTTGTGTTTTCTATAGATTTGTAGGCGCGATTAGTTAGTTAACATGTTCTCTTTGTAATAGGTGTTAAGAACGTCGTTGTGTTTATTAGATTAAGAGTTTGTGTAATGCGGCTTATTCTTATGCGATTTCTTAATGTGCGGTATTGGAAAGTTCAAGTAATGTAACTTTTATTTGATTTGATTAGATTTGTTAAAATGCGAATTTGTGTTACGTGTGTATAATTTATTAACCACTTTCATTTCTTTGCCTCTTCCCCCCTTCCCGTCTCAATTACTATGAGCGAGTGCGCCTCACGTACGCACCTTTATATAATGGTTAACGAACGAGCTTTCGTTACAATTTTTGAATTAGAAAGAAATATATTTATATGACAACGCGCAGCTTGTACCTCGTTATCTTTCTCTCTGTCCGAAGCCAGTAATAATGTAATATATGAATAATTATGTATTTGCACGCATGAGTCACTTATAGCGCCGAGCAGACGATAGCAAACTGGTAAGTGACGAGCCTTTGTCCGATAACCAGCTGCTAACTTGCGATGCAGACCTCGCCTAGAGACGATCATTGGAAAGAAGGAAGAGAGAATAGACGCGATTAAGAGTTTTCGACAGGTGGGTCACTGACAACAACAGAAAAGTTGAACTAAGTTCATAGAAAATTTGTGGTGGATCCCTAGATACTCGAACAGAGTGTTTTGAATGGACGCGCAAAAACGAATCGAAGGTTTCACGCAGCAGCCGAGAAAATTGAGAAGGCATATCTCGAAGCGAGTATGCTATCGTTGACTACCGAACGACTAAAGATTTTTTTCAATGTAATATTTCAGCTAATTTTCAACATCGCTTCACGATAAATATTTGGGCAGGGTTGGTTGGTGATCGATTGTTAGTTGGTTGATTGGTAATTGGTCTGTTCAAGTTTTCGCAGCCTCTAAATAATCAGAATTGTTTGAATTTTCTCCAAAATAACCTACCGGGCTTACCGGCTACTGTATTTAAAGCAGAACTGGCAGAACGATCTAATTTTCATGCATGACTGAGTACCAGCACATTTTACTGTGAATATCCGAAATTATCTAGATCAGGTAGGATTTCGTGAAGTTAAAATAATATATACACATACAGGTACATATACACACACACGTTAGATACGCGCACCAACAAGCTTTGCGACTCTGTTGTACCCGACTTACGAGTAGAACAGCACACCTCTATAATAAATGAAGGTCCATTCGTCCCGAGAGATAACATCCTGACAGGATCCCTATCCAGAGTTATGGACATATATTCGCTTTGTTTATTAAGGTGAAATTCTGCGTTTGCCATGTGCTACGATCCATGAGCTGTCAAAAAGAAATCTTGGGTATAAAGCTGCGTACCAAAGAATTTTTAAGTAATGTTACCTCTCATTGACGGGCGGCAGGCACTTAATCAGTGTCGGCCAATAAGCTTGGTAAATGCGTACTACGAGGGTCGTTTGAAAAGTCCGTGCAAAGTCAGAGAAATGGCGCTACTAGTGCGTCTCAAGGTTATTTTCAGTTAGTGGCATATCTTGGAAGAGCACACACCAAGTTTTAGCCAGATCTGCCAATTAGTTTGCGTTTCACATTCGTTTCAATCAAAGAAATCGAGTGGTTGTAAAAAAATGGACGAAAAAGAATTTTGTGTATTAATTAAACATTACTTTTTCAAAGGCAAAACGCCTCAGGAGATTAAACAGAAGCTTGATAAACATTATGGTGATTGTGCACCTTCGATTAGAATGGTTTATAAGTAGTTTCAAAATTTTCGGAGTGGCCATATGAGCACAAAAGACGCTGAACGTTCTGGACGCCCTGTTGAGATTACCACTTCAGAAATCATTGATAAAATCCATGATATGGTGATGGCTGACAGAAGAGTGAAGATGCGTAAGATTGCTAGTACTGTAGGCATCTCGAGCGAACGGGTACATAATATTTTGCACTAACATTTGGGCATGAAAAAGCTATCCGCTAGATGGGTGCCGCGATTGCTCATGATTGACCAAAAACGAGATCGTGTGAAGTGTTGCAAGAATGGTTTGCAGCTGTTCCAGCAAAACCCGCAAGACTTTAAACATCGTTTCATCACTGTAGATAAAACATGGATACATCACTACACTGCTGAGACCAAAGAACAGTCTAAACAATGGGTTACCAAGGGGGAATCTGCTCTGAAAAATGCGAAGACAATTCCTTCGGCCGGGAAGGTTATAGTGACTGTCTTTTGGGATTCGCAAGGAATAATCTTCATCGACTATTTGAAAAAGGGTAAAACCATTACAGGCGAATATTATTCATCGTTATGGGATCGTTTGAAAACCGAGTTGCTAGAGAAACGTCCACGATTGGCCCACCAAAAAGTCCTCTTCCACCACGACAATGCGTTAGCTCACGCCTCAGCAGTTGTGGCCGCAAAACTGATGGAGATAGGGTTCTAACTCGTTTCCCCCCCTTTTCTCCAGACTTGGCTCCGTCAGACTATTATTTGTTCCCTAATATGAAAAAACGGCTGGCGGGGAAAAGATTTTATTCAAATGAGGAGGTGATTGCAGAAACGAATACCTATTTCACAAACTTGGACAAATCCTATTATTTGGAAGGGATTAACAAACTAGAGCAGCGTTGGATGAAGTGTATAAGCGTAAAAGGAGACTATGTTGAAAAATAAAAAAGATTTATTAAAAAAAATCAAGCAGTTTTTATTTTTGCACGGACTTTTCAAACGACCCTCGTATTATGTGGTGTCTGCCGGAAAGCCTCGAGAGATCTAAGTATATAGATTTTAGGTGTAAGGGTAGATGTGATGTTCTTAATCTGCCACCGCCGCAAGATATGTTTTGGGACCATGTTAGCTATTCCCATAGACGGAAGGATTGAACAGGTCGGACACACACCGGGATGAATTAAAATGAAGAACATGATGAATACCACAATAGATTATAAGAAGGAAATAGAGAGTGTCTGCCGTCTTGACATGGATGAAGAAAGCGGTCTAAGGACGCAGTAAGCAAACGATAGAGCTAAAGACAAAGACAGGACTTTGAATGAGCTCTAAAAAAGGATTAAGGCTCTTATAAAGTTTATTCTACGTAAGAACAACATCTATGAGGAAATCAAGGAGCTGGCCAGGGACTATGACAGACTTTCGACAATACATGAAATTAAATACTCTTGGTTGACGAGCGAAAAGGGGTGTATGTAGCGCTTACCAGATATCCCCATCTGTTAAGCCACTAAGGTAATTAATTATCTGAAGATCGGAGAAAAGAAGGCATTATCCCCATCGTACCTACGGATAGTAAAAAGAGCAAAAAGGAATCAAGACAGAAAGAGCCCAACCTCAGATGTCTAACAGAAGAAGCTCTACAATAATTCGACAAATAGGCAACGGTGCTTAAAAAGAGGCAACACAAAAAAAATGGCAACAACAATGAAAGACAGTGGCCAACGAGATCACTGTAGACAAATGAAATACCAAAAACATCTTTCAAATGCCACGACTCATCGCTATAAAGATTAGAGCAGGAGAATTGCTGCTGATATTAGACCGAGCAGGTGAAAGAAATCCAGAGACAAGAAAGGTGATGTCGTCCACACTTTCGTGGAATATAATCAGGCACTTACTATCAGAGCTGTGGACGAAGTTACCACAAAGAAAGAAGTAGCAGAGATCATTGAAGTTGTACCAGGGTCATGTTGCCCTACATACCATAAATATCAGGTGATCATATTAAGATATGCAAATGGCAAATACTCCCTTATATCCCTTATATCCTTATACTCCCCATAGTGACTGCAAACAAATCACTAAAAAGTGGAAAGCTAAGGACAGGTTTGATCAACCACAGGATACGACCCAGACAGGCACTGCTGCGATGTTTCCGAAGCCATAGTGTTGCAGGTTACAATGCTAGAGGGTTAGGGATATAAGGGTATACAGGTATGTGTTCATAGAGTTGCAGGTTTCAGAGTTCGAGGTTTGAGACAATTAATGTATAAAGATCTTTAATTATAGCGTCGGAAGTTACGATGCTAGGGGATTTAATAAAATTATTACATATAATAATTTTATCAAATTAATACAAAGATCTATGGTTATAACGTCGCATGATAAAAGACTTAGGAGTTACGCAAATTAATGTATAAAGGCCTGAGCTTATAGCATCGCAAGTGACGAAGCTCGAGGGTTAAGACAATGAAGAAATAAATGTCTAGAATTTTAGCGTTGCAGATTACAGAGCTCGGGTGTTAAGAAAATTAGAGTATGAAATTCTGAGGTTATTGTGTCCCATGTTACAAAGTTTAAGGGTTAAGGCAATGAGAAAACGATTGTTTATGGTTATATCGTTATTGGTTACGGTGCTAGGCGGCTGAATGAAATTATGGTATAATGGTCTATGGTTATACGAGGGTGGATTAATAAGTTTCCGGCCTGACCAAGAGATGGCGCCAGTCGGCCTACCTTGAGATGGCGTTCTATAGTACCATCCTTAGATAGCTTGTAGCTATAGTTTCACCCCGATCGCCATGTTAGTTTAGGTTTGAGAGCACACTGAACAAGACGCCTCTGTGTTTTTCTTAAAAATGGAAAAGTTGGAAAATCGTGCTGTCATCAAATACTTCTATTTGATGGGATTAAAGCCGAAGGAAATCAAAGAAGAGATGTACTCAGTACTGGGGACATCCTTCCCATCATATTCAACCATTAAGCAGTGGGTTTCCGAGTTTAAAAAGGGTCGTATGAGCACCTCTGATGAGCCTCGCTCAGGACGCCCTGTTGAGTTCACAACTTCAGATATGATCGAAAAAATCCATCAAATAGTGCTGGAAGACCACAGATTAAAAGTGCGTGAGATAGCTGAGATCTGTAAGATGTCATATGAACGTGTGCAAAATATTTTGCACCAACATTTGTAAATGGAAAAGCTCTGTGCAAGATGGATGCCGCGTTTACTAACAGTCGACCAAAAATTGATTCGAAAAAACATTTCTACAGCTAATTTGGCGTTGTATAAGCGTAATCCAAGCGAATTTTTGCGTCGTAACCTTTGACGAAACTTGGGTCCACCACTACACTCCTGAAACCAAAGAACAGTCTAAACAGTAGATTGGGCCAGGGGAACCAACTCCAAAGAAGGCAAAACCAATTTTTTCTGCGAACAAGGTTATGGCTACTGTTTTTTGGGATGCAGGAGGTATTATATACATTGATTACCTTAAAAAGGGTAAAACTATCACTAATCAATACTACGCAGAATTATTGCAACGTTTGAGCCACGAGGTGAAAATTAAACGACCTCATCTGGCGAAGAAAAGAATCTTGTTTCATCACGATAACGCACCAGCGCACAAGTCAATCGTTGCGATGGCTAAAATCAACGATCTGAAGTTTGAGTTGATGCCGCACCCTCAAGAAATGACGGTAAGAGATTTGCAGACAATAAAGAAGTAATCGAAGCTGTAAATGGGTATTTTGAGGAGCTTGATGAATCAGTCTATAGAGATGGCATTACTAGACTAGAACACCGCTATGAGAAATGTATCAGCCTTGGAGGAGATTATGTTGAGAAATAAAAAAAAAATTCTTTAAAATGTTGTTTTTCTTGGTCAGGCCGGAAACTTATCAATTCACCCTCGTAGTATCGTAAATTATGGGGATCACGGGTTGAAGAAATTAGGGAAATTAGGAAATAAGTATCTGTGGTTCTATCATTGCACGTTACGGTGCAAGAAGGAAGAGGAAATTAGGCTAAAGGGGTCTCGGATTATAGCATTGAACGTTATGGTGCTGAAGGTTTGAGGAAATTAGGAAATGGATGTCTATAGTTAGAGCGTCGCAGTTTGCGGTGCTAGAGGATTGAAAATATTAGGATATAAGGGTCTGTGGTCATAGTGTCTTAGGTTATAGAGCTAGAGAACGAATCATTGGCCTTAGGGCAAATTTGGCAAATGAGTGCCAGGTTAATCCGTGCTAGTGCGGTGCCGACTGACTAAACTTCGAGACCTTGAAACAGTAAGTGAAAGTTTCAGGCAAGAGAGGGATTTACGGTCATTTGCCTTCCGACGTGGAACCGCATTAGAATTACTTCACCATCCGAGTGTAATATCAGTAAAATATATTTTCGTCCGTATATCCATGATCATTTGTTAAAATTCTACTTATTCCTAGCTAAGCTTGCTTTTAGCTAAACTTCTACGCTGTCTTCTTACGCCTGAGTGTAGATATATTATCCCAGTCCTGTTTACTGCTTATCATCAATTCTGTTACATTATCGGTATGATATCTATGCTTGTTTTAACCCCTATACTCTGTCTATCTTCATTCCAATAAGAGCACTCGAATAAGGTGTGATCTGTGCTGTCATTCCCATTCCCGCAGAACAAACATTCTTGCGACCAAACACTCTTTACTCTGTACAAATAAGACTTAAAATAACTGTAGCCCGTGATATCTGTGGTAGAAGTTGATCTCTCTGAATTTCATACCTATCCCTGCCCAACCCCTAAATCACGATTTTCATTTCCTCAACCAGACCCTTTTCCCGTCCTCCAGCCAGCGCTCTCGGACACGTCGATCATTCTATCTCTATCATCTCTGATCACCGCTAGCCTAGGTTACGGTGTCGCGACAGCCTAAACCACTCCATAAAGGAGGATCGAGTTGGTGATCGAGATTAAGTGTCTCCTTGTTCACTGTCTCGGGACATACTTATTCGTCATAAATATGCTAAGAGCGGCTATTGTAGTTAAGGCCTTTTCTGTTGCTCTACTTATATGCTGCCTGAAAGTTAACTTGGTGTTCACTGTAATCTCCAATTGCATAATTTCCTTTTTCGCTTGAGTTTAAACCTCAGCTACAGTAATCGGAAATATCGTCTCTATTATTTATGCCATGAGTTTCTCCCGTTGCCGGAGAATACGACGAATTCTTTAGAAATTAGGGCCCGGTTGGCCAAGCTGCTTCGCGGGGGACGTGAAAGGCAACGTTTCGACGCGCACAGGAAGGAATAGGCAGGAATGGTCAACACAATTATCACTCACAAATTCGTTTAATACATATATTCGTCTATACAGTCATATAATTCTAATCAGTAATTCGACGTGACAACAATCGCGCTCTCGCACCACGGCAGCCGCGAGTTTCTGTGGAAAATCGCATGGAACCTGGCTGGCGCGACGGTTCGGAGCTATTCTCCACGTTTCTCCATAGGCTCTCGAGCGAAATAATCGCTGAGTGTCCCTCCGCGGATTGCCGGCGACGCGATCTTACGAGAGAGAGAGAAACACTTAAACAACCTTGAGGGAAAACTGCTCGATGTCCCTGGGTTGTACAGATGCTGATAGCTCGTTCACTCTTCCTGGAAACACAAGTCTCGTGGCAAACACCTGCACCACGTTACACACACGTCGCAGAATAAATCTCGCTCACGCTTCACAAAGGCCACAGAAAAACCAAGTAATCAGACGACGTGGACAAAGCGTGTCGCACTCACTCGTTGTTGCAGTCTACTGCCGGGCACCGAGCGCCTCCCACCAAAAACCCTTGAGTAGCGGGCAATCGGCAGCACCGTACGCGTGCCAACCCTGCCGGCGTCGAAATCATATTCTTTGCTCTCTCTCTGTCTCTCTCTCTCTCTCTCTCCGTCACCGGGAAGCGAGAGACGTTGACGGAGCCATGGCTCTCATCACATCCCCCCCAAGGCTAACGGTCGCAGTCGAACGAAGACAGACCTACGTCTCGACCGACTTCACCGTTCCGAGCCCACGACATCCGCCCGCCAATCAGAAAAACGAAGCCGGAGTCTCCGGAGTTCGGCCTTGGTCGGCAAACCGGTGCGCCCCTCCGGTGGCACCGTCTACTAAATTTGTCGCATGACGGGCTCCACAGGATCAATCTCCATAGCCACGGGAGAAATGACAGCCGCATCGCCCTGGTGAGGGGGCGTGCGACGACGGACATGCTTCTCGTAACGCTCTAATTGGCTGGCCAAACGGCTCTGTCCGCGGTTCTCCTCACGGATTCGCGTGGTGAAGTCGCCAACATCAGCAATTTCCTGTTGCTGTCTCTACAAATACAGCTGGTATCGGAGACGCTTCTGGTCTTATTAGGTGACCACAGTTGCGGCATAGCGTTTTTCCGCTAGGTGGGCGCGGGCAGGCGGAGCGAGGATGCACTCTCGTTTCAGCAGCTGAAGCACCGATGGGGCAGCACGTCCAGCTCCGGATCGAGTACGACCGACGACAGTTCCCAAAGTTACGTGCCGTTCGTGCGATTGCCCGCGCTGTCGAGCCACTCCACGCGCGCAGGTGAGCCGGCGACGCCACCGCGGCCGGCGCCGGCGCCAGTACGATGGAAACAGGCGGCGGCACCGACGATCGCAAAGGCGAACCCGTCCCGGGCGCCGCCAGCGATGAAATGCTCGGCGGGAGCACCGGTAACAATGGCACCGTCGTCTCCGAGGGCCTGCTCCTTCCACGAACAGGACCCTCATCTCCGCTATCATCTTCCAACTCTCTAGGGGGAATCACGGCAGAAGAACGACTCACCGGCTTCCTCGAGTGCAGCAGCGACTCGATATTATATGAGGACAGATTTATCTCACGTCTCCGCCTCCTCCGACGCCGGCCCATGCCGTCACGCTCCTCCTGCTTCTGACGACGCCTCTCCACAACGTAATCCGCCAGAGGAATACCAGTGCCTAGGTCTTCTCGGCGGCACTGGTACAACGGGTCGGCCAATTGGAGGGCCAACGGTTTTCACGGTAGCCTCGAATGAACATGTTTTTGCGGTGTTACCTGGGGTGGCTCCTGTCGAACAGGGCCATTTGCCGTCGCGTCCTCCTCTATTACTTCGAGAAGACCATTGATAAAACCATGGCCTCCCCGAGGCAGCGATTTGGCCGTTACCCCGGTCGTGGATTCCTTTGCTACTGATGGTGTTGCAGCGGGTGTCCGCCGGCCCAGCGGAGCTCATCGCTGAAAGCTCCTCTTCTTTGTTCTTCTGTCTTGTCAACGAACGGATGTGAAGAGCGGCGAGCCTGAACGAGGCACACTTCTGACTAATGGCCTGCGTCTAGGTCGTCGTCGGTGTCTTCAGCCTCAACAAGGTGGGACGAGGCGCTTCGCGCAGACGCAGTCTAACGTTCGGTCGACATCGCCGCACACCTTGGAGCCCTCGGGCAGGGCGAAGGTGTTTGAATCTCAGGCTTCCCTGCTCGGAGCTCACTCAAAGCTGGGCTGCCTCCACACTCACTCCGCCGGGTCTCTCGAGGGGCCTCGAGCTTTTCAGGAAGGGCCGGCGGAGTAGCTCCGAGCTCGAGAATCTCCGCAATCTCCATCCTCGTCGGCTCCTTGAGAATGACTGATGGTGCAGTCAATGCGAACGAGAGTTCGTTCAGTCCCATCGTCGCCGACCAGCTCCCGAAGCGGACCCGACGACTCCTCGTCAGTCAGGTCCGGCAACTCGCCGTCACTCACGACAACACCCGCCATGAGGGCGACGAGCTGAGCCACCTCTTCCTCCATTTCCAATCTCTAACAAACACATACAATTTACCCTACACCCACTCACCACCATACATGATCAAACATCTCTAAATACACATTCATACTACATTTACGCCTTTACGATCACACCTACTTATTTACTCTAACAGTGCAGCGCCCCGGGGTGTATCTCTTCAAGTCAGACACATGCATCATCGCGGTCTGGCGTTTATTATCGGTTTCCGACTCATAAATCTCGGGGGAGACGACTTTCAGTACCCAGAATGGGCCAACGAATTTGGGTTCGAGCCTCGCATTCCTTCCTGCGGCCGCGTTCAAAAGCGAATGCAACTTTCGCAGCACCAAGTCGCCAACTTGCAACGTCGCGCTCCTTCGACTTTTGTCGTAGTAAAGCTTCTGCTTTTTTTGCGCCACCTCGATGTTTCGCGACCAAATCGCGCAACGCGTTCAATCGCAGCAGACGGTCCTTCCAGACTTTTGGATCCATCTTCAGGATGGGTGCACGCTCTTCCATCTCTCGGCGCAAGCTTTTCACGGGCTTCGGATGGCGACCGAAGCTTAAAAACGCAGGCGAAACCCTCGTCGTCGATTGTATCGTGGTATTGATCGCGTGCCTAAACTCGTGAAGGTCCCCCCACGTACGATGATCATTCTCGACAAAAATCGCGATCATAGTCTTTAACGTTCGATTCACGCGCTCCACCGGATCGCTTTGCTGATGATAGGCGGGACAGAGCACATTCTCCACACCATATGCCTGCAATGTTTCCTGAAAAATTTTGCTCTTATAAGCCTATGCATTATCACTAATGAGGTAGTCCGGCGTCTCCCATCTAAAAAAAATAAGCTCCTCAAAAGCGCAAGCCAAGGCTGCGCCATCTGCCCACCGTAAGGGTTTCAACTCGACCCATTTCACAAACAAATCCTGAAAAACCACCATGTTCCGAAATCGATTCTTGCTCCAGGACAACTCCACAACGTCGGTCGCGACTAAAGTCCACGGATGTTCGATCGCGCGCTTTTCCATTAACCCTTTCGGTGCTTGTTGCTCAACCTTATACTTCTGACATTCGATACATTCTGCAATAAAGTTTTTCACGTCATACCACACTGCGGGCCAATAGTATTCGCGCGCGACTCGATCACACGTTTTCTCCTGTTCGAAATGTCACGAAGACGGCTCGCAATGGGCGTCTTCCAGGACACGCTCCCTGTACTCCACGGGCACTACAAAGCGCCAGCACTCCTCGTGGTTCGTAATCGGATCAAGCAAATGATTACACATGTACCTGTACAGCATGCCATTCTCAACCTTCCAATTAGCGAATTTCTTTGGTCTTTCAACCACGTCTCACATTCACTGCAAATATCATGCGTCCTCAATCGCTTCAAAGGCACAAACCTCAATTTGATCTTTGTACCGACACGAAAGCGCATCCGACACTTGATGCAACGCTTCTTTTCGATATACGATCTCGCAGTACAACTGCTGAAATTCCAAGACCCATCGCTCCAGTCTGTCTGTTAATTCGCGTTTGCTTAAAATTCTATGGTCCGTCACAACTAGGAAGTGTGCACCCTCTATATACGACCGGAACTTCTTCACGGTGAATAAAACCGCTAAAAATTCAATCTCGCTCACCGTATAGTTACGCTCATGTGGGTTTAGCATACGACTTGTGTAGCAAATCTTGGTTACCTTGTTCACGGGCCTGAAATCTAAACAAAAGCGATAACTACCGTCCGATTTCCTAAGGACAACTGGTGCGCTGCACCATTGGTTATCCGACGGCCTAATGATCCGGGCTCTCCACATTCGCATCGTCTCTTCTTGCGTGAATCTCAAAATCAGGGGAGACATTTGTCTCATCGGCGTTTTCATCGGCCGCACGCCTCCCACATCGATCATATGTTCGTTTACGCCCGTTAGAGATGGAGATTCTCCTTGCTCAGGGACGACCCGGCGGACCAACGCTAGGATTCTCTCTCGCTGAGACTGCTCATAGGTCGTTAAACCAGCGCACTCCGCGAACACGTCGACCACGCACTCATCGGAACCCGCGAGAGGAACTCATTCACCATGATCAACCGCCCGCAACTGACGATTCTCATAATCGATATTAAGGCGCCACTTCTTCCAAAAATCTACTCCAAGAATGATATCGTGATCCAGCCATGATACTACGCTTATTATTAATTCCTCGCATCTACCGTCCACATCAAAGACCAATTTCAGATCGTTACACATGCAAGGTTTCTCTCCCGAGATTCCCTTCACGGAAATCGTATTTAAACCTATCTCCTATCGCAGGGCCTACTACTAACACCTGCGCTCCAGTGTTAAGCAACGCCTTGTACATGACACCCGCAATGTCAACGTTGATGAAAAATCTATTTTCCACCATCGCTACATGCACCACGTCTGGGTCGCTTGGCCGGCCATATGGCAATTCCGCTGAGTTCGGTTCGGCCACTCCCTTCCCCGAGACAAACGGCGCGTCCCCGACTACGTTCGTCACCTCCAACGAAATGCCGGTACCATCGGTAAGCCCCCGCCGTCTATCCCCAAGACAGCAGTCACCGTCGAAGCCCGCCCAGCCGAGGGTGGAACGCACGAGCTCGCCTCACTTTCTATGCGCCACGATCCCGCATGACTGTACTCCCTCCGCACTTTCATCTCGTGTCCCGATCGCATCCATCGCTCGTTCACCGCATCGCGCCGCAGGATCGACAATCACACCAATCATAACGCTGCCCATCTGCGCGAATCTTACAAAACCTCTCAATTTCTCATCTGCGACCGCCACTTGATCTCGGCACATATTCACATCAGACGTCGAGCCATGCGGCTTGTTGGCTGGCACGCTCGCCCCCGACACAACATCCCCGCACGTTTCTCTCATCCGCGACGGCCCCGATACGCAAGGCCAACTAGGAGCGGAAACGGTCAACCGTGCGTCTCTCGCCGCCCCCGAGCGCGCGCTCCCCTGCGCCGCGTCATCCACCACTCTCAGCTGTGCGTATTGCTCGATCACTTTCCTCCAATATTCATTCTCGGATCTGCGCACGTCCTCTACCATGCGCGTTTCCACTATCCGTTCGACTCCTTTAATCGCGCCTGGTCGCGCATCGCCAGCGGCTGCCGCTAGGCATCCGTTTAACCCAGCAACTCATTCTCCCTTTTCTCCCACTTTCTCTACTGCACCCGCTCTACCCGCCCTCGTTCTCCGAAGGACTTCCTAAACACGCAACGCCCGCTGAAGGGTAGTTAAGCAGGGGTCGTTGTGCGGTCGACGGCCCTCGCCTGCAAGTTTTTCTGCACGGCCTTGGCGCAAGTTGGACAAGTTTCAAAATCGGATCCAACCCTGCCGCACACCTGGCAAACTGGTGTCTGCTGTGCCTGGTTAAGGGGACAATTATTCGCATAATGCCCTGCCTGTTTGCACCGATAACACGCGCCCGCCGGTCTGTTCTAATTGTTCGGGCACCCCGATCGACGGTGACCCTGCACACCAGATCCGAAGCAAACTCCCGAAAAAGGGCAATCCGAACCCGGCTCGGGCTTATAAAGAGCATTCTGCGCATTACGCTGCTGTGGTACCAAACTCCGTGGCAAACCGTCAATCGGGGCCGCCATTGGAACCATCTGGGGAAGCGGTCTCAAGCTCCCTACAGCCGGCGCATTCGCGCTCTGACCTTCTCCACAAACTCTGGGGGGTCTCGGTTGCTGCGGGTTTGGCTGATCAGCCATCGCAACTGCAACCTCACCGCTCTCCTTCTTGCTCCTTTTCACGACGGCACTGCGATTCTTACGCGAATTTTCTTTTTCGGCTCTTCTCTTTCACTATCATTTCCTTTATTCTGCTCTATCACGGCTACCGACGCCCCTCTCGCATTTTTCGGCGATCCCGAATACGCGGCCTCTGAAATAATAATCTTTTCCGCTCCAAGCGGTAGCTTCCAACGCTGTAATCGCTCATTCTTAACCTCAAACTACGCGCCTATCTTCTTAAACTCGCGAATATCTTTAAATATCTTGCTACCCAGAAACTGTTTATACTTCGGATGCAGTCCCTTTATCAGCAAAGCGAGCTGTTTCTTCGTCGAAGGGCGCGGGTTAAAATGACGAATGATGCACTGGAACGGAGCCACGTACTCATTCAACGGCTCACCCTGACCCTGCGCTCGCGCGGCGAGTTCGTAATACAGATCCATCCGATTCAACCGCCTACAGAACTCGTCCTTAAAGTTCGCTATAAATTCGTCCAGAGACTTCTACGACTCCTCGTTATTTTCCGATCACAACGAAGCCTTACCCGCGATCGTAGTATGGATGCTCTCCAGCACCTCCTCATCGGTTAATCCATAAAAGCTCTGGTACTTTCGCAACTCGACCAGGTATTTCTCTTCGTGAACTTCACCGTCCACGCCCGCATCGCGTTCACGGCATCGAGAGATCCCCCGTTGATGCGCCTAATCGCACGTGCCCCAGACTTCCTCAGCAAGGCTCGCCTCCCAGCCGGTGGTCGACCCGAGCCGCACTCCTCATAAACTTTCGAATCGGAGGAAAATCGCTCGTCATCGTCATTCTCCGGTCCAGCCAACTCCTTCTTGCCGCGCTTAACACTGCTGTGGGTTGCACTCGCACGGCTCGCAGAGTCACCATCGGCGAGCAAATCGCGCGCGCGCTTCTCCCATGACACGGCACGACGCGCGGTTCCCACTCTCGTTCGCGGCGTACTCGCGTGGAGCGATGATCCATCATGGTTGAATGCGGTCCGGAACACGCCGCCGTCTCCCGGATCACGGGCAGTATCGCTAGTCAACGATCCCTTGGTCGCGGCGCTCGCCGGCGAGCCTCTCACGCGAGCAGACGGCACGTTCAACGCTGCGCGGCCCATTGCCCTTTCCGCACTCGGGATTGGGGTGCCCGCACTGCCGATCGCTTCATGGCTTCTCGGTCGACCCGATATACCGTATTCTTGCTATCGGACATCTGTTGCCGAACTTCACGCCGATATACCCATCGCGGAAAAGCTGCCAGCATTTCCCACACCTGCCCGAACGGACGGTGTTCCTATTTTGTTCCCTCCTGTTTCTAGGATTCGCACTCTCTCGCGTCCGCTCTCATCTCCATAGGAGTGGACAACTTCGACAGGTTAGAAACCCTATAAAAGGACTCATGTGCCGAAGTGCCCGCATTCCTCTCGCCTACTTGCTCCGTGCGTTGTGGCGGGAGAACGCTTACAAACGCCTCCGATCTAGTCTCCCACTGCACGCGCCCCAGTGACGGCGTCGCGACCAACGCCTCTCCCCGCGTGCTAGCTTCAATTTCTTTACCGAAGCTCCTGTATGGGAAATCGGGAATCCTTCCCGACGCGAAATCGTCAGGTCGCAACAGAAAGTCAAGGTCAGGCTCCTCAAACGCTACCATAAACCGCATCTCGCGATCACGCAACTCATCAATTGTCCCGCGCTTATTGAGCTTACTATATAGTAACTGTGGGAAAACTAACTGTTTCCTAACACTAATCACACATTTTAATGGACTTAGGTTCGAAAACTTTTATGTTTATTAAAAGTCCCTCAATCAACGAAAGTATAAATTTTTAAAATATTTATTGGAACCGATTGATGGTATACAGTATCATGGATAAGACAGTTGTTTCACCAGACAAAGCTCATCCAAATTCCATCATGATTTTTGACGATATAGCCACTGAAGAGCAGGATAACGTGAGAGCTTCTTCTGTATGGGAAGACATAAAAAAGTAGATAGTTTTTGTCTCTGTCAATCATACGCTCGCATACCGAAGCATCTCATTCGAGATCATGTGAATTTACTAGTTTTGCTTTGACAAGATGACGTGAATATTAAATATATTTAAAATGATCATGTTAACTTAGATATGACTTTTAAGAAGTTTAAAGCAATTTGTTTAAAATGTTGGAGAGACGATAATCATGGATTTTTAGTTATCGATAGAGATAAATCAATCAATCATGGACGGTATAGAAAGGAATTTGATTCTTTTGTTATAAATATAGCGAAGTAAACGAATAAAGATTATTTAATTTTAGAAATTACAAGCAACAACATGGCTGATTTTGAAAGCAGAAAGAAAGTGCTCGAGCAATCATCAGAGGTTTGTGATGCCATCAGACGTAAGTATCAACTAATATAAGGTACAAAGCTGATTTGGAAAATACATTGAATAAAACTTTTAAAACTACGGTTGATCGATTGAAAAATCTTTTGGAGGTAGTTATTGATAAAACTAACTCTGCTACTGAACAGAAATCGAACAAGGAGCAGAAAATTATGTTCGATAAAGTTTTCAAATCAAAAACAACAGCTGACGCTTTCTATAAATCTCGATATTTCAATAGTATTGTGAATGAATTAAATTCTACTTGCAACCGCATGATACTACATTTGAATCCGCTATTTCTATTGATGATGATGATGATGATGCTGATAAAGACAAATTTAATAAGTCTACTGAATCATCACTTGATACAACTGCAATAAATTTAGACAAAGTTAGTTCAAATGTAACTACAAAACAACAAAAACAGATATTGGATGATTCAATTGTAGGAAACTATATTCGACTATTGCATGAACCTCATTAGAAAAGTAATTTAAACAAGACATTTGTTGTTCGCTTGCAAGAAAATACATATGTCATAGGGAATTCTTCAATTTACTTCCAAAACGATAACGTGACTGTGAATGATAAAGCATACAGCAAGACGCCTGGTTTAATGGAACTTCTTTTTCGGAAAGAACCTGATTCTAAATTAATCAGTTCATCGGATATTGAAAATTCTATAAAAATTCTTGAAATCACTAATGTTCTTAAGAGATATGAAGCAAATGGAGAATATCGTAATAAGTACATAAACCAATTCAAAAACTATATTGATCTAAATTTATTTTTTTTCGGTAGTGCTATGAAGCGAAAATCAACTATTGATAGAAAAGGTCTTTTACCGATCTAAAATAGCAAGAAGAGGAACATTATTTGATTATGTATATTGGGATGATACAAACGAGCTCGTAGATCGATTAAGATTGCTTATCATCGAACAAACCGCTGGTAATCTTAGTCGTGTTAATGAAATTCATTCAATCAAAGACGGACAATACCACGTGGAAGAGAAAAGAATTTGCAATATAGCCGATCCTCAGGAGAGTAACGATGCTGTAAATTTAAGAACGTTGCAAAAAACTAGTGAAGCTAACGTTACTATGCTTATAACTGTGATAAATAATCTTAGAAAATCTTTAAATACAATGTAACGGTCCTGTCTGATTTGTCTCCTATTTTCCTCTGCAAAACGGCAACCCGTCACACACGAGACAATTAAAGAAAATCGGTAATTGAGCGTAGGCGCTTTTCACACGTATATGCAAATGTGTTAGGGCAACTCTGCGAAAACATTACCATATAAGGAGCGTGACGTCACGACCGTGGGAAAATTTATTGTTTACAACCGAAAATCCTTAATTATAAAGTTTTTTAAACGAACAAAAGTATTTCTTAGTTAAATTTGATGTGCTGATCCTGAATTTCATGTTAATTTAACTCTCAAATCGATATTTGTTAGTCAAATCTAATTTACAAGTTAACATTGTTAGTTATTTTGCAATTAACAACGATATTGTTATTTCAAGTATGCGATTACAATCTCGACATATTAAAACAGAAAAGCAAGAATTTGACACTTTGATAACCCATTATTAACTGAGTTATCAATAAATAAACAATTTATAATTTTTTTAAACAATTAAAATGACACGGTTAGATAGAAAATCTATCATAAGTATATGTAAAATTGATGATTATGATTGTTGCTAATTTGCTGATTTTTAAACCGCTAAAAAAGAAAATAGCAAATCTGTTTTTTGATTATTATTCAAAATTAGAGAGCAACATTAATCATCTTTTATATGGATAATAATCTTCTAACCACAAGCGATTTTTCCATGTAAAAATTTTCCATAATTTTATTGTAAAAATGGCGTAATTTGATTATTAAATTGTATAGCTTATAACTTTAAGAGGCGATTTTTCCTAGAGATGCAATTTATATTAAAAAATTCATCTTTTGGCGGATAAGTTACACAAACCAGCACGTCGAAACTATCCTCATTGAAAAGTCGATATACAAGGAATAGATGAGACATGGCAAGCGGATCTTATTGACATGCAAGGCTATTCCAGAGAGAACAAAGGTTTTCGCTATCTATTAACTATTATAGATACGTTCTCTAAATATGCTTGGGGAGTTCCAGTAAAACAGAAAACTGCTTCAGATGTCACTAATGCAATGGAGTCTGCATTAAAAAAACGGCGCATTCCTAAAAATCTTCAAGTGGATAGAGGCAAAGAGTTTTACAATACAAATTTTCAAAGTCTAATGAAAAAATATAAAATAAACCTATATTCTACTTATAGCAATCTTAAAGCATCAATTTGTCAACGTTTCAATCGAACACTCACAAATATTATGTGGAAAAAATTCAGTTTAACAGGAAGTTATAAGTAGATTGACTTTCTCCCAAGTTTAATGGAATCTTATTAAAATCGAAAACATCGCAAAATAAATATGAAGCCTAAAGACGTGACAAAAGTAAATGAAATGCATGTCTTGACACGATTCTCTTATGACCAACGTTTTTTCAAAAAACCAAAATTCCAGGTAGGGATAAAGTGTGAGTGAGCAAATCTAAACACGTTTTTGAAAAAGGATATTCGCCTAATTGGTCTAAAGAAATTTTTACTATTCATCGTATTTCAAGAACTAAACCTGTAACATATCACCTGCTAAATTACCAAGAAAATCCCATTGTTGGTGGTTTTTACGAGCAAGAACTACAGAAAGCTATTTATCCTGATATCTATCTTGTAGAAAAAATTCTCAGAAGACGGGATAATGAAGTCTTTGTAAAATGGCTCTGCTTCGATAATACTCACAATTCTTGGATAAATAAGGAGAGTATAAATCAATGAATTACAAATGAAAATTTATGTGTATCTAGCTTTTATTAAAAAAAATAGTGTTGTTTTCATTTATAAATATTATATAATTTTTTTTTCATTTTAAGTATAAGAGCCCTAACCTTCGCTCTTACCTATGAGGTACTTCCATTTTATCTTCGTCACTAGTGAATCTATTAAGACAAGTCAAAACCTGATTCAATAGAAAAACTAATGATTCATTTACCTCTCCATAAAATAAATTTATATAATACAATCTTTGTTGACATATAAGAAGATATAAAAATACATTTAAATAATAAATTGAAATCGATCACATCCATGATATTAAATAAATAGTGACGGGAGCAGGCTGTATGCTTGCTCCTCGTCTATGTTTCTTAAGAATGCGCTTTTTTTTCTTTCTTGTTTCTTAAGAATGCGAGATTAAAATCTCGTTTATTTAAGAATGCGCCTAATGCTTGGCCTTTTGTTTTAGCGCCAAGGACGGACCAGCGGAGTCGAGCGAACCCAAAGTCGAGGAGCGCAGAGAGAGAGAGAATGAGAGAGTGAGCATTGGGCCTATGCAGTGTAATGCTGGCGTGCGACGCGTGACCGATAAGCGGCGCGTCGCGTGCCGCCTAACAAATAGGTCAGGAAGGGATGGGAGCGAGCGCAACTGAGCGGCCACGAGACAGGAGGTTTTTGAGAAAAAGTGTGTGCGTTCGCCAGTGCAAATTTTGAATGGATGAGAAACAGAGTTAACGATACTCGGATGAGGAAAAGCTATCGAATCGTATCAATTGGCGAATCGGTCGCAAAGAAGGTTTACATCACCCACAACAACGGGGTTTGTGGCAGCAGTCAATCCAGTCGGCAGATAACACCATCACCACCTGCAACAACCTACTTACTCAACAGGCGGATTGCTTCATCGTCACTTGCAACAGCCCGGTTAGGGACAACAGTCGGCCTGTCTACAAGGAGGACCAAATCCGCTTGCAGCAACTGGATCTGCGGTAGCAATCAGGAGTTCCTGCAGCAGCACATTTCGGAGGAATCTGCGACGGCACGAGGAGTATAATCGCTCAAGATCAAGTTTCTCTCTTTGTTCTGTCGGTCTCTCTCCGGCAACGGTTATTAGTGCGCAACGAATAAAAGTAGCAAAACACTCACGTGCCGGCTATCTGTTTAGTGCGCTCATTAATAAGTTGCGTTAGTTTAGTTTACGTTATTCTCTTTAATTATTGTACATAAATTTTATAGTAAGATGGTGATGGGTTGTCAAGGCGCTCAGGTGCCGGACAATTCATCCGATGTCGGTTTCGCATAGTTTTAAGTAATTTTGTAGTAGAATAAGTGCGTAAGAGATCATTCGACTAGGGAAGAAGATGAATATTTAGCCGCGGTTACATTTAGTCTCTCTTTGCGTCAGTTAGTTGTAATTCTAGATTGTATAGTGCGCACGTGTATTTAGATGTAAAGATTCGTTAATAACATTAAGCCGTAAGTTGAATTTACATTTTAGGTTGTGTTGTTTATTTTATGACCAGTCCTCTCTCTTTCTTTTTTTCCTCAATTGCCGTGAGTGGAAGCGCCTCACTGACCCACGCAATAAGAATTGGTGGCAACGTGTTAATTTTATCACAAAATAATGGATATTTTTGAACTCTGTCGAATAGATCAATAAAAAGATCGTAATGATATATTATTGCTCTTGAAAATCGGTCCGGTAGAACCAAAAAAAAGCCAGCATGAAAAACAAGTATTGCAACGATTGCCGAAAATCGTTTGACTCGCGCGAGGTAATTGGCGGTTAAGCGAGGTGAGCCGCGTTCGGTTCGCGAGAGAGAGAGAACGCGTAAGGGGCACTGACCGGGAGGGGAGGTAGCAACCGGCAGTACGACTGTGTCACTCAGTCAATCTGTGCGCCTAACCTCCATCCGTCCCGAGTTTTCGCGCTGTGTTTTGTTTTGCCACTGACATTGTTCCGGGTGATATTGCGAACTTGCGTGGGTGAGTGCCAGCAGCAGCAGCAGTAGCAGCAGTAGCGGTAGCGGTGATTATTGCAGTGGCAACAGCAGCAACAGCAATAACAGCAGCATCAGCGGCGGCAACAACAACAGCGGCAACAGCATTAGGTGCGGCGAGCAGCGTAGCGGTGTTTCGACGATTCGTAATCGGATACGGTTGGCCACCGTATCCACATCGTCCTTGCGGTAGGTGCACCTTCCTTTTTCTGAACTGTTGTTACAATTTGGCGTGCGAATCCGCGCAGCGAGCGCGAAGAGTTTATACATTGCGTGCGAGCAGGTAGTTCGCGTTACTCGCGGTCTTTTCTCTCGCTCTCGCAGTCAGCGTGTTTTGTCAATCACGCGTGCGTGCGTAAGTCTCTCGGCCAATTTCCCGTGTAAGTTAATTCGTTTAATAAAGTGCATCTGAATCGTTATTTCCGAGTAAGATTGTCGTTATTTTGTCATTCCTTTGTCCGGAGGTCGCGCCTAGCTTTGTTTACATTGTATTCGAATTCGCCGGTAACACAGCACGAAGTGTGTGAGACGTTAGGCGGGAATCCTCAACCTAGGTTCCAGTAGCGGCCGCACGAGCGCTATTAGTTAGAGCGACAGCGCCGCTAAGTGGCGAGTTGGGGGAACCCAACTCGGAACCTCGAAGAGACTCTGCGCAGGCGCACTCCGAGGCAAGGTAGGTCACTGTGCTTCGAGCACATAGATAACAAGGCGTCGTATAGTCACTTTTAGGTGGATTCAACGATTTATTGACTAAATGACAGCCTGTTACAGTATATATCAACATCGTTCTAATTCGATATAGTGCTATCGAGGTAAGCCATGACCCGATCCAATGCATCATAGTTGAGCCTAGCAAAATTTGACTTTGAGTAAATAAGCGCACATTCTGTTTATTTTGCGAGATGAATCAAGTGTCATATTCGAATATTTATGGTATGATTTAAATGACTGACAACGTCGTCTTATAATCTCAGAGTAGCACTCTTCTGGAGAACAATCACTTAATTATTAAAAATGTAGCAGTGCCTGGCATTCAAACTTAAGTATGGCTTATCTGACCTACTTTTTCCATTTTATTGTTTATTTTTTAACGCATCCGATTTACTCATGTTGATTTTGGTTCTAACCATAACCATTTATGCTTCAAAAATACAGTAATGCAATAAGTTATTGTGAAAAAGTTACCACTTTACATTTGACTGAGTAAATCTATACTTAATGCTTAATTATTTTGTTAGCAAAATATACTGTAATAGATTATACAGCAAATGTGTTGTATTTTCAATCATATATTATTTAAGAAATATGTTAATATATGTATTTATTTTTGCCTTACAGAAAATAAAGGCCATCTATCTATCTATCTATTTATCTATCTACCTATTCATCTTTTCCACATGTTCGGATCTGCAATTGGACGAAATTGCGAGCATTGCGGGTGAAAACTTACTTGGCTGTCGCGCGCTCAAATGCAAGCTCAAGACAAAGATATGAAAATTCACGTGCGATCACGCGAAATTACAATTCGATGTCATCAATCTAGTCTTGATGTACGACTTACCGAGACTGCGATCTTGTAATTAGCATTTAATAAATAAGTTTGATGTCACAATTTTATATCTTAACATTTTAGAGAAATAAATTTCCTTTTTCTTTTCGAGAGATAGAAGCTTATAATTTCGCAGCCGAATGGACTTGCTCATCAACACTGTAGTAATAATGATCTACTCTTTTATTTAATAAATTTGTAAGACCGTCATACAGTGATAATATGATCATGTCGGATGAAGAAAATTTAGAAGACGAGGTGTACCCTATGTAAAAAGTCAAACGTTTCAGATTTACAGCAATTATTATTATTATCTTGACATGTGTTTTTACGCGTTTTTTGAAAATTTTTCATTTTAATATTTTTATTGGAAATAAAGTTATTGATTTGTTACAAACATTTCTATTTAATTATCCGAGATATTATCTTTAATATGAACATATTTTTTCAGATGACGAAGAAACTAAAAAATTATCATATGAAAGTTTAGATTCAATCTCTGACCGAATAGCAGAAGTTTTAAAGTCATACTGTAATCGTCACATGTCCAAAAATTTAATTATAGCTGTCTCCGTGAAACCATCAGAACGATTACCAATTATTTTATTATCAATACTGAAAGCAGGAATGGCATATTTACCAATAGATGTCGAATTTCCTGCAGACAGAATTAGATATATATTAGAAGATGCACAACCTCTACTATGCATAACTGAAAAATCAGGTAATTATCAGTAGAGATTTACAATCAAAATTTCAAATGAAAAACAAGAATCGTAAAATATTACAATCCGCAATAAATATAATGCATATCGCAATATTAGTAATGTATTCTTTTTTGTCAAAATAGCAAACAATATCAATTACGATCGCGAAATTAGGCAAGCTTATATATCAAATAAGTGCATTTTTGATAAACGAAATGGATATCTCTTTCCGTTCTTTGAATCTTATCCCGTTTTTTCGAATAGAAACTTCCAAATCAATTAATACAACACTATATAACAATACATAAATTTATGATGAGAGCAAACAGTATGCTTATTTTTCGTCTACCTCTCTTCCTCTTCCCTCTTTTTTCAATAAAACACAGTGACCAACGTTGGATGCATATTAGAAATGTGCCTCTTAGCCTTTTGTTTCAGCGCCGATTGCCGAGGAGCAATGGAAGAGACCCAAGGGGTCCAGCAGTAGAAGCGAGAGAGCGAGAAAGAGGGAGAGAGAGAGACAGACAGATAGACAGAGCGAGAACACACGCTCTATACAGGTCTAGACAGATATGCGATGCAAAGTTTATCGCTTGTGCATCGCGTGCCGCCTAAAAAGTAAGCTAATTCGAAAAGCCGCGAGTGAGTGAGTGACCACGAGCCTGTCAAAATTAGAGCGTAAGCTCCACGGTACAAGGTTAAAAAAAGAAAAGATTCTAAATGGTTACGAATTCCTAAGAATACACGCAGAAAGAATCCTTGTCCGGCTGCCCGTGCGTATAAGGAAGGCTACCATTTACTTCGAGGCATGCACCTGATAGGGAAAAAGAGGCACCACTAACTTAGTTTTTCTCGACCGTCTACTTTACCCCGTTTACTAGCTAAAAGAAGGTTAGGTCCTCGTTCTCTCTTCTCTATAATTTCTCTACCGTTACGGTAGATCAGCGGCCGTGCTAGTTTATAAGTTCGATAACACTCGATAGCAAGGCGTTCATCCCCCGGCATGTCTAGGGACGTAGTAAATCACAAAAAAACTAAAACTAAGCGTAAAAAAAAAGTTAAATTCCTTTATTTTTTTAATGCGCTAAAAAACCGAAGAAAATTTTTTTCTCTATTTCTTTATTTTGACTTTATTTTCGTATTTTTGGACACAAAATGAAACTTTTTTCTCTTTGGCATTTTTTTCCAAAACGTACGCAAGTCGAAATAATTGAGGATTGGAAAAAAAGGTTGCTTTTTACAAAAAACGCCGTAACTCGGTTAAAAAACATCGGATAGAACCCCGCGGGAACTCATTTTAAAGGGAAAGACATTACCCTCCAAACCCCTCAGGTTGATTTGTCCTCCACCGCCTGGTCCTAAATTGCCATTGATTTATGTCGAGGTTAAAAAAATTGAAATTTTTTTAATCAGTTTTTTTACTGTAAAAAACACATATTTTCATTTTTAAGTCTCTGCACGTCTTAAATGGAAGCTTTTGCAATTACCTTTAAAATATCCTGCGGCTTTTTGTGATACGATGATTTCCGATCGAGATACAAAACTTTCAAGTTTGCCTAATTTTGAGGTAAGCATGGCAAAAGTGATTGACGGGCAGTGTACCTTGCAGTTGACTCGTGTGTCGGTTGCAAGGTTGAGGGCGGAAAGACGAAGGACCATTCTTTGCCACTGTCTGTGCTCTCGCCTCCAACCGTTTGTGAGTGATCGGCATGGAGTCCGCTTATTAGCCGGTAGCAGGGGGTAGGGTCAACAATTTATTTGGCCATGCCTTCGAAAAGCTTCGAATAGGAGCTGCGGATCGTGGATGATAATCTGTAGAGGAGCCTGCAGTCGCTGATTACAAGATGCCATCAATGTTATATTTAAGGAGGTGTTATGGTCGATTGACTCGGAAGAGGAGATGGTACAAGCTCGGGAACTACCTCGAGTAGCTCCGTAGCCGCATATTCACGTTCCTGTTTCTTACAAGCTAATTGAGCAGCAGAAACTGAACCTGGCGTAATAATTTATCCTACAAGGTAGGCCAGGGCATTTTCTACCGGCTGGCTATATGAAGGATGAGAGAAAGAAAGCGACTGAATCCCGTCAGAACGTGGGTAGAATAAAGCACTCAATACGATTCAATCTGTCCACATGTAACTTTGAGAGACCATCTTCCGGGCAAATGCCGACTACGCCTTCGGGAGGCAGAAGAAGCATCAAGCACCTTCGCACCACCGGCATCCTCGGTGAGTGCCGCGGTTGAGACTTCGGAAGATAGAACGATCGCCTTAGCGGAGGAGATAGTGGATGTAAGGAGGCGGACCAACCAAACCAAAGGAGCTACCACCAGTCCCACGAAGAGTGAAATGAGCTATATCGAAACAGTCAGCCTTTTTGTCGGTACAATCTGCTCCGTTCCCAAGGTGACGAGTTCAACTTTACCTTTCAAGATGCTATTCTAAGTAGAAAATATTTTTTGTAGATCTATTTAAAATTTGTATGAAGAACATTTTTTATGTAAATGCTAGTCCTACCAGTATATTACTGGTGGATATCTGAAGTGGTCACTGTGAACAAATAATTGAAGAAACTAGACCATTATATCCTCCAAGATAATTTGTGTATCAGAATTTTTATATTCCTTCTGGAAAACTAACGTTTCTTCTGAAATTATTTCTACATCCTGAAATTCGTTTATCGAATTTAATAAAATATTTTTTATGTTTTCCGCTAACTAATTTTCTTGATAAGTAGTGGGGTTATTCATCGGTAATTCAACTGTTTGAAAGTGTGCCAGCAATAAATTTATTACGTTCAAAGGATTGACTCTCATTATGAATACTGCAATTGAATTAATTACTTTCGTGAATGGACTGTGCTAATGGAATGAACAATAAACATTAGAAATTTTTTACCTTTTCGACGAAATATAAATTAAGAACAAATTATTTTATGAATTCAATTTGAAAATATTGACGAAATTATTTTACTCTTCAAATCACGTCCGTCCAATAAAGTCATGGAAATTAAACTAATATCTTACGTTTACAAAAGCTTGTACGTTATTTATAGATCATATAACACATTTCATTTGTTAGTAAATTTATCTTATTTCCTTAAATGTTCTTAATTCTCACTCTTAATGTATGGATGAAATTAAGGAATTTAATAATATCATTTCATTTAGTTCAGTTTTGATGTTTATTTTCTGAATGTTACGAGGGTGGATCAATAAATCCTTAGAAAATCCAAAAAATGGCGCTCACAGCAACCAAAATTATATTGCACCAGCAAGTGTACCGATCCTATTTATGAGCTATTTATTAAATCACTGAATTACTGCAACTAGTCTAACGTATCTATCTGTTTATTCAAATCAATACATCAAGCGGCGCTACCTCACTGTTTACTCGATTGTATACAAATAAGAATCGAATCAAAATAAATAGCGTGACGTCACAAAGTAATAGATATAGATATAATGATTTTGGATATTAAGAAAAATATGTTAATTAGAGATAATTTTAATATAACAAAGTATTTATTATATAAATTTAAGTACGTAGATTCAGAATATAATTACACAAATTGGATTTAATTATGAAATAATAATAAATTTTAATATGCAAAATTGATTTATTTATTACGCTAACAATATGAATTATTAGAAAAATGTAAATATGCAAAATGAATAAGTATAGAACATGAGTAAGAATTGGTTTCATTAATAACAGCTGAATAATAACTGTTATTAGTAAATAAACAATTAATAATTTATTTATATACAGCTTATAATATTATAAGTATAAACGAAAGTATTAATTTTATAATGATAGCTTTATAATTCAGGAATCTTAAATTATTAATCTAATAATTGCATTATAAGATTAGGAAAAACCGTTACTAATATGAAAAATTAGTTATAATTCAAATGTTATTAACTAATTTAAATATTCATTTTTAGAAAATACTTCTAAATTGAATCAATTATAAAGTTATATAAAAATTTATTAATTTTCTATTGTAAATATTATAATATCACGTTAATTAACTTTATTAGTTAATAACTTTTGAAGATACTATTTGCGATAATTGTATATTATATAAAAGCAACGAATAACAAATTTTGTAAAGCTTACATACGTAAAAAGCTTAATATTAATGATTATTTACTTGTAAATTAAGAAAACTCATTACTCAAAATTCGCGAATGTATCTCGAATGTTCGATGACATCTCTTCTGCAAAAATAAGCGGGAAAATCTGTGTATAAATAGGCCCACCTTTGCACAGGCTAGCATTCACTTCTAGCCTTGCAAGGTGAGCGCATGAGTCTGAATAAACTTGGCGAATGCCTAAATTCTTTCTCTGATTGCAATTAACTGAGCAAGACTGTTCCTTCCTTATAATTCGAGCTCGACTTATAGAACATCTCGCGCTATAAGAAACTTGGGCCGAATTATATCCTATCCAAGGAAGACTTTAGCTCTGCTTATGGGACAATTCGCACCATAAGAAACTAGGGCATTGTCTGACTTTCCTTGAAACATTGTACTTACTTATATATATTTGATTTATTTATCATTATTAGAATACATATGATTTATCTATTTATTTTATTGACAAGTAGAGTAAAATTATTGGAAACAAATTCTTACTCATTAGCTAGATACGAGAGTTCGAATTAGTATTATTTATAAGTGATACGAACATCACACAAGTGTCACTATTAAATAGAGTACTGCCGAAGTTTCAGCCAGATCCATCAAGTAGTTCCATTTTTATCGTCGATCAAAGTGAACAACTTTTGTTTTTTATTAACAATGAAAAAAAGTGAGTTCCGAGCGATAATAAAACATCTATATTTAAAAGCAATCAAAGCTGAGTTATATGTAGTTCATGGTGTATCTGCCTCTGTTTTTGAAACTGTTTACGATTGGGTAAATGAATTTAAACGTGGCCGTACATCGACTGCAGATGAACATCGTTCAGGCCGTCCTGTAGACGTGAGCACTCCGGAATTGATTAATAAAATCCACGACATGGTGTTGAGTGACCGAAGAATAAAATTGCGCGAAATAGTTGAGGCCACAGGTGTTTCAAAAGGTACAGTCATTTCGATTTTGCATGAGAAATTGTACATGAGAAAAATGTCGGCAAGATGGGTGCCGCATTTGCTTTCAGTCGAGAACAGACGCAGATATGTGCTGGCTGCGGAGTACCTCTTGGCACACATTCACCATAATCTAGACGACTATTTGCGTCGATATATAACTGTAGACGAAACGTGTATATACCACTATACTTCTGAGACGAAGAAACAGTTAAAACAGTGGATTGCGAAAGGTCAACCAGCTCTAATGAAGAAGAAGACAGTAATATCAGTCAAAGTTATGGTCACTGTTTTTTGGGATGCACGTGGTATTATCTTCGTCCACTATTTATAAAAAGGACAAACAATCATCGGAGAGTATTATGTGTCGTTGTTGGTTCAACTAAGCGAGAAAATAAAGGTAAAACGTCCTCATATAAAAAAAAAAAAATTATGTTTCATCAAGACAACGCACTCGGCACAGTTGCTTAGTTTTGATGTAAGCCCAATGGCACGCCTGCGCATAGTCTTCCCTCTTAGCGAAACTTTCTCTTATTCCCCTCTCCGTATCTAAACTTGGTGGCGCGCTACGCATAGTCTTCCCTCATAGCGGAACATTCTCTCATTCCCCTCTCCGTGTCTAAGCTCAGTGTAAACGCTAAGTGCCGGAGATGGTGGGAGACTGGCCGTAGCTGATTGGTGCGCCGCTATGTTACGGAAAAGCGTATAATACCGCGTTTTTTCTTCATTCAGTTAGTCGAGGCTCCCTTCTCGGAGCCAACAGTCACCAGCTAGGCATCCACCTCAGAATAAAGGTTTCCACACAACCTGAGCCTGGCACTTATTTCCTTCCCTGAGCACACTACTGGCCTTTCTCAGGGCCACCATGGAACGCGCTCCGGAGTTCACGGGTTTCCGCAGCAGGTGGCGAATCCTTCTCGGGATTCGGAGTTCCACCAGCCAAGGAATCTCATCCTTGGGCAAACCGGTTCTTTTCAGGGTCAAGTCAGACGTACTTAACGCCGGGCAGGTGGCGAATCTAACTAGACTCGATTTCCGCTAGCCCGTAAGGTCTCCGTGTTGTGAAGAATAATTATCCGTCTAAATTTATCAAAAAATACATATACAAACGAATTAACAGATATAAAAAAGGGAAGAATAATTATAACAAATTAATAAATCAAAAACTACCTACAGTCGCTATTCCAAATAATTGTAACATCTTTAAAAAATGTTCTTCAGTGTTAAAAGAACATGACATTACTCCAATCCCTTTATTACAAAAACCATTACAAGAGTTTATTCGTTTAGGAAAAGACAAATCTGATTTATTACACAACACTGGTATAGTCTACAGTTTTAACTGCAAACAATGTTCAGCGGTTTCAGGTGAAAGTAAGCGATCCTTAAAAATTAGATTAAACGAACACAAAAAATACATTAACTTAGATACAATAGTAGCTACACATATAGAAGAAATCTCTCACATGTATTTGACTGGGACAAAGCTAAAATATTGGATTATGAAAAGAATTATAAGAAACGCAGAATATCCGAAATGTTGCGAATCGGCTTACATAAAAACACTATTAATAGTAAAGAGGATATACAATATCTTAGTCATATTTATAAGTCGTTATTAAGATCGATAAGGAAGAAATGATAGATGAAGAATATATATATATATGTGTGTTGAAATACTTGATTTCTTACTGTATTGTAACGTGACTGGCTACGAGCTATTCGTTTGAGCCTATAATAATTTGACTACGAGAGAAATCAGGTTCACACATATACATACAATTATATGCCATTCAAATTACATTTGCAACTTTATCTTTTGTTATTTGTTGTTTTTCTGTTAATACAGCCTGAAGAGATTAGCAAATGTGCTGACGTATCGTTGTTGAATATAATTAAAATTAAGTGAATTTCCAGCTCTCACTATTTCCCTTCTTTCTATTATTACAAATTTTATCATTTAAGGAATTGAAGGTTGAATCAGTAGACTATCCACTGTATTCACCAGATTTGGCCGATAGTAATTTTTTTTTTATTCCCAAACCTAAAAAAGTGGCTTACCCGACAACGATTTATCTCGAATGCGGAGATTATAACAGAAATAAATAGCTATTTTGAAGAACTTCCAAAATTATTCTTTCCTGATGGTTTAAAGAAACTTGAAGGATGCTTGGACAAGTGTATCGAGCTAAAATGGGATTATGTTAAAAATCAAAAAAATCTACAAAAAAAACTGTTTTCTATCTTTTTTGAAGGATTTATTGACCCTCTCTCGTATATTAAATATGATAATTGAAAGACCCCATATACAAACTTTTATCGCACTATAATATTATTCATACAACTACTAAATAAACTAATGTTATCTCCTTTATATAGTCTTTAAATCAATTTAAATTGTTAATTTTACGTTTACTTTTATATAAACGATTTTAAACTGATTGAAAAATCTTCGCACAGCAAAAATAACATTATTTTATTTAATAATTACAAGTAAATCATCATGGTGCGTACATTTTATTATAATTATTATAATTATTCGAAATAAATATTTGATTACTTGAATTTAAAAAAGTCAAAATAATATTATAATAATAATTAAATTATTTACTTCTTTCTAACATGTTTAGTATGGCGATGGCTCCCGTATACTGTAAATTACAAAATTTATTTAATACCATCGCTTTTTATCTACTCATTAGATACAACTTTTTATCAATAAGAGTATTTTTACTGTAAAATTATTTTTTAACAATAATCCAGAAATTGGAGGATTTTATTTTCCTGTTTTCTTTCTAACTACAAATATCTATATTCATAACTAAACTTCTTTCTCACTCCGAAAATTCACGTCAATTTTTCAATTTTTCGCCTATCAAAAATAGGAATTGTATTCCATAAAACTAAAAAAAACCAGAATTCGTTTTGATTTTCATGAAGATTACTAAAAATTACAAAAAATATTGATTAGAAGAAAAGTTATATAAAAAACTATTTTTGGGGGTAAGCTTTAGGATAAATTTCATTCCTTAATATGTTTTCCCGACAATAAAAAAATACGAATCTCTTGTTTTTAATGTACAATATATACAAGAATTATCAAAATCGGTGAGTTCGGTTTGGAGTACCTTCCTTTTAAAAAATGCTATAGCCTGCTCGCGACAATATCCGTTTGTACCCTGTCTCGGAGATGGAGTTGCGATACGAGCTGACCGACTTCGAGAAAACAAGTAGAGATACTTAAAAGATGTAACTCTTAGGTGGACTGCAAATACGGCCGTTGACGCGGAGTCGTTTCTTCTATTTCTTCTAATAGTGAAATGTGCTTTATGGAGCTTATTTATTTTTTTTTTTTGAGGAGAGTCTGAATCCATTTACCGACAATTGACGGAAGACCGCCAAGTGTGGGAGTCAGTAGCTTAGGCCACCAATACCCACCAAACATATCTCTCCTTGTTCGCACCGCAACCAGCCCGGAACTGTTTATCACATTACTTCAGACTGGGCGGCTGTCATTGCGTGTCCATGCACACATTCATCCCTTTAATACTCATTCATTCCCAAGTAGGCTCAGAAATGTTCTCATTCATTCAATCTTCCAAGCATCCATTCGTCTTTTTGTTTCCTAACACATTCGTAACGTACAGCACGATCTTATGCCATGCGTCGGCTGTTGTCAACATTATGTTCGTCACGTTTCCTGGCGTAATCGGCCCTAATTCTGTCTCCAGTCTTAATCTTTGCTCGGCCCAACGGTTGCACCCGAAAAACGTGTGCTTCACGTCGCTCCAAGACCCCCTACAGTACACACAGTCTGGAGAAATTACCTTACCCATTCTGTGCAGATACTTTCGGAAGTATCCGTGTTCGGTCAGAAACTGGGTGAGATAGAAATCCACCTCCCCGTGTTTTCTGTCTTTCCACAGTCCAACGTCTGGTATCAGTCTGTTGATCCATCGTACTTGAACGTCTGTCGTCCATCTTGTCTGCCATTGTTCTGTCGTTTTCGTTCGTTCCTCTGTTGTAGCACCGGCCCTCCCTACGGTCACACTTCGGTCGTAACTGCGTTTCCTCTCGCCAGTAAGAGGTCGATCGGGATAACGCCCGCGATCGCGAATATCGCGTTTTCTGATACTGTTCGGTACGCGCACGCGATTCTTAGCGCTCCCGTTCCTTGTACGCTCGTCATAGTCTTTGCGCATCTCCTCTCCCGTAACGAGTTGGTCCATACCTCTGCTCCGTAAAGCATGATGGAGTGGGTTACGCCCATCAACAGTCTTCGTATACTCGGTCTCAGTCCTTTCGTGTTTGCCATCAGCCTACTCAAGGTCTTGGTCCTTTCGCTCGCTCTGGCGGTTGCGTCTCGTACAGTGCCGCTCACGCACTTTTACCCCCCCACGGGCAAAATCAGTCTAACTTCAAAGTTTTATATCTCTGGTAGAAATTAACGTACAGAGACGCGCGTGGGTGCGTTTGAAAGGTCTTTCGGAGAGCTTTCAAATGATATGACTCACGGTTGCCATCGATTGTTTTTTTTAATTTTGCAACAATTATGCCATATTTTTGACAATTAGCCAATTTTGGAAAAAAAATCGTACGAAAATTTGAAGTACACCATTTTTTAGCTATTACCAAGCCCTATCTGAATCACTCATCAAAAATTTATTTTCGTCAAATATGACGCGCGCACGGGCATTTTTTCCTGGAAGTGACAGTTTTTTTCAACATTTTTTATCTCCGTCAAATTGTAACAATCGAAAAAAATTTATAGGAGAAAAAATGTTTGTTGTTTCACGTATAATACTGCAATAATTTTTTTTTTGGTTTTTCGAATAATTTTTTTTTTCGGTTTAAATTATTTTTCAAGGTAGAAAAAAAAAAGATTTTTTTTTTATGTAATTTACGATACTTGTTATGTAGTATTATTGAATGGGTGGAAAAAAATTTTTTTTTGTGGTTTCTCATCTTTTTAGCGTACCGACTGTGAGAAAAAAAATTGAAAAAAACCGAAAAAAAAAATTTTTCGAAAAACCAAAAAAAAAATTATTGCAGTATTCTACGTGAAAAAACAAACATTTTTTCTCCTATACATTTTTTTCGATTGTTACAATTTGACGGAGATAAAAAATGTTGAAAAAAACTGTCACTTCCAGGAAAAAATGCCCGTGCGCGCGTCATATTTGACGAAAATAAATTTTTGATGAGTGATTCAGATAGGGCTTGGTAATAGCTAAAACATGGTGTACTTCAAATTTTCGTACGATTTTTTTTCCAAAATTGGCTAATTGTCAAAAATAATAAAAAAATTTCAGAATTTTCAATTTTGCATAATTGTTGCAAAATTAAAAAAAACAATCGATGGCAACCGTGAGTCATATCATTTGAAAGCTCTCCGAAAGACCTTTCAAACGCACCCACGCGCGTCTCTGTACGTTAATTTCTACCAGAGATATAAAACTTTGAAGTTAGACTGATTTTGCCCGTGGGGGGGTAAAAGTGCGTGAGCGGCACTGTATGTGGGGCCAAAAGTTCAGTTTCGTATCTAGAGTCACCCCCAGGTACCTTACCTCACTTTTGGTCTCCAGTCGTTACGTTCCTATGGTCCTCGATATTATCGTGTCTATTCTCTGTCTCGTCAGTACCAGTAAGCCTGTCTTATAAAGAGCCAGACTCAGTGCGTGGTCCGTCATCCACCCATCCTAACGCCTCCTCACCTGGCTTTGAGCCTGGTTTGAGCAGAGCTAGATGTATGTCGCGGGCCGTTATTACGGCTACTATGTCGTCAGCGTAGGTGACCAGACGCGTATATCGGGGGCATGTCGAGCTTTATTAGTCCGTCGTACAGTACGTTCTAGAGGTCGGGACCCAGTATGGATCCTTGTGCCATCCCCGCTGTAATTTTCCGGTACTTCCGTTCTTCCGTTTTATACGTCAGTCTTCGGTCATTTAAATAATCCTTCAAGACTCTTAGAAGGTAGGCGGGCATCTGAAAGCCGTCTAGTGCTCATAGAATATCCACCCATCTAGCAGAGATGAAGGCGTTCTTTACATCTAATGTTACTAGAAGCGTTATTGGTCTGGCTCCGTAGCAAATCTCGTTCATTCTGTCACCTACTTGTCTCACGTCTGTGATTGCTCTTATCCTTGAGCGTCCTTTCTGGAAGCCGTGTTATCGATCCGATAGGTTGCCAGCGGCTTGCACCGCCGCGTTCAGTCTTGGTCTCAGTAGCAGTTTGCCGGTCGTGCTGAGGAGGCTCAAGGGTCTATACGAATTCGGCTTATCGGGGTCTCCCTTCCCTTTGCCAATGAGTACCAACCTCTCGTTCTTCCAGAGTTTACTGAAAATACCTGCTGTCAGGCACCCACTGTACAACTGCAAGAGTATGTCGGGCCTTCGAGTCGCTAGATATCGTAGCAGTTCACCCAGTATACCGTCTGGTCCAGGAGTCTTATTCATCTTCAGCGAGGTTGTCATTCGTATGAGCTCTTCCCTTGTGAAGCAAGGACATTCCATTTCTTTGTCCATGTTCAGGTCATCGATTCTGTCAGGATGTGTTGAAAAAAGACGCTCAACTATCTTTTCCATTGTCCTAGCGTCTTTTGTCTCCGCTGGAGCTCGGACGCCTAGTTTCCGGTTCACGATTTTGTAATCCTTCCCCCCACGGGTCCGAGTCCACCTCGTCTGTCAGTCGTTTCCAGCATTGTCGTTTGCTGTCCGTTATAGCTTGTCTCAGCCTTTTTCTGGTAAGTTTGTATGCCTCTGAGGCTACTTCGTCATGCCTGTTTCTTTGTCTTTGTGCCCATTTACGTCGCCGGTGACATTCGCGTCTGATGTCTGCAATTTCTTGCGTCCATCAATACATGTGTCGCCGGTCGCCTCCGTATCGTTTTTTCAGCATCGTAGCTTCGCATAGGTAGCGGAGGTATTTTTCCGCCTCCTCAGCTAACTTCTCCGCCGAGTCACGGTCCGTACCACTTCGAGTGGTTTCCGTAAAAGGCTCTGCGTTTTGCAGTAGTCTGTCGAGTTCTTTTCTGTCCAGGTGTTTTGTGTCCCATCGTAAAGGGGGTAACACGTTACCTCTTCGTCTAGTCGTATTTTTGTCTGTCACTTCAATGATGATGTATTGGTGATCACTGGCTGTATATTCCTCGATCACTTTCTATCCTCTTATTCGCGTCAGTAGTCTGTATGTTGCCAACGTCACGTCTGGTATAGATTGACCCCACCCCGGTCGTCTAAATGTCGCCGTCTTTCCCTAGTTCACCACTACTAGTTCCAGCCTCGCGGCCATCTCTAGTAGCAGTCGTCCGCGTCTGTTTGTCGTGGGTGTACCCCACTCAATCGCCCGCGCGTTACAATCGCCCGCCACGATCGTATTTCCAGGTATATCCCTCACGGCGTCTTCGATATCTGCGAGTCTGTTGGCATACTCCAATGCGGAATAGTTCGGTGACAGTATACACTGACGATAACGACAGTGCCCACCCTCACCCAAACATAGTCCGCCCCGGATCCGCTTACCGAGACTCGCATCGCTTCGTTTCCGCATATCCACACAACCGTCGTGTTCGATTTGCTAGCTAACCAGGATGGCTCAGGTCTGTTCCTGTATTGTTCGCTTATAACAAGCACATCTACGTTCGTCTCCGTCGCAATTGAAGGGAGGAGCATGTGTGACACGCTACTCCTGTTCACATTGCATTCTAGTATCGTCAGGATCATTTTTTCTGTTTCGTCTTCAGTTCCATCAGTGCTGCTCTGTATACGGCACACTCGCCTGATTCAGGTATGTGGGCCAGCTTCTGACTTTCTATCCCATTACAGGAGAGCAGTTAGTAGTATTTTTACACTCCTTGCCCACGTGACCCGTCTGTCCACATTTCATGCAACAGTTCTTTCTGTCCAGCCCTTCACATTCTCTCCGCGTATGTCCGTACCCGAGGCAATTGAAGCATCTTTGAGGATAAATGCGGAATCGAACTCAACAATTCATCCATCTTATTTTGATGCATTCTTTGCCTATCAGTCTCGTTGCTTCCGTCGTGTCGAACTCGCAAACGGCTCGCTCATTCCCATATGCGTTTAGCGCAAAGAGATGCACTTTCCGTTCCGAGGCCGTATTTAGTTCACGATTTATCGCATTCGCGATGTCGTGTACCGTTGTGACGCAGTCCAAGTCAGCAAACTCCAGCGTCACCCTGGAAGTTAAGTCTTTTACTGTCGCAGTCTGTCGTAATACTTTCTGAAGTATCCTTCGGAAGTCCTGTCCTTGCGACCTTTCCAGCCGCATCAATACAGCACCGTCCTTGGTTTTTCTAATCGTCCGAACGTCTACCTTCTCTGTCTTGGGGTCTACCTTCTGTCTGATAGTCCGCAAGACATCGGCGTACAGTTGTCCTTCCGCCGACTTGATCAGAATGGTCCCGCGCCTGGTTTTCAGGTAGGGACACTCCGATCCTAGGCTTATGTGTCCGTCTGTCGTATTTTGTACCGTCTCGTTGTCAGTTTTTTTCTTGTTCCTTTTCTTTTTATTTTTTACGACGGTGGCCCAGTCCTCTGACACCTCCGCTCTCATCTCAATATCCTCCGAAGAAGTCTGTTGAGTGGTATGGTGTTGTCCCATTGAACTGAGCTTAATAGCGTCGCTATCAATTTTTATAGACGTTTACAGTATAATTTGTAATTGGAGAGCATGAAACATATGATTCAGCTACTTTTGCTTAAGGGGATTTATTCCTCTCTTAAGTTAAGTATAAAATCATCAAGGACAGGATAAGGTGACGAGTAAAGACAGCTGCTGTTAAAGAATTACTCATCATTGGAGTTTGCTAGATTTTTATTCAAACAGAGCACATACCACTACTCGGTGAAGCCTCGGGCTCAGACTTCCTCGAGTCAGATACGATGAGCGTATTTATAAATGCGAGTTGGGGCTATTTTTCGTTAGATTATCCCCGCTACCTTGCCAGTATGAACGTTGATTAGCTAATGTTAGCCGCTTAGATGAAATAGAATTTTTAGTCTAGAGAAAATCTTATTTCGTACAAGTTTTTGTTTTAGTAGAATTGGCAACATAAATTGTCATAGAAGTTATGAATTATTTATATCTAAATGCAGGTCTAAAATAGTTCCATTGAGCACATTTTACTATGTTTATTTATTGTATGAAATTCAATCTATCTTTTAATTCATCAAACAGAAATGAATTTTCTTTGCTATAGTTATTTTGATAAGTTGCACTAAATTATTAGTTATTATGCTTTTTCGTTAAAATATCATGGTTTAATAGAATTCAAGTGTTCAAATTATATTCGTGTTAGGAGTATAAGTTAAGATGATTATAAGTCGCTTTAATGACTTTCGATAATATTTCCATTCATTAAAAAGTCCTTGTTTTGAAAACTGTGTCGCTAGTTTAAAGGTCCTATGACGTCATGCTCCTTATTTAGATATGAGTTGATCATCTATTTATGTTATGTAAAGTCAAAGATGCATCAAGAATAACATTAAACAATGAGCATGCTATCTTTAAACGAGCAAATCATACAGGACCGTCACAAAATGGTAATAAATCATAAGCCACATTGATCATATGTAATTACTTTAGTGCTCCACATATTTCAGTAAAAATAATAATAATGACATTTTCACGCGCATTTGAATGAATTTGACATCACAACATTGATGATGAACTTAAAATCGTTGTTTGCTTCATTTATTTTACAATGTCATCAAACAGCATACAGTACAATTACCATTTCAGACAAATCAAATATTTACATGATGATGTTGAACGAAATCCTTAACTTGCAGTCATTCTCTTCCAGATTACACAAGCATAGATCGACTTGTAGTAGATGATTATTTTTGTTGTATATACTAAGTTTCTAACTAAACGTTTGTTGACACACGTTTATTTCGATCACATGCGTTCACTAACGAAAAACGTGACAAAGATGTAGATGTTATGTTCATTTTGTCTGTTTAAGAAGTAATAGCCCCGTAAAAATGTGTATCGGTGTGAAAAACGAATAGAAGAAAAGCAATAAATATCATTCTATTTGATGAACAATATCAAAATGTGCAAATTATTCTGAAAAAATCGATTTTCTCCAGTAGAAAAGAGTCTAAATAAATATTCGGAATTAGGACAGATAGATCAGTTTTGTTTTGTAAGTTGACATTGTACAGTTGATACCTTGAATTTACTCTATCAGAAGCGCATTTTTCGCGCCGCATTTATAGTTTCTTTTGTGCGAGATTATCGAATGATAAGGGTGTAAAATATTCGTACTTTGAAGAAAATAAGGTAGAGATATTGCCTCAGCTAGATAATAGCCTAGACTTCAATATTATAGAGTATATATGAGACATGATGGATAGCTGATGACGTAACTTAGAGAGACCTCTAATTCCGAAGAGCTTGAGAGAATTCTAAATCAAATTTGGTATGAAATACCTCAAGATTTTATCAGAGCATGTTATCCGTCGCCGAGATGGCAATACACGGTATTAAATGCTTAAGGCACATAAGGTTTGGAGTCGAAAAATACTGCGGAACTGACGAGCTACGCAATCTATAATTTGAGAAATTATTCACACAATAAATTTATTCGCACTTTGGGTAATGCTTATATTGGCGATATTTACAAAAAACAAAGAATTATCTCAAAAATGGCATAACTCAATCAAAAAAATCGTAGAATATCGATTTTTTTCTAAATTATTCGTTAATAAGTCCACTTTACTACGAAGTATGAGTAATTTAAAAAAAAATGGAGTGATCCAGATAAACGTCCAATCAATTAATTTTTTTAAGAAAGCATAGTTACTGGGTCTAATTAAGACATAGAAGTATGGAATGATTTCGCACGTAGTTATCATATTATTTATATGAAAGCATAGATAATTTCCTTTAAAATGAAACAAAAAACAACTCAATAAGATAAAAATTTACGGAGTTAGAAGCATATAAAAGATGACATTTCATTGATGATAAATTTTGTTGGGATAATTTTGTTGCGAAGTATATTTTTTCATTAAATTTGAGGAAAAATCTTACAGTTATACTTACAATCATAGTGCTAATTCAAAAATGCATTGTGAATATCAAATACATCTGTTCTTAAGTAGTTAACATATATTTCTTTTTCATTACATTTGAAGCCTGGGTCATGTGTTGATTATCGCGAAAAATATTTGTTATTAAGGAATAATATGGTATTTAATAATTATCGTAAGTGTACAGCGAGACAATGAAAAAATATGTATTTTAAAGAGGAATCTCTGTAAATCTATATTAATAAATAGTAATCAATAAATATTAACTCGTAAGTACGGGCGTGCATTATCCTGTATCAAAATGAAATTAGGGCCCAATTGCCGACGCCTTCGAATTACGAGGATCGTTTGAAAAGTCCGTGCAAAAATAAAAACTGCTTGATTTTTTTTAATGAATCTTTTTTAATTTTCAACATAGTCTCCCTTTAGGCTTATACACTTCATCCAACGCTGATCTAGTTTGTTAATCCCTTCCAAATAATAGGATTTGTCCAAGTCTATAAAATAGGCTTCGTTTCTGCAATCACCTCCTCGTTTGAATAAAATCTTTTCCTCGACAGGCATTTTTTCATATTAGGCAACAAATAGTAGTTCGACAGAGCCAATTTTGGAGAATAGGGGGGATGTGAAACGAGTTGGAACCCTATCTCCATCAGATTTGCGGCCACAACTGCTGAGGCGTGAGCTGGCGCATTGTCGTGGTGGAAGAGGACTTTTTTGTGGGCCAATCGTGGACGTTTCTCTAGCAACTCCGTTTTCAAACGATCCAATAACGATGAATAATATTCGCCTGTAATGGTTTTACCTTTATCCAGATAGTCGATGAAGATTATTCCTTGCGAATCCCAAAAGACAGTCGCCATAACCTTCCCGGCCGAAGGAATCGCCTTTTTCAGAGCAGATTCCCCCTTGGTAACCCATTGTTTAGACTGTTCTTCTATTTAAAATTAAATGCCTTTATTCATAAAATTTAACATAATGTATAGTATGTTATACATTTTAATTTGTTTGGCTTATATTTAATTGCATTAATCACATTTTATTTAGAGAGTATATTAACTATATTAAACTAATTTCTTTACATCACCGCTGATAGGATCTGCCAGTGGGCCCTCCGCACAGTGCCTCCCCCGACCACCCATTCACCTACTCCACCCACCCACACCCACCTACCGACCTACCCTCACCCACCCATCCATATCCACCTACAGAGGTTATTAAGGTAGGATGCTGTAGAAGTTGGTAGGGTATTTAGGAAGCTATATGATGGTCTCTCATTCTCCTTCTATAGTAGGGAGTATAGTAAGCTTATGCTGACTAAGTTTGGGCCCTCGGAGAGGGGTAGCGTCTGTAGCTTGCTAGGTGCGTACGCCGTATAGTGTGGGTGCTTCACTCTCTCTCTCTCTCTCTCTCTCTCTCTCTCTCTATGATTATAGGTATTTTTTATTAAATTCTAACAATATATATATATATATATATTTTATTTTCTTTTTTTATTGAAAAGCATCGTGTACATTGATTCCATAATGTCCTGTTAATTTTAAACTAATTTTTTAACATCACCACTAATTGGATTATATTGTACAATACGATCGTGTAATATTAAGCAGTAGGCTGCAGTATCTTCAGGAAAATCGGTTCGAGTTTCAAATTCTAGGCGAACATCGACTGGGGTGCTTTTTAATGTTTTATTTTGTTTGGAGCAGTCTATAACTATTAACGGCACTTTATTAATGAAATCCTTTTTATTGAGTAACGGCTCGTTTTCTTTACCATAGTAAGCGTTTTGAAAATTAGTATACATATCGTAGAGAACAGTAAACTGATTTTCATTTTTATTTAAATTGAGATTTACATACGGATAGTATTGCGAATTGAGGAATAGCTTCACATTACTAATATTACAATGATAAAAATTACTAGAATTAACACTCGCTGAACTTTCACGTTTAGTTTGAAAAGCTAAAATAACAAACTGAGGCTTTTCCAATGGACTGAAAGTCTTAACACTCCAAACATGCTTTGATGTACAAGGTAATTTTAGATACTCATACATTTTCCAAGTACGATAACTCATAGTAATTGCACGATCTCGTCCAATTTGATTGGGTAATTTGAATTTTTCTTTGTCTGCAACCATCACATATGGCATCAACCAGTCAACCTTAGTTATAGTAACTTTTCTGAAGCATCAGGATTCCTTACTGGAAAACTTAAAATAGCATTCAGATCATCTCTTGATCTTGTGAGAATAAGTTCATGCTTGACATTGACTACAATTTTCCGATAATCTTCAGTAAAGCCCATCAATATACTGAGAAGGATAGCCACATCAAAAAAACCTTGAGCATTACATATTAAAACTTCATCGTTATCACCATTCCATCCGGCATTTTCAGCGATAGAGCTCTGACATGGATTGAGTGAAAGACAATTTTTCATGAGGGTCGTTAAGCCTATATTTTTCACTTTATCAATTTCAATAGCATTTATTTCATATCGTATTTCCTCGAACAAACGACAGTTGGCGTTGTTGACTAATAAAGTGTTCTCCACTGGCGTAGTACCGTCCGGCTTGGCCAACCTACCACAAATATGAATCATACTGCGTGATGGAAGCAGAGATAAATCTCGATGTTAAATTGCTATATGGATTTCATCAGTATCATTGAAATATGATAATGAATAAGACTGATACGCATGAACTTAATAATGAACTAGAGACTCATCGAAAGCGACACCTGAATGAATGTCTAGAATTCCCTCCATATTTTTGTTGTTTTATACAGCACACTAATATGCACAATATTTTCTTCCACGATTTTCGACGACTTTTAGTCTAAAGCTTTTCAGGAATTGAATGTTCTGAGGTGTGAGCGGTCTGATAGCTCGCTGTTGACTGGTTGTTGATTGAAATTTTTTTCTTTTAATATAGCCTCGACCGGTTTTTATATTGTAAAAAATACCTATTACTAAGATATGGCCTTTATATATACTCGCACTGTGATGACCTCTCCTCTAAAGTTAACTAGGTTTCCGTCTTGATCAACTATACGTATTTGAAAATGATCAATGCTCCTCACAGCGACTGGAAGGTAAATGACTTGAGAGGAAACTTCTATTATCTTATGAACAGGTGAGACTGCTGGGAAAAATTCATGTATAGTTTGTACTCTGCGATCGTTTATGTAAGAGCCTGTAGTAATATTACAATTTACCCGGAAAGCGTTGACTTTGAGAATAGTGATGGGTGAGTCAGAACTATGTGTTTCGTTTTTAACGAGCGTGCATCTAATGAAGCCTAAAATTGATCCAATAGAATCTTCTGGTTCAAAATGTATTTTTTGACTACACTGAATGACGCTACGTAAAGTATTATTATTTGGTTTAAGGCTAAACGATATACCTTTAGGTGTTAATGCTTCTTTGAGAAAGCTTTCAATATCTTCTATTTCGTAGCTACTAGTCGGTAAAGTGATATCTTCTTTACCTTCAATGTAAAACTTATTATAACCAACGTCAATGTTTGGAATTGAATTAAATGTTAAATTAGCTCAACTAGACCAAGAACGTATTTTTTGTTTGGTATCAATTCGATCGGTGGAAAATAATATGTTTCGAGTACAGATGATGTTCCCGAGAGACTCAATGTCAGTGTATTCTCCATGACAGATTCATGTAAAATGATAGTCATTCTTTGAATGAGTATTTTATATACTAGTCGTTTTTCTATAGTTTGTTTAAAAGAAATTTGAGACAAAGATGGCCGCAATTATATGTATTAAAATTTTGATATCTAATATAATTATACATGATTCTATTAACTTTGAGATAAAGTAAGAGATCTATAGGCGGTTGGAGATTACCAAAACTATCAAAATACATAACCTCATCACCTTTCTTTTTGTATGCTACCAATGAGTACCTGGTCCACGTTTATCATCTAAAATTACAATAACTGTCTCTTTATATCGTGGTCCATCGGCTGGCAGAGAATTACGCATGAAAACACCTCGAGAATTTGCAATTTTTAGTATTTTAGCATATTTTCTTATATCATGATCGGTCAGTGCTCGATTAGGTAAAGTTAGTTCGAGCTTTTTTTTAAACCTTTTCCACTTAAATATGTTTTCAGATAAAGACCATAACCTTTACGATATGGTTTCAAAGAAAGTCCTTTACCAATAGCAATAGCTTCCATAGTTTTATTGTGTTTATGAGCTTCTTTCAATTAATTTTGAGTGGCCTTAGCACTGTTAACGGCTTTCGCTATTGAAGCAGCTCCTCCAGTTAGAGTTTCAGTGGCGCTTAAAGCAGCAAATAATGGAATTAAAAAAGGAAGCGCTCCACCAACTTTACTGGGAATAGGTAAAATACGTGGTATATTTATTTTACTTTTACCGCCAGCCTTTTTCACAGCTTCTTTGGCTCCTTAACTACAAGAGCTCGATTGTTAGGCACACTACTTTTCGAGACCGTCTTAATAATTTTATTGAATGTAACTGAAGGCTTTTTGATTTTTCTACATTTCTTTCGTGCATGGCATTTTTTAAATCCTCTACCTCGTTTCTTACTACCGTTCTTCATATCAACACCCAATGTTGGCTACAGTGAAGGCTTTCTCACCAAAACTGCTATCTTTAGCTTGCACTCCTTCCCAACCTTTTTTACCTAGAATTTCGTCAGCTTTATTTCTTGTTGCAATATCCTCCAGATTTTGCGCATGAGCAATATCGTGTTCTTTACAAGCAACGTCTAGTGGATTTTTACCAGGATCTCCACGTTCCAATCGTTTGTTCAATTTTGTACCAGAACCACAATACTGATATCCACGTACGTGAGCTTCAATAGTTAATTCAAGTTATTTATAATCATGTTCACTAGATCACTACTAGTCTTTCTTTTATAGTACGTGATCATACTTCTTCGAAAGACAGCATGTTAATAAAATAAAGGATATATAAGCAGACTTTTTATACCTAAAAAACTCATTCATTGAGGTGTCAATGATGAGTAAACAACATAGATTTCAAAGAACAGCCTCTTAAGCTTCAAGTCATTAATTTCGATAGAGTGGTAGAGACGGAAAAACAAAAAAAAGACATAGTGAACTATTGCCTAATAGTATCCGTGCCGTTTTCTGTGGACCTAGTAATTGTGGAAAAACTAATTGTTTATTAACATTAATCACTCATCCTAATGGTCTCAGATTTAAAAACGTATGTCTACTCAAAATCTCTTAATCAGCCTAAATATAAATTTTTGAAAGTTTTATTAGGGCCTATTAATGGTATAGAGTATCATGTTTTCAGCAAGCATGAGACAGTTGTTTCACCAGATAAAACACGTCAAAATTCTATCATAATTTTTGACTATATAGCCACTGAGAAGCAAGATAACGTAAGAGCATTCTTCTGTATGGGCAGACATAAAAAAGTAGATAGTTTCTATCTCTGTCCGGTGCTTATAGGCGTCATCTATTGTCCGCCTAAGGTGCCCTTGCAGCAGGGCTCGGATCTTTTTGAGGTGTTGAGGGATCTCTGTGGTGATTTCAGTCATAAGATCATCATGGGTGATCTTAATGCCGATATGAGTTCGGGCTCGGATGATGCTCTCTCCATCGCGCGTTTGGGTGGGGAGTTGTCGCTGAGTTTGGTTCGGCATGGCCCGACTCATCACGTGGGTGATTCCCACACATGGATTGATGTCATGCTGACCGACGCATGCGACACGATCACGGACCAGAAGAACGAATTGCTCCCCGAATTCGGTAAGCACGCGATTATAAAGGTCATGATTGACATCCGTGTGCCTTCTCCTTCGGCGGGTAGCTTTACCTATCGCAGCTTTCGTGGCATTCGCCCGGATATGCTTTTAGACTTCTTGACACGCTGCGATTGGGCATCTGTTGGCGCTGCTGAGTCGGATTTGGAGGGAGCGCTGGAATGCCTCAACCATAATTTAACTGAGGCCATAAATAAATTTGCACCTGAGAAGACAATATGCCTTAGGAAAAAGTATGCTCCTTGGTTTGGTCCAGAGCTGAGGAGGCTTGTCGACAGACGTGATGCCTCGCGAAGACGCTATAAGCGTACCGGGCGGGCGGATGTCTTAGAGGAGTCTCTTAGGCTTAGCAGGGAGGTCGAGGTTCGTTTAGAACAGGAGCGCGTTAATTTCCTTCAAAATCATCTGTCTAGCGCTCTTGATGAAGGTAAAAATATTTGGAAGGAAATGCGGAACCTCGGCCTCTTGCCAGGGGCGGGTGGGGATGGCCTTCATGGGTTTACCTTGGACGAGCTGAATGACCACTTCGCTGGGGTTTCGGCCTCGCCGCTTGAGGATATAGATAGTGGGATGATTGGAGTTGATGTCGCGGATGAGCGAGGTTTTACCTTCAAACCTGTTGGCATCGATGACGTCATCCTAGCTGTCTCCCATTTTACATCACAAGCGAGCGGCGTGGACGGGATTCCCCATGGGGTGGTGGTGAAGGCTCTTCCAGTCATAGGTGAGCACCTGAGGTTAATATTTAATTCCTCATTTGCTAAGGGGGAGTTCCCGGGAGCCTGGAAGCGGGCACAGCTGATTGCCTTGAGGAAGAACAACACCCCTTCCTCGGCCTCGGACTTTCGTCCGATAGCTTTGCTTTGCTTTCTTTCAAAGGTTCTCGAGAAGCTTGCCCATGACCATATCACGGAGTATCTGAATAGAGAAAATCTTTTTGATCCCCTCCAGGCCGGCTTTAGGCGGGGCCACAGTACTCAGACAGCGTTATTAAAGTTGACGGATGACATCCGAATGGGCGTTGACAAAAGGATGATGATGCTCTTGCTGTTATTCGATTTCAGCAAGGCGTTCGACACCATATCACCCTCGCGACTTTTGCGCAAGCTCCGTGCTCTTGGTTTTTCTGGTTCTACTCTCAAATGGCTGAGGTCCTACCTCGGTGGTCGTTCGCAAAGGGTTACTGCTGGGGGTGGGGGCTCGGAGTGGCGGGAGACGAATCTGGGGGTTCCACAAGGCTCGGTGCTGGGACCGCTCTTGTTTTGCCTGTATGTCGGCGATCTGAAAGATGTGCTCCGTGGACATGAGGTTTCATACCTCTTCTATGCGGATGACTTGCAGATTTATCTGCATATACATAAAAATGAATTGACAAAGGGCATCCGAATGCTGACGGAGGCTGCGAGATTGGTGGCGACCTGGGCCCGGGATTCGGATCTGCGCCTGAACGCGGGCAAGACCAAAGCTATCATGTTTGGAACTAACAAACATGTCAATGACATTTACGCTGAGGTCTTGCCTGGTGTTGAGGTGCAAGAGGAAGTATTTGTTCCCTTTAGTAATGAAGTGACCAGTCTCCGGGTCGTTCTCGATAGCAAGCTGTCGTGGAGATCGCACATTGACCGGGTCGCGGCGAAGGTTTGGAGAGCTCTGTACGGCCTGCGTTTTGTTAGGCCGTGTACTGCGGAGCTGCTCCGGCGCAGACTGGTGGAGTCGATGGTCCAGCCTCACCTGGACTACTGTACCGTGGTGTGTCTGGGGGCCTCGGCGGAGCAGAGGGAGCGGCTGCAGAGACTGAGCAACGCGTGCGTAAGATACATCTATGGTATCCCGCGTGATGTCTCGGTCTCTCCATATAGGTCGCGGTTGGGTTGGCTTCGCGTGGACGTACGCAGGGAATATTTCATGTCCCTGCTAATGTACAGGTGCTTGACCATGCGCGAGCCTGGCTACCTGGCTGAGCTCTTCATAGGGCACAAGTCAAGGTATCCGGGTAGGGCGGGGCAGGCTGAGCTTAGAGTTGCTAAGGTTAGAACGGAGACGGCTCGCAGGTCTTTCCAGGTGATGGGTGCTCATCTCTGGAACACTCTTCCATCTGACCTGCGGCACGCGCCGTCGCTTAGCAGCTTTAAGAGGGGGGGCGCGCGGATACTTTGCGTCATTGAGGGCGTAGGGTGGTACCACTGGAGTATTCTTATTTCTATCAGTTTACTGTATAAATGTTTGTACAGTTATTTATTTACGTGTTTGTAGTGAATTATATTTGTTTATTTATTTTTTGTGCTGTTTTGTGTCTGTATGACGAAAACTAGCCTAAACTTTTGACTGCATTACTAGTTATAAGCAAGCTAGACTGTAGTGATAAGAATTATTGTTTCCTCTGGAATATCGAACTGTGAACTAGTCAAATCCTAGTCTATTTATTTTAACGTAATAACTACAATCATAATTTTATTTATTGACTGAGGAACTAAAATTGTAATCGAACTGTGATGAAATGTGATGCCGGTACGGCATAATGTAAACTAAAGCTGTGACAATTACTGTATATATTTATATATTATTGTATTTTATGTTTTGCCATCACGGTGAATAAATTCTTATCTATCTATCTATCTATCCATCGTACGCTCGCATTCCGAAGCATCTCATTCGAGATAATGTGAATTTACTCGTTTTGTTTCGACAAAATGACGTGAATATTAAGTACATTTACAATGATCATGTTAACTCAGATATGTCTTTTGAGAAGTTTAAAGCAATTTGTTCAAAATGTTGGAGAGACGATAATCATGGGTTTTTGGTTATCGACAGAGACAGACCAATAACTCATGGACGATATAGAAAGGAATTAGATTTTTTTGCTATAAATATAGAGGAGTGAGTGGATGAAGAAGATTTTTACTTTAAAAATTACAAGCGTAAACATGGCCAACTTTGAAAGAGAAAAGAATTGTGCTCGAGCAATTATCCATGGCTCGTGATGCCATAAGACGCAAGTATCAACTAATAAAACGCGGTAAAGCTGATTTATAAAAGACATTGCATGAAACTTTTAAACCTATGGTTGATCCATTGAAGAAACTCGTAGAGGTAACTACTGATAAAAGTAACGCTACTACTACTACTACTACTGCTGAATAGCCAACGAAAAAGAAAAAGAAAATCGCGTTCGATAATGTTTTCAAGTCAGAAGTAGCAGTTGACACTCCCTACAAATCTAGATATTTTAATAGTACTGTTAATGAATTAAATTCTACATTGCAACCGCTTGATACGACATTTGAGTCTGCTATTTCTATTGATGATGATGATGAATCATCACTTGATACAACTGCTATAAATTTGAACAAATGTAGTTCAAATGTAACTACAGAACAGAGGGAACAGCTATTGGATGATTCAATTATAGTAAACTATGTTCGACTATTGCATAAACCTTAGCAGAAAAGTAATTTAGACAAGACATATGGTGTTCGCTTGCATGAAAATACATACGTCATAAGCAATTCTCCAATTTCCTTCCAAAACGATAACGTGACTGTGAATGATAAACCGTACAGCAAGACGCCTGGTTTAATCAAACTTCTCTTTCGTAAAGAACCTGATTCTAAATTAATCAGTTCATTGGATATTGAAAATTATATAAAAATTCTTGAAATCACTAACGCTCATCAAAAGGGATACGAAACAAATTTAGAATATCACAATAAGTATGTAAATAAATTCAAAAAGTATATTGGTCTAAAAAACCCCGCACAAAACCAATGGAAAAATACTTTCGGTTAATTTAAATCTTACACTGACAAATCGATAGTTCGTAACATACTGATCAAATGTCTCCATGGGTACCATATCCGGAAACTCGTTTTTTAGGGACAGATCAAGGGTGTTAGCTCCAAAAATACATAGTATACGTCTTAGCCATTTTAAGACGACAATGATATGCTTTTATTGAATGCATGTACATTGATTTATATTTTGTGGACATTTGAATGTCGATGCACATATAAATACTCACAACCTCTTTCTCTGATCCGTATATCTCTTTGTTTTACGTGAAAGTGATACTGTACGGTGACCCATTCTCAGCCGAATCCAGGATCAACAGCGTGGACGTGATGGGCGTCTGATCCGTTCTGTGTGTGTGTGTGTGTGTGTGTGTGTGTGTGTGTGTGAGTTTATGTGTGTGTGGGTTAGTTCATGTGTAATTATCTACGTGTGTTAGTGTTTGTGTGTGTTATTCATTATGCGTGTTAGTGTGTCAGAAAATGCACAATGAAATATTGAAACTCGACTTGTTATTGAGAGACTAGCCCAGGAGTAATCGAGTTTGATTATTTCATTTCACTTTTTATATATTTCATTTCACTTTTTCACCACTAGATAGGAGCCTCACTCTCTCTAGAACTTTTTGTTTGCCATAATCCTTAAGTAGAACCGTTTCGTTATTTTTTTCAATATGTGTCTACGAAAGCGACTACTTGTTTCGTACTGACGATGGCCGGTCAGTAGTCGTAAGCCGATACACAATTCTATTTTTTTAAAAAAACATTCCTTTTTTTCTAAAAATACCAACTCTTGCCATTGTAATCTCAATATGCATGGTTATGAGGCTGCCACCACTGCAGTCCACCATTACAGGATATTGCGGAGAAGAGTTCGTGGCTTGTAGAGAGATCGTTGTAATATTTCTTTTCTCAATTCTTAAAAATAATCTTAGTTTAGAATAAATCCAGGGCAGTTTTCTTCAGACTTCCTTATTCATTGTTATTTGAACAACGTTTATTAATTATACACCCAGAAATAAATGCTTACGCTGTTGATTTACATGTCTTACAATGTATACTGGGATACAGTAGAATACAAAAAATACAAGTCTTCATCGTAGAGAATAATTAACTGTACAGTACTGATTTGATTTCATTGCAAAAGAATATAATTATTTCTGGTTGTTAAAATGGCTAATAGATTTCGGATTCCTTGCTATATTTGCCCTAACGCTTTACATGCTAGAGTAATGGTACGTTTGGCTAACGCTGAAGATGACCTTCTACGAGAAATCGCTTTTACAAGACGCTTGGAGAATGGAAGACCAGAAGTTCCTATTGATCGTGAAACTCGGATCTGTAACAATTGTAATATAACAATACGCCGTGAAATTCAAATGTTACAGGCTGATCCCAATTGCACTCGACTCAATGTTCTTTCTCATCGTACTAATAATGAATGTTTGGTGTGCCATAGACGTATTAACATTCACAGATTAAGTTTGCAATCCAGAGTTCATATTTTTGTAGAGCGAAACATTTATGTGCCAGCAAGATACTGTTGCTGTAATGAGCATTTGGATGAAAAGGGTTTATTACCACTCAATATTATTGAAGATTTCAGGTTCATTAATAGACCATACATTTTGAATGGTCCAGAATTACAATTATTTGTTCAAGCGATGCGTGAAGAAATTGTGCATAGCCCTGTACGCAGATATGAAGATGAACGCACTTTAACAGATGAACAATTTGCAGCTATTTCTCCTATTTCAAAAGATAACTTTAATGATCTTTTCACATACTCTGATCCTGTCATCGTTCCAGGTGGCCATCGTTATGTGTCTAAAAAAGACCTTCTATGTTTCCTGTGTAAGTTAAAACAGGGTCTTTCGGATGAATTTTTATGGATAATGTTCCATTATTCTTCAAGGCAAGCTACGCGTTTAGCAATCAGTACAGTTCGACAATCGTTGATGACGAGATTTGTAGATGAGAACATAGGGTTTGGATCAATAACAAGGGAGGAATACATAGAAAGACATATAACACCATTTGCAAATCGCTTGTATAATGCCACACCTGAAGAACCGACGGCAATTGTGTACAATGATTGTACTTATCTAAATATTGAGAAGAGTTCTTGTTTTAAAGCCTTGCGTCAATCGTTTTGTGTTCATAAGAACAGACATTTATTAAAACCTGCCATGTTTGTAGCTCCAGATGGATATATACTTGATATTCAAGGACCTTATTTTTCGAATGCCGCTAACAATAATGCCAGAATCCTTTTAAAAGAGTTCCAAATGGATGTTGACGGAATGCAAAGATGGTTTAGAGCACAAGACATTTTCATACTGGATCGCGGATACCGAGACGCCATTCCTATTTTAACGGATATTGGCTTAGTTACATTGATGCCACCTTTACTGGATCGTAATCAAGCTCAGTTCTCAACAGAAGATGCCAACCAAGCTCGAATCATCACAAAAACTAGATGGATCGTGGAAGCCAGAAATGGCCATCTGAAAAGTTTATTTAAATTCTTTGCAAACGTTATTCCTACGTCTCATATTCCCAACTTGACTGATTTTCTGCGTATAGCCGGTGCTATAATAAATAAATATCATAGAATAATTATGATGCCTGATGCAAACGTAGAATTAGCAGAACAGATGTTAAATAAAGTTAACGAGCTCAATCTAGTGCAAGCTCGAGTAGAAGTTGAAGGTCTTCAACGAAGACGAGGTCGATGGGATAACCTAACTGCAATGCATGTGCCATTGTTTCCGAATTTGACTTTGGAATATTTACGAGGATTAACTTATGGAACTTATCAAGTTGGGCTGGCACCTTCATACGTTCAGGATTCTTCTTTAAGGGCTGAGTTTGAAAATGAAGAAGAAATCGGAGAAGACGAACAAACCTTTGAAATCGATCGGAATACCAATGAACCAGGTTTTATGAGAATAAGAATTTCCTCTAGATTCAGAAATGCTGCGAAACATCAAGTATGGATAGCATTTAATGAGAAGTATAATCAAGAGCAAGATGTTTCAAATGAAAGAGAACCTATTCTTGGTTACTACTGTACATGCAAGGCTGGAGCAAGAACTCTTGGAACTTGCGCCCATGTAGCAACTATTCTTTGGTATTTGGGATACGCTCGACATGAAAATCAGGTGCACTATCCATCGCTCAGATTTTTGCGAAGCGTACAAGATGCACAGATGGATATTGATCAATTAATTGAAATAATAGATCCTCTCGGTTAATAGAGATTAGTAATGTGAAAGAAGAGAGAGGAAATAGGCTTTATGCTTATTGTTTCTATTTTATTATTTTTTTTGTTTTATACACACACGTATATATACACAAACCCATACACATACACACACTGACTTACACATTTACATACACACACTCACACACACATACACACACACATACACATGCTGACTTACATTTAAATACATACATTCACACACAATCACACACACACACATACGCACTCGCACACGCATACGTACACCCACACGCACACGCACGCACACACACACACACACACTCACACACACACAGGGATCAGACGCCCATCACGTCCACGCCGTTGATCCTGGATTCGGCTGAGAATGGGTCACCGTACACTATCACTTTCGCGTAAAACAAAGAGATATACGGATCAGAGAAAGAGGTTGTGAGTATTTATATGTGCATCGACTTTCAAATGTCCACAAAATATAAATCAATGTACATGCATTCAATAAAAGCATATCATTGTCGTCTTAAAATGGCTAAGACGTATACTATGTATTTTTGGAGCTAACACCCTTGATTTGTCCCTAAAAAACGAGTTTCCGGATATGGTACCCATGGAGACATTTGATCAGTATGTTACGAACTATCGATTTGTCAGTGTAAGATTTAAATTAACCGAAAGTATTTTTCCATTGGTTTTGTGCGGGGTTTTTTATCTTTGAGCAGTAGCGCTAAGAAGCGAAAATCAACTATTGATGGAAGAGGTCTTTTTCCTAAGTATAAAATAGCTACAAAAGGAACATTATTTGATTATGTATATTAGGATGATCCAAACGAGCTCGTTGATCGATTGAAATTGCTTATTGCCGAACAAACCGCCGGTAATTCTAATCATGTTAATGAAATTCATTCAATTATTGAGGAATTACGTGAAGCTGGCTATGTATATTAACAGAATCCTAAATATTGCTCAGTAATAAATTGAGTGTTGATGTGTTTGGACGTATATTGAATAAAAAGGAGGGTAATCGAGGTTCTCCTGGTGTAGGGTATACGACGGACAATATGACGCGAATAACAAAAGAATTTGTAATATACCCGATCCTCAGGAGAGTAACGATACTGTAAACTTACGAACGTTGCGAAAAATTAATGAAGCTAACTTTACTACGCTTACGAATACGATAAATGATCTGATAAAGTCATTGGATACAATAAGATTAGAATTAGTAATGAATCGAGAAGTTATTAAACAATTAGAAGAAGATAATATTAATAATAATAAGGAGAAAGAAATAAAGATTGGACCGTTTGACTTTTTAGATCAATTTAAAAAATAGATTGAAAATGAAACATCAAAGAGTGGTGGATGAGTTACATAAACCAGCACGTCGAAACTATCCCCGTAGAAGAGTTGATGTACGTGGAATAGATGAGACATGGCAAGCTGATCTTGTAAAGATGCAAGGCTACTCGAGAGAGAACAAAGGCTTTCGATACCTATTAACTGTCATTGATATATTTTCAAAGTACGCTTGGGCAGTTCCTGTGAAACAAAAAACTGGTGTAGATGTTGCTTGTGCAATGGAGTCTATATTAAAAAAAGGAGGCATTCCTAGAAATCTACATATAGGCCGTGGCAAAGAATTCTACAATTCAAATTTTCAAAGACTAATGACAAAGTATAAAATAAATCTATATTCAACCTATAGCAATCTCAAGGCATCTATTTGTGAACGTTTCAATCGCACGCTAAAAAATGTCATGTGAAAAAAATTCAGTCTACAAGGAAATTACAAGTGGATCGACATTCTAGCTGATTTATTGAAATCTTACAATAATCGAAAACATCGTACGATAGATATGAAGCCTAAAGACGTAACTAAAGAGAATGATATTCATGTGTTGAGACGATTCTCTTACGACCGACGTCTTTTCGTTAAGAGCCCTAAATTCCAAGTAGGCGATAAGGTAGGTGTGAGCAAGTCTACACACGTTTTCGAAAAAGGATACATTCCTAACTGGTCTACTGAGATTTTTACCATTCAACGAGTTGCGAAGACAAAGCCTATCACTTATCATTTAAGAGATTACAAAGTCAATCGAGTTGTTGGAGGTTTTTACGAGCAAGAACTACAGAAAGCTATGTATCCTGATGTTTATCTTATTGAAAAAGTTTTAAGGGAACGTGGTAATCAAGCATACGTTTAATGGTTGGGATTCGACAACTCCCACAATTCATGGATAGATAAGACTTTATACGTATGAAAGAATAAAGACGTTTATGTAAAGTAACTTTAATTCAAATAAATATCATAATAATAATAAATAATTTTTGTTTTATTTTTAATGGTAAGAGTCCCAACCTTCGTTCTCACCTGTGAGGTACATCCTTTTGAGCATCATCACTTTATCAGTCAGTCCATTAGAACAAGTCGAAACCTGCTTTAGTAGAAACACCTGTGACTCATTTACCTCTCCACAATATATTTTATAATAAATTTATTGTACATACTTTATTGAAATAAGGATACATTTTTGTTACATTGAATAATAAATTGAAATCTACCAGCGCTATGATAATCAATCTGTAAATAATATTTTTGTACATGTAAAATTAATTCCAATTTTACTTAATAAATGGAGAGTGCTACATATAATACAAATATTTTTGTACATGATCTGAAAATAATATATAAAGATCATAATGTTTCATGATGGCTCTTGAAATTCGATCTGGTAAAATAAGTTGGAATTCATCATCGAGCTCGAGAATGATTCGATTGTTATCTTCTTCCTTACAGTTTGTCACTAAATAAGAATGATTTTCATCAAGTTCATAATGATTTTTTTCCGGTAGTGGATCATAGGGCTTCATAGCTAATTTAGTTAACATTTCCAAGTCCATCTTGCTATCAAAGACTTGAGAATAGTGGAGAAGGAAGTGGATACTAGAGGTAATGATTCTTCTAACAGAATGATGTTTTCCAAGCTCTTCTCTCTCTCTCTTAAGACCTTTACCTCACTACTACACTTTTTTTCTAGCCGCCATGACCGGCGACTTTTTTTCCCTCCACTTGCTGCTTCTTCCATCTCCCCTTAGATTTTTAGTTTGTTAAGTGTATATACTATACAATAATTTTTTAGTATAGGTTCAAGAATATGATTCATCGTCATTATATGTTTTTTAAATAGTGTTAGCGATATTATACTACTTAGTTACATAATACGACGTTGGAAGCGTTCTCGATCTCGTGCAAGCTAATCCCACACTCCTTTCCTCGAGCCTTTGTCTTCAATAGGAAGATGATGAATTTGAATATTATCCGAGAACCATACATACTTTGAAGCACGAATGCTCTTCTTGTTTCTTCTAGTAGGCGCCATGATGAATTACAAGAGGATAGTCTTGCTATAGCTATTTCTTCTCACTAAATGATGGTAATGCAAGCTATGCATTCTTATTATAAATATATTAGAACTCGAATGACTGCCCTCTATTGGAACTTAAGGTTAATTATAGGAATAGTGAGAGTCCGAACCTTCACTCTCACCTGTGAGGTACTTCCTTTCGAATCGTCACTCATGAGTCACCTTTCCAACGAGATAAAATTCATTGGAAAGGGCTACATTATGGATTTATTTTTTTTTACCTCTCCACAAAAGGAATTAAGAGGATAGTTAAATAACGAAAAAAAAGACTGTTCAATTAGATATATTTTTTTTTATTATTTATAGTGCAGCTATTTACATTAGTATTATAATACATTAATTATTATTCGTTGAAGATACAATTATGTTTAAATGCAAAGTCTGAACCGACAATATGATAAATAAATAGCTCCTCCTTCTCACTAGTCTAATGTAGGTTTTTCAACATTTCTTCATCTTTTTCGAGAATTATATGAACTCTTTTGGACAGAAACACCTCAAATTCATCATCTACTGTAATAACAACGCTAAATCCATATTTTGTCGTTAATGATCTAACTTTAGTAACTTGCTATAATGTATTCGATGTAAGTTGGGACATCGCCTTCCAAAGAAGGAAAGTCATCTTGGAAATCATATTTATAGCCAAAAAATCCATTCTGTAAAATAACAAATCAAAGAATTAATTAATTATTTATATATTACTAAGTTGAAGATATATTAGAGGTTGAGGTAAGACTGTTACTTGAGTGAGAGCTGAGCAACTGTTTCGAACAAGAGAGATAAACAAGGGATAGCTAAAACTTAAGAGTGGGAGTGAACCGACTGTAGCACCCTCTAACTTATTAATTTAGTATTAAAGGATTTATATATAGATCTTTCGAATAAAAATATAGTCATTATTGCTTTGAGATACGATTCAGCTCACATATCATAGAGAATAATTGGATTTATACTCTAAGATGGACTATATTTTAGATATTCAAGGCTTTCAGAGTCCTAATAATATTTTTATTTGTAAGGAGTTTGCCTATTTACCGGTATGTTCTAATACTTCACCTACAGTACTCCTTTTTAAACCTCCATATCATTGGCTCAAACTGCCTATTGAATATCAAAGTCTTAATAAGTGGTTGGAATTACATCATCATGGTATTTACTTTTTATTATCGTTAGTTAACTTTGATTTTATTTGAAATATTTAATATAATTAATTTTATAGGTATATTATGGAGAAATGGTATTTTACCATATAATTTTTAAAATTGTACTATTCGCAGTTATTTACGTAATTGTAGAAATACGAGTATTTATTTGAAAGGATTACAAAAGAAGCAATGGCTCAAAAAAATTATTCCTGAAAAGTAGGTTCAAATAATATACAATAGTACAAAATTCTAAATTCGAATTTAATTATTTTTTTTTTTTTTAATTACAGAAACATTTTAGATATTGAAACTAAAATGAGATGTCCGCGATTGGAAGATTTAAGTCTTAAATTTAAATCATCATGCATATATCATAGTCAAAATCGCGATAATATAGTATGTGCTGCGGTAAATACACAAAAGATACACGATTGGATGATGGTGTAACGGCGGCTCAAAATAAAAAAAAGACAAAAAAATACCGGCCACACACTTAGCTCGTAAATTAAGAAAAACTGCGTACAGCTGAAAAAAGAAAATTTTTTCTATGAACGGCAGTTTTCGGCTCGCGCATCTGGCAATCTTCGGATGTTGAAAACAATCAGAGCGATTTTACAATCGGGCCATTCGGAGTAGCCAGATTGTGAGCATCTTTAGAAAGTAGAGATCTGCAGCGCACATGTGCATCCTACCGATAGTACTGCTATTTTATTTTAAATAATTTCAATATTACTAATTTCTTTTAAATTAAGGGAAGCGCATTTGCTTGCAGATCTCTTAAAAAAATGCAAAATTTATCTATTGTAAGTAACATTCAAATAATCAACAAGGACTATACTAATTAATAGTTTTTGTTTATTATTCGGATAGTTTTAATTTTATACCTAAATATAAATATGGAAATAATTCATTATATTTCCGTATTTATTAAGATTTTTTTTGTTGCGAATTTTTGTATGTTTAATCGTTGAATGCGCTCAACTTTGCGTTAGAAAATTTAAGAACGGCTTGAACGAAAGTTAATGACTATATTTATTATAATTAACTCTGATTTTTCAGTATTTCTTAAGGCTTTTTGATAATTAATTAATAGTTAAGACTATTAATATCTTGTTTGTTTTCAGATAAATATAATCCTTAACTTTTATTCTGTACTTTAGTTTTATTATAGATTAAGTAATATTTTTGTAAAAATTAGAGTACCAGACACACAAATGAATTTAAATAGAATTAGTTTAAATAATTAAAGGTCATAATAGTACATAGAGGGCCATCTATGTGAAGAAGGCCCAAAGCACTTAAATGAGGCCACTCCCGAACACTCCGCCCCCGGCCAATTAGGGTTCGAATTTCGCTTACGCTTGAGACACTCCCCAAATTAACCAATTAAGTTAAGAAAATTTTATTTCTTTCTGCCCAAAAATGACAAAGATTTTCGAGTGGGAGTCTCTTGCGAAAAGCATTAAAGGGAGCTTTTCAAGAAAATGAGGCAGTTATTTTTCTAATTCAGTTCGTGCAACCATTTTAAATTCGTTAGCTATTTTTCAAGTTCGTCCAGTTTAGTTAGTTTCAGTTATTCTTTCCAGTGTGTGTGTGGGAAACTAAGATAAAAGTGAGTAAGGAAAATCAAATAAAATTTTTTTATTCTAACTTCTTTCTACATTCTTTTCTCTCCTTATTCTTTCCTATTTTAGTTTCGCGTACGGTTTGTCTTTTTAGATAGTTACACTCGATTGCCAAGCGTGTGGTTGAGTGCATATTAGATAGGCCCCCCTTTACATTATTTTATTGCCAAGAGTGTGGTAAAATAACGCGAAGTATTGCTATATTGCCAAGCGTGTGGTATAGTAAAGCTTCGATCCTCCGTCGCCGAAAAAAGAATTTCCCGCGATAGTGGTGACGCACGTCCCGGTTATTTTCCGTAAGGAAGACCAAAAAAGTGCGCCTAAGAATTGTTTCGTCAACCGACGTTACAATGGAAAGACAAAAACAAGTAAAATCAAATGGGATCGATACAGTCGAAAAATTTACGAACGACTATTATTCATATAAAAATTCAATTGAATATTGAAAAATAGCTATGTCGGACACTGAACATAAAGATTATAGACAAAGTGTACTCTATTCAATGTATAATTAAAAATAATAAATATTAAATAAATAATAAAATGTGAACTTATTTAAATAATAAAATAATCATAACGATTGCAAGAAAGGGCGAACGGATGGGAATAAGGTTTTCTCCTAGCAAGATGTTTAGGAGAAACATCTCACGGAGAAGTCAGTCGAGCGACTGCACTCGTAGTCTCTAGCATTCTCACGAAAACAGCTATGGTATTAAGTGAAGTTCCCTTCGTGGAGAGAGCACGCATTAACTATAAACAGCATACGCTCCCCTCCACGCACCGTGGTCCACGCTTAGCTAGAGAGTAGAAGAGAGAGAGAGAGAGAGCACACGTTTACTACTACTATAGTAGCGCATCTTCATCAGTCCAGAACTATAGACAGTATGAGCTCCCCCCTCCTCCGCACGCTCGGGCCCTATACTAAATGTATGCGCGTGTAGCTAATATACACAATATGCATCCTCTAAGGTACATGTGGCATTGGCTCTAGCCTGCCAACCCAGAGGACTCCGGTTCGATTCTCCGGTCTGTCTCTTCATTTTTTCAATTGTCGCTATTTTCTATTCGTTTCATTTTCACTTCACTTCATTCATTTTCAATGTAGCAAGTAAATTGTCAATAATATATTTATAACTTTTTAAAAAATACATTTAAATGACATTAGACAGAAAGCACTAGATATATGGTCAAGGTTAAATTGTATGGTTATAATCTAGCAAATATGAAGACGCAGTCTCCATCATGTTATTTGAATTCAGTTTGAAATCAGGTTTGCAGACATTACCTGATTGGAAAAAACGTTCCGCGCTGTCTCAGACACTGGTGAGTCGGACTGATCAAGGCCTGATTGCACGTCAGGCTGGCCTGATTTCATTTCTACTCGGGTTATTATCAATCGTGTTCTGTTGCAAAGTCCTTCATTCAAATTCAAATTTGTTAACAGTATTATAGCAGCACCAACTTTTAGTTTCAGTCTATGCGGTGGTAATCCATTGGGTGTTATATAGAAATTTCTATTAATTCATTCTCTTCCTCATATGAATTTAGATTTTTGGCTTCTCCGTCATGTAAAAGCCATTCTTTGAAATCATTATCATCTTGGGTAACTCTTAAATTTTCAGTGAGTGTCCTCGTAGTTAAAAAATGTTTCCATAGATAACTAAATTTAAGAGTTTTCAATAGTATCTGTACAAATATCGACAAACGATTGGTAATATTTGTCGAAAATAACCTGAAACAATTATTGTTTTATCACCAAATTGTTCTTTGTTTTCGTTCAAATCTTGAAAGAGATGATCCACTGCTTCAAATGCGTATTTAGAAGTCATTGATATTTCATCCTAGATTATAACTTGCAAATACTTTGTGATGTTCGTATCACTTATAAATAATAATAATTCGAACTCTCGTATCTAGCTAATGAGTAAGAATTTGTGTCCAATAATTTTACTCTACTTGTCAGTAAAATAAATAGATAAATCAAATGTATTCTAACAATAATAAATAAATCAAATATATATAAATAAGTACAATGTTTCAAGGAAAGTCAGACAATGCCCTAGTTTCTTATGGTGCGAATTGTCCCATAAGCAGAGCTAAAGTCTTTCTTGGATGGGATATAATTCGGCCCAAGTTTCTTATAGCGCGAGATATTCTATAAGTCGAGCTCGAATTATAAGGAAGGAACAGTCTTGCTCAGTTAATCACAATGAGAGAAAAAACTTAGGTATTAGCCAAGTTTATTCACTCATGCGCTCACCTTGCAAGGCTAGAAGTGAATGCTAGCCTGTGCAAAGGCTAGGTGGGCCTATTTATACTCGTACACAGATTTTCCCGCTTATTTTTGCAGGAGAGATATCATCGAACATTTGAGAGACATTAGCGAATTTTGAGTAATGAGTTTTCTTAATTTACAAGTAAATAATCATTAATATTAAGCTTTTAACATATGTAAACTTTACAAAATTTGTTATTTGTTGATTTTATACAATATACAATTATCGCAAATAGTTTCGTCAAAAGTTATTAACTAATAAAGTTAATTAACGTGATATTATAATATTTACAATAGAAAACTAATAAATTTTTATATAACTTTATAGTTGATTCAATTTAGAAGTATTTTCTAAAAATGAATATTTAAATTAGTTAATAACATTTGAATTATAACTAATTTTTTATATTTGTAACGGTTTTTCCTAATTTTATAATGTAATTATTAGATTAATTATCTAATATTCCTAAATTATAAATCTATCATTATCAAGTATAAAATTAATACTTTCGTTTTATATACAGCTTATCGTTTAAATAAATTATTAATTGTTTATTTACTAATAACAGTTATTATTCAGCTGTTATTAATGAAACCAATTCTTACTCATGTTCTATACTTATTCATTTTGCATATGGATTATTTACAATTTTTTAATATTTCATAATGTTCGTGTAATAAATAAATCAATTTTGCAAATTAAAATTCATTATTATTTCATAATTAAATGTAATTTGTGTAATTATATTCTGAATCTACGTACTTGAATTTATATAATAAATACTTTGTTACATTAAAATTATCTCTAATTAACATATTTTTCTTCAGTACGGTTTGGGAAGTCGTGAGAGTCAGACGTGTTGGCGAATTGCTCTATCCCGATCCTCGAGAGTGTATAAACACACCGCGGGCGACCGCGGTGTAGCTACTCTATATAAATACGAGTATATTATAACGGAAAAGTTTTATAAGCAAAATGAGTATTACAAAAGAAAATACTACTGAATTGAAAAAAATACAAAGTTTTAGTTCCTTACCAGACACAAGTTCTCAGAGTAACAGTGAAAATACCAAAAATGATAATGCAACTTCAGATCTAACAAGTAATCATAGTGCAGTTTGCAGCTCACAAAATGCTAGCAGAAAAAGTAGTTCATTCTCTAAAGTTGTCAGCTACAGTATGTATCCAAAAAAGAATCAAGCAATATTGATTGACACAATTGAAGGAATCGAGCTTAAAGCGTACATTAAAGCTGTTGCTACTAAAACCTTACCAACTAATATAGTAGCTGCATCAAAAATTTCTCAAAACAGATTTTGCTGCTATCTGAATAGTGAGACGCTTGCCGATGATCTTACGCGAGAAGGCAATAACAAAATAATAATTCATGGACATAAGCTGAATATGAGACCGTACATAACAAAGGCAAAAAGAGTTATATTCTCGAACGTCCATCCTAGCATACCTCATGAAGAAATAACAGCATTACTTATAAATAAAGGTATTACGGTTAAATCAAACATGAGTTTCATAAGACTAGGATTTGAGGAAGAGGGATTCACACAAATTTTGAGCTTCAGAAGACAGCTATTCATTGATCCCAACGATGTCAACAAACTACCTAACGTTATCCCTGTCAACTATGACGATATGTTACATAATATATACATTTCCACAGACAAGATTAAGTGTTTCACTTGTAATAAAGAAGGACATACAGCTCTATATTGCCCTGCTACCAATAATAAGACACAGCACACTATAAACACAAACACAAACGATAATGATTTAACGAAAGATAATATTATCGATGTATCTCAACCTGATAACAGCATGCCAACAAATAGTAAAGACATACAAATGACTCAACCTAACGAACAGGATAAAATGAAAGAGACCACTCTACAATTTCAAGGGACAGATTTATTCAAAAAGCCCAGTAACAACAATAATTTTTAGTTAAATAAACGCTCGGCTCCCCCGAGTACTACAACAAGCGATAGTATAACATCAAATACTGATGAAATGGTCAAAACTCACAGAAAAACACTCAAAAAATACAAAGTTAGTCCACCTAGAGAACCGCCTGCTACTCTACAGACATAGATTGAAGGTGCTGCCTCTTTCATTCCCGACTTTACAACAGAAACATTCCCAATTAAAAATGATAAGTTTTATAAATTTATGGCTGACACATATAGCGTCACGTATAACGAAGTTCCTGCATTAGCTGAAAAGTACTCAACAAATAAGAAAGCTATTGGAATTATGACAGCTGAATTCAGGAAATACATAGTGGGTAAAACACTCAAAACAAGATTTACAAAAGTCATAAAGCAACTGTGTCCGGACGAGAACGAAATATCAAATGATGTCGACGACGACTCATCGTTTGCTGAAAGTCAAGAGGAGACAGACGGCCATGAACAGTGATCTTAACCAATTTTGCTTATATTTATATTTATATACATATTTTTATATTTATATAGCTACTTCAAATTGCTATATACCAAAATCATTATTATCATTATTGATATATACATCTGTACAAATACTCATAATAACTTATTACATTTAGATCATGAATTCTGATAATACTTGTAATCAAAACGATAAATATTTTTATAGTCCATTGAGAATATTGTATTGGAACCCTAGAAGTGTATGTAAGAAAATTGAAGAAATTCAAAAAATTATACAAGACTTGGATATTTTGATTTGTGTAGAGTCTTGGCTTAATGACAATATTAACTTTCAATTTGCTGGATTTAACACATTTCGCAAGGACAGAATATACTCTGGTGGTGGAGGAATAGTCTTCTTAATTCGTAAAAATTATAATTATTACAAAATCAAGAATATCCATAATATTAATTCTATAGCGAAAATATGCGGAATTGAAATCATCAACATAAAGGACCCAATAAGTATTATTGCTTGTTATAAGCCTCCAAAAATAAACTTGGATGACGACGAATGGGGCGCAATTGTGAGCAACACACAACTCAAAGAAAGGTGTATTTTATTAGGTGATTTCAATTCGCATAACGTAGCCTGGAATTGCTTAGATAATGACTTTGACGGGATAAGACTACTCGAACAAACTGAAAAGGGAAACCTCTTTTTACACAATACAAATACTTATACGCGCTTTAATTTTGCAACAAATTACAAGTCCAACATAGATCTCATTTTTTCTACGATTAGTATAGCGCATCTTTTGAAAGTTAAAGTCACTGATGACTCACTTGGTTCTGATCATTTCCCAATATATATTGAATATGATACTGACAAAATAATCTACAATAAACAATCATTCAAAATTCAGTCAAAACTTACCAATTGGCACGAAGTAACTAAAAATCTTAATGATGAATATGATAAATTCTTGTACAATGAGTATGATTCACTTACTACTCAGCAAAAATATGACCTCTTTATAAAAACAATTAAACAAACAATAGTTAAGCATACACCGAAAAATAAAAAGTTTAAAAAAAAAAATCATCGAAATCCTGTAGCTTGGTGGGACAAAGATTGTGATAAAATTGAGAGATTGAGACAAGCAGCTTATAAAAAATGGGAATACACAAACGAACTCAGTGATTTAATAGAATACAAAAGAATACGTGCTATAGCTAAAAAAACTTTTAAAAATAAAAAGAAGAAATGTTATCGTATATTTACAGAGTCTCTTAATATTAAAACAAGCCTTAAATATACATGGAACACTACAAAAATATTCAAAAATAAATGGATAAAGATTAACCCAATGAGTTGTAATGAACATTTGCCAAAAAATGATCAAATCGAGACAGCCCTTAAGGATCTTTGTCCTGAATGGGTTCCTGGGGACCCTAATGAAAATCCGTCAGCTAGTGAGAATTCTTTTTTTGACGATCCCTTCACTTACACGGAATTTAATACAGCGCTTGACTCTAGAGGAAATAAATCCGCCCCGGGTATGGACGAAATTAACTATGAAGTTCTGTACAATTTTTTTTTTTTTTTTTTTTTTTTTTAACGTCGCTTTATTTATGCTCCATTTTTGCGCTAATCAGCGACGGAGGTTTGCGATGTATTGGGGAATAAAGCACATGAAATTAATTTCAGTGGTGCTCGATTCAATCGGCAGAGATGGGGAATCGAACCCGAGTCCTACGCGTTGCGAGCCCTTCGCTCTACCGACCGAGCCATCGCAGACCTCATTCTGCACAATTTAACCATTAAATATCACTTGTTATTACTAGACATTTTGAACGAAATGTATGCTAATGATATTTATCCCGAAAACTGGACCAACACCTACATTCACTTCGTTGAAAAGCCTAGTGGCAAAGGACTTCGTCCCCTTGCACTCACCTCGTGCATTTGCAAAGTCTTTGAACTTATGCTTTCTTATAGATTGCGATGGTGGTTTGAGAATAAAAAACTTATACCTAATAGTCAAACAGGGTTTCGTAAAGGTATGTCTTGCGCAGACAACCTTGCTACACTCAAGCTGGATGTAGAAAATGCTCTTAGTGGCGGCAAACAAGTACTCGCAGTCTTTTTAGACGTTAGCAATGCCTTTAATGACGTACACAGTCAAATACTCTAAGAAGTATTGGCAAATATTGGCTGCTCTAATAAAGTCTTAAAGTTCGCTAAATTTCTTACGTATCATAGACAGATTTTTTCCGAAATCAATTTAACCTCCCCTAAACATTTGTATAAAGGGGTACCGCAAGGAGGCGTATTGAGTCCCTTATTCTATATTTTGTACGTATGCCGAATATTCGATGATCTTGGTCTTTATATTAAAAACTTGCAATTCGCTGACAACGTCGTTGTGTACATCGAAACGGATGATCCTGATAACGCTAGAGTATTACTAGAAAATACGATTACATTGATCGTGGAAAGACTGAGATCGATTTGGCTCGATGTTTCCTTAGCAAAAACGAGTTTCCTGAATTTCAATAATGAAGGAATGATGCCTGGCGAATCTGAGATCGCCATATTAGACAGAGTTATACCATCGAACGAATCGGTCAAATTCTTAGGAATATATTTTGATTACAAAATAACATTCGAAAAGCATTTGCGGTATGTACATGAGAAGGCTAACCGAGCTTTAAACATTGTAAAATTCCTGAGAGGTACGTGGTGGGGTGCTCATCCTTCTACGCTTATTACTTTCTACAAAAGTTTTGTGCGGTCAATAATTGATTATGGATCTTTTATTTGCTATCCGACACAAAAAACCAAAAAAGATAAATTGGAAAGAATACAGTATTCTGCTATCCGAATGGCTCTAGGATTAAGAATGAGCACTCCTACCAACGTGCTCCTTGGAGAATCAAAATTAGATATGTTAGAACACCGAACTAAGATGTTATGCATGAATTTTCTTCTGAAAGCTATAAGTGTGGATCACGCAATTGTATGTGTAACTATGAAAAAACATTTACCGAACATAATTCATGACCGCAGGAAAAAAATCAAAATACTAAATAAATGTATCTTGAGAGCAATCAGCATGGAGCACCTTATCGATTGTGATACTCTCCCTCCACTTTACAACTATCCTTATAATGTTATGAAAACGACAATTCCTACGAATATCGATATTGGAAAGAATTTTCAAAAAAGTAAAAATCCGAATGAAACGTTCAAAAAAAATTTTAACCACTCTGATTCATTAAAATTATTTACTGATGGCAGCAAAAGCGATGTTGGCCTATCTGTTGGAAGTGCTTGCGTTTGTACCGAATTGAAAATCCTAATGACTAAAAGCATAAATTGTAAATCCTCTATTTATACAGCCGAGAGTATGGCTATATCGGATGCTAGGGACATTGCATTACAAAACAACGGTCGTAACATCTACATCTTTACTGACTCGCTAAGTGTTGTATTAGCCTTAAGCTACCCTAAAAATAAAGTTGGCGGAAATCGGTTTATATTAGAAATACGCAATAAATATTGTCAATTTCTTAAAAACAGAACAAATAATGTTGACATTACTATATGTTGGATACCCGCCCATGCAGGTATCCTGGGAAACGAATTGGCTGACCAACAAGCAAAACTAGCCACAGAACTGATGCCTACCACTAAACGCATACCGTATACAGACTTTAAGGCTATGTTCAAAAAATTGACTGCTGGTGCTACTGCTAAAATCATAAAAAATCAAGGTAAAAGTAAAGGGGAATATTATTTTCATAACTATTACGAACAATCGTCTAAACCCTGGTTTTCTAGACTATCTTGTAGTCGCGAATTTATTGTAACAGTTTGCAGAAGCAGGAGCAATCACTATAGTTTAAACGAATCTCTTTACAAGATTAACGTGGTCAAGAGTCCAAATTGTGAGTGCTCCTGCGAGGTGCAGAACCTTAATCACGTCATATGGCAATGTACACAATATGAAGTGCAGAGAAAATGGTTGTTAAAGTTCTTGGCTAAAAACAAACTGTTTCCTCCATTTGATATCAAATCGTTCCTAAGCTTGCCTGATATTAATGTAATGCTATTAATTTTAAAATACACAAAAAAATGTAACATAAAATTGTAATATGCGAACATGGAATGTAGTTCACCTATATATTTATGTAAATTAATTATTCAATATATTACAAATATTTTTGTAGCTAAATAATTCTGTAACAAGAGTTAATAAAGCTTATATTAAAAAAAAAAAAAAAAACATATTTTTCTTAATATTCAAAATCATTATATCTATATCTATTACTTTGTGACGTCACGCTATTTATTTTGATTTGACTCTTATATGTGTACACACAATCGAGTAAACAGTGAGGTAGCGCCGCTTAATGTATTGATTTGAATAAACAGATAGATGCGTTAGACTGGTCGCAGTGATTCAGTGATATAATAAACTAGCTCATAGATAGGACCGTTACATACTTCAATAATTTCCCATGCTTTGAATTATGCTTAATGTTACATGTTGTACATTCTGTAATATTCAGAGACAATTTGAATGTTGTGTGCACTGTTTTTCCATTCTTCAATAAATTTGCAGCAATTTCTGTCCATGCCACGCAAACATATTGAATATTATGGAATTGTAAATAATTAATGAGAATATTCAATAGGTAACTTTTTCCAATTTCTTCTGGTCCATGAATGAATATACATTTTCTATCCGCATTACGTTTGAAGCATTTAAATGTTTTATCAAATATTTTTTTTGTTCTTTTTTCATAGAAGTTATTTTATCTTGTAATTTATTTAATACATTACTAACATTATTGAAACTCGCTTCAGTAATTTTGTCATTTATGTATAATTTAATATCAGGTAAATTAAAATCTTTTAAACAATATCTGCCAACATATAAAATCTTATCGATTGATATCAATGCCATGTTTTATCCTATGCTTTTTCGTTTCTCGGATGATATAAATGAGTTTTGTATTTGTCGTATAATTCTCGAGCATTGATTAGATTGTGGAAAACACAAATGAATGCCAATAATTCCTATAGTCCATAAGGGAAATTTACTTTAGAAGCTTCTTGTAACTATTGATCCCATTCCTCGTCTTCTTTTACCCAATTTTAGCTTTAGCTGACATGTAGAAGTAATAGACTAATAAAATATCTTTCTCAATCCTTTACATTTACAAAGTATATTCGGCTAAGTACAGGTTTATTAGTTTTATTTTCTTTTACAATATTTTTTCAATTTCTTATCGACAGTATAATGTATGCCCTATTGAAAAAATCCAGCTGGAAATCCAGGCTGGATTTCCACATGGATATCCAGGTAGATTTCCAGGTGGATTCATATGGATTCCATATGGATTTCATATGGATTTCATATGGATTTCCAAGCTGGATTTCCATATGGATTCCAGATGAATTTTTTTGAAAATCCAGGTGGATTTATCAATGTGGATTTGACGTGAAGTAAAATTTCAAATAATAAATAAATAACGTATTGGTTATCAGTATATAAAATTTTACTAATAGGTTCTATGGAGGATGAATTATAAAAAAAAAAAAAAAAAAGTGTTTTGACCAAGGCTTGAACCCGGGATCTTTATATTATCAGACTTGTCCTTTACCACTTTGCTATCGATGACTGTTGGGATGCATTCGTTTTCTTTCCTATATCACGTGCAACTTGAAAGTTGCGAATAAGCCATATTTCTACTCATTGTATTGTTCATCTCTGATTATTTGCATGAGTTTCAAATTAAGGACGTCGTCTGGTCCATTTCATATAATGACAGAATTTACTGAAACTCAAAATGATCATCGTTTGAAGTCTTCTGTACTCACACCAGTATTTTTGGGACATATAGTATAGTACTACATAAAGAGAAATATGATGTTTAACATGTGCTCTTATGAGACGGCATCGAAATTATGCGTAAAAAAATAAGTGTACTTATGGGGCAGTGTCAAAACTATAAGAAAAAAATGTAAGCTGCTAACGCCGAGACTGCGATGATGACTTAAGAGAGCCTTCTTATAATAAGGAAAAAAAAGTAAAAATAATGAGCGTTAAACTCGCAGGGTACTTCGGTTGTGGCTCTCGTGGTTTACCTGTCTGAGTTGTAGCGCTGTTACAGATTACGGTTTTCTTTCTAAAGGAAAAAAATTAAAATAATAAGCCTAAAACTCGCAGGGTATAGGGTTAGAAAAGAAAAGCACTAATCTGAAACAACGCTACAACTAAGAGAGGTCAAACTCGAGAGCCAAAATCCAAGTACCCTGAACCCTGCAAGTTTTACGCTACATATTTTTTCTCACGCTCCCGGTGAAATATAAAATTTTACGCTCGATATTCTTACACGCATTTTCCATTAAGAAAAAAAAAATAGAGCCGACGCTACACCTACGCCGGCTATTTCCGGGAGCCGATACCAAACTACCCTGGACCCGCCGAGTTTTACGCTCATAATTTTCTATTTTTTCCTGTAGAAAAAAAAACATTAATTTGAAACAACGCAACGACTCAGAGAGGTAAACCACGACAGTCATAACCCAAAAATCTTGTACCCTGCGAGTTTTACGCTCATGATTTTTACTTTTTTCTTAAAAAAAAACACTAATCTAAAACACCGCTGTAATTTAGACATGCAAACCACGAGAGCCAAAATCCAAGAACCCTGTACCCTGCGAGTTTGGTGCTCATATTTTTTTTATATTATACCTAATATTTCGTAAGTATATTTTATATTTTCTGTAGGTATTTCTATGAAAGCAAATAATTTTTGAATAAATAGAGCTAAATTTCTTAAAATTTTGTTGTTGATCTTGATCAACAATTAAAAGCCGAGATCAAATTCTTCAGAGTGAACAAAATTTGTTCAAGAAGAAAGAAAAACTCGTGTAAAAGTCTGGAGCATAAAACTCGGCGGGTCCAGGGTGGTTTGGTTTCGGCTCCCGGAAATAGCCGGCGTAGGTGTAGCGTCGGCTCTATTTTTTTTTTTCAATGGAAAATGCGTGTAAGAATATCGAGCGTAAAATTTAATTTTTCACCGGGAGCGTGAGCAAAAATATGTAGCGTAAAACTTGCAGGGTTCAGGGTACTTGGATTTTGGCTCTTGAGTTTGACCTCTCTCTGTTGTAGCGTTATTTCGGATTAGTGTTTTTCTTTTCTAACCCTATACACTGCGAGTTTTAGGCTCATTATTTTAATTTTTTTCCTTTGGAAAGAAAACCGTAATCTGTAACAGCTCTACAACTCTGACAGGTAAACCACGAGAGCCTGCGAGAACCGAATTACCCTGCGAGTCTAACGCTCATTATTTTTACGTTTTTTCCTTATTTTAAGAAGGCTCTCTTAAGTCATCATCGCAGTCTCGGCGTTAGCAGCTTACCTTTTTTTCTTATAGTTTTGACGCTGCCCCATAAGTGCACTTATTTTTTTACGCATAATTTCGATGCTGTCTCATAAGAGCATATGTTAAACATCATATTTCTCTTTATGTAGTACTATACTATATGTCCCAAAAAACTGGTGTGAGTACAGAAGACTTCAAACTATGATCATTTTGAGTTTCAGTAAATTCTGTCATTATATGAAATGGACCAGACGACGTCCTTAATTTGAAACTCATGCAAATAATCAGAGATGAACAATACAATGAGTAGAAATATGGCTTATTCGCAACTTTCAAGTTGCACGTGATATAGGAAAGAAAGAGAATGCATCCCTACAGTCATCGATAGCAAAGTGGTAAAGGACAAGTCTGATAATATAAAGATCCCAGGTTCGAGCCTCGGTCAAGACACTTTTTTTTTGTTGTTTTTTTTATAATTCATCCTCCATAGAATCTATTAGTAGAATTTTATACACTGATAACCAATACGTTATTTATTCATTTTTTGAAATTGTACTTCACGTCAAATCCACATTGATAAATCCACTTGGATTTCCAAAAAAATCCATCTGGAATCCATATGGATATCTAGCTTGGAAATCCATATGAAATCCATATGGAATCCATATGAATCCACCTGGAAATCCACCTGGATATCCATATGGAAATCCAGCCTGGATTTCCAGCTGGATTTTTTCAATAGGGTGGATATGTCTGAATATAAATATTCTCGTGCTTTTGAGTCTATTTTATTCAATTCAGAATATGCTGTTAATGTAGCTTCTATTTTTTTATTGATTATTGATTCTTTATTCCATTCTTCAAAATACACGCTTTGTTGATTTTCTTCGTGACAGCTAAACGATGTATTACATGTGAAATATTATGTAATGGATACTCTAGTAGTCTATGCATACCTTCGGATGGACATAAATATCTCGTGTTTATAGATTGCCTAATTTCATCACAATTATATTCATCATTGATATTACTTTGCTCTTTTCCTAGCGTTTCTTCATTATTTTTTTCAAAATTTACATTTGCGTTTTGTATTTTAATAAATCACAGTCATGGCCTTTATAACAATATTTGAATAAATATTTGATACATGTACAGTCGAGCATACTACAGCATTAATGTGTGCATTAAATTTCAACAATAAATATAGATTATATTAAATAATAAATCGATTATCAGCTATTCTGTTTAAGAATTTACTCTTCAAATTTATAGTAATACCATCATTATTTCTTTTATACAGTGGATACCTATTCAATTTAAATATTGTTCTTGATTTGAAATTCTTCGGAAAATTTTTGTACAATTTTTGGTATTATTTATACATGGAGAATTCAAATTTTGTTTACCATATGGACCATGTACCATAAATTGCTTTACTAACAAGTAACACTACCCAAGTGCCATTCACCGATTTGAACCAAACTTAGCACATCGTTAGAACACTAAAAAATATTGAACCCGTGTTTTTTTATTTTTGCGGAATCCACTTTTCAGGGGTAAAAACCACCCCTACCAACCCCTATACGGGATAACTCACTTTACCCTGGGTAGAGCGAGTTCAATCAACTGTTTTCAATAAAAACCTTAGGATTTTAACTCCAGACAGGTTAATCCACCTTAACCTTGATACACCACATCCCCACAAACCCTCACAACTCCTATAAACCACCCCTAACAACCCCTAAGCGGGCTTACTCACCTAACCCTGGGTAGAGCGAGTTTAATTGACTTCTTTCTATAAGAAACTTAAGATCTCAAGCATGGAGAGGTTAACCCACCGTAACCTTGACATACCTCATCCCCACGAACCCTCACAACCCCTATATACCACCCCTACGAACCCCTAAGCAGGCTAACACACCTAACCCTGGGTAAAACGAGTTCAATCGACTATTTTTTGAAAGAATTTAACATCTCAACCAAATATTTTCTGCCAATTTCCAAGCAGGCTAACCTATCTAATCCTACATTTAGCGTTACCCAGGAACAACGACGAGGACGTAGTAGGTTATTGTTCCCTTTGGGGTGCTAGATTAACGTGAGTCCCCTCGCCTCTCACGACTGGGGTGCTAGATTAACATGAGTCCCCTCGCCTCTCACGAATGATAGATTTCCGTGAATTCCCTAGCTTTTCACGTATTTCTTGCAATAGTGAGGACGATTCTCGTCAGTGATAGAGAAAAAATGCTGTATGCACAGAGGATTAGTACACCAGGTGCATTTTATTATTACAATAGTATTACATACTTTACAGTAAGCGTCAACATTTTTAAAATAAAACTGAACAGGAGTTTGAACCTTTTCTGGTTTTTCTGTAATGTACCCACTTTTCCACCATGCATACTTAAACATATTTACAAATCGCGGTGATGAAAATTGGTTGTGGATTAACGATTGAATTTTAAGGATATTATTTCTTAAATGTAAGTTTATGTCATATCTATTTAAAAGAACTAGATCTGAAAAGTGTTTTAAGAAGTTTTTCCATGGTCTGAATCCATATACGTCTAGTGGTTGTGAAAATCCTGTGGCTCCAGCTGGTATCGTACACACTTTTACTTTTTTAGTCCGTTTGTTAGAATTAGTGAATATTTTTTCTTTCTGTCCAGTCCATGAATCTAGGCACAACGTACTTTCGTTTCCTGCAATACGTAAAAAAATATCTTCAAACCATTTGATAGTTAAATTTGATGTTAATTTTCCTGAATTCGAAGCATATGCAACAATATTTTCAGCTTTATATATTATTTTTTCTATCATTGGACCAAATTGGCCGTCTTTTTCTTGCAAAATTATTAGTAAAGGTGATTTTAGAGTACCATTGGCAGAAATGATTGGCTGTATTGTATAGCTATGAGTCAATGAATTCAGAGATTGAGCAAGACATTCAATTTTCAAAGTACCTGTAATAGCGAGTGTACGACCAGCGTGGGATTCAAGATTGAATCCTGACTGATCCGAATTATAAACGTTGCTTGGTCCTATTCGAGAAATTTCTAATTTGACTTGTTCAACAAAACTTGATGTTGTTTTTAATAATTCTGCTTTATTTGATGTTTGCGCTTGAGTAACAAATTTATTTATTTTTCTCGAAACTATACCATTCTTTTTTTTTAAATTATGAATCCATTTAACCGAACCTGTAAATAATTTAGTGGATAATCCTATTTCTTCTCTAGCTTCCAAAGTCAATCTTTTCAAATCTATATCATGAATAGGAAGACATTGATCTGTTGCTCTTTGAAAATGTTGAAAAACCTTATTAGAAATAAACTGTAACTTCTCTATTCTTTCGCTATTATTACTTATTTGTTGTTCCCATCTGTACAATTGTTTTAAATCTTTCACTTTCCTGTATTTGCTCTGAACACTGCCTAAACTTCTCCGCGCCTTGGTTAATGAACGCCAAAAGTTAACAGCATTCATTTTGTACTCTATATCAATATTTTCAGTAACTTCATTCTCTTCTTCAAATGTCTCATCAGATTCATCTTCCACTTCGTCATTTCCGATCATTAAAGCCTCATCTGCAATTACACTATTTTCATTTAAACATAAGGTATCATAAGTCTCTAAAAATACATCATTATCAATAGCATCTTTTATAATATCAACTATATTTGCTGCAAAAGTGAAGTTTTTGACTCTATGTTGTACATTGGATGTTGAAAAGCAAAGTTTAATAGTTTCAAAATATTTTTTGGATTCATAGTAATCCTTATTAACAGCTAAAAACTTACTCAAAATTTTTTAAATAAATTAAAACAAGATAAGCTTCAATTGTCTATACGATTAGTAAATTAAAAAAACAATAGGTGTAAATAATTTCATAAACGCTTACATATTATCACAAAATTAATGATTAGAATACAAATTTAAAAAAAAATTTTAATATTTCCGTATATATTACATCGTTTAAAAGAAAAAAAATTATAGGGCACACTAAAGCAAAATATTATTTTAGACACTGTTAGTTTTCTATGTAATGCATCCCTTTCATATTACTTACAAAGAATAATGTTACATATTACTCCGACAACGAAATCTTAAGTTGTTCAAGAACGCTAATTATAATACTGATTTCTCTGCTGACAAAATTATAAAAAATATAAATTTCATAATAATTGGCAAATCATTAAATAATCTTTCTTTATGATTCAACGGTTACAAGGAAATCAAACATATTTAGCCTTATATGACAACTGTTACAAACGAACTCAATATGTAAACAAAAATCTATTACGTCCTCGCCGTTGTCCTGGATAACACTAACAATAGCTTGAAAAAGATAGGTTTTGAGGATTGTATATAGCTTTGGGAGATAAAGTAATCATAAGATGATGGTGCAAGCAGATTATGCTATTTAGAGCCAACGAACTCATTTTCTAATACAAAAATAATTGATTAAACTTACTCCACCTAGAGTTAAGTGGGTCAGCCTGCTTAGGGGTTCGTAGAGATGGTTTATTACGGTTGTGGGGGTTTGTTGAGGTAAAGTATATCAGGGATGGATTCGCCTATTTATGGTTAAGATCTTAATTTCTTTCAAAAAACAGTCGATTGAACTCACTCTACCCAGGGTTAGGTAGGTTAGCCTGCTTAGTGGTTCGTAGGGGTGGTTTATAAGGAGTTGTAAGGGCTTATGGGGATGAGGTATGTCAATGTTACGGTGGGTTAACCTCTCCATGGTTGAGATCTTAAGTTTTTTATAGAAAGCAGTCAATTAAATTCGCTCTACCCAGGGTAAGGTGGGTTATCCCGCATAGGGGTTGGTAGGGGTGGTTTCTACCCCTAAAAAGTGGATTCCGCAAAAATAAAAAAACACCGGTTCAATATTTTTTAGTGTTCTAACGATGTGCCAAGTTTGGTTGAAATCGGTGAGTGGCACTTGGGTAGTGTTACTTGTAAGTTATATAATTCTGGATAAATATCTTTATTTGGTATATCTGTACTGATTATTTCATCAACTATTTCTGGAGTTACAAATTTATTTTTCTTATCTAAAAATAATAACAAGTGTACGATATATGTGGGAGTCCACGTTTTTAGAATACAATAACGTAAGTACGAACAATACATTTCCCTAAAACCCCTTTTTCATTACTTCATTTTTTATTTCTTCCACTTTTTAATGGAATACCTTAGTAACAATATCAGGTCTATCTATAGGACTTTCATACTCCTTTATATTCTCAGTAATCTCTTTCCAATTTGGGTTGCATGTCATTGTTATAAATAAATCCAGTTTCCCATAGTGATTTACAATTGTTTTAGAAACCTCGGACTACACGTAAAATTGGATGGTGAGTTAACCATTTTTCTGTGTAAATAACCCATCAACCCACTATAACAATCACTTCTCAATCAATCTTGATTTTTTTAAAGTAATATAATCTTGAGCTTTCGACTTTTACGAATGCATCAACCGTTGCTTACTAACTTATTTTTCCAAGATTTAGGTATGGATTGAATCCATTTCTTACAGTTATTCTGTAATTGTAAAATTGAAGGTTAGATATGTTCCAATTAACATCATTAATTTTCATACCTGGTATCCATCTGTAAATACGGATAGGATAACTAATTGGATACGTCATTGGTTCGGTATGTTTACGAATAGGCGGAATACTAATGGGTTTTTCATATTTTGCATATATTACATTATCACGTTCTTTTGGAGGCTGCCCGTTTTTCCCAACAAATATCCTTGCAACTTCGTTGTACGCAGGATTTTTACATATATTTTTATCTAATTTCTCGTGTCTTGGTATTAACATTGTAGTACTTCTCAATTAAATTGTGAATAAAAGTTATCAAAAATTTACACATATTCTTCTATTTTTATCATCACTTTCTAATCCCTAGTATAAAACAATTTTAAATATTCTTTCTATACATATCTTAAGTGTGTGACAAAATCTCTCGTTGTCACTAATTTCAAATTGTGTAGGCCAGTGAGGCGCTTTCGCCCGTGGCAATCGAGGGGGCAGGAGGAAAAAGGTCATAGAGTAATTAACGCAATAGCTACTACATCAAATCAATTTTACCTTATTATTAAGAACGAACATTAAACGCAATACATGCGAATACTACACAATAGAATAACTTTATTATCGTAACTCGAAGAAACAGCTTAGCCTAATTACAACGAACTTAACAAAACGCAGGAAAAATATACCTGGAATTGTCGGACAAATGAATGCCTTGACAATTTGCCGATCGCAACTAAGACTAAACAAATAAATTAAACTAGGCACGAACCGCAGGATAGCCGGCACGTTATGCATGGCTACCTTACTCAAACGTGTACATGTATTCGCATTACCAGTGAGAGAGAAAGAGAGTATAGTTGAAGAGAGAGATTCAAGGAACAAAGAATATTGACCTTATTAGATGCTGAGCCGCTGGGCACCTGGTGCTCTCCTAGAAGAGCTGCCGTTGAAGAGACTGCTGTCCTGGAAGAGCTGCGGTAGGCTGCTGTCCTGGGCTTCTATCGAAAGGTCGCAGAGAAACCATCATGGGCAGAGTTGGATGTTGCTGCAGGTGATCCTTCGACTTTCTGTCTCTCCAGCTAACTGCCCAGACTCTACTGCCTCGCGCACGCACTTTTTTTCAGCGCTGGCTTTCTTGCGGCCTCTTGCTTGCGCTCGCTTGCATCCCTACTTAACCTATTTCTTAGGCGACACGCGACGCGCTGCTTATCGGTCACGCGTCTCACGCCTGCCTAAATCTGCATAGGCCAATGCTCACTCTTTCTCTCTCTCTCTTTTCTCTCCGCGCTTCTCAACTTCGAACGCGGTCGGCTCCGCTGGTCAGTCCTTGGTGCTGAAAAACAAAAGCCAAGCGTTATATTCAAAAAGGCCCAGGTTCTTAAATGCGCCCAACGTTGGCCATCACGCCTTGCCGAAAGAGGGGAGGAAGGAGAAACATAGACGAACAGCAAACGTACGACTTGCTCTAATCACAAGTGTAGCTAATCTATATTTGTATTATTATGTTTTTAATATGCAATATATTATTATTCGTAACATCATTTTCAAATTTTTCAAATAGTATGACCTGAATGTTTCAAGAAATTCGTTATTCTAATTATGATAATATTGAATAATATATTTGACATAGATTTCTTTTCTAATGACCATATATATGATATATTAACAATTCATTTTACTCAATAAATCACAACATAAAAAAAAATTAATACTACAATTACTGAAATGAATTAATAATGATTCAATAATTTGGCATTAATGTGCATTAAAGATAATTTGCTATGTAATCCGTGATGTTCTAAGTTGTTTTACTTAGTGCTTAGTGAGTGGGTGCTCTATTGTGTAGATCACACCCACAATAGAGAAACGCTAACTTCCGGCGTCCACGTCGCGCCCGCTGGAAACATCAATATCGCGTCGATGCTCTCTGCAGCAGCGCTATAATAGAGACGGTTAACGGTAGCACTGGCTACAGCCGCCAATAGTGGTAGGCAGTAAGGCTGTACACAACCACTCATCACACAAAACCTACACATCTGTCGACTGTCCGAAACTTCTCTGGGAGCATGAATGAAGGGCCCTATAAACGGGTATTGCCTACGAATGAGATGGAACCCTATAAACGGGTATTTTTTCAAAGCGGGTTATAAATGAGGGGGCTCTATAAACGGGCATCTCCCGAATGGATGTGAAACCAGAGGAATGACGGATTAGTCGATTAGACACAAAGCAAAAATTTACCAGACGGTGGCGAGAGGAATCACCAGAAAGGTTACCCTAGATTGTGTGTGTGCCGACTCTGGTGGGTGCAATCGTAAAACCAGTCTCGCACTCCTGGGCTGCCAGTAGTTGGAGGGGGTCGGACCTAGCTCAGCCAGCATGGGAGGCTCGCCCTACACAATGGTAAAGCGCCTAATATGCGCCAAATCTCGCTCTCTGTAGTAATGCCGATTGGCGATCGGAAGGGCCCTTGCTGCAGGGAGGGGGGAGGAACGGTCGAGGCCACCGGACTCTAGGCACGCTCGGTCAGGGGGTCTACTGAGAAAAGATTGCAGGACCCACTATACCTGGCAATTAGTTCTAACCACTAACACATAAAACACATAGTAGAATGAAGGAGATGAAAATGAGATGAAAGGTAAAGAAAATTTTGCAGGTACTAGAGTGCTGCCTGCGCCCATTGACTCAGGAGAGTCACTGGAGCTGCCCGGCTCCCCCGTTACACCAGTAGGAAACATGGCTGGTGGATGGGTAATTGCGACAGGAAAAAGGACAGGGTCGACGTCGCCAGAATCCTGGGACGCTGTGGAGAGTAAGATGCGAGAGCAACTGCTCACCATACACGGAGTCCTAGGACAAATGACGGAGAAGACGAACCTCCAAATAAACGTGAGTCGCGTAATTACGAACGGTATGGCTGAGATATATGAGGCTGTAGAAGTTTGTATGTATGAACTGAAGCGAATGTGACAGATCAGACAAAAAACGAACGTACCGAACAGAAGAGCTAATCTAAATGAGAAAACTCCAGGATATAAAAGGCGCCGGCTAAAACAGACCCCAAGCCCAGACCAAGTAGATGACGAAAGAAGGAGAACGCTCCTAGATTGCTGCCACACAGCAAACGCCGGAGGTGAATGACGGAAACCGACAGCCGCCGGACGAGAGGGACACCACGCATACCACTCAACAGACTCCTTCGGAGGATGTTGAGATGAGAGCGGAAGTGTCAGAGGACTAGGCCACCATCGTAAAAAAGAAAAAGAAAAGTAACAAGAAAAAGACGGCCAACGAGACGGTACAAAAGACGACAGATGGACACATAAGCCTAGGATCGGAGTGTCCCTACCTGAAAACCAGGCGCGGGACCATTCTGATCAAGTCGGCGGAAGGACAACTGTACGCCGATGTCTTGCGGACTATCAGACAGAAGGTACATCCCAAGACAGAGAAGGTAGACGTTGAAGGTAGACGAAAAACCAAGGACGGTGCTGTATTGATGCGGCCGGAAAGGTCGCAAGGACAGGACTTCCAAAGGATACTTCAGAAAGTATTAGGATAGATTGCGACAGTAAAAGACTTAACTTCAAGGGTGACGCTGGAGTTTGCTGACTTGGACTGCGTCGACGGTACAGGACATCGCGAAAGCGATAAATCGTGAACTAAATACGGACTCGGAACGGAAAGTGCATCTCTTTGCGCCAAATGTATATGGGAATGCGCGAGCCGTTTATGAGTTCGACATGACGAAAGCAACGAGACATATAGGCAAAAAACGCATCAAAATAGGATGAATGAATTGTGGAGTTCGACTCCACATTCATCCTCAAAGATGCTTCAACTGCCTCGGGTCCCTACATACGCGGAGAGAATGTGAAGGGCCGGACAGAAAGAACTGCTGCATGAAATGTGGACAGACGGATCACGTGGGCAAGGAGTGTAAAAACACTGCTGACTGCTCCCCTATAAGGGGATAGAACGTCAGAACCTGGCCCACATACCTGGATCAGGCGGGTGCGCCGTATACTGAGCAGCACTGATGAAACAGAAAAAATGACCCTACAATGCAATGTGAACAGGAGTAGCGTATCACACATGCTCCTCCCTCCAATTGCGACGGAGACGAACGCAGATGTGCTTGTTATAAGCGAACAATACAGGAAGCGGGTCCACGGCGGACTATGTTTGGATAAGGGTGAGCACTGTCGTTATCGTCAGTGTATACCTGTCACTGAACTACTTCGCGTTGGAGTATGCCAACAGACTCGCAGATATCGAAGACGCCGTGAGGGATATACCCGGAAATACGATCGTGGCGGGCGATTTTAACGCGCGGGCGATTGAGTGGGGTATGCCCATGACAAACAGACGCGGACGACTGCTACTATAGATGGCCGCGAGGCTGGAACTAGTAGTGGTGAACGAGAGAAAGACGGCGACATTTAGACGACCGGAGTGGGATTGATCTATACCAGACAGGAATATACAGCCAGTGATCATCAATACATCATCTTTGAAGTGACAGACGAAAATACGACTAGATGAACAGGTAACTTGTTACCCCGTCTACGATGGGACACGAAACATCTGGACAGAAAAGAATTCGACAGACTACTGCAAAACGTAGAGCCTTTTATGGAAACCACTCGAAGTGGTACGGACCGTGACTCGTCGGAGAAGTTAGCTGAGGAGGCGGAAAAATACCTCCGTTACCTATGCGAAGCGACGATGTCGAAAAAACGATACGGACGCGACCGGCGGTAGATGTACTGGTGGACGCAAGAAATTGTAGACAGACGCGAATGTCACCGGCGACGTAAACAGGCACAAAGACAAAGAAACAGATATGACGAAGTAGCCTCAGAGGCATACAAACTTGACAGAAAAAGGCTGAGACAAGCTATAACGGACAGCAAACGACAATGTTGGACACGACTGACAGACGAGGTGGACTCGGATCCGTGGGGGGAAGGATTACAAAATCGTGAACCGGAAACTAGGCGTCCGAGCTCAACCGGAGACAAAAGACACTAGTACAATGGAAAAGACAGTTGAGGGTCTTTTTCCAACGCATCCTGACAGAATTGATGACACGAACACGGACGAAGAAATGGAATGTCCTTGGTTCACAAGGGAAGAGTTGTACGGTATGTAGCGACTCGACGACCCGATACACTCTTGCAGTTGTACAATGGGTGCCTGACAGCGGGTGTTTTCAGTAAACTCTGGAAGAACGCGAGGTTGGTACTCATTGGCAAAGGCAAGGGAGACCCCGATAAGCCGAATTCGTATAGGCCCTTGAGCCTCCTCAACACGATCGGCAAATTATACGAACTGCTACTGAGACCAAGACTGAATGCGGCGGTGCAAGCCGCTGGCGACCTATCGGACGGACAACACGGCTTCCGGAAAGGACGATCAACGATAGGAGCAATCACAGACGTGAGACAGATAGTTGACAGAATGAACGAGATTTGCTACAGAGCCAGACCAATAACGCTCCTAGTAACATTAGATGTAAAGAACGCCTTCAACTCTGCTAGGTGGATGGATATTCTGAGAGCACTACATGGCTTTCAGATGCCCGCCTACCTTCTAAGAGTCTTGACGGATTACTTAAAGGACCGAAGACTGACGTATGAAACGACGGAAGAACGGAAGAACGGAAGTACCAGAAAATTACAGGGGGGTGGCACAAGGATCCATACTGGGTCCCGACCTCTGGAACGTACTGTACGACGGACTAATAAACTCGACATGCCCCCGGATACGCGTCTGGTCGTCTACGCTGACGACATAGCAGCAGTAATAACGGCCCGCGACACTCATCTAGCTCCGCTCAAACCAGGCTCAAAGCCAGGTGAGGAAGCGTTAGGATGGGTGGATGACGGACCACGGACTGAGTCTGGCTCTTTTTAAGACAGGCTTACTGATACTGACGAGACAGAGAATAGACACGATAATACCGATGACCATTGGAACGGAACGACTGGAGACCAAAAGTGAGGTCAAGTACCTGGGGGTGACTCTAGATACGAAACTGAACTTTTGGCCCCACATACGAGATGTGACCGCCAGAGCCAGCGAAAGGACCAAGGCCTTGAGTAGGCTGATGGCAAACACGAAAGGACTGGACCGATTATACGAAGACTGTTGATAGGCGTAACCCACTCCATTATGCTTTACGGAGCAGAGGTATGGGACGACTCGATACGGGTGAGGAGATGCGCAAAGACTATGAGGAGCGTACAAAGAACAGGAGCGCTAAGAATCGCGTGCGCGTACCGAACAGTCTCAGAAAACGCGATATTCGTGATCGCGGGCGTTATCCCGATCGACCTCTTACTGGCAAGAGGAAATGCAGTTACGACCGAAGTGTGACCGTAGGGAGGGCCGACGCTGCAACAGAGGAACGAACAAAAACGAGAGAACAATGGCAGACAAGATGGACGACAGACGTTCAAAGACGATGGACCCACAGACTGATACAGAACGTTGGTCCGTGGAAAGACAGAAAACACGGGGAGGTGGATTTCTATCTCACCCAATTTCTGACCGGACACGGATACTTCTAAAAATACCTGCACAGAATAGGTAAGGTAACTTCTCTAGACTGTGTGTACTGTAGGGGATCTTGGGACGACGCGGAGCACACGTTTTTCGTGTGCGACCGTTGGGCCGAGCAAAGATTGAGACTAGAGACAGAATTAGGGCCGATTACGTCAGAAAACGTGACGAACGTAATGTTGACAACAGCCGACACATGGCGTAAGATGGCGCTGTATGTTGCAAATGTGTTACGAAACAAAAAGACAGATGGATGCTTGGAAAATTGAATGAATGAGAAAATTTCAGAGCCTACGTGAGAATGAATGAGTATTAAAGGGGTAAATAAACAGTTTCGGGCTGGTTGCGGTGCGAACAAGGAGAGATATGTTTTGTGGGTATTGGTGGCCGAAGCTACTGAGACCCCCACACTTGGCGGGCTTCCGTCAGTTGTCCGTAAATGGATTCAGACTCTCCTAAAAAAAAAAAACTTAGTGCTCAGTGAGCTAATGTCCTCCCTGAGCTGATTCCCGTACATTTTCGTTTTGATACTGTCAACTTCACTCCTCCGCTGCCCTTACGTGCCCGTGCATCTGCATTGTCGACTCACCTTTGCCCGCCCCTCCGAAGCTGATGCCCGTGCGTTCTATGTTCTACACTTTCGGTTCATAGCTTACCGTTAGGGTTTTTCAGGTTGCGCAGCCAAACCAGGCTATCATGATCAGTCACTACAGTGAAATGATAACCTTCAATATACGGCCTGAATTTCTCTATTCACCATATAACACTAAGGTAATGTTATTCTGGACTGATAACTTACGCTCTGAGGAAGTCAGGGTACGACTCGCAAAACTCAGTACTTTATCTTCTCCATCGATGCATTGTAATGAGACGCTTCCTAGGCCTGTATCATTCGCGTCGCATTCGATGATAAATGGGGCCTTGTAATCGGCTCAAACTAATACTGGGGCTGTCGCAATGAGTGCTTTAACTCGCTCGAAAGCTATCCTCTGATCGTCCCCCCACTCGAACTTAACATTTTTCCGTGTAAGCGCGGTAAGAGGTTCACATGTCGTTGCGTAGCCGCCTAAAACTTTTCTATACCATGTGGCCATTTCAAGGAACCTATGTAATTGCTTGAGGTTTTGCGGCGCAGGGTATTTTACTATGGGACGAATTCTCTCAGGATCGGGACGACAGTCTTCTCGGTTAACCAACACGCCGAGATAACGTACCTTAGTCATGCATATTCGTGACTTTTTACGATTTATAGCCAGACCAGCTTCTTCAATCCTACACAAAATCATTTTAAGCCATTTAACATGGTCTACAAACGTTTCTATCACGATAATCAAGTCGGCCAAGTATTGAGCACTGCTGTCAGCGCGCTCGTACTGATTCCCCTTCCCGCTCGTCATCAAGCAGCCGCCGGGCCAAAGCTAGACGCTGATCGGTTCTCATTAATCGCTTATTTCATTACTTAATTATTATAAAAATTTTTCATTAATTCCAACTTATATAACTTTTTTAGACGAATCCAAAAATATCCGGGTTTACATATGTTTTTAAATCACCCTGTATATGGAAAATAAAAAGTGATCCTTGCCCAATAGATTACATGTTGATACGTCTTAAATATTAGGTTTAACGGGTAGCTAATGCCGAAGACGTACCACGCGTAAAACGTCTGTTTTGACGAAAATAATTTTTTAACCAGTGATTCAGATAGAGCTTAATAAAAGCTAAAAAATGCTCTAACCTAAATTTTTGTAAATTTTTTTTTCTAGATTTGATAAATTTTCAAAGTTTGCAAAAAATTTTTCGAATTTTCAATGTTGAATTATTACTTGTAAAAAATTTAAATACAATCGATGGCATCCATGAGTCATATCATTTGAAAGTTCTTGGAAAGGCCTTTCAACCGCGCGAATGATCGCCAGGCTACCTATAAGCTCGCGCAGCAGAATATCACTGCGAGAGAAAAAAAAACCTGAAGAGAGAGATGACCTCACCTTTATTTTCTTCTCAATGCTAATTTTCTCAATGCTTTCTCACAAGCTAATTTTCCGGTCGACTAACTTAGATTATTGGCTGATGTTGAGTGACGCAACGGAATACTGCTGCGCTACCAGTGACCGCGCTCTTGCAGACTATCCCCATTTAGCCTAATTTTTTTTAGGCGGCGTGCGACAAATCGCTAATGAGTAGCACGTCGCCCACCTGCCTATACGCGCAATTCTTACTAATTCTCTCTCTCTCTCTCTTTCTTCAGCTGCAGCGTCTTCTCTCGTTTTTTGACTGCAGCGTTCTCTCTCGCTCTCCTTCAGCTATCTCGGCCGGGCCTGGCGATTTATAGTGGCTGAAAAAGAGGTACAGTATTAAGGGCATAAAAAAAGGCGCGTCCAATACTGATCACTAAGCCTGGCCGAGGGTAAAGGGGAGAGGCAGAGGGACCGACGAGAAGCAGGCTACTGCTTACTTTCGTTACACAATCACCATTGATATTATCTATTAGATTTAATATTTGTCGTAAAAGGTAACATTTGACATTTAAAGATTTATTTACATATATTACAGAGATTGCTTTTAATAAAATGTTAAAACGTAGCTCTTAATCTTCATCACTATCTTCGTTAACGATGAGTATTACTGTTCAATTGCAAAGAATGAAATTAAAATCCTAGCTAGTTTCATTACTTTGGCAAGGTATCTCTCGAACGAAAGGTAAGATATAATCGTGACAACATGAGCCAATAGTGACAACAATGGTGTGGTTGCTATTAGTGCACTCGTAATAATGTCTCACGATGCCTTTATAGCCATTTGTCAATAGACGATAACGAACATAACAGTTGTATGTTTTTCGATTAGCATGTCTCAACCGTACTTGAGCTTTCAATATCTCAGTGGCTTCTTTCAGGTAATACATTTGAAGATCATCATTATCACCTATTATTTCGATAAGATATGAAATGTGTCACATTTCGAGATTTTGAATTTCTTAAGGATGGCATTATATCATTAATTCAATAATATTTTCCCAACTTCACCCAAAGTATCAATTCTGTCGTGAATTTCAAAATCGACTTAGATAGATTTGAGTAATTTTGATAAATTTGGAGTAGGGATAGGAATTTTGGAAGAATAAACTTTGCTGCATATATCTTCATGAAAAAGATCTTTTTTTAATTAGGTGTTTGTTGCAACATCTGTTACCGACTGGAATGTATATTCTCTTTGTCGCATAAACTTGCATACGAGCTTCATCTGGAATTAGAAGAATAATCGAAGTATGCCTACATGTGCAACAATAAATACCGTCCTTTTAATTGACATTTCAACTAATTCCACTTCTTCCTCTGGTTTGAGTTCTTGATAAGCTAATCCTAAGGATGAGTTTCAGAAAATATTTTTGAGTTTGCGAGTGCTGGTATTGATGTACATTAAGCATTATGTTCTTTCAATATAAGAATATTTTAATCTTCGAAAGACATTTTGAACAAACAATTACATTGAGTTGTATTGTTTTCTTGAAAATTAGATACTTGTTCATTAGTATCTAACGATTTTGTGTAACCTGGAAATGTTTTCAGAGAAATATTGGAACCAGGACATTTAGGATTTATCTAATTTTTTGTTTGTTCTGATATTGTAATCTGCAAATAAAAAAAATATTTAATTTTAAAATGACGAGAATTTGAATAGAAAAGTTTTTGAAAAAAGATTAAAAACATATTGTAAAGTAAAAACATGAAAACCGTGTTATATACAATTATATTACGTAGAATTATAACGTATATTGATATAATTGCTTATACGAGGTGTGTTCAAAAAGTAAGGTGACTTTTCAAATTTCACGGGCAACGTACTTTCGATTATCGATTTTTTTGTTTTGTTATGTTGGTACACTCTTGCCGAACATCTGTACCAAGTTTCAAGTGTATAGCATTTTTTGTTTGGTTGTGAGAGGCGTAAAGGTTATAAATGTTTTGCGTGCTCGGCGATTTCTTGCTATCGAAAAATATGGATCAAAGGATTTGCATCAAATTTTGTGTAAAAAATAAAATAAAGTGCTCCGAAACACTTGAAATGTTGACGGTGGTATACGGTGAAACTGTTCTGAGTAAAAAAAATGTTTACAAGTGGTACAAACTCTTCCAAGATGGCCGAGAAGATGCCAATGACGAGCCTCGCTCTGGACGCCCAAGCACGTCAACAACTGATGAAAACGTTCAAGCAGTGAAGAAAATTGTTCTGGAAAATCGTGGAATCACTATCAAAGAAGTTGCTGAGAATGTTGGTATATCGCTTGGCTCGTGCCATGAAATTTTTTTTAACGTTTTGGGCATGAGACGTATGTCAGCGAAGTTTGTTCCGAAATTGCCAAATTTTGACCAAAAGAACCGTCGCATGAGCATCGCTCAAGAACTGTTGAATGACGTCAACGACGACTCAGATTTACTCAAAAGGGTCATAACTGGTGACGAATCATGGGTATATGGTTATGATATCGAAACCAAAGTCCAATCGTCCCAATGGAAGAGCCCAGATAAGGCAAGACCGAAAGAAGCACGCGAAGTTCGATCAAATGTCAAAGTTTTGCTCACTGTTTTCTTCGATTACCATGGCGTGGTGCATCAGGAGTTCTTACCATATGGACGTATGGTTAATAAACAGTATTATCTTGACGTTATGCGCCGTTTGCGAGAAGCAATACGAAGAAAACGCCCAGAATTGTGGAAAAACAATTCATGGCTTTTGCATCACGATAATGCCCCTGCTCACTCATCTTTGCATGTGAGAGATTTTTTGGTCAAAAACAACACCACAATCATGCCTCAGCCACCATATTCACCGGATTTGGCCCCATGTGACTTTTTCTTGTTCCCAAAACTAAAGAGACCTATGAAAGGACGGAGATTTGCAACGATTGAAGAGATAAAGACTACATCGCTGGAAGAGCTCAAGGCTATACCGAAAAGTGCTTATGAGAAGTGCTTTGAGGATTGGAAAAACCGTTGGCATAAGTGTATTGTATCTGAGGGGGATTACTTTGAAGGGGACAACATAAATATTGATAAATAAATAAATATTTTTTCTTCAAAATACAAACTCACTTTACTTTTTGAACACACCTCGTAAATCTCATTTCAAATATCATAAGATTTTTAATTTGAAATGAGAAAATGACAATGACCACACAGACTTGACTATTGCAGTTAAGGGAACCAATTAATTTTAAACAAGAAAACTAAAAGTTTTCTTTTTACAATGTAAAAATCGTCATCAGATGAGATGGATGGACCCAATATGGGACTTTACTCGGATTTTGTATAGTAAATAACCTAGGCGTATCGATCTAGCCACATTTTGCCATTACATCAGTACAAGTGAATAATCAAAGTTTCAATAGTTGAAATCGTTCCAGAACGCAAAATCTAGTTTTTAGTGGCTCTGGTAAGTATTTTTTTTGTTAGTATTTTTTTTCATAAGATTGCGTGATTTAAGCTATTTTAATTGTTCCAAAATAAAAACTGGCATATACCATTCGATTCATGATTCGATTCAGGATAATAGTACAGCTCCACAGAAAATATTTGTCAGTTCCAGAAACATGATCATGATATTTACATGTTTTTAGGGTTGCTGAATTCGAATCCATGGTCAGTTAGGCTCCATCAAATCTTTTTCAAGACCAGTTGAAGGTCAAATGATCAAAATTTATAACATGTTAACTAAAAGTATGGTATCTTTCGTTTTTTCAGTCGCTGATTCCAAATTAAGCGTCAGTATTATGCCGTAAGATTATATTTAAGGTCAGTTCAATGTCAGTCCAAGGACATGGACATAAAACTATATCATAGTTAACTACATTTAAATTTGTTTGAAGTGTATGCAATTCAATAAAATACTCATAAAAATTTAAGCTTATGCAGCTGTTCCTATCGGATGTTCGGTAATATTGGATGAAGAGAACTGTAACATGGGACTCATATTGTAAATATTAAATTTAAATATTATGGTATTTATTTAAGTGATTACATACTTGAGGTTTAAGAATGCACAAACAAGAAAGTCAATGTCAAAATCTTAACAATGAACATTTCGGTATTTATTCACTGATAGAGCAAATGAAACATAAATAAATAAATTCTTCTATAAGATTAACATTTAATTCTATTCCTCTAAATCCCGCAATATCATTAATCCAATCCGATCATTATGTTATTCTCATATACGGTAATATTACATCCGCCATACACCTCTTCCTCACATACTCATCACATTTCTCATATTCACATTAATTATTTTCGCACTCTCATTCATTCCACACTCACACCACTCACTCCGCTACACTCCAAAAACTAAGTCCAATACGCAATTCATTATAAAATTCAATGGTTCGTCATGCAAGTCATATACTATAAAAGAATATCGATTATTCCGACTCTCGTAGAGTTTATATTTTACAAACTAAATGAAATACGCGATGCAGCTATAGAACTTCATCACTAGTTTGTGACGGGCGAATCGATCGTTGAATTCGATCGCCCTGTTCGCCTCTCTCTCTCTTCCGCGTGCCTTCCCCTGAGCCGCTGCCACATCGGTCTTGGTTGAGTAAAACCGAGTATCAACGCACGATGTGGCTTTGTTGCAGGTCTGATTCCTGATCGGCGGAGATGCCTGGCGTTGGAGGGATAGGCGTGAGCGGGGAGCAGAGGAGGAGAGAGAGAAATAGTGTCGCCGGCATGAACCGCACATGTGTGCGTAGCCGGCGGCGCTCGGCCGTTTTTGAGTACCTATAGGGAGGGGCGCGTAAGAAATCGCGGAAGGCGCGAGATCGTGGTCAGTAGGGTTTTGACCGGCGACTAATTGCCAGCTAATCAAGCCTTGTGACAAGAATCAGTGTTCGGGTAGTTGATTGCCATCGAACGACCATCAGCAAGAAGGAAGACCAGCTGCATCCAGAATCCCGCCTTTCGAGGACGACATCATTTGTTCAGAGGACGCGGACTTCCGCAGCAGCGCTCCCTCCCATGGTCAGGTACCCCTTTTTGTTTCTTGGTGCGTACCTCGATTTCTCTCTCTCCGAGCATCATATAGGCCGGACGCGGACGAACGGTTGCATGCGTGAACTCGCATCGCCCTCGCGGAATTCGCAGGACAAATTGTAAGGTGATGTTCTGTTTCCTGTGCGTTAATTCGCACGGAACGAACTTAGCCCGGACTCGGCCGACGCACACGTCAAACGCCGAATGTACATTATTGTTGCAATAAAGAGTAAAATAGTTGAATTGATGAGTTTATTCTGTTTAAACCTGTCTCTCTTGTAATTAGTTAAATTGCGATTATCGATATCACCGGACGACATAGCCCTCGTTAAATTTTCGCGACGAAGCGAATGCGCCTTCCGAGCCTTTCCCCTTAAATAATTTGTGACGCAACGTTGTTCGGGCTTAAATTGTTAACGTACGTGTTACAAGTTACACTATTTATATTACAAGTAATATCGGTTACTTTATGATTTCGATTTATTTTATTTCGCGCGAACGGCCCTTTCGCTCCTAGTTCAGTATTTTAAAATTTAAATAGTTCGAAACTTCAACGGTCTGTATTTAAGGCGACTCACGCTAAATCAGGTTACTTTATTTGTTGAATTCGTTGAATCCCCACCAACAGCGATCGGGGAGAAATTCTTCTTCCATGGTGACACATGCTCCGCCGTCCGTTTATCTCATTAATCCAAATTAATGCAGCAAGCACTATCTCAGGACCACCCGTCTTCTTCCACTATGGAACCAGTACGGAGCCCTCTTTAGCTGTTGTCGCTTCGGCGGCGAGAAACGGTGTCCCGTACGGTCTACCGTCCGAGCTACTCGCTAGCGAGCCTCGGCATGAAGTTGTTCGCAGACCGCGTCGAGCGAGCCATCGATCGCACTTCGAGCGAGATCATTCAACTGATCTTATCGATTCGTCACATACTCCCCCTTTTTTGGTGGAGAAGAATTCCACGCCAAAAACACAATCCAATCTTACCATTCACGCGTTCACAACAAAACCCGAAACGAAAGCGCCGTCGCACCTCCCACTCATACTTCATACCGCTTAAATCCTTTCAATCCATCTATTTACATTATCTTACACAACCGGTTACTTTCTCTATTAATTCGAATCGATTCTTTCGGTGCACCTCTGTACATTCCTTATCTTTCGAGTTACACACTATCTTAAATTTCATACATAATTACAATGCTCTTTCATTCGCAAAGCTTCTCGTCAATTATTCATTTAACGCTAATATAAATACAAACTTATCCTAAACTCACTCTATGTCGCGACATGTATACTTTCACTTTCACACAATCACTTCTCTCACGCCATTCATCTCTTTAAACATTCATCTTCATTTTCACTATTGTTCAACGCATTTTATTCACTCTTCTCATTTCACTCACACACTGAACATAACTTCATAACACCTCTCATACATTTTGCCCAGAATATCAATATCATCATACTCAAATTCTCATCCTTGTTAGATATTATATTTGCGCAAATTTGTACGATTATAGGTACCAATTACAATATTATCGTCATTCGGATTAACCAATACAAATGCATTCTGTCCTAAGTCCTTGGAGATTCTAAAAGGTCCCTCGAATAAATGGAAGAATTTTTTTGTCACCTTGTCTAGTGTGTTAGATAAATGCTTCACTCTCAATAACACTAAGTCTCCCTCCTTAATTACAACCTTTGAAGGATGTTGACCCCTAATACGAGTTGCAAAACTTCTTTCAATATTTTTTCTAGCAAAAACTATCAAAAATTCTTTATCTATTATTTTTGATTCAGGAAATTTTAAAATCCTCATTATCTCGTCTTTAATAGGTTTTTCAAAATGCAGCTCATTAGGTACACAACCCGTACTATAGTGTGTCGTGATATTTAACATGTCTAGAATTTTTTTTAGGTACAATGGCCATGCGGTATGTTTCTTTTCACAATAAGTTCTAAATAATCTACCAATCTCCCTCATTACCCGCTCGGTAGGATTAGATTGTGGATGTCTAACCGAACTATACACTACTTTTGTGCCCAATTTCTCCAACTCGATCTTCCATTTCTGAGAAGTAAACTGACTACCATTATCATTCAATATTCTTTTAAATATTCCGCAATCAGGAATATAGTCATCGATAATTCTTTTTAATGCAGCGTCCGTAGTAGCTCTTCTCATCGGATAAAGACGAACCAACTTAGAAAACGCATCCAAAATCACAAACACATACTCCACTCCCCCTCGACCGCGAGGGAGGGGACCATAGAAATCTACCGTCACTAAATCTGACGGCTTTACTGAATCAACCAATTGATATGGTCCCTCCATCGCGATCGACAAGTACTTTACACGCTGGCAAAGATCACACTTCATTATGTACGCCTTCACGTCTCTACTCATTGTCCTCCAATAATAATATCGTTTCAAATACGAAAGTGTTTTAAACACGCCCGGGTGTCCCAACTTCGCATGTGTTAACTTTATTATTTCCACTTTTATTTCCGCCGGTATGATTATACGCCATGTTTCACTCTTTAACTCCTTTATAAACAGTACCTCGTTATATACTTGTAAATTATTATTTTGTTTGTTATTATTCTTTAATTGTTTAAAAAATTTTGCACAACCTGAATCGTTTCTTTGTTTTTTACCAATATTATTCATTATTATTTTTAACGTTGCATCTTCCTCACTCATTGCCATAATCAACAAAGCAACTGACTCATGTTTTTTGTTTTGTGAAAGAGAATATTTATATAAAGATGATATGCTAATTGGTGATTGTATTTGTTCTTTGAATTTACTCTCGGGATTTCTGCTAAAAAAATCCGCGACCAAATTATCCACCCCACGACAATGTACCACTGTAAATGAATATTGATGCAAGTACAGAGCCATTCTTATGAGCCGAGAAGTGTGAAAATTTGTAGAATTCAAAAACGTAAGAGCTTTATGATCCGTGACAATTTCAAACTTCCGGCCAATCAAAAAATCCCTAAACTTCGCAACACAATAAACAATTCCCAACAACTCTATTTCCGTGGTGGTATACCTTGATTCAACTTTTGTTAAACATCTACTCGCTAAAGAAATTATACAATAATCACCATTCCCATCAACCTGATACAAAATTCCCGCGATACCCTGAACACTACCATCAGTTTGGACTCTAAACGGAGTATCCGGTATCACATGACTCAAGCAAACAGCATCTATAAAATTACGTTTAAGTGCGTTAAATGCCTGCGCATGTTTTTTGGTCCATAGCCACTTCGCATCGCTTTTTAACAAGTCTCTAAACGGCGGAACGAAACTATTATGTTTTATCACGAAACGACGATAATAATTACAAACTCCGAGTATACTTTGCAATTGAGTTTTATTTTTTGGTTCTTCAAAGTTCCTAATCACTTCTATGCGGCTTGGATCAGGACGAATTCCCTGATATGACAAGACAAAACCTAAAAATATTATTTCCCTTACCAAAAATTGACATTTTTTTATGTTAATAGTGAATCCATTGGCCATCAATTTTGAAAAAATTATTTGTAAGACATGGATATGTCGTTTAAATGTCGGAGTTGCGACTGCACAATCATCCACGTACGTTGCTGTTTCTTTGTGAACATTTATTGGTAGTGATTCAGCGACTTCATTTACACTCTCCTCATTTACATTTTCAAACTCTGGATAAATTTTAAAAATATCTATTATACTTGTTTCACTTTATAATGCTATTGTAAAAGCTCGAATAAAACCACTTCCAGCTGTTTTTATTCCAAACGGTACTCGAATAAATTGATACATCCTCCCTTTAAAAACAAATGCTATTAAAGGACGGGACTCCTCATCCAAAATTATCTTCCAATATCCCATCAACATGTCCACCTTTGAAAAAAATTTACACTTATAGAAATTCTGCACAATATCCACGATGATCGGTGGTGACTCGTGGTCGTCTTCAATGAATTTATTCAAATTTCTCGCATCAAGATATATTCTAATTGTTTTATCCTCTTTACGTATAACACGCAACGGATTACAATACGGACTTATCGCAGGTTCAATTATTTTAGCTTCAAGCATTTTCTTTATGCACGCTTCAACCTCATCTCTCATACCATATGGCACGGATAAGTTTGATTAATTATTGGATTTTGTTTTTTTAAACGAAGTTTATGCGTATAATTTTTTACACAACCCGGTTTATCTAAAAATAAATTTTCAAATTGCTTTAACATTGTAATCATTATGTATTTTTGCTTTTCATCAATCATTGCCGGGTTTTCCGCGACTGATTCAAGTTGATCCGAGAACGTTGATTCTTTTTTATTCTCTACTTTACATGCATTCATTATTAATTTATCCGTTTCATTTAAATATTCTTTCATCTCATCGTTTTCTATACCCTCTAATACTTGATCATTTATTTGTTTAATTATATCTATACTACACATTTGATATTTTTTTATATTATTCTTTATTATTTCTTTTTCTTGAGGGTTTTTTAATTCTACTTCAATCATTTTCCTAACATTTTTATTAAATTTCTCCTTTTCATCTAATTTTACGATATATATGCATGTTTGATCATTATTTTTTATTAAAATCAACCCCTCCGACGCACTTGTCTCAAACAACGTTGATGATTGCGATACTATTCTATTTTTTATCTGTATAGTTCTACTCCAATAATTAATTATTAAACCTAATTTTAAGTTAAAGTTATTTCCGAGAATTATTTTACTCGCCAATAAAGGTACTTTGAAGAAAATAAATTCAAAAATTTCTCCATCAATACTAATTTGCAAAAATACCTGTTTTTTTATCTTTGTTGACTTTTTACCAATTGCCACTGAGACCATCATATTAGCTACTGGTAACTCTAATAAAACTTGTGAATATTTTAATTCATTGTAAAAATCCTCTGATATCGCACTAATTTGGCTACCTGTATCTATAAGTGACCAAACCCTTTTACCACATACCGTACAAAGTAAGTGTGGAGACAGCGGAACTTTTTCTATTGTATCAGCTTTATTTTCCTGGTCCTGACTATGAATATCTCTATTTAGTTCTGTAACTATATCATTGTGATACTGACGCGCCGACGGACCACAACTCAACGCGCCGATTTGTCGTTTAAATGATTAGTCTGATTTTGCGAATTTTCATTCGATATAGGATTACCATTATTTATTGCTGGAGGAGGAAAACGTATATCCGGCAGGGGTTTCTCTAGTTGCGTTCAAATTACTGTATGCCTGAGAATATTGATCATTTAATATTTGTCGAGTATAACCTTGACAAAAATTCTGATTTGAATAATTTTGGTTTGCATAATTGTTATTTGGAAAATTTTGATTGTATCTGCTTTGTCCCCTTCCATTATTCCACGGTTTTCGATAATTTCTTCTACCTCTGTAGTTAAAATTTGAATATTTATTTTGCAATTTAAATTGATTAATTTGTACCTTTTCTTGCTTGTCATAACCAGAATAATTCTGACCTTTCTCATAATTTCTTATCTTTTCATTATATAAATTGTCTAAACTTACTATTGCCTTAATTATGTCATTAGAATTACTATAATCAATCAATGCCAATCTATCCCTCACTGACATTGGAAATTGTTTCATAATTGAAAAGTTCTTCTCATATTGGTTTAAAATTGGCCTTAAATAGCTAGCTTGTTTTAGCTGCTTATAATAATAATCCTGTAAACTTTTATCCTCTCTGCTATTAAATCATTTACTCAACCACTTATCTTTAAAGTTAAATTGTGCTGTTGTACCATAGAACTCACTTTGGAACCTATTTTTAAAATCATCAAAATCCCTCAAATCTCCTTGCAAACCGTACCATAATTTTGCTCTGCCTTGTAATGCTATATTTAATAATTTTAATTTACTATCTCTATTTATATTTTTTGCCAAACAGAACCCCTCAAAATCATCCAAGAACTCTAAAGGATTAGCTGAATTTTCATCATGAAACTCAGGCAATTTAATATCAATTTGCATGCTTGTTACGTTACCCATAATCGCACATATCTCCGCTGTGTAATCACGCTGTGGTGTTACCTGTGCAGGAACTTGTTTAAGCTGCTGAGACGGACCATCCAGGCGATTTTCAACCGCTCCGCACGCATCCCGCAATTGTATCAATTATGTATCCTGCGCTGTGAGTCGTTGCTGCAGCCCCTGAAGGCGATCGCCCTCATCGCTTTGGTTGGCGTTTTCTGGCCGCTGCGCGGCCTGCAGACGTTGAATTTGATGTTCCCTTTCGACTAGTTGTTTTTTAAGATCTTCAATCTTCGGTTGATTTCCCAGCTCCAAACGCAATCTCTCCAATTCGCCTTGTATATTAGCCATTCTTTGCGCCTGTTCCACTGTTAGCTGCCTTAGCGTTTCCAAGTCGTCAGATTGTCCTTGTTGGTTTATCACCTCGTCATCATGATGTAAAACCATTGTAATAGCCTTAGTATTACTCTTCACTTTAATTCGCCTATTCGCGAAACCAAGATTAGTATTCCTTTGCTTGGATTGTCTACCCGACCTTGTTGCGTACACGTTATGCTCATTGCTCATCAGTAAATAAACATGGGTTACGTGAGTTTACCTTTTAGTTGGGCGCCAGTGTAAATATTAAATTTAAATATTATGGTATTTATTTAAGTGATTACATACTTGAGGTTTAAGAATGCACAAACAAGAAAGTCAATGTCAAAATCTTAACAATGAACATTTCAGTATTTATTCACTGATAGAGCAAATGAAACATAAATAAATAAATTCTTCTATAAGATTAACATTTAATTCTATTCCTCTAAATCCCGCAATATCATTAATCCAATCCGATCATTATGTTATTCATATACGGTAATATTACATCCGCCATACACCTCTTCCTCACATACTCATCACATTTCTCATATTCACATTAATTATTTTCGCACTCTCATTCATTCCACACTCACACCACTCACTTCGCTACACTCCACAAACTAAGTCCAATACGCAATTCATTATAAAATTCAATGATTCGTCATGCAAGTCATATACTATAAAAGAATATCGGTTATTCCGACTCTCGTAGAGTTTATGTTTTACAAACTAAATGAAATACGCGATGCAGCTATAGAACTTCATCACTCGTTACACTATTTATATTACAAGTAATATCGGTTACTTTATGATTTCGATTTATTTTATTTCGCGCGAATGGCCCTTTCGCTCCTAGTTCAGTATTTTAAAATTTAAATAATTCGAAACTTCAACGGTCTGTATATAAGGCGACTCACGCTAAATCAGGTTATTTTATTTGTTGAATTCGTTGAATCCCCACCAACAGCGATCGGGGAGAAATTCTTCTTCCATGGTGACACATGCTCTGCCGTCCGTTTATCTCATTAATCCAAATTAATGCAGCAAGCACTATCTCAGGACCACCCGTCTTCTTCCACTATGAAACCAGTACGGAGCCCTCTTTAGCTGTTGTCGCTTCGGCGGTGAGAAACGGAGTCCCGTACGGTCTACCGTCCGAGCTACTCGCTAGCGAGCCTCGGCATGAAGTTGTTCGCAGACCGCGTCGAGCGAGCCATCGATCGCACTTCGAGCGAGATCATTCAACTGATCTTATCGATTCGTCACAATATTAAACTGAATAAAATACGATAATCATAAATGGCATATATGTAAAGATCTTAAAATTCTAACAATGCTTCTAGGACAACAATTGGGATTCATAAAATATTTTTGATATTTATGTGAATAGGATAGCTAGGATAGAAAGAATCATTACATAAAGAGTGTCTGACCTCTCAAAAAACGTTCGAACCGGGTTCTAGGAATTTGATAGAAAAGCCATTAGTTGATCCATAAAAAATTCTGATACCACCTCTGCACATTAAATTAGGACTTATGAATTACAGGTAAAATCTTTGGACAAAGAGGGTAGCTGCTTTAAGTATCTGTGAAATAAATTTTCAAAATTAAGTGATACTAAAGTAAATATAACGATATCTCCATTGTAATTATTTTTACTCGACAATAAAGAAGATTTTGAATTTTTCCTTTTTAACGCTGGCTGGTTTCTTTAAAGATTGTACATTAGATCTAGATAGCATCATGTAACTTTATTTATATAATTGAAATCAAACTTATATTATATGACAGTATTTAATTTAATTCTCTTTATTAATATTATTCTTTTTATCTATATGATATCTTATATTATTACCAGAAAACAGGATTAATATTTATATTTGATAGGTTAATGTATGAATAAAATATTTCCATCAGGCAGATAACATTCTACTTTCTGTCAATCAATAAACAAATTGAACGATTAATACTGTTACGTCTACGCCAAATGACGTTTAGGTATGAAGTTCAAAGCGGGAAGGTAGTGTTTTTGGACTAACATTGAGAGCTGCGAATGTATATGATAGGTAGAACGAAGGTGTAAAGATAGCAATTTGCGTGCATAGGGTAGTTGACAGTTTAAGTATATTCTTACCTTGATTATTATTTGATGATAATTAGTTACTGTTGGTATCTGTTAAATAATTCGCGTAGTACACGGTTTGATTTAAAAGGCAGAGTTAAATAAATAGTGCCAGATATTTAAGTTACACTTTTAATCAAAGAAAAAGATACAAATACAGTTTATACTTAGACTATCTTAGGTTTCTAATCGAGTAATGAAATAATATTTTAATATTTAAACTAACAAAAGCTCTGGTTTGTCTGAACGCATCTTCACAGGAGTCGAAGAACAAGCGCAGCGAGTGAACAAGAGAGATAGTCCAGCGGTGAAAGGCTCCTTTTAAGCCTGCGCTGCCGAACCCTTCCCTAACTAACTTAACTTAAATTAGGACACTGATTCATCGAAAGTTATTGCATTAAATCCTGATTCATACATGGATTTGAGCCGGTTTACAGAGTCGGTATGGGCAACGGATAATACAGCAGAGGTGACATTATTGTGTTCTACGATATCGGTAATCGATTCGACGGAGAATACAGAATCAATGATAAATAATGACAAGCACACTATCGACTAAGTAACTTTACAACAGTAAATACAAAAAGGTATGATAGTACAAATACGTGTATATGTATGTATGTATGTATGTTTTAATATTTTTTTTTTTTTTTTTTCAAGGGGTTGAGTAAAAATCTTTTAAAGACCAGACGGCCATTGTTGACGAAGCCGTCAAAACGACCTCGGCACCAATGTGCCGTCTTGTGCCGGAGTCTCCAACATGTGGCATACCGACTAAAAACCCCTCGTCCTACGGTCATGTTATAACGCATAGCCGCAAGGCGAAATTCCCCTGTCGACTTCTAGCACCCACCGGTACTCCTTTTCAGTATTACTTCGGTGGGGCCTGTTCTGATCCCGAAGGATCCCTCTTCGTTTGCTGTGATTCTCAGCCCATCAGTCTTGTAATCTCTTCAGTCTCTTCTTCTCGTTTCTCTCTCCTTTTCTTCTTTGGTCTTCATTGCTCCCCTGATGAAGGTAGCTATATCGTCCCATCTCTCATGCGTCGTCAACATGGTCAGTATCAGGTTGTCTTTCGTTATCCGAGTCAATCCTAGTTCTACTGACAGTCTTTGTCTCTCACATTCGTTTGCAGGGCACTCAAACAGTGTGTGCTCCGCGTCGTCCTTTTCTTCTCCGCAAAAAGTGCACTTGCTGTCTGGACGAAACCCTCTCTTGGCCCGGTAAACTCCAAAGGATCCATGTCCACTTAGTGCCTGCGTGAGGTAGTAGTCGACCACTCCGTGTCTTCTGAGTACCCATTCTCTTAGTCTTGGAATGAGTTCGTAGGTCCATCTTCCGTCTTTTGTTGCCTCCCAATTTTGTTGCCATCTTGTCAAAAGTGTTTCTCGCGCTTCTCTTCGTATGCGATTTTTCTCTTCCTCAGAGAGGTCTCCATGTCGCTGCCGTTGTTCTTCTTCGTTTTGCCAGATCTCCCCTCTTTCTAAGGCTAACAGTCTCACTGGTGGTACTCCTGCCAATACATTCGCTGCGTTCCTTGAGACCGACCGCCATGCGCTGATAATACGTAGGTTCATCTTGCGCTGAACCGATCCCATATGTCGGTCTACATCTGCTGGCAAGGCCCGTGCTGCCCACGTCGAAGCGCCATACAGTTGGATCGAGTCTACAACTGTTGATAGTAATTTTCTACGTGCCGGCCATGGTCCTCCTATGTTAGGCATTATCCTCGCGAGTGATGTGCAAGCCATCGATGCTTTCGTTGCTGCTTGCTTGACATGATGTTTGAAAGACCACTTGTTATCTAGACATACTCCTAGGTACTTTATTTCACTCTTTAAGGGAATTATTTCTCCGTTTATTATAAACTGGGGAGGGTTGAACTTTCTTCTCCGCGTCACTAGGATAGCTTCACATTGCCGCACCGTTAGCTGTAACAGCCTACTGGCTAGCCACTTAGTGATCAGCTCCAGAGCTTCGTTTGCGATGACCTCCACCCGCTCTACCGTTTCTGCGACCACTACCAATGCCAAGTCATCAGCGAAACCAACTAACTATGCTCCATTAGGTAGTTTCAGTTTCAGCAATCCGTCGTACATACAGATCCACAGGAAGGGTCCCTTTATTGATCCCTGCGGCACTCCCGATGTCAGATCGACAGTTATTCTGCCGTTTTCAGCCACTATAACTAGTGTCCTATCCTTCAGGTAGCTATCTAACATCTTCAGCAGATAATACGGCATCTTCTTCTCTTTTTCGAGAGATTGGTATATTCGCTCCCAGCCAGCAGAATTAAACGCATTCTTAACGTCCAGGGCTATTATAGCACAATATCCCCCTCGATCTGGCAATTTGTAGAAGGCTTCTGATACCCGTTCTTGCACTTTCTGTAGTGCATGGTGGGTAGACACTCCCTTCCGGAATCCGAATTGGTTTGGATTAATCCCCTCGTTTTCTTCTCCTGCAATCCATATCTCCATTCTGTTAAGAATGAGTCTTTCGAGCAGCTTCCCCGTTGTATCTATCATTCCCAATGGTCTGTACGTTGAATACATCCTTAACTACGTCGTTTGACACTTGAAAACTTATCGGTATCCTAATCTTATCAAAAAATAAACAACCAAAAATAAAAACCAATATATCAAAAAATAAATAACAACGATAAGTATTTTCATTTGCACTTTAATCAACATTGATCAATTAATAATTCAAGAAAGAACTATTGTTTCCTGATTTCACCTACAGATAATATTGTACAATGTTGTTACACCGAGTAGAATACTATATTCCCATGTAAAAGTTAATTTAATTTCTGGCATGAAAAAATTAGTAGAATCATAATTGAATTATTTACAATCAATGTTTGAAAATTTTGTATGAAATGTCTAGGTTTCAGCTACCATGTTGGAGCCGTTCTGTCATATTTTTTCAAGTCACCACATTGCAGAAAAAAGTAGAGTATAAGTCAAAAATGTTGAGCTCATCCACGAGATTTTGAAAATTTACAATTTTAGAGAGCCATAATCCGTTTGAAGTGGATTGATCCATATTAAGGGTGATCTCAATTTCCGGAACGGCAGAATAACTTGGCATGACTGCATTTTAGCGAAAATATGTAGTTAGGATTTCTCGAAAACCTAGGGTGATGGAGCAATTCTGAGGTCAGATTCGGTTTCAGCGCACCAAAAACGTTTGGGAACGTACTGTCTGGTTTCTGGGTTTTTCTATTTTTTAAATTATGTCGGCCTGTGTAATTATTTTGTTTAGTAATGAATAATTTTTGATGATCTGTACTTATGAGTTCTATATTACAGCGGTTAAATCTATCCTTGGCGGTTGAAGCAAATGTTATTCCTCTGGAATTTAATGCTTAGATTATTTCATGATTGGTATCACTAAAAAATTTAATTGCTGTGCCTTTAAATAAAATATCAAAACAATTTCTGAAACATTCTCTTGTAGTAAAATATCCAAAAAAGTGTAGCCTCCTTCATTATCCACACAAAATTTATCCCAAAATTTACATACAGTGCCTAAATTTAATTTAAACTTATCATTAATTAAGTTAACTCTGGCTGTGTTTTGAATTAGTGTAGTTTGGATTAAGCCATGAACAAATATTTTATTCCATGATCCGAAATTATCTGTATAGGATGCGCCTAAGCAAGCATCTCCTTCTGCACTACCCCCGACATCAATACTTTTACTGTTGTTGAATTTACTTTTAAATTTGCAATAGTCTGAACGTTACCGTATTTAACAATTCCTGTTTCATGGACAAACTGACATTGTTCATAATTTATTTCTTAAATATATTGCTGTTCTATTGGTGCGGATACTAAATGTACGAATATTCCACATTTGGAGACTGTTTGATGTATTTCTGTATAATATTGGAATATGTGGACTTCTCTAAATTCATCTATTTGTGTGTTCATTGAATTCACAGATATGTTATGAAAATTACACTACTCGGGATCCAATAAAAAAAATATCTAGATATTTGGTGATTTAGTGCCACAGTCATAGCCAATGACCGCTGTAATTATTGTATCTAATTAAATCAATTGAAAAATCATATTGAAAATATCTAGATCACAAAAGAAATTTTAGTATTTCTTTTTATGCACTATTAATTTATTTGTATTACGTCGAGGACGAGTCAGACTATTTAATAGCGGTAAAATTTAAATTTTGTTTATGAAAGGGAAGTTCCCGTAATTAAAGTAATAGTCATTTAATAGCTGACTTTTTTCTCAGTGACGCACTTCCACCTTCTGGGTTGAACCCTTTATTGATTACTTTTTATATATTCTGTACTATAAAAGAGGACGCAAAACAATTGTAACACACACTCTGTATTTGACTCTGTGACACTACGCACCTTCTGTAATTTAATCAATAAATATGTATTGTGACGGTAAACGTCAAATTAGCGCTAATTACCTAACCTAGTAGCTGCCTGCGGGGGCAGCACTTACCGGTAGACGAAAAATGTAACGACGGAATTCGGCACGCGAGCAGACGGAACGCGCGCGATTGAAAATGAACCAATGGAGATCCAGTACCGGTACGGAAGCCACGAAAGTTAAAGTTCGCGACCTAATTGCCCGTACGTGTCCCAGAGTCCTGAGTAATTGTCATCGAGCTACACGGCGTGCGGAATTGAGCCAGCTGAAGAGCATCGTTACCTGCGGCATCGAGAGTGTGTATGTGTGTGAGGTTTCGCCATCGAGGGCGAAACCACGTGCGTGCGAATTCGCGATCCGCGACAAAAGGAACAAACAGACTTTCCCGCAGTGAGAATTGTTCTCTTCGTCTTCGTGCGTTTGCAAAATAAAGGTAAGCTGACCAGCTTAATCTCGCGACCGCGATTGCATGCGTGATAACTAATTTTCCGTACTCGAAGCGAAGCGTGCATGTAATAGCTCTGCGAACAAAGAGCGGCGAGCGATCCGACACTGTATGTTGTCGTCGTGCGAGCGCCTCCGTAAACATAAACACGCGGGCCAATTCTAGTGTAACATTCAGAGAGGACAATAAAGAGTTTTCTTTCGTGATATTAACCAGTACTTTCGACGTATTTATTCCGTATCGATTCCACTCCCGTAGATTTGTTGGTTGACTGACACCCGTTCCCTCTTGCTCTCCGACTTTCTTATTTGATATAGGTGATTGCGAGCGTATTTACGCGATCATCTTAATAAAAATAATTAAACGGTACCTATCCCGTTACAGTATTACAAATCTATTTCTATAATAACTTATTTGAGAGTTATATCTAATCTACGTTACATCTCTGGCTTCTGAGGTACGAGTTTCTGGACCAGTTAAACTGCAGGTAAATTATTTAATTGTTACTTTTTTACTCGGTACTTTAGATATGTTACCGCCCTGCTTTCGTTTGAGTCTCGCACCCGTGGAAAGCGCTTGCGCGTTGACCAAAAAGAGACAGTCACGTTTGAGTAAGTCTTATCAATTCACGACCGTTAAGTGAGACGTAGCAATTGGGGACTTCTCCGGGTATATCTTTTTTAACGAAAAGCAAGACTAGTCAAAAGTAATTTTTTTTTTACAAACATGGCTACGGGATCAGATTTGAGAGACAAACGAAATGAGGAAGCACTATTAGTTCTGAGAAACTGCATAGGAAAAGTAGATCCGAATTTTATAACCAGTAGAGAAACAACATTACTAGAATGTATAAAATTTCTCCACGCTCGTCAGGATTTAGATTTCGAAATAGAAGGCAAAAAACAACTAGAAAAATCAATAAAAATTTTAGAACATTATATAAATGAACAATTAATAAGGAATTCATGTCAAGATCCAATTTTAATACTCATTGTAGAAGAATTAACAAAACGCAATAAAAGTCCGAAAGAAATTTTAGAAGCTTGAATCGTACTGACAAAGTAGTACAATTTGAAAATAAATTTCAACCAATAATTGAGTCAACCGCGGAAATAACGGAATACGAGTCAAGAGAATATTTTCAATCTTTGACAAACTCGACAATTGACAATGATAACGAAGACGAAATAAATAAAACAAGAAACGAAATTCCTGTTATGAATCATAAAAACGTTAAATTTTAATACCAAAATATAATGAAAAAAGTCATAACGAGAAAAGTAGTAATTCGGAATACTTTACCAAACTCTACATGCAGATCATTTGCCAGCACAAGACCGATTTATCATTCAACTTCACAAAAGGTAACCCGTCCAGAACAAAATTCTACAATTAGGTCTATCAGTAATGTAGGTTTGAAAGATATCGTAGATTTCATTCCTAAATACGATAGATACTGTATTCCGCTACATGATTGGAAACTACTAGCCAAACGAAGCACCGAGCTTAAGTAAGAATACAAAGAAATTAGAAGTAATGAAAAGACTAGTATTCTTAAACTTGAATAGTAAGTCACCAACTTTCATTTTAGAAGATAAAAATCAAAATATCAGTCTTTCTATCATGCTAGATACTGGTGCTGGACCATCTCTACTGAAATGGTCTAAGAGACCAAACGAAGCATATCTGAATAAATTGAATATTTTAGAGTTGCGAGGTATTACATATAACAGTGTAGTAACATTAGGAAAAATAAATATTACAATAAAAGATTTAGAATTCGAATTTCATATGGTACCCGATGATTTACCTATTGAAGAAGACGGACTAATCGGCAGTGAATGTTTGCGTAAATTCAACGCTAAAATAGATTATAAAAATAATATTTTGAAAATCGCTGATAAAGTATTTTCTTTGTTGACAATCAATATGTAACATCGCAAGATGATAATAGTTATTCTAAATTAATAGCAAACTGCAAAACTTATGCTGGAGTAGTTAAAAATCAAGTAAAAATTTGGAATAATTTAGACCGATTGGTGAGAAGCGTTCCCCATAATAAGAAAAGCGATTAAAAATCAAAGATAGATTTTGAGCCAGATAAAAACTATGTCAGGAAAATTAGACAAAGCGGTTACAAAGGCAATCGTTCAAATAAAATTGGAGTAAAATTGCAAAAATTCGAAATTTGTAAATTGCCACACAAAAAATCTGAGATTCGTAATTCCGAAATTGGACTGGAAAAAGCTAACGAAGTTGACATTAGTGAAACTGAAATCTGTACATCCGAAATATGAAATTCGAATGTTGAAAATTGTAAAAAATCAGAAATTAGAAAAAACCAAAGTACGTACTCAGTTTGTAATTTAGTATTAGCCAACAAAGAATACGGGAGTAGACACCCAAGTTCCGCGACAGCTAATTCGTTATTTATTCAAAACAATATAACAAGTAGGGCTGAGCAAAGCCATAATGAAATCACTCTCCATAAAAATTTTGTAGATGATAAAATTCACCCCAAGAAATTCTCAATGACAGAAAATAAATTGAGTATACAGCCATATTATAAGTCGAAAATTAGAGAAAGTAGTAGCATAGATCACAAAACTGTAGATTGTTACGATAATACTGACGAAACTACCCTATTGGAAAGGGTTAATAAAGATATTAACGTATTAATTAATACGAATTCATATACAAGTAATAAACCATATTCCATGAGCAACTTTTTATCAGTAATTAATTCTGCAACCACCCTGCTTGAAACATTGGACGAAATCAGAGATAAAGAATACAATAAAGAATTACTAGAAGTGGCACAAATAGCCGAAAAATATAAAACTATTAGCCACCTTCAAAGGTCCAATAAACAACGAATAGTTTTACAACTTTTGGTCGCTGTAAAGTTTTTATTGAAGGGGAAGACACAAATACCTCCTACTATCAACGAACACGTGCCGATAGCCAAAATAAGTATGAATCAGAATACGGAAGATAGACGATGAAAATAAACATACCTTCCCGGCAATAAAAGATAAAAACATTAAAAACATCGATTTATTTGCATATTTTAATGCAAAGATACTTTTCTTTGAAAAACACGTAAGAAAAAAAGCTTACAAAAGTTATATTATGACGTGTTATTTCAACAGTGCCAGTTAGAAAAGAAAGTCATAATGAATGCACTAAATATCGCAACAATTAGTCCGTATTTATTAGCCTATTATTTGATGAACGGACCAGGCTACATGAGCCTACTCGCAGGTGAGGTCATTCACATAATTAAGTGCTTACCAGTAAATGTACGGACAAGAAACTCTACAGAGTGCTATGAAGAACTACCTGTAGAGCACGACGGTAGACCTATGTTTATGACACCTCGCACACACATATTGAAATTTTTCGGTACAAAAACAGCCTGTGAGGAGACAGTACCAGTAATGTTTAAGGTGGGGAGTGGATGGTTTGGAAAAAGCGCTAGAAAAATTAGCCGAATCCACATGGTTGAAATTATGGGGAAGATTTATGAGTTTTGGTTCGGTAAGCGCGGGCATTATTTCCGTAATTATGCTTTTTCGCGTGATTAAATTTATACTCGATACAATCATTCATGGATATGCACTCTATTCGCTTTTCGGATGGTCTATCAAAATAATAGGTGCAGCGTGGAATTCACTTACAAATATACTTGTCCATTTAGCTAGGACTCCTACTAAAGAACGGGAACAAGATAAAAATCAAAATAAAATCGAGCGAGGAACAGTGGTCAACACCAGTTATATAAACGCCCCTTCAAATTTCCCATCTACTCTAAGTTCTTCGGACGCACCAGCATTGAAAGCGAAAGTAATCGAATTTACCTTTAAACCCAATACACAACACCTAGGAAACAGATTAATAGATACTAGACTCTCTTCCGTGTTACAAGAGCCTTGCATTCGATCAATTCCTCCAAGGAATAAACGAGCTCGTTCAGATAGGGATGAATAAATAAAAAAATTGGTATTCAAATTATATTTGTCATCATGAATGATTCAGAAAAAATCGAAGTATTAAAAAATCTAATTTGTATAAAGACAAGATTAATATGTATGGCTCAAAGAAATAACGAATCAACTCATAAATTTGGAAAAAGAGCCATAAACTTATGAAAATCATACAAGATTGTAGGCCATTTAGTTCAGTTACAGTTAGATGAAGTAACAGACACTATAGAAGGAAGAGAACAATTAACAACGATGTGTTGTATTGAATACCTAAACAAAGTCATAAAAAGATATAAGTGTCAATACAAATTTTATAGTTCATTACAGCAGGCAGTTGCACACGCTGAACAAATTCGCAACAATCTAAATGAATTAGAAAATATTGCAAACGCAACAGATTTAGCAACTAATCAATATCAAAACATTCAAAGATCTTTTTTTTAATAACACAATGGATTTGATTCATTAGATAAAATTTGTAAAAGAGTATTATTTTAGAAAATTTATAATAACGATAATACATGACCTAACTCAAGCATGGATTGGCAGTAGTGTATTTAACGTTAATGGTCCTATAAGCTTGTAATAAAAAAAATATATATAATTTATTGAATAATAATTGTAATCTATATCGAATTGCAGTTTGCAGAACACATAAAAAAAACACAAACAAGATGAAAAAAGCAGCAATCTACCTGTATTTTCTTCTCGGATTTATGATAGTTAGGGGACGAGAAGAAAATCCCGTCGTACATCTGATTGAAGACAATCCAGGGATTGCGTTTCATAAAATTGAACGTATAGCCTTTACGCGTGAAAATTGGCGTTTACTTACAACTATTGACATGCAACACATTTTCACTTGGAACGAGGTACTTACTAATCAAGTAACTATTTTAAACAACATCTTCATACAAAATAATGTATCCAACATAGAAGCAATTTCGATTATACAGCATGTTATGGATCATTTGAGAGATATTAAACGTGTTGACGATTCCCTGAATCGTCTTGTCAACACTTTTTATGTTGACAAAATTAAGGGGGGGGGGGGGGAAGCTTTATCTTTTCAAAACAGTTACGCATTGAGTAACACAAAAAAAGTTATAGAAAGAGCAACTAACATGCGTATAAACAATCTATCTTATATTGTGGGCGATGAACCGAAAACTTATTACTTTAACAATGGCCTGCATGAACAAATTAGATCAGTAAACTCAAAAACTGACTGTATAAAAACATGTGTGCAACTGTTAAAACATAACCCGAACATAATAGACAAAAAACAAACCGCTAATTTCCACAAAACAATTTCAGTCATTAAAGAACTACAATATGAAAGTAAAGAAATTATGTTATTAATGGTTGAAATGTTTAAATGTAACAAATATTTATTAGCTATGCATACTTTACAAGCAGTAATATATGAAATCGAAAACACATCAGTTTTAAAATCTATTGTTAAACCTATGCACAGTTACATTTTATGATGTATAAAAAAATACTAATTGTAGAGATAGTACTATCGTTCATAGATGCCGAATACTTTGTCGTATACAAAATGATGTCTTTTCCAGTTTTTCAAAAATCTGAGACAAACAAGTCAATCGCTGCATACATTGAACCGCGGAATGATTACATTGTTGTATCAGAAACTAATAATTCATATTTCTTTATGAGTGAAACGGCCTTTGAATTATGTAACATCGTAAAATATTATAGAATATGTAGTGTCGAATTAATAGAAAATACCAAAGCATCTTGTGAGTTCAACTTGCTAATAAAGCCAAAAATCAAAACTTTATATGAGTGTAATGGTAAATTAAGTCCAGATGAAGATTATTTGTTAATCAAAACTGCTAGCAGTCATCTCTGGTTATTCTCCACGAGAGAATATGATTCATTAAAAATTAAATGCACTAACAAATTGATATCTATTTCGAAGCTTTCTTCTGGCATAATTGAACTCCCAAGGTCTTGTGGCATATGGGCCGACGGAAAAATATATAGAGGTGCGGCCGGCAATAAAGTAATAAAAATCTAATTATTCCGTCTTTTCGACTAACCCTTTTGAATATAGACCAGCGGTTAGACAGTACAACTAAAATTGAGATAAAACCGATCAGTACCCTAACAAGAAAAGTAGAATCAAAAACAATGAGCTTGTCAACTTGGAACTTTATTTCTATTAGCATTGCAATTTTATGTTTAATTATAATCTCTCTAATTATGTTAATTATATATCGCTATGTCAACAAAAAACAAAGTAGAAGAGGCATTACAGTAAACGAAACATATATACCAATGTCGAAATTAGATACCGGATTTAGATACGATTTTACAGGGCCACCGTTTTACGAGATACCCCGTATACCTTTTAAAAAGGTTCATGACTATGAAAATATGCTACCAACTCTATTAGAATCAACTCAGAATGAAGAACTAAAGGAAGACTCGTCAGAACAAATAAGAATTGAAAGATCAGAATCAATAAACATCAAATAATAAATAAGTATACCTGTTATTGAGAGAGTCAGCCGGCTAGTTGCAGTTTTAGCATTCATATGAAATATTTGGCTATGCGGGGGAACGTTATCCGTAGTATTAGGCCAGATGTGGGTAATAAAGCCTTTCTAGTGTGACTAGAGTAGGAAATGGATTGTAAAATGGTAATCATCCAAGAACATAAAAGTAGAAAGAGAGAAGTAGGGAATAAGAAAAAATCATTATTAAAACGAATGGAGTAAGAGGAAATTACTTAGTCTATAGAAAATAACAGAGCAAGCAATTAATATAATCCAGTGAAAAATGTACGTTCAGTGTGTTTCCATCAAACTTATAAGTGAAATAGGATTTTGCCACGGTTTTCTCTTCAACAAGGAAGGTGTTATGCAACGAGACCCTCTAGGACTGTTCGAAACGAGTGAAAACTACTGTAGGATACCCGAACCGTTCCATATTTATTGCTAGGGAACTTGCCACTGGTTGAACAAAACAGCAAATGAATACGGATACAATATGCGAACTTTCCAGCCAACCAACACATATGAATTAATCGGAGAATTACTATACTACTGTGGGCAAAAAGTAAGGTGAATTTGTTTGTAAAATGAAAAATCTTTATTTATTCTTCTACATCAATGTCATCCCCTTCGAAGTAATCCCCTCCCGATAAAATACACTTATGCCAACGTTTTTTCCAATCCTCGAAACATGCCAAATAGTCCCTTTCCGGTATAGCCATCAGCGCCTTCTTCGATTCAGCTCTTATCTCCTCAATCGACTCGAAACGCGTTCCCCGGAGTGGTCTCTTGAGTTTTGGGAATAGCCAGAAGTCACACGGAGCCAAATCAGGCGAATACGGTGGTTGCGGAACGATATGCGTCGAATTTTTGGCGAAATGGTCACGAAGAACGAGTGCAGTGTGAGATGGTGCATTATCGTGATGCAAAAACCAAGAGTTGTTGGCCCATAATTCTGGTCTTTTTAGACGAATTGCTTCACGCAAACGACGCATAACGCTCAAATAATATTCCTTATTAACAGTTTGGCCGGGTGGAAGGAATTCATAGTGCACCACACCACGAAAATCGAAGAAAACTGTCATCATGACCTTGATTTTTGAACGACTTTGACGTGCTCTTTTCGGTCTGGCCTCGCCTTTAGCACGATATTCGCTTGATTGGTCGGTTGTTTCAGGGTCGTAAGCATAAATCCAAGTCTCATCTCCCGTAATCATGCATTTGAGCTTGTCCTGATAGTCAGAAAGCATTGTTTCACACACATCAACGCGGCGACTTTTTTGCAAGAAATTGAGCGTTTTCGGTACCAAACGAGATTTGACTTTTCGTAGGCCCAAATGGTCTTTCAAAATTGTTTTCACAGATCCTTCTGATATTCCGATCATATCAGTAAGGTCTCTAACAGTCAACCGACGATTTTCGAGCACTAATTCCTTCACTTTATTGACGTGTTGGTCATCTGTTGACGTCGATGGTCGTCCGGAGCGCTCCAAGTCATCAACACGTTCTCGACCCTCTTTGAAGTCTTTGTACCACTTATAAACATTTTTCTGCGACATGGTAGAATCACCAAAGGCCTTCCGCAACATCCTCAACGTTTCCGCAGCCGAAATTTCATTCCGCAAACAAAATTTGATGGCACTTCTTTGCTCAATTAAATCAGACATTGTAAAAATCGAAACATGCACTCTTGGTCGTTTGGTAAACACAAGCGTAAATATATTACTGATAATGACATTGACATGAAATTTGTCCCAGATGTCATTCGCAGTCCTACCAACTCAAGAAAAAAAGAACTAGCCCGAAATGTTAAGCCCGCGAAGTTTAAATTGAAAATTCACCTTACTTTTTGCCCACAGTAGTATAATAACTCATCATAATTTCAAGAAATATGCAAGGAAAGTGTAACGAAGATGGGATATTCACTGATAGGTCCAGTAATACCAGGACTCATAGTGGTACAACAACAAGCCAGAGGCAAACGTTTTATATTAAGAACCAATAATGAGATATTTCAATATCCTGAATATCCTACAATACCAAAAGATAATTTATTCAAGAGCCAAAATTTACTGTCTCAAACCCTGAGTGAAAGTACTAATATCTTTATTCAGCATCTGTTTAAGATAGATTATGGTAGTCTTAATACAGATAACCGATTTACGTTTGGTTATTGTGCAGTGTATCAAGTACCGTTATTAGCAGTACGTGATTGTCGTTACTATACGGCGTTACATTTAAGTAAACAGTGTAAGGACGTGTTAATGCAAATTTTGGAGTGCTCCATTTGCAGAACATCGGTAGTCATTAGAAAATGATGAAGTAAGGTGCCGGTTCCATCAAGGAGGTAGTGAATTAATTCTGGCGTGGAGTAGGCAAGTAGACCAGCTATTTTTAGAAAACAGTAACTATTTGCTAAATCTTAGTGAATACATGTTTTTGGGGGCTATTTTTATATGAAAATAGAAATAAATAAATAAATTATTATTAGAGTGAATCTATACTGCAATTTTCCGGCACGGCTCCTCTAAAATCAGTTGACATAGAATACACTAAATTCGACACCTGGTGTTCGAATAAATTAAGTAGTGTCTAGCAGTAGGAAAGAAATAAAATTAGAGTTATATAGCTAGATTAGTGATTAAGCTCCCGGTTTGAAAGGTAGAATAAAATATGTAATAGCGTAGGTCTTCAATGCCCACAATTCGCTACTATTACCAAATTATTTAAGGGAAGGGCAAGGGAGGCGGTGTGTCGCTCCTAACAAAGCAAGAAAGAGAAGGTGTAGACTCAACGATTTTCACATACACAGCTTCATTAACTGACCGTTTATTATAACTGCACTACCTTGAGTGCCGACGAAAATACAAATTTACTTATTACTAATAATATACAAGACTTACACTAAACGAGATAGCCGGCACGTTAGCGCCATGTCACCTCATTAACCGTCTTAAACTAAAATTACATAATAAAAAGACGTTGCGCCGGCTCGTGAAAGCCTGGCGCCGCACACAAGCCGCGAAACAATGCCGAGGAAACAAAGAGAGAAAAGAGAGGAGAGAAAACTAAACCTGACCAATAAATGTGATGGCTGCTTGGCAGATGGGCTGTAGGTGAGTTGGCTGGCGTAAGATGCAGCCCAGTTTCGATGCTGTCACGGCTCTCACACCCTCTCGGATTCGCGGCAAGAATAATGGCAACTTCTCCTAATGCGGCCGATCTCTCGCGTACGTCGATCTATTCGCGAGTGCGTGCGAATCGGCTTCTCACGTCTTCCCCACCACTGTCCTCCTAATCGGCGGCACGCGGCTCTGCCACGCGCAACAAGTGCCGCGCGCCAAGCCTCACCGAACTACGTATATATTCTTCTCTCTCTGTCTCTCTTACTCTTGGTGCTTCTCTCCCATTTCGCTTGTTCGCTACTGCCTCCTCTCTCTCCCCTCTAGCCGCAATGCTGGAAAGAATAAAGGCAGGCATCAGACACGTAAAATAACGTGCGTCCGATGCCAGCTGTGCGCCTTCGCCTAGGATAGAGAGAGAGAGAGGCATACACACGGTGCAGGCTATGACCAGCCTACACCGTCACAAATAAAAGGGACTAACAAGGGAACCACCCCAACCCGACTTCAACGATTTGAATGATTTTGGGATATGTTGTAATACTTGAAAAAAAATTAGATACGTGTTTTTTTTATCGGCCCATAAGGGCTTTTAAAGGGTGAAATCCACCCTGAAAATCAAACCCTAAAATCAGTTTTTTAATATTTCTCAGCATCAAATGAATATTTTTCAGTAAACTCAACGTTAACAAATTTCTCATAAACAGGCGCTTTTAAGGACATAACATTTATACCGAAGGGTTGCAACCCACTTTTTAATAGGGATAAATACATTATTTTTTGTACTGTTTTACGACATGTAATATAGTACATCAGCTCGAGTGATTTAAAAATCGCACTGATAATGAGAAAATACCAAAATTAAATTGACGTGATTCCGAATTTAAAAAAAAAAATGTTTAAGGGGTGTTTCACCCCCTAGAAACCACCCCCGTCAAACTATCAGCAGGATAATCCACCTAACCCTGGGATAAACAAGTTTAGTCATTTGTTATTTCTTAATATAGTTTAATCCTATGCATGAGCGAGCTACCTCAACTAACCAACCTGCCTCTAACCCACCGAACCCCCACAAAATACCCTTACCGAACCACATGTAGGCTAACCCACCTAATCCTGAGAAAAGCAACTTTTGAATTTTGTTATCCCAGCTGTATAACATACCTCTTATCCATCTACCCCTAACCTATCTAACCCCCACCCTTTTATACCACCCTTACTGAAACACATGCGGGCTAACCTTATATAAATAGCGAAAAATAAATGCTTTTCTTGAATAACATTCATGTTGCATAACAATATGTCCCAAGTATTACAAATTTTATGTAATAATTATTATTTTGTTTTCATTATAAATACAAAAAAGATAAAAATAATTAATAACGGCTTATAAATATAAGATTTATAACGAGTTGAGTCTCGTTATGTCTCTCTCTTCCCTTAAGCCGATTATAATTTATTAATAACTTACGTATTTTTCTTATGTATTTTTCCTATCTAGCCGCAGCTCCTGATGCTGCAGGAGGTAAGTGGGAGGGCGCCGAGCAGAGAGAGAGAACCACGTGTATGCGTGAGTGCGTGGACGCACGAGTGTCGCGCATGTTTGCCTAATTGGTTGAGACGCGCCGCTGCCGAATAGCCAACGAGAGAGAGGGGGACCTCTTCCGCGTGCGAGGAACAATTAGCCCGCCTTTGCGAAGAACGCAAGCCTGGCCGTCATCGCGCGACCGATAGGTGCCCTGTGCTACGTGGACAGTTTTTTCATCGATAAGGACCGAGAGTGCAGTGTGTGCGCACTTGAGTGAAAGACCGAGGCACCAAGTGCATCCTGCGGTCTGCATGTGCATGCGTGCGTGCTGACAACTGTTGATCAGGCCGAGGGAGCTGCCTCATGATTGAATATCTACGTGTATCGGAAGCAAGCTCGAGGCTACTGCGAAGCCGACGTGTAAGTGCCTGCTCGATCATAAGTCTCTCTCTCGCTCGCTTCCTGCTTGTCTCTCTCACGGCTTATGTCACTTGTATGCTTTCACTATTACCTTCGTTTTAGTAAACGCTATTTCTGCTAACCACTGTGTCTTTCCTTTCGGCATTCTCCTCTCCCGCGCTATACATGCGCTGACTCGCGCTGTCTGCTACTACCTGACGTGCGACGCTCTCCCCGGGCCGAAGGCAAGGATGCCTTCAAGTGGCATGGATGAGCCACTAGGCTGAGTCCCGCGTGACCCCATAACGAGCTACCAACAAGCTGAGTAGCTACCTAGCAACACCCTCCTCGGGGAAGTCTAAATCCCCGTTACAGATTTGAGATTAAAATAAATTATAAATAATTTATTAAGAAAAATAAGAAAAATAACAAGTAATAATAGTTAAAAATTATTAATTTCAAAAGTGGAAGTTTAATATAGTTATTATTTCTTTTTTAATCATTTACAATTTGTCAATGAGAAAAGAAATTATAACAAATAATTGATTATATTAATAGTTATAAATAGTTATTATAGTCTCAATTCCTATACTTATAAACTGTTTACTTTTTTCAATTTTCACTTGTGGTTTAGTTTACTTTTTGTTGGTACTTTACTTTGCTGTACACTTTATCTTATTTACAATTTTGTCTTATCAATGGCTCGAAGAAGATAAGTTATATCAAATCGACGCCCCTTACGATAATAAGACATTCGATACATATTTCATTATTTATAGTAGTAGAAGAAAAGTCAAGTATTTAAAAAGTTAAAGTTTTTTTATAGTGCTGGATTTATAAATAAACTTATTTCTATATTTACATACAAATTTCCCGAACACGAAAATATAGTACATAACAAGAAGAAAAGTTTTTGTCTATTACGTAAGTATTTATGTCACTTATCATATATAATTTTATTCAAATATTTTGATTCGTAAACATGTGAAATGTAACTGTTAAAAACGTATGATCGAATTCTATCTATAGACTAGGTTTTCTTTTGTTTTTTGTAAAATTATTCAACTGCAAAAAAGAGTATTTATATCTTGATTTTGTTTTAGATTAAAACATGAAGATGAATCCTTTGAACGTAGTCAATTTATTATTAGCATATTTTCAAAGCTTACAAATATCAGATAGCGAGATTAATTTCAAAGAAATTAAATTGTCAGAAAAGTTGAAAGAAATATTAATAGGTGCCGTGTATGAGTTTAATGATATTGATATGATTGGTGAAGAGACGTTAGATTTTCATGAAGATTATAAAGATACTGATACTAAAATAATCGAAGTTGAAGTTCAACATCACTTTCCTGATCCTGATTTTGTACCAACAAATCAGTGCATAAGAAAAAATCATTACTAAAACGAATGGAGTAAGAGGAAATTACTTAATCTATAGAAAACAACAGAGCAAGCAATTAATATAATCCAGTGAAAAATGTACGTTCAGTGTGTTTCCATCAAACTCATAAGTGAAATAGGATTTTGCCACGGTTTTCTCTTTAACAAGGAAGGTGTTATGCAACGAGACCCTCTAGGACTGTTCGAAACGAGTGAAAACTACTGTAGGACACCCGAACCGTTCCATATTTATTGCTAGGGAACTTGCCACTGGTTGAACAAAACAGCAAATGAATACGGATACAATATACGAACTTTCCAGCCAACCAACACATATGAATGAATCGGAGAATTACTATATAATAACTCATCATAATTTCAAGAAATATGCAAGGAAAGTGTAACGAAGATGGGATATTCACTGATAGGTCCAGTAATACTAGGACTCATAGTGGCACAACAACAAGCCAGAGGCAAACGTTTTACATTAAGAACCAATAATGAGATATTTCAATATCCTGAATATCCTACAATACCAAAAGATAATTTATTCAAGAGCCAAAATTTACTGTCTCAAACCCTGAATGAAAGTACTAATATCTTTATTCAGCATCTATTTAAGATAGATTATGGTAGTCTTAATACAGATAACCGATTTACACAAATCAGTGAATCAGCGAACAAATTAGTGCACAAATGATGATGAAGAAATCACATTTGATTATAAACAAAGAGTCGTAGAATTTTGGAGGATCTGAAAAAACAAAACCTTAAAACTGGATACTGTACAACATAGATTCAAAAAAGTTTCATCTATAAGTCAACTTAAACGTTGGGCAAAAACAATTAATAAAAATGGAACTTACCGAGAAAAAATTGCGCAAATTTGCCAATACACGTTTGATAATTTAAAAGCCGCTATTGCAGCTGATACGATAGTGCATGATTGAAATATAGGGAAATGGGCATTGCAAGCTCAACAAATCATTCACAATGAAGATATAAGATTTAAGGCTTCTCAAAATTGGTTACTAAAATTTAAAAAAGCTCATAGAATAGTATCTAGAAAAATAAATAAATTTATCACCAAAAAAACATTAGAAAGTGAAGAAGAACTACAAACTAATGCTGATGCTTTTGTAGCTGATGTTAAATCATGTATACCAGAAATCGGCCTTGTAAACTTTTATAATTCAGATCAGAGTAGATTCCAATTAGAAATGCACTCGGGAAGAAAATTAGCAGTTAAAGGAGAAAAGTAGTTGTAATGTCTGGTACAGTCCGTTTCATCGACAACGCACAGTTATACAATTCAGCCAACTATATCAGCAACTTTTATCACCACTTTTTATAGTATTAAAAAAAAAATTGGTCAATTCGGTCCCATAGTGGAATCTTCATTAGTTAGACCAGAAAATGTGCATATGGAAGCATCTAAATCTGGAAAATTAACGACAAGTTAGTATATTTTTGTTTATTATAATGCAATGACATAAAAAAATTTTGACATTTTTTTTTAGATGATTTTAAAATTTGGTTGAAAGAAGTTTTTTACCCAAATGTTGGACCTCAATCTGTACTGTTACTCGACTCTTGGAGTGGACATTACGATGAGGCTGTAAGGGAAACGATGCCGATAAACAAAATTGTTAATATAAAAAAAATTCCTACAGGAACGACAGGAAACATCCAACGACTCGATGTTTTTGCTGGACTATGAAATGAATCTACATTTAAGAAATAATATCATAAAAATGCAGTCTCTTGTCTATAACCAGCTTTCATCACCAAGATATACAAATATTTTTAAATACGCTTGGTATAAAATCGGCTACATTGCTGAAAAATCAGCTAAAACAGATAACCCTGTAGTTTTGGAGATTTTTGCAATATACATTGCGAAGTAGAAGCATGTAAAAATGTTGCTATAATACGGTGTGGTTGGTGTAAAAGATCATTATGTTTTAAACACTTTTTCGATGATTATCATTTCTGTAAGGAATTCGTTGAATGATACATTTTAATTTACCAATAAATAAAAAAAAGAAATAGATGAAAATTATTATGAAAAATCAAAATACATGTAGTATCGCGTACGATGGCTCTTACGTAAATATATTTATGTATCTACATACGAATATAAATATATATGTATAGATCTATGAATGATAATTAGACCTCGTGTTATTCTCGTTTTTATTTTTAAGAGATATTTCTCGCCATTTTGGTACTATTAAAATCAAATCTATTAAACATATTTTTATTTGTCATAAATTATGTTTGAGCTACAGATATATTTAATCAAAAAAAAATGGGATGGCCCACGTACGGTGTAGAAATCAATTATTTTAAGAAAAAGCAACTGATAAACTCAATTCTTCCAAAGTTAGATCTATTTGGTTAGGTAAGGGTGGTTTATGGGGGTTGGGTGGGTTAGAGACAGGTTGGTTAGTTGAGGTAGCTCGCTCAGGCGTAGGATTAAATTATTTCAGGAAATAACAAACTACTTAACTCGTGTTTCCCAAGGTTATGAGGTTTAGCCTGCTTGTGTTTCAGTAAGGGTGGTATATAAGAGTGGGGGTTAGATAGGTTAGGGCTAGGTGGAAAAGAGGTATGTTATACAGCTGGGATAACTCGCTTATGGTGTAAAATTCAATTATTTCAAGAAATAACAAACGACTAAAGTTAATTTTCATAGGATTAGGTGGGTTAGCCTGCATGTGGTTCGGTAATGGTGGTTTATGGGGGTTCGGTAGGTTAGAGGCAGGTTGGTTAGTTGAGGTAGTTCTCTCATGCATAGGATTAAACTATTTTAAGAAATAACAAACGACTAAACTTGTTTATCCCAGGGTTAGGTGGATTAACCTGCTTATAGTTTGACGGGGGTGGTTTCTAGGGGGTGAAACACCCCTTAAATATATTTTTTTTTAAATCCGGAAAAACGTCAATTTAATTTTGCTATTTTCTCATTATCAGTGCGATTTTTAAATCACTCGAGCTGATTTACTATATTACATGTCGTAAAACAGTACAAAAAATAGTATATTTACCCATATTAAAAAGGGGGTTGCAACCCTTCGGTATAAATATTATGTCCTTAAAAGCGCCTGTTTATGAGAAATTTGTTAACGTTGAGTTTACTGAAAAATATTCATTTGATGCTGAGAAATATTAAAAAACTGATTTTAGGGTTTGATTTTCAGGGTGGATTTCACCCTTTAAAAGCCCTTATGGGCCGATAAAAAAAACACGTATCTAATTTTTTTTCAAGTATTACAACATATCCCAAAATCATTCAAATCGGTGAGGTCGGGTTGGGTTGGTTCCCTTGTTAGTTGCCAGTAAGACAGCATCAACTAGTTTTATGTCTGTGCCTCTATAAGCGATAGTATAACATGTTCGTGAATAAGGTCTTGTAAAAGTTGGAAGAGGTTTATGGAGAAAATCACGGATTCGTGATCACCTAAGAAGAAGTGATAAGTGATCTTTTAAACTTTTTCAACAGTCCGAAACCATAAGACAACGTGGTTTTACCGGAAATGTATCGACGAGGAATCATCTTGTGGTTAAACAGTTAGTGTATGTGTGTCGTTCACACTTTTCCGCTTTGAGGGTGGCGCAGCGTAATCAAACATTACCACCCCTCTCTCTGGGCGCCAATAGGTTGGCATAGCCCACTGTCTTTCACTCCTTCGCTTTCAAACATTATTGGAGATCCGGAAGTCAAATTTGCTGCGACATCCCTGACGCACTCAGCGAGTCGGAACCTTTTTAATCTAAGGCGGCGACCTCCTCGAAAGGAGTACCGATCTTTTCACGGTTCGACGCTCAAGGAGAGCGGAACTAAAGGCTTGACCCTCGGTTTGGGCGCGACGGGACTCTAGTTGCCCCAACGTCTACTGCGTCGGAAGCACGCAGCGTACAAATCTTACGAGATTTGCTTGACCTGGTACCACTACCCCGCAGAGGCCAACCCAAATTGGGATGTCAGAAGAGAGACTCAGCCAGGACAGCCAGAGGAAGATTCCTAAGACAATCAACCAACTAAGCCTCCCCTCCTGGGCTCGCGTTCAAAATACATCCCACCCTGCGTTCCTATATTAAGGGATTTCTCCCACGACTCACAGGTCCATCGCTTCGACGTGCCGGGGCATGTCTTCCCATTGCGTTTCGGTCATCCCTGCTCACGCTGGTGGGTATCCGTCATTCGAAAGGTTGTGTTCTGATTTTGCCCGAGTCTCGGATTTCGCTTTCCATGGAAGGCTTTTATGACTCGCTGATATTGATCTTTGCTCTTTCGATTAATTTTCTAACTTGGGTCAGGGGCGGGGTCTCGCCTAGCCGACAAGGCGACTCCCCAGGCAGTTTTCAATATTCGTGCCAGTCATGCCACTCATTCAAATCAATTTCCGAGATCCAGGCTCAAATCAGATATTTTAGCGTTCGAGATTAGCGTTCAAATTGTGTTTTTCACACAAAGGTGTCGGGCCTTACTCCCGGAGCTCGAGGCAAAGAACTTTGGGTGGCTGCTATGACCACGGCCACGACTCTTTACCCACAATAGTGGCACCTACCGATTGCCAGTCGATAGGGAGTAATTTCTTATCTACCCGAATTAGATTCGGATTGCCGGGACCATTGGTCCTCTGCAACCAGCTCCCGAAGCGGTCTCCCGTCCTCTAAGAGGGCGCGTGGTACCACAATCCCAAGAGATTTCCCCTCAAGTGATTCCCGGATTTTGGCTTTTCTGGGCTTGAGTTGTGCTCTTGGGGTACGGTAGACTCCACGTTGAATGTTTGGGCGTTTATGAGCCGCACCTCACCACGTGCTGTCATGGTCCGTGTTGTTTGTCGTTTAGCCTATTGGCCATTTGCCCTAAGGGCGAGCGTTGTGTGTTTTGCCTACTGTTTCTTTACAGAAACAGCGTTTTCAGCCCCACCACGTGAAGGTACACACATCCGCACATGTGATTGCAAGTCTTCGTTCAAATACACATTGCATTCACTTTGGGTCGACTAGCATTAGTTGCTTGTCGAGGGAAATCGGTGACGCATTTTATACTTCAGCATTTGCATTTGCTCATGCCCGTACAGGTAAGAGAAATTTACGACATCCTCTGCCAAAACAACAAAGTGTTTGTTTGAGAAGTCTCCACTCTCTGTTGAGGAAGACAACTACTGTCCGCCGCTTTGACAAAAGATTTTTGCACAAGGTGACCTGGCCAGCCTCGCGGCTGGCCATATGGTGCACTATGTGCATCATCCATGTTTTTGCTAAGCGGATTATAATCGAGCTTCCTGAGAGCGTCGTGATCGCAACCGCCCCTGTGGTTAAACAGTGAGGCAGGGAAAATGGGGCGACCATTTCAGGCGGGTAACCCTACAAATCAAGCCCAAGTCTGAAGGCAGATTTGTTATGAGAGCTGCTAAGACTATCGAAAGGCATCGGACGATTGCGCTCGTATGATGGGATACGACCTAATCCTACCTATAGTACCCGGACCAGATATAACGAACGAGCAGCTTCGAATCATCATGAAAAGGTGGCAGTTAAGGTACGAAAATGATCAGTTACAATATGTAGAGTATGTTCCTCGACCACCGGATAAATGTACGAGAGAAGATATGCAAGTATGGATAGACTATCTTGAAGCATATTTTCATAGAGAAAGGATAGAACGCGGAAGAACATACGCCGAATTGTACATTTGCCTTATGGAGGTACAGGTTTTACGGACCTATTAACCTTTGATAACTGTGCGCAGTGCTCTCGGCCTCTACCTGTGTGGCGTTTTTGTAAGCTGTGCATTTGAAAATACTTAAGCCACGGACCAAAAAATATTTTCCTCATCTGTTGGGAGTGCTTGTCAACTGCCCATCAGAATGCCCTTCAACCTGGAGGTATACCGTATGGTACGGTGTACCGTATATGTAAACCTGGCACCATAGAGGAAGAAATACTTTTAAGAAGATTAAATGTCGTGTGGAGTGGTGGTTTCTTGCCTTTTGAAAATTAGAAACTTTATGTTAAGTAGTGCTTCGAAATGTTTCTCTTTTAAACATATATATGTGTAAAATTACTTTGTGTTTAGTACGTAGTGTTTATTGTAACTTCGTTAAGTGCAAGGTATAAGTATAATATTTTGATGTACGAAAATTCAAATAGACAGGTGCACCTTGCGAGCGCCCTGCGTCGCTAGTCTTCAGAGACGGGCGTGTTACGTCGAGGACGAGTCAGACTATTTTATAGCGGTAAAATTTGAATTTTTTATGAAAGGGAAGTTCCCGTAATTAAAAGTAATAGTCATTTAATAGCTGACTTTAATCTCAGTGACGCACTTACCTCTGCTGGCATTAACCCTTTATTGATTAGTTTTTCTGTATTTTGTGCTATAAAAGATTACGCAAGACAATTGTAACACACATTCTGTATTCCACTCTGTGACACTACGCACCTTCTGTAATTTGATCAATAAATATTACAAATCTATTTCTATTATAACTTATTTGAGAGTTATACCTAATCTACGTTACATCTCTGGCTTCTGAGGTACGAGTTTCTGGACCTGTTTCACTGCGGGTAAATTATTTAATTATTACTTTTTCACTCGGTACTTCAGATACGTTGCCGCCCTGCTTTCGTTTGAGTTTCGCATCCGTGATAAAGCGCTTACGCGTTGACTGAGAAGAGACAGTCGCGTTTGAGTAATTCTTGTCAATTCGCGGTCGTTACGTGAGACGTAACATTTGCATGAATAGGATTCGCTTTCCCATTTTTGTTTCTGATTATATTGCTTTTTTTCGTAACATCTAGAATTTCAAAAGATCCTAGGTTATTTTTATCTAATTTTCCTGATTTTGGTTTTTTAATTAACTAGAATTTTTCTCCTTTGTTAAAATCGATTGGATTTATGAAACGATTATGATATTTTCAATTTTTTTAGTGAATATTAAATTTGTTCTGTAACGGGACTTTTGCCTGAGATATTTCAAACAAAAGCAGAAGCAAACATCAGTTATTATTCGCGGATGAAAATTATATGTAGTGGGCGTTATCGCTATGCTATACAATCTTATGCTCCTACATAGGCCCATCCAAGGTCCAGCTGCTTCTTAATTGTGACCTGACACCTCTTTCCTTCGATCTTGGAGTGCGTGCCCTCATCTAGAGGAGAATTGCGACGTCGCCTAGCTCTGCAGAAGATTCACGCACGTGGGCTGCATCTGGTAGTGCAGAACATCGTTGCGCGAGGCATCATCGTTAGAATAGAGACCGAGCTGTATAGTACACGTGAAGCCCTTCTATTCGTGCGTCTGCGTGAACGCAAATTGTATAAATCGTCGGCGTATCTAGAGATCTAAAACCAGCATTGTAAGTACCGGCTAGATGGTTTACTCTCTCTCTCTCTACCCATTTACTCGACGTGCTCTCTCCCTCCTTCCGACCACTTTTGTCAATTTTTTTGATTAATGATATTGTTCACCGTAAGCATTCTAATTTAATCGTATCCCACCGATTTCTTCGAACGTCCCGCCTTTTCGCGCCGACGACCGCTCTTTAATCTTCGACTTTCGCGTTCTTTAGTCAACACTACGAATCTGCGCTGATTCGGCTGTCCTATCACCGGCGTGACGAGTACCGGACCTGGGAGGACGGACAATCCAGGAAGCTTCAGACTTCGTTTGGACATTCCCCATTTATTGTTTCTTTTTTATATTTACGGAGTAAACCGGGCTAAATCCCCGTTATAAATGGAAGTTATTACAATATCCTTTAAAACGCACTTCGGTTTTTCTTTGATACGATAATTTCGGACTAAGATACAAATCTTTCAAATTTGCCTGATTTTGGTGTAAGTATGGCAAAAGTGTTTAATGGGCAGTGTATATGTCGAACTATATTACAAATTTATTTACTTTAATTTAAGAAACATATGTTTCCATCATACTAAAATTTTGAAATAAACAATATTATAGATAAATATATTTTTTCCGCTCTTCAAAAAAGTATTTCACGCATACATTTAACAGCACAGAATGCCATCTTTCTCCTGTGACGGGGAGAATTTCGAGGACTTAATGCGTTGTAATTAATTTAATCCTCCAATAATAATTTATGATCTTTTTCAGTGGATTCCAGATATTTCAGTAACATACTCACGGTACTTGACACTGATTTATTCTTAGAGTCTGAAAAAAGGGTAGGAAACATAACAATTGACGAAGATACGTCTAAGGTAGCACTTGTTTTATATACATCTGGTAGCACCGGAACACCAAAAGGTGAGTGTATTCAAATTTCCCATAAATTTAATTATGATACTATTTTAGTGCAATCACATTCTCATGATATATACGAGGGTGGTTCGGTAAGTACTTAGCCTACAAAAGAAAAACGAAAATTTTGGAAAAGTGGCATTTTAGTTTTCAACATAGTCTCCTTTTAGTTCGATATACTTGGCCCAGCGATGTTTCAACTTCTTTAACCCGTCTAAAACACACGTTTCCTCGAGGTCTGAAAAGTAGGCTTCCGTGGCAGCGATTACCTCCTCATTCGACTCAAATTTCTGCCCGGCGAGTGACTTTTTCAAGTTTGGAAAAAAAAAGTCGCACGGGGCTAAATCTGGAGAATACGGTGGATGGGGCAGCAGTTCGTAGCCTAATTCGACCAATTTGGCCATGGCGACGGCGGAGGTGTGAGCCGGTGCGTTGTCATGATGGAAGAGCACTTTTTTCTTCGCCAATGGGGCCGTTTTTTGTGCAATTCGACGTCGAATCGACCCAATAATTCGGCATAGTACAGCCATGTGACCGTTCTGCCCCTCTCTAGGTAGTCGATGTAGATCACACCTTGTGAATCCCAGAAAACGGTGGCCATCACCTTTCCGGCCGATGGGGCAGTCTTCGCCTTCTTCGGAGCACTTTCGCCGGGTAAAGTCCACTGTTTCGACTGTTCCTTGGTCTCTGGTGTATACCAGTGGATCCATGTTTCGTCGATTGTCACGAAACGACGCAGAAACTCCTTCGGATTGCGCTTAAACAGCGTCAGACATTACTCTGAAGTTGTCTTACGGTTGCGCTTGTTGTCCGGAGTGAGCAAACGCGGCACCCATCGCGCCAACAGCTTCCTCATGCCCAAAATTTCATGCAGGACATGACCCACGCGGTCTTTTGAGATGCCTACGATCTTAGCTATCTCGCTCACCTTCAATCGTCGATCTGCCAATACGAGATCGTGAAATTTTGTCACGTTATCCTCCGTGATAGCCGCTTTTGGAGCACCTGGACATGGTTCTTCAAAAATTGACGTGCGACCTCGTTGAAACTCGTTAAACCAATTTTTGACGATCGCCATCGAAGGAGAAAAGTCACCGTACACAGCATCCAAGTGCTTTTTGATTTCGCTGCGCGATTGCCCTTCCAAAAACAAGAATCAAATTACCACTGCTCTTTTTCCATTTTTCAAAAATCAACGGACATACTTGTTTTCACACGCTCTTAAAAATAAACTACAACTGCGATCTGGCTCAAATCTTGACAGTAACTATCGAGAAGGTTGTACTACGTGATAGAATATTTCTTTTGCGAGAGTGGCGCCATCGGGCGGTGAGGCTAAGTACTTATCGGATCACCCTCGTAGATAATCATATTTTATACAAATTTTTAAATAATTAATTAGATTTCTTATTAATTATGGAAAACTAAATAATAATTTAATGTCTACTACAAATATCAATTCTTTCAATGAAATCCATATAACTGGCGGTGATAATCCTAGTTGATAGTACTAGTAGTGCTAATCGCTCAAGTTTTTTATTCTTATTTTTCTCCTTTTATTCTGTAATTTCATTGATCTGCTGAAAATAGAAGTTGAACTGATTTTTTTATGTACATATCTGTAACTTTATTGACGTTCTTTCGTTTAACCAATTTAATTAAATTAACTTGTGCTGTAATTTTTCTTATTATAGGATCATATACAGAGTAGCAAATAAGGTACATATTGGAAAAGAATGAATATGAATTGTGACAATAAACGTTCGGTTTGCGGTACCGTTTCGATCGCGTGGCCTGCGAGGGCAGCACCGATCGGCCTGGGTAAGTCGAAAACGGGAACTCGATCCGAAATGGAAAGGAACGCGCGCGAAGAGAAAAGGACCAGTGGGAGAGCGCCTTTGGCACCGGTAACAACGTGCAGGAGTTCAAGAGCACTAACGCTAGAGTTGTGCAGCTACCCGAAAATCGCGAATAGCGTGTCCGACCCCAGGAGTGCCTCTAGTATCGGCTATAGCGTGCGTGAATGTGCACGTCGCAAGGAGTGCGACTAGTGTAGACTGTCGGTAGTTTTTGTGGTTGTTGTTATCGTGCCAGCCCAGCGAACACGCCATCATAGGCCGGCGGTGGAAACAACGAGCTGACCCAACAAAAGCAGCAAGGCGATTAAAGAGGCCTCGTCTTCAATTCGGAAAAGTGGCAACCTAAGCCACACGCTGAAAGACGACATCGTATAAGCGTAAATGCACGGGCCAAATGCGTTGTAGATTACATGATAAATAAACTGGTCCACGTATGATTGAAACGTTAATTTACTGTTGTCTTTGCTATTAAAAAGTTGGTTGACTGACACCTGTCCCTCCTGCTCCTCGGTTAGCTAGCAAAACTTGATTATTTCGATCTCGCCGCGCACATTCCGGTTCGACTGCGCATCGGGCGAGACAAAGAAATTTAAACGGAATTCGCATCCCGTTACAGAATATATAATACGTACACACACACACATACCCACACGATAACTTACTTTCATCGTAAGACTAACCGTCGCTTCCTTTTTCGTGATACAATTTTAATTATAGAAGAAGCTAGTGAAATTTTTGGGCAGTCAAATTTAACGCATGATTTATTAATAAACGGGATTATTATTGATACTTAATGAAATTCAAGTATTGGTAGCGGTCGGATTACCTCAAAATCATAATTACTAAAACCCTCGCAAGGAAGAGACAAAGTATATCGGTGGACAAACAAGAGAATAAAAATGTGTGAAACACTTACGCAGTGATACGAGATTATCGCACTGATAAAAAAAGCGTTAACTTTGAATTCTAGCTAGCCTAGGTTAACCTCTCAAAACGATATTAAGATATTTTTTAAAGCTATAAATCCGAATACCCATACTTATACGTAATATTGATGAAAAGAAGTACCTTGAAACAATAGTCTCCCTCCTTCAAAATATAGAAGTTGGTAAGATATATGCTGGCTCGAAGTAGTAGGCCCTCGGAGGTGGGGGGGGGGGGGCATCTCTAGCACTTGAAGTCAGCTCTCTAGGTGAGCGTTTCTATCTTGTTAAGCTATATGTGCTGGCTAGGTGCTTCTCTCTCTCTCTTTCTCCTCTTCAACAGGCTATGTATAGGAGAGGGAGTATGCCTTCTAGCAGCATAAGTAAATCGTAGAGACGTGGATCTCTCTCTCTCTCTCTCTCTCTCTCTCTCTTTCAATAGGCTATAGCTATGTATAATAGTGGTAGTATGCATATATCGTATAGTATGAATGTTCTCTCACTTAAGTAATCTAAATATATTTCAATAACAGCTGATAAAGGGAATATTTTAGCTATAATAGTAAAAAGTAATTTTTTAAATTTAACTTCCATTTATTAATATAATTTAATATTAAACAAGCGATTGATAGTACTTTATAAATTTTGTTTTTAAATGATTTTTTCATTAGTAATATATTGAACTAATTTTCTCACATCACCGCTAATTAGATTGTACTCCACGATTCAATCATGTAGAATTAAACAGTAGACTATCAGTAGTATTAGTAGTAGTATTGTCAGGAAAATTATATCTTGTGTCAAATTCAAGGCGCATAGCTGCAGTCTTGATTGATTTTTTTTGTTTTGAACAATCAATAACTATTAGAAGAATGTTATTGATAAAATCATTCTTGTTGAGTAATGGCTCATTTTACTTTTCCTTAGTAAGCGTTTTGGAAATTAGCATACGATGTGTGTTCAAAATATAAGGTGAATTTTTATTTTTATGAAAAAATATTTATTTATTCATTAATATTTATGTTGTCTCCTTTAAAGTAATCCTCCACAGATATAATACACTTGTGGCAACGTGTTTTTCAATCCTCAAAGGATTTCTGGTAAACACTTTCTGGTATAGCCTTGAGTTCTTCCAGTGATTTTTTCTTTATCTCCTCAATCGTTCCAAACCTCCGTCCTTTTATGGATTTCTTGAGTTTTGGGTTATTGGGTTATTATCGCAAGGGGCCATATCCGGTAAATATGGTGCCTGAGGCATGATTGTGGTTTTGTTTTTGGCTAAAAAGTCCAACACAAGCAACAATAAGTGAGCAGGTGCATTATCGTGATGCAAAATCCATGAATTGTTTTCCCACAACTCCGGAATTTTTTTTCGTATGGCTTCTCGTAAACTGTGCATAATTTCAAGGTAATACTCTTTGTTGACCGTACAACCTTGTGGTAAGAACTCTTGATGTACTACGTCACCACAATTAAAGAAAACAGTGAACAAAACATTTTACATTTGATTTAACTCGACGTGCTTTTTTCGGTCTTGGCTCTTCTGGAGTCTTTCATTGGGACGATTAGGCTTTATGTTTGATGTCATAACTATAAACCCATGATTCGTCACCAGTTATGACTCTTTTGAGCATATCAAGATCATCATTGACGTCGTTTAACAGCTCTTGAGCGATGCTCCTTCGACGGTCCTTTTGTTCAGAATTAATCAATTTTGGAACAAATTTTGTTCCTGCACGTTTCATGCCCAAAACTTCGGAAAAATTGCATGGCACGAGCCTACAGAGATGCTGATGTCTTCAGTCACTTCTTTAATAGTGATTCGACATTCGACGATTTTTTAATACCATTTGTTTCAGTTCTTCAACACTTTCATCAGTTATTGAAGTGCTGGGGCGTCCAGAGCGAGATACGTCGTCAGTTTCTTCTCGGCCCTCTTGAAAGAGCTTATATCATTTGTAACCTTTTTTTGCATTGTCTCGCAAAAAAAAATCAAACATACAAAGTGGCTGAAACTGTGAGCATATGTAAGAGACATGTATACCAACATAATAAAAAAAATATCGATGATCGAATCTACGTAGCCTACCAAATTTAAAAATTCACCTTACTTTTTAAACACACTTCGTATTTGTCATTGTAACCGTATTATTGCCAAACCATCCTGCATTTTTAGCAATTGAATTCTGACTGCGATAGTGTGAAAGCTAATTCTTCACGAGACTCGTCAAACCAACATTTTTTGCTTTATCTATCTCAATTGCATTAATTTTTTAACGTATTTCTCCAATAAGTCACAGAGAGCATTGAGACGAACTCGGTCTTTATGACCGTTATATTCCTGGTGACGTTTTACATCATCTTGCGTTAATCGATCACATATATGAATCATAATAAGAGATGATGATAAGCATAAATTCTGATATTGAATTCCTATACGAATTTCATCGCTATTGTTAAATTGTAAGGATGAATAAGGCTGATGTGTATGGAATTCGTAATGAACAATACGAGTAGATTCGTGGAAGGCGGCACCTGAATGAATGTTTAGAATTTCGTCTATTTTGTTGTTGCACACAGCACACTAATATGCACAATATTATCTTCCACGATTTTTGATGAACTTTAGTTCCAAACTTTTCAGGAATTGAATGTTCAGAGGCGTGAACGGTCTGATAGCTCGCTGTTGACTGATCACTGATTAACCTTTTTGGCTTTAATATAGCCTCAAACGGTCTTTATATTGTAAATAATACCTAATACTATATGGTGTTTATATGCACTCGCAATGTGATGACTTCTCCTCGAAAGATAATTAGGTTTCTGTCTTGATCAACTATATGAATTTGAAAATGATCAATGCTCCTCACAGCGACTGGAAGATAAATGACATGACAGGGCACTTCTATAATCTTATATCCAGGTGGCACTGCTGGGAAAAGTTCATATATAGTATGTACTTTATAATCGTTTATTTAAGAGTCTGTAGTAATATTACACACTACACATAAAGCGTTGACTTTGAGAATAGTCACGAGTAAGTCAGAATTATGCGTTTCGTTTTCAACAAGTATGCATCTAGTAAAGCTTAAATGTGATCTAATAGAACCCTCTGGTTTAAAATGTCTTTTATGACTACACTGTATGACACTACATAAAGTATTATTATATTGTTTTAGGGTAAATGATATACCTATGAGTGCTAATGCTTCTTTAAGAAAGCTTTCAATATTTTCTATTTCATAGCTACCAGTCAGTAAAGTGATAGCCAAGAACGTATTTTTTATTTGGTGTCAGTTCGATCGATAGATAATAATGGGTTTTGAGTACGGATGATGTTCTTTACTGAATGAGTATTTTTTATACTGGTAGTCTCTTCTATAGTTTGTTCAAAAGAAATTTAAGACAAAGATGGCCACAATTGTCCGTGTTGAAATCTTGATATCTAATATAATCATACATCAATCTATGAACTTTAAGGTAAAGCAATATATCTATAGACGGTTGAAGATTACCAAAAATATCAAAATAAATAATCTGATCACCTTTCTCTTTATATGCAACCCAATGAGTATCTGGTCTATTTTTATCTTCTAAATTTAGACTAGCTGTCCGTTGATATCGCGGTCCATCGGCTGGTAGAACATTACGCATTAAAACATCTCGAAAATTTACAATTTTTAGTATTTGAGCATATTTTTTTATATCGTGATCTGTTAGTGTTTAATAAGGTAAAGTTACCTCGAGCTTTTCTTTTTTTTTTACTTCAATATGGTTTTATGTGAAGGATGTAGCCTCTACGATGTGGTTTCAAATAAAGTTCTTTACTAATAACAATAGCTTCCATAGTTTTATTGTGTCTATGAGTTTCTTTCAATTTATTTTGAGCGGCCTCAATATTGTTAACGGCTTTTGCTATTGAAGCAGCTTCTCAGACTCGACCTTCAGTGGTAATTAAAGCGGCAAATAATGGAATTGAAAAAGGGAGAGCTCCAGCTACTTTACTAAGAATCGGTACAATACGACGCATATTTATTTTTCTTCTACCTCTAGCCTTCTTCACAGATTCTTTAGCCCCTTTTATAGCCGAGTAAATGACGGAGAGTAATCTAGACACAGCACTTATCAAGGCAGCGTTAATAATTTTTTTCAATGCAATTGATAGATTTTTACTTTTTACATGTCTTTCGTCGTAGTTGTTGTTGACAATTTTTAATTCCTTTGCCTTGTTTTTTTTCTTTCTCGATTAACAATTTTAACACCCATGACAAGTTTACTTTTAACTTTTATCAAGTTGGCTACATGAAATACAGCAACGTTCTCACCAAAACTACTGTCTTCCGCTCGCACTCTATGCTAAACCTATTAAGCTAAAATTTTGTCGGCTTCGTTTGTTGCGTCAATGTTTCCTCGATTCTGAGAATAAGTAATATCGTTATCTTTATAAGCATCGTCTAGCGGATTTTTTCCAAAATCATCCTGAGCAAGTCGTTTTTTGAATTTCATTGCTGGTCCCTTATACTGATAACCAGGCACATTAGCTTCGAATGGCAAGTTATTGATGATTTTGTTCACTAAACAAACTGCTTTTTTCTTAAGAAACTTCTTTCTTTGACAATGAATGATCATACCTCTTTGTGAGACGAAGAGTGAGCGAATGATATTATTTAACTTTGGAAATTATGTAACGAAAGTAAGCAGTAAACTGGTTCTCACTGGCCCCTCTTCCTCTTCCTTTTGCTTTCAGCCAGGCTCAGTGGTCAGTATTGGGCTCACTTTTTTTCATGCGCCTAATACGACAATGTATCTCTTTTCCAGCCACTGAAGATTGCCGAGTTCGGCCGAGATGGCCCGAAGAGAGAGAGAGAGAGAGAGAGAGAGAGAGAGAGAGAGAGAGAGAGAGTAAGAACGCTGCAGCCGAAGATAGAGAGAGAACGCTGCAGCTGAAAAGTGAGAGAGAGGAAGAACGTTGTAATTAAAGAGAAAGAGAGAGAGAGAGTTAGAAAGAAAGATATGCCGTCAGAGGTAAGTACCAACTAATAAAATGTGACAAAGCTGATTTAGAAAATATATTGAATGTGTAATAGGGTCGGCCTCCAACGCCGATAGATCTAGTGCTATTACCAATTTTTTAAAAAAGGGGAAAGGTAAGGGAGGCGGTGTGTCGCTCCTAACAAGGTAAAGAGAAAGGGTGAATACAAAGATTATTCTCTTTATCTCAGTAAATCCATTTATTATAATACGCTACCTTGAGCATTAACAGTCCGATCACTCTATCGCGCGCCTTATCTAACTATACTAACAATCTCTGATCGCCGAAGGAGATGGCTGTCACGTTAGCGCCTTGCCATCTCACTACCAACTCGATATAATCTAAATTACCTTAAATACTTAAACTAGCTGTGCCGGCCCGTGAGAGCCTGGCACAGCGCACAAGCCTCGAGTAGCCGTTAGATAAAAGAGAGAGAGATTAGAGAACGACCTGTTGTATGCAGATTCCGTCCAATACAGCGCCTTGCCGGTGATGGAGATACGGTGTCCCGTAGGCAAATCTGTGGCTGGAAGGGCTCGCTGGAAGTAGTAGGCTGGACCTGGGCCGATGACTATTGCCGTCTTGGTTTCCTCGCCTTTTCTTTATTAACTGCAGGGGGTCTGTACACCTCTCTCTCTGCTGTGGGCAACTTTTTACTGCCTCGCGAGTATGCTTCCCAGTGCGTGAGAGCCTGCTTCTCACGCTCTCCCCACTCACTTGCCTAATCGGCGGCACGCGGCACCGCCAAGCGCCCGCCAATGTCACGCGCCTACCCGCACTATAGCCGCATTCTTTTCTTTCTCTCTTTTCTCTCTTTTTCTCTCTCTCCTTTTCTCTCTTACAAGAGCGCATGTTACTGGGCGCTCTTGTTGACCAATACCGCTGCCTCTCTCTCTTTCCCCTTCTTTCTTGCTGCGGTAAAGCAATGCTGAAAATATAAAGGCTAGCATCAGGCACGTAAAACTATGCGCCAGATGTCCGCCATGAGTCCTTGCCGATGGCAGAGAGATAAAGGACGCACGGTGCAGGTCAAAACCAACCGGCACCGTTACAAATGAAACTTTCAAAGCTATGGTTGATCCATTGAAAATACTTGTATAGGTAACTACTGACAAAATTAACGCTACTACTGAACAGGGAACAAACAAGGAGAAGAAAATTACATTCGATAAAGTTTTGAAGTCAAATAACAATAGCTGATACTCCCTATCAATTTTGATATATTAATAGTACTGTTAATGTGATTAACATTGCAATTGCTTGATACTACGTTTAAATCTGCTATTTCTATTGATGATGAAGACGAATGTGATAAGTCTACTGAATCATCACTTGATACAACTGCAATAAATTAAACAAAATTAGTTCAAATGTAACTTCAAAACAACAAAAGCAGCTATTGAATGATTCGATTGTAGGAAACTATTTTCGACTATTGCATGAACCTCAACAAAGAAGTAATTTAGACAAGACATTTGGTGTTCGCTTACAAGAAAATACATATGTCATAGGCAATTCTCCAATTTCCTTCGAAAACTGTAACGTGACTGTGAATGATAAAGCATACAGCAAGACGCCTGGTTTTATGAAACTTCTTTTTCGGAAAGAACCTGATTCTAAATTAATCAGTTCATCGGATATTGAAAATTCTATAAAAATTCTTGAAATCACTAACGCTCATCGTAAGAGATATGAAGAAAATGGAGAATATCGTAATAAGCACATAAACAAATTCAAAAACTATATTGATTTAAATTTATCTTTGAGCGGTAGTGCTATGAAGCGAAAATCGACTATTGATAGAAGAGATCTTTTACCGAAATATAAAATAGCAATAAGAGGAATATTATTTGATTATGTATATTGGGATAATCTAAACGAGCTCGTTAAACGATTAAGATTACTTATCGCCGAATAAACCGCTGGTAATCTTAGTCATGTTAATAAAATTTATTCAATCATTGAAGAATTACGTGAAGCTGGCTGCTATATAAATTAAGAGAATTCTAAATTTCCATGATAATAAAATGAATGTTGATGTGTTTGGACGTAAATTGAATAAAAAGGAGGATAAATGAGGTCTTCCTAATGTAGGGTATAACATCACTATAAGCGGACAATACAATGTGGATTCGAAAAAAATTTGTAATATAGCCGATCCTCAGGATAGTAACTATGCTGTAAACTTACAAATGTTACAAAAACTAATGAAGCTGATATTACTAAATTTAAGATTGCAATAAATAATTTTAAAAATTCTCTAAATATAATAAGGGTGAAATTACAAGGGTATCGAGAAACGATTATACATTTACAAGAAAATAATAAGAACAGAGTCTTAGAGAATATATCGTTTGACTTTCTGGATCAATAATAACAAATATATTGGAAATAAAACATCAAAGAGTAAATGATAAGGTTACACAAACCAGCACGTCGAAACGATCCACGTCGAAAAGTCGATATACGTGGAATAGAAGATACATGGTAAGCTGATCTTGTTGAGATGTAAGGCTATTCCACAGAGAACAAAGATTTTCGCTATCTATTATAGCGATTAACTATCATAGATACATTCTCAGAATATGCTTGGGGAGTTCCAGTAAAACAGAAAACTACTACAGATATCAGTAATACAATGGACTCCGTATTAAAAAAGGATCGCATCCTAAAAATCTCCAAGTGGATAGGTGGCAAAGAGTTTTACAATGCGAATTTTCATAGTCTAATGAAAAATATAAAATAAAACTATACTCTACTTATAACAATCTTAAGGCATTAATTTGTGAACGTTTCAACCGAACACTCAAAAATATTATGTGAAAAAATTCAGTTTAAGAGGAAATTATAAGTGGATTGACTTTCTTCTGGATTTCATAGAATCTTATAATAATCGAAAACATTGCACAATGAATATGAAGCCTAAAGACGTGACAAAAGAGAATGAAATGCACGTCTTGATAAGATTCTCTTATGATCAACGTCTTTTCAAAAAACCGAAATTCGAGGTAGGAGATGATAAAGTGCGAGTAAGTACGTCTAAACATGTTTTTGAAAAAAGACATACGCCGAATTGATTTATAGAAATTTTTACTATTCATCATATTTCGAGAATAAACCTGTAACATATCATCTTCTAGATTACCAAGTAAAACCCATTGTTGGTGGTTTTTACGAGCAAGAACTACAAAAAGCTATGTATCCTGATGTCTATCTTGTAGAAAGTTCTCAGAAGACGGGGTAATGAAGTCTTCGTAAAATACCCACAATTATTGGATAAATAAGAAGACTATAAATCAATGAATTTATATGTATCTAGCTTACATTGAAATAAATAGATCTATTTGGATTTATATGTATATATTACATTGTTTTATTCTTTTAAGGATAAGAGCCCTATCCTTCGTTTATATCTGTGAGGCACTTTCATTTTATGTTCGTTAATTATGAGTCCATTAAGATAAGTCGGAACCTGCTTTACTAGAAACTAGATTTACCTCTTCATAAAGCAAATTTATGTAACATAAACTTTGTTAAAATATAAATAGACTCTTTATTCATTTAAATAATGAATTGAAATCTATCATATCCACAATATCATATAAATAATGAATATCTTTGAACTCTTTAGGAAAGATCAAGAAAAAGATCGTAATGATGAATTATTGCTCTTGAAATTCCATCTAGTAGAATAATTTAGAACTCACAATCGAGTTCACGAATAATTCGAGATTTATCTTGCCTCATGCATGTTATTAGGTAATTCTAATCTTCAAACAATTCATGATGACTCTTTTTAAGAAGTAACTCGAAGAGCTTCGTTCAAATATTATTCAACTTTTCAAAATTCATCTTGCTACAAGTAAAAAGATAGAGAATGTTATGTTTTCTACTACTATTGCTATGTGACATCGGGGTCACTCTCAGGTACGCTTGGAGTAAGAGTAAACTCAGGGTTGCTCTGATTTGGCTATCGTGTAACATATAAGCCGGGACGAGCAATATTGTTGCGTGAAGAAAAATGTATGCTAGCGCGGTATGTAATAACCAAGTGTTATTACGAACACACCAGATTCACGCTTAATGTGTTCTAAAGGGACTTTAATGAAAATTCACCAGACTCTCGCTTAATGAATTTCCAAAAAAACGGATTGCTTAAAGAAAGAAAAGGATAACCAGATATAAGGTTTTACTTACTTTTATTTTATTTAATTATTTGTTTTGGATGTAGTTGGGTGAGATCTTGATTGAATTTTGGCTGACTTCTTCAAAATTTTCTTATCTTATGCTTCCTCCAACACTCACTCACTGGTAGTCACTTCTTATTAGGCACTTCCTGGTACTCACTCCACTTCACCAGTCTTATACAGTGCTTTTTATAAGCAGTGGGTGATTGGATGGAAATCCCTTTCCTCAGGCCCATGAAGCGATAACGGCCAAATTTTGTATTGGTGGGAAATTTTCTAATCGTATCTAGGATTTATTTATTGGTCTGTGGGCGTGAATTTTCAAAGAGAGAAAGGGCGGTCCCTTTTTAACTTGGGCCCTTTTCTCCAGAGATGGCTCTCGGAGTGCCAATTTTAAGAGCAAGAGTGACGCTATAGTTTATAATTACTTATACAAAATCGTACTAAACTTAATTAATTTTAAAGATACATAGTGATTATTTAATAACTAAAAATTACAATAATTCAATAATTATAAATATTTAGAAAAATCCAAAACTTCTACGATTTATTATAAAATACATTATTGTTCTAATATAAAATTATTTATTAGTTATTTGCTGACTAAAAGATACGTATTATGGTACAATAATAACTTACAAAATTGATTAAAATACATTAAATATTACGGATATTTTCTTAAAATTCGGTGGGAAAAAAAATAAATTGCTTTTTTATGGCCCCGTTCCATTATCGGCGCGATAACGCTTCACGATGTATACGCGATGATCGTAGGCTCCTGTCAACACATCCGCGTGGGACAAAGCAGGATAGAACGTCGCAGGCTCGGGCCACTATCAAGTTTGATATAAATTCTTTATCTCAAATGCGTATTCATCGTGGGAAATCAGGAAGATTCCCGCTCCGTTCTTCATATTTATTTCTATTAATTAATATTGAAACAGAACTAAGTTACGGCTGGCCGTCACAGCTATAACAGGTACTACTCGATTCTTAAAACAGAATGAAGCTCTTCGAGGCTCGCTGCTCTTGTAAAACCTATCTCCACTACTTTAATTTTCGAGCCGCCACAACCACCTCCTTCTTCTTTGAATTAGATTTATATTTTATTTAACATTTATATAATGTAATAATTTTCTAATATAGGATCAAGCATTTCATTCAACATTAGTATACGTTTCTTGAACAATACTCATGATATAACTTTATTCATTTTGATAATACGTCTTTGGAAGTGCACACGATCTCGTACTACCTGCTCCCAAATACTTTTTCTAGAGTCTTTTTCTTTCTATGGCAGATGATGAATTCTAAGCTTCTTCGCCAATCATACATGCTTCGAAGAGAAGCACGATCCATTGCTTCTAACAGAATAGACTTACTATTAACTTCTTATCGCTGTTTGAGGAACTAATCCTGCTACTATGCTTTTCGAGCCGCTAAAATCACCTCCCTCTCTCTTTCTTATTTATTTATTTATTTTTGGCAAGGAACAGTGACAGCCCTTGCTCTCACCTGTGAGGTACTTTCACTACTAACATTGTTTATGAGACCTTTACACTAAGTCAAAACTCAGCGGAAAGGAGGCATAAGTAATTACTTATAAATACTTCTAAAAAAAAGGATTTAAGAGAATAATTAAATTACGATTAAAGACTTGGTTTACATTAAAAAATATAAATTTATTACTTATTCACTATATAAATTTATTCATTATTGTAAATTAATTTTTAAATTCAAAGTTGGAGCCTTCTTAATGGAGTAGAAACAATCCTTTCTTCTCAGCGGCCTCGTAAGCTTCTGTAGCATGTTCTCATCTTTTTCAAATGCTAAGCTTACTTGCTTCGGAATATATACCACAAATTTATCATTTACTGTCATACAACGCTAAATCAATAGCGAGTGTTTATCAATCTCTATTTGGTTATCATATACGTACAACGGTTCTCTAATTGTAACATGGTCTTTTTAGGTAAAAAAGCTGTCTTTCCAATCTTATTGATTGATGAAAAATTCATTCTACAAAAAAAAATCACAATCATTAATTGGCTATATACTTTTTTGTTACTACTAAAGTTAGAGTTAAAGAACTATACAAAAAACTTACTTTTATTAAATTTACTGGAGAGTTTCTACTAGTGGAGGAAGAGGAAGATTAGGAAAAGACTACTGGTTTAAGCGAATGCTGAACAATTGCATTGGACTGGAGCGTGTTCTCCGTTTTCTAACTAGCATTCCCTCTCTTAGAGCTTGTCATTTCTCTCTCTTTTTGTCTATTACTCTGTCCTGAGTGACATCTATAGTTTTACTCTCTTCCAACTTTTTTCTTTTCCTATGAAGTCCGTCTTCCCCACTATTACTTTCTTTCCCACTACTACCTTCTTCCCTGCTACTTGTCTTCTACTGAGCGACATCTAGTGACTATTACTGATGTAAAATTTGTATGGTGCCTTCTATGGCCATTTTCTTTATCTTACACTTCTTTTCCACGTCTCTTTCGGTGCAGCGCTACAACTCCATCTTCAGTTTCGAGATTTCTAACGTTTTGTAATGTCCCCATGGAAGCGTATCAGATTTACCATTGTGTATCAGATTAACCAACCGAATAATTATAACCAACTCGCGTTCTAACTGATATACTATTTTATTTCCATTTTCACCCACCCATATTCGAGAAAACGACGCAACAAGTCAAAAAACGTGATCCGACGGATGAGTGATAAATGCACACACTCCCGACCACGTGTTGCCGGCTGAAAAAAAACACGGGAAACTTCACTGGGAAATGTAACGGAACATGTTAGCGAAACTTGCGGACATGTTACACACCTAGGCACTAACACAGACACTTTGAAGAAGCTGACACACCTGGGGCGACCAGAAAATCGTCGATGAAGCGGCAGCCGGCAATCAGCTGTATCAGGCTGCTGCGCTCCATCGGCAATGTCTTGAGCGTCACATACATACTGCTGCTGACCACTAGTAATACCAGGAGACACACACACAATACCCGAATACACACATACACCATACGACTAAGGGAGAGCGCTCTAGGACGCGCTCCGGAGACCGGCAGCAGAGCACGAGGTTTACACTCGGGAGCGAGGGTGGTCATTTTGAAGCGAGCGAGATAGACTACACGTAAGTGAGCGAGATAGACTAAGCGAGAGCGAGCGAGATAGATTAGACGAGAGCGAGTTAGACAGGCCATATGAAAGCGAGCGAACTAGAATAAATACAATACTAATTCGAACGCAAAATCGATGATGAGGGTGCTAAGAAATTGAAACCGACTTACAACTATTGTATTATATTGCAAAATATCTAGCTATGCGATTTAAAATGTGAAACTTACTAATAAAAAATTGGAAATACTTGTATGCGGCCACTAAAATCCCCAAAGGGTACTAATAAGCGACAATTTATCTGACAAATTAAATTGATAATTGATTAATGAAATTTGAACCTCTGACGACATTTGCTGATGACGTCATGATCAATAAACGAATTAAAATAAAATTGATTTCCATCCACACCGAAACATAAATAGGAGTAGGGATAGATCTTTCTCATCAATCAATGCTGATCGACTTATTGGGGGATAAGAGAGGGTAAATAGCGATGAAGTAGGAGATAAAATGAGGGCTCTGTTACTTTTCTAATTTGCATATTGACCAATGAAAAAATATTCGGAGGGCGCTACCGATATCCGAATTAGGATATAGACCAATTAAATGATTTCTTCTTAGAAAGAGGAGAAGTAAAAGGATTTTTGACCACGAAGAGCCGTTTCTCGTCCATTTTGCCACTGATCGCTAACGCTGATAGAAGCATTCCCGAGAATTAGCTGAAACCATTAAAGGACTTTGTTTTTCGCTGAGTGAGTCTACAGGTGTAATCTGTAAGTAGGTGAAATGTCACGCAGTAGCGATAATTGCGGGGTACTGTGCGTAATTTTTCGTGCCAATAACCCCGTCATGATGCGTGGATCCGTCGACGCCGGGAATGGAGTACTCCGACAGAGTCGCGCTGACCAACTACCATTTTTCGAACTAGCTTGAGTGTAAGAAGTGTGAGGGATTTGGATATCAATGTGAAGTTCAAATCACCGTCACGAATTGGGGGTCGAGCATATAGTTGATCGCATGTTTGATTCGCCGGGACGCGTGGATCCATTTCCGCAACGTATTAAATCGCGTCGAGCCGCGCTGACTATCCGCCATTCTGACCGAATCTACACCCCAGCCATCGAATAAAGGAAAGTGAAGGGTAACCGATTTCAATTATTTACACTTCGTTGACGCTTCCCTCCCTGCATGCTGATTTCATTTTCAATCGCAGATGGTCTGTAGCGAGGATTCTTTTTTTTTCTTTACTAGTTTTGTGCGTTAGGTAACCTACACGCTTAATCTAACGAATCTACGATTAGAGACGAGGAGTCGTATCTTGAGCTGCCGGCACTTCCAGAACGCGAGAGGATGGAAAAGATAAACGACTGGTTGGTACCATCGGCCTGAGGAAAGGATATATATTTTTTATTTACAACTTATGTTACATTTGGCTTACACCTCTCACTTCACCATTTGTGTCTCGTGTCCAGTCTGTGTAGTTGCTAATGTATGTGTTTAGTGTGTGCGTGTGTGTGTGTGTTTTGTGCATATGTGTACATATGTAGGTGTGTCTGCAAATCTTGTGGCTCTGTCTTTTGCGCCTATCTGCTCAGCCTTTCTTCCCATTTTTCAGTTGCTTAATCTTCCCTTCCCCTCTCTCTCTCTCCAAGATCTGCCTTATCTACTCTTCTTTTTTTTTCTTTCTTGCTTATTTTCTTTTCGACTTCTTCCTCTGCTACTTTCTTTTACCTTTTCACCTTTGCCTTTCTTTTGCCTTTGCTCTCTTTCTTGCTAATCATCTCACCTGTCTGTCTCCTTATTAGGGCTTTGATACCTTTTTTCTCAATTATAACATTGGCTAATACCTCCACAAATGTCTTTCTGAATATATAAGACTATATTAATACGACTTAACAGTTCGAGTTCAATATTTGTACACTTCAACATAGCATCCCATTTTAATCCTAGAACTGTGAAATAATGTGCTAGGTCAAGTTCATACATATTCATGCTGTAATAGCGTCGGCCGTCCTTGGACGGCAATTCTTTCCCGCTATCACCTAATTATTTAAGAAGGAGGTAAGGGAGGCGGCATATTGCTCCTGGCAAGGCAGAAGAGGAAAGGCGATCGCAATAACTACTTTCCCCTTTCACTAACGAATTATATTTATTATAAAATCACTACCTCGAGCGATGACGAATAAAACACTTTATCAAAACCTTCATCTAATATACAATAAATTCTTATCAACTAAATGAGATAGCCGGCACGTGAGCGCCTTGCCATTTCATTACCGACTCGATACATAATAATAAAAAGCAAACTTAACCACTAACGCAGCCGTGCCAGCCCGCGAGAGCCTGGCACAGCGCACAAGTCGCGAATAGCCAAAAGGGTTAAACCGATTAAGAGAAAGAAACGAGAGGAAAGAGGATGACCCGTATAATTGGCGAAGTCCGCTGAGCTGGCACGTTGATCTTTCTTTTCTGCTGGCTGGTGACTCCGTGAGGTATGGCGTGACTGGTAGACAAAGGCTGCTACGCTCGAAAAATATTGTGCCACTGCATTAGACTGCTATGCTCTCACTTGCTAGGTTACTTCCTTAATGCTCGCGATAGACGACTCAATAGTGCGTGAGAGACTGCTTCTCACGGCGGTACGCGGTACCGCTAAGCGTGGCCAGTGCTACGCACCTAGCCGCACTATAGCTGTACTCTCTCTCTCTTTCTCTCTCTCTCACTTTCGGTGACTGACGAGAGCGCATATTGTTGCTCCTGCTCACTAGTACTGCTGCTGCTCTCTCTTTCTTTCTTGCGGAAGAGAGACCAATGCTGAAACAAAAGGCTGGAATCAGGCACGAAAAATATACGTGCGTCAGATTCCTGTCATGAGCCCTTGCCAATGTCCGAGAGAGAGAAGGGACGCACAATTTTAATATAATCTGCATTGTAACGGTGTAGGCTGGTCATGGCCTACACCGTTACAATGCAGATTATATTAAAATTTTCGAAAACATCATCTAATAGTGAAACGTCTATTTTCAGATAAAGCTCGTAATATTGACATAAATCTTTAATTTGAAAAGTATTCTAAACGTCTTGCGCGTGGATGTAATTTGCCATGGAAATATCAATATCTGTTAATTGACTATGAAATCTTTCGATAGATGGTAATTGATTTTCTGTTAGACTATTTAAACTGTTAACTTATACGTACGGGAAAAGACCTTTTCTTTTAAGTAAGTCAATTTGTCTTGTAGTGAAATTATCTTTCTCGAATTCTTTTTTCACAATATTTAGTTTAGATAAATGTACTATACTAGAGATGAAGACATCAAACGAAACGAATCAATAAAACGTAAATTAATGGCATAATCCTGAATATTTTTTGTAAAAAACATGTAACGCTCTTTGTTCACTACTAATAAAGAAATTTTTCCCTCAATATCTGGATTAGTAGCAATTTCTGTCACAATAAAATGAAAGTCATAGCCTGTAAAATTATGAAATACTACTGGAAGAAAATGGGCCTATTTATAATTCAAATTGCAATGATTGTAAGCAGCTTCTCTAAATCTACCAGTTAAATGATAATGATCTCTAAATTTTTTCTTCTGTCTTAAAATTTTTATTGCATATGCATCAATTCGTAGCCCATTTCAATGTACGATATACTCATCTATAAAGATTCTTTGCTAAAGAATTTTCATATACTTCTTTCAATTAAGCTAATATATAATAAAGTGTTTTATAAGCCATTGAGCAGGCGTCTCATCTTCAATTGTTTGTTTTCTATAAGACTTATACTCTGACGTACTATCATCATATTTACATTTTATGTATAATCTAACGCTAAAAGCTTTGTGTTCTTGAAAAGCACGACTATTGTCAACTGGTTTTAACAAACATTATAAGTGAGCATATATGACAAATGGAACCACTTCTTTACGTTTCGAATATTTAAATTTTAGAATTGCATCAACAGGCAGATTGATTCTATACTTATTAATTTTTGAACAATCAATATCATGAGTCAATTGATCCTTCGTAGTAAAATAGTAGAGGCAGCGTTAGCAGAGATAGATTTTTTTAGTATGTGAAGTTATTTGACTTCTAACAAGAGCAGACAAATTTTTAATCTAAATATAGCGAAGTTCGTTAGAAATTGATTCTTCATTGTGAATATTTTGGCTTTTATTATCGTATTCATCAATATACTCTTTTTCAATTAAAAGAAGATTAACATGTTTGGATTTCTTTGAACTAGTTACATGACATGGTGACACTTTAAATTTTTTTCTATATTTTTTAAGAATGTATATAGATATGTCATTCAACTTTTCAAATTTCGGAATACTTTTTATTTCTACAGGAAATGTTATATTATCAGATTTCAATTCTTTTTCAAAACGCACATAATTACTGGTTCTATAACTATGGTTTCTATAACTACGAGGTCTGTCTGGAAAGTATCGGGCCTACTTTTATATTTTTGTGCTAGCGTTATTCTTTATCATCTGGTGGGTGGCATCCCTCAAAGTAATCCCCACTTGATTGAATAACACGGTTCCATCGATGTTTCCACTTTTCAAAACAGTCCTCCAACTCACTTTTAGAGATAGCCTTAAGTATACTCGTCGCATTGTTTTCAACCATTGTTTTGTCATCGAATCGGTGTCCTTTGAGTGGTTTTTTTTATTTTGGAAACAGCCAAAAGTCACAAGGCGCTATGTTGGGACTGTATGGAGGCTGTCGAAGCAATGCAATATTGTGTTTGCTCACAAAGTGCTGCACAAGATTGGATGAATGCGCTGGCGCATTATCGTGATGGAGAAGCCAGTCACCACTTTCCCAAAAGTGCGGCCATTTTCTTCTGACTGCATCACGCAAACGTTTCAAAATTTGAACGTATTATTCTTTATTGATTTTCTGACCTGTTGGTGCATATTCGTGATGTACAACACCTTCACAATCGGAAAAAACAATCAACATTGACTTAACATTGCTCCGACTTTGACGTGCTTTTTTTGGTCTTGGCGATTCAGAATGCTTCCACTGTGAAGATTGTGTTTTGTTTCAGGATTATAACCATAAACCCATGATTCATCACCTGTAATAACTTTTCTAAGCACATTATCATCATTATTGACCATTTTTAGATTGTCCAGAGCGATTTCTAAGTGAATGTTCTTCTGCTCTGCTGTGAGAAATTTTGGGATGAATTTCGCACACACGCGTTTCATTCCTAAATTTTCGGTTAAAATTTTTGAAATGATAGTTTTTAGTATCGCAAGGTCTTCTTCTAGTTCTCGCACAGTCATACGACGATCTTGTTCGATTGCAAGTCGCACCCGCTCAACATTATCTGCGGTTTTTGTCGTCGAAGGTCGGCCGGAACGAGAATCACTATCGATTGAAGTGCGACCATCCTTGAACCGTTTATACCACTTTTTTATTCGTGTTTTGCTCATACACTCACTTACAAAGGCCTTTTGCATCATTTCAATAGTTTCCGAACTCGTTTTTCCGAGTTGAAAGCAAAATTTGATGCAAATTCGTTGATCTTGTTTTTCAGTCATTTTTGACAATATCAAAATCCGACGAACGCGAAAAAAGCACTGTAAACAAAGACACGCTGCGCATGAACTATACGTCCGGCAGGTGTCACTAAGTAACCAATAGATTCGTGAGGCTTTACTGTTGACGTTTCTGTCCGGTAGAGGTCGCTCGAACACTATGGCGCGAAGATATAAACGTAGGCCCGATACTTTCTGGACAGACCTCGTATAGGTAGGATTAAGACAAGATGAAACAGCCCATTTGAAACATTTATTTGTCGCTATTCCTGACAAGCTTTTCTCGTTTCTATAGCCTTAGGTTATGAAATATATGAGCAAGGTTTGAGAGGATTGTGTTTATTTATATTAACTGTGAGCCGAACAATAGTTTTTAATAACTAACCAGAGTCGCTTTCTTGAAATTCTTCTATATTCTTAATGAAAAGGTCTTCAACATTTTGTTCAAATCATTCAATTAGATCATACTTTTATAAATGCATTGATTTTTAGTGTTAAAGTATTTAATTTGAATATCCTCTTCATTATTCTTTTGAATAATAAATTAAGCTGGAAATCCTATATTTATCATCAATAAATTATGGCTAGTTAAAAACTTTGGTATTTGCTTTTGTAAACGTTTGTTTGCTTCATTTAAAAACGATTTTATATCCACATGATGCTGATTTGCTATAACTATAGTATTAATACAATTTTCAAAAGCAGAATGAATAAGTCTCCAAACAATGCCATCTCCTTGAATTTCATCAACATTTAACTGTGATGTCTAAATAGTTTCACCTACTTTTATGAAATTATAAAATTGCTTTTCTGGAGAAATCAAGTGTGTAGCACAAGTTTTACCTCTTTGTAGTATTGTTAGAGATAAATTACTCAGCTTCAAATATTGTCTAAGAACAATAAAAGCAGAATTTGCTAAATTTTTCCATCTAATAAAATCACCTACGTCGATTCCTTTGTCAAGAGATTTATAATAGACCAACCACAGATCTTTTACAGTTCGTTCAAAGTATGAAATTCAAGACATTTTTATTAAAATACTCAGTAAATTACTTTGTAAACTAATAGTTGTCTTCATGATATTTTATTATACGGGGTCTTTAAGCTATTTTTTCTAACTATTACTAGTCTCTTTAGATTACAATTGACTCTATTAACTATGGCTACAGACATTCTTTACAGACTGTGGTTTTTCCGCGAGTGTGGACGTTGCGAGCACACACTTATGCAAGCATTTTTCTTGTTCCGAGGTGAGACACTCGAGGAGAGCACAGGCGGCAGTTAGAGAAGTACGAAGAGAGAGAGAGAGACAGAAGAGCGAAGAGAAAAAGGCAGAAAAAGAGTAGCTCCGTGCACATCCTCGCGCCGATTTTTGGCTAATTGGTACCAAGCTTTTGTATAGGTCGTCACAAACGTGCAAGATTTTCTTTTGTTTTCCCCTATCTTTGAGTTATCCGCGCCCTCGCCGACGTTGAAGTTCAAGGATACCCGGGTGTGCGGGAGTTTTGTTTCGATGAGTGAAGTTTGGCTGGGTCTCGCCCAATCACGTATTGTTTTGAAATCACAGTGGTGCGCGTGGGTTTTCCAGCGAGTTATCGCGGGCATCCGCACATGAGCAGCTGCCGCTAACGAGAACTCGAGGTTTTCAAAGATTTTGGAAGGCGAGAGGAGGCGATTGGCGTTGCATTCAACGACAACAACAGGAACCCACACACACACAGCAGTTATTTTATCTGTGAGAGGAGCAGTCAGGAGAACAAGGGCAGATATACGAGGTCAGTGCCGAGTTTTCTCTCTTTCTATCTTTTGCATGATCCGAGTGTTTTCATCGTCGGCAATTGCGACGAATTTTCTTTATTACGGGCACCATTTAATTTTCAATTGTTAAGCGCGGGAATAATAGTATGAAGGCAGAACGGAAAGCAGTCCTATCGGTGATTTGTACTTCTTCGCGAGCGTGGAGAAAAACTTGTCGATCGTGTTACGAGCGGATGTTTTGTTGTTGTTTATCTTTTGATTCGGTGTTGATTAAAATGATCTTTGTTTTTTGTTAAATACTCTTGTTATTTCTTTTTGTTATTAAAATTTGGTACTGAGAAAGCTGAGTATTATTTATTCTTTCGTTTTGTCACTCCTTATTCTAGAAAATTCATTTATGAGCGTTTTGATCCGTTTAGCTCGGCGGATCATTCGGCCGTGAAAATGTTCACACTTCACAAATTCCCACCTTTAAAAATAATTTTGTACAGACAACCACGAGCTACCCGAATTGGGAACAGCCGCGATTTCGCATCTCCCTTACAAAATATATATGCGGAAGGAAAAAGAAAAAAAAACAATGGCTTTAAAATATACTGCCTGAAAAGTAAGTTTTAGTAATGTGTGTTTGAATATTTCATCTATGTAGATAATTCTTAATTACATTTTTTATTTACAGAAAAATTTTAGATCTCTAAAATCATATGGGATGTGCTCCATTAGCAGAATTATCATATCCATAAAGAACGTCATGCATATTTCATTCTAAAAAAAATATTGATTTCGTTTATGCTGCTACAAATGTACAAAAATTGTATACTTGGATTAAAAAGATTAAAATCAGAAACAATGAATATAACAGATCCATTTGAAGATTAGTATAATTTTTATAAAAATTCATCTACATATTTTGAAATAGCTATGTCAACTGAAGAGAATAAAGATTATCGACAGAGTATTCTCTACTCTATATATAATTAAAAAAGTAAATACATAAATGCTAGAAATTACATTGTCTACTTACTGCTGCAACGATTACCGAAAATCGTAGACTCGCGCGAGGTAATGAGCGGCTAAACGAGAGTAGCCGCGCTCGGTTCGCGAGAGAGAGAGAGAGCGTAGGGGCAATGACCGGGAGGGGAGGGTCCGACCGGTAGTATGACTGTGCCACTCAGTCAGTTCGTGCCGATCTAACCTCCGTTTTTCCCGAGCCATCCGAGTTTTGTGTTTTGCCATTGACGTTGAGGACTTGAGTGCGTGGGTGTGCTAATAGCAGCAGCAGCAGTAGCAGCAACTGCGGTAGCAGCAACAGTAGCAGCATCAACAGCAGCAACATCAGTGGCAACAACAACAACAGCAGCAATAGCAATCGAAGCGGCGCAGCAAGCAGCGGAACAGTCGATCAACAGCGTGTTAGTCGGATACGGTTGGCCACCGTATCCTCATCGATATCGCGGTAGGTGCACCTTCTTCCCATTGTCAATCGCTGTTATAATTTGCGTGCGAATCCGCGCAGCGAGCGCGAAGAATTTATCTATTGCGTGCGAGCAGGTAGTTCGCGGTAATCGCGGTTTTTTTCTCTCTCTCTCAAATAGCGTGTCTTGTCATTCACGCGAGCGTGCGAAAGTCTCTCGGCAAAACTCCCGTGTAGTTAAATTGCATCAATAAAGTGCATGTTGATCATTACTGTCGAGTTAAATAGTCGTTATTTGGTCTTTCCTTTGTCCGGAGGTCGCGCCAGTGTTTATTTTCAGGGGATTCGAATTCGCCGGTTGCGTAGCACGGATCGTGCGATTATCGATAGACGCGAGTCGACGACTTAGGTTCCGGCGGCGACCGCACGAGCGCTACAAGCAAGGGGCGACAGCGCCGCCAAGCGATGAGTTGGGGGAACCCAACTCGGAACAGTGAAGAGACTCTGCGCAGGCGCACTCCGAGGCAAGGTAGGTTACTGTGCCTTGTGCACAGAGATAACAAGGCGTCGTTTAGTCGCAATTAAAGGTACGTCTGCAGGGTCATAGACTAAACGGCAGTCTGTTATACTGCAAATAAATTTATCAAAGGCAGGTGGGACAGTGTAAAGTGAGAGAGTGGATGGGTGGATGGAGAAGTAAAGGAAAAGACTATTTTCCAAGCTCAGAGCAAGACATAGCTCAATCCCTCCAATTGAGGGATTGAGCTATGTCTTTCAATATAAGCTAGAAGCTCGCCCTTGCAAGCATACCCCTTTCATACACAAGGACTAAAAGACCTTTCAATTATACCTTGGTCGAGCATATTTAAAACTTGAGCATTAATTTCTTTTCTTAACTCCGGGGGTTGTCTGAAAGGTTTTATACGGATAGGTACCTTCGACGTTAATGAAATTTCGTGTTGGAATAGATTAGTATATCCTAATTTGTCTCCAGGTAAGTGATATCTTTCGTTGAATTTTTTTATTATATCAGCTATATGTTCCTTTTCATTTAAATTCAAATGATCTAGTTGTGACATGCCGATTATTCTTGATGCCCTATCTTCCGTATTCTGATTCATACTTATTTTGGCTATCCGCACGGGTTCGTTGATAGTAGAAGGCATTCGTGTCTTCCCCTTCAATAAAAACTTTACGGCTACCAAAAGTTGTAAAACCATTCGTTGTTTATTGGACCTTTGAAGGTGGCTTATAGTTTTATATTTTTCGGGTATTTGTGCCACTCCCTCTAATAATTTTTTAATGTATTCTTTATCTCTGATTTCGTCCAATGTTTCGAGCAGGGTGGTTGCAGAATTAATTACTGATAAAAAGTTGAATATGGTTTATTACTTGTATATGAATTTGTATTAATTAATACGTTAATATCTTTATTAATCCTTTCCAATAGGGTAGTTTCGTCAGTATTATCGTAACAATCTACAGTTTTCTGATCTTTGCTACTACTTTCTCTAATTTTCGATTTATAATATGGCTGTATACTCAATTTATTTTCTGTCATTGAGAATTTCGTGGAGTGAATATTATTATTTACAAAATTTATATGGAGGGTGCTTCGAAATGCAACATTCGAATTTCATATTTCGGATGTACAGATTTCAGGTCCAATAATTTTAATTTCGCTAGTTTTTTCCAGTCCAATTTCGGAATTATAAATCTCAGATTTTGTGTATGGCAATTTACAGATTTCGAATTTTCGCAATTTTACTCCAATTTTATTTGAACGATTGCCTTTGTAACCGCTCTGTCTAATTTTCCTGACATAGTTTTTATCTGGCTCAAAATCTATCTTTGATTCTTAATTGCTTTCCTTATTATTGGGAACGCTTCTCACCAATCGGTCTAAATTGTTCCAAATTTTTACTTGATTTTTAACTACTCCAGCATAAGTTTTGCAGTTTGCTACTGATTTTGAATAACTACGTATTATCATCTTGCGATGTTGTATATTGATTATCAGTAGTTGTATTGTTTGTGGATAAAGAGAATACTTTATCAGCGATTTTTAAAATATTGTTTTTATAATCTATTTGACTATTCATTTGCTTTTGGCCTTCGTTAATATTGAATCTATCTTTTCTAAAGTTCGTACTGCCATTGTTACGGTAAAAACAAGTATCTGCTAAATGATTTGACAACTTTCAAGTTTGACATACTTGCGAGTTATCTGTTTTTACTACTTTTACACTTTTGATGTTTGCTAATTCTTTTTTTGCTTCTGCAAGTACTTTTACTGTTTGGTTGAGATCGTTGGGTTCCTGTGTTGCGAAATCGCGTTCAATCTCTACCGCTTCTGCTGTTGCTTCTTCGAGATTTTTTGCCTGTTCCATTTGAGCTTTAATCATCCAGTGTAAGCCGCGGATGAAAAACTTGATTTTATCCTTTTCTAATTGATTTAAGAATCCAACATTATATCTTTTTTCGCGCACTGCTGCGCTTACTCATTCTCGCGCTACCGTTTTAACTCTGTTTGAGAATTTTACTTCATTTTCTGAGGCTTTTTGCTTGAGCATAGCCAGCTCACCTGATTATTGGTTGAAAGTTTTGTCTGATCCGAAAATCTCGCTAATTGTCTCAAAATGTTTTCCACGCATACTTTTTAATGCATCCCCGAATACGAGGGTCGTTTGAAAAGTCCGTACAAAAATAAAAAATGCTTGATTTTTTTTAATAAATCTTTTTTATCTTTCAACATAGTCTCCTTTTGGGCTTATACACTTCATCCAACGCTGCTCTAGTTTGTTTATCCCTTCCAAATAATAGGATTTGTCCAAGTCTGTAAAATAGGCATTCATTTCTGCATGCAGTATCCATCGTATTTAGGAATGAAAACTACGATATCTTTCAAACCTTTCGCTGATTAGCACTGATGGAGCATAAATAGAGCGACGTTAAATAAAAAAAAAAAAAAAAAAAAAAAAAAAAAAATTAAGATTATGAAGAAAACAGTCAAACTTGAAAATTTTGGACATTTTTGAAAAAATAAACTTTATTTTACGATAAAAAAATTTTTTTACAAAGTACTTAAAAAAATTTTGTTTGCAAAATTTTGTCATCTAAACTGTAGGCAATCTAATTATTTTCAAAATGAAACCTGAACTAATTCGATAGAATAAATAGTATTTTTGCAATTGTGTACGCAAATCCAAAAAATATAGTTCTGAAAACAACACGTTTAAACTTAGACGCATGAAAAAGGTTTAAATTTGGTGTATTTATATCGATAAAAATTAATCTGCAATTTCAGCTCCATAGAGTTCTTCTGATTGCTTGAAATTTTCAATTTTAGCTGTTGTCTCCATTTTTCGAGCAGTTCTTGCTTCTCTCATGTAGTTTTCACTTCTTCACTGCTGCCTTTTTGTGCACTTGGAATCGCTCTCTTTTGAATAAATTTGAGCCTGAATGCCAACTTTAATATATATTAAATTCATAATTTCATAATTTCTAAAACATGACTACAATCTTCATAAGTAATAAAAATACAAGCAGTAATATAAGCAGCTATTTCAACGATTTTAGCGCCAGCATTCAATTGTTTAGATGCCAGAAGCTAAACAGTAGAATTAAAACTCTCATTGTTATTGTGAGTGTGTCTAACTCGACATTTCATCAACTGATTATAATTTGCTAAATCTTCGAATATAGGACGAATCGAATACGCTTCTTGATTTTCTTGTCAAGTAGAAGAGGATACTTGAATGATTTAGTCATTTTAACAGTTTTAGGTTGCTGCCATTTGCACCAGCTTTCAAAGACTGTTGGACAGTTTTTGTGTTTTAGTTTATTGTCAGTGGAAGTCAAATGATATAGCTTTTATAGCTATCTTCAAGTTTTCTACAGAATCCATATGCCGCCAAATCGCCAATCCATAAGAAGCAGTTAACTTTTTTATAACCATATCCGTCAACTTTCCTTTTCCGCCAAGCTTTTCTTGTTTTTTGACATTTCGCTGGCGTGTACACATTTTTTTTCTACGTGCGTTACACACTTATCTTTTTATAAGATACTGCTATTTATACAGTAATAAACATAAAAGTGTTTTGAATACTTTTGAGTTGCTTCTTACACCCTACTTCCCAATAGATCTCTTTTTAGTATTGCAATTTTGGTAAGACAATGATCATAGTTACTCTATAAAGTGAACAAAATTCTTTTTTTTCCAAGATCCATCACTAGATACTTTAAATTGATCTGCTTTTCTTCCATTTTTAACTTTCAGAACTTTTTCTTCTTCCACTGCTTTTTTACATATACTATGGAAAAGTTGATTACTTATAGAAAATAAATGCTGAATGATTTTGTGATATCCGCTTATCCCTTTCAGTCACAGAAGCCGATATATCGGCTACCTATTTTTCTTTCTTTTTACCTCAATATTTTTGTAATATCATGCTTGATTCGCAGATTTTTTGCATTTTCAGGTGCATATATCCTTAGTGTTTGTAATGCTGATGATATTTTATAAATTTTTAATTGTTAATTATTATTATAAACAAATAAGTACGAAAAAAAGTGAGTTTTCGAGAATCTAATTCGTTTGCGAGAAAATACGATCGTGAACACGTACGAAAAACACTTGGAAATTATTAACTGATTGTCAAAGATAATATTAGTACCATCGTATTACCAAAAAGGTATAATGGCGGATTCAATATGGAGGCCGAAATGATAAAAAATGACTATATCCTCTTCGTACGTGCTTTTACGTGCCTCAAAGTATAAATTTCTCTAGATTATTGATCTTTCTATGCTAATCAATGCAAAGATTTTATTTTATATATGAAATAAAATATGGCGGATACATTATGGTGAATCCGATATGGCGACCTTTATATTGATAATCCGTATTCGGTTGAAAAACATATTTTTATACATTCAATGTCTTTCATGCTATTCAATATAGAGGTTTTACTTGATATGTGAAATTTAATATGGCGGATCCAATATGGTGAATATAGAAAACAGTAGATTCAATATGGCGACAATATGATTTTAATATTTTATATGAAAAAATACTGTTTTCTTACACTAGCTATCATATCATGAGGTTTATATACTATATGCATATATATGTACATATGTATATATTGTGACGGCAATCATCGTATTAGCGCTAATAGCCTAACCCAGTGGCTGCCTGCGGTGGCAGCACCTACCGGTAGACGAAAAATGTAATGAGGGAAATCGGCACGCGACGAGACGGAACGTGCGCGATTGAAAACGAACGAGTGAAAAGAATTAACTACCGATACGGAGAGCCGCAAGTCGAGGATCAGCATCCGATCGCTAAGCTGTGCGAAAGAGGTTGTCGTTATTCCCAAGCCATCCTAAGTGTCGAGACGAGCTGACCCGGACCTGCAGGAGCCGTGCTATAGCCTGAAGGAGCTGAGTGCGTGCGAGCGTGCGAGAGTGTGCGAGTGAGGAGTTTCGTCATGGAGGGCGAAACCAAAACACGCGAGTTACCTCGACGCGATAAAGACAGGCTTTACCACAACCGGAGTGCGAATTTGTTCTCCTGGTCTTCGTGCGACTGCTAAAAATGTAAGCTGGCCAACTTAATTTCGTGACCGCGATATAATTGCTAAACCACTAATCCCTCGACTCAACAAAAAGCGTGCATGTAACATCTCGGCAAACAAAGAGCGGCGAGCGATCCGACACTGCGTGTTGTTGTCGTGCACGCGGCATGTAATTATAAACACGCGGGCCAAATTGAATGTAACATTAAGAGGTAATAAAAGTTCTCGCTTGCGATATTGAAAAGATCTCCGACGTATTTATTTCACGGTAGCAAATAGTTGGTTCACTGACACCCGTTCCCTCCTGCTCTCCGATTTCCGTGTCTGACGTAGGTAATTAGTTATTTTCAGTGCCATCGCGCGAATAAATAAATTAAACGGTATAAACCCCGTTACAATATATATATATATATATATTGTATATATATAACCACTACTAATTAATGAAATAAAATACAACGATATGTAAAAGAAACTAAAACTTGTATTAGAATCGTTGAAAATAGCGTGTGTATATAATATCAGCTCATGAACACAACTAACTAACTAATAATAATACAGATTACTTAGCAACCAAACAATCACTTAGTAACCAACAAATTGAAACGTATCGAATATACTACATTGCTCCTCCTTCATTCAAATTGTCGCCCCGACAATCTAAATAAAACAAAATACTCAGAAATCTTAACTCATGAACCTTGAACCTTGAATCGTAAACCTTGAACCAAGATGTCAACTTTGTCAAGCGAGTTTATTCTTCCGTTAAAGAACAGAAGCCCGTGTCTTGAAAAGCTTCAATCTTAAACCTTGAATCTTCAATCTTAAACCTTGAGTCTGTTGTGTAATGTTGTAGTGTATAACGTGTTGGATTTTTACAAGGGTGGGGAATTATCATGCTGTGGACCTCACCTTGTATATTACCTTGACATTCGTCTTATATCTCACGGGAAAAACCACAGCTCAAAATAACCGTGAGAAAGGTAAGTGTGTTACCTATCGTGGTATGTAGCTAACCTATCAATATATACAATCTTCTTTTTGTGTTTTGGTGATTGCTGGATGCAGAAAACCACGTCGTTAATCTTTTTGACGATTCTGTAAGGTCCTACCCAAGTACTCTGAAGTTTTGGTGTTTTTCCTTTGACTTTGCGAAGGTTAAAGAACCATACTTTTTGGTTTACTGGAAAATTGAACATGTCTAGCTGTCTTATCATAAGTTTTCTTTGTTCTTTGAGAAGCAATAGCGATGTTTTGTCGTGCCGAATTGTGTATAGTGTTAAGTGTTGATTTTAACTGTTGTACGTAATCAGTAGTTAACAATTCTTCTCGGTTGGGAGGTGATCCTCGTAATAAATCCAACGGAAGTCGTAGATCGGCATCAGTGTACATTTCAGCTGGTGTAACGCCGGTGGTAGCATGAGTCGAGGATCTGTAAGCCAAAAGATATAAGGCAACCCACCGATCCCAATCTTTTTGATTGTCTGCGATGTATTTAGATAAATAGTCTAAAATTGTTTTGTTCTGTCTTTCTACTTGTCCATTTGATTGCGGGTGTAGGGTTGTTCGTGTTTTCTTAATACCTAACAGATCAGATAACTCTTTTATTAAAATAGCATCAAAATTAGTGCATTGATCAGTATGGATTTCTAAAGTAACTCCTACCTATTTCTAAGGAACCTAAAACTACCATCTTTTTATCATCTGTCGAACGATTAGCTTTTGAAATAAGCTCAAAAATTCGCAAAGTGGTGCTGAACCATCGTATGTATCGACTTTTAGAGTGTAACCTATCCCTAGATCTGTGAGTGAAATCGGTGTATTCGTTGCTGGATATGCTTGCGCGAGGTTGGGTTGAGCATGTGACAAAATACGTGTGTTTGTGAGGTTAGAAGGATAGCGACTTAGCTGGTTGACTTCCTGACGAAGTCGGTTGAACTCTCGACGAAGCTCAGAGAAGTCTGTATTACGCGCGTGCAGCTCTGTTACGAGACTCTGCTCTTGGCTGGCCTGTAGCTGTAGCGCCTTTTCAAGTTCACAGCGTTGAGCTTTTTCAGCATCCAGCTGAGCGCGCAATGTTGTCACTTCTTGAAGAAGATCATCGGACATTGCTCGCGACTCGCTCAACGACAGCAATGCCTCTTGCAGAGCCGAATTAGCGGTCGATGCAACAGCAGGAAGTACAGGGTGCAATGCAGGAGTATCTGAAGGGCCACTTAAATTCGGAAAAAATAAATTAGTACCTGTATGTTGGGTTATGTCTGTGACATCCGATTGTTGTTCGAAATGTCCTTGTGTATTAGTGGCGATATCAGAGGCAGCAGCTATTGCAGCAGCAACCGAAGCGGGATCAGCAATATTCGTCGTAATTGTATTAGCGCTTGCCGCTGCCTGCGCTCTTGTCCTCGGTGGTGTCCGGTGTGTAAACATAGTTGAGATTCAAACTTAATAGAAGAAACAAATGTCGGATCCCGGCAGAGCCCCCAAAATGTTATAACCACTACTAATTAATGAAATAAAATACAACGATATGTAAAAGAAACTAAAACTTGTATTAGAATCGTTGAAAATAGCGTGTGTATATAATATCAGCTCATGAACACAATTAACTAACTAATAATAATACAGATTACTTAGCAACCAAACAATCACTTATTGTTAGTAACCAACAAATTTGAACGTATCGAATATACTACAATATATATGTGTGTGTATGTGTGTATAATCCAATTTGATGATCAGTCTACTTGTACTGTAACGGTCCAGTCTGATGTGTCCCGTTTTCCCTCTGCAAAATAGCAACCCGTCATGCACGAGACAATTAAAGACAAGCGATAATTGAGCGAAGGCGCTTTTCTCACATATATACAAATGTGTTAGGGCAACTCAGCAAAAACAATTCCATATAAGGAGCGTGACGTCACGACCGTGGGAAATATATTGTTTACAATGCAAAATCGACAATTGTAAAGTTTTTTAAACGAACAAAATCAATTTTTTAGTTAATTTTGATGCGCTGATCTTGAATTTCATGTTGTTGTAATTCTCAAGTCTGTATCTATTAGTTTAATTTAATTTACAAGTTAATAGTGTTAGATATTTTGCAATAAATAATTATATTGTTAATTCGAATATGCGATTACGTCCGCGACGTATTGAAACAAAGAAGCAAGAATTTGACATTTTGGTAACTAATTATTTACCGAGTTATCAATAAATAAAAAATTTATAATTTATTTAAACAATTAAAATTGAGTTGTTGGATGGAGTACATATCTGTAAAATTCATGATGATGATTGTCACTAATTTGCTGATTTTTAAATGGCTAAAAAAGAAATATGCAAATGCATTGTTTAATTATTATTCAAAATTGGATAGCTATATTAATCGTTTTTAATTTGAATAATGTTCCGCTAATCACAAGCCATTTTTTCATGTAAAAATTTTCCGAAAATTTATTGTAAAATTGGCATTTTTTGATTATCAAATTGTATTACTTATAACTCAAAAAGGCGATTTTTCCTCGAGAAACGATTTATGTTAAAAAACTCGTTATTCCATATTTAATTTTTTAAATCATAAAATTGCAAATTCGATCGAGCCATTTTGCGACAAACCATGTGCAAAGTTTGTATCAATTTCAAAAATAGCGTGATAAGGGCTATCAAGCGTAGAAAGGAGCCGATTTCGCAAGTATAAATTCGCTCGTCGCTGCGATAAGAGGATTCATTATTCTACCTTGCTTAGCAGCGCGAGCATTGATTAGAAATAAAGGCTCAGCAATTTCCTGATACGAATTTCTTTATTCAGTGGTTAACCTGCTAATTCCTTTCCTTTCGATACCTAAGTGCTCAACTCATAAGACTAACTCTCTTATGAGAAAAAAGTAGCCTTAGAGATCTCCTTCCTTTAAATTTACGAGGTGCGTTCAAAAAGTAAGGTGACTTTTCAAATTTCACGGGCAACGAACTTTCGAATATCGATTTTTTTGTCTTGTTATGCTGATACACTCTTCCCGAACATCTGTACCAAGTTTCAAGTGTATAGCATTTTTTGTTTGGTTGTGAGAGGCATACAAGTTATAAATGTTTTGCGTGCTCGGCGATTTCTGGCTATCGGAAAATATGGATCAAAGGATTTGCATCAAATTTTGTGTAAAAAATAAAATAAAGTGCTCCGAAACACTTGAAATGTTGACAGTGGCATACGGCGAAACTGTTTTGAGTAAAAAAAATGTTTACAAGTGGTACAAACTCTTCCAAGATGGCCGGGAAAATGCCAATGACGAGCCTCGCTCTGGACGCCCAAGCACGTCAATAACTGATGAAAACGTTCAAGCAGTGAAGAAAATTGTTCTGGAAAATCGTCGAATCACTATCAGAGAAGTTGCTGAGGATGTTGGTATATCGCTTGGCTCGTGCCATGAAATTTTTTCTGACGTTTTGGGCATGAGACGTGTGTCAGCGAAGTTTGTTCCGAAATTGCTAAATTTTGACCAAAAGAACCGTCGCATGAGCATCGCTCAAGAACAGTTGAATGACGTCAACGATGACCCAAATTTACTCAAAAGGGTCATAACTGGTGACGAATCATGGGTATATGGTTATGATATCGAAACCAAAGTCCAATCGTCCCAATGGAAGAGCCCAGATGAGCCAAGACCGAAAAAAGCACGCCAAGTTCGATCAAATGTCAAAGTTTTGCTCACTGTTTTCTTCGATTACCATGGCGTGGTGCATTAGGGGTTCTTACCATATAGACGTACGGTCAATAAACAGTATTATCTTGAAGTTATGCGCCGTTTGTGAGGAGCAATACGAAGAAAACGCCCAGAATTGTGGAAAAACAATTCATGGCTTTTGCATCACGATAATGCCCCTGCTCACTCATCATTGCTTGTGAGAGATTTTTTGGCCAAAAACAACACCACAATCATGCCTCAGCCACCATATTCACCGGATTTGGCCCCATGTGACTTTTTCTTGTTTCCAAAACTAAAGAGACCTATGAAAGGACGGAGATTTGCAACGATTGAAGAGATAAAGACTGCATCGCTGGAAGAGCTCAAGGCTATACCGAAAAGTGCTTCTGAGAAGTGCTTTTAGGATTGGAAAAACCATTGGCATAAGTGTATTGTATCTGAAGGGGATTACTTTGAAGGGGACAACATAAATATTGATAAATAAATAAATATTTTTTCTTAAAAATATAAAGTCACCTTACTTTTTGAACACACCTCGTATGAGTTGTTGAGAAATTAAATTGAGTATTGGTTGCGGCGCTGTCGGACCTCTCCCCGATGGATAGAATCACGCTCAATTGTATTTCAAGACGGTTCATCGAGATCGAAAACTTTGCGTTTGCTACTCGACAAATTTTGATATTTCATTTCTAGTAGAATATGCACGTGTCAACTTCTTGCTACTCTCGGAAACGCGATTACGAATACAACAGAAAGAATGCGAACTATTATTTTAATAACGCGAGACAAGACTCAAACGTTACAGTACATATATAATGAAATAAATACACAGACACTGTATCATTCCGTCGTTGTCGTGCTGATAGTCCTTTTCAGGATAATTAGTGAGCCACCTTATCGAGTGCTTGCGAGAAATCTTGGGTGTTTGTTTGGTAGGCCTCCACAGGACAGTTGAAATATTATTGTATACAAAACATTACGTCATTATGGATTTTTCTGAAATCCCAAGTGCTAATGAAAGTAAAGACGATGAATATGAAGGTCATGATGAAGATAATAGTGATATTGAAACACAAGAAGTTCATGAGGCCACAGTTGACCAAACAGATTATTCCAGTGTACCGAAGTTACCTCATATGAATGTTCAACATGAATGTGGTAATGAAACTTCGTTAGACACAAGATTATCTAATTTAGATGGCATTTGGGAAAAAAAAAGTTAGACAATTTGATAAGAAGGTTTTTTCTGAAGTGTGTGGTCCTAAAATATCTACAGATATTTGCTCGCCTTTACAGATTTTCCTCTGCTTATTTTCCGAAAACTTGGTTCAGGAAATAGTAAGGCAAACCAATTTATATGGTCAACAATCACACAGACCTTTTCAAGAAACAAATAAAGAGGAACTTTTGAAGTTCTTAGGTATAAATATTATGATAGAAGTCAACAGATTACCCTCTATTCGAGATTATTGATCTTCGAATGTTCAGTTACACAACACATATGTGAGTTCTATTATGCCTCTAAACAGATTTTTCTCTCTACTTTCCAACTTGCATTTGAATGATAACTCAACAATGCCAACTAGAGGTGAACCTACTTACGACAAGCTTTATAAAGTAAGACCCTTACTTGAAACTCTCTCAGAGAACTATCTGGGATGTTACCAACCTTCTGAAAAGCAAAGCGTTGATCAGAGCATGATAAAGGTCAAAGGAAAAAATAGTCTGAAACAGTACAATCCAGCTAAACCCATAAAAAGGGGTTTCAAAGTTTAGGTCAGAGCTGATGTAAATGGTTTTTTATGTGAGTTTCAAGTTTACACAGGGAAAATCGATGGTGCAGTAGAGACCTAATTAGGCGAGAGGTTTGTGAAGGATTTGACAAATAAAATAGCTTTCAAGAATTATCAAATTTATTTCGATAATTATTTTTCAAGTATTGCTTTGATGATTGATTTGGAAAATAAAGATATTCTAGCTTGTGGAACAGTGAGGAGTAACCGTAAAGGTTTACCTAAAAATCAAATTTCTGACAAGGGTATGGAAAGAGGAAATTTTGAGTTCTGAACCTCGTACAGGGGTATTCCTTGGGTAAAATAGAGAGACAATAAAGCTATACAGTTTTTGTCCAATTTTCATGATCTTAGCACTGTTACTACTGTAGGCAGACACCAGAAAGATGGTACTATCCTTCAACTGGACTGTCCCGAACTTATCCGGAATTACAATTCTTACATGAATTCTGTAGACAAAGTAGACCAATTGAAATCTACATATGAGATCAGTCGGAAATCTAAAAAATGGTGGCATCGTATATTTTGGCACTTTGTTGATGTAACTGTAATCAATTCATTTGTTATCTATAAACAAAAAAACCCTGATACAAAGATGACTTTGAAGAATTTCATATTGTGTATAGTTTCAGAACTGACGAGCATTTCAGTTTTTGGCAAAAGAGGTAAGAAACCAAGGATACATCTAGCTAGTCATCAAAAACCAAAAGTTCTTGAAGAAACAAGATTTTCTCAAGTACCGCACATTCGAATTAGAATAGAACCTCAAAAAAATTGCGCTTGCTGTAGCTCTACACAAAAACGAGTGAGGACTTCCTTTCAATGCTCTGTTTGTAAGGTTCCACTATGTATGAAAGAAAAAAATAATTGCTATGAGATTTACCACAGGAAAAAATAAATAAAACTAATAAAAATTGATCAAGATGTACGATATTTGGAATAACTTAATTATACTTGCAAATTTCAATAAAAGAAGAAAAAATTGATGTATCAAGATCAAAAAATAAAAAGAGGAACAAAAAAAAACAGAAACAAAACTCTGCCATAGCCGATCCCAAGCTCGAGTATCAAAAGAGGAGGGTGTTTCGCCGTGGATTTTGCTTTTCATTTGGAAACAATGATCATATACAATAGAATATAACATTTTTAGTCTGCCATACTGAATCAGCCATCTTGAATTTTGAAAATTCGATTTCTTATTCGTAATCAGCGATCTCAAAAACCCATATATACATCTGTTTGCTCAAATTTAACAGAATTTAAAATTTTTAGTCCGTCATATTAAATCCGTCATTTTGAATTTTCAAAATCTGATTTCAGATTCGTAATCAGCGACCCCAAAAATATAGAAACAGTATGTTAGCAAGAAATTTTTATGAGCAGTCGAATAGCGTGACTGAAAGGGTTATACTTAAACTCTGGCCCATGTACATACGTAAAGCCTCCGATAAATTTAGGATTTCTCAACCAAAGCCCAACAGTCTCGTAACAAAATCAGTGGTCTATTTACTTAATAATTTATAATAGTTATTTAAAATAGTTATTTTTTCCTGAAAACTGGACTGATTGCTGAAATCCACAGACAAACATGCCCGCGATGGCTTCAAAAACAGTTACAGATATATCTGATGTATCAGACTTTGATGGACTATATCTCAAAAAACGTTATCAATTTCGATTTGAAATTTTGGGAGGATATTGTTACTTACTTTTAGTATCGATTGCAATTATTTCAAAAAAATTGATTATTTGGACCCTCTAAAGCAAGTTTTCCCCTTAATAGACTTATATGCCAGATTACTTGAAACCTGTCAATCTCTATCAATTCATTCCAATAGTTGTGATGGGGATTGGGGAAATAAATTATCAGCCGAAATGTCGCCATCAAATAGCCGTTAGGAACTTGTCTTCGCGACTTCTTGGATGCAGCAGACGTCAAGAATCGGAATAAAAAAAAAACTTCAGAGGAACCTCACACAACATCTATCGACTACGACAGGGATTAGAGGTTGCGATATTCAACGGCCAAATTGTCTTTCATAAAATGGCGCGGCTCCCTCTTCGACGCTCGTTCGTACTCCTTATCTGTGCGGATATTCGATGTTGGCCGGGTTTACCCTAATGGAAAATTCTATGTTCCAGGGCAGGGTTTGAGCGAAATTTATCGTTATACGGATAATTATTTATGTTACCTTTTCCTATTTTATGTTGCAGCGAGTCGGTTTCGTCGGAAATCTCGGATCCTAAGAATTCGCAAAGACCGTTAACTCGCGCGAGCATTCAAATCACTAACCAAGCCTGGCTTTCCAATCGCGGTTGAAAATTAAATGACAGCATGTACGGAAAGGGTACGCAACTTAGGTCAGAGAAAAGAGTCAATTAAATCTCATGCACTTTATTAATTACGGAACTTACTCTATTATCCTTCAGCGAAACCGGCGGAAGGTCAGCGCAGTGAATTCGCATTTCGCCTTTCTTGGCGATGGAACCACGCGCTCCGATTTTCTGCTTTACACAATTTTCCCTAGGTGCAATGAACACCAACTATTGCGAGAATTGACAGCGGGACTTTACCTCAATTTGCGTCGGATCTATGCAACGACAAATTCTTTAATCTACTGGTCAGTGGCTCTGTTTTCCATTGTGAAAGAATTTGCGCGTGTACACTTCAGCTAACAGCAGCAAAATGTATCATACGTAGCTGGTCTTCTTCAAAAATCGATTCACTCTCCCCTTCTCAGCTCGCAAAATTTTGTTATTGGTCTAAATTCTCATTCAGATGTCGGATGAACCCTCTCATTATTACAATTTTTACAAACGTCTGTTCCTGATTTATTCCACTACTTGATCTATCAATATATTTTGCCGCATGTGTAATATTTACTACCACCTTTTAGCGCATTGATGATGAGAGTGGAAATTAGTCGTGAGAAACTATCCTTTTATTGGCTTAGCGTGACGTCAATGTTGCTCTTCTAATTCGTCCGAATTTGTGAAATTAATGTCGGTATGGGCAGTTTCTAGACTATGCTAGGTCTAGTTATTCACATGCTTTAGTACAGTTTATCTTAATTTTCCAGTATACAAGGGGTGTTCAAAAAGTAAGGTGAGTTTACGATTTTTCCAAAAAATATTTATTTATTAATCAATATTGATGTTGTCTCCTTCAAAGTAATCCCCCTTAAATATAATACACTTGTGCGAGCACTTTTTCCAATCATCGAAGCACTTTTGATAATCATTTTGAGCTATAGCCTTGAGTTCTTTCATTGATGCAGTTTTTATCTCCTCAATTATTGAAAATCGATAACCTTTCATGGGTTTCTTAAGTTTTAGGAAAGAAAAAAGTCATTGGGAGCCAAATCCGTTGAATATGGAGGCTGAGACATGACTGCGGTGTTGGTTGTAGCCAAAAAATCTCTTATAAGCAACGATAAATAAGCAGGTGTATTATCATCATAAAAAATCTACGAATTTTTTTCCAAAGTTCCGGACATCTTTTATGTATTGCCTCTTGCAAACGACGCATAACTTCAAGGTAATACTCCTTACTGACCGTACGACTTTGTGGTAAGAATTCCTGATAAACTACGCCACGGCAATGAAAGAAGACAGTGAGCAAATCCTTGATATTTGATCGAACTTGGCGTGCTTATTTCGATGTTGGCTCTTCTGGGATCTTACAATGGAACGATCGGATTTTAGTTTCGACATCATAATTATATACCCACGATTCATCATTAGTTATAACTCTTTTGAGAAAATCAGGATCTTCAGTGACTTCATTCAATATCTCCTGAGCGATGGTCATGCGACGGTTCTTTTGATAAAAATTCAGCAATTTTAGAGCAAACTTCGTTGAACACGTATCACACCTAAAACATCTGAAAGAATATTATGGCATGAGCCAACCGATATGCTAATATCTTCTGCAAGTTCTCTGATGGTGATACGACGATTTTTTAACACAATTTCTTTCATTGCTTCAATTATTCGTTGATCAATTTTTGTTAATTGTATTTCGCTTTATTTCAAATTTAATTCTGTTTCACGCATACTTGTTCGCCTCGGTTCAATGTGTGAGTCAGGTATATAATTTATTGTATAATCTATTTCGCATGATCCATTCATGAAGTTGCATAAATAATTAAAAAATTCGAATTTATAAATAACAGTTAATATCGTCAATAATTTGTATAAATTTAGTAAAGTTACCCGATTTGTACAACACTATCATCAGTCCTTAGGACTTGTGTATAATTACGATTTTTTAAAACCTACTTTAGACCAATATAAACGATAATAAATGCTTTCCAATCATTTTTTGGAACACTAATAGGAAATTGTTTAATATTGAAGGGCGTAAAATGATGAAACCATAGACGTTATTTTAATTTTACTTGATTTCATTTTAATTTTACTTGGATCGTCATCTGTTTTTACTTTTAAATGCCGAATTCAAAATATTGTAACAATTTTTATATACATTATCTGAATTTTTTAAATCTTTTTTGCTATATTTTAAATTTAAATATTTAGCTAATTCACCAAGGCATTGAAATTTTACACTTTTACTTTTATAAACATTAGCTTCTTGCTGTTTTAGAAAATCAGGGCACTTTATTCCTTTACTCGATTAATCTTTGAACTTAGTAACTTAGAACATTGTAAATTAAAAAAAAAAACAGTCGAAAAATAAAATCTATTCGCAGTGATTATAATCTATTCTTATCACTGTGTATGAACTAAGTTATGTACACTATTTTGGTTGAGTACTGCGCAAACATAAATTCTGAGCTATTTATAGATTTCGGAAATAAACATGTTATAGATGTTTCGAGATTAATGCGTGAACGGGTTGATTAAAGATAACTCGGTGGATACGGAACAATAAATATTTTTATTACAACTAGTACATATGACTATGAGCATGCGAGCTGGTGAGAGCACTCGCGCAAACGTGCAAGCGCTGCCACCATGTACGCAGAGAGAAATGCAAGGAGATGGATTTGCAGCGGCGCGGTTCGAGCGCCTACTTCCTTGGGTAACGTTATAGATACTGCCGACTAGCGTCCGAGGGGGGAGACGCTTGAGTCCCCACAGGTACTCGCTCTCTAAAAACTTCCGTAGAGCATGGAAGGAACGATGTCCTTTTGCGCAGAATTTTCGGCGTAGATCTCGGAGGTGAAGAGTCCTGTGTCGGCGGAGAGACCTGAGGCAGCGAATGAAGGGGCTCTCCTTGCTGCTGAAATGGCGGAGCATCCTTTTGATGCTCGAGATCGAAAGGCCGCTGATGCGAGAGAGCTTGCGGAAGCAGTTGAGTCGGAGCTTGCGGAAGCAGTTGAGTCGGAGCTTGTGATGATAAACATTGAGGCGGTAGCATTGATGATAAACATTGTTTTCTCTTGGCCGTTTACCTTGATGATGTAGACTTTGTCATGCGACGGACGACTTCGTGGGTACCAGAGTATACGGCGGCTGCAGAGGTTTGCGGACCGAGTCAATCCTCTGGAAGACGTGAGAGCAAGCCTTGAAGTCCTTGTGTACGAGAAGACGGTAGATCGAGTGCCTCGAGGCTAGAACCACTCGGAGCTGACTCATGATGGCTCTGAGACTGGCAACGAATGCTGGCGGATTTGTCGGAATGCTCTACTCCACGAAAAACTCCCCTGGAATACGAAGCGTGGTGCCATAGAGAAGCTCTGCTGGCAACGCTTCAAGGTCCTCTTTGTAGCAGGTGCGGAGGCCGAGCAGGACCAAGGGCAGACGATCAAGCCATGGGGAAGAGCCGTCATACATGAGCGCAGCCTTTAGAGTCTGGTGTTGGCGCTTGACTATGCCGTTGCTCTGCGGGTGGTAAGGCGTCGTGTGAATCCTCTTGGTCCCCGTCATCTGGATCATGGCGTTGAAAAACGCAGACTCAAATTGAGTGCCTTAGTTCAATGTAACCATCAGAAGACAGCCGAAAAGAGCGATCCACTCTCTCATGAGCGCGGCTGTAGGTGCTGGCGACTAGCGTCTGAGGGGGGAGACGGTTGAGTCCCGACAGATACCTTAAGAAATACGATAATACTAGAATTGATACTTATTTCAAAAAAATAATTGACATTATAGGTGTTTTCTAAGTGAAAAGTCAAGATTATAAATATAATTTTTCAGCTTTAATATTTCAAAATATTAATATTTATTTCAAATAAATATTGTATTTAATAATAACACGAATAATTTTCATATACTCAAACATTTTGTCACTTTCACTTGAAAAAGTATATATCTTTTTATTCTTTTCTATAAAATGTAGTATTTGATTTGAATGGATATATTTGGGATTCAGATTCAGTATCAAATTGGATTACCAATTGATTTTAATCCATGTTAAGATATTTCTATTTAGATCAATGTCTACTTCAATATTGACGACCAATCCACTTTAAATCTCTTTTTTAATATTTTTTTATTTAAATTTTAGTTAATTTAATTTTTAGTAATTTTTTCAATTTAATTAAATTATTTTAGATTTTAATATTTTTCTATCATCTAGTATAAGGTATAGGGACCGAACGTGACCCGAGCACTTATGACTATTTACCCCATTCCCGTTCCCGGCCCGGAATTAAATTTTGCTCATAAGAATTAACACGGATTTTTCGGTAAATCAAGGTTTTATTATTCTGTTCATTTAAATATTTAATAATTTCCTATCCGTTTTCAAAAAATGTTTGGAACGTATTTATTACCGTGAATATTGGTCTAAAATTGATTTTAACATAAGTGGTAATTACACACAAGCTCTGAGGTCTGACGATAGCCTTGTAAAATTGAAATCAGGTGAATTCGTTGAATTCATACAAATTATCGACAACGAAATCTATTGTTATTTACAAGTTCGAATTTTTCAATTATTCACGAAACTTCCTTTTACTTTTATTCCACATATAAGAAAAATATGATGCCAAGAAAGCACCTGTAGTATGAGAGTTATAGTTATAATTGAAGTTGACAATGAAGCGTCACTTGTGAATGTTCGAAATACAAGATACGTATATGCAATGCCGAATAATATAGAAATACAATATTTATATATACAATATATATATAATATATATACAATATATATATAATATATATACAATATATATATAATATATATACAATATATATAATATATATACAATATATATATAATATATATACAATATATATATAATATATATACAATATATATATATATATACATATATATATTGTGATGGTAAACGTCAAATTAGCGCTAATAATATAATCTAATTGCTGCCTGCGGGGGCAGCACCTACCGGGGAGACGAAAAACGTAACGAGGGAATTCGGCACGCGAGCAGACGGAACGCGCACGATTGAAATTGAACCAGTGAAGCTCTAACCACCATCACGCTTCCCTGTAAGTGAAGGTTCTTCCATCATTGTACTCGTCCGCTTTCTAGACAGCTACCGATTCGTATGCCACCAATATCAGAAATCGAGAGGAAATCGTCCGCGCCAGTGATCTAGAGGGGCTATCGCAGTTGCCAAGGTGTTGTACAGCTGCCGAAGGGAGAGACCCGACCCGGCGGAGAAGCATCACCCTCCACGAGACCGGCAGAGTATGCGTGAGGTTTCGCCATCGAGGGCGAAACCACGTGTGCGCGAACTCGCGATCCGCGGCATTGACAAAAAAAAACAGTTCTCTCGCAGTGTGACTCTCTATCGTCCGCTTCGTACGCCTGCAATATTAAGGTAAGCGGGCCAGCTTAATTTCGCGGTCGCGATACAATTGCATGTGTGACGACTAACCTCCGGTATCCGAAGCGTGCATGTAATAGCTCTGTTAACAAAGAGCAGCGAGCGTCCCGACACTGCAGGTTGTCGTTGAGCGAGCATCGATGTAAACAAACACGCGGGCTGACCTTATGTAGCATTTGATAGATAATAAAAGATTCTATCCGTGACATTAACAAGTGCTTTCGACTCGCTTATTCCATATTGCTTCCACTCACATTTTCGTAGATTAGTAGATCTATTGGTTGACTGACATCTGTTTCCCCATGCTCTCCGGATTATGTATCGAGCATAGATGATTACATTCGCCCTTCAATAAAGTTGCGCGAATAAAAGTAATTAAACGGTAACCACCCCGTTACACTACACATTAAACAAACAGTTGTTCACACTTGCAACGCTCGCGATCGACTAGTTTGCTTATAATCGTAGACATAGAAATATTTAAGAAGATACCACATTTCATATGGTGAGCGTTCATATATAACTTAATTTGTAAACACCTGAGTATACGGCGTGTTGGGTACCTAGTAAATAAGCCTGTGATTACTGGGTGTGAACAGACACACGTATACTCACTATCGTTTCCTGTACAATATATATAAATTTTTGCACCGGCTATAAAAACAGTGATGAAAAATAATTCAAAAACATCGTTCTTGTGAGGAAAAAAAATGGGACAAACAAGTTTTTGAAATCTACAGTTTTTATTTTACAAGAAGATAATTTCACGTTGCAGATGAATATTTTACTTTTTTTTTGACCAACCATAAAAAGATGGATAAAAAAAAATATTTTTTTTTTAATCTGAAAAAATTCTACAGCATTCTACATGAAAAAAGAAACATATTCTTTCATGTACACTTTTTTCTAGGATGTTTATTTTCAAAGTTATAAAAAGTTGAAAAATCGTGTCAATTTTCAAGAAAATTTCTGATACAAGGGTTATATTTGATGGAAAAAATTTTTCAACAAGTGATTTGGATAGGGTTTGGAAAAAGGAAGAAAATGCTGTGCTCAAAATTTTTGTGGGATTTTTTCCCTAGAATTGGCAAGTTATCAAAGATAGAGTGAAAATTTCGGAATTTTCATCGATGGATATTCGATTGAAAAAATTAGAAAACCGATCTCATAAATTTTGCTATGCATACTATTCTAAAGCTCTTGGAAAGAGCTTTCAAATACGCTCCCGTTCGTCTCTGTACGTTGATTCTGACCAAAAATATGAAACTTCCAAGTTCAAGCAATTTTGCTCGAGGGGGGGTAAAAGTGACTGACCGGCAGTTTACTTAGACTAATCTATCTCGCTAGATAGATTAACAAATGTTCCCGGGAGGATTGATACAATAGGAAGTTAAATTATCAATACCCGATTAGTTACCATAACCCGTCATATGTGACACTTATTTACTTATCATGGTTCGTCACGTACGTTTTCTTAGTATCGACGTGACATTACTTTACTAGTACAAATAGTACTATTGAATTTATTCATCAAAATAAATTCAATTGATTAGCAAAGTATAAACTCAGTATTTATTGAATAAACATGAAATAAAAGTTACATATAATTTGAATACAAAATAGCGGAGCTCAAGAGTAATGGTTGTTACTCCTCTGAGCACTCCGGCTGAACTAAACTACGTTCGCAGATGCAGCTAACGTATCCTCTCGCACAGGAAAATCGCCAAAAACATTTATTGCTCCATCTGGAGACCACCGGTCATCGACATGGCGATGCGTCGCGGGCGCGCAGCGAGCAAAAGGTTTTATGGCTCTGCCTAGGCTTTCTCTTAAGCAAACGATCCTAAGGACAGATCTCGAAAATACTATTTGTGCCTTGTGCTCGCATATACATTTTCAACAAGTATAGATAGTACACATAGTACAAAAATCTAGTATAGTATAGTATAATACTATATTCGAAAATATATATTCAAAAATAAGTTAATTTATTCATATTATATTAATGTATCTGTGTTATGAATAATTTAGACTCGTATGTTTCTTCAGCAGATATAGATTATTATTATCAGTAGATATGGTACATTTGACTGTAATTATTTTCAGAATAAAATAAAAACATTAAATTGGCAACATACTTTTCTTTTATACTCTTTTTATATATTTTCATTAGATCACTACTCAATGAACCCAGGTCCTTAAGTCTTTTATTCAATCAAATCATGCAAAATTTACGGTTGCCTCAACAGTTTTTTTCAGGTTTAACCTTAAAGTAAACTTGAGCATGGTCGACTAGAATAAAACGAATATCAGATTCAGATTTAGTAGGTACAAAAATATTATTATAAATATTGTTTTCGACCATATAGGCTTCCGGTTATAGCGTTGACCTTGAAATGACCTCGGAATAACCTTGAACATAAATAAAAGCAAACGAATATTGGATTTCAATTCAGAAGACTAAAAAACTTATTGGGATGGACTGTTGAACATTAACAAATTCTAGATTATGTGAATTTAGTATTCTATACGAATCTAAACATAAAATAGTCATTCCCTAAATTAAAAATGAAACTCCGCCGAAATAAAAAAAATACGTGCTATCATTTGAAACAGAATAAGTGTACAAAACTTCAGAAAGATTGCAGATGTATTGTTGGATAATGTTACATATAAGATGAGTCTGATTTAATACAAAATGTAACAAGAAAGATTTGTAAGAAAGAAAGAATGCTGTGACTTCGCTTCTACCGAATGTCGGACTGTCTTCGTTTATCCAAATAAGCGTTTTGATAAGCACTGTTATGTTTCTTTTCCCATTTTGCTACTTACGATATTATTTACATTTTACTTCGTAAATATGCGACAGTCTATTCTACGTTCTTTCTTTCTCTTTCCGTTGGGTAAATGAATTTTAGACGGCACGTGAGGTGCTTTCTTCGACACTTTATCACTCGAATCTACCTGGTTTCGACTTTTAGAGCACTTAAATTAGTACTTATATAGCGTGAATTAAACGTAACTAGAAAATGCAAAAATTCTCCCTTAACATAGCGGGCCATATATGTGACGTGGTTTCGGGTAGACACACATGTCGTTAGTGTACTTTTAGCAAACAAGTGACACTACAACTCGATGTGGTGAATTGCTTCATGTATAAGGCCCCGCTCATTTAACGCTCGCAAGTTATTTGATAAATATAATTTATACATAAGTATATTTATAAGACATAAATGCTAATTAAGTAAATTAGTAAAGATTACTTCACAGGGTATTATGGTGAATTTGGCGATATAGTAAGTATATATCCGTAAAACAAATTACAGCGTGTGATTACTCAATATCAATACGTTTACATAACTCTTAAAAAAAATAAAATTATTTTTCATGTAATATTCGTGGCTACGTTTGACGAGCAATTTGAAATTAAGTTCTTTTAAATATAATCAAAATATCGCAGACGTACTATTTATCTTATACACATGCATATCATATTATCTGACAACGCGCTTAATTGTTAAACACTTCGTCAGCGTAGGCTATCATACGACGTTTTCGTAGAGGTCGTATGACGCTAGTCCGACCGGTCGGCGCGAGCGGTATTTATAACAATAAATAAAAGGAATCGCGAGAATAAAATGCCAAAGCCAAAATAATTAAGAATTTATTATTCACACACACACACACACACACACACACACACACACACACACACACACACACACACACACACACACACACATATATATATATATGTATTCACATATATATATATGTAGTTACACACAAAATGAATACGTGGAATTTGCCAAATGGTAATTACTCCAAGAATTATTATTATTATAGAAAAATAAGTAAGAAGAAGACAGTTTTATAATAATAAACCTTGAGTTACTTACTTGTTAAATGTTTATTTGTTGTTATTATTATTAATAGACTTGTCCTTGAATTTATATAGTTATATATATATGTGTATATTGTTAGAATATTTGTCCAAGAAATATAATCTTTTATTTTAGCTGGTCCTTATAATAACTATTGTCCTTGCAATAAGTAATTGTGCTGGAATTTGCCTGATCGTACGCTGTATACGTATATATATATATATATATATATGATAATACGTTTATTAACGCATTCGCGATTTCGTCACGCGTATACGTTAATCACTGATAAAAAGAATATAAATATACTGATTTTAGGAAATAATAATAAAAACTGGTTGACAAGAAACTAAGATAAAAACTGATTGTAAACAAGAAGGACAAAAATTTCCAAAGAACTGAATAAAAACTGTACGTAATTCTGAAGAGAATTGAACTGTGGCACGACTGGACGTGATTAACTCTGGCACGAGACTGCTTTATTAGGCGTGGGCGATACAGTAATGCAGCGCGAGAGTGTTACTACGCAGTCACTGCATTACTATGGCCGCTGAACCGCCCACGTGCGCAAAATGCGTACGACTAATACGCGCGGCGCAATTATACATAATACTAGTACATATAAAATTTTTTTTTTTTTTACATTACATTATTACATATATCAGGATTAAGTGAATTTAAAAATTGTGACTTAACATCCTCCTTCCCTTAGAATGATTACCGTCCTCGGGAATTATATGTCCAGTGGGAATTAATAAACATGAATGATTAAGGATGGTAAGAACGGATAATATATATGTATTATTAAAATTGTTACTATACACATAGGATTTCATGGACTTCGAAATCCTTCTTCATGACAATGCTTTTGCATTGTGCATGAAGGATATACTGGTTCTTGTTATGCAGGGACAGGGGGACAATCCTTTCTAGCTCGTTTAACTTGGCTCCATATGCCCTATGGTATAGTCGGACAGCCTCAGCAGCAGAACCCTTGGTCACAAATCGCACACTGTAGGTAAAATGGAAATACTAACCATATGTCGTGATAGGCGTAAAATACATATAGTCCAGAGTCCCAAAGATTGCCAAGTCCTTAAATACCTGTTCCGGCGAACAGTACATCGGGATTCGGAGGAATACCCGATGCCCGAATTTCTGTTCCCTGATCACAACTCTGGAAGCGTTCGGATTTAAGGACTGGATACTATCATTCAGGTAGTTGTTTAAGGCCGAAGGTAGTCCGTATGGGCGCAGTAGCATATACGGAGGGATTTGTGTCCATCCAGTCGAGACCTAAATTGACGAAGTTGTTCGATAGGTCCATAGGTTAGGAGGTGTTGGATTACATCAGATTCCACGGTAGCGAAGGGAAAGTAATCACTAAGGTGTTTTCTTCTTGGTGGTAGGGTGCTACTGTGACCCCTCTTGTTAAGGTGTTCATCCTGTTGGGCGCTGACATGACTATGTCCTGTAAGATTATGTCCATGTAGAAGAAAATAATAGTAGGATAAAGATATACAAGAGAGAGACATTAATAAAAGTTTTAAAGAGAGTATATGAATGAATGGAATTATGTGTGATAAAGACAGTCCGTGAAGTCCGATTATATAGTTATTGTCCTTCTACCCGCTTTACATACTAAAATTTAAAGTGAAATAATACAGATTTTGATAAATAAAAATGTACGTAACATCACGAAACTATATAAAAAATTGTATATATAAAATTGTTCATAAAGGAGAGGAGTTCAAAAAATATATTTTCTTATGACGCAGCTGCATCTTCTAAGTATTTTTGATCTTCTGAGTTGACCTCAGTCTCGATTTCTCCATCAGTCATTTCCAAATCTTGTTCGGTGGCCGTTCCTTCTGGACAGTCAGATTCTGAATTTGGTTTCTTCATGTATATTTCAGCAACGTCCTTTCCATGTCCTGTTTGTGATTCGGTCGATGCATCAGAGGATCTGGCGGCACCGGTGTTTGTTATTTGTACCAATATATTTGACGTGTATCTAGGCCTTTCTGACAGTTGTTGAAGTGAGTTCGATGTACGTTGTTTTTTGTTAACTTTACGTTGTCTGTCGTTAGATGCAGAATTATTTTTGTTTAAGCACAATGTCCTCTGGTATTGCCACTTACAAGTATAGAAGTGTTCATCTTCTAGTTTTGCATCGACATAATCGTCACATATCCAGCATAATACGGTTCGCTTCGCCTCTTGTTCACGGTCTTTAGCATATTGTGCATCATACTCAGGGTTACTGTATTGTAAAGCTCTAGTTGCATCTTTCTCATCATAGTATTGTACATACCCCAATGACAGTCGTTCTCTATTGTCTCTTATTACTCTATGATATAATAGTCGTCCAAATTCGACAAAATGATCAAAAAATTCGACCTCCCTATTTTGTTCCGGGACTGCCCAAGGCAGTCTACAAAATAATCTTTTCTTATTAATGGGTGTCTTTGGTTTTATTATCACACTCTTGTATATTCGAGATCTCAAGTCGGCTGAATATACGGCTTCTTTTCGAGAAGTTCCAGTAATACATTGCGCCAGCTTTCTAGCCTTTTCAGCTTGTCTGGTGTCTTGATATCGGCACAGAGCCAATTTTGTATCCGGTCCTGATATACTTTCTATGGAATGGAATTCTATAATCGTCCCTACAGATTCCAATTTTACGAGTAAGTCACTCAGCTTTATGTCGGCCGAGTACAAGAATCTAATGCCTCTTGGATCTTCAATACTCGAAGCAGGCTAATTGTTCATTATGTCCTAGAAGAATACTAGGGCTGAAAAAGAAAATACAGATCTGTCCATCATGTTTCCACACATGAGATAAAGTCCGGTACTAGCGGTCCCAGTTGTGTTAGTTAGTAGTTTAGATTGTTACAGGGCTTTGTTTCGGAAGCCCCGATTTTGTCTCTTAACTGGGTAAGGAGGTGGGAATTTCGGAATCGGTAAACATATTAGTAAGGTCGTGTTGAGCGACGCTAGTTGTTTCCGGAGTATTGGTGAAGGTAATTATAGTAGCAGGGTTCTGTTTCATGTCCAATTCATTATTTTTCTTAGTATTGTTAGTACATGCTTCCCATTTTTTTATTTTGCAACATTTATAAGCTAGCAAGAGTGTAGCAGCTAGGAATATAATTCCATTCACTCCCAACCCTCCATAAATTAGATTCGAATGATAAGACGTTACACGTTTATGTTCGCCCACTACTTCCATTGTGTCCATTATTTCGGTTAATGTTCTTTCTTTATTTTTCCAGGCAACTAATTGAGGTGCCCATTTTATTGTTTCTTGTCGTTTAGATGATGTTATTTGGAGGTTATTAGGGGATTCGTTTAGTATAGGATAAAGGAAAGTTACATTGAGGGTAAGGTCCGGTTTGTAGATATATTGCTCTGTAGCATTTCTATCCATTTCGGTCATTAGCGTTGCATCAATTGTGTGTCCTATACACCCTGGTGCTAATTTAATAATACCAATGCCCTTCAGACGAACAGGTTCATCTTTATGACCCGGACAACTGATACGTAAGTTTTCGGGTTTTACCGCTGAAAACAACCAAGATCCGTCAGATTCGATGTAATTCCACTGCGTTGTTTGTTGTGTCCTAATTACCAAGTCGTAATTATAGATTTCTTTTTGCGACGGTTGTAATAGCATTCGGACTTCACAATCCTGGTTGAGGTTAATGTCCAGTAGCGGTGCCTTGGTCGGGCAAATGAATGCATAATGTGTACTTATACATTCTTTTAGAGTGGCGTAATCCAAACGCATATATTGTTTTAGATCATTGTTCAGGGTTAGATATGGGTATCTGTATCTTATGTAGGCTGAATTTCCGGTAGATGTGGATGGTTAAGGAACTAATATGGAATGCAACCTGTAAAGGTTATATGAATTTCTGTCCACTAAGGGCAGATGCAAAACTATGAATGTCCGTCCTGATTTGTGAATTGCATCTACCTTACAAATTTTTACAATCTCTTCTATTCTTAAATATTCCGAAGGTATCGGAAAATCCAAGTCGTGATATGCGTGTTTGATATCAGAGGTTATTTGGTGTAATACGTCGGTGGTAAGCAGGTCTGGATGTATCCTACCCTCTCTGACATTATGCAATATGTCCAATAGTCTTCTGGATTCATCAATACAATGATCTAAACGTGCTTCTAGTGCTCTTCCGTAAGAATACAAGAGCATAATGTAGTCCCATTGTTTCCGGTCGTCCTCCATTTTATTTAGTACATCCGCAACTTGCGATTCTAGGTGTGTTATAATTTCGCTATGTTTGTCCATCATAGTATATAATTTGTTCAAGCCAGTCAATATTACATGAGTTTTCTTTTCTACTAGATTTGCCATAGTTTTCTGATCTGCAAATAGCCGATCTATATTTTTATTTATCTCATTAGTTTCGTCCTCTGTCACTAGTCCAAATAAGCTATGGCTAAGCGTACCAATGCCTCCAAAAGGCGTTGGACGTTTAGTTCTTATACTACGTGGGCTCCTTATTTTGGACGGAGTAATACTGTCCATTGTTTTAGAAGCATAAATGACGTCCTTGTGCAAACTATTTAAAGTTTTCATTTTTAGGTCCAATCCCTGTTCTCCCAAAGTATTGGCACAGGTCGCCATGTGTAGATGAATAACACATTTGTCATAAAATGGGTGAAAATCTACCGATTGTCGCGACTGTGTTATTAAATAAGCGATATCGAGAGCTATATAAACTTTCCAATCAGCTCTTTTCATTGTAACCTGACTCATTTGTTCATAATACAGTCCAGGATTATTGTCTAATTTTTGATTCCTGTCCTTTTGTCCATAAGAAAGGTAGAAATAGCAATGACAGTAGATAGAATCGAATACACATATTGGTTAATGTGAGAGAAGAAAAAAAAAATAGTAGGATAGTCCTGGAAATAGATACAATCACATGTAAAGAACAAGAATACAGATTCGTCGTAGGAGAGAGAGAAAAAAAAAATAAACAAATAGGAACAGAAAGAAGAGAAGAAAAAGAATTTCAACATGTATAAATATAGATAATATGTACAAAGTAGCAATTGGGAGAATAATAGTGCAAATAATAGTGATTAATAAATAAATAGTAAAAATCAAAATAGTATATATATATACTATAGTTTTAACTTAAGCTTGTCTACATGCTTTCTAATTCTTTTACCATTTGGCAACTCCAAAATAACATTCTTGTGTCCTAGTATTTCAATAATTTTAAGGGGGTTCTTATAATAACTATCTGCCTCGCCTACACGGGGCTCATTTAAGACCCAGGCATAATCGCCTTTCTTACCCTTAAACATGTTTACTTAACATGTCGTATCGTTTTTTAGATCGTACTTTCGCAGTTATTTGGTTCGTACCGGCAGCTAATTTTAGTTCCGATAATCTATTAATGAGGTCTATTAAATACTGATTATAAGTACGCAGTTTTTCTTCCCGTGCTATCATCATTGGGAATCGGGCTACTCGTCCGTATACAAGTTCATGAGGCGTATAGCCCGTCGTAGCATGAACGCTAGTGTTATAAGTAAAAACCGCAAATGGAACCAACCTATCCCAATCATCGAAGTTATCTGAATAAGTCCTCATAAAGTCCATAAGAGGGGCATGGCTACGTTCCAATGAGCCGTTCGTTTGAGGCCTATATGCGGACGTAGTGAGGTGATTTACCTTAAAGAGGTGTAACAAAGATTCAACTATATCCGACAAAAAGCTCGTGCCTCGATCTGAAAGAATAGCTCTGGGGGCTCCAAATTGACAAATCAGATGTCTAGCAAGTGCGTCGGCTATAGTAGTCGCCTTTAAATCCTTTATGGGTACAATGATTACATATTACGTTAGGTGGCATTGCATTGTTAATAAATGACAATTACCACGAAGTGTCGTCCTCAACTTGCCTACTGTGTCTATTGAGACTTTGTCAAAAGCTTCTATAGGAGTGTCGGTGACAATCATCGGTTCATGGGTTTTATGTCTGTCTATTTTCTTTTCTAGACATTTCGGACATTTCCTAACATAGTCCAATACATCATTTCTCATGCCCTGCCAGTAATATCGGGCGCTTATCTTCTGATAAGTTTGGTTTACGCCTTTATGTCCTCCTATTAAGCTATCGTGCAACGTTTTGACGATATTTGTTCTTTCTTCTTTGGGAGGCAAAGTCGTTTTGCCGTAACATACGGTGACTGTTATTGGACTACATTCAAAGGCTCCGATTAATAGTTCCATTAACAGACCTGGTCCCAAATCATCTGTGTAATCACCTTTTCTAGACACGCGGAAACTATTAACCTTATCACGAATTAAGAGCTTCTTTAAATTAGCCAATCCGACCTTTATAGTTTCTACGCTCGTTGAGTTATAATATTTGTCTTTTACCACTATGGAATATATCTTATGTTTTTTATAATTTGTCGTTCAAATTTGTCCAATCTTAGGTTTCTTATTTTTCATATTACGTAGGTCAATAACACCTATCTCGCTTAATAATCTGGCTATTGCCGTAGTATTATCACAATCCCGTGAAATCAAATGTACTATATTGTCTCTCTGGTAAGTCAGGCATTGTTGAGAGTTTCTCACATTATTTTATAAAGTGAAATATCCAGGACCCAAAAGGGTTTCGCTATCTTCTGTACTTGAGAAACTAGGATTTTTATAATCGCTAGGTCTTTTATACTGATTTATGGGTCCCTTTGCATGAGGCAGGATGAAAAAGAAATCATCATCTATTGGAGCCTTTGAAAAGTTCAATTCGACCGGGGACTGTGTAGTCTCGCTATTTGTACTTTCTTTTTCTTCCGGTATTTCTTCGAGTCCCTTAAGTTTAATACCCGTTTGTCCCTTATTTAATGGAGTACTTCGGCTTTTAGGTTCGCCAATTTTCACATTAGGCGGCACCGATAACTCTCGTCTCTGCAAAGGGATTAGCTCATCCTTTTCGTTAGATTTTTCATGTTCACTGACATGAACAGAGTCGTTGTCCGACGTTATTGTATCGCTCTGTGGTTCAGAATTTCTTTGTTCTATTTCGAATTCCACAGCATGTTGGGACAATTCCACTAATTTTTTTTATTCTTCTTTCCATTTCTTCGTCTGAGTTTTCGTCACTGTATGGATCCATTTCTCCTAGCACATTCTGTAATTCAGGATCTACTTCGTCCCCATCAGAGAAGTGGCTGATTTCGTACGGTTCTAAATCTCTATTGTCCCAATAAAACGTCACGTCTTCGGCACTACGATGTCGTCTCAAACTCTCCTCGAACCTAGCACACGATTCTGCAAGTTCATTTTGAGTTAGGTTGGTCACGAATTCCTTTTCGGTAGAATCGTGTTTATTTTCAAAGACGTCGTCGTCATTAGTACTGTCAGTGTTATTACTCGTTTGAGGACCAGTCACTTCAATATCTAATGATCCATCACTTTCGTCGGATTGCGACGTTTGTTGTGTAGCCGATTCAGCGTTTTCAACTAATGTTTTGTCCTTTATACTTTGAGCTGAATCTTCTAACTTTTCGGTTTTCTCTTGTTCCCTTAATCCAGTACGAGTAAAATCCGGAATCGGCGGCTCGCTTTCAGAACTCCCTTGTTTACGTGCGTTAACGTCCGTTTCCTCTATACCCGTCGACGATATCATAGACCTCCGAAAAAATGTCGGGCTTTTAGCAGTGATCCTATCGGTTTCTACACTGGATTCGTCCGTTAGAGCCTCATAAGATCCTGCAGTGTCAACCTGACTCTGGATGTCTTGGACTCTCGGATGTTTTTTTATTTTGGACGTCGTTGGAGGCGTATCTTTCCGCACTGGCGGCCTCCGTGAAATGTCAGTCCTAGTTCCGCTTTCTCGGTTAGTCGAGATATTACTCGACTTTTGACCTTGCGGTACCTTCGGTCTAGTTCCCGAAGGTCGTGTCGTAGGGTCATTTTTATTAGTAGGCAATCTAGTCCCTGCTTTTGACCTTTGACCGGATGTACTAGGCTGTGGGTCGGCGGCAGTTGTCAATGGAGCAAGATTCTTACTCCTCGTTCTCCCAGCTATCACACTATGTTCTAACTTCGGCCTTTGTTTGTAGGTTTTAGAGCCTAAAGCTCTACCTACCGATCTAGGTTCGCCAGCAATCGTGTTTGCTCGTTTGCGCATTCTTTTCTTTTCTTCCTCTGACTTTTCTTTAGCGGCTTCTTGTTCTTTTGATTTATCTTTCCATTTCTTGAACATCATTACCTGTATATTAGGTATATTGTCATTGAGGTCCTGTTCACACTTTTCTTTTTCTTTTAAATACACATTCAGGTCTTGGTACTTGATGGGGTACATAGCGATAAGATCGTTCCGTAGATTGTTTATTGGAACATTCTCTGGCAGGAACGGCACTGGGTTCATCACATCGCTGTTTAACATTAAGGCATCGCTGTGATAAGATATCACAGCCCTTATAGTTTTCAGAAATGCTCTTCCCAACATTCCATCTTCTTGAATTGGAAAATTGTCCCAAACAATATGAAATTTAGTACTTCGTCCATTTATGCTTAACATAACAGTCCCCAACGTCGGTACTGTATGAGCTGTAATGCCACTAAGCGAAGTAGCTTCCTTCGGATTAAAAGTCGTTGTCCAACCTTAACCCATTTCTTCCCAAGGCGCCATTTTATAGTCGATTTGTTTTTGACCGAGGAAAACCTCAAAATAATCGAAAAGGTATACTAGAAGTCACTTTTCTATTGTGAAATTTCCCGCTCTTTACGAATCTGCAGTCAGAATTAGGATATTTTTCACGGAAAATTACAAAATGGCGTCTTGAATGTTGATGAAAATTTAGTATTACATTAGAATTTTTCTTTCAGAAATTAGTTGCTGAAATTTATAGAATCAGGATGAAAATGTAGATTTACATTGAACATGTTAGTTCTTTGATAAACCTAGGCATTACAAAATTTCCTGGAACATTTTTCCAAGATGGCGGCCAGCAATATGTTGACAAGCGGGGAAATCTAAAATTTTCTAAATAAAAGCCGATTTAGAGAATGAATATACGAGGTGTGATCAAAAAGTAAGGTGAATTTTGAAATTTAGCGGGCTACGTCCGTTCGATCTTCGACTTTTTTATTTGGTTATGTCGGTACACTCGTCTAGAACATACGTTCCAAATTTCAGCTTTGTAGTATGTTTGGTTTGTTTGTGAGAGGCATCAAAGTTAGAAGTGTTTTGCGTGCTCCACGATTTGCTGCTGTCTAAAAACATGGATCAAAGAGTTTGCATTAAATTTTGTGTGAAAAATGGAATCAAATGTTCCAAAACACTTGAAATGCTGAAAGTGTCATACGGTGAGTCTACTTTAAGCCAAAAAAATGTTTACAAGTGGTATAAACTCTTCCAAGAAGGCCGAGAAGACACTGACGACGAACCTCGTTCTGGACGCCCCAGCACATCAACAACTGATGAGAATGTTGAAGAAAATAGTGTTGGGAAATCGTCGAATTACCATTAGAGAAATTGCTGATGATATTGGCATCTCATTTGGTTCGTGCCAATCAATTGTGACGAGTGTTTTAGACATGAGACGTGTGTCAGCGAAGTTTGGTCCGAAATTGCTCAATTTCGACCAAAAGAAACGTCGCATGAGCATCGCCCAAGAGCTACTGAATGACGTCAACGATGATCCATATTTACTCAACAGGGTTATAACAGGTGACGAAACATGGGTATACGGTTATGACGTCGACACTAAGACTCAATCGTCCCAGTGGAGGCATTCTGGATCACCAAGACCAAAAAAAGCACGCCAAGTTCGATCAAATGTAAAGGTTTTGCTTACAGTTTTCTTTGACTGCAGGGGCGTGGTGCATCATGAGTTCTTGCCACAGGGTAGAACTGTAAATAAGGAATATTATCTGCAAGTTATGCGCAATTTGCGCGAAGCAATCCGCCAGAAACGTCCGAATTTGTGGAAAAATAAAAATTGGCTTTTGCACCATGATAACGCCCCTGCTCACACATCGTTGCTTGTGCGCGAATTTTTGGCTAAAACCAACACAGTAACGATGCCACAGACACTGTATTCCCCAGATCTGGCCCCCTGTGACTTCTTCTTATTTCCAAAACTGAAAAGGCCCATGAAAGGACGGCGTTTTGCCACGATTGAGGAGATAAAGACGGCATCGAAGGATGAACTAAACAAGATCACAAAAAATGATTTTTTGAAATGCTTTGAGGATTGGAAAAAGCATTGGCACAAGTGCATTATAGCCGAGGGGGATTACTTTGAAGAAGATAAAATAAAAATTAATGAATAAATAAATATTTTTTGAGAAAAATAAAAATTCACCTTACTTTTTGATCACACCTCGTATACTACCTATACTTTCGATGTCGCTGAATACAATGCTAGTGTCAATTTCAATTTTATAAAATGGCGGATCCAATATGGCGTCGGTAATACCAAAATCAGTTTGTGTTGATAAAATCGCAAATCTAAGTGCTACATTTTGTCTTGAATTTTTAGCACTTTTTCTAGTGTTTTCCAAAATAATTGATGCAATAGTGGAAGAAATTATTCATCAAGCGTACCTGTTTTTTCAAGATGGTAAGAGTTAAAACAATTTGCACATAGATACTCTTGACATTGTTCGCAATAAATATTCGTACGTTTCTTGCAGTCATTGCTAGCTTTGCATATTCTTTGTGCAGATTTTGTGGATTTATTGTGGATATGATATATGACACATTCGTCTACGATCAGGTATTGTGAGTTTCAAATGCTTTGATTACTTTTCAATCGGTTACTCTAAATAAGACTTTGCAACACTTTTTGCAAAATCTTTCCTAGACATTCTCTTTTTGTTCATCATATTGTACAAAATCAAAGCATTTGTCAGTGAAGACTCGATCAATCTACATAAAATAACCCATGTCCATTTCTTTGAACCAATATTCGTTTTTAGATCACTGCAGTATTGATCATGAAGATCAACTCATCCCATAAATTTGTTGTATGTCTTAAATGCTCCAGGAAATTCAATTGGTACTTTACGTTTAGCTGTTTTTTCGAATCGTTCTATTGGAATAGTAGGTGTAACGCCAACGGCTGTAGATAATATGGACACTGGTTTCGAGTCCATTACCGTAATGTAATTTATACCACTGGTTTTATCATGACTTACAACATAAGATCCTCTAACAGCTTTCTTTTTATCTAGTTTATGTTTATCTATCAATGTCTTCTGTTCGGGATTTTTGATCAATGTTTTTGAGTTTTTACTTGATTTATCCAACACTTTTGGAAACATATCCTTTGTAAAAACACGATCATCTCTAACCGTACCTGTTGCACGCAGGTTTTGTTTTTTCAAGTGTACTAGTAAATCAGGGGATGTGAAAAATCTATCAAAATATAGATGATATTTAGCTACATCATTCTTATCGACCGATGTTAGAAAACCATGAAGCATATTCATCACTGCCCGAGATCCTAAACTGCATTTAGAGAACTTCGTGTCACTTTGACAATCATTTTTTCCACAATAGATATCTATTTCTAAAACAAATCCATTAGAAGTACAAAGGGCCCATAATTTTATTCCAAAACGTATTGGTTTGTCTTTGATGAATTGTTTTAGAAGCGTGCGACCGAAAAATTTAATCATCATTTCATCTATTGATAAAGAAGAGCGAAAAAATCCAAACTGTTTTACATTTTCTCTAAAAATGTTTAAAATTACACGAACTTTCCAAATTTTGTCATTATCAGTCTTATCCGAATTTTTCGAAGTTTTCAAATTGGACTTAATTTTTTCAAACAAATTTCTATTCATCGTTTCTGAAACAACATCGAAATGCCACATTTCATCAGTTGACCAGTAATTTCTATAGCTTTTACGAATATTGGAAGTGGAAAAAATGATAATACCTAAAAATTTGTTGAAATGATCTGGATCTAATTCAAATCCATTTTCAGTTGTCGTTTCAATAATGTAATCTCTCATTCTATCACAAAAAAACAATTCAAATAATTCTCGAGGTTCCTTTCCTAGTACATTTTGTTTTATTGCTTCAAAATTATATATTTCTGATTCAAGTTGAACATCGTATGGTCTTTCTTGATCTATCCATTCGTATTTATGTGAGGCTTCTAACTTTTTCTCGTTCGCGGAAAAATTTTGATACACATCTTCATAAGATAAGGCTACTGCATCAGTGAATCTAGAAGTTCCATCAGCTTCTCCGTCATTATCGAGACTTTCTACGTCACTATTATCATCATCGGGTACCCACATAACTTCATGATCATTTTCATCTTCATTACTATGATCATTGTTTTCTACAACACTGCTATCAACACTGGCATTCCTCATCGACTTACGTTTCGGCATGATTTTGCCAGTTTTACGAAACTTCTTTTAGAGTCCGAATCTGATAAATATTTAACTTGAAAAAATACTCGGTGAATAGTAAAGCTCGCCAATTATCCTGAAAAGGACTATTGGAGAGACAGCCGAAGAAAAGAGTGAATATGCTCCAACTATCTTGAAAAAAGACCGTTAGAGAAATACGCACTTTTCAATCCTCCACAAGATGGAAAATCTCGCCAATTATCCTGAAAAGGACTATTGGAGAGACAGCCAAAGAAAAAGAGTGAATATGCTCCAACTATCTTGAAAAAGACCGTTAGAGAAATACACACTTTTGAATCCTCCACAAGATGGAAAATCTCGCCAATTATCCTGAAAAGGACTATAGGAGAGACAGCGGAAGAAAAGAGTGAATATGCTCCAACTATCTTGAAAAAGACCGTTAGAGAAATACGCACTTTTCAATCCTCCACAAGATGGAAAATCTCGCCAATTATCCTGAAAAGGACTATTGGAGAGACAGCCGAAGAAAAAGAGTGAATATGCTCCAACTATCTTGAAAAAGACCGTTAGAGAAATACACACTTTACAATACTCGAGAAGACAAAGGATTTATCCAACTGTAGGGACAAAGAATCCAGAAAAAAATATAGTAATTAGATTCGCAATTTTATCAACATTACCTGATTTTGGTACTACCGACGCCATATTAGATCCGCTATTTTGTAAAATTGAAAACGGACATTAGCATTGTATTCAGCGATATCGAAAACATAGGAATTGAGTACCCACTCACTGGTGCTCATCATTTTGGTATAACGACACCATATTGGATCCGCCATTTTGTAAAATTGAAATTGACACTAGCATTGTATTCAGCGACATCGAAAGTATAGGTAGTATATATTCATTCTCTAAATCGGCTTTTATTTAGAAAATTTTAGATTTCCCCGCTTGTCAACATGTTGCTGGTCGCCATCTTGGAAAAATGTTCCAGGAAAATTCGTAATGCCTAGGTTTATCAAAGAACTAACATTTTCAATGTAAATCTACATTTTCATCCTGATTTTATAAATTTCAGCAACTAATTTCTGAAAGAAAAATTCTAATGTAATACTAAATTTTCATCAACATTCAAGACGCCATTTTGTAATTTTCCGTGAAAAATATCCTAATTCTGACTGCAGATTCGTAAAGAGCGGGAAATTTTACAATAGAAGAGTGACTTCTAGTATACATTTACGATTATTTTGAGGTTTTTCTCGGTGAAAAACAAATCGACTATAAAATGGCGCCTTGGGAAGAAATGGGTTAAAGTCTTAAACTTAATTATATTTACTGAAGCGCCATTGTCTACCATAAATACTGTCCATTTTTGATTAGTTTCAGGTATACAAAACCTTACTCTCGTCGGCTCATGGACCTCACAATCTCCATCGCCAGATCCCCGATTCGCGGCAATGCAGACGCCTGGTCCTGCATACTGGGAGCCAGGGGTTTCTGTAACACTGTCATTACAGGTGCCGGTAGCATTCCCTCTTTCTGACTCGGCTGCTCTGCCAGTCGTGCCAGAACTGCCTTGGCTTCCTCGATCATTGCTTGTGTTGGTTTTGCAAGGCTCGTCACCTTGATGTCGGGACGAGCCGTTTGCGAGTTTAAAGGCTCAGCATTTGTCGGTTGGTTATATGGCGGATTAGGTCTTAATTCTCGCTGATATTGTCCTACTTGTTTCAACTGGCCGTTTTGTCCTTGAAGCGATCCAAGTCTTGGTTGATCATAACTAATCATGCCATACCGTCTTCCTGTAGGATACAGATATGTGTCTGTATCCGGGTTGTATAATCTTCCGTTATTTTGTTCATAAGAGCGGCCTTGCGAGCCTTGAAATCTCGGAATCCAATTCCCAGTTCTAGGCTGATATTGTCTCTGACCTTGAAATCTATTATTCTGAGAATTATTTCCAGAGTAACCTCCGTTATTGGAGTACTGATTATTATTATTTTGGTAATTATTACCGTTCTCTGAATTTTGTTGAATTTGCCTCTATTGGTACTGGCTCTTTTGAATATAGAGTTGCTGAAATTCAGCAGGCAATTCTTCGAATTCAATGGACAACTGTTCTTCTGATTCCAATCCCTGCTCTTGCACGTAAGCAACGTCCAAATTTTTGTTGAAACCAGTCCATTTGTTAGCTTCAAACTTAGGTTTCATATTATTTCGAGCCTCAATTCTCAAGGCTTCTTTATAAGCTTCGCTCAAAGAAGTAGAGCATTTGACATCCAAAAAATCCCCTATTTCTTTAGGTAAACCGTTTACGAATATCTTTACTACAGCTGACTTCAATGGTGTCAACATAATCTCATTAAATTGTGCTCCCAATTCGTCTTTTAATGCATGTTCTGCACAATTCAACAATATATTTATTCGGTCATGAAAATCCCCGACAGTGTCGCCCTGTTTCATTCTTGACGCGTGTAATCTTGCATCATAATAAGCAAAATCCTTACACGGTGCAAATCATTCCTTTAAAGCTTTCGTTAATTCTTCTGCAGTGTTAACGGTTTTGCCATACAAACAGTCCCTAGCCGGCCCCCTTAATTTGGCTATGACGGCCTTTACATAGTTTGGTCTTTGGGCGGCAGGTACTGTGGCAGATCCATTTTTTATGTCTTGAATAAAATCTTTTAATGGAAGATTCCTTCCATCGAACTCTGGGATTTCTAACAAGGAATTTTGTAAAGCAAAACCCGCTGATGCCGATTGCAGCATAACGAGAGTTGCTTGTTGCTGCTCTTATGCCTGCTGTTGCGCTGCTCCTACTGCTGCAGGGTCTGCCATTTTGTTCTCAAATAATGCGAATGCGTACTATCAGTCTTATCCCTGATTTCTACACTAATCGTATAATATTATCCTTCTATTTTAACGTATTCAAAACGTTATCATAGGGATCGCTTACAGGTTTAAGGTAGATATATATAGTTAAATCATATATATATATATATATATGGTTCAGGATATATATACTTAATTAGCTAAAACTTAATATTCTGAATGTGCGTTCTTATAAATCGTTAATGTAACGTAATTTATTACGCGTTATTTAATATTACTATTTATTTCGGGGACGGTATCATGGGTATAAATTATACACCCATTTGGTAAATATTTTTTTTTTTTTATATCAAAATTAAATTTGATATTAAAAGTTAATAATTAATTAATGGCGTACTCGCCAGAGAAGCCTGGCGTTTCCTCCAGCATAACTACTTCTCCTGTAATGAACCATGCATGTATTAGCCTTGCTACCTCATCTAACATCCAGTCCGCTGACCAGATAATCACGGTTCTGTCTCCTCCTAACTCGTCCGAAAAAATAAAAGAAATAAAATAAACAATACAAACATCACACTCACACAAACATCACACAACAAACAAATCACTCTCGGCTGTTACCTTTCCTCGTACCTCGAGGAGGCACGTATCTTTTAAGCTCAGATACATGAGCCATTGGTACCTGCTTGTTGTTATTCGTGGTTAGCATATAAATTCCCGGAGAAACCACTCGCAAAATCTTATACGGACCGGTATATCGCGGATCCAGTTTTGCGTTTTTCCCCGCACTCGCGCTTGACAGAGTGTGTGCTCGCCTCAAGACTAGATCACCGACCGAAAACTCTACGTCTCGACGTTTTCTATCATAATGTTTCTTCTGAGGGTTCTGTGCTTCTTCGATATGTCTAATCACAAGATCGCGTAACGCATCAAGTCTCGCCATACGCTCGCTCCAATCCTCGATCGACGAGCGGATGATCGGCGTTCGCGTTTCTACCTCACGACGCAGGCTTTTAGCCTGCTACGGTTCGCGGCCAAAATTCAAGAACGCCGGCGAGACCTTTGTGCTCGCCTGTATCGTCGTATTCAGCGCCTGCCTGAATTCATGCAAATACTTATCCCAATTCCTGTGATCCTGATCGACGAACATCGCCACCATCAGCTTCAGCGTTTTAATCGCTCGCTCGGCGAAATTCGCCTGCTGATGGTACGGCGGACAAAGTACGTGTTCAATCTTGTACTCGTCTAGCGTCGCTCGAAACTCATTCCCACAGAAATTCTTACCATTATCCGTGACAATATACCCCGGTATCTCCCATCGATACAAAATAAGCTCTTCAAGAGCCTGCGCGAGAGCCTTCCCCGTAGCTGACACAAGAGGTTTAAACACCACGTATTTCGTGAACAAGTCCTGAAACACGACTAAGTATCTAAACCTATTCTTACTCCGCGGAAGTTCAATCACGTCTGCCGCTATCACCAACCACGGTTGCTCAACTACGCGCTTGCTCATGAGGCCCATCGGAAATTGTTGTTCTATTTTATACCGTTGGCATTTCTCGAACGATTGCACGAATTCCGTGATGTCATAATACATTCCAGGCCATGAATACTCCCTCGCGACTCTATCGTAGGTCTTATCCCTTCCGAAATGTCCTGCCGAAGGCTCGCAGTGTGCGTTTCGCATCACTCGAGCTCGGTGTTCTATCGGTACCACCAAGCGCCAACACTGCTCACGGTTTGTAACCGGATCGAGTAACCTATCAGACGAGAATCTATACAGCATTCCGTCCTCCACTCGCCAATTCCGAAATTTATCCGGTCTCGCAAGCACGTCCTTCCTTTCCTGTACACGATTTCAAAATCGTACTGTTGGAGTTCTAGAACCCACCGCGCCAACCGACCCGTAGGTTCCTTCTTATTGCGTAGCCAAGTAAGTGCCGTATGATCCGTGACTACCACGAAATGCACTCCCTCAATATATGGACGGAACTTTTTAATCCCCATTATCACAGCCGCGCATTCCGACTCTGACACAGTATAATTACGCTCGTGCACATTCAACATTCTACTCGCGTAGCATATAGGATGTTCAAACTCCTCCTCATCCTTCTGAATTAGACACGCACCTAACGCATACGACGATGCGTCGCAATGACTAAAGAAAGTCCTCGCAAAATCGTGTCTCGCCAAAACCGGCGCCTCCGTCAGCGCTTTCTTTAGCTTTCCAAAAGCTTCGGCTTTCTCCTGCCCCCCAGTGCCAACGTTCGCTCTTGTGCGTAAGCTTCGTGAGCGGTACTTTCATCTCGCTCTCATGCTCAATAAATCGCGCATACCAACCGCATATACCGAGAAAACGTCGCAACTGCTTAACGTTTCGGGGCTGCGGGAAGTCAATCACCGGCTTAATCCGATCCGGATCAGGTCGCAACCCTTGACTATCCAATCGGTATCCCAAGAACGTCACCTCGGAGCACCCGAATTCACACTTCGACACGTTTACTTCGAGTCCCGCATTTACCAGCTTCTGCAGAGATCGCTCAAGCCAAGTCAAATGCTCATCGAATGTTCCGGTTACCACGATTACATCGTCTAAATATTTGAAAACATATGGCTCAAATTCCGGTCCGAAAAGCGTATCCATCAGTCGCATGAACGTCGCCGGAGCATTTACTAATCCGAAGATCATGTAATTACATTCGAATAACCCTAATCCCGGGACCGCGAATGCCGTATATCTCTTGCTCTCCTCGCTTAGCGGTACTTGTAAGTACGCATTTTTCAAGTCGATCTTAGAAATATAACGCGCCCCACGCAGTCGATCCAGAACTGAGTCAATGCTCGGCATCGGATATGCATCTGTTTTCGTTGCCTTATTCACTGACCTTAAATCTATACACATTCGATTCGTGCCATCCTGTTTTCTGGCTATAACCGGCGCGCTACTCCAATCGCTTGTCGATTTTCTGATTAGCCCCGATTCCAGCCATTTCTTTGTCTCGCTTCGCATGAACTCCATTACCTGTGGCGAATATCGCCTTAAGGGAGTTTTTACTGGTCGTGCACCCTGCACGTCGATCTCATGCTTAATTAAATGCGTACGCGCAGGTGACTTCTCGGGTACCACGCGCCGCACTAGACGTTCCACTAATTCGCGCTGCGAAGATCGCAACTCGGAGAGCCCCGCGACCTCAGCTCTAACGCGAACACGCGCGAGTCCAGGCTCACTCGGGAACTCCACTCTTTCGCGCTTCAGCTCCGCGAACCAGTGCCAAGGGCTATCCTCTATATGCCATTTCCCATTCGCATGATCCGTGCCAATGCCGAACTCCTGAATGAAGTCCATCCCGATTATCATGTCGTATTGCACTGGCACATCCACGACTCGCGCTTCGATTATTCGTGACACTCCGTCGATCTCAACCCTGAGCCGAAGTTTTCCCACGATCTCGGTTTTCGCTCCCGAAAACCCGAACAATGCGAAGTCGCACGGCTCAATTTTGTCCGCAAAGTCGCCGCGTATCCGCGGACCCACAATAGTCACCATCGCACCCGAGTCGTACAACACACTGTATGGCTTCCCCGCGATATGGACTACCAACAACTCGCGATTTTCCACCGCGTCAACTTTTGGTTCGCCCACGCAAAAACGAACACAGAGGCGCGAGAGACCTACACCGGTTCTCGATGACTCGCCTCGCTTCTCGTTCGCCCGACTATCCGTCAAATCTTTGCGTGTCGACTCGTATCCTGCGCCATCCGACGCTTCCAAACCCGATGCGATCGGTGTCGCCCAAACTGCTACCTCTCCACTCAGCTTATTTGTAGCAGCGCACTGGGTTCTTTCCCCGATTGCAACTCGCACTTCGGTCAGAAATCCCTCTGCCACTCGTGCCTTCAGCCCCCAACGGCTCCGAACTTGATCGCGTCGATTTCAAGTTCGCTGGGCTTGGGCACTCGGCCTTCCGATGTCCCAGCCCCCCGCATTTGTGGCATACGCCCTCAAAGGTCACGCGCCCTGCCGCGTTCCTCGCAGCAGGCCTCGCATTTCCCTTGGGCGGGCCCCTCTGCGAATGAGCTAGCTGGGATAACACGGCCACTACATCTCTCGGCAACTCTTTTGACGAATCCGCATCCTTCCGTTGAGCTACACCTTCACTATCCGAATTGCCTACGGGTTTTGTTGCCGACTTATTTTTCTTTCCTTGGCGGTCCTTACTATTCTCGTTCCCGACCGCATAAACTCGTTCGCCCATCGCAAAGTTCGCACCGCTGCTAGTCTTCGCGGTTCTTTTTGACGAATCTCCGCGGTAAGCGACTTCCGGCATCAACGACTCCTGCGGCGCTGGCGGCGGGCGGTAGCGATTCTCGATGTCCCGTCTGCGTTCAAATCTCTCCCCGTACACGCGAAGATCTCTGAGCGTTTGAATCTTCTTCGCCCTGATATAATTGCGAAGTTTCGGATATAAGTTGTTTTTAATCAACTCAAGCTGTCTACGTTCCGAAAGCTTCGGTTCTAACCTACTCGCGATATACAGGAAGGCCGTGAGAAATTCACCCAATGGCTCATCTTCGCCTTGAGTTCGGTAGCGTAGCGCGTCGTAAACATCCTCGCGCGATCGCCGCGGACAAAACTGGCGCTGGAATTCATCTTTAAAATCCTGCAATGTGTCCCAGCCCGGGCGATTCGTTTCCCACCATAAAGCCATTTCCGCGCTAGTGAACGACAACATTAACGCCGACAATATCTCCGCGTCCTTGAATCTGTAAAATGATTGCATTTCATGCAATCGCCTCAAAAATTGCTCCGCTGACAGTCCGCCCTTCTTCGAGAATGCTAAAGACCAACTTCTTACCGCCGTGACCGCGTCTGCTTGTTGCCCGTAAAGAAATCGGCCCCTTGGTTTGCTCGCGCGCTCTTCCTCTGACGCGCTCTCTAGCCACGTTTCGTCGTCATCGAGCGCCGAATCGTAATCCGTGTCCTCTGTTTCATCAGGCTCTCTACCGGCCTCATGCTTGCCTAACCGCGCACCCTAGGTGTCATTTACGCGCTTCTGATCGTAATTCATCTCACAAGGTCGGTACCTTGCCCCCTGCTGCGCGCCATCACGCACCGGCGTGCTCGTACTTCCCGGGCCACGCGTTGCTACCTGCGATATGCCCTTGCGTTCTCCCCGGCTCTCAGCCTTATTTACCCTAGATGCTGCCGAAGTCAACCACGCCGGCCAAAACGTTTTTACTGCGCGCTGCCACATCGATGGCTCCCGACCATGGAAACTCTCTGGTCGCCGCTCCGCGCGCACTCGCAAAATCTCTGTTTGCGTGCTCGCAATACCCAGAGTTGGCGCGAAGTCCGTCGGCACCGAACGATGCAAGCCCGCTCTTTCTTTCCTTCCGCGCACCTCCTCACGTGCAATCGCACCATCTGTGGCGTGAACTCGCGTCTCCGATGGCAACGCACGTGTCTCCCGCGTGACGTCACTCCGCTCTCGTCGAGCGCTTACCGCTGCATTCACCTCCGCCTTTAAAGTTTCCAGCAGTCCGACCCGCGCCGATGATGCGCTTCTCGCATCAACGACAGTCGGTATTTCACCTGCTAGAAAATCGTCGGCGCTCACAGGCGGTGCCGGTTCATGACGTACGCCATATAAAAATGCGCGAAATGCCCTGTCTTGCACGACCGCGGTCGTGCCGTCCGTAACTAATCCGTTCGACGTCATCCGTGTCAGCAATTCCTGAATTTGCATTGCCTGAATGTGCTCCTATATTGACTTTACTACAGGAATTCTCATAACCCGCCTTCTAAACGCTTCTGGCCGCGGCCGTGATTCCGCAGCTCTCCGATGCTTGGGCGATCTCGTCACCGGCATCGTATTTCACGCGACCCCGCGCGGTAAACAAACAGGCACCAAAACAGACCCAAGCTTTCCTCGGCTTATTTCGCCTTCACTAGGCCTAAGCGCGTTTGTCCTCTTTGTTTTCGAGAACAGCACAACGTGCACAAGCCGGCATGCCCCTGGTGCGAATACGCAACACAAAGACTTTACTCAGCCTGTAAACACGTCTAACCTTGAGCTCACGCTCAGCAACAATCCAAACAGCCGAGAATGATCGTTGCGATTCTCGCAACTTTCAAATTCAGAAACACATTCCAACGTACAAATTTAACTAGCCAAAACACCCGGCTCGAGCAATCGCAATCTGCGTAATAACAACACACAAATTTACAGCGTAATCGCTTAATCACAACAACGCGATACTCGCCTCAGCCCGTTTCACTAGCTCCGGGCTTCCGCGTAACTCGAGCCAAATGCGTTGACGACACAATAATGACGAAAACTCAAAATGTCCCATGCAACTAAAATTTTCCCTTTTCCAGCTTATGTCCACGGCTCTCGTTCGCTACTCCGCGAATTCGCCGAAAAGCGCTGATCGGCCGAGACACCGCACTGTTCAAAGCTTATCACAAAGGGAATTATCGCGATCACCTCTTTCCAACCAGAACAAAGCGATGCGAACAACGAAAACCTGCCGAGATTAAACAAGGGATGCCATGCAAGAGTGGTCAGCCTCCGTGCGCCATGGGCTGGTCTCTGCTAATTTTTCTGGGTTCTTTCTCGGTAAAGAAAGCCGGCGCTGACTTTCATAGGCCGAAGTTCGCGCTGGCTGGGGAAGGTTGATACAAAGAAACGGACACTCTATTCACTGATATTACATATGGCGATCTCATTTATTGACGCCTTTTCACAAATATCGCTACAAGATTAACTTCGCCGCGGCGAGCGCGCTCGCTCAGCCTTTCCGCGACAAGAGTTTGCGAGATCACGCGAGCGAGATCGCTCAGCGTGCGCGATAACATCGAAATACGCAAATGTCCGTAATCGAGCGAGAGCTGGCGCGAGAGAGATAAACAGGCTTTCGACCCACCGGATGCCGACGGTCCATCGACAGAGAGACGACGCCGGCGGAAGCGCAGGCCCGCTGGAAACGGCGCCCTGGCGATGACTGGGACTGCTGCAGGAGAGGCCGCAGCACGGCCTTTGCCCCGGGGACGGCGAATGGTCGCTGCTAGTCCGGGCTCGGTTCGGAACACCTGGTTCTCCTGGCAAATAGCAGTCGTACTCCTGGCAGTCGTTCCTCTCTGGCCGAAATGTCTTCTCGTTCAGACTCTCCTTAGGCGGCCCTAATTACTCGAGAGCTCGCGCCTAACTGCCCTTCTTCTCTCTTAATTTTCCAAGCCTCGCGCCGCCGCGCTCCCACTTCTCTCGCCGTCAAAAATCAGTCAAAATCGCTCTCTCTCTCTCGCTCTTCTCGCTCTCACTCGCACTCACGGCGACACCTCGCCGATCGTTGCGCTCCTCTCTCCAGATCCTGCAACGACACAAGTATGTAGTCGCTGTATAGCGTATACTTGGTCGCTGCGTTCACGCGAGGAGAGTGCCGCACACAGGGCCAGCGAGCATCGCTATAGCCCTGTCACAGTTATTATTATTAATAGACTTGTCCTTGAATTTATATAGTTATATATATATGTGTGTATATTGTTAGAATATTTGTCCAAGAAATATAATCTTTTATTTTAGCTGGTCCTTATAATAACTAAATGTCCTTGCAATAAGTAATTATGCTGGAATTTGCCTGATCCTACGCTGTATACGTATATATATATATGATAATATGTTTTGTCGCGGAACGACTAAGCTATCATGCCTTAGGTGGCATGACGCCTTTATCTTCTTTTGAACTTTTTAATTTGTTGCACACGAGTGTTGATGATCGAAAGTCGGTGAAGGTGTTGAAATTAATTTACACTCACGTAATGGGAAAAAGCCGTCTGGCACAAAAAACCCATGATTTATTGAAATCTTAAAAAAAACAACACTAAACTAATACAAAGAAGAAAACGCAAATTACGCATAGAATGAAGATTCCGTGCTTAAAGGAATAAAAGAAAGAACGAGCGAATATTACAAATGATGTCGCGTGCTTACACACACACACACACACCGCACTGTACACTGATGAAATGATATATTGTGGTCGAGAGAAATCTCAGACACACAATTTTGATATAAAGGTGTACTCAATACACCTAAAATGAATTGAGTAATGAAATTGAATGCTTGATTAGCACCTCAAACGCCGAACGGTGAATGAGTATAATGCAACACGTGGTGACTTTAATAAATGAACTATTTTTTCACATATAAATTGACTTAAGATTAACTAACTGAACTAAGACTCGATAAAAGGTGCGCAATACGTTGGTTTGCGTCTTAACTATTCTGATAAGGGGCGCGAAAGCACACAATGACTTACTTTTAAGAAAACTAAAACGCTATATTAAGCACGTGTTCACGAGTTGAAGGCCGGAACTCTTTGTCGCTACTGACTGGCAACCGCGTGGCGAGCGAGCAATTAGCCGCAGCCGGCATGTGCTGCCGTCACGAGGCGCCCCAATCACTCTCATACACACTTACAAATAAAGCATTGACGTGTGACGACGGAACATAATACGTTTATTAACGCATTCGCGATTTCGTCACGCGTATACGTTAATCACTGATAAAAAGAATATAAATATACTGATTTTAAGAAATAATAATAAAAACTGGTTGACAAGAAACTGAGATGAAAACTGATTGTAAACAAGAAGGACAAAAATTTCAAAAGAACTAAATAAAAACTGTACGTAATTCTGAAGAGAATTGAACTGTGGCACGACTGGACGTGATTAACTCTGGCACGAGACTATTTTATTAGGCGTGGGCGATACAGTAATGCAGCGCGAGAGTGTTACTACGCAGTCACTGCATTACTACGCGGTTGCCGAACCGCCCACGCGCGCTAAATGCGTACGACTAATACGCGCGTCGCAATTATACATAATACTAATACATATAAATTTTTTTTTTTTACATTACATTATTACATACAGTGCCGGTCAGCCACTTTTACCCCCCCACGGGCAAAATCAGTCTAACTTCAAAGTTTTATATCTCTGGTAGAAATTAACGTACAGAGACGCGCGTCGGTGCGTTTGAAAGGTCTTTCGGAGAGCTTTCAAATGATATGACTCACGGTTGCCATAGATTGTTTTTTAAATTTTGCAACAATTATGCAAAATTGAAAATTCTGAAATTTTTTTATTATTTTTGACAATTAGCCAATTTTTGAAAAAAAATCGTACGAAAATTTGAAGTACACCATTTTTTAGCTATTACCAAGCTCTATCTGAATCACTCATCAAAAATTTATTTTCGTCAAATATGACGCGCGCACGGGCATTTTTTCCTGGAAGTGACAGTTTTTTTCAACATTTTTTATCTCCGTCAAATTGTAACAATCGAAAAAAATTTTATAGGAGAAAAAATGTTTGTTTTTTCACGTAGAATACTGCAATAATTTTTTTTTCGGTTTTTCGAAAAATTGTTTTCGATTGTTACAATTTGACGGAGATAAAAAATGTTGAAAAAAACTGTCACTTCCAGGAAAAAATGCCCGTGCGCGCGTCATATTTGACGAAAATAAATTTTTGATGAGTGATTCAGATAGAGCTTGCTAATAGCTAAAAAATGGTGTACTTCAAATTTTCGTACGATTTTTTTTCAAAAATTGGCTAATTGTCAAAAATAATAAAAAAATTTCAGAATTTTCAATTTTGCATAATTGTTGCAAAATTTGAAAAAACAATCGATGGCAACCGTGAGTCATATCATTTGAAAGCTCTCTGAAAGACCTTTCAAACGCACCCACGCGCGTCTCTGTACGTTAATTTCTACCAGAGATATAAAACTTTGAAGTTAGACTGATTTTGCCCGTGGGGGGGTAAAAGTGGCTGACCGGCACTGTATATCAGGATTAAGTGAATTTAAAAGTTGTCACTTAACAATATATTTGCCTCGATTTATTATTACAATGCTGGATTCAAATTTTTACATTATTTATTAAATAAATTTTATAAATGTATATTTTCAATTTTATTAATTCATTATATTATGATTGAAGGTGTTCGATTGCAATATAAGGCTCTTATAAATAGACTGACATGGCAGTGGGAAGAATTACCTTATAAACATAATGAAAATTGTTGTATTTTCAAAACGGCTATAACATTTGTTGATAGTGTTTGTGAAATATGGGGACCATTGATGCAAGGTCTGACATTAATAGTTATTCCTAGGCATATAACGAAAAATCCAGAAGAATTTATTCATGTTTTAGATAAATACAAGGTATTTTATTTCTAAAAGACGTGTATTATCTCCTGAGATAAACTATTAACGATAAATTTAATCCAATTGTTAGATCCAGAGAATTGTTTTGGTTCCATCTTTATTGAAATCTATGTTGATGTACATACGACTTCAGGTATATTTGATATAAACATCTTTAAAAATTATACAGAAAAATATCACTTACTATCTTTTTTCATTGATTAGCAAATCAGAAGCCACCTCAAAGAATTGAAATTATGGATTTGTTCTGGAGAAACTTTGTCGGTATCCTTAGTTCAAGAATTTTTTCATATATTCAATGGAGATAATAAATTATTAGCTAATTTTTATGGCAGCACAGAAGTTATGGGTGATGTGACGTTTTATATATTACGAGAAGATAACTATCATCAATATAATGATAAGATCCCCATTGGTAAGTATCTTTTTTAATGTAGACTCATTATAGAACATTATTCAGTCAAATAGGGTCTGAATTAAAAAAATGTCGCTCAATTGTTACAAATGTGTTGCCAACGGATTTTTGACCCTCAGAAATCCGAATCTGTAATTATTTTTCCTCTAATTACGGAAAAAATATCGGAAATGGAAAATTTAAACAATTTTCGCGATTGACTTGGAAACGGCTGGATTTAAGTAAAAAATAAGCAGAACCAAAGTCATGAATAGCAATGCATACACACTTTAATATAATGTTTGCTACAACGATATATAAATGAGCTGGAAATTTCAAGAGTCTACGCCAATGTTGCTCCGATCACATGGACCGACGGTGTGGCGATGGTAAGTTTTGAATTCAAAATCCCGGGACATGTAACTATTCTGTAAGTATCACGAGAGACAATATACAGAGCAGTCAATTTTATGTAGATTAAATCACTGAATGTAATAGTGTTATTTAATTTTACGATAAAATGATAGATTCATAGATAAAATATAATTTACTGATTGTGAAAGATATGTTATTTCGAGTGTGAAAAAATTTTTTTTAAATATATTTTCCCTCGCACACTTCTACACACTTTACAAGATATGCAAAAACTGACAGTCAAGTAGGTATTACATAATCTCTGAATACAATACATATTTAAAAATATTGCCCAACTAACTGCATCTGTTCAGAATTCGTAAAAATGAATTTTTTAATAGTTGAAAATGTTCTTCCAGCTCAAAGCTCTATATAATCAATCTTATTTCCTTCATACATAGTATACTTCTTTGTAGTGAAACATACGAATATGTTATATATCAATCAAATTAATTCTTTCATAGAAAAAGAAAATTTAATAATTATGCTTATTATTTGTTTTATATAAATTATCAAAAATTACTAGGAGGTATAATTTAAAATAATTGTTAGTCTAAACTTTCAGTAAACTAGAGAATTATGCGAAATCATTTTCCTACATCAGGCGAGTTTATTTATATAGTTATCAATATAGCTATTAATATGTTGGATTTTAAATAATACGGTTATCAGATAAATAATCATACACTCATTATTTATCGTTGCCATAAGCCTCAAATAAACGTCATAAGACAACTCGCCCGGCCTCTCGTTATGCCTTTCAAATCAAGACTATCGCGATCCCTTATCTGTCGTGTATATTGCATAGAAAATAATTTTGTAATTTGTAACGAGGGCAGCGCCTTATTCGGCACTGACGTCACCAATTTATTAAGGGGAGAGTAAGAGAGGCACTTTCGCTCTTTAACAATCAGGGAACGAGAGGATAGGTCGAATGAATAAATGATTTTCTTTAATAAGAACATACAACTTAAATCTATTCAGACAAACAAATACAAAATCGGTTATAATAAAAGTTTACCTCACGCGCACATGTACAGAACAACTTAAACTAACGCGGGAGGACGAATTGCCCGGCGACTAAATCGCCTTGACCATTCGCCTCCTTCCAAGTAAAAAAAAGATACACCGAAACCTCACTACCGCGTTACGATGAGCGTAGCCGGCAAGGGATTGCCTGGCTACCTATCGGTCCTACGCGGCCGCGCATCACCATGAGAGAGAGAAATATCGGGAGAGAGAGATAACCTGACCTTTGTCCTTGGCGATGAGCCGGCAACGGGGAGTTGACCTGGCCGCTGGCTGGACGTCTTCCTCGGCGTAGCCCGTGGTGAACCCACTGGAAGTCGCGCCGTGCACGGTGGCGAGGGCGACACTGAATGCCCTGCTGCAGGTGTTGTCGCCACACGTAGCCTCGTCTCGCCCTGGTCTGGTCACTGCTGCACGTGTACTTCTTTTTCTCTCTTTGCGCTGCTTCTTTTCTTCGCTACTTCCAACTTCTCTCCTTAACTTTCTTCCGGGAACTAGCTCACGCGACTTGACGCATGGTCAGCGTTAGCACTTTCGCCGGGCTCTCCCACCAAGCCCACTCATTAGGCGGCGTGCGACAAAAGCGCTAATTGGTCGCGCGTCACACGCCGGCCCAAACCTGCATCGTACGTGCATAGGCGCGCACTCCAGCATGCTCGCTAACTCTCTCTCTCTCTCTCTCTCTCTGTCTCTCTCTGCCTCATAGTCGCTGCGCTCTTGCTTCTTCGGGAGCTCTCAATCTTGCTCGGCAATCTTCGGCGGCTGTAAAAACATAAAGGCCAGTGGTTAGGCGCAATACATATATGCGCCCAACGCTGACCATGTCGCCATGCCGAGCGATAAGAGGGAGAGAGAGAAGGAGGGCAGACGAGGAGCAAGCGTACTGCTTGCTCTCGTCATAAATTGTAAATAAACATTTCAATTTTTGTTGAACCCTATAATATCTTGAAAAACTTAGTATTTATTTGGAATCATTGGTGATTTATACAGCTCGTTTCTTTTGAAACCAAAATATTTTAGTTAACATTTGCTGGATAGTTTATAATGAATAATAATTAGTAACTCAGTTTCGAAGACTTCAAATTTTTAAGTACTTGCAAGCAATATATGATTTTAAATACAATTTTATATAAATTATTTGATAATATTTAAATATATATTATTTAATTTTAAATATATTCTTATTTTTTACAAAACCATGAATTATTTTGAAAAATGATTGTGTGACGAAAGCAAGCAGTATACTTGCCTTTTGTTTGCCTCTCTCTTTCTCTCTCTCACCCTTCTTTTCTTGGCAAGGGATAATAAGTCCTTAGAAAAAGATAGCAAAACAATTTTCTTTGGTAGATTTTTTTTTATTTATTAACATAATCTCTTTTTATCTTGATACACTTTTCTAGGCGTCCTTCAAGTTTTTTTAAGCCATCAGAAAAAAATAATTTTAGAAGTTTCTCAAAACAGCCATTTGTTTGTGTTATGACCTCATTCGAGATTAATCGTTGTCCGGCAAGCCACTTTTTTAGATTTGTGAATAAAAAGAAATCATTAGGGGCCAAATCTGGTGAATATGGTGGATGGTCTACTAATTCGAACTTCGTTTCCTTAATTTTAGCCATTGAAACTAAGAAAGTGTGCACTCGTGCATTGTCTTGATGAAACAGAATTTTTTTTTGTTCAAATAAAGACGTTTTTCCTTTATTTTCTCGCTTAACCGGTCCAACAACGACGCATAATACTCTCCTGTGATTATTTGTCATTTTTCTAAATAGTCGACGAAGATAATTCTACGTGCATCCCAAAAAATAGTAGCCATCGGCTTCGTCGGCCGATTTCACTGTCTTCGCCTTGTTTGGAGCTGGTTAACCTTTCACAACCCACTGTTTTGATTGTTCCTTCGTCTCAGAAGTGTAGTAGTGTATCCATGTTTCATCAGCAGTTATGAATCGACGCAGAAAGTCGTCCGGATTACAGCGGATGCGCACCAAGAGGGCCTCAGCGGCCACCACTCGACTGCATCTGTTCTCAACTGATGTGATAGGAAATGCGGCACTCATCTGAAATTTTTCTCATGTCCAATTTCTCATGCAAAATCGAAATGACTGTACCTTTTGAAACCCCTGTGGCCTCAACTATTTCGCCCAATTTTATTCTTCGGTCACTCAAAACCATATCATAGATTTTATTGATCATTTCCGGAGTGCTCACGTTTACAGGATGGCCTGAAGGATGTTCTTCTGCAGCTGATGTACGGCCACGTTTAAATTCATTTACCCATTTTTAAACAGTTGCAAACATAAGGACAGATACACTATGAACTGAATTTAACTTTGAAAGAAATGTTTTATCACCGCTCGAAATTCACTTTTTTCCATTGTTAAGAAGAAACAAAAGTTCATTTTGATCGACGATAAAAACGGAACTACTCGATGGATCTGGCTGCAATTTCGACAGCACTCTATTTAATAATGACGCTTGCTGATGCAACATAAGTTAGGATGATTTTAGCGCCATCTCTTGGATTTTCTTAGAACTTATTGACTCACTCTCGTAAAGCGTTGACTTTGAGAATAGTCACGGGTAAGTCAGAATTATGTGCTTCATTTTTAACAAGCGTGCGTCTAGTGAAGTTTAAAATTGATCTAATAGAATCTTCTGGCTTAAAATGTATTTTACGACTACACTAAATGACACTAAATAAAGTACTATTATTTGGTTTTAAGCTAAACAATATAACTTTGGGTGTTAATGCTCATTCAAATCATTTCCTACTATGATAAAGATAAGTGTATGTTTAACATTGACTATGATTTTTTGATAATCTTCAGCAAATCCTAACAGCATACTAAGGGGAATGGTAACGTCAAAATAAGCGCCACTTCTTTGTCTTTAGTCGAGCCAGCATTTTTGGCAATTAAACTTTGACTTGGATGAATAACAAGTTCTTCATAAGACTCGCTAAGCCAACATTTTTAGCTTTATCTATTTCAATAGAGTCAGTGTTTGATCCTCGAGTGAAGTGGACGTACTTGTGTTACGATCTACTCGGAAATAAAAAATGTCAACCAATCAAGAAAAGATATTATCTTATTTAAATTAATTCCTAAAGTAGTAATAATAGCAGAACAAGGGCCAAAGGCCACACAGGAAGGAGGCAAGATATCTACACCTACGCAAAAAAACAAAGAAAAATGGACAACTGTAAGTGGTATAAAAAGTAAGGGAGAACTAAGTAGTACAGAAAATAAAATCAAAGTAATTAAAAAAAAACAAGATAACAAAAGCAGATAGAAAACAGCAATCCTAGTTATCGGACCACTGGCTGAGTCAATCTACCAATAAATACAAAGTTCTTAAGGACACATAAAATGCTGAAACGAACACAATAAATAATTGTATCGGTTCTATCTATGAGCTGTTAGACTATTTTCTGTACTAAAGAACTACTGTTAGACTTTTCACTGTATTACTGCAATACATCTATCAATTAGTATATTAAACAGCGCCACCTCACATACTTATTACTGTTATTGATAAATAAACCATTAATAATTTATTTAAACTCAAATAAAACTTCAAATAAGAGTATATGAAGAGAGTATATATATAAACAGCATGAAGAAGCTATGTTGTGAAAATGGGCACGAAAATTTGTTTTTAAATACGCTGAATTTTACACAGGCTGATATTCTCTCCTAGCTTGGCAAAGTGAGCGTTCGAAATTGAATAAACTTGGCTTATACCTAAGTTATTTCTCTCTAGTGATTAGCTAAGTAATCCTTCTATTTTCTATTCTAATTTACGCTCGACTCATAAAATTTTTCACACTATGAGAAACTTGGGCTGGATCACATCCTCTCAAAGAAAAGACTTTAGCTCTACTTATAGAACACTTCACGCCATAAGAAGCTAGAATAAGTCCATCCTTGATTATATTTAAAATCGTCTTATATATATATATATATATATATATATATATATATATATATATATATATATTATTTATAATTTTTCAAATTCAATACTTTAAAATTCAAACGAATTCTTACTCATTAACGCGACAACCAAGAGAGTACGAACAATATAAAATAAAAGGTAATAGTAACATCAAATAATGAAGTCTACACATTAGAAATTATATTATCGCCAATCTTTGTCTGTAACATAGAAGACATTCGACTACTGGTAAAACTGCTCAACGACATAGCTAAAGATAGCTATACGTCAAAAGTTTTGGGACAAAATAAAATGAAAATCCAACCGTCAACTGCTGAAAAATATCAGCCTATATTTGACGGATTAAAAGAGAAAAACATCCAATTTTACACATATCATCGAAAAGAATATAAGAGAACTATGCATCCTTCCGTTGACATTAAAGACCTAAAAACTGCAATAGAGGAATACGGAGATAAGGTGATGAGCATCAGGAATATCAGGCATCGGGTAACAAAAATTCCAGTACTACTATTTGCAGTGGAAATCAAACATGATTACAAAAGCCAAGACATCTATAAGGTGAACAAACTGTTGAATACCGTGATAAAGTTTGAACCGCCTAATATTAAAAGAGAGATCCCACAGTGCTATAAATGCCAAGAATACGGACATACAAAAAATTACTGTTTTAAAGGTACAATCTCTGTGAAATATGCAAAACAACACGCAACAGAAAACTGTCCTATAAAGGAAAAAATTAAAAAGTAAGATATGCTAATTATCAAGTAATCATACTGCAATCTACAAATAATGCCCGATTCGCATACAATTATAGTGAAAACTATTTCCCAGATCAAGAGAAGAAACCTTCGTTCCAAACAGTAAACTAGATCAAAATAATACTAATATTAAGTAAAATTTAAATAACAACAGAATCAAAACAAACATAACATATGCTCAAGTGTTATTAAAACAAAACCATCAAAACGTAACGGTAGAATTAAATGAAACAAATACACAAATTGATCCAAGGAAACTCAAGCGATAACAACATCAATAACACAAATAAACTTGAACATATGATGGAGCAACTGATGCAAAGAATGAACACTATGCTCAATCTGTTAACTGTGTTACTAAAAAAAATAATAAAATGAGTAGGTTAAAACTCGATATCTGGAACGCAAACGGTCTTATGCAAAGGCACTTGGAATTAAAAACATTCTTAATCCATTAAAATATAGATATCGTCTTGATTGAGAAACACATTTTAAAAGCAAGAATTATCTCAGTATACCAAACTACACCGTACATGAAACAAATCACCCACTCAATAAAGCACACGAAGACATTGCAATTATAATAAAAATAAAAATAATTCACTACTAATCATCACGGATAAAGATGGTCCGATAACAATATCAGCTATTTACTGTCCTCCAAACAAAACAACAACAACAAAAATTGGACAGATTTTTTCCATTCACTAGGAAATCGCTTTATAGCAGGAGGTAATTACAACGCTAAACATCCATGCTGGGGTTCAAGATCACCAACTCCTACATACAGAGACAGACTATACGAAATAATACGCAAGTAAATTAATACATTTCAATATCCATGGGAAAACCAACGTATCAGCCAACAGACAAATAAGAAACCGGATTTGATTGACTTTGCAATAGTTAAATGTATACGTAAATAAAACACACATCGAAACTTCGTCATACTTAGACCTTACATCAGATCATTCATCGATATTAGTCATCTTAAACTTCACTGTACGAACAACTATAAACAACCGCACAATAAAAGAATGGGAAAAGTATACACATTTCATAGAGGAACGTATTAAATGCAACGTACCTCTTAAAACAGCAACTGATATAGAAAACAGTATACAAACATTCAACTCACTTATAACTGAACGGATTAGCCAATGCTCTACTATGGTAACGAAAAGAAAATCTCAACAAATTATCTCTTTTACAGTAGAACAAAAAATAAAAGAAAAAAGACTATTAAGAAGAAGTTATCAGATTACAAAATCGAGCCAGGATAAAGCGAAACTGAATAGAGCAGTCAAACAATCGAAGAAAGTACTCTTAGTAGAGAAGAATGTAGAAATGCAGAAGAATCTCAGAGCACTTATTGTTAGTGCTACTTTCTGCGCTCTTTCCGTTCTTACTTGATGTAATATACTACGAATATTGCACTGCTCACGCATAATAATTTCTAATTCCAATAAACAGTTTCGATAATCTTCATGATATATTGCTTTTATGACAGTATGTGTTTTCACGCCTTTTGCTTTCTTTATTGGTTGATGGTTTGCTCTTATATATACTATACATTTCGTATACTATACATTTTGCTTCGAAGGCCAATGAATTCTGTTGGAAATATACAACGATATGCGTATTGAGTGACTACAACCTTGGTTCTGCTAAAAAGTGCATCATCCTTTCTTTTTTTTTTTTGTACCTGGATTTTATTGCACCCCTACAAACTTAAGCGCTGTGGACTATAGGCCCACACCAACAGTCCTAGACTAATCAGCAGCCAGAGCAGCATGCCCACTACGCTCTCTTTATCCGCACATTTATAATATAATGTTTTTTCTATTTTGTTCACATTAATTAACAATTCAGTTCTTCAATACATTTTATATTGTGACTGTTTTGCTTTGTTTCTATCGCACTAGTTTACTGGGAACTTTATATATGTGTGTGTTTGATTTAAATAAAGAACATTAGATAAATATACTTATACAGGGTGGGCCATTTTAAGTGGACCAGTAGGTTTTCTCGGAAACTATGAGAGATAGCGAAATATTTTTCAGACAAAAGTTGCTCAATTTGGAGGTCATGTTCAAGGTGATTTGAAGGTCAACTTTGTTTCTTAAATGGAAACCCCTATTTTTGACCTCGGATTCAGAAAGAGCGGGAAATTCTCCGTTTAGATGATACTACTGTGGGCAAAAAGTAAGGTGAATTTTCAATTTAAACTTCGCGGGCTTAACATTTCGGGCTAGTTCTTTTTTTCTTGAGTTGGTAGGACTGCGAATGACATCTGGGACAAATTTCATGTCAATGTCATCATCAGTAATATATTTACGCTTGTGTTTACCAAACGACCAAGAGTGCATGTTTCGATTTTTACAATGTCTGATTTAATTGAGCAAAGAAGTGCCATCAAATTTTGTTTGCGGAATGAAATTTCGGCTGCGGAAACGTTGAGGATGTTGCGGAAGGCCTTTGGTGATTCTACCATGTCGCAGAAAAATGTTTATAAGTGGTACAAAGACTTCAAAGAGGGTCGAGAACGTGTTGATGACTTGGAGCGCTCCGGACGACCATCGACGTCAACAGATGACCAACACGTCAATAAAGTGAAGGAATTAGTGCTCGAAAATCGTCGGTTGACTGTTAGAGACCTTACTGATATGATCGGAATATCAAAAGGATCTGTGAAAACAATTTTGAAAGACCATTTGGGCCTACGAAAAGTCAAATCTCGTTTGGTACCGAAAACGCTCAATTTCTTGCAAAAAATTCGCCAAAAATTCGACGCATATCGTTCCGCAACCACCGTATTCGCCTGATTTGGCTCCGTGTGACTTCTGGCTATTCCCAAAACTCAAGAGACCACTCCGAGGAACGCGTTTCGAGTCGATTGAGGAGATAAGAGCTGAATCGAAGAAGGCGCTGATGGCTATACCGGAAAGGGACTATTTGGCATGTTTCAAGGATTGGAAAAAACGTTGGCATAAGTGTATTTTATCGGGAGGGGATTACTTCGAAGGGGATGACATTGATGTAGAAGAATAAATAAAGATTTTTCATTTTACAAACAAATTCACCTTACTTTTTGCCCACAGTAGTATAATATATGTGGGGTCTGATTCACCAACCAAGGTCATGTGTAGGTCAATTTATTTTTTTTCTTAATTTTTCCACCCGAATGGCCGGGTAAGGGTAATGTTAGGCAAAAAATATTTTAGACAAAAGTTGCTCAACTTCGACGGGGCCACATTCCTATGACCTTACCTTTGACTTTGGAGGTCATGTTCAAGGTCATTTGAAGGTCAACTTTGTTTTCTTACATGGGAAGAAAACAATATATTCGAGTGGAAAAATTAAGAAAAAAAATAAATTGACCTTCACATGACCTTGGGTGGTGAATCGGACCCGACATATGTTACATCATCTGAACGTAGAATTTTCCGTTCTTTCTGAATCTGGGGTTAAAAATAGGGGTTCCCATTTAAGAAAACAAAGTTGACCTTCAAATGACCTTGAATATGACCTCCAAGGTCAAAGATAAGGTCATAAGAATTTGACCCCCTCGAAATTGAGCAACTTTTGTCTGAAAAATATTTCGCTATCTCTCATTGTTTTCGAGAAAACCTACAGGTCCTCTTAAAATGGCCCACCCTGTATATTCATTATAAACTCTAACAGGTTATTGGCCCAGACTCTAGTGCGTGAAAGTTTATAAACATTGACATTTGAGTGTAAAAACTGAAAGTGAACAAGATGGTTGAAAATGTGCGCGCCGTTATCCAGAAACTCAATGGTGAAAATTATACGGTGTGGAGTTATAAAGTGCAACTACTGCTGATGAAAGATGACAACTGGGAAGTCATCAGAGATACCGCTCCGACTTCAATTTGTAAAGCATGGATTAAGAATGATGAAGCCGCTCAAGCTACTATTGGCCTACTAGTCGAAGATAGCCAGTTAAGACTTATACGTGAAGCAAAGACGGCAAGGGAGCAATGGTCTATACTCAAGGAATATCACCAAAAGGCGACTTTATGAGGTAGAACGGCACTGAACAAACATTTCTTCCGTACAGTATTTGAAGAGAATGGTGATATAATGGACCATATTGCTACGATGTCAGAATATGTTGAAAGATTGGCTGGCTTTGGACAAGTTATTCCAGATCACGATATTGTCGGAGTTACTGCTGAGCAACGTACCAAAATCGTACGATATTCTCATAATGGCTTTAAAGAGTAGGTCGGATAAAGACCTTACAGGAGATTTTGTCAAAGGAAAACTAATCGCGTACATGCGACATAAAGATAAAAAGGAAGCGCAACAAGATTACGAGACAAACGAATCGGCAATGAAGACAACCTATAAAAGAAAAGAATGTACAGAGCCGAAGAAAATGAAAGTTTTTTCTGCAAAAAGTTAGGACATGCGAAAGCAGAATGCAGAAAATTCAAGGCCTGGAAAGAGAAACATCCAGAGAAAGTTTCAGAAAAGGCCAATAAAACGTCGCACGAAAATAAAACAGCCGAAAATGAAAACGGCTGTTATTTAGCAAATTCTGACATTTGCTTGAAAGTAAAGAGTATCACAAAAGAAAATAGCTGGATTATAGATTCAGGAGCAACGAGCCATATGCTGCACAAAAATGAATTTTTCAAGGATCTCAACAACAGCCAGACCGGCCATATTCGCCTTGCCGACGACATGAATCGTGTAAAAGTAGAAGGCGTGGAATCTGCAGCTATAAAATGCGTAAACAGCGATGAAAAAACGTCGATAATAAAAGTGCAAGACATGCTGTACGTGCCCGGCTTAGGAGCAAATCTATTGTCCGTAAAGAAGCTAATTAAGGAAGGGTATCGCGTTATTTTCGAAGAGAACACCTGTAAAATAAAAATAATAAATGAAAAAGATGAAACACAGGCTACCATAGCGAACCGAGTTTCGAATCTTTATAAGTTGGAAACAGAGAAAGCTCTTGTAGCTCGAGCAGCATGAAGTAAAGGCTGCGCCGAGGATTGCCACCACGTGTGGCACAGACGTTTTGGACATCGCAGCACAGATGCAATAAAGCAATTAATGGAAAAACAATTGGCGACAGGCATCAAGATTTCGGACTGCAGCCGGATAATGGACTGCGAGGAATGCATAAAAGAGAAAATGGTTGGCATAAGTTTTCCGAAAGAATCGCAGACTCAAACGCAGGCAACTCTTGATTTAGTGCACACAGATGTCGGTGGATGGATGCAAAAGCAAACTCCAGGCGGAAAAAGGTATTTCTTGACTGTCATCAACGATTACTCCAGGTATACGTTTTTATATTTAATGGCCCGTAAAGGAGAAGCAGCCGAGCTTATTAAGCAGTTCATAAAAATGACAAAAACGCAGTTCAATAAAGATCCTAAGATCATCAGGTCAGATAGAGGAAGGAAATACGTTAATAACGATCTTTGAGCATTTTTAAAGAACGAAGGTATTCAGATACAGTACTCACCATACTCACTACCGCAAAACGGAGTCGCAGAAAGAAAAAATAGATCTTTGCTGAATATGTCAAGATATATGTTATTCGGCGCTCATCTCGACATAAAGTATTGGGGTAAGGCTATTCATACAGCAAATTATTTACAAAATCACTTACTAAGTAAAGTAACAAGCAAAACTCCTTATGAACTGTGGCATTCAGTAAAGCCCTATTTGAATGTAATTTGCAAATTTTTGGTAGCGCTGCGTACAAAAAGGTTTCCGATAAGCTTCAAAAACAGCTTGATGCAAAAGCAATTAAATTAACTTTTGTCGGATATTCACACGAGTCTAAAGCTTATCGACTCTTGGATACACAGACTGACAAAGTACACATAAGCTGAGACGTTATGTTTCTCGATAAAAGAAGCATGAAGGAAGGGTAATTTCTTCATGAAGAATGCGAAGTAATTTTGAGCCAAAAAAAGGCCCTTGATTATCATGACAATGATAACAGCTCAACTGAATCATTAATAGAAGATGATAGAGACTATGAAGATACCAGTTCAACGAGTTCGGCTGCCAGCAGCATCGCGGAAGAAAATGTACCTACAGAAAATGGACAAGCTGCTATAAAATATAAAATCGACTACCAGGCGCTTAGGAAGGTCAAATAAGGGCGTACCACCGAACAGATATATGGCTACACTAAAATTGGTAAGTGCAGAATCTGAACCAGTGAACGCAAAAGACGCGTTATCAACGCAAGATGCAGGCAGTTGGAAATTGGCCATGGATGAAGAAATAAAGTCCCTCAAAGAAAACGGCACATGGGAAATAGTGCCAAGACCAGAAGGCAGACATATTATTACCTGTAAATGGGTCTTTAAAACGAAAAAGAATGCCGATGGCCAGGTAGAAAGACATAAAGCAAGGCTTGTCGAGCGCGGTTTTTCACAAAAATATGGAACCGACTACGATGAAGTGTTCGCACCCATCATAAAACAAACGACCTTTCACACACTTTTGACAATCACAGGTAATACAGACATGCACGTGAAGCATTTTGATGCGTAGACCGCGTTTCTCAACGGCGAGTTAAAGGAAGTCATCTACATGCAGCAACCTGATAGCGACGTACAAAGAGGAAAGGAAATGGTCTGCAAACTGAAAAAGGAAATCTACGACCTAAAACAAGCGGCAAAAGTTTGGTATAATCACTTGAGTGAGTACGTGACAGAATGCGATTTCGTACAGAGCAAACACGATTTGTGCCTGTACATCAAGGACGACGGCGGGAAAAAATATACCTCATCGTCTACGTCGACGATATTCTCATTGCATGCAAAGTTATGAGCAAAATTGATAAAGTCGCAAAACGCTTAGCCCTCAAGTTCCAACTGAAGGACTTCGATCACTTAAAACACTACACAGGCATTGAAATAAGGTGAAATGAAAGCGGCTATTTCTGTATGAAGCAATCCAACTATATTGATAAAATCATAAACAGATTTGGATTACAGGATGCAAAAATTTCTAGCGTGCCACTCGACCCAGGATACATGAAGGCAGAGATAACAATTAAGAGATAATGCTGGAGAGCAAAAAATATCAGCAACTGATTGGAGCACTGCTATATATCGCAATAAATACGAGGCCTGATATCGCTTCAAGTGTTACCATTCTGAGTCAACACAATAAAGCACCCACTGCAGCTGACTAGCATGAAGCAAAAAGGGTCACCCGATACCTGAACGGAACAAAGGGCGCTAAGCTGGTACTAGGAAAGCAGGGTGGAGTCACTGCGCTTACTGGCTATGCGGACGCAGATTGGGCCGATAATCGGCTCGATAGAAAATCGAACAGCGGCTATTTATTTTAGTATCACAGCTCACCAATTAATTGGGGTTGCCGCAAACAACCGTGTGTCTCACTACCTTCAACAGAAGCGGAGTTTATTGCCCTCGCAGAAGCGAATCAAGAAGACTTATGTATTCAACGTCTACTTAAAGATTTTGTTGGGAAAATACAAGAAGAAACTATAATACATGAAGATAACCAAAGCTGCTTGAAGCTTCTTGAACATAAGAAATTTAATCACCGTATAAGCACATTGATATGAAATACTACTTTATCAAGGACATAAAGAAAAAGCAGCTCATGAAGTACATATACTGCCCAACAACAGATATGATCGCCGACATGTTGACGAAACCTTTGGGAAAAATCAAATTAAGATTCTTTTCTGAGATGTGCGGCTTGTTTTTTAATTAATTTATCGCTAGTATTGCATCATCGAGGAAAAGTGTTGGAAATATACAACGATATGCGTATTCAGAGACTATAACCTTGGTTATGCTAAAAAGTGCATCATCCCTTTTATTTTTTATTTGTACCTGGATTTTATTGCACCCCCTGCGAACCTAAGCGCTATGGACTAGAGGCCCACAGCGACAGTCCTAGACTGATCAGCAGCCTCAGCAGCACGTTAACTACGCTCTCTCTATCCGCACATTTATGATATAGTGTTTTTCTATTTTGTTCACATTAATTAACAATTCAGTTCTTCAATACATTTTATATTGTGACTGTTTTGCTCTGTTTTTATCGCACTAGTTTACTGCGAACTTTATATATGTGTGTATTTGATTTAAATAAAGAACATTAGATAAATATACATACATTTTTACTATAAACTCTAACAAATTCTTTCATAATATTCCCATTGCACTCATTTTTCATAAAACCGAGAAATTTTTTATTAACTAACGGTATATTAAACTGATTATTTTCTGGGTAATCTAGTATAGGTATAGGTTTATTGAAATACTATTTAATTTTTCAAATTCAGGAATATTCTTTACCTCAACAGGAAAGTTTATATCATCGAATTTCAATTCATTCGCAAAGGGCATATAATTTTGAACTCTTTCACTATGAAATCTAGCTGGATGAAGACAGGCAGGCACAGCCCATTTAAAACATTTATTATCTGTATTTTCAACATTGATACATGCTTTTTTATCTGCTATTTGTTTTGGTAGTTGAATATATGAGCCAGGTTTAAAAGGATGAAATTTATTTATATTAACAGTAATTCCGATGATAGTTTTTAATATCCAACCGGAATCTTTTTCTTGAAATTCTTCTAAATTTTTAAGTATAACATCTTCAATATTTTCTGTAAACCATAATTTAAGATCTGTCGTTCTATAAATAAAAACATTTTCGGTGTTGAAATACTTTACTTGAATGTCCTCTACATTATCTTTTATTACGGTAAATTAAGCTGACATTTCTATATTTATTTTTAGAGCATTATGAATTGAAAAATATTTTGGTATTTGTAGTTGTAATAGTTTATTTGCTGCTTTTAAGAATGACTTTATATCTGTATGTTCTTGATTAGCTATGAATACAGTAATGATACGTTTTTCAAATGCTGAATTTATTTCACGCCAAATAACTCCGTCCCCTTCAATTTGGTTTGGAATAACTCGTAGTGGGTTAACATTTCTGCCGACTTTTATGGAATTATTCAAATTGATTTCAATTGAATTCAAATGAGAAGCGCAAGTTTGACGTCGTGACGTCGTGGCAACGACACATCTCAGGTGCACCTGAGGCTTGGCGCAGTCTCAAGGTTCTGTTGTTGCTAGTAGTGCGATTTCTCCCATAGACTAACGGGATCAGCAATCGAAAATTATTTTAACCGAGGGGACAATGTCACTAAACCTATACTTCTGCCCCTCGATTCCAATCAATAGTTGTAATCCGAGAGCACGAAGTATTCTGGGTCTTATCAATAGTAGAACCAGGTTTTCCTATCAAAATCATACCTAGAGCCTATCAAAAGCCAATCTCCAGATACAAAAAAATGAAAGAAATTTACGTTACGAGCTATTTCTATGATAATGGAGAGATAGATAAATTGGAAATAAAAAATCTTTTGTTTGCTTACTTTTTTTTATTGTATATCTCACTTTTCTTTAACCTGCGCGTCCTTATTTTATATTAAATAATTTTTCTTTTTTTTTCTTGTTCCGCTTCTTAGGTTGTTTGGCTACTTGGCTGCTTGGCTGCTTAACTCCTTGGCTAACTTCTTGGTTGAGTTATGACTGAATTCTTGACTGAATTTTGTTGAGTTCTTGGCTGACTTCTTTGCTAAGTTCTTGGCTGACTTCTTTGCTAAGTTCTTGGCTGACTTCTTGGCACTACTGATTCCTGTGCTTCCTTCAGCAATAACTCACTGGTACTCAATCTCTACTCTTTGGGTCTTGTATAACCCTTTTTGTTTTCGGTGGTTGGTTGGGTGGTGAGTCCCTCTCATAGCCTCTCGGTTTCGGGAAGAGTGGAGCAGGCAATGATGTGTTAATTGGCTTGTTTGTCTTTTTCGAATTTCCTCGCTGGATTTTCGGGCCCTGATTAGAGCGGGAGCATAGAGAAAATCGGGGGCGCGAACGAAAGAGTACTGGCCTTGGCTCACGAGATGGCTCCTCGAGTACCGTTCGCAGCCAAGATTTGTTCAAAATTGTTGTAATTGTTAAATAATCAAATTTGGAACAAATCTAATCGACTATACATAACTTATACGCTACTTAATATTAAGAACAATATTACAATTAAATTCGCCGCATAGTATGGTTATTATTAATTATGTAGTAATAAGATATAATAAAAATAGAGTGATGCTTGTTATCTTGCACGCTACGTTGTAAAAATTCGTGGATTAATTTCTTATAATAATAAAAGTTTGCTAAATAACCGTGAATTTATTAAAATTAACGTATATTTTTTCATTTTTTTCTATTTTCTGCTTAAACGAAGCTCCGAAGCGAAAACTCGATAAGAGGTTTCGTGAGGCCAAAATTATTTCCGACATATTGCCGGAGTTACATACTCAAATTAAAAAAAAAATTATATTATTATTTCTAATGCTTAATTTCTAGTTTGAAAGGGAAAAATTCGATAGCCATGATGAGAACAGGATGCAGACACGGTTTTATGGCCCTCTTCTCTTATCGGCATCTTGACGACTTCCTATCACGTGTTCGGAGGCTACATGCACTTTGTATGCAAGAGCGAGGGTGCGAGAGGTGCAAGAGCGTAATAAAAAAAGGAATGCACGCTTACGCGACTTTGCACTATAGATTTTTATTACCGGTTGGAGACTGTCATAGAAAATTTTTCTGCGATACTTGACTCGGTTCCCACAGCTCATAGGCAACGGTTTTTACTCCGTCGTCGGTCTTAATACTAAAAAAAAAATTATTCCCTCCTTTTGAAATCATACGGCCCGCCGTCACAACATCTCTGTCGTATTGTTCTACTTAAGTTAGGCTGTAACATATATTTTTCAAGAGAATTCAAAGCAGTAATTGTTATATTTTTCCATCTAATAAAATCATCGTTATTAGCGTCTGAGTTGTAATAGGTTTTCCATAAATCGCGTACTGTGTTTTCAAAATAAGGAATAGAAGCCATTATAATGGAAATGCGCATAGGATAACTACTACTACTACTACTACTACTACTACTACTACTACTACTGGTTATCACTGCTGAGAAAGCTAGTGAAGCTGGCTGTCTCGAAAAACTACGCTCTTTTCCAGTCGAGCACGGTTTTTAAGCACTATGGTGGCGCTGAAATCAGCGGTTTCGGCGGTGTAGGCTGAAGAGGGGGTAGTCATACGAAAGAGTGGGGTAAAAGTTTTATTTAATTTGAAATCATAGATAAATCATAGCAAATACTAGACAGATAGAAGCACTCACACTATTACGAATGCAGCTAGCCAACATATAGCTTAGCCAGCACACCTAAAGCTAGATATGATGAGAGAGAGAGAGAGAGCATCCACACTATACGATGTACGCGCCTAGCATGCTAGAGGCGCTATCCCCTTTCCGAGGGCCCAAACTTAGCCAGCATAAGCTTACTAAGCGCCCTACTATCGAAAGAGAGCGAGAGAAAGAGAGCATCATATAGCTTACCAAACACTCTAGCAACTTCTATAGCGTCCTACCTTAACGTCTGTGGGGGAGGGGGGGGGGGGCTGCACACTGACGAAGGGCCCACTGGCAGATAAACAAGTGGCAACACGTGTCAAACTATCCTGAATACACAACATCTTCATCGAGCGGCCTCTTTGTGTTCCAGAACATACACATATCCTTTGACATTAGCAGCATCTTTTGTGTCCCAGGACATACATTGCTAATCTACTATCAAAATTTTCCTTTTTCCTTAATTTTTTTAATATAGTGATCTTTTTGTTGTAATAAATCAAGATTTTTGAAATGTTTAATTCATCAGAAGAAGGATCTTTCATCAACGTAGCGACTTGAATTTCATCGCTGTAGTCGTTGCTGCAGTCCATTATGTATCTTGATAGGAAATCAGCGGCTTTATATTTGTTGCCTGGTAAATACTCGTACGTAATGTTGTAATCTTGAAGAAACAAGTACCACCTCATTAATCTCGCATTCGTAAATTTACAAGTAGTCAAAAATATCAACGCTTCATGATCTGTGCGTTGAATTATTTCTTTCGTACCTCTTAGATATGTTTCCAATTTTAGACAAGACCAAGCTACATTTGAAAATTCTTTTTCTGTAGTGAAATAATTCAATTCCACGCCTTTCAAAGTTATAGACATAAATGTTACAACTTCTTCTTCGCCTTCACTATTTAATTAAGATAAAGCAGCGGCTACAGTATGATAACTAGCATCAGTTGTTAATATCTAAGGTTTACTAGGATCAGGAAATTTCAAAATAATAGTCTCAATAGAAATCATTTTCACATTTTCAAAAGCTGATTCATTCTCATGTAACCACTGATAGCCTTTGCTTTGTTGCAATAAGTTCATCAAAGGTTTACATATTTCAGCATAACTTTTCGCAAACTTTGTAGAAAAATTTACAAATCCAAGAAAGCTTTGCAAGCTTTTTAAGTTTTTTGGAGCTGTATAATTTTGAATTATTTCTAATTTGAGCTTTTATACCGCATGAATTAATAACATGTTCTAAAAATTCAATTTCTCCTTGAACTAACTTATATTTTGCAAATTTCAATATAAGTAGATAAGCAATGTATTTTCTGGGACACAAAGGAGCCGACAAAGGATGCCGCCAATGTATAAGGGATACGTGTATGTTCTGGGACACAAAGGAGCCGCGCGATGAAGGTGTCGCGGTAGTGATACCTTTTAAGTTAAGGTGAGACCTCATGCTGGGTGTTTAAAGGGCATTTGATGTTCGTTTGACACCTCCCGCGTGCCAGTGGGCCCCTTCGACAGTGGCCCCCCCCCCCACCCACCTATCTTCAGAGGTTGTTAAGGTAGGATGCTGTAGAAGTTGGTAGGGTGTTTGGTAAACTATATGATGGTCTCTCTCTCTCTGTCTCTCTCTCTCTCTGTCCCTCTCTCTCTCGCTCTCCTTCGATAGTAGGGCGCTTATGCTGGCTGAGTGTGGACCCTCGGAGAGGGGGGTAGCGTCTCTAGCTTGCTAGGCGCGAACATCGTATAGTACGGATGCTGTTTTCTCTCTCTCTCTCTCTCTTGACCAGTCTCGGGGTCGTTCTCGATAGTAAGCTGTCGTGGAGATCGCACATTGACCGGGTCGCGGCGAAGGTTTGGAGAGCTCTGTACGGTCTGCGTTTTGTTAGGCCGTGTACTACGAAGCTGCTCCGGCGTAGACTGGTGGAGTCGATGGTCCAGCCTCACCTGGACTACTGCACCGTGGTGTGTTTGGGGGCCTCGGCGGAGCAGAGGGAGCGGCTGCAGAGACTGAGAGTAGATAAGCAATGTATGTTCTGGGACACAAAGGAGCCGACAAAGGATGCCGCCAATGTATAAGGATACGTGTATGTTCTGGGACACAAAGGAGCCGCCCGATGAAGGTGTGAAGGTAGTGACACCTTTTAATCGCGATAAGGTGAGACCCCATGCCGAGTGATGCATTTGATGTTCGTTCGACTCCTCCCGCGTGCCAGTGGGCCCTTCGAGGGGGCCAGTCTCCCCCCCCCCTCGATAGTAGGACGCTTCACCCACCCACCCACCAACCCACCCACAGAGGTTGTTAAGGTAGGATGCTGTAGAAGTCGGTAGGGTGTTTGGTAAACTATATGCTTATGCTGGCTGAGTGAAGGACCCTCGGAGAGGGGGTAGCGTCTCTAGCTTGCTAGACGCGTACGCCGTATAGTGCGGATACTGTTTTCACTCTCTCTCTATCCCTCTCTCTCGCTCTTCTTCGATAGTAGGGCGCTTCACCCACCCGCCCACCCACCCTCCCACCAACAGAGGTTGTTAAGGTAGGATGCTGTAGAAGTCGGTAGGGTGTTTGGTAAACTATATGCTTATGCTGGCTGAGTGAAGGACCCTCGGAGAGGGGGTAGCGTCTCTAGCTTGCTAGGCGCGTACGCCGTATAGTGAGGATGCTGTTTTCACTCTCTCTCTCTCTCTCTCTATCCCTCTCTCTCGCTCTTCTTCGATAGTAGGGCGCATCACCCACCCGCCCACCCACCCACAGAGGTTGTTAAGGTAGGATGCTGTAGAAGTCGGTAATAGTGCGGATGCTGTTTTCTCTCTCTCTCTCTCTCTCTCTCTCTCACTCTCCTTCGATAGTAGGGTGTTTATACTAGCTGAGTGTGGACCCTTGGAGAGGGGGTAGCGTCTCTAGCTTGCTAGGCGCGTACGCCGTATAGTGAGGATGCTGTTCTCTCTCTCTCTCTCTCTCTATCCCTCTCTCTCACTCTCCTTCGATAGTAGGGCGCTTATGCTGGCTGAGTGTGGGCCCTCGGAGAGGGGGTAGCGTCTCTAGCTTTCTAGGCGCAGCCACCACCCACCCACCCACCCACCTCCTACCTTTTGTCTGACTACTCCCTCTTCAACCTACAGCGCCGAAACCGCTGCTTTCAGCGCCACCATAGTGCTTAAAATCCGTGCTCGATGGGAAAAGAGCGCAGTCTTTCGAGACAGCCCGCTTCACTAGCTTTCTTAGCAGTGACAAGCAGTAGTAGTAGTAGTAGTAGTAGTAGCACTAGTAGTAGTAGTAGTATTACTAGTTGACCTACGTGCATTTTCATTACAATGGCTTCTATTGCTTATTTTGAAAATACAGTACGCGATTTATGGAAAGCCTATTACAACTCAGACGCTAATAAGGATGATTGTATTAGATGGAAAAATATAATAATTACCGCTTTGCATTCTCTTGAAGAATATATGTTACGGCCTAACTTAAGTAGAGCAATACGACAGAGATGTCAAACATGTGCTACTCATTTAAATTCAATCGAAATTAATTTAAATAATTCCATAAAAGTCGGAGGAAATGTTAATTCATTACGAGTCATTCCAAACCAAATTAAAGGGGATGGCGGGTTATTTGGCGTGAAATAAATTCAGCATTTGAAAAACGTATCATTACTGCATTCATAGCCAATCAAGAACATAGAGATATAAAGTCATTCTTAAAAGCAACAAATAAATTATTACAACTACAAATACCAAAATATCTTTCAATTCATAATGCTCTAAAAATAAATATAGAAATGTCAGCTCAATTTACCGTAATAAAAGATAATGTAGAGGACATTCAAGTAAAGTATTTCAACACCGAAAAGGTTTCTATTTATAAAACGACAGATCTTAAATTATGGTTTACAGAAAATATTGAAGATGTTATACTTAAAAATTTAGAAGAATTTCAAGAAAAAGATTCCGGTTGGACATTAAAAACTATCACCGGTATTACTGTTAATATAAATAAATTTAATCCTTTCAAACCTGGCTCATATATTCAACTACCAAAACAAATAGCAGATAAAAAAGCAATTATCAACGTTCAAAATACAGATAATGAATGTTTTAAATGGGCTGTGCTTGCCTGTCTTCATCCAGCTAGATTTCATAGCGAAAGAGTTCAAAATTATATGCCCTTTGCGAATGAATTGAAATTCGATGATATAAACTTTCCTGTTGAGGTAAAGAATATTCCTAAATTTGAAAAATTAAATAGTATTTCAATAAATCTATACATACTAAAAAAATACGGTTTGAAATTCGAAGTCTCACCATATTATATATCAACTTTAAAACAAGATAAGCATGTAAATCTTTTGTTACTACAATGCGATTATATTGATGAGAATGAAACAGAAAAATCTAATAGATCAAATAACAGTGATAATTTCAAATTAAAATTCCACTATGTATGGATTAAAAACTTATCTGCTCTTGTTAGAAGTCAAGTAACGAAACATACTGCACAAATTTATCTCTGTGAACGCTGTCTCCACTATTTTAATAATAAAGAAAAATTGAATATTCATGAGACAGATTGTTCAAAATTAAATAAATATAGAGTTAATCTACCTAATTTTCCTCTTCTGAAATTTAATCATTATGATCGAAAAGAAATGGTTCCGTTTATTATCTATGCTGATTTAGAGTGCTTATTGAAACCAGTAAATAACGGACGATCCTTCCAAGATCATGAAGCCTTTAGTGTGGGGCTTTATATAAAATGTAGTTATGATGATTTCAAATCAGTCTTTAAGATGTATAGAAAAAAACTGAATGAAGAACAATCACCAGCACAATGGATTATCAAACAATTTCAGATTTTGTTAGATGAAATGAATCAAATATATAAGAATGCAATAGAAATGAATCTTTCATGGCGTAATCAAATGGATTTCAAGATGAGCAAAATGTGTCATATTTGTAGAAAATATTTTCAACCTGATGAAACAAGAGTCAGAGATCATTGTCATTTGACGGGTCGATTTAGAGGTGCTGCTCACGCATCCTGTAATTTAAATTATAAGAATCCTTATTTTATACCAGTTGTCTTCCATAACCTTACTGGATATGATTCTCATTTTATAATAAAAGAAATAGCTACTAGCTCTGATCTTGAGGGAAATGTGACTGTTTTAGCTGAAAACAAGGAAAGATATATAGCTTTCACAAAACACGTGGATGGTAGTACTATAAATTTTCGATTTATTGATTCGTTTCGTTTTATGCCATCATCTCTCGAAAAACTGTCTTCATACTTAACCAAACTAAATATCGTAGAGCATAAATTCAAGATAGATAAATATACAAAAACACAAATAGAATTATTGAAGAGAAAAGGCGTTTTTCCATATGAGTATGTTAACAGTTTTGAAAGATTAAAACAGACTCAATTACCACCTATCGAAGATTTTCATAGTCAATTGATAGATAGCAACATCTCTGAAGCTGACTATGAGCATGCTCAAAAAGTGTGGAATGCATTTGACATCATTGATTTAGGACAGTATTCTGATTTATATTTAAAAACTGACGTATTACTCTTGGCCGATATTTTTGAAAATTTTCGTAAAACGTGTATGGACGCGTATCAACTCGACCCGGCACACTATTATTCTACTCCTGGATTAACATGGGATGCTATGTTAAAGTGTACAAAAATTGAGCTAGAACTTTTAACCGATATAGACATGGTTTTATTCATCCAAAAAGGCATTCGAGGAGGTATTAGTCAATGCTGTAATAGATACTCAAAAGCTAATAATCGATATATGGGCTCAGAATATAATGAAAAAGAACCTTGCAAGACTTTGATGTACTTTGACGTTAACAATTTATATGGATGGGCGATGACGCAATCATTACCATATAAAAATTTTAAGTGGGTCTCTAACATCGATGAGCCTCATTTTTTCAATGTTTCCGATAACAATGAGGTTGGATATATTTTAGAAGTTTATCTAGAGTATCCAAAAGAACTACACGACGAACATAAGGACCTTCCACTTTGTCCTGAACACAACACACCACCTGGGTCAAGACAAAAAAAACTTTTAACAACACTGTATGATAAAGAACGATATGTCATTCATTATAGAGCGCTAAAGCAGGCTATTAAATACGGACTCAAAATAAAACAAATACACAGAGCACTTCAGTTTAATCAAAAGCCTTGGCTTAAAACTTATGTAGATTTGAATACAGAAAAAAGAAAACAAGCTAGAAATGAATTTGAAAAGTTATTCTATAAACTCATGATTAATGCAGTATACGGACAGACTATGGAGGATGAAAGGAAACGAAAAGACGTTAAATTAATTAGTACATGGAGTGGTAGATATGGAGCAGAAGCACGGATCGCGCAACCCAACTTTCATAGTAGTTCAATCTTTGATGAAAATTTAGTAGCAATACAGTTATCATGGACGACTATTAGTATTAAAAAACCAATATATATAGGACTTTGTGTGCTAGATCTCTCAAAAACATTAGTATATGACTTCCACTATGGCTACATAAAAGAAAGACTACCTCATAAAGCAAAATTACTTTATACTGATACAGATAGCCTCGTATATGAATTTAAAGATGTTGATATATATGAAATAATGAAAGAAGATATCAATAAATTTGATACATCAGATTACTCAGAAAATAATCAGTTTAATATGCCGTTAGTTAATAAAAAGGTTCTCGGTATTATGAAAGATGAATGCAATGGTAATATTATGAGAGAATTCATTGGACTTCGAAGTAAAATGTATAGTATACTAATAGAAAACCATCAAGCAATAAAGAAAGCAAAAGGCGTAAAAACACATACTGTCATAAAAACAATAGATCATGAAGATTTTCGAAACTGTTTAGTGGATTTAGAAATTATTAGGCGTGAGCAATGTAATATACGAAGTGTATTACATCAAGTAAGAACAGAAAGAGTGCAGAAAGTAGCATTAAGTCCATATGATGATAAACGATGTATATTCGATAAAAATCCTGATACACTTCCATGGGGTCATTACAAAACTATTGAAACGTCAAAGCTTAAAATCAAGAGTGCGGAAGAACGCAGGAAAAGAAAGATCATAGAAATGGAAGAAAATCCTCAAGAAAGTTGTAAGCTTCCTCTAACCTCCGACAGAAGTCTCTCAGAACAGAGTAGTATGAAAGAAAGTTGTAAGCTTCTTCCAACCTCCGACAGAAGTCGCTCAGAACAGAGTAGTAATAGTGGGGAGGAAGAAGGCTTAGTTTGGAAAAGACTAAGGATAGAATAGTGAGAGAGTGGGGACAACGGTAGAGTGGGGGACAACGGCAAACATGGCGACTGAAGTCTGAGGAGTATGGGCAATGGAATCATATGAGAAATTACTCAAGTGGGGATAAGGTGAAAAGAGAGGGAAATTACGGCGGCTCGAGTTCTCCGAGAGGGGACGCATGGTACAAAACGGAGAACACACCTCAGTCCGTCGCAGTTCTTCAGCAGTAGGTTGAAGCAACAGCAGTAGTCTCTCTTCCTAGTTCTCCTATTAAACTTCTAGAGTTTCTCTTAAAAGTAAGTTTCTTGTATACTAGTAGCTCTCTAACTATATATCCTAGTAGTATTAATTATTGATTGATTTTTTGTTATTGTAGAATGGACTTTTCATCAATTAATAGAATAGCCAAATCGGCATTTTTACCAAGAAAAACAATGGCACAATTAGAGAATAACTGTACCTACATGATAACGAGGTTAAGATTAAGAGGCTTAATACTCGTTATGGATTTAGTGTAGTGATATCAGTAGACGATGAATTTGAAATATTTCTACCTAAGCGAGTAAGCTTAGCATTAGAAAAAGATGAAGATATCCTGAAAAAATTATTCGAGACCGTGGAAAGAAAGGAGTTGTTTATTTACCATCGAGAAGGCTCGAATTTTGAATTTAAAAATTAATCTAGCATAATATGTAAATGTATAAATAGTAAATAAATTTATATTTAAAATTTTAATTATCTCTTTAATCCAAATTTAATTATTCCTTCAAATCCTTTTTTTTTTTTTTTTTGGAGAGGTTGAAGTAATTCCTTATGCGTTCTTTCTGCTGAGTTTCGACTTAGTGTAAAGGTCTCATAAGCAATGTTAGTAGTGGAAGCACCTCACAGGTGAGAGCGATGGTTGGGGCTCTCACCATTCCCTAATAAAAAATAAGAAAGAGAGGGGGGGGGGGGGGTATTTCGGCGGCTCGAAAAGCGAAGTAGTGGGGTTATATTCTAAAATATCGATAAGATGTTAATAGGAATACCATTCTGTTCGAAGCATTGGTAAGAAAAAGAAGTAGTAGTAATAGTAGAAGCTTAGCCATGCCAGCTATAAGAGACAACAGGAGATCTCACTCCTCTTCTAAGCATGTATGGTTTGCGAAGAATGTTAAAATACATCATCTTCCATACGAAGAAAAAGACTCTAGAAAAGGTATTTGGGAGCAAATAGCACGAGATCACGAACGTTTCCAAAGACGTATTGCTGAATTGAATAAAGTTATATCACGAGTATTACTCAAGAAACGTATATTGATGATGAATAGAATGCTTGGTCCTATATTAGAAAATCATCACACTATATACATGTTAAATAAAATGGAAATCTAATTTAAAGTAGAGGGAGGCGGTTGTGGCGGCTCGAAAACCAAAGTAGTGGGGAAAGGTTTTAAAAGAGCTGTGAGCCTCGAAGAGCTTCATTCTGCCTCAAGAATCGAGTAGTAGCAGTAGTAGCAGTAGTAGCAGTAGTAGCAGTAGTAGCAGCAGCAGCAGCAGTAGCAGCAGCAGCAGCAGCAGTAGCAGCAGTAACAGTACAAACAGCAGTGAGAGCAGTAGTAGAAGTAGTAGTAGTAGAAGTAGTATTAGAAGAAGAATACGTAACATTCTAGATTTCTTTACCTACAGCAAGATGAATTTTGAAATGTTGAATAACATTGGAATGAAGCTTTTCGATATACTTCCTGAAAAAAGTCATTATGAATTGCATGAAGATGAGAATTATCTAATAACATTCATGAGATAAGATGAATCTCGAATTATTCTTGAACTCGATTGCGAGTTCGAAATTGTTCTACCGGACCGAATGTCAAGAGCGATAATTCATCATTTGGATCTTTTTATTTATCTTTCTGATAGAGTACAAAAATATGCATTATTTATTCAATATTATGGATGTGATCGATTTCAATTTAATATTAAGTAAATGTATTTGTATATCTTATTAGATCTCAATAAAGATTGTATTATATAAATTTATTTTCTGGAGAGGTAAATGAGTCATTAGTGTTTCTATTAAAGCAGGTTTCGACTTGTCTTAATGGACTCACTAGTGTCGAATATAAAAAATGGAAGTACCTCACAGGTAAGAGCGAAGGTTGGGGCTCTTATCCTTAAAATAAAAAAAAAACAATGTAATATTTATAAATGAAAACAATTATTTATTTAAATACAAGCTAGATACATATAAATTTATATTTGTAATTCATTGTTGTATAGTCTCCTTGCTTATCCAAGAATTGTGAGTATTATCAAAGCCAAGCATTTTACAAAGACTTCATTACCCCGTCTTCTGAGAATTTTTTCTACAAGAGAAATATCAGGATACATAGCTTTCTGTAGCTCTTGCTCATAAAAACCACCAACAATGGGATTTTCTTGATAATCTAGTAGGTGATATGTTACAGGTTTAGTTCTTGAAATACGATGAATAGTAAAAATTTCTGTAGACCAATTAGGCGTATATCCTTTTTCAAAAACGTGTTTAGACTTGCTTACTCGCACTTTATCTCCTACCTGGAATTTCGGTTTTTTGAAAAGACGATGATCGTAAGAGAATCGTGTCAAGACCTGCATTTCATTTTCTTTAGTCACGTCTTTAGGCTTCATATTTATTGTACGATGTTTTCGATTATTATAAGATTCTATTAAACTGGGGAGAAAGTCAATCCACTTATAATTTCCTATTAAACTGAATTTTTTCCACATAATATTTTTTAGTGTTCGATTGAAACGTTCACAAATTGATGCTTTAAGATTGCTATAAGTAGAATAAAGGTTTATTTTATATTTTTTCATTAAACTTTGAAAATTTGTATTGTAGAACTCTTTGCCTCTATCCACTTGGAGATTTTTAGGAATGCGTCCCTTTTTTAATACAGACTCCATTGCGTTAGTGACATCTGTAGCAGTTTTCTCTTTTACTGGAACTCCCCAAGCATATTTAGAGAACGTATCTATAATAGTTAATAGATAGCCAAAACCTTTATTCTCTCTAGAATAGCTTTGCATCTCAACAAGATCAGCCTGCCACGTCTCATCTATTCCGCGTATATCGACTTTTCGACGAGGATAGTTTCGACGTGCTGGTTTATGTAACTCATCCACCACTCTTTGATGTTTCATTATTTCAATCTATTTGTTATAATTGAATGAATGAAAAGTCAGACGGCGTAATCCTTATTTCTTTCTCCTTATTATTATCATTATAATTTGTTTGTAAATATTGAATCGCTTCTCCATACGATCGTAATTGTATTCTTATTATATCTAAAGATTTTTTAAGATTATTTATTGTAGTCGTTAGCGTCTCGACGTTAGCTTCACTAGTTTTTTGCAGATTATTTATTGTAGTCGTAAGCGTAGCAACGTTAGCTTCACTAGTTTTTTGCAACGTTCGTAAGTTTACAGCATCGTTACTCTCCTGAGGATCAGCTATATTAGAAATTGTTTTGTTATCCACGTCGTATTGTCCGTCTTTAGTAATTTTATACCCTACACCAGGAGGATCTCGATTACCCTCCTTTTTATTCAATATACGTCGAAACACATTAACACTTATTTTATTACTGAGGAATATTTAGGATTCTTTTAATATATATAGCCAGCTTCATATAATTCTTCAATGATTGAATGAATTTCATTAATATGACTAGGATTACCAGCGGTTTGTTCGGCGATAAGCAATCTCAATCGATCAACGAGCTCGTTTGGATCATCCCAATATACATAATCAAATAATGTTCCTTTTCTTGCTATTTTATAGTTAGTAAAAAGACCTCTTCCATCAATAGTCAATTTTCGCTTCTTAGCACTACCACTCAAAGATAAATTTGGACCAATATACTTTTTGAATTTATTTACACGCTTATTGCGATATTCTCCATTTGTTTCATATCTCTTACGATGAGCGTTAGTGATTTCAAGGATTTTTATATAATTTTCAATATTCGATGAACTGATTAATTTAGAATTAGGTTCTTTACGAAAGAGAAGTTCCATTAATCCAGGCGTCTTGCTGAATGCTTTATCATTCACAATCACATTATCGTTTTGGAAAGAAATTGGAGAATTGCCTATGACATATGTATTTTCATGCAAGCGAACGCCAAATGTCTTGTCTAAATTACTTTTCTGTTGCGGTTCATGCAATAGTCGAATATAGTTTCCTACAATCGAGTCATCCAATAGCTGTTTTTGTTGTTTTGAACTAACATTGTCTAAATTTATTGCGGTTCTATCAAGTGTTGATTCACTAGTCTTACTAAATTCATCTTCATCACCATCATCAGTAATAGACATAGCGGATTCAAATGTAGAATCAAGCGGATGTAATGTTGAATTTAAGTCATTAACAGTACTATTGAAATATCGAGATTTATAGGGAGTGTCAGCTGGTGTTTTTGACTTGAAAACTTTATCGAACGTAATTTTCTTCTCCTTGTTCGTTTCCTGTTCAGTATTATCGTTAGTTTTATCAATAGCTACCTCCACAAGTTTCTTCAATGGATCAACCATAGGTTTAAAAGTTTCATTCAATGTATTTTCTAAATCAGCTTTGTCACGTTTTATTAGTTGATACTTACGTCTGATGGCATCACGAGCCTCAGATAATTGCTCGAGCATTTTCTTTTCTTTTTCAAAATTAGCCATGTTGACGCTTGCAGTTTCTAAAGTTAAATAATCTTCATTCGTTCACTCCGTTATATTTATAGCAAAAGAATCGAATCCTTTTCTATACCGTCCATGATTGATTGGTCTATCTCTATCAATAACTATAAATCCATGATTATCGTCTCTCCAACATTTTGAACAAATTACTTTAAACTTCTCAAAAGTCATATCTGAGTTAACATGATCGTTATAAATATGTTTAATATTCACGTCATCTTGTCGAAACAAAACTAGTAAATTCACATTATCTCGAATGAGATGCTTCGGTATGCGAGCGTATGATTGACAGAGATAGAAACTATCTACCTTTTTATGTCTTCCCATACAGAAGAATGCTCTCACGTTGTCCTGCTTTTCAGTGGCTATATCGTCAAAAATCATGATGGAATTTGGATTAGCTTTATCCGGTGAAACAACTGCCTCATGCTCGCTGAAGGCATAATACTGTATACCATCAATCGATTCCAATAAATCTTTTAAAAACTTATACTTTGGTTGATTGAGAGACTTTGAATAAACATAAATGTTTTCAAATCTAAGTCCATTAGGATGTGTGATTAGTGTTAGCAAACAGTTAGTTTTCCCACAGTTACTAGGACCACAGAAAACTGCTCGTATACTGTCAGGCAGTAGTTCACCATGTCCTTTTTCTCGTTTTTCCGTCTCAACCACATTATCAAAATTTATGACTTGCAACTTAAGTGGTTGCTCTTTGAAGTCCATATTGTTTTCTAATCACCGATCGAAGGACGAATGAGACTACTAACTATAAAAAGACTGTTTATATATTTTTTAGTTTCATTGAGACTTTGCCTTCTGATGAGGTATGATCATTTGTCACAAAAGAAAGACTGGTGGTGCTGGCTTAGTGAATAAGATCATTAATAACTTACCATTCGAAGCTCATTTGCCTGGTTATCAGTATTGCGGGCCGGGAACTAAATTGAAAAAACGACTTGCTCGTGGTGATCCTGGAAAAACTCCGCTAGACGCTGCTTGTAAAGATCACGATATTGCTTATTCTCAGAATCGAGAGAACATTGAGGCGAGAAACGAAGCCGACAAAATTCTAGCTAAACAGGCTTGGGATAGAGTGCAAGCGAAAGATAGTAGTTTTGCTGAAAAAGTTGCTGCGTTTGCTGTAGCCAACATAATGAAAGTTAAAAGTAAACTTGGTATGGGTGTTAAAATTTTAAAACGAGGAAAGAAACGAGGTAAGGGATTAAAAAATCGCCAACAACGACGACAGCGACGAAAGACATATGTAAAAAGTAAAAATCTATCAATTGCATTGAAAAAAATTATTAACGCTGCCTCGAGAAGTGTTGTACCTAGTATTAAATCACTCTTTGTCATTCGTTCGGCTATAAAAGGCGCTAAAGAAGCTGTGAAGAAGGCTGGAAGAAGAAGAAAAATAAATATGCCTCGTATTCTACCAACTCCTAATAAAGTGGGTGGAGCTCTTCCTTTTTTAATTCCATTATTTGCCGGTTTGAGCACCATTGGAGCTTTAGCTGGAGGAGCTGCTTCAATAGCAAAAGCCGTTAACAGTGCTAAGGCCGCTCAAAATTAATTGAAAAAAGCTCATAGACACAATAAAACTATGGAAGCTATTGCTATTTCTAAAGGACATTATTTGAAACCACATCGTAAAGGTTATGGTCTTCATCTGAAACCATATTCAAGTGGAAAAGGTTTAAAAAAAAAAAGCTCGAAGTAACTTTACCTAATCGAGTACTGACATATCATGATATAAGGAAATATGCTAAAATACAAAAATTGCAAATTTTCAAGGTGTTTTTATGCGTGATGCTCTACCGACCGATGGACCTTGATATCAAGAGACAGCTATTGTAAATTTAGATGATAATCGGGGGCCAGATACTCATTGGGTAGCATATAAAAAGAAAGGTGAAGAGGTTATGTATTTTGATAGTTTTGGTAATCTACAGCCGCCTATAGATCTATTGCTTTATCTCAAAGTTAATATAATCATGTATAATTATATTAGATATCAAGATTTTAATACATATAATTGCGGCCTTTGTCTCAAATTTCTTTTAAACAAGCTATAGAAAAGACAACTAGTATAAAAAATACTCATTCGACGAATGACTATTATTTGATATGAATCTGTCATGGAGAATACGCTGACATTGAGTCTCTCGGGAACATCATCCGTACTCGAATCATATTATTATCCACCGATCGAATTGATACCAAACAAAAAATACGTTCTTGGTCTAGTTGAGCTATTAACATTTAATTCAATACCAAACATTGACATTGGTTATAATAAATTTTATATTGAAGGTCAATAAGCTATCACTTTACCGACTGGTAGCTACGAAATAGAAGATATTGAAAGCTTTCTCAAAGAAGCATTGACACCTAAAGGTATATCGTTTAGCCTGAAACCAAATAATAATACTTTAGGTAGTGTGGCGGAACAGGAATTGCAAGATAACTGGAACAGGATTGATAAATCAGGGTACTGGAAATACTACAGAACATGGAAGGTAGTGATGGGATTGGAAAATTATTGGCAGGAGAAGGGAACTACGGGCTACCTAACTGTGGAAGCATTAGCTTGGAGGGAGAAAAAGGGTTTAAGGATAGGGGATGTAGGTTATGTAAAGACGAAGAGGAAGACCTGCAACATATTTGGGTATGTCAAGAAGCGAGAAGGAATGTAAAGAAAGATTGGCTGGAAGCGGTGGACAAATGGAGGGGGGGCAGCAGAGGGGAAGCTCTAATTGAGAGACTAGGAAAGATTCTGAAGGGACCGATTGACAAAGGGACTTGTGAATACGCGAGGCAATTTGAGAAGTTGGTGCGAAAAAGGAAGGAAGGATAATAGGGAGGAAGAAGAAGAAGGAAGTCGCAGGGCAACGGAAGAATGAAGATGCAAGGAAGGAAGGAAGATTCAATGGAAGATGAAACATGAAATACATTGTATGAAAACCTTTGTAATTTTTATTAATTTTGTAATTTTTGTAATTTTTGCAATTCTGGTAATTTTTGTAATTTTGTAATTTTTGTAATTTTTGTAATTTTATAATTTTTGTAATTTGTGTAAAATTTCTGTAAACTTTGTATGTATGGGGATGTATTATACGAAAGGGTAATGTAAAAAACTTAATGTTATACATTTCTGGAAATAAAATATATATATAATATACTTTACGTAGTGTCATTCACAGCAGTCAAAAAATACATTTTGAACCAGAAAATTCTATTGGATTAATTTTAGGCTTCACTAAACGCACGCTCGTTGAAAACGAAACACATAGTTCTGACTTACCCGTCACTATACTCAAAGTCAACGCTTTCCGTGTAGAGTGTAATATTACTACAGGCTCTTACATAAACGATCGCAACGTACATACTATATATGAATTTTTCCCAGCAGTCCCACCTGGATATAAGATTATAGAAGTTCCCTCTCACGTCATTTACCTTCCAGTCGCTGTGAGGAGCATTGATCATTTTCAAATTCGTATAGTTGATCAAGACGGAAACCTAGTTAACTTTCGAGGAGAAGTCCTCACGGTGCGAGTACATATAAAGACCATATCTTAGTAATGTAGATATCATTTACAATATAAAGAGCGGCCGAGGCTATATTAAAAGACAAAAATGTCAAACAGCAGCCAGTCAACAGCGAGCTATCAGACCGCTCACACCTCAGAACATTCAATTCCTGAAAAGCTTGAGACTAAAGGTCGCCGAAAATCGTGGAAGAAAATATTGTGCATATTAGTGTGTTGTATATAACAACAACAACAACAACAACAACAACAATATGGAGGGAATTCTAGACATTCATTCAGCTGTCACTTTCGATGAGTCTATAGCTCATTATGAAGTTCATGCGCATCAGCCTTATTCATAATCATATTTCAATAATAGCGATGAAATTCATATAGCAATTCAACATCAAGATTTATCTCTGCTTCCATCGCGCAGTATGATTTATATTTGTGGTAGGTTGACCAAGCCGGACGGTACTACGCCAGTGGAGAACACTTTATTAGTCAACAAATTAGTCAACAACGCCCTCTGTCATTTGTTCGAGGAAATATGATATGAAATAAATGCTATTGAAATTGATAAAGTGAAAAATGTAGGCTTAATAACTCTCATGAAAAATTGACTTTCACTCAATCCATGTCAGAACTCTATCGCTGAAAATGTCGGATGGAATGGTGATAACAATGAAGTTTTAATATGTAATGCTCTAGGTTTTTTTGATGTTACTATACCTCTCGGTATGTTGATGGGCTTTGCTGAAGATTATCGGAAAATTGTAGTCAATGTCAAGCATGAACTTATTCTCACAAGATCAAGAGATGATTTGAATGCTATTTTGTGTACTCCAATAGGGAATCCTGCTGCTTCAGAAAAAACAAAAATTACTTTAACTAAGGTTGAAAGGTTCATGCCATATATGATGGTTGCAGACAAAGAAAAAATCAAATTACTCAATCAGATCGGACGAGATCGTGCAATTACAATGAGTTATCGTACTTGGAAAATGTATGAGTATCCAAAATTACCACGTACATCAAAGCATGTTTGGAGTATTAAGACTTCCAATCAATTGGAAAAGCCTCGCTTTGTTATTTTAGCTTTTCAAACTAAACGTAAAAGTTCGGCGAGTGTTAATTCTAGTAATTTTGATCATTGTAATACTAGTAATGTCAAGCTATTCCTCAATTCACAATGCTATCCGTATGGAAATCTCAATTTGAATATCAATCAAAATCAGTATGCTGTTCTCTACGATATGTATACTAATTTTCAAAACGCTTATTATTGTAAATAAAACGAGCCGTTACTTAATAAAAAAGATTTCAGTAATAAAGTGCCGCTAATAGTTATAGATTGCTCCAAACAAAATGAAACATTAAAAAACGCGCCAGTCGATGTTCGCCTAAAATTTGAAACTCGGACTGATTTTGCTGAAGATACCGCAGCCTACTGATTAATATTACACGACCGTATTGTACAATCTAACCCAATTAGTGGTGATGTTAAAAAATTAGTTTGAAATTAACGAGACATTATGTAATCAATGTATACAATGCTTTTCAATAAAAAAGAAAATAAATTATATATATTGTTGGAGTTTAATAAAAACTATCTATAATCATACTATATAGTGACTATGACGCCCTATACTTTCGAGTGGTGAGGTATGGTGACTATGGCGCCCTTTACTTTCGAATAGTGAGGTATAGGCTTTATATAGAACAAACACGTGCCTCTACTCTCATAACGGTTTTAGGAACTAGTAGAATTCACATTAACTTCAGCATCTTTTCAAATGGATTTCGTAATAGATTTTTAAGGCTTTCAAAGTTTAAACGAGACTTTTGTTTGTAAAGAACTCGCATATCTACCATTAGATGTAGATACTGTTGTGTTTTTCTTCGAACCACCATATCATTGGTTTCAACTTCCTTTCAAGTGTCAAAAAGTGAATCATTTCTTAGAAACGTGTCATCATGGTTTATTATGGAGATCCGGTCTTATTCCATATAAAAATTTAGCACGTGTACTAAACAATCATTTAAATAATTCTAGAAATATTTATGTAAAAGGATGAAAAAAGAAACAATGGTTACAAAAAATTTTAACTGAAAAGTAAGATTTTTATTAATTAATTTTTTTTGTTAGAAATTAAAATCATTATTAATTAAAAATTTTTTTCCTTTTTTAGAAAAATTTTAGAACTTGAAAGCGAGATGAGATGTCCACCAATGAGCGCATTACCTTACCCATTAGAAACAATATGTACGAGCTGTGTTCAAAAGGTAAGGTGACTTTTCAAATTTCACGGGCAACGTACTTTCGATTATCGATTTTTTTGCTTTGTTATGTTGGTACACTCTTCCCGAATATCTGTACCAAGTTTCAAGTGTATAGCATCTTTTGTTTGGTTGTGAGAGGCGTAAAGGTTATAAGTGTTTTGCGTGCTCAAAAAATATGGATCAAAGGATTTGCATCAAATTTTGTGTAAAAAATAAAATAAAGTGCTCCGAAACACTTGAAATGTTGACGGTGGCATACGGTGAAACTGTTCTGGGTAAAAAAAATGTTTACAAGTGGTACAAACTCTTCCAAGATGGCCGTGAAGATGCCAATGACGAGCCTCGCTCTGGACGCCCAAGCACGTCAACAACTGATGAAAACGTTCAAGCAGTGAAGAAAATTGTTCTGGAAAATCGTCGAACCATCAGAGAAGTTGCTGAGGATGTTGGTATATCGCTTGGCTCGTGCCATGAAATTTTTTCTAACGTTTTGGGCATGAGACGTGTGTCAGCGAAGTTTGTTCCGAAATTGCTAAATTTCGACCAGAATTGTGGAAAAACAATTTATGGCTTTTGCATCACGATAATGCCCCTGCTCACTCATCTTAGCTTGTGAACAATTTTTTGGCCAAAAACAACACTACAATCATGCCTCAGCCACCATATTCACCGGATATGGCCCCATGTGACTTTTTCTTGTTCCCAAAACTAAAGAGACCTATGAAAGGACGGAGATTTGCAACAATTGAAGAAATAAAGACTGCATCGCTGGAAGAGCTCAAGGCTATTCCGAAAAGTGCTTATGAGAAGTGCTTTGAGGATTGGAAAAACCGTTGGCATAAGTGTATTGTATCTGAGGGGGATTACTTTGAAGGGGACAACATAAATATTGATAAATAAATAAATATTTTTTCTTAAAAATACAAAGTCACCTTACTTTTTCAACACACCTCGTACATATCATTACAATAAACCAGCTAACTTTGTATGTGCCGTTACAGATGCACAAAGATTGTTTTTATGGATAAAAGCTAGACGGAAGCAATCTGAAATGGAAGGTATTGATGAAGTTGACAATATTACATATAAAAATTCAAATCAATATTTAAACATCTTTTTTCGGCTGCTTTTACAGCTATTGTTTCGCTCGCAGCCCTCGCAGCCTTTTCGGCTGCAGACTTTGCAGCCCTCGCCGTCTTCTCGGCCGCAGCTATAGCAGCCCTTTCAAATGAACATCAAATTTCAAACGCGCGAGGTGTCAAATGAACACCAAATGCCCTTTAAACACTCAGCATGGGGCCCACTGGCTTGCGGAAGGTGTCAAAGGTACATCAAATGCCTTTTAGACACTCAGCATGGGGCCCACTTTCACGCGGAAGGTGTCAAAGGTACATCAAATGCCTTTTAGACACTCAGCATGGGATCTGACCATAAATTAAAAGGTGTCACTACCGTCTTTTGTGTCCTAGAACATACACGTATCCCTTATACATTGGCGGTATCCTTTGTCGGCTCCTTTGTGTCCCAGAACATACATTGCTTATCTACTAATGTATAAATATCTCTATGACAGCATGTCAATACGAGCGGGGGAGGGTCAATGAGTCTTTACTAAAAGAAGGAAAAAAAAGTTTGCGTATGTAATTTTTTTTTATTTGTCAACATAATCTCCTTGAAGGTCGATGCATTTTATTAACCCATTAAGTGGCAAACGTCCATGGCTGCAATGCTTCGATTTGACATTATGCCATTCGTACAATTCTCAATAGATTTGGATGAATTTTGGTTTCCTTATGTTTTAGTGTATGCTCTTTCGAAAAATCACCAAGTTATTTTGAAAATCTTGACAGAAAAAAAAATATTGCCGATTTTTTCGAAAAAATTCCAAATTTTTTTCAATTTTTCTCCAAATTTCGCTCTGCTGAAAAGAAATGGACCGTAAAATAGGCTCCCTAAATAATTTTTTTCGCGACATGGGACAATTATCTTTCAAGCGCATTCGACTTTATTAAAAAATGTTGATTAGAAAAAAAAATATGGCGGTTTTTGTATCGTAGTGTAATTTAGAAATTCATGATTTTTTTACTCGAAAAATATCAACTTTTGAAAAAAATATTATAGAACAAAAAATGCTTAGAAGTGGTCAAGAAACATGTGAGAATTTTTGAAATGTGAAAATTTTTTCAAAAATAAAAAATTGAAAATTTTTGAAAAATTTTATAATAATTAAGTTTCTCTCTAAACATGTTTTTTTGACAATTCTTAGTGATTTTATGGCTGGTATGTATTTGAATTCAACCGAAAATGTAACGGAAATACAATCCAAGTTTTGCGAATTTACGCAGCTAAATAAAATTTTTTAAATTAAAAAATCTCCACTTTAATAGTTTTTTTGTTTGTATTTTTGTTTGTATTTTTGTATTTTGTAATTTTGTTTTTTTGTGTTTTTTTGTATTCAATTTTTGTTTTTAGAAATATTTCTTTTTGACAATCATTTGTTACCAATTATTTACTTGTGTAAATTAGCAAAGCATTGACTACAATAATACTTTTTACACTCTTTGCACATGTAAAACGTACGAGTAGCATATCCTTGTTCATTGCAAGCTCTTCTTCTGATAGTTAGGCTCAAATTGTGGTTTTTCAAATCACCTAATTTAGCGTTTTCGACATAACTATCTACAATACTCAAAGCGAATTTCTTTGCGCTTACTTTTTTTTTTGCCTGAACAAGCATTATAGAGTATTACTGCATTTGCAATAGAAGACTGGATGATTCTCATCAATATTGGCCAAGTCCATCTCTTACTTCTAATAATAGGTAATAAAGCACTACAGTACTGATCATGTAGGTCAACACCTCCCATAAATAAGTTGTAAAGTAAAAACACAAGTGGCATAGAAATGTCAGTTCTCATTTTTTTTATCTTTGGAGTAGCGTTTCACTTCTTTTGTTGGTGTAACACCAGCTGTTGTTGAAATAATCGAATCTTGTTTAGAATCTACCACGGTTACGAAGTTCATTCCGCTATTTTTTTCATATTGAACTTTAAAAGATCCACGAGGAGCTTTTTTATCAATTTCATTTTTTACTGGTATACGATCTTTCCTAATTACACCAGTAGCTCGTAAGCCAAGCATTTTAAATGAACAAGTAAGTCTGGATTTGTGTAGTAATTATCAAACCAAAGATGGTATTCTTCAATTTTCTTTCTAGAAATTGATGAAAGTAAAGCTTCGCTCATAGATAAAACAGCTTGGCTTCCTAGAGCAATACTTGACAATTGATCATTATGAGTGCCTTTGCCAGAGTATATGTCACAGTCAAAGAGGTATCCATCAACACCATAAATTCCAAACTCTTTTATTCCCCATAGAGTTGGTTTATTTTTTATAAATTGTTTGATCAACAGTCTACCAAAAAATTTAATCATCATTTCGTCTATGGATAATCCTGTCTAAAAAAAACCAAACTGTTTTATATTTTTCCTAAAAATTTCTAATAAAGCTCTAACTCTCCAAGCACGATCTTTTTCATTTTTATCTGTAGGTTTGGAGCATTTGATTTTTGATTTGATTTTCAAAAACTTTTTCAACGACATCAATGATCTAACTACTGGGGACTCGAGTAACTCATTTTTGGACCAATAATCTTTTTCAGATGTTCTTTTGTTGAACGCAGAAAGAATAATAATGGCAACAAATTTATTTAGTTCTTCTATTGTTATATCTAAACCGTTAAATTTTGAAGCTTCAATGATATATTCTTTTATATTTTTACAAAAGAACATTTCAAATAATTCAACAGGGGTACTATTAGCAATCATTTTACGATCTTTATCTTTTATCAAATATTTATTAGATGGAATTTCATCATACTTTTTCTCTCCATCTGTCCAATCGTATACATGATCTTCTTGCAAACGTTTCTGAGTGTTAGAGTAACTTTTTTTAACTTCATGGTACTATAACAATTTTTCAACAATTTCTTGAACATCGTTTTCATCATCAGCGTCGTCATTTTCATCAGCATTATCTTCATTTTCGTCATCATTATCTTCATCACTAACATCTTCAGAATTGTTAGATTCGTTTTCAGATTCTGAATCTGAACTCTCAGGATGTGGTAGCATAACAACGTCTACCGTGTCATCATTTTCAGACACTTCACAAGATTCACTTGAAAATGCAATTTGTTTTTTATTTTTATTACACCTTCTTTCAGGTAAAATGCGTTTTTTTCCAGACATGATACCAGCAATTATTTGAGAAAAACCAAAATTAAAAAGAAAAAACTTAATTACAAGTAATTGCCTTTTAAGATTTACAAAATATTTGAATGAAATGGTTGGATATCACACCACCTCAAACTAAAAATGTTAAGTTGATAAACTACACGGCATACGACAATAATAAAATCCTAAATTTTTTGAGAATATACTTTTACACAAAAAGAAATTTTGTTTGAAATAAATCCCTTCTAAAAGGCTTCCAAAATATCGCTGTAGTAAAATTGCAGGGGTAACTCGAATTACATTTTTCAAAATAGCAAATGCTACAAAAAAATATCGACAATAGATATAAGATTATGATATTTTTGTAATTGATTTTTATAAATTGAAACTGAAGTTTATTATTATTATTTTTTAAAACTTGCTTAGTAATGTGTTACGGCTAAGGCCTTTATTCATAAAATATGTAAAATTAGTAATTTGAAGTAAACAAATATTTCTAAAAATGAACTATTATAGAAATCTTCTGCTCAAAATAATGAAAAATACTTATTAAAAATTTTATAACACGTACATTTACTTAAAATTGGCAAAAATAAGCACTTCCAAAAAAAAGTATAAATATTTTTGGATTTTCGGGAATTTCAAATTTTCAATTTTCCAAAAATTTTCCAAATTATTTAGTGAAAATTCATACGTATTCCTCGACCAATTCTAAGCACTTTTTGTTCCATAATATTTTTTTCAAAAGTTGATATTTTTCGAGTAAAAAAATCATGAATTTCTAAATTACACTACGATACAAAAACCGCCATATTTTTTTTTCTAATCAACATTTTTTAATAAAGTCGAATGCGCTTGAAAGATAATTGTCCCATGTCGCGAAAAAAATTATTTAGGGAGCCTATTTTACGGTCCATTTCTTTTCAGCAGAGCGAAATTTGGAGAAAAATTGAAAAAAATTTGGAATTTTTTCGAAAAAATCGGCAATATTTTTTTTTCTGTCAAGATTTTCAAAAAAACTAGTTGATTTTTCGAAAGAGCATACACTAAAACATAAGGAAACCAAATTTCATCCAAATCTATTGAGAATTGTACGAATGGCATAATGTCAAATTGAAGCATTGCAGCCATGGACGTTTGCCACTTAATGGGTTAAACGGCCTTCCAATTTTTTTAAGTCATCAGAAAAATATGATTTCTGAAAACCCTCAAAATAGGCATTTCTTTCGTTGATCACTTCTTTATTCGACGTGAATAGTTGTTCGGTAAGCCATTTTTTGAGGTTAGGAAATAAGAAAAAGTCACTGGGAGCCAAATCAGGCGAATATGGTGGATGGTCAATTAATTCGAACTTTAAATCGTTAATTTTTGCCATCGAAACGGCCACGTGTGAACTCGAGCATTGTCTTGAAGAAAGAGCAATTTTTTTCTTGTTCAAGTGAGGACGTTTTTCTCTGATTTTTTCTTTCAGCTAACCTAACAATGACGCATAATATTGTCCAGTGATCGTCTGGCCCTTTTCCAAGTAGTCGATGTAGATGATTCCATACGCATCCCAGAAAACCCTGGCCATAATCTTGCCAGGTGACTTTACTGTCTTTGCTTTCTTAGGGGCAGGTTCTCCTGTGGTAATCCATTGCTTGGACTGTTCTTTGGTTTCAAGAGTGTAGTGATGTACCTATGTTTCATCTACAGTTACGAGTCAACGCCAAAGATCTTCCGGATTACGACGTATGCGCGCCAAAAGAGTCTCAGAGGTCCCCACGCGGGTTCTTTTGTTTTCATCTTGCTGATATTTTTTTCATCCCCAATTTTTCATGCAAAATTGAAATGATTGTACCTTTTGATACCCCTGTGGCCTCAATTAATTCTCGCAATTTTAATCTTCTACACTCAACACCATTTGTTGACCATTTCGGGCGTACCCACTTCTACGGAGCATCCTGAACGAGGTTCATCATTTGTTGTTGTACGGCCGCGTTTAAATTCATTTACCCAGTTATAAACAGTCTTAAACACAGAGGCAGACTTGCCGTGAACGGCGTTCAACTTAACTGTGATTTCTTTTGGTGTAAGGCCTTTCAAATAAAAATGTTTTATCACCTCTCGAAACTCTGTTTTTTCCATTTTTCAAATAAACCAATAACTTTTTGTTCAACCAACACTCACAAACTATCGACTTAATGAATCGAGCTGAAACTTTGTACGATATCTAGTTAGTAGTACTGCTTGCCAAAAATATCATATTTAAGCGTGACGAGGGCCATCTCTTGGATTTTGTAAAGACTTATTGACCACCCTCGTAGTGTACGTAAGTGATGTATATGTTCATTGAATGTTTTAGAAATACATAACATATCGTCCAAAAACGGGATTATAAATTGTTTTAAATCGTCAATTGATAAATTTAAAGCTCTTAGTAATGCTGCCGTACTAGTGCATATATCGAAAAGTACTACATTAATTTCATATGTATTACCTTCGATAATAAATGCCGTATATTTTTTAATTTCTTCTTCGAGAGAAATTTGCCAAAAACGACTTGTCAAATCAAAACTAGATATAAATTTTATTCCGAAACAATCTTGAAAAATATCATTCATATGTAGTGGTGCTTCATAATCTTTTACTAATTTTTGTTTAATTTTCGGGCATCTAGACAAAATCGTACTGACTCATCTTTTTGTATACTTATAACAATTGTATTAATATAATTACTAACCGATACGCGAATAACGCCATCTTCGAGCATTTCTTTTATAGTAATTCGAATATTCTCTCGATAATTTAACGATATAGGATATTGTTTTGAAAAATAAGGCTCTTTATCTTTTAAAATTAATTTATGAGTACATACTTTTAATAAACCTAGTTTTTTATGAAATACATCTTTAAATTCGTACACGAGCGAAGCTATCTCATTTTTTTGAGCATCGGTTAGGCTTGAGCTATCATCTATTTTCTCATTAATTTCCCCTCGAGTTAGCTCCACAGAAACGTCTTTTGCCATCCCTTCGTCTATTTCATTTCGAGTTAAATCAATGAGCGATGGTAGATCATTACCAATTTCCGAGACAATATCATATTACATAGTTAAGTTTTGAAAAGTACATTCATCTATAAATGTATCGTTATATTTGAGGTGGGAAAGAATTGTCAATTTCGAAATAAATTTGTTCATTATGTGACGGGGCCCTGGTTAGGATAGCCGGTCCTGTCTGGCTCTCTCTCTCTCTCTCTCTCTCTCTCTCTCTCTCTCTCGCAGACTCGTTCCTTCGCTGTTGCCCTGGCGAGCTGTGAAATTAAGAACCGATACCGATGCTTGCACCGCTTTATTTCAGGACCAATACCTGAGCCGGGCATCGTCATTTGGAGCCAATTGGGAGCGAGAGCGGCTGCGGCAAAGAGAAGAGAGAGAGAATGACGCGTCGCGAGTAGAGAGTAAGCGAGCGCGAGTAACCCGCGACGATCCGCCCGTGAGAGCGAAACCGCCGGCGTCGCTCGAGCCGACGCGCGAACGATTAAGAGGGAGAGTTCGAGCCGATATTCTGAGTTAGACGGATCGTTTGACGGCGCACGCAAAAGAGAACACATCAGACAAAGAAGCAGAGGACAATCAGCAGTTAGCAGCAAAGAGAGAGGACTTCTAACGACGCTAGCATCGTGGAAGCCACATCCGAGCCTGCCAGCAGTCCAGCAGTATAGCCTGTCTGCAGTCCAGCAGTATTACCTGCCTGCCAGCAACTACCAGCAACTGTTCCTGCCAAAAATTACCAGCGACAGTTCCTACAGCGGCATCAGCGGCGATTCCTGCCAGCAGCCCTCACCAGGTCAGGTCGTCTCTCTCTCTCTCTCCCTATCTCTTTCTCTCTACATCCGCGAGTGCGCGACGCGTCGGCAAAGTAATCGCGATCTTCCGCGAACACGGTGAATTCCGTAACTGTAACGAGTCCCTCCTTTGTATTCTCTTAAAATAATTGTAACATGCCCCCGTGCGATTGTCCGCACGAGCGCAGGTACGCGGCGTTGAGGACGACGCGTGAACTCGCATCGTCGCTCTTTATTGTTAAAAGTCGAGAATAAATATTGTTAACAAAAAATTTTAGAATAAAAAATGACTTTATCATTTATAATATTATAAGTTTATTTAAATAAATAATCTTAATAAGTTAAGAAATATTAATTAAATACAGGGAGCAGACCTAGATACTATTATATTTTCCACAGTGTCGGCTAAGTAATTTAAATCTGAACTCATACTTCTCAAACTTGTATTAAATAATCGCATATTATGTATATAATTTTACCTAAGTTAACTAACGCATTCGCAAGTTCGAAATATTCGTGTAATTTACAGAATTCTTTTTCTAAAGACGTATTTCTACATCTCATCGCACGCATTTGCTTATTTCGCTTAGGCATATTCAATTATCAACTAATGATTAACAAACCAATTAACGCAAATTAAAATTACAAGAGTCCTGTCACGGTAGCCAAATATGATGTTAATATCACCTTTTATTTATAACATTGTTCGTACTCTCGTGGTCTGTCGCGTTTAATGAGTAAGAATTTATTTCAATTTTCAAAAATGCTTATAAATATTAACTTTGGAATAAAATTATAAATGAATATCTATGATTATATGAATTGGATTTAAGGAAAGATAGAGTTTGCCCTAGTTTCTTAAGGTGCGAAATTTTCCATAAGCAGAGATTAAGTCTTTCTTATAAAAGGATGCAGTTCAGCCTAAGTTTCTCATAGCGTGAAGTGTTCTATGAGTCGAGCGTAAATTACAATAGGAAAGAAAGGATTTATAATCACTTGAGAGAAAGAACTTATAGTTAGATATAAGCCAACTTCATTCGATCTTGAGCGCTAACTTTGCAAAGCTGTGAGTGAGTACTAGCCTGTGCAAAAATCATCATATTTATACACAGATTTTCCTGCCTATTTTCGCAGGATAGCTCTCTTCGAGTTGTTTACGCAATTATGGGAAATTATTTTTTCTAATTTACAAGAGAATAGACAGTAATAACGAAATTTTAAAACATGTAAAATTAACAGAAGTAAATATAGATCATTTAAGTATAATTTACAATTATCGCAAAAAGTATAGTCAAAAGTTATTAACTAATAAAGTTAGTTAATGTAATAGCGCAATATTTACAATAAAATAATGATAAAATTTTACATATATCTATAGTTTATCACTAGTAGAAGTAATTTCTAAAGAGAATTCATTAAATTAATTCATAACATTTAAATTATATTTAATTTTCGTATTTATAACGGTTTTTGTAAAATCTTATAATGCAAATAATAAATCAGTTAATTAAGATCAATAAATTATAAAACTGTCGTTGTTATGTACAGAATAAACGCTTTCGATCTATATACATTTATATGTTTTAATAAATTATGAATTGTTTATTTATTGAGAACAGTAATAACTAAGCTGTTATCAATTCAGAGATGGACCGTATGTATTCGCCTACCTAGACAATATTATAGCAATGTTATTTACTTTTTAAGAGCAATTACTACACCTAACAGAGGTATTAGAGCGGCGAAAGTGTGCCGGAATGACCGTCAATTACGAGAAGAATTTTTTCTGAACATTAGAAATGACATCAAACTGGTTCTAGAAAAAATTTGTCTAATCATGGAATACCCTGTCCCGAAGAATATAAAAGAACTAAGGAGTTTCTTGGGTATGGTATCATGATATTGGCTCTTCATCGACTTCACATCAATCGTCGATCCACATATCATGTTGATACGAAAAGCTGTTCTTATCACTGGGATCAAGAGCAGAAGCAAGCATTCTTGAGAATCAAACATTGCATGACTGCTGCCATCCATACACATTCACACCATCTTACAGCTGCCCAATCCCGATGGAGAATTCATCCTTCAGACCAATACTAGTGACACAGGGCTGGGCGCTGTACTAACGCAGATGGTCGGCAAAACGGAATACTTAGTAGAGTTTGTAAGCTGTACTCTAAATGAAGCAGAATAGAATTAGTCCATTTAAGAGAGGAAGTGCTTCGACGTTATCTGGGCCATCAATAAATTTAGAAAATACTTGTAAAGCTATCATTTCAAGATGATGGTTGACTATAGCTTTTTAACATAGTATCAGAGTATGGGATTCATTGAACGCTTAAAGCAATACGCGTTTGATGTAGAACATCGTAAGGGATCCTAACACATGGTTCCTAATATCCTGCCACGAGTGTATGAGAAGCATGAGCCCGCGATTAGCGCCGTCGTATGGACGGAAGAAATCACAGATGAGTGGTTGCTTAAACAAAAGCAGAAAGTAACTCAGAATTAGATTATTCAAATTAGAAGGTTTAGGGTGACAATGCCTATACGTATCACTCTAATAACGAATTCTCATAGACTTCCGACGACGATGAACCATGGAAGGTTTTAGTCCCGGCTGAACATCGGACCTAGGTATTAGCAGAGTGCCACGACGTATCCTTAACTGAATACCTCGAACGGGATAAAATCTTAAAATCTACGCTAGAATTAAGTGCTTCTATTAAAAGAGTTGAGCAGAGAAAAAAGGCAAAAATATTCGATGATAAGCACCGAGTCACTCTTTTAAAAATAAGCGACTGGATTTAGCATATAAATTGAGTTTGTTTTCTGTCAATAAAATTACCTCCAAGTTAGCTCCTTCGTATGCTGGGCCTACATGGTCATGGAAAGATATAGCACGAGTATATATCGAGTGACAATTCACCTTAAGAACGTGAAAGGGCTTATTCACGCCGAGGAATTACAGCTCATCCATCAAGATATTCCGGCCAAAGAAAAAAAGTCCCGGAATCGGAGGGCTCTATATTTCCATCAGAGGAAGGTGCAATGAGTAACCTGCCGCCAAATAGCGTAATATCTTTCAGCGAGGAAAAAAGCGCTGAAGCACTCAACTGGGGCACGTCAATGGATCGAATATTGCATGGTTCATTGATTTCAGGGAAACGGAGCGGATCACCGGTACGATGGGGTATAGGTCACTCGAGAAAAGTTTCGGCCACTGCGAAGGAAGCTTCAATCACGAGAAAATTGAGAAGTCGGCCTAGGAAGGCTACTCTCCCTCGTCGATAGGCCAATCCTGATCCAAAAGGGTCAAGGGAAATTTTTGGTTGTCGGACAACCAAAAAAGAGACCAAGGTGAACTCGTAAAAATCATAACTATGATTTAATTCCTGAATCTTGTGGCATACTTGAGAGCCCATCTTGTTGTAGATTGCGTATTCCAGTGGATAAGGCCAAGGAGGCCATCAAGAGGTTCCTTGAACTGAAGCTAGATCAATGGACCGATGGCATTAGCACGCATTATACCACGCAATGAGTGAGTGTTTCATCCAAGAAGAGAAGGAAATGCCAGCATTTTATGAAACGCTTTGTACTCTTATCTGTGTCAATTCGGCAATAAAGGAGTATACCACAGAGTTAGAGAGAACATTAGTAGATACTTAACTTCGTTCTCTTTTTCTTACAACTGGGTGCATTACACAAATAAATATTCGTTAAGGCACGCACGTGTATTAAGGAGTGATTGCAACAGAACCTAATGAAAGCGAACATGAGAAAGACCGGCTAAAAAATAGAGCGTAATAGAGATAAGCACGATAGTGCACGAAGGAAGTGGGAGAACGGTATGCGAATAAGGACGCAAAAGAGTGAGTATTGCTTCAATTGGAAAAGAAAGAATAAATCCATGCCTATCTTTTTTGGCCGCTTTCTTACTGTCAAACAGAGAAATAGTTTTTATTGATGAGACATGTTGATGACAGAGAGTGTGGAGAGGAGAGAAGTTGATGAGCGTTCGTTAAAAACTGAACGCCTATCGCAAAGAATGTAGAAGGATACCGGGTCATGGAACAGAATCCGGACTGCACCAAGACACCAGCCGTCAGTCATAGCTTCTGTTCATAGCTGACGCTCATCTGTAAACGTCAGCAGCCTCAAGAATAAAATTTTGGATGAATACAAGCAGGAGTTAAAAAAAAGACTGGCTCATATCAAAAAATACTTCGAAAACAAAATAGATCTGACAAGGGAACCACCCCATCCCGACCTCACCGATTTGAATGATTTTGGGATATGTTGTAGTACTTGAAAAAAATTAGATACGTGTTCTTTTTTATCGGCCCATAAGGGCTTTTAAGGGGTGAAATCCACCCTGAAAATCAACCCCTAAAAACAGTTTTTTCAATATTTCTCAGCATCAAATGAATATTTTTCAGTAAACTCAACGTTAAAAAATTTCTTATAAAACGGCACTTTTAAGGACATAACATTTATACCGAAGGGTTGCAACCCCTTTTTTAATAGGGGTAAATACACTATTTTTTGTACTGTTTTACGACATGTAATATAGTAAATCAGCTCGAGTGATTTAAAAATCGCACTGATAATGAGAAAATACCAAAATTAAGTTGACGTGTTTCCGGATTTAAAAAAAAAATATGTTTAGGGGGTGTTTCATCCCCTAGAAACCACCCCCGTCAAACTAACAGCAGGTTAATCCACCTAACCCTGGGATAAACAAGTTTAGTCGTTTGTTATTTCTTGAAATAATTTAATCCTACGCATGAGCGAGCTACCTCAACTAACCAACCTGTCTCTAACCCACCAAACCCCCATAAACCACCCTTACCGAACCTCATTCAGGCTAACCCACCTAATCCTGGGAAAAGCAACTTTAGTCGTTTGTTATTTCTTCAATAACATTCATTTTGCATAACAATATGTCCCAAGTATTACAAATTTTATGTAATAATTATTATTTCATTATAAATACAAAAAAGATAACAATAATTAATAACGGCTTATAAATATAAGATTTGAGACTAAAATAAATTATAAATAATTATTAACTATTTTGTTTTTTCGAAACTAATAATAACAGTTTGTGACGGTAAACGTCTTATTAGCGCTAACGGCCCAACCGTGCGGCTGCCAGCGAGGGCAGCACCTACCGGTTGGGGAAAATGTGCGACGGGGGAATTCGGCACGCGACGAGACGGAACGCGCGCGTATGAAAATGAGGCAGTCGAGGATCAGCTATCGATATCGCCTGAGAGGAGTCGAAGATTAGAATTCGATCGCCGAGCAGTGCAGCGAGTACCTTGGATATTTTCCCGAGTTTTTCCGAAGGCAGAAACGAGAGAAAAAAGCGGTGACGTAGCTTACGTCCAGTGAGTGTGTGTGCAAGCATGCGTGAGTGGAGAGTTTCGCCATCGAGGGCGAAACCGAGAACGAGAGACAGCATCACTCGCATATAAACATTTGTCGAAAGACTAGTGTGCGCTGCAAGAGCCTCCTTCTTCGTATTACTTGTTTCCCGTGCGAGAATTAATGAGGTAAGCTGGCCAGCTTAATTTCGCGATCGCGACAGAATTCCCAAATAACTAATCTCTCGTACTCGCTAGAAAACGTGCATGCATTATCTCGGCAAACAAAGAGCGGCGAGTGATCCGACTCCACATGTTATTGTCGCGCGAGCGTACTGTAAACATAAACATGCGTGCCGAATACAGTGTAGAGCTTAGAGGAAATAAACGATCTCGCATGTGATATTGATTAGAATTTCATCGTATTTATTTCAATAGTAGATAGTTGCTTGACTGATACCCGTTCCCTCCTGCTCTTCGGTTTTTCGTGTTTGAACGTATAGCTGATCACGTGTGCTCTTCGCTACGATCGTGCGCATGAAATTAAATAAACGGTACCCACCCCGTTACAAGTTATAGTATCAGTTTTTTTAAAAATATTATTTGCATTGTATTACATATAGCTATGTATAAAAGAGTAATAATAATAGTTATTATTTTTTGAACGTAAAGTTAATTCGTAATAAAGAAAAATAACAAGTAAAAACAGTTAAAAATTATTAATTTCAAAAGTGAAAATTTAATATAGTTGTGAAAATACTCTCCCCACGTCACCAATTCTTTTGCAGGGTAAGTGAGGCACTTTCGCTCAAGGCAATTGAGGGAGAAAAGAGAGGGGAGGTCAATAAATAAATTATACAAAGACAAAAATCAAATTAAACTTACAACCTATTATTATTAATAATTATTCACATTAAACATACGTGCGCATAATATAATCTAAAAATATTGACCAACTAACGAAGAAATAGAACAAAATAAACGGTTTAGCATCATCGCGAATAAATGTATCACGGTATCTCGTAACTAAACAATTATTAATCACGCACTTATCCTATTTACAAACTTACTTAAAAATTACGCAGAAACCTGTACCGGTTGAATTGCCCGGCACGTGAGTGCCTTGACAATTCGCCAGTCGCAACTATCACAAATACAAATTAAACTAAGTGCGAACCTCTAGATAGTCGGCATGTGAATGCCTGGCTATCTTATTCAATGCGCACCAGTCGTCGCATCACCGGAGAGAGAGTGTAGAGAGAAAGAGAGATTCAGAAAAGAACTAAGAACCTTGACCTTGTTGCGTTGCTGCCTACTCGGTCGAGAGCTGCAATCGGTGAGGTTGCATTCCCGGAAGAGCTGCTATGGATGGCGTGGTCGCTTTCTAAGGAGAGCTGCAACCATGGCGAGATCATTGTTCCGGGGGACAGTAGAAGCTGTGGAGGCTGCTGTCCCGGAAGGCTGTAATAGCTGACAAGGCTGCTGCCCTCGAGTAGATCTTTTCTGGCTCTCTTCCTTTCTCACTGCCCGGAATTGGAATAGACTCGCGCACGCACTTTTTTCTCGCGCTCGTCTCGCGGCCGCTCAGCGGCGCTCACTTCTCTCCCTTCCTGACCTATTAGTTAGGCGGCACGCGACGCGCCGCTTATCGGTCACGCGTCGCGCGCCTGCCTATCCCTGCATAGTCCTAATGCTCGCTCTCTCTCTCCCTCTCTCTCTTTCTAACTCTCTTCGCGCTCTTCAATTTTCTGCGCTCAATTGCGCTGGCCCGTCCTTGGCGCAGAAACAAAAAGGCCAAATGTTAGGCGCATACTTTAATGCGCCCAACGTTGGCCACCACGCCTTGCCGAGTGGAGAAGGAGGGAGAAACGCAGACGAGAAACCGGCACACGGCCTGCTATCGTCACGTAGTTATTATTTCTTTTTTAATCATTTACATTTTGCAATGAGAAAAGAAATTATAACAAATAATTAATTGATAATATTAATAATTATAAATTGTTATTATAGTCTCAATTCCTATACTTATAAACTGTTTACTTTTTTCAATTTTCACTTGTGGTTTAGTTTACTTTTTGTTGGTACTTTACTTTGCTGTACACTTTATCTTATTTACAATTTTATCTTATCAATGGCTCGAAGACGACAAGTTCTATCAAATCTACGTCCCTTACGATAATAAGACATCCGATACATATTTCATTATTCGTAGTAGTTGAAGAAAAGTCAAGTATTTAAAAAGTTAAAGCTTTTTTATAGTGCTGGATTTATAAATAAACTTATTTCTATAATTACATAGAAATTTCCCGAACACGAAAATATAGTACATAACAAGAATAATTTTATTCAAATATTTTGATTTGTAAACATGTGAAATACAACTGTTAAAAACGTATTATCGAATTCTATCTATAGACTAGGTTTTCTTTTCTCTTTTGTAAAATTATTTAAATGCAGAAAAGAGTATTTATATCTTGATTTTGTTTTAGATTAAAACATGAAGATCAATCCTTTGAACGTAGTCAATTTATTAAAGGTATATTTTCAAAGTTTACAAATACCAGATAGCGAGATTAATTTCAAAGAAATTAAATTGTCAAAAAAGTTAAAGGAAATATTAATAGATGCCGTGTATGAGTTTAATGATATTGATATGATTGTTGAAGAGACGTTAGATTTTCATGAAGATTATAAAGATACTGATGCTAAAATAATCAAAGATGAAGTTCAACATCACTTTCCTGATCCTGAATTTGCTCGAACAGATCGGTGCACAAATGATGATAAAGAAATCACATTTGATTATAAACAAAGAGCCGTAGAATTTTGGAGGAGCGGAAAAAACAAAAACTTAAAATTGGATACTGTACAACATAGATTCAAAAAAGTTTCATCTATAAGTCAACTTAAATGTTGGGCGAAAACAATTAATAAAAGTGGAACTTACCGAGAAAAAATTGCGCAAATTTGCCAATACACGTTTGATAATTTAAAAGCCGCTATTGCAGCTGGTACGATAGTGCATAATCGATATATACGGAAATGGGCATTGCAAGCTCCAAAAATTGTTGACTATGAAGATATAAGATTTAAGGCTTCTCAAAATTGGTTACTAAAATTTAAAAAAGCTCATAGAATAGTATCTAGAAAAATAAATAAATTTATCATCAAAAAAACATTAGAAAGTAAAGAAGAATTACAAACTAATGCTGATGCTTTTGTAGCTGATGTTAAATCATGTATACCAGAAATCGGCATTGCAAACTTTTATAATTCAGATCAGAGTGGTTTCCAATTAGAAATGCATTCAGGAAGAACATTAGCAGTTGAAGGAGAAAAGCAGGTGCAATGTCTGGTACAGTCGATTTCATCGACAATGCACAGTTATAGAATTTAACCAACTATATCAGCAACCAGGAAACTTATATCACCACTTTTTATAGTATTAAAAGAAAAAAGTGGTCATTTTGGTCCCATAGTGGAGTCTTTATTATTTAGATCAGAAAATATGCATGTGGAAGCATCTAAATCTGGAAAATTAACGACAAGTTAGTAAATTTTTGTTTGTTATAATGCAATGACATAAAAAAATGTCAAAATTTTTTTATTTTAGATCATTTTAAAATTTGGTTGAAAGAAGTTTTTTACCCAAATGTTGGACCTCAATCTGTACTTTTACTCGACTCTTGGAGTGGACATTGCAGTAAATCTGTAAGGGAAACGATACCAACAAACAAAATTGTTAATATAAAAAAAATTCCCACAGGAACGACAGGGAACATCCAACCACTCGATGTTTATGGATTTCGTATCTAGAAAAACTTCGTTCGACGTTTATCAGATCAAGTAATTTTCATGGACTATGAAATAAATCTACATTTAAGAAATAACATCATAAAAATGCAGTCTCTTATCCATAACCAGCTTTCTTCACCAAGATATATAAATATTTTTAAATACGCTTGGTATAAAAGCGACTACATTGCTGAAAAACCAGCTCAAACAGATAACCCTGTTGATTTTAGTGTTGGAGATTCTTGTAATATACATTGCCAAGTAGAAGCATGTAAAAATGTTGCTATAATACGGTGTGGTTAGTGTAAAAGATCATTATGTTTCAAACACTTTTTCGATGATTATCATTTATGTGAGGAATTCGTTGAATGATACATTTTAATTTACCAATAAATAAAAGAAAGAAAAAGATGAAAATTATTATGAAAAATCAAAATATATGTAGTATCGCGTACGATGGCTCTTACGTAAATATATTTATGAATCTACATTGTGACGGGGTGATTGCTCCGACTTTTTATTTATGCGCGCGACCGCATCTAAGAGCACGCGGAATTGTCGAAATGTTCAAACTCGTCAACCGGAGAGCAGGAGGGAACGGGAGTCAGTCAACCAAGTTGTTACTAACGAGAAATAATAACAGCGAAATTATAATCAGTGTCACGTGCGAGTTAGTTTATTTCCCTTTTCTCTACAGTATACTTGGCCCGCGTGTTTATGTTTACAAAGCGCGCGCGCGTCAATAACATGCAGCGTTGGAGCGATCGTAGCTCTTTGTTCGCCGGGATAGCACATGCACGCAACCGATTCTTACAGAATACGAGGTATTAGCAATTAATTCCGTGCAATTGTGAGACAAATAAAGCAAAGACGCAATATAAAGCTGGCCAGCTTACCTTTGTATCGGTCGTACTACTCGCAAGGGGAAAGGAGACAAGTTCGTTATTGTTCGTTAATGTCCTTCACCGGGATGGTCTGCTCCTGGTTTCGCCCTCGATGGCGAAACACTCCACACACGCTCACTCACACACACTCGCTACCACAGCGACGAAAACGGTTCTCGCAAACTCGGAGGTGTCACTTTGTCTCGTGTGGAAAATCGGCTCGCTCACTCCTTACTTCCCACGGAAACTTTCGGCGGTGAAAACTTTGGTTTGAAGTTAGGCGGCTAAATGCTCGGATAGCTTATCCTCGATTGGTTCATTTATATTCGCGCGCGTTCCGTCCCGTCTCGTGCCGAATTCCCTCGTTACATTTTCCCCAACCGGTAGGTGCTGCCGTCGCAGACAGCCGCATGGTTGGGCTGCTAGCGCTAATAGGACATTTACCGTCACAGCCCTCTTCTAGTCTGGACCTATGGGGCCCTCGACGATAGAATTATTAGCGCTATTCCTTTTAAGGTTAAGAGGGTAAAGATCAATCGAAGGTCATGTTCTGTGTGGTATTTCAAGATTTTATTGGTTATAAATGGGGGTCCGGCCCTGCCCACGGGGGCAGGGACCTTTCACTTGGGTGTTCACCGGGTTACCTCCCGGCCTTCTTCGTCCAATAGGGGGTGTCCGCGTGCCTCCCAGACCAGCCTCTCTTGGACAAGGTCGGAATGTTGCCGGACACGGGGGCAACGATCCGTGTGGGTCACCCCGGGGTCATGACAAACGTTGCACCCTTCCAACTGTGCGCGGAATAGGGTGCCCCGAGGGAGGCCTCGCTCCCTGGGGGTCAGCGACAACCCGTCACGTCGGTTCGGGGCGGACCATAACGGTCTTTCGACCGTGGGGTCCTCATCCGCGAACCCCACCACAAGGTTTATATGGATGGGTCCAGTTGTTTGCCCCCCGTTGCTGTCGTCCACGTTCACCACGAGGCTCATCCCGCACGTCCGCGGTCCCCGATGTGTTGTGGTTTTCTACCTGGCCTCCGGACCCATTGGTCTGACTCCGGCAGCTGGAGGCTGGGTGGGGCCAGCAGGTGCGTCACCGACCGGGCCCTCGAGGGCTTGGCGGTGACGGCGCTGAACCTCCTCCAGCGCTTGCGCGAACTGGCGCCGGCGGGACACCAACTTGCTCCAGAATTCCATATCACTGGGGCGGTGTCCCGCAGCCGTATACGCGTCGTATTCCGCATACATGGCTCGTTGGAGGGTATTGAGGGTGGTCCAGCCTTATTCGACCTCCCTCAAACCCTCCACTATCTCCTCCCAGATTTGTTCGCCAGGCGAGGATGCCTGGCTAGTGAACCTGGGGCGCCAGGTCGCATCGGTGGAGGCTTCCTCCGTCTGGGTGCCCGTAAAGGTCGGTGGGGCCCTAATTGGTATCGCTCCCACTGGTGCTCTGGGTAGCGGTGCTGCCTCTTCGCGCACGACGCCCTGCACCGTTAATGGGGGCTAGGGATATTCGTCTGTGACCTCCTCGATCACCACGGATGACGAGCTCTCGTGTTCGCTCCTCTTCTTCTCTTTTCTCGCCGAGGAGGTGCAGGGCAGCGTGTACGACTCCCTCGACGGCGAGACCCAGGTCCAGCCTAATGAGGCAAGGTCTCTTCCTGTCCATAATAAGGTTTGAGATCTTTAGCCTGAACCAATTCCTTGACCTTTTCCTGTTGGTTGGCAAGGCTGTATGAGTTGACTCCGAGTGCCTTAGTGACTATGTAGGGACCCACGAATTTTGGTGCTAGCTTTTCGGAAATACCCTACGACGCGCTAGATAGTATGCGATGTCTCTTCCATACCCAGTCCCCTTCTTTAAATCCTGTGGCCCTGTGCTTGGCGTAATAATATTTCGCCTGCCTCAAGGACTCGTTCGAAGCGATTTCTCGAGCTTCTTGAATAACGAATCGGTTATTCTTCAAATGCTCATTCCACTGTTCTATTCGATGCAAATCTCCTTCTCAGGCTGCCAGCTCGTCCATTTACCTACGAAGGGTGTTCGGCGCTTCCGGTTGTCTACCGTAGATGAGTATGGTAGGACTGGTTCCCGTGGAACTGTGTATGGCCGTGTTTAAGGCGAACGCGAGTTCAGGTAGTACCTGGTCCCATTCTTTGTGATTCCTGCGCAAATACGAGGTTATCATCGTCTTCAGAGTTCTCTTCACTCTTTCGGTAGGGTTAGCCTGTGGGGTATAGGTCGGCGTAAAGGCCCGGTTTATCCTTTGGTTTCTCAGGTACCCATCTATAAGCTGGTTACGGAATTCGGTGCCATTATCGGACAGGAAGACCTTAGGCGCACCAAAGCGGAGGATCAGTCGTTCCCTGAGTTCCCTCGCGATCGTCTTACCATTGGCACTACGTATAGCTATGCACTCGACCCATCGCGTGAATAAATCGATGAACACTAATACGTATTCGCGCCCTCGAGGGCTCCTCGGAAAGGGTCCGGCGATGTCGCCCGCTACCACTTGCCAAGGTGTGGACAACATCCAATCCCTCATGAGTCCGCGCGGCAGTCGTTGTTCGCCCTACACTGCTGACAAACCTGACACTTTTGGACGTAACCTTTGATGTCCACGTACATGCCTGGCCAATAGTAGGATTGGGCGACGCAGGCGAAGGTCTTCTCACGTCTCAAATGTCCCGCGGTCTCAAGGTCGTGGTTCTCGAACAGGACCGCCTTTCGGTCCTCCGGTGGCACGACAAGCTTCCAAGTGTCCTCGTATCCATATTCGCCTTGGTAGTCACAGCTTGGCTTTTGGTGATAGATCACTTTGCCAACTATTTTCCAGTTCGGGTGGTCTTCCGGGTTGTCCTCTACGCACCGGAACTGTTCCGCGTACCAGGCTTTGTCTCCTGGCTTCGGCTGGTCCATCGCACTAACCTCAGCCTTCGTGGGCTCAAAAGCGCGCGATAATGGATCGGGCAATACGTTTTCGGCACCCTTTCGATACTTAATCTCGAAAGTATGGCCTTGGAGTTGCAAGGCCCATCGGGCTAGAAGTCCTATTAGGTTTTTCAGATTGTATAGCCATTTCAGACTCTTATGGTCCGTTATCACCTTGAATCGGTATGTCTCTATGTACGGGCGGAACTTCTATATAGCCCATACGACCGCTAAGCACTCGCACTCCGTGGCAGAGTAGTTTAGCTCCGCCGGGTTAAGGACTCTACTAGCGTACTCGATGATTCGGTCTCCGTCTCCTACTCTTTGGATTAGGACGGCGCCGATTCCCGTAGCGCTAGCGTCCGTTTCCAATACGTATTGCCCGTCGGGTTCCGGTAACCCGAGGCACGGTGCGGATATCATGAGTGCCTTAAGTTTGGCGAAGGCTTGTTCTTGTTCTGATCCCCACAGATATTCGTATTTTTTCCCCGTTAATTTCGTTAATGGTTGAGCGTGTGTGGCGAAGTCACTCAAGAATCGGCGGTACCATGAAGCAACCTCCAGGAAAGTACGCAGCTATCGCACGTTTCCTAGTCGAGTGTACTCCACGATAGAGCGCACCTTTTTAGGGGCGAGCCTGATACCCTCGCGGTTAATCAACAAACCCAGATATTTAGCCTCAGGCTTGCAGAAGACGCTTTTCTCTCGATTAATCGAGATTCCGTCTCTACATAATGTACCCAGTACGATTTTAAGATGTTGCAGGTGATCTTCGAATTTGGACGATACTACGATGATATCATCCAAATAGGCGAATGCGAAATCGCCAAGCTCAGGTCCGATCACGCTATCTATTACCCGCTGGAAGGTGGCGCCGACGTACGAGAGACCGAATGGCATTCGTACGAACTGGAAATACCCCAATCCGGGCACGGTAAAGGCAGTGATAGATCAAGATTTGGGTTTAAGTGGTATTTGATGATATGCACTACTGAGGTCGAGTGTGGAGATATAGCGTGCGTTGCGTAAGCGCCTCAATATATCTTGCATAAATGGTAGAGGATACGCGTTTGGCTCGGTGACCTTGACTTTCCTGAAGTCAATACAAAATCGATACGAGCCATCCTTCTTGCGTATCATAACGACTGGGCTCGACCAGCCGCTATCCGCTGGCTCGATCACCCCTTGGTCTAACATCTCCTAATCTATGCATTTCTTGCTCGACCTTGTGTAATACTGGATAGTAGCGCTGCTTGATCGGTTTCGTATCACCGACCCGAATCTCGTGTTCAATGCTTGCCGCACATCCTCGTCCCACGGGGGCCTGCGATAAGGCCTCGCCGGTGGTCCTCTGCAATGTCGCTTGTTGAGAGGCTGTTACCTCGGCTAGTCCGATCGTAGCTAATTTCGGACCAGCCTCTATGCTAGCTACCTCTAGCTTCATCTTGGTTCGTGATTTCTTGAGCAGTAACGTATCATCGTCAGGGTCAATTACAGCTCTAAACAACCTAACGAAATTCACTCGTAGGATACATTCATTAACGAGGGTTGGGAGGATAGCTACTCTCGTCGGCATCATTATATCCCCCACGGTAAACGGCAACATGGCGAGACCAACGATTGTTAATTTACGACCGTCTGGTAGTCCTGCCGTACCCGGGTGGGTGGTATCGAACCTGATGCCTAGCACAGACGCTATTTGCAGAGCATTATTACCCATTGCTGTGGTGGAAGCTCCCGGATCATAGAGAGCCCGTATCTGGAAGTCTCTTATTTTCACCGGTAGCCACCAGCGCGTTTCCTGTTCCGGGGAATATAGCGGAACAGATTCTGCGGTTCCACGGCCTTGCTCTTTGCACACCATATCGCTGACTACTGTGCTCTCTCGTGTTAAAGTGACGCCACTTGTCGTTCGAACCAGCTCGATTCGGACTATCGGAGATTCCATGGGGGTACCCCTTGATGGTTTATCTGCCGTTACCAGCGCCCCCGAGGGCGTGTGCGATCCATTCGCCACCACCTCGACCGGTTTAGGGTCTTGAGCTTTACAACGTCAATACCTCCTTTCTCCTCGTCCACTTTACTGCCGCATTCATCATTGGCGCCACCAGGGGAATTCTCGCTCTCGTCGCTCAACACGCTCGATACTATCTATACTGACTGTGTTGGCGAAGTCCGCAAGATCTCGTTTACGGGGTTTGTCTTAGGGGATAAAGAGTGGAGTCAACCCCACCTAACCACTCCTTTCCTCGTTTCCCTTGTTAAATTGGGGGCAGTACTTTTTGCTGTACCCCAATAATCCGCACTCAACACACTTGAATGGCTTGGAGAAGTCTCTCTCCCGTCTTCGAGAAGCTTCTGTCTTCTTAGTGCGGTCCTCCGAGGTTAAGTTTTTTTCCGGCGAGGTTGTGCTTCATCCCTTCAGATATTTCCTTGAGAGATAATAGCACTTGGCTCAGTATATCGGCGGGTTGAGCCTTCTTTTCGCCATCAACTGCCTCTAGGCTTGGACTAGGTGTCGCCCCCGAGGGCGTCCGTGTGTAGACGACCGGGTGCGTTACCTTCTCCAGCACTTTCTCCATACGGTCCAACCTGTCACTGACCTCCGGCTTATCGCTGCACATCGATGCTACTTTGCCCTTGCGGCCCTTGCTTCCATCGGTGCGATGGTGGTACGCTAACTCCGGTTACAGAGTTGATTGTGGATTAGGTACCACCCGTTCCGTCTTTCTCTGGTGCAAGCTGTTTTGTGCCGCCGTAGCTAGCGCGTTCAGGTTCATATGGAGCTCGCTTCGGACCCCCGCACTTGGCCCTGAATGTCCGGGAGAAGGTTGGCGTGTAACAGGTCCAATTGGCAATCAGGCGTCATCTGGGGGTTTAGCCGCCTCATCAAGCCCATCATGTTGGTGATGTAAACATGAACGGGTTCATCGGGGCCCTAATATCGGCTCTGAACCTCCCTCAACAGACGCTGTTGCTGTTGCACGCTGGTCCCGAACCATTTCCTTGCGTCCATCTCGAATTCGGCGTAGGAGAGCCATTCCTCCTTCATCGCCTTGTACCAGGTGAGGGCGGGACCGACGAGTAGCTCCGATACCGTTATGAGCATCTCGTCTACCGTGAGTCCCGCACCATTCCTCAGATTATCCAGCCTGGACAGGAAGGTATCGCATTGCCCTCTCCTGAAAACTTCAGTTTCCATCCTCGGACAATGCGACCAACATCCCTTGTAGTTAACCAAGGGTTTGTTGTCTGCTGAGATGACCACGTGCTCGGCGGGTGGTTATTCACTTCAGCATTAACTCCGCTGAGTTGATGCTGTCCACCCTCTCCGAAAGGGAGCGTCCGGTGGGGGGTCCTGCCGGTGGCCCCCGTGGGCCTCTGTCCGGGTCCAACTGGAGTACTTTGAGGTAACCTGGTATCGTAATGGTAGGTAAAGGTATCTTGGAATTCGACGTTCCTACGCGCGTTTTCTTGTTGTCGCATTTCACTAGAATTATTTGCATTATCTTGCTGTACATTTCTGTTTTCGGCATTTTCCAATGCGCTCATTCTGGCAGATAAGTCGTCCAGCTGGCTCTTAACATTGCTACAATTGTTATATATTTCGTCTAATATTTTCGTTAGACTTGACACATTTACCCTTAACGAGTCTAGCAGCTCGAGCTTCTTCTCATTCTCTCTGGACCTGAAAATGAGGTCTTGGATCATCACAGCGAATGCAGGCGGGAGTGGGAACTGGCTACCATCATTAGCCGTTATTGTAATATTTTTATCACTGCTGGTACTCTCGCCGTCGTCCAGTACGTTTGTGACGTTTATCGCTGTTTCCTGAATCCGCGATATCACCTCTGCACTTTGCAATAGCTGGGCTAGCGGGTGTTCTCCTTCTTCGGATGCTGTGTGTTCCGCGCAGATGGATATAATAAGCTCTGAGCGTAGGGCTGCCCTTCTTGCTGGATTGCTGTGTTGGTTGTCGACTTCTACGAAATCTGCCGCGGAGTAGTCGCCTAGCAACCAATTTTGCAGCCGCCCAGCTCTCAAGAGCTTATTCCGGTTTTTCTTGAGCTCCAAGTGTTCGAGGTATTCGTTTATTTCCTCGTCTTGGAGCGTCAATACCCAATCTTCGACTTCTTTCTAAGTGCAGTCCATTGTCATCTGCTTGTTACGTCGCGACTAATTCTTTACAAATTTACACGCTTGTTTGGCGGACGGTGCGAGTGCGAGTGCTATATTTAATGTTTATTAACAATCAAGCAAGAATTTAGACTTTATTACCCGACAAGAGGCTCAATAAAGGACATTTAATATTGTGCTAGTCGAAGGGCTCTTTGCTCGCTATTGCGCAATATAATGATCCTGCCTATCAGGCACACTAACTGTTTGTTAGCGCGGCTGTGTTGGTTAGTATCTAAATTAATGTAGCGAGCGTGTCTATGCGTAATCACCAATACCCGCAGTTGACAATATACGAAAAATACATTTACGTTAAGACAACACGTTACCAAAGAAAACTATTGATTTGAGTTTATTTTGTTTGAATGTTGCCGGTGTTAGTTTTTCCTGGGCCAACGGGTACAATATTGTTGATCTGCGGCAACTTTCAAAACCTATTGGTGTTTACGCTATGGCTCGCTAAGAGTCGTTCGGTCACACTCGCACGCGTTTACAACGACTGTTTTCAATCATTATCGTCGCAGCGGGCCTTCGCAAGCTAACTTATAGAGAAGCGATGTTTACTATGTGGTTTTTAACTCAAAGTGTGCACAACAACACTTTGATTGCCACTTGAGTCGCTGGTTGACGCAAGGTTACTGTTTAGAACCGGCGTTTTGAACAATCATAAACGCTGTAGGTTCTTTTACGTTGTGCGCCATGTGACGGGGTGATTGCTCAGTCTTTTATTTATGCGCGCGATCGTATCGAAGAGCGCGGGGGATTGTCGAAACGTTCAAACTCGTCAACCGGAGAGCAGGAGGGAACGGGAGTCAGTCAACCAAGTTGTTACTAACGAGAAATAATAACAGCGAAATTATAATCAGTATCACATGTGAGTTAGTTTATTTCTCTTTTCTCTACAGTATACTTGGCCCGCGTGTTTATGTTTACAAAGCGCGCGCGCGTCAATAACATGCAATGTTGGAGCGATCGTAGCTCTTTGTTCGTCGAGTTAGTACATGCACGCTACCGATTCATACAGAGTACGAGGTATTAGCAATTAATTCCGCGCAATCGTGAGACAAATAAAACAAAGTCGCGATATAAAGCTGGCCAGCTTACCTTTGTATCGGTCGTACTACTCGCAAGGGGAAAAGAGACAAGTTCGTTATTGTTCGTTAATGTTCTCCACCGGGACGGTCTGCTCCTGGTTTCGCCCTTGATGGCGAAACAATCCACACATGCTCACTCATACACACCCGCTACCACAGCGACGAAAACGGTTCTCGTGAACTCGGAGGTGTCATTTCGTCTCGTGTGGAAAATCGGCTCGCTCACTCCTTACTTCCGACGGAAACTTTCGACGGTGAAAACTTTGGTTTGAAGTTAGGCGGCTAGATGCTCGGATAGCTTATCCTCGACTGGTTCATTTATATTCGCGCGCGTTCCGCCCCGTCTCGTGCCGAATTCCCTCGTTACACATTTTCCCCAACCGGTAGGTGCTGCCCACGCAGACAGCCGCATGGTTGGGCTGCTAGCGGTAATAGGACGTTTACCGTCACAACATACGAATATAAATATATATGTATAGATCTATAAATGATAATTAGACCTCGTGTTATTCTCGTGTTTATTTTTAAGAGATATTTCTCGCCATTTTGGTACTATTACAATAAAATGTATTAAACATATTTTTATTTGTCATAATTTATGTTTGAGCTACAGATATATTTTATAAAAAAAAATGGGATACCCCACGTACGGTGTAGAAATCAATCATTTTAAGAAAAAGCAACTGATAAACTCAATTCTCCCAAAGTTAGGTCTATTAGCCTACATTTGGTTGGGTAAGGGTAGTTTATGGGGATTTGGTGGGTAAGAGGCAGGTTGGTTAATTGAGGTAGATCGCTCAGGTGTAGAATTAAATTATTTCAGGAAATAACAAACGACTTAACTCGCGTTTCCCAGGGTTAGGAGGTTTAGGCTGCTTGTGTTTCAGTAAGGGTGATTTATAAGGATGGGGGTTAGATAGGTTAGGGGTAGGTGGATAAGACGTATGTGATTCAGCTGGGATTACTCGCTTATGGTGTAAAATTCAATTATTTCAACAAATAACAAACGACTAAAGTTGCTTTTCCCAGGATTAGGTGGGTTAGCTTGCATGTGGTTTGGTAAGGGTGGTTTATGGGGGTTTGGTAGGATAGAGGCAAGTTGGTTAGTTGAGGTAGCTCGCTCATGCAGAGGATTAAATAATTTCAAGAAATAACAAACGACTAAACTTGTTTATCCCAGGGTTAGGTGAATTAACCTGCTGATAGTTTGATAGGGGTGGTTTCTCGGGAGTGAAACACCCCTTATATATATTTTTTTTTAAATCCGGAAACACGTTAATCTAATTTTGGTAATTTCTCATTATCAGTGCGATTTTTAAACTGATTTACTGTATTACATGTCGTAAAACAGTACAAAAAATAGTGTATTTTTCCCTATTAAAAAGGGGGTATTCGGTATAAATGTTATGTTCTTAAAAGTGCCTTTGTATAAGAAATTTTTTAACGTTGAGTTTATTGAAAAATATTCATTTGATGCTGAGAATTATTAAAAAAACTGATTTTAGGTGTTGATTTTCAAGGTGGATTTTCACCCCTTAAAAGCCTTTATGGGCCGATAAAAAAACATATATCTAGTTTTTTTTCAAGTACTACAACATATCCCAAAATCATTCAAATCGGTGAGGTCGGGTTGGAATGGTTCCCTTGTGAGTGGAACAATAGATTACTCCAAATTAGTCGTGGTACGGTCACGGTTTCAAAATGGGAAGGGTATCGGATACGAAATTTATAGACCAAAGCATAAAGTAGATATAGTTCACAAATATGCGAGGTATAGTACAGTATTTTCAACGAACGAGGAACCTACCGTATACTTAAATGCCTATTTGCAAGAGAAAAACATTAACTATCTTTTAGAAGGATTACAGAAGTTAGAAAATAACTGGAAAAAGTATATAGATTTGAAAAGAGACTATGTTGAAAAATACAGTGATTTTAGAAAACAAAACCTCTTTTTATTTTGTTAGGTTGGAAACTTTTCCAGATAAATCTCATACAAGTATGAATACAATTAACTTCCGCACTATTCTTGTCATATGTCACTGTGAAGTTATCAAACGTGTATGTTGCATTGTTTTCTTTACATATACCATAAATCAAATCCAAAATACTAGAGACACTTTTATCCATTCATGTACTGATACTCTCGTCAAATACGAGGTGTGTTCAAAAAGTAACAAGAATTTTTAAATTTCGCGGGTTTGGAGAGTCCGCTTCTATAAAATTTTTTTTTATTATGTTGGTACACATGCCCCTGAAGTACGATAAAATTTTCAGCAATAAAGCAATAATTGAAGATGACGAACGACCCGGACGCCCAAGCACATCAACAACCGATGAAAACGTGAAAAAAGTGAAAGAAATGGTTATGAACGATCGCCGAATCACAATCAGAGAAGTCGCTGATGATGTTGGCATATCAGTTGGCTCATGCCATCAAATTTTTTCGAATGTTTTGGGTATGAAACGTGTGGCAGCAAAATTCGTTCCAAAATTGTTGAATTTCGAACAAAAACAGCGGCGAATGGAAGTTGCTCATGAGTCGCTAAATGAAGTCAATAACGATGCAGAACTACTAAAACGTGTTATAACAGGTGACGAAACATGGGTTTACGGATATGATGTCGAAACTAAGGCTCAATCGTCCCAGTGGAGGCATTCTGGATCGCCAAGACCGAAAAAGGCTCGACAAGTACGGTCGAATGTGAAGGTTATGCTCACTGTGTTCTTCGATTTTATTGGCATAGTGCATTATGAATTCTTACCATAAGGTCAAACAATCAATAAGCAGTACTACCTACAAGTTCAACGTCGTTTGCGTGAAGCAATCCGAAAAAAACGCCCGGATTTGTGGCAAAACAATTCATGGCTTTTACACCACGATAATGCGCCTGCTCACACTTCATTGCTTGTTCGTGAATTTTTGGCCAAAAACGAAACTGTAACGATGCCTCAGCCTCCATATTCGCCAGATATGGCTCCATGTGACTTTTTTCTATTTCCAAAAATATAGATAACATTAAAAGGCCGTCGTTTTACAGGCATAGATGACATTAAAAGCGAATCGCTGAAAGAGCTAAAAGCTATTACAAAGATCGAGTTTCAAAAGTGTTTCGAGGATTGGAAAAAGCGTTGGCATAAGTGTATTGTATCCGAAGGGGACTACTTTGAAGGCGACAACATTAATGTAGATGAATAAATAAATATTTTTTTCATAAAACGAAAATTCTCGTTATTTTTTGAACACACCTCGTACATGCTCTCGTCTTTGCTTGGATCAGATAAACTATGATAAATTATATTTTATTTTTGTGTATAATATATTATACTTATTATTATATTATTATATTTTTGTTATTATATTATTATTATTATATTTTTGTGTATAATAGTAACTCTTCTTTTTCCAGTGATTTTTTTAATTCCTTGCTTTTGTTACCTTAGCTTTCAGTTCCACTTTCATTCCTTTTCTTGCCTTCTTGACATATACTTGACATCTCTTAACACTTGTTATTATTCTTATGTAGTATATGTGGAGTTCATTTTTCGTTTACTTTCTTACTCAGAGTTTCTTACAGAATTATTTTCTACGTTTGTTTTCTTTTTCCGTGTCAGTTTTCTTGCTCGTTCTATCTTTCTTTATCTTTTGCCTTTCTACTTCCATAATAAACTTTTTGGTTTCTTTGTCTTCGTCATATTCCTTAATCTTTCTCTATACATTTCTTTTATAATATTGCCTTTCTTGAACATATGTTTTTCATTTTTGTTTATGCCTTATTTCTTTGCCTTCATTAAGTATTTTGTATGTTACATTAATCTTTCGTCATTAAACTGTTTCATTTCTTGATTATATTATTTAATAATAAATTTGATTGTATTGCATTTCAATATATACCATAAGATAAATTTTTATCTATTTATCTATCTATGTATTTATTAATCTTTGTTATTCTCCGCTAATATATATTGATTGTTTTTGATCGATTGATTGTTTTTAATTTAAGGAAGGCCTATGAAAAATTGTTTAACTTATATAGTGGATGAAAACTGCTGCTTAATATCACAAGGTAAAGTAGGACAGTTGTTGATAGCTGGAAGAAACTTAGCTGATGGATATATACATGATTTTAATTCTAATAAGTTTATAGATAATCCATATTCCAAAGATAAAGGTAAGGTTCATTTTTAAATATATTTCTAAAATCAAAATTTAACTTTTTATAGCAATTTACAACATGTAATTATATTATTATAAGTTTTCCTTATACTCTGAAGCTATAAAGAATCGTATTCTAACAGTAAGTTAAGAATTGAGTAGTTTTTATATTAACGATCTTTTCAAATACATTAACAATGAGTTCAATAAATATTAAACAGGAGTTGTTCTAGAAAAGCCATAATTAATTTTAGAATGTCATTTGTTTCTTTATATTCTTGTACCTCCTTAACATGCTGTTGTCATCACCAATCGTGGTAAAGTAGTTTTTCCAGCTTTATGTTTAAATACCATAAATGAATAAGGTAATTTGAAACTTTTCAGAACATCCATTGTACGTGAACAACGGGACGTAAGGACTTTTGTTGTAAAGAATTTGTAAAGAATATTTGTAAAGAATTTTTTATAAAAATTGTCCTGGACATCGAGAGAAGAAAATATTTTATTTCTCGCTTTCCAAGACAATTTATAACAAAAATGGCTTTTTACTGTTTTTTATTCATATACTATATAACGAGTGTTCTGAAAAACTTTCAAGTTGATTAATTTATATGTTTAACAAAAAAGCTGAAAGAACTTCTGTTGCTCTGTCGGTAATGACATTAGAGACTAAAGAAGTAACTTTTTTGTTTTCGTGAAAAAAATACAATAAAATTTTTACCTCACAAACCCAACTTTCCTAGACCTCTAAAAAGTATGAACACGATAAAAAATCAACTGTTATTATATAGTACAGTACTATACAAGAAATTAAAGGTTAAGTTCTGTCATTTAACGCTTAGGACAATGTTAAAGCATAGTATACAGGAGTACCTTTACCTATCGCCTTGTGTGCTGTTTAAAAATTTTTTGAAAGCCCAAGGGAAAATAGGTTGATCGATCAGCCGAGAAATGTGAAAAATCATCTTGGTTTACTTTCTCTGCTGTTATCGACATTGCGCAGTCTTTACTTTTTCTGTATTTTTGTAGTATAATCGGCCTTGCTATCACTTCATATCATGTTTTCAGTTTACACATCACATTTTTCTAGATTATTTTACCTGTGGCATTTAGTTGTTTTTCTTAACCGCATTAATGTATTGTCGATGCCAGACCAACATTTGCGGCATGAACAAAATAAGGTGGACAGCAAAAGCATACAAATAAGAAGATCATAATAATTTAAAAAAATAAAGATATTCCTTAACGAATGTATGTAATCTACTGTCAATATAATTAAAAATTTGGCAAACATAAAGGAGCAGATATTGATGATGTAATTATTAGTCTCTCCATAACAGTAACACCAAATGCACAAGAAGTAGGAAGAATCCGCGGTAAGGAGGAGGGATCTGTGATGTGGACACCCGAGTATGGATGAAAATTTTTAGAAAATATTCATCAATTTGTGCAGAAGCTGCGCGTTCAGAACCCGCGATCAAATAATTTGTGCAACTTTTAATTACGCCAGTATTAATTAATTAAAGTCGAGTGCTGGCTAAACTTCGATTGCGATTTTCTCGTGGAAATACTGAAAATTTCCGAATTCTGACGACTCTATTGAGTTGCGCGTAATTTGTGCATCAAGAATATGTGGTTCTAATTGAAAAAAAATCAAAGGGTGCGGAAGGAACGATAATAATTAGATTTATAATAACTTTGGTTTGCCGCGCATGCGCGAACGCTCACGGCGCGCGGCGAGGCGCCTCCGACCTACGAACGCGCGGAAGAACGGTAGCATGGTGTATTACAGTGCCATAGCAACACGAAAAAGAATATTTATAGTCCACACAACAATTCTCATCGACATACACAAGTCTTTAGGAAATTGATTTTTCCTTGGTAGTTAGTTTTCCTGAAACAGGAGGCTATTATATATGGTGTCGAGGCAGAAGGGGGAATCGTGCTTGCGAAGAAAATAAAATAGAATATTTTACGATGACTAAATCTATGAGAATTCTTTTCAAGAGTTCTCATCGATTTAGTACAAAGCTTTTCGAGAAAATGATCTTCCCTCGTAGTTTTCCCGACACAGGTAGCGAAGCCGGCGCGGCGTCGAGCCCGAATTCGGTATTATGGCTTGCATTGAAAGAAAATAGATTCTTTTTTACGAGACTAAATCTATGAGAACTGTTCTCGAGAGTCCACTGAACAATTCTCATCTATTTAGTAAACGGGTTTTCCGAACAATAATTTCATTTTCAGCTTTCCCGACGAAGGTGGCTACGCCGGTGTCCAAACAGAATGCGCTATCGCTTTTCCGTAGGAAATGAAATAAATTTTTTTGCGACAACTAAATCAATGAGAATTGTTCTTTAGAGGCCACTGAACAATTCTCACACATTTAGTAGTCAGTTTTTCGGGAAAATGAATTTCCCCTTTAGCTCCAACGACACGGGTGGCTAGTCCGGTGGCCGTGCGGAATCTCGGTTTATTCTGTCGACTAAATCTATGAGAACTGTTCTCGAGAATCCATTGAACAATTCTCAGCGGTTTAGTAAACGCATTTTCAGATATCCATACATAAGTGGTTAGGCCGGAGTCGAGGCAGGTCTGGGTGTCATGAAATCAGAAAGTCATTAAGAAAGACATAAGATGCTTGTAAATGACTAAAAACCTACAAGAATTTTTTTGTAGCATTTTCTGGAGATTGCTCATTAATTTAGAACACATTTTTTGGAAATGGAATTCTTTCATGCAGTTTTCCAGACTTCAAGGGTGAACCGGTTGCTAAAATGAACAATGGATTGATTGAAATTAGTCATTTCTTAGACAAAAATTGTCTAAAATAATTTATATATGTGAAATTGGAGAACTTTTCGCTTGAAAATTCTTTAATTTCAGCTATAATTCTTGTTGGATTAGTTCAAGAATAAAATATTCATATTTTTCCTGACATTTTATAAGGGCCTCAAGTAATCCTATGTGACATTTCGATTGAAAAAAAGTGCTATTTTATAATTTTTTAAATCGAGCGAAATATAAAATTATTTGTTAGATTGACTTTTGAAAATCAAGAGATTTTGTACTCTTACCGAAAATCAAAATTGCATTCACACTCAAATTTTGATATTTTATTTGAATTCTCTCTAACACGGGAAATAATTATTTTTTGCAAAAATTTGTCTTAGATGTGTGAAAATTATTGAGCTTACATTTTAATACTTTCATTAATTTTGATTATTCATAATTCTAACTACTAGCTTATTGCTAGCGCCGTGATGTCTTATTCAAAATGAGCTGACGATCATCGCATATTATGGATTTGTCCATGATTTATATTACTAAAAGAAACTATGTTAAAATGACTTAAGAAGGCAACAATTATTGAACCATGCTCTATTGAAAAACTTTTAGAAGATCCCTGTATCAAAAGTTGTAAAATTATATTCAATTTTATAAAGCTTGTTCTTTATATATATATATATATATATATATATATATATATATATATATATATATATTGTAACAGGCTGCCATTTAGTCGATAATCTCTGGAAAGTGCCTATATTACAACTAGACGAAGCCCTGTTATCTCTGTGCAACCTACCTTGCCTCGGAGTGCGCCTGCGCAGAGTCAGTTCGCTATTCCGAGTTGGGTTCCCCCAACTCACCGCTTGGCGGCGCTGTCGCCCCTTGCTAGTAGCGCTCGTGCGGCCGCCGCTGGAACCTAAGTCGTCGATTCGCGTCTACCGGTATTCGCACGATTCGTGCTACGCAACCGGCGAATTCGAATCGAACGTAAATAAACACTGACGCGACCTCCGGACAAAGGAAAGACTAAATAACGACTATTTGATTTAAATGGAACGGTTAATATGCACTTTATTCATGCAAGTTATTTACACGAGCGTTTGGCCGAGAGACTTACGCACGCTCGCGTGAATGACAAGACACGCTGAAAATGAGAGAGAGAGAAAACCACGGATGCCGCGAACTAACCGCTCGCGCGCAACAAACAAATTCTTCGCGCTCGCTGCGCGGGATCGCACGCAAATTGTAATAACAATAGAAAGGGGGAAAAGGTGCACCTACCGCAAGAACGACGAGGATACGGTGGCCAACCGTATCCAACTAACACGTTGTTAATAAGCTGATCCGCTGCTTGCTGCACCGCCTCGTTTGCTGTTGCTACTGTTGTTGTTGCCGCTATCGCTGCTACTGTTGTTGCTGCTAGAGCTGCCGCCGGTATAGCTGCTGCTACCGCTGCTGCTGCTGCTATTGCTGCTGCTCACCCACCCACGCACTCAAGTTCGCAATGTCACTGGCAAAACGAGAAACTCGGGAAAATTGGAGGTTAGCGCGACGCTGACACAGTCATACTACTGGTCGGAGCCTCCCCTCCCGGTCATTGCCCCTACGCGCTCTCTCTCTCTCGCGAACCGAACGCGGCTCCTCTCGCTTAGCCGCTCGTTAACCTCGCGCGAGTCTAACGATTTTCGGTAATCGTTGCAATATATATATATATATATATATTTAATATTGATAAAAATATTATTCCATTTTTTTCAATCGTCTTTTCTCTTTCCTTTCTTCCCATCTCTTATATACTGCTCCATTTTTCCTTTTTTCCCTTTTCTCCTTTTATTTTCCTTTTCCTTCTACCTTTCCAAGAGTATTTTGGTCACGAAAAAAAAAAATATGGAGAAAAGTTATTAATACTACCAATTATTTACTTCAAATCTACCGTCATTGCTACGTGATAATGGCTTAAGTTACGCGGTAACCTGACAGCAGATAAAGCCAATCAAACAAGAAGAGCAGACGATCAAAATCTAAGTGAATACACTGCTATTACACGCACTAAAAACTTATAATAGTAATGTTTTTTTCAGTTCTTATGTTTTTGTTCATTCCAAATTTTTTAATTGAATTTGATATATAAATGAGTGCTGCTTTTAACCCATGTAAAGTAGTTTATACTAATTGATTTTTATATAGTTATATACGAAGGCTCCTTCCTCTCAAGAGAGGAAAACTGCAGTACCTTTGTGTAAGTATTTTTGTGGTTAGAGTTAGCAATTGACAAATCCTTGAGTGTTAGTCTATAGTATAATGTAATTCATCTTTCATTTTAATAAGTCATTTAATTTTTTACAGGGTTTAGATGTATTAATTTAGTTAAACGGCTTCATGTATCTTTAGGAACATTGTTACACACAATTACCATTATGACTAGAACTAAAACAGATTCTAATAGAAGACAAGGATTAGCTTAGGAAAATAATTTGTATTTCAAACTCCTTACAGTTATTGATCAGGAGAATATGTCAGTAGACGCCACCACTCATTGTATTTCTAGTGAGCTATTAATCAAATGGAGCGAAGCAGTTTTTCCTATTTATGGAAAAAGAAAAGCCTATCAAGATAAGGTCAAATTATTTTTAGCATACTATTTTGAAGCTGTTGCAGCAGATATTCCAAATGAGCTTTTATCTTTGTAATTGATTACATTTTTTCCACAATATTGAAGCCTAAATAATTAATCATAATTTTTTTTTAAGAGTTAAAAAGTCAAGCCAATTTAGTTAATGCGCCTGCACTACAAAGCTGGTTGGATTACAAAGAGAGCCTGGGGAAATGTCTCTGTTTACCAAGTATAAGGCAGTGCGTTGAAAGGTTTATGCAAAATCCTGACGACAAACTTTCTGCAACTGTGAAAAAATACATTTTACATCAAATGTACGGATTGAGAGAAAATGATACCATAGAGGAATGGCAAATGAAAAAATTAAATAACTGCTTGTGGTTTAACAGAAATGAAATTGAAAGAGTCTGCATTCTGTCTGTAACACACGAGATACCGTTGTAAATATTATAATTCCGAGAAAACGTGAAATCTCAGTTAACAAAATAGTATTAATAGTAATTTAACTCAAGAGCTTTTCAATTAGATTTTTTGCCGTTTTTTATTTATATCGGTGAATTAAACGAGTGCAGTTGATTTTTGTAAACGTGTTAAGTGCATGCTGGGATGCAGTGTTCTATTTGATTTTGTGTCTGGCTGTATTTAATATTATGGAACCGGCAGTTCCATGGAAAGATTTATTGGAAGTTTTGAAAGTGGTTGACGTTTTTAACGAAAAAGGAGAATTGTTAAAAGAGAATGATGAGAGTGGAGTGTGGCAAAAAGTTTCAGATAAAATAGGCTTAAAAAAAACAGCTCATACGATATACATTGATGTGCAACAAAATAGGCATAATTTAAAAGATGATTTGAAAGCTCAGGGCAATATTAAAGTAGTAAATCAATCTTACAATTATGTACTGCCCAAAGATGATTTTTCTGAAAGCGAAAAAAGTGAAACTGATGACTTAATGATGGGTGAGGAGTATATACCAAGAAAAATTTCCAATTCTGGTAAATTCCAACCAGTAAATATGAAAATACATTTGGATAAAAAAGAGTGGGCACAAATAAAGCCAGACAGAGTTTTTTACAAAGATGGTAGAGAATATCTAGTCTTGAAGAAAGATTGGACGGATATGGTAGTTGAAAAAGTGTGCAATGATACAAAAATTAATTGTAATTATGCTTTTACAAAACATCAATTTTATGTTGGAAATGATTTTCCTTTTTTCAAATTTTATGGCAAGTGTACGGAATGTTTCAACGACATTGAAGGAGAATGTGCTCGTACTTTTTCTCTTGACAGTGAAAGTATTTCTATCGATATTCATACCTTTGACAGTACAACAATTGCTCACAAAAGGAAACGCCAACTCAAGAACACGCGAAGGAAAAAAGCTAAACTAAAAGCACGATATGTAACAGCTGGTGTTTTTCGTCTTGAGGCTGCGAATGATTTATTGGAATATTCTGATTTAGAACCAGCTTACTTGAATAATTCAGTTACGATCAGAAAATTGAGACAGGAAGCAATTGATGAAGCTTTAAAACTAACTGGTCCTAGTGCAGTCTTTGATTCTCTCTTGTATTTGAGTGAAAATGGGTTTTCCAAAATCAGACAAGTTAGTAAGAAACCATTTGTCGTGAATTTTGTTACTGATGATCAAATACAATTATGGAAAGATCTAAAAAAAGTTAAGAAGCTTAGGGTGTCAATCGATGCATCTGGTGGATATGCTAAAAAAGTAATTGTAGCATCAGATGAAACATCTGGTTACATATTTCTCTACAGGATGGTTACAGATCACGAATCCAAAGTTGCACCACTGTGGCAGATGTTGAGCGATGCACATGACACCAATACGATCCAATATGCTCTGAGTCTACCTATCTCTCTTGGTGCTCCAGATGAAGCTTCAACAGATGGTTCTCTGGCTATGTTGAATGGTACAAGCATGGCGTTCAACGATTACCCGTACAAAAATTATTTAGATACTAGCCACAAAGTTTTAATGGGCGAAAGCTTGAAACTAAAACCATGTCGTTTAACAATGGACTAAATTGTCGACTGAATCTGACAAGATTGTAGCACAAGTACAAATGCCAATAAAAATGGAAACAATTGAAACGGATAAAAATTCGGTAAATAATGTAAGGCAATTGAAAGAACTCTCTTTTCTTATTTTAAATGGAATAATTAATGATACGGTTTTATATGATAACAAAACAAGGAAATTCATAAATACATGTGCCTTCGACAGTGTTTCAGAAGTTTTGATTTGTTCTGCAAGTATCGATAGTGTATATAAGATCTTATCTGAAGGGGAATCATGTGAATATTTAGAAGCTCTTACAAGTTTTAATAAAGATGTTTCTCTGCTGAATGATTTTTATGAAAATAGAGCAAATATATTGTACCCAATCGTGATCAATTCAATCTATAATCGAAACAAACCTAATTTACATAATTTTGATGGAAGTATAATTGACTGTCAGATTAATGTCATAGATTTGGTTCAGATTCCACTTAAAAACAGTGAAACTTCTTTAATAACATCTACGAAACAATGTGACGAATGTGGATATCGAAATACACCGAAAAACTTTAATACATTAGTGTTCCCTTTTAGAGAGGCTGCAAAAATTATAAATAGGAAAGACGGAATGCAAAATCTGCAAGAATGTTTGAACGATATTTTTGATGAACCAGAGTTAGATGCCTGTCCAAAATGTCAGAAAATTACAAAAAAATTAATCTACGATATTGGAGACATTCTGTTTCTCGAAACCGAATTTATTTTCACTAGCTCAGAATTACACCACACTATCAACAGTTCATGCCCTGAAACCATTTTGATACGTCGTAGTAGATATAAATTAATAGGTGTCGTAGAAATCGAAGAAATCAACAAAGATTTGAACCATTATAGGGCCTACTGCCTGGTAAACAATAGATGGATCAGAAAAGATGATTTATCTACATCAGCGAAATACATTGTTCATCTACCTGACAACATCAAACTATCAATGGTTATGTACGCAAAGGTGAACGCGTAGGTGTACGAAAAATCAATTGAAAAAGTATATGAGTAGCGATTCTTGAATGAAATTTGTCTTACATAATTCATTTCATACTGGTTTCTTTTTTCAGGTATCAAGTAGTGGCTGATGAGTTGATCCATTCAATTTCCATTTGCAGCAACTGGGGAGAATAACTACGATTAGGCTTGCATTTAGTAGCAGTGATTGACTAAGATCGGTTCTTCTGGATGCAGAAACTCTTAGATCCTGAAAATTGAGATAAATATATCAGTATAAATAAATCAGTATCCTTATCCAAATGCAAATTTCGACAATAGTTATATAGTAAGCAACTTCGTCCTGTGAACTAACTAGTCAATCCTTTCATAAAATATGAATATTGATATGTTTTATTCAGATGATATTTCGGGCAATAGTTTGTAAACTCTCCTAACGCAAAAAAATTCATATTGGTCGATGAAAAAATAATTTCAGTAAATCAACTAAATAAAAAATTAATTTTCAAGTTTGTATTTTCAATGGGTTGCTATTAATTATCTTGTTAATACCTACATGTACACTAAGTAAATTAAATAAATATCAATCAATACTCGAGCAGCCCCATGGAAATCGTGTTTTCTTTTGGCTTCGTAGTAACAGATGTGATTTCCTTGGAATCCTTTGATCCTTGATGTACACGCTGATTGATTAAGATTGGTTCTTCTGGATGCAGAAACTCTTAGATTCTGAAAATTGAGACACATATATTGGTATAAATAAATCAGTATCCTTATCCAAATGCAAATTTCGAAAATAGTTATAAGCAACTTCATTACTATTAATTATCTTGTTAATGTAGCTACATGTACGCTAAGTAAATTAAATAAAAATCTATCAATACTCGAGCGGCTCTATGGAAATTCTGTTTTTTCTTGGATTTAGTGCAGCAAATGTGATTGTCCTGGAATCATTGCTTCATTGTTGGGTACACTGATTGACTGAGGCTGGATGTCCGGGCCTAGTGGAATCTTCTTGAACTGTTGATTAAAAACATGATGTAAAAAATTCAGTATTCATTCCTAGGTATGAGTTGCAACTATAGTTATCAGAAACCTTGAGTTGGTAGTGAAAATATTAATATTCTTGGTTATAAATCACACGTATCATTTCTTTTTTTTTTTTTCATTTCTAAAAATATCAAACACTCTCATGTGAATATAATGTTTATCTGGATACTAAGCATTAATACAATACTAATGTTGTGTAAAAATTACATTTATACGCAAGTAAAGTCATTACAGGCATGCTCTGAGTACATGAAGTAGTTTCAAAATAGCTTGCTGGCGCAATTTCAATGTACTTTTTTCAGTGTACAGTTAATGATAAATTGATTGATAAGTTATTAAAAAAGAATACATACTCTGAAAGATTCTTCTGGCAAATTTACAACAGCCATCAGCGTATTGTCTCCCTGACACTCCTAGCACATTAAATTAGAGCAGTTACAGTTGCAATAACAGCTGTACTGACAGTCAGCGCCGCTCGCTGGTAGTTAGAACGACGTTGTGCGCATGTGCCGCGCGCAATGATTATTGATCAAATGCCAATTATATTTTTTATCGTTCTTCCCGCACTCTTTGATTATATTTCAATTAGGACCACATATTCTTGATGCACAAATTACGCGCAACTCAATGGAGTCGTCAGAATTCGGAAATTTTCAGTATTTCCACGAGTAAATCGCAATCGAAGTTTAGCCAGCACCCGACTTTAATTAATTAATACTGGCGTAATTAAAAGTTGCACAAATTATTTGATCGCGGGTTCTGAACGCGCAGCTTCTGCACAAATTGATGAATATTTTCTAAAAATTTTCATCCATACTCGGGTGTCCACTTCACAGACCTAAGGAGGAGCCTTATAATGAGACAGGAATATAATGTTATGTTTAATCAAAATTAATATTTGAATAGAACACTAGATGGCGTTATTTATAAGTTGGGTGGTAGCTCTGTTTAAGACAAAGGGAGAGTTGAGTTTTAGTGCTTGAGTGAGAAGGTCGCTAGTTGACGAAAGCGTTTTTGTTTTAAGGCAGTGTGCTGCGTAATTTTAAATATTTGTAGTTCAGTCGAATACCTATTTTAATATTATTTTAAAATATATAATAACCTTTTAATATTTATCGTACAAATTTATTTTATTACCTGTGTCTATTGTGTTTTTAATTTAATTACACAACAAAATTCAGAAGCGGGATAGATATAGATATAAAAAAAAAATCTTTTGACAATAGAAATTTTGGTGAATTGATAGGGATTGTTTAGTGGTGTTGTGAAGGAGTATAGTGAACTTAAAATATAAAATTTTAGTTTATTATACCAGATTTTTATATACTTGAAGTGTGAATTCTTTGAGTAGAGAATTGATGACTGAATCACTTGACAATTTTGAAAAGTTTATTCAAGAAAAAAATTTGCTCCCAGTATTATCAGGAAAAATGGCGGAAAAACAACTAATAGATGCTTTAGCTGAAATAGAGAGACAAAAGACAAGGAGACTTGAAGAACGCTCTCAAGCTGAATCGAGAATAAACCAGTTGCAACAAGAACTTGACCGATGTTCTCAGAATTATAGTCAAAACACTTCAGATTCTTTGAATACTGCAATAAATTTTCTCTGTAGTATTATGAAAAACCAATCTGATACTTTTCAAGAAGTTCTAGCTAATTAAAATCAACCAGATAGAAATGTAGTTATGTATCCAGTAGATGCTAAAAATTTTATACGAGAATTTTTTGGAAATGAAGAAAATTCTAAAATTATGTACAATTGGAGTGTTGCTATTGCTATGAGTATTGCTAAATCGTGCTTGAAAGGTGGAGCATGGAAATGGATTATGACTAAAGCTGAAACAGTAAAAACATTTGATGCATTTTTGGAAGCTTTTCAGTCGACTTTTACTTATAAACATTCTCGCAGTGAAAGTTAAAAGTCATGATGGCGCGAGTACAAAACCGCAATGAAACAATTCAAGATTATTTTCTTGAAAAAGTATGGATGTGTCAAGGACTGGATTTTAATGTAAATGACATTCGTGATGAAGTAGCTGCCGGTTTATGGTCAAAGGAATTGGCGCAACATATTTTAGGACAAAATTATATAACTACAGATGCAATAATGCAAGATTTAGTTCGCATAGAAAATATACAACGAAGTAGTATATTGAGAATTTCGGAACAACGTGATCGCCGAGTTTTAGCTAAGGATTTTAGGAACTGTAGTGGAAAAGAGGAGAATTCTTCGAAGTCGGCGACGACGGTTGGAATCACTTCTACAACAGCGGATAAGAGTACTTCATCGGCAACTAGAGATGGCGCAGCTGAACAGGAGAATTTGTACCCGAGTTCATCATTCAATGTGCGTAACACTAAGAGCGATTTAAAATGTTATAATTGTAATCAAATTGGACATATTTCACGAAATTGTAATAATTCTAAATGCGAAATTACATGTTTCTTATGTAAAAAGGTAGGACACATTGCTACTCCCTGTCCAGACAAATTAATTAATAGTGAAAGAAAGTCTATAAATGTTATATGTAACGAGGTGGAAAAATGTAGTTACGGAAATAAATTTGTACGTGATGTAAAGATAGGTTATAAATACGTTACTGCTCTTATTGATATCGGTGCAACGGTGTGTACTATAAAGTCGACTACTGTGTTATGTTTGGGATTTAAAATTAGTTACGCTCATTCTGTTTTGATAGGCTTTGGAGGCCAGCAAGTAGAGTCTCCCGGTGTAATAATTGAAACAATTCAACTTGATAATCTAAAACCTCGTCAAATTACTTTAAGAATTGTACCCGATACTGCTCAGCATGAGACGTTATCTAATAATATAACTTATACACCTATTGGTAATGAGCTGATATTTTCTGATATTGATAAAGAGACGAATAATGAAAGAAATTTAATGAAAGTTTGTTCTTTAGAAAAAGTTGATTTAGAGCCAGGTGTAGTGAAGTTTGTAAAAGTTAAAGTTAGTGATTATGAATTGGTTGCTCCAACAATAAATAATAGTAATACTATTAATAAGATAACTGTAAACAAAAGAATAGGTGAATCTATAATGTCTATCAGTCCAGTGAAGTCAATAGAACGACGTTATGAACCTGTTAAACTTGAAGAAATTATAACAGACAGTCAAGTAACTCCTGAACAACAAAATTAATTATTAATTATTTTGTAAAAAATTCTTATGTTTTCACTCCTGATATTTGATCATTTTATTTTATTAAATTTCTGATCTTAGGAGTTATCCCTGTAAATAATTACACACCTTGTTTTTCTTGTAAACGTTTCACAATTCAATTTATTGCCACCTGAGTATACATCTGTTAAATATATAAAATGAATAATTTCAAATCAAATATAGTAATAAATTAAATATAAACCTACGTTTTTTAATATGCTTTGTACTGCAATGTTGATTAAAATAAAAATTATTTCCTCACATATATAACGTCAATATAAAATTATAACATCAATTAAATAAAACAATAATTTTTTGTCAGTACGGTATAAACACATCATGTCCAAGCAAATTAAAATAAAACTGATAGAATACGTTTGTATATGCTCCTAGTAAGTCACTCACGCTGTATAAGAATAGAAAGAGAAAGATTGAATGGTCTAATAAGAGAGATATGAAGAGTGGGGAATACAAAAGAGGAAAAGAAAGATCAGATCATGTTAATCTCATAATACTATTACTAAATAGACTTAATGATGTTAAATATTCTCGAATATTGGTTGCTGAGATATTTTGTATCTTCTTGTGAATTAATGGTATTATCCGTAATTTTAATGTGTACTGATTCTGCGATGCATCTTTTTTTGTAATTCTGTTCTACATGTATAATTTTTGTGTTATCCCAATCAAATTCATGTTTCGGATTATTCACTATATGAGCTGGTATAGGTAGATGTCTAAATCTAAAGTTACTTGGATCTTGAATCGTTTTTTTTACCGAATATTTATGTTCATTGATTCTAGTTTTTAGAGCTCTTTTGCTTTCGCCTATGTAGTTATATGTACATTGTTTACATTGAACATTATAAACTATACCTGTTTTTTCATATTTTATTAATTTATCTTTACCTAGAACAATAATATTGAATAACTTGTTAGTCATTTTTGGTATGCAAACAAGGTTACTCTTCTTTAATGTTGATTTACATTTATAGAAGAATTCTTTTTCGAATGGAATTGGAAAGTATATTGTCTGTTTTTTGTTATTGTTTTTATTTTGTGTAATGTTATGACTGTATTTGTATTTTCTAATGCGATCTTTAATGCACAAATTTACAAATTCTTCAGGATAGTCATTATTATATAATATGTTTTTTACAATAGAGATATTATTGCTATGGTAACTTTCATCAGACAACAATATCGATCTATCTACCAGGTTATTAACAATGTTCTTTTTTTGTTTTAATGTGTGGTTTGAGTTATAATTTAAAATACGTCCCGACATAGTTGGTTTTTGGTACCAGTTTGTAATAATTGTATTATTTCTTCTAGTAAGCGATAAATCTAGAAAATCAATAGAACCATTAACCTCTGTCTCGTAGGTAAATTTTAAATGTGAATTATAATCATTAAATGTTCCAAAAACACGATCAAAATCCATGCTCTTAATGCATATTAATGTGTCATCCACATATCGGTAATAAAAAATTGGGTTGATATTAAATTCCTCCTTCAGAAAAAGTAAACATTGTGTCTCTAAATCCTCCATGACTAAGTCTGCAAATAATGCTGATAATGGGTCTCCCATCGAAATACCAAATATCTGTTTATAAGTAGTATTATTAAAACGAAAAAATACATTATTGAATAAGAAATTAATTGTTGTTATGATTTCGTCAAACATAATTATCGATTTCCTATGTAATTTTTGGAACCTCTTATATATGCTGTTAAGTATTAAATATCTAGGTATACTTGTAAATAGTGAAACTACGTCGAAAGATACCAATATATGGTCTGTTGGAATGTATATGTTCTCGATACGTTTTTTTAATTCAAAACTATTTTTAATGTGTGATCTAGGTACGTCTATGGATTCTTTAAGAGCCTTGTTGATCAGTTTAGATAGGAAATGCGTAGGAGGTCAGGCCTGTAGTATCCACAGTTAACACTCCTACGCATTTCCTATCTAAACTGATCAACAAGGCTCTTAAAGAATCCATAGACGTACCTAGATCACACATTAAAAATAGTTTTGAATTAAAAAAACGTATCGAGAACATATGCATTCCAACAGACCATATATTGGTATCTTTCGACGTAGTTTCACTATTTACAAGTATACCTAGATATTTAATACTTAACAGCATATATAAGAGGTTCCAAAAATTACACAGGAAATCGATAATTATGTTTGACGAAATCATAACAACAATTAATTTCTTATTCAATAATGCATTTTTTCGTTTTAATAATACTACTTATAAACTGTAACGAGTAGACTCGTTAAGGGGTAGATGAGCGGGATTCGAAATGGCGCGCCATGCGCAATCGGCCCGCGCAGCGAGAAAGGGAGAGAGATAGTTACGACACGCCGAGAGTGAAGTACACGTGAGACCGGCAAGCGGATAGCACGGGCATACAGATCCATTGTCCCTTTTAGCTTCTTTTGTTAACTTTTGGTGTGTGAAATAACCGAGTGAGGTGGAATAGTTATCGCGAAGAGAGAGTGCCGAAATTGAGGTTGGTGTCCTGCAGAATAGAATCGTGTGACAGCGACCGAATTGGAAGATATCATCCGAACGAGGGAATCCGACTCCTCGCGAATCGTCGCCCACGGTAAACAAGGACTAAACCATAGTTCGCCTGGCTTCGACGACTTTGGGCGACGACCTTCGCGGGACTAAACTAGGATTGTAAGGCGAAGCTGTCTGCAGCAGCGTTCGCTCGCGTAAGTCCTCCTAGATATTGTAAGATTCGCATGCGGAAGATTGCGCGGCCTGCGCGCCGACCGAAACTGTATCACCCGTCTCTCTCTCACGCGTATGTCTAAGCAAACCGTGCGGCTCGAATCTCTCGGTCGATGCGAAATGTGCGCGAGTGTATGAACAAACAACGAATAAAATCCGCCCTGATTATTTTGAGTAAGACGGCGAATTTATTCGACGACACCAGATATTCTCTACGTCCCCTCTTCCTTCGCAACGTTTTCCGAGAACCTGCAACCGTCGCTCTTTTGCGTTTTCCCGTGCTTTCGCGCCCGTTTTCAGATTGCGCTTTCAACACGGAGCTGGTCGGAAGAGGGAAACAACGGCGGCATAGATATTTTGTTAACGGACAGCGATTTACAACTACGAAGAAATAACTACCGTTACAAAACAGATATTTGGTATTTCGATGGGAGACCCATTATCAGCATTATTTGCAGACTTAGTCATGGAGGATTTAGAGATACAATGTTTACTTTTTCTGAAGGAGGAATTTAATAATTTTTATTACCGATATGTGGATGACACATTAATATGCATTAAGAGCATGGATTTTGATCGTGTTTTTGGAACATTTAATGATTATAATTCACATTTAAAATTTACCTATGAGACAGAGGTTAATGGTTCTATTGATTTTCTAGATTTATCGCTTACTAGAAGAAATAATACAATTATTACAAACTGGTACCAAAAACCAACTATGTCGGGACGTATTTTAAATTATAACTCAAACCACACATGAAAACAAAAAAAGAACATTGTTAATAACCTGGTAGATAGATCGATATTATTGTCTGATGAAAGTTACCATAGCAATAATATATCTATTGTAAAAAACATATTATATAATAATGACTATCCTGAAGAATTTGTAAATTCGTGCATTAAAGATCGCATTAGAAAATACAAATACAGTCATAACATTACACAAAATAAAAACAATAACAAAAAACAGACAATATACTTTCCAATTCCATTCGAAAAAGAATTCTTCTATAAATGTAAATCAACATTAAAGAAGAGTAACCTTGTTTGCATACCAAAAATGACTAACAAGTTATCCAATATTATTGTTCTAGGTAAAGATAAATTAATAAAATATGAAAAAACAGGTATAGTTTATAATGTTCAATGTAAACAATGTACATATAACTACATAGGCGAAAGCAAAAGAGCTCTAAAAACTAGAATCAATGAACATAAATATTCGGTAAAAAAAACGATTCAAGATCCAAGTAACTCTAGATTTAGACATCTACCTATACCAGCTCATATAGTGAATAATCCGAAACATGAATTTGATTGGGATAACACAAAAATTATACATGTAGAACAGAATTACAAAAAAAGATGCATCGCAGAATCAGTACACATTAAAATTACGGATAATACCATTAATTCACAAGAAGATACAAAATATCTCAGCAACCAATATTCGAGAATATTTAACATCATTAAGTCTATTTAGTAATAGTATTATGAGATTAACATGATCTGATCTTTCTTTTCCTCTTTTGTATTCCCCACTCTTCATATCTCTCTTATTAGACCATTCAATCTTTCTCTTTCTATTCTTATACAGCGTGAGTGACTTACTAGGAGCATATACAAACGTATTCTATCAGTTTTATTTTAATTTGCTTGGACATGATGTGTTTATACCGTACTGACAAAAAATTATTGTTTTATTTAATTGATGTTATAATTTTATATTGACGTTATATATGTGAGGAAATAATTTTTATTTTAATCAACATTGCAGTACAAAGCATATTAAAAAACGTAGGTTTATATTTAATTTATTACTATATTTGATTTGAAATTATTCATTTTATATATTTAACAGATGTATACTCAGGTGGTAATAAATTGAATTGTGAAACGTTTACAAGAAAAACAAGGTGTGTAATTATTTACAGGGATAACTCCTAAGATCAGAAATTTAATAAAATAAAATAATTAATTATTTTGAATAAATATAGAAAATGTATTGCGAAAGAATTAAATGAAATAGGAAAGACAGATTTAATCTGTATGGATATAGAAATTGATAATAATAAGAATATTAGTTCAAAACCTTATAGATTAAATACTACTGATAAATGTGATTTGGAAAGTTTGGTTAATAATTATAAAGAGGCAGGTTTGATAACTGAAACTAGTTCAGAACATGCGAGTCCTGCATTTGTTATTCGCAAAAAGGATGGTTCTGCTAGTATGATTATGGATTATCGTGAATTAAATAAGATAACTAAACGTGTTCATTTTCCTATTCCGAATTTTGATGATTCGTTAGAAAAACTTTGTAAAGCACACTTGTTTATAACCATTGATCTTTATAGGGGGTATTTACAAATGCCATTGACTGAAAGAGCAAAACCATTAATTGCATTCATTACCGAAACTACTACGGGACAGTTTGAAAGAGCAATGCTTGGTTTGACAAATGCTCCTGTGTATTTTTCAAAGTTGATGGAAAAGGTACTTGGTGATGCGCGTAGAGCTGGAATTGCTTTTTATTTCTTTGATGATGTATTTATTTACGCCGAAGATTGGGAATCATTGATGAATAATTTAATCATTGTTTTGGAAAGTTTCTTTAAGGCTGGCTTAACTTTAAATTTGCGAAAATGTAAATTTGGTATGCGTGAGGTTGAATATTTAGGATATGTATTAGGTAAAGGTCAACTTAGACCAGGAGATCGAAAAGTTGTAGCTATTGAACAATTTCCTCGACCTTGTGATAAACATGATATACGAAGGTTTATAGGCTTAGCTAGTTTTTTTAGAAAGTTCGTACCAAAATTTTCAAATATTGTGAAGCCTATATTGCAATTATTGCAAAAGGACGTAGAATTTAATTGGGACTGCGAACAAGAAAAGGCTTTTATAGAAATTAAATCGATTCTTGTGTCAAAACCTGTATTAAAACTATATAATCCAAATGCATATAAAACTGAGTTACATACTGACGCATCTGCAGTCGGAATTGCTGATATGTTGTTGCAGGCAGATAATGAGGGAGAACCTCTAAAGTTAGTTTACGCCGTTAGTAGATGTACAACCGAAGTAGAATCTAAATATCATTCTAGTCGACTTGAACTTATGGCTATTGCATGGACTTTGGAACGTTTACGAAACATTCTCATTGCACTCTCGTTTACTGTAGTTACCGATTGTCAAATTCTTGTACATTTAAATGCTTGGAAAACTAAGAATGCTCAAATTTCTAGATGGATGAGTCTATTATCTGAATTTGATTTAAACATTAAGCATAGACGCGGTGAGTTAATGTAACATGTAGATGCCTTATCTAGAGGTCCGATTATTAATGACTCTAATAATTGTTTAACTCCATGTATTATGAATATTCATGCTAATAACGAAGATGAAATTCTATTGTTTCAAGGCTCAGATAATTCAATTTTAGATTTAATTTCAATTTTATTGAAAAATGAGAAAGAATGTGACAAAATAGAAGTTGATAAAGTAAAAGATTTTGTTTTAAGAGAGGGACTATTGCGAAAAAGAGTTTTTAAAAATAATAAGTTAGTTGAATTATTAGTCGTTCCCAAAGCAATGCGAAAATCATTAGTTATAAAGTACCATGACTTTAATAATCATTTTGGAATCGAAAAGAGAGCTAAATGTATTGAAGAGTATTATTATTTTCCTAGGATAAGACGTTATGTAAGGTACCATATAAATAATTGTTTAGAATATATTTTAGCGAAAAGAAAATCGGGTCCACTTGAAGGTGAATTACATCCAATTCCTCCGGGAAAAAGGCCTTTCGAAATAGTACACGTTGACCATGTAGGTCCTTTTCCTACGACTCCAAGAGGAAACAAATATATTCTTGGTATAATTGACAACTTAACTAAGTATATAAATTTCTATCCTGTGAAAAGTGTATCTGCGCAAATTACAGTAAAACAAATAGAAGATTTTGTAAAAAAATTTGGTGCACCCGTACGTATTATATCAGATCGTGGCACTAGTTTTACTTCTCATTTGTTTCAAGAATTTTGTTTGAAACATGGAATAAAACATACTTTTAATTCGAGTAGACATCCTCAAGCTAACGGATTAATTGAAAGAATGAATCAAACATTAATACCAGCTTTAAGAATAAGTAAACAAAATGATCAATGTAATAGTTGGGATAAAAATGTAAAGTCCATAGAGCAAAGTATTAATTGTACTATTAGTGCATCAACTGGTTTAGAACCTTTTAGAGCCTTGTGAGGGTATTTACCTAGATTTAATGATGGTCAAATTCGTCAATTAACTGAAAATTGTGAAACTTATGTTGATCCATTAAGACTTCATGATAAGGTTCGAAGCAATATTGTCAAAGCTCAGAATAAATATAAAAATCGTTGCGATAAAAATCGTCGTATTAATGTAACATATAAGATAGGAGATATAGTTTTCATGAAAAGAAATCCTACTGCGACTGGAGAATCTACGAAATTGCAAAATGTATTTGGAAAACCTATGGTTATAGTTGAAGTTTGCCCTAGTGATGTTTACAGAGTTAAATTATTGAATGAAACAAGAAATTGTAATTATGAGACTACAGCTCATGTTTTTCAACTAAAAATTTGGAAAGGCTTCACTAATTATGATTCTGAAATAGATAGTGATAATAGTTCAGAGAATGAAAATAATTGTATTGACAAAAATGATAATTTAAAATGTAACCGTAAATCTGATTCATTTGATAAATGTTTAATGTCTGATACGTGCGAAATAGATGTTAATAATGAAAAAGAAAAACTGGATAATGAAAGTTTACAAACTAAAAGAATAAGACAAAAACCAAAATATCTGAAGGATTATATTATATAAAAACTATTTGTAAAAGTTTTTTTTTAATTTATTACAAAATCTTTGGAGACCAAAGAATATTCAGAATGGCCGAATGTTATGTTTAATCAATATTAATATTTGAAAAGAACACTAGATGGCGTTATTTATAAGTTGGGTGGTAGCTCTGTTTAAGACAAAGGGAGAGTTGAGTTTTAGTGCTTGAGTGAGAAGGTCGCTAGTCGACGAAAGCGTTTTTGTTTTAAGGCAGTGTGCTGCGTAATTTTAAATATTTGTAGTTCAGTCGAATACCTATTTTAATATTATTTTAAAATATATAATAACCTTTTAATATTTATCGTACAAATTTATTTTATTACCAGTGTATATTGTGTTTTTAATTTAATTACACAACAATAATTTAACGGCGTAAAGGAATGCATTTTATTCAACCAACTGTTACAATACATACTGCTGCTAGTATGCGTCTAGTATTTAGTCTATAACTTAATTCGTGCAATTTGCTGAGAGATGGCGTAACTTGTATTATTCCATCGTTCCAATATTCTGAACATGCATTCGCTGAAAAATGCCCGGAATATGCAACCAGTCACGAGGCAATAATTTTCCATCATGACAACGCTCGGCCCCATGTTACTAGTTAAGAACTATTTGGAAAACAGTGGATGGGAAGTTTTATCCCACCCACCTTATAGCCCACATCTTGCCCCTTCTGATTACCATTTATTTCGGTCGATGCAGAACGCCCTCACTGGAATACGGTTCATATCTGAGCAGAGTATCAAAAATTGGCTTGATTCATTCTTGGCTGCTAAGCCGGCGCAATTCTTTTAGGATGGGATTCACAAATTGCCAGAAAAATGAGAGAAAGTCATAGCTTCAGATGACCAATACTTTGAATAATACTGTTGTACATGTTTTTCTAAAATAAACGTTCAAATTGCAACGATTACCGAAAATCGTAGACTCGCGCGAGGTTAACGAGCGGCTAAGCGAGAGGAGCCGCGTTCGGTCCGCGGGAGAGAGAGCGCGCGTAAGGGGCGATGACCGGGAGGGGAGGCTCCGACCGGCAGTATGACTGTGCCACTCAGTCCGTGCGTGCCGATCTAACCTCCGCCGTTCAAAGTTTTCGCGTGTTTTTGCCAATTGACATTGAGAACTGGAGTGCGTGGGTGGGTGCTAGCAGCAGCAGCAGCAGCAGCAGCGGCAGCAGCAACAACTGCAGTAGCAGCAACAGTAACAACAGCAATAGCAGCAGCATCGGTAGCAGCAACAACAGCAACAGTTACGAGGCAGCACAGCGAGCATCGAAGCGGCGTCCAGCAACTTGTTGTTCGGATACGGTTGGCCACCGTATCCTCATCGATATCGCGGTAGGTGCACCTTCTTTCCCCTGTTAATTGTTGTAAAATTGCGAGCGATCCCGCGCAGCGTGCGCGAGGAGAATTTATTTATTGCGTGCGAGCAGGTAGTTCGCGGTAATCGCGGTTTTTTCTCTCTCTCTCGATCAGCGTGTGTTGTCATTCACGCGTGCGTGCGTAAGTCTCTCGGCCAATTCCCCGTGTAGGTTAATTGCAGTAATAAAGTGCATTTTTACCGTTTCTACCGAATAAAAGAGTCGTTTTTGTGTCTTTCCTTTGTCCGGAGGTCGCGCCCGGGTTTATTTACATTCGTTTCGAATTCGCCGGTTGCGTTGCACGAACCGTGCGAGTGCAGGTAGACGCGGATCTTCAACTTAGGTTCCAGCGGCGGCCGCTCGAGCGCTACCAGCAAGGAGCGACAGCGCCGCCAAGCGGTGAGTTGGGGGAACCCAACTCGGAACGGTGAAGAGACTCTGCGCAGGCGCACTTTGAGGCAAGGTAGGTTACTGTGCCTTGTGCACAGAGATAACAAGGGGTCGTTTAGTCGCAATTAAAGGTACGTCTGTAGGATTAGAGACTAAGCGGCAGCCTGTTACAAAATTTAAAAAAAACCGCACGAATTAAGTTATAAACCCAATATAAATTTTTATCTGACTATGATCTTTTCCCAATAGACCTTTTTTAGCTATATAGACTATACGAAATCTACATCATTTTTTACTATTTATTTAACAAGAATGAATTATTCAACATGAATGATTTTTTTAACAGTACTGCTGCTTACTGTTTAATTCTATATGATCGAATCGTGGAGTATAACCTAATCAACGGTGATGTGAGAAAATTAGTTTAGTATATTATTGGTGAAAAATATATCTATGTAAAAAAATTATATGAAACAAAATTGATAATTAAATCTCAATTAGAATGAAATTATTAATAAATGAAAATTAAATTGAACAAAAAAAATGAATATATTTTATTATTTTCGAACCGAGTCAAGATATAGTTTGGTAACAAACCTAGCGACCGTTCATAGGTAGCAACAAGCGTCCTAACATCATACTTCCCTCTTTCAGCTTTGAGCTACAGACGCCGAGCTTTCTCTTTCTCTCAGTCTCTCTCGAAATTGAAAATTGAAATAACTATTATTTTGTAGCATAATTATAATTTTACTATTAAATAAAACAATATCAATCAATTCAATTAATTACTGAGACGGATTTTGATACAATAAAAATGGTAAGCGATAAATTTAATTAGAACTTATTTAGCACTATTTCATAAATCTACTCATAATAAATTGATTCAACGCATGATAAAAGAAAACATTTGAAAACCATTATATAAAATATTAAATTATTTGGACCTATCAAGAAAAAAAATTTGGAAATATAATTAAATATAATATAGATTTGTATTATTTCATTGATCTTCATTTTCTAAATACCATTAAATAAAATAATATATATCAATTCAATTAATCATTTATTATAGAGAGTAGGATAGAGGGAGTTGGAGTATTACTGCTGAGCAGTCTTAGGAGAGCAGCTTGCTCGCAAAGCTGTGGCTGTCGAATGACTGCGCTCTCCTGTTCTCGCTCTTTGACTCATCCCCTTGGAGCGCGCACAACTGTCATCCTCACTATTCCTTCCAGCAGGACTGTACTAACGTTAGAGCACGCCGACTGCTACACACTATAGCCCTCATTACAGCCCTCGCTATAGGTATACTCCTGCTATTATATTATTACAGAACTATTATAACCACGAGACTAATCAATTTATATATGAGGGTTTATATATCAATAAGTCCTTAGAAAAAGATAGAAAAACAATTTTTTTTCATTCTTCAACATAATCTCCTTTTAGCTCGATATACTTTTCCAAGCGTCCTTCAAGTTTTTTTAAGCCATAAAAAAAAATAATTTTGGAAGTTCCTCAAAATAGCTATTTGTTTGTGTTATGACTTTCTCGTTCATGTTGAAAGTAAAAAAGATGTATTTAAAACACAATTGTATTCTAAAATTACGTTGACTACTGTTAAATACACGAGTTTAATGTATTGTGATAAATAAATATTATTGTAATTCTTGCAACGGTAGTCGATTTGACTAATCGATGCGTTCGCGATTCAGTAGCACTCGCGATGCTAGAGCGAAGGATTAAGAGAGAGAGGGGGCACGCGAGAGTTCAAGTGATCGACTACTTACAATTCATACTCTTTGAGAGATAATGTGCTGTGAGGAAAATATAAATGACATACGAGGGGAGGTCAATAAGTCTTTACAAAATCCAAGAGATGGCGCTCGTCACGCTTAAATTATGATGTTTTTGGCAAGCAATACTACTAGCTAGATATCGTACAAAGTTTCAGCTCGATTCATTAAGTGGATAGTTTGTGAGTGTTGGTTGAACAAAAAGTTATTGGTTTATTTGAAAAATGGAAAAAATAGAGTTTCGAGCGGTGATAAAACATTTTCATTTGAAAGGCCTTACACCAAAAGAAATCACAGTTGAGTTGGACGCCGTTCATGGAAAGTTAGCCCCTGTGTTTAAGACTGTTTATACGTGGGTAAATGAATTTAAACGCGGCCGTACAACAACAAAAGATGAACCTCGTTCAGGACGCTCCGTAGAAGTGAGTACGCCCGAAATGGTCAACAAAATCTACGATATGGTGTTGAGTGATAGAAGATTAAAAATGCGATAATGAGTTGAGGACACAGGGGTATCAAAGGGTACAATCATTTCAATTTTGCATGAAAAATTGGGGATGAAAAAAATATCAGCCAGATGGGTGCCGCGTTTGCTCACTGTTGAAAACAAACGAACCCGCGTGGTCACCTCTGAGGTTCTTTTGGCACGCATACGTTGTAATCCGGAAGACTTTTGGCGTTGACTCGTAACTGTAGACGAAACATGGGTACACCACTACACTCCTGAAACCAAAGAACAGTCCAAACAATGGATTACCGCAGGAGAATCAGCCCCGAAGAAGGCAAAGACAATAAAGTCAGCTGGCAAGATTATGGCCAGGGTTTTCTCGGATGCGTATGGAATCATCTACATCGACTGCTTGGAAAAGGGCCAGACGATCACTGGATAATATTATGCGTCATTATTAGGTTAGCTGAAAGAAAAAAATCAGAGAAAACCGTCCTCATTTGAATAAAAAAAAATGCCTCTTTCTTCAAGACAATGCTCGAGTTCACACGTGTGCAGTTTCGATGGCCAAAATTAACGATTGAAAGTTCGAATTAATTGACCATCCACCATATTCGCTTGATTTGGCTCTCAGTAACTTTTTCTTATTTTCTAACCTCAAAAAATGGCTTGCCGGACAACGATTCACGTCGAATGGAGCAGTCATCGCCGAAACAAATGCCTATTTTGAGGGTTTTCAGAAATCATATTTTTCTGATGGCTTAAAAAAACTGTACCCACAGAGCATGAATTAATTCACTGAATTAATTCTTGAATTAACGCAAAGAATTAATATAAAAATAATTTTCTAAGAACAGAAAATTATTTCTTAATTAATACATGAAATATTACAAAGAAATATTCTAAAATTCTATTAAAAATAATTCAGGTAATGATTCCTGTAAAAATAAACAAATTAATACATGAATTAATTTAGAAAGGATTTTGAAAGGAACCATGATTAATTTACAACATAAAACTAAAATTATATCTTGAAATAATTTAAAACTATTTCAAAATTATTTCGTGATATGATTTTTGTAAAAATACATAAATTAAATCATTCATTAATGTTGAATTAATCCAAGAAATATTATAGGTTTTAATCTCGAAATTAACGCAACAAATGATTCTGAATTCATTTAAAATTAATTCTTAAATTATATGAAAATGCAAAATTTCGATTCACCCGAATTATTTCAGAAAATAATTCAAAATTATTTCTGAATTAATTCGTGATATGATTTTTGTACAAATATACACATTAATTCACGGATTAATGTTGAATTAGTCCAAGAAAAATTATAAGTTTAAAGTTACAAATTAACGCAAGATATAATTATAAATTATTTATTTTGTTACGAGTGCATCTTTCGAATAGTTCTTATTCGAATATGTATCCGCTGCAACATTAATTTGTATATGTTGTTTGTTTATGTTTGTGATAGAAAACACAGAATAGTTAGTTAACACTTGGTTATCTGTTTGTAAACACTTTTTAAAATTAATAAAGTAAAGTCTAAGTCTTTAAGTATAAACGTAACAATACATTAATTCTTGCATTATATTAAAATGGAAAATTTTGATTTACCTGAATTATTTCAGAAATTAATAAAAATTATTTCTGAATTAATTCGTAATATGATTTTTGTAAAAATGCACTAATTAATTTACGAATTAACGTACCGATAATCAAAGAAATATTATAGGTTTTAATTTCGAAATTAACGGAAGGAATGATTCTGAATTAATTCTGAATTAATTTTTGAATAAATGAAAATGCAAAATTTCGATTCACCCGAATTATTTCAGAAAATAATTCAAAATTATTTCTGAATTAATTCTTGATATGATTTTTGTAAAAATGCACTAATTAATTTACAAATTAACGTACCAATAATCCAAGAAATATTATAGGTTTTAATCTCATAAAAAAGCTTTTGTACGCATTACTGAGCATATGAAACGTTCATGAAAGTACCTACCTTACCGGCATTTACAGAACTTGAAATATTGCAGAATCAAAGTTAGATTAAAAATAAAAACGCTTTTTTAGGGTGTAGATATATGTCCAAGAATTACTCAGTTCAAATTTCACACAATTCTATAGAGTGGTTCTTTCAAAATTTGGTCAAGCAGCACCAAATCTTAATTTCTTCGAGGTGTTATCAGGGGCGTTTCATATCTCCTTAAGGGAATTTTAATTCAGGATTATTTAAACCTCTAGCATTGCGTTAAGCACTTCCATTTTTTATTATTATTCGTTAAAATTGAAAGAAATTCAATGTGAAAATTCGATAAGAAATCTGCTTTATGTAATATTTATAATGTATATCTAATATATATCCATTGTGACGGTAAACGTCAAATTAGCGCTAATAATATAACCTAATTGCTGCCTGCGGAGGCAGCACCTACCGGGGAGACGAAAAACGTAACGAAAGAATTCGGCACGCGAGCAGACGGAACGCGCGCGATTGAAATTGAACCAGTGAAGCTTTGACCATCAACGAGTTCGCCGGTGTGTACGAGACCAGCTGTCACTTCCCGAGTTATCGAAGCAGAATTCCGTTCGCAGAGCACCAAGACCTGAGTTCCAGAGATCGTCGCAGCCGAGGTGCCGTGCAGCTCACAAGGGCGAAGGCTTGAACCAGCAGACAAAGGCACCATGCGCGGTGATAACGCTAGTGCGTGCGTGAGATTTCGCCATCGAGGGCGAAGCCACGTGCTTTTAAGTTCGCGACTCGCGACACAAACAAACAATAGACCTTTTCCGAGTGCGACTTATTGGTGTCATCTTCGAGCGTCCGCAAAACAAAGGTAAGCTGGCCAGCTTAATCTCGCGATTGTGGTTGCATGTATAACAATTAATTTCTCGTGTTCGAAGCGTGCATGCAATAGCTCTGTTAACAAAGAGCAGCGAGCGTCCCGACACTGTGTGTCCTCGATGAGCGAGCGCTGATGTCAACATAAACTCGCGGGCCGATCCAGTGTAATATTTGATAGACAATAAAAGATTCTGTTCGTGTTATTAACAAGTGCTTTCGACTCGCTTATTCCATATTGCTTCCACTCATTTTCGTAGATTAGTAGATCTATTGGTTGACTGACACCTGTTTCCCCATGCTCTCCGGATTATGTATTAAGCATAGATGATTACATTCGCCCTTCAATAAACTTGCGCGAATAAAAATAATTAAACGGTAAGAAACCCCGTTACACCATATACTAGATAATATTAAAGTAAACATTAAATAAAATACTGTACGTTTATCAATTATTTTATTTCGTGTTCTTCCATAATTATATAAAATATAGCACTTTTAATAATTTTAAAAATTTTACTTATATATTCAGTAAATAATTTATTTATAGTATATCTAGTTGTGTTATATAATTTTAAATATTTTTTATAATAATTCTAAAAGTAATTAGATAGTAATTTATAAAATAATTCTTGTGAAATGGATATAATCTTTTAAAATTATTTTAGTGAATCAATTCTGTATTAATTTTACGCCAGCTTTTTATTACTTAAGTATCATTTTGAAAATTAATTTTGAAACAATTCAAAACATTCTTACTGTAATGATTTCAAAATTATTATAATAATATTTCATAAAATAATTCTTCTAAAATGCATGTAATATTTGAAAATTATTTTAGTCAATTAATGTAGTAATAATATTCGTTATATTTCTAGAGGAAAAAAAACGGACATAAAATTAATACAGAATTAATTCATTGAATTAATTCTAAAATAATTATATTATTTCATGAATTAATTTTGAATTATTTTAGAATTAATTCATGCTGTGTGGGTAAGGCCATTTAATAAAATGTATCGACTTTCAAGGAGATTATGTTGAAAAATAAAAAAAAATTACACACACAAAACTTTTTTTTCCTTCTTTTTGGAAAGACTTATTGACCCCCTCCCTCATAGAATGAAAGAGTTGACTACAGTAACATTCATTAAATGACAAGAAATTCCATGCCACCATTTGAGGCTTTTCCTGCGAAGTTCGTAGCCTAATTTCAACTGATTAGCATTATCTACATACTTGGATGGACTTATTTTTGCTTTCTCAAAGAGAAAGCTTTGTAATGGTGGAAAATTTCGATTGCATAATTTTGATGTTTTTCCACGTTTTCGAGATCGCTGATCACGAATATGATGATTACAAAAAATCTCCTAAAAAAATTGTTCGTGTGTGTATATATATATGTGTGTGTGTGTGTGTGTGTGTGTTTGTACGTATGTGGCCACTTTTTTAGCACTCTCAGCTAGAAGCTACTGCGGTCGAACGGTTCCAGATACGATTATGAAACATTGCAGTTATTATTATCGTTCCAAAACTTAGAAATGGTAAAAATTTCAAGACCATGAGTTGATTAAAACTTAAGTTATGATCATTTTTGATATGCCGTTTTTGCTTCCCTTAAAAAAAAGGCTCAGGTCCGATGAATTTTTAAAAAACTTGCTATTGCGCTGTAATTTTTTTACTTTTCTGTTTAAGTATCGTAATTTTTTTTCTTTTGTTGTACATGGACTAACTGTCGATGGTGTATTATAAGAATTTGATGGATTTGTTCATTTAAAATAATTAGAAGCTCATTAATTCTGTCTTTTGTTGTTCGCTCACCCTCTACCTATATACACTGACATTTTAATCGCCGCAGCCAGATTACTCGGAACCTAAGCCAGATAGGGTAAAATGGTTCTAACAAAAGTTGTAGAGGGCAAAGGGGGCGTTTGACCTTGAACTTGACCTTCAAGGTTATTTCAAGGTCAAATTTTTTTTTTAAATGGGAACTCCTATTTTTGATATCAGATTCGGAAAGAGCGGGAAACTTTACATCCAAAATGGTATTTAGGAAATTTTTTTCATGACCTTGAGAAGGGAATTTCAAAGTCAAATGCTACAAAATTCTATGATTGCTATTTGCTAGCCTTTTCTCATAAATAGCAACCCCAATATCACAACGAGCTTGAAAATGTTGACCTTGAAAAGGTTTTCCTTACTTTTAGCGTTACCCAGAAACAACGACGTGGACGTAGTAAGGTTTGTTTCCTTTCGGGTGCTTGTTTCACGTGAGTTCCCTTGCTTCTCACTAACCTCAAAGCAAGTGTTCGAAATGACGACCATTTGCTTCAAGACACATTGTCAAACGCCTTTGAAAATGGCGAACGGTGTTCCACAAAGTTTGCCTCGGATAGCACCGCATGCTCGATGAATCCTGTCCTGCACATCTGCTCTTGTAGTGGGTTGTTGCCCAAAAACAGCATTTTTTAAGTACCCGCATAAATAAAAATCTGGTGATGTAAGATCGGGTGAGCAAGCACTACTGCTGGAACCACATTCTTTGTCGAGTTCCTAAGTCAACATCTTCCATCAATCCAGGTAGTTCATCTCTTATTATATCATCTACTACTACTACTAATATTAATAATTAAATAATTAATAATTAAATATTTGTAAATATACAGTGTGTCCCAGACCACCCGTCCACCCTTTGTAGTTTTCCAAAAACGCATTCTCAGAAAATATGAAACATACAAAATTTCAGTAAATCAGTCAAGGATTTCAGCAGTGACCTTTAATTTGACCTTAGATATAATTTTCAAGAACATCTTAAGGTCAACTTGGTATTTTTAAATAGGAACCCCTACTTTTGACCTTGAATTCTTAAAGAGTACGAAATTTTGAGTCAAAAGTGTTTTTATATTTTTTTTATTAGGGGCACAGTTTCAGAGAAAAAAATTCAGTAACATTTGCAATTTAACATGTGAAGTCTTTCAGATAATTGCAAGTCATCGGTTTCACGAGTTAAATTACAAATGTTAATGAACTTTTTTTTCGGAAACTATGAAACTTGAATATCCACTCGAATGACGTGGCTTAAAGTCGATACCTTAATGAAAAAAAAAATATCCATTAATGTAAGTTTGCATTACTTTTCATTACTTGATTGAGGTTATTGGTCACGGAGTGAATAATGAATTGACGGAGTTAAATTAACGGAGTGAATTTCAATTGTGTAGTATCCCAAACGTCATTGACCCATTTTGATTCTATACCTGCAGGTAAGATTTAATTAATTTAATACCAAATTATTTGCAATTTAATATGCGAAGCCTTTCAGATAATTACAAGCCCTCGGTTTCACGAGTTGAATTGCAAATGTTAATGAATTTTTTTCTCGGAAACTGTGCCCCTAAAAAAAAAAATTATAAAAACACTTTTGACTTAAAATTTCGTGCTCTTTAAAAATTCAAGGTCAAAAGTAGGGGTACCTATTTAAAAATACCAAGTTAACCTTGAGATGTCCTTGAAAATCATATCTAAGGTCAAATTAAAGGTCACTGCTGAAATTCTTGACTGATTTACTGAAATTTTGTATGTTTCATATTTTCTGAGAATGCGTTTTTGGAAAACTAGAAGGGGTGGACGGGTGGTCTGGGACACACTGTATGAATTGTGATTTTAGTAATACTACGTGCAACATCAATTTCAATATAGATTACTATGCTACATATAGTATGGAATGTAGTATATTGAAATCTATAATATACAGAGAGATTGAATACATAAATTACGGCATTAAATCTACACTATAAAACTACTTTGAAATAGTTTGATATCCATTTAAATGAGGAAAGTAATGGCGAAAAAACAACTTAATTTATCACTTACAGATATAAACAAGGAAACAAAATCTTATCACTGAAAGTTACTAGAAATAGTAATGATATTTCAATGAATTGGCTTGAAGATAAAAAGTAAGCCTAAGGATAATAAAATAAAAAAATCTAACTATGAAATCTCGAGATAGGGAATCAGAACAATAACTCAAGATTCATCAACAAGAAACGAACGATACATGTGATAGTGAAGATATTAACTTAGAAATAAGTCATAAAAAAACAACATGTCACTTTTAATAAGAAAATGAACACACGGAAAGGACTGATTTGATATTTCAATATACGTACATAGTCTAAATCTAAATTTCAAGGAACTAGAAATTCTTATTGAAAGTTTAAAAATAAAAGAGTTGTAATGTACAAGGCGGAAAGAAAATATGAAAATCTCTGGAAATGTTGGAGGACAAGTTTTACCGAAAAATTATGAAGCTTAGAACTTCAGTAATTACGTACTACTGATATCTTCAATGATGACCTCGCAAGGAAGGTACCCCAACCCGAACTCACCGATTTTTATGATTCTCGTATATGTTGTAGTACATTAAAAAAGCAAGAGATTGGTATTTTTTTTATCGGCGGAAAAACATATTTAAGAGATGAAATCCACCCTCAAAGTTCACCCCCAAAAATATTTTTTTCAAATAACTTTTCCTCTAGTCAATATTTTTTAGTAAAACAATGTGGGTAATAATCCTTATAAAAAATAAAACAAACTCTGGTGTGTTTGACTTTTGGGGGTTCCAATCCCTATTTTTAATATACAAAAAATTGAAAAATTGACATCATTTTCTGCAGTAAAAACTTTTAAAATTGTGTCATTGTAACCAAATTTTTATATTTATAAAGAAAATAGAAAAAATAAGTTTATGTTTTTCAGCATTTCTAATAAAAAATGTTGTTAGAGGGTAAAGCCACCCCTATTAATGAAAATTAGAACTTTCGATATTAAGGTTATTTAAAAGAGAATTTTTTAATTTTTACTGCTTTATAGATATTATTATAATAAAAATATTCTAAAAACACATTTAAAGGGTGAAATCTACCCTCAAAGTTCACCCCCAAAAACAGGTTTTTTTAAATAGCTTTTATTGTAATTAATATGTTTTAGTAAAACCAAGTGGGTAATATTCCTTATCGAAAGTATAAAAAATTCTGGTGACATTGACTTTTGGGGTTTGAACCCCTATTGTCGATAGGTGAAAAATTGAAAAATTGACATGAATTTTCATTTTGAACAGATGTTTAAGTTTTGAAAGAAAATAAAAAATAGAATCCTTCAATTTCTGAATTATCAATGACAAATAATTAGAGAGGGTAAAACTACCCTTATTAATAAAAATTAGTATCTAATGAGTAGATAATGCGAAAGTTTTAAATAAATTGTCTAATTTTCAGTACTCGATGGCCGTCGCCGTACTAAAAATGTTAGAATAATTTAATTATTATTATTATATTATTTTAATTTTTTCAAACGCGAGTGGTCAAATATTAAATTTTGAATAATTATAATAACATTATAGTGAAATTATATTATATCTTGTAACGGGGTGATAATCCGTTTTATTTTTTGTTTGCTCAACGTGCATTCGTACCGGAATGCGCGCGGCGAAATCGACATATTAACGTTTGCTAACCGGAGAGTAGGAGGGAACGGCGATCAATCAACCAACTTATTTTATAACTTATTAATGATAACAATAAATTTCCGTTTCAATTAAACATGAGTTAGTTTATTTTCTGTGAACTCTACAAGACGCTTGGCCCGCGTGTTTATGTTTATACGGCGCGCGCGACAATAACATGCATCGCTAGTTCGCTTACAGTTCTTTGTTCGCAATATTAATTTAGATGCACGCTACCGATTTTTACAGAATCGCCGGTACGAGGGGATAGCAATTAAGCGCGGTCGTTTGTTAGAAATCACGATGTAAAGCTGGCCAGCTTACCTTAGATATACGGTCACACTATCAGGGGGACCCAAATCAGTATTGTCTCTCTCTCTCTCTATGAAATGTTTCTTCTGTTGTAGGGTTCCACGATCTCGTGATTAGCCTACGATGGCACCGTTTCACGCACACTCCAAATGGCAACAACCGAGAAAGTTTCGATGTAAACTATTAGCTGGTTTGCTTCTGCACTCTTTTGTTATTTGTGTTCGTATTATACTCTCCTCTGCTGCTAGATGCTCGGATGGCTAATCCTCGACTGGTTCTTTCCCCTTCCCCGCGCGCGTTCCGTCCCGTCTCATACCGAATTCCCGTTTTTTCGTTTTCTCTGGCCGGTAGGTGCTGCTCTCGTAGGCGGCAGCGTGATTGAGACGATAGCGCAAACAAGACGTTTACCGTCACAATCTATATAGTAGAATATTATAGTGTGATAAAACGTTTGTGTACAAAAGAATAAGGTCTTTCAATTATTAAATTTAATTTAACATATGGAAAATAAATATCAAAACTGAATCAAATGAAATGATGTTGTTACGTCGAAAACAAATCAAACTATTTAATAGCGGTAAAATTTCAATTTTTATGAATGTGGAATTCCCTTAATTAAAGTAGTAGTCATTTAATAGCTGACCTTATTCTCAGTGACGCACTTACCCGTTCTGGGTTTAACCCTTTATAGATTAGTTTTTATGTATTTTGCACTATAAAAGAGAACGCAAAGCGATAGTAACACTCACTCTGTATTTGAATCTGTAAGACTACCGATCTTCTGTAATTTGAACAATAAATACTTAAACTCTATTTTATAATAATTTATTATAAACCAGTAAAGACTTATACCTAATTCTTATATCTACGTTACATCTCTGGCTTTTGGCGTACGAGTTTCTGGACCAGTCAAACTACAGGTAAAATTATTTAAATTGTCACTTTTCCAATCGGTGATTTAGATACATTGCCAGCCTGCTCTCGTTTTAGTCTCGTACCCGTGGTAAAGCGCTTACGCATTGATCGAAAAGAGACAGTCGCGTTTGAGTAACTCTTATCAATTCGCGACCGTTGCGCGAGACGTACCAATATTATTAAATTCTTTAATTTTATTCAAACATTGAAAGTGAGATTTGAGAATACTTACAATTAAGAAAACAAGATACAAATACTATCAAATAAAATGTGTTATCTGTCCTATATATATCGTGCAAGTTTTTGTAAACATACGATATCAGTTAGAATTCCATATCTTTAATGGACGGACGTGATTCGGGGAGTTAAATAATTTCTTCAATATTTTCAAATTTAAATTCATAAAATAAGTTATTCTTAATTTCTGTGTTACCGAAAAGATAAGAAATTTCGAATGTTTATTTTTCATTTTATTAACACAGTCTATTCACAAAAGTAATTAATGCAATTGAAGTATTCACGATGAGAGTCAATCGTTTAAACATTAAACTAATGAATTTATTGCTGGCATACTTTCAAACATTGGAATTACCGATTAATAGCCCAACTACTTATCAAGAAAATCAATTAGCGGAAAACATAAAAAATATTTTAATAAATTCGATGGACGAATTTCACGATGTAGAAATAATTTCAGAAGAAACGTTAGATTTCCAAAAAGAATACAAGGGTCCCGATGCACAAATTATGAAGGACGATATAATGCATCATTTTCCTCATACTGTAGAATTTCCAGCAAATTAATGTAAAGAAGTTAAAGAAGATTTATCTTTTGATTATAAAGAAAGAGCAGTGAATTATTGATTATTATTTTTCTGATTATTATCATTACTGTTCAGATTTTAATAAATAAAAAATGTTAAAAAACCGTTCCTTCTAAATTGTCTTAAATTTTATAAAAGTTTATATTAGTAAGTATGCAGTATTCTATCAAAAAGTAGAGCCATGTAAGATAATATAGATTGAATATAATTTTCTCTTTTTATCGGTTCTGTATAAAATAAGATTTTTCACCATAAAGGCTTATAATAGGAATTCATATCAATTTTTCCAGATTATTTTCATTAGAAACAGGAGTTGCAATGCCTATAATTTAATTAAAAACAAAGAAATTGTTTACCTCTATTTTCTTTTAAAGCTAAACTATTTTTCCACTGCGAAAATTCATATCAATTTTTCAATTTTTCACCTATCGAAAATAGGGGTTCAAACCCCAAAAGTCAATGTCACCAGAATTTTTTATACTTTCGATAAGGAATATTACCCACTTGGTTTTACTAAAACATATTGATTACAAGAAAAGCTATTTAAAAAAACCTGTTAATGGGGGTGAACTTTGAGGGTAGATTTCACCCTTTAAATGTGTTTTTAGAATATTTTTATTATAATAATATCTATTGTAACGAGCCGGCTCGTTAAGGGAAAAATCAACTTAATAGAGGGCCAGCGCGTGTCGTGCGCGGGCCAGCTGCGCAGAAAACCGTGCGCGAGCGGAGAGAACAGAGAGAGGACCGTGAGGGGTGGGGGTAGGCGCGAGCGACATTCACGTGTGAACTGGCTTATCGAGAGGATCAGGATAGAAAAAGGAAAGTGAGAATTAGAAGAAAAGAGAGTTCTAGGAGGAGAGCTAAACAGTGCAAAGGTACGAGGATTGGAGGCCGAATCCGACAGGCGTGTCGAGCTAAGTGCACCAAGAGTGAGTGCCGTCGCCCAAGTCATAAAAGTTTCAACGAGTGCCGAAGGAATTCGAGGAGAGAGAACGAAGCACCCTGGGCGACGAAAGTCAGCGCACGGGACCGGCAACCGAAGAGTTAACAGAGGTTTTGCGCGGGACTACAACGAGAAAGAGTGAGTAATCCCACCGGCGTACGGTTATCAGCGAAAATATTACGTTTTATTAAGCATGCGAGGATCGGTCCGTTTATACCTCTCTCTCTCTCTCTTTCTCTCGCGGCGAAACCTAGCGTATCGTCATTGCGCGACGCAGCGACGCGTCATCCGGCAAAGCTCTCGGCCTCTTTCTCTACGGGATGTAACCAAACCGCTAAACGAATAAAGGGTGTCTGCAACTAATCGGCCGCCTTGTTTACTGACGTGGGCAGAAGCACACGTACCTCCTCTGCCCAGCTATCCGAACCCACCGACTCCCCCGCGTAAGCAGTACGTCGAGCACGCGTCCGACGAAGCAGTCGACACCACAGCCGGGAGGTAAGTCTTCCTTCGACGAAGCGGCGGTTAGCTTCGCAACGTGGGAGTGACTGTGACTTATCTTGTTAACGAGCACCGATTTATTATTTAGATAAATCATAACCGTTACACTATAAAGCAGTAAAAATTAAAAAATTCTCTTTTAAATAACCTTAATATCGAAAGTTCTAATTTTCATTAATAGGGGTGGCTTTACCCTCTAACAATATTTTTTATTAGAAATGCTGCAAAACATAAACTTATTTTTTCTATTTTCTTTATAAATATAAAAATTTGGTTACAATGACACAATTTTAAAAGTTTTTACTGCAGAAAATGATGTCAATTTTTCAATTTTTTGTATATTAAAAATAGGGATTGGAACCCCCAAAAGTCAAGTTTTTTTTACTTTTTATAAGGATTATTATCCACATTGTTTTACTTAAAAATATTGACTAGAAGAAAAGTTATTTGAAAAAAATATTTTTGGGGGAGAACTTTGAGAGTGGATTTCACCCTTTAAATATGTTTCTTCGACGATAAAAAAATACCAATCTCTTTCTTTTTTAATGTACTACAAGAATTATCAAAATTAGTGAGTTCGGGTTGGGAACCTGCTTTGTCAGTTTGGGCCTTGAATTTCACCTTCAAGGTTATTTCAGAGTCGACTTAAATTTTTTAAATGAGAACCCGCATTTTTGACATTGCATTCGAAAGATCGGAAAACTATACGTTTAAAAATAAATCCCCTAACCCAAGCTCATCGATTTTTGTAATTTTTTTGTTGTTGCTCTACTAGACAAAATAAGAGACACGTATTTTATATTTTATGACAATATCCACTTTCAAGGGTACAAAGTCATCCCTAAATATTATCCGCAAAATCGTTTTCATATTATATCTGAGCATAAATTAAATATTGTTTATTAAAACTAAGTTAGTATGATATCTTGGATTTTTTTGGTGGTTAATCACTGTAACGGGGGAGGTTATCTGAAAAATGGGAAATTTATTTAACAACAAATTCCCACGATACAGAGCAAACTGCCGCTCCATTAAACACGTATGATAGTACGTGTATTCGCCTTAACGTCAGATGATTTATCCTAGTTGTCTTCTATTAAGCGGAGTTGAACTCACCTTAAGTCACGTGTTTTGTGATACTCGTTGAGTTTTAAGTGTGAGCGACTTTACTCCTAATCTTCTTAATCCCCTAGATGTAATTGGATTTAAACCTAAGTCTTTTTCAATTACTTAAGCTACTAGGAAAATTAAATTACGAAAACGGCGAATAAATTTAACAGACTTTAATTAATAAAAATTACTACAGTCTTTGTAGGGCCGAAAGACTAACGCACGCGAATAGGATTTTACAATTAGTTATATTCGGTGAGAAAGAGAGAGAGAGTAGATTCGAATTATACCGCGAACTAACGCTCGGTGCGAATACAAAAAATAACGCTATCACAAATAGACAAAATACCGAATGTATTTTGTATCGCTTATAATAACGGAAGGTGCACCTACCATGCGGTGCAATTACGGTGATCAGCCGTAATTATTGTTGCAAAAATATCAACTGCCGCTGCCCCTTGATTATCAGCTGCGCTGCCTTGTACTACCTCCAATTAGCTACAATCTGCTGCTTCTGCACTGCTACTTGCTGCTGCTTTTTATCTCGAGAATACCGTTGCACTCACGCACGAAATTGTCCCAGAAAACTAATTATTCGGCGAAAACAAAGTGCAATACAAATCGGCGGTAAATTCGCGTTCACAGCTGAGGCGTAACTGCCTATTCAAAAGATCGCGCGCCCCCTCTTTCTCTTAACTATTAGAACTAACGCGCGAGAAGCAGAATCGCGAACGGTTCGATTAATTAAATCGACTACCGTTGCATCACAAATTGTGCGTTAATATGTTCCACAAGCTTCAAAGTTCAATAAAGTACCTATAAAAATTTAAACGTATTACTCTCTTTTATGATAACGAGCTATTTTGTTGTCAAATGATCTACAAAGTAGATTACGCTTTCGCTTTTTTGATGTTGATGGTAGATCTATTTTCAACAATCAACAATAATCTGCTAATATATTTATATTCCATCTTCCTTGGTACCTATGCTCCATTTTCTTGTTATCTTGGTGAAATCTCTCTTCTTGTTCTTCGCTGTATCATTCGATGTAGATTTTCTGGAAACTCATCTATATAGGAATATAAAAAGTGTAATTTTAAATTCATTAAATAGCCTTGATTTTTGTAACTATCTACTAAATTTAATACTATTTGTTAGTAATTTGGACTCTTATGATTTCCAAGAAATATTTTAATAACGTTCTTCGAACAAATCATGCTTCTTTCTCTGTGTATAATTCATTTTCGTAACAAAATTTTCATCATTTATGATCTTACAAATTTGAGTGCCATCTAAAATTCCTTCATTTACTTTAGCTCACTTAATCTTAGAAACTGATTTCGCAAATACTTGAAACAGCTACCATCTTTGTTCAAAGATTTTATCCAATATTTCGTAAGTTCCAATTTAATATCTAGAAGTGATATTAGAATGTTTAATGGATCGACCAGTAGCTTTTCTTTTATATTCATAGAATCCGGTTTGAACGTTTTTATTTAGGGCCAGACACTCTTTATGTAATGATTTTTTCTATTATTATCTCATTTAAATAAAAAACTACGATATTTTGTGAATCGAGATTGTTGTCCTAAGAGTATTGTAAGTATTTTAAGATCCCTATATATTTACCATTTATGATTATTGTGTTTTATTCAGTTTTAGTTTCATTTGTATTGTGTAAAAATACAGTTTTTAAACTTCTCTTCGACGAATCGATGAACAATCTGCATCCGTTGAAGTTGTACCATTCTTGTTTAAAGTAATTCAACAATACAACTATATCATTGCATTATGTTAAGGAAAATTCTTCATCATTAGCAAAATAATCACAATATTTATTATCTCTATCTCGTTCGTAAGAAACTTTAATTTTCCCAGCTTTATAAGTATTTTATTTCAGCTATGAAGCTAAACACTCTGCTCCATCCTTTGGTAGAGCCAAATCGAAGGAAGATGGGACATAAATATGTTAACAGATTACTGTTGGTTGTTGAAAAGAGATCTATCATCAACATCGAAAAAGCGAAAGCGTTATCTACTTTATATATAATTTGACAATAAAATAAGTCGTTATCATAAAAAAGAGTAATACACTTAAATTATTGTAGGTACTTTATTATATTGCACATACTTCAAACAATTTTAAATGTATCTAACTATGATATAGTTTTACTTAGACATAGTCTACAGAAGAGACATAGAAATGACCTTAAATATAACCTTATAAGATAATACTGCATTATTTTGAAGTTTAAGACCTTTCCATTCCAAAGGTCTACAGGAATTGAAATAAAAAGTAAAAAGTTGTTAATTATGAGAAATTGTTGTTTAAGTAAAAAAACACGATTTTTTCATAACTTTTTTTGTAAAAGCGAGTTTTTCGAATGGTTCTCGGTTTACATATATATAATAATTCTTTAGAAAATCCAAGAGATAGCGCTCAAAACATCTCAACGTATGTTGCACCAGCAAGCGTCACTATTAAAAAGAGTGCTGCCAAAGTTTCAGCCAAATACATCGAGTAATTTCCTTTTTATCGTCGATCAAAGTGAACAACTTTTGATTTTTGTGAACAATGAAAAAAAGTGAGTTACGAGCGGTGATAATACATTTTTATTTAAAAGGCCTTACATCGAAAGAAATCAAAGCTGAGTTAGATGTAGTTTATGGTGTATCTGCCCCTGCGTTTGCAATTGTTTACGATTGGGTAAATGAATTTAAACGTGGCCGTACATCGACTGCAGATGAACATCGTTCAGGCCGTCCTGTAGACGTGAGCACTCCGGAGTTGATTAATAAAATCCCCGACATGGTGTTGAGTGGCCGAAGAATAAAATTGCGCGAAATAGTTGAGGCCACAAGTGTTTCAAAAGGTACAGTTATTTCGATTTTACATGTAAAATTGGACATGAGAGAAATTCCGTCAAGATAGGTGCCGCATTTCCTCAGTCGAGAACAGACGCAGTTGATTTGTGACCACAGAGACCCTCTTGGCGCGCATCCACCGTAATCCGGACGACTATTTGCATCGATATACATGGTGTCCCATTTTAATTTACCACCCCCTAAAACAGGTTAATAATTTACTCTGAGAAAAAAATGTTTGAAATAAAATTTGTTGGGTTCGAAGGGGGGCATCTTTTGGCTATTTCAGCTGCGACCTTGAACATGACCTTCAAGGTCATTTAAAAGTCAAGACCAAATTTTTATATGAAATGTGCATATTTTATGGCGGATTCGGATTCTACTAAAAAAGAAAAACACTTTTTGTATGAATCATTTTTTGAAAAAATCCCAAATTTTTGTTGTAAACGGCTTTAAAAAAGTAGAAAAAATCACTAGATATCTCTACCTTAAACTGAGGTTAGAATTTTTTCCACAGTTAAGAATGATTTTGATGAATGTTACTAGATTCAATGAGGGACATACTAAAGTGACCTTCACCACGAACTTGCTTAAGAGCCATCAATGTCATTTGAAGGTCATCAAGATTTTTTGAAGGTCAAATGTTTATTTACAGGTAACCATTACATTTTATCCGAGGAATTAGAATATTAGAATTAGAATATTTTTCTCGTAAATGCTTTATTTCTCGCTAAAAGACATTTTTTTGCTTCGTTATCGTTCTATTGGTAAGGCTTGTAAATTCTTACAGCTCCTCAAAGCTTCTCATCATTAGGTTTTCATTGACTTTCTGAATTTCAGATTAAATAAAAATTAAATTATTAATTTAAGATTAAATATTCCCTAAAAAATCTACCTACAACAGATAATGGCTGACTACACGCCAGTAGAGATAGTCAACATGATCAAGATTCTGGGAGAATGTCACGACAATTACAAGGCTGCAGCGAGGCTGTACGCTGAAAGGTATCCGGACGCTCGTCATCCTACTAGGAGGAATATTAAACATCTAACGATAAGAGCTCAAGGAGGTAACTTAAGAAGGAAGAGGCGACGGACTGGCCCAAGAGAGCATATTGCGCTTGGGGTTCGTGCTGTAATTGCCGAGGATCCTCATATTTCGACGCGACAAATTCAGCGAATGCATGGAGTACCCAGATCAACAGTTTCCCGTGTATTGCGTCATTTTAGATTTCATCCATATCACTTGCACCTTACACATGCCATTGAGCCTGGTGATCCTGCCAGGCGACTTAGATTCTGTCAATGGGCGGAAACACGAATGCGCATAGATCCATTTTTCTTTGATCGGACTCTCTTTACAGACAAGGCAAAGTTCGACAATATGGGAGGAGTTAATCTTCATAACGCGCATTATTATGCAAAAGAAAATCAACATTGGCAGCGAGATCACCGTACACAAAGACGGTGGTCAATTAGTGTTTGGGCCGGCATAGTTGGGGAATACGTTGTGGGTCCAATTTTTTATGACCGTAATTTAAACGGCGAGCTTTATTTAGATATTCTCGAGAACCAAATTCCACCTCTTCTAGAAAACATTCCGCTAGAAATAAGGCGAGACATGTGGTTCCAGCAAGATGGTGCTCCCGCTCATCGTCGACTACTTGTCAGGAGATTTCTGAACGCGACATACCCAAATAGTTGGATTGGAATTGGTAGTCCAATCTGTGAATTACCTGCGCGATCGCCAGATTTGACCCCATTGGACTTCTTTCTGTGGGGGGCCGTGAAGCAGAGAGTTTACGCGGAATCCCCGACGACGGCACAAAATATGATGGAGAGAATTGTTGCAGCATTCCAGGCGTTAACCCCACAAACATTAATAGATGTCCAAAGAAGTTTTCGGCAGAGAATACAAATGTGCATTCAACAAAATGGGCAATTGATAGAGCACTTGAGACATTGAAATTTCCGTGACTAGCTGAACGAAGGGGTCTTGCCTTAAGTGGTTGGACATGAAGGTCTTGCCTTAAGTGATCCAAAGGATACCTCTGTCTTTGTTTGAAGCTAGTAACATTCATCTAAAACATCTTATTTCTAGAACAAATTCTCTTTTCAGTTAAAGGGAGAGCTACCTACCTATTGATGATCAAAAAATGATTCAGACAAAAAGTGTTTCTCTTTTTTAGTAGAATCCGAATCCGCCATAAAATATGCACATTTCATATGAAAATTTGGTCTTGACTTTTAAATGACCTTGAAGGTCATGTTCAAGGTCGCAGCTGAAATAGCCAAAAGATGCCCCCCTTCGAACCTAACAAATTTTATTTGAAACATTTTTTTCTCAGAGCAAATTATTAACCTGTTTTAGGGGGTGGTAAATTAAAATGGGACACCCTGTATAACTATAGACGAAACGTGTATACACCACTATACTTCTGAGATGAAGAAACAGTCAAAATAGTGGATTGCAAAAGGTCAACCAGCTCCAATGAAGGAGAAGACAGTGAAATCAGGCAAGGTTATGGCCACTAATTTTTGGGATGCACGTGGAATTATCTTCGTCAACTATTTAGAAAAAGGACAAGCAATCATCGGTGAGTATTATGCGTCGTTGTTGGGCCGACTAAGCGAGAAAATAAAGGAAAAACCTCCTCATTTAAACAAAAAAAAATTCTGTTTCATCAAGACAATGCACGAGTGTACAATTACTTAGTTTCAATGGCTTAAAAAAACTTCTTCTTTCTGATGGCTTATAAAAACTTGAAGGACGCCTTAAAGAGTGTATCGAGCTAAATGGAGATTATGTTAAAAAATAAAAATCTACTAAAAACAATTGTTTTTCTATCTTTTTGTAAGGACTTACTGACCCTCGTATCAACATTCAATGAACTAGAAATGACATACTAAAGTCGTGATAAAATAATGATAAAATATCTAAACGTAAAATTTTCCATACTTTTAGAATTTGAAGTCAAAATTTAACTTTTTATACAATATTGAAAATGACCTTAATTCAGACGTGTTGAGATCAAACAGACTCTTGGTTCAAATTCAGTAATCCTCAAAACGATAGAAACACGTTACATTTTTTCAAATAACTTTTTCCTGATTTAGCGTTTGACCACTAAGGTTGACAAACGTGCCATCACTACGCTTTATCTAAAAAGTTAAAGTATTGGCCAATCAGTGAAGTGAAAGCTTTAATAAGCTCCAGAAAAGAAAACAACGTCCGAAATGGCCACTTAGTCAGGAGATGACAACACCATTCTTAATAAAAACAGCGAATATTGGAAAATCGTAAACGGCAAACGACAAAGAAACAGCCCAAAAAACCAAACCAAAAATAAAAAACAACAAGCACGATTATCGGATTACTGGCTAAGTAACTAAAGAAACAGGTACGAAATACTTCAAGAAGATAAAGAAAAGGAAGAAAATCATAATGAAGAAGAAAATAACGAAACAAATAAGTTGAAAAGCAAATCGCCTCCGATCTTCATCTACAGTATAGAGAATATAAAACCGTTAGAAAATCTACTGAAATCAATAGTCAAAGAAAATTACACCTTAAAAATGACAGGACTAAAGAAAATTAAAATTCATCCAACTTCCGAAAAATATTTGCCAATTATTACTGCATTGAGAGAACGAAACACACAATTTTACATTTATCAGCGTAAAGAAGAGAAAAATTTCAAAGTTATGTTAAGAAGATTTACCCGTCAGTTGATATAGATGAATTAAAAATAGCCATAGGAGAACATGGATATAAAATATTCAGTATTCATAATATGAGGGACCGCATCACAAAACTACCATTACCGGTATTTACTGTTTAAAGTGAACATTATTTTTGTTATTCTTGACACTCTCCATTTTGTTCAGCAAAATTTTTTTTTTTTTTTTTTAAAACCAATTTTAGAGCCAACCCGTTGTGAAAAAAATAATAATCAAACTATCATCTCAGGTTACAACACGTGTGTTTCGTTGGTAAATATCCAACCTCATCAGATCTTTATTAAAAAAACAAAACGAGAAAATGGTTACAATAACAGATATAAACCAAAAACAAATAAAAATCACGCTAACAAAACATTTACCTCAATTCGCAAGTCACAATCAAATGAAATATCACAATAAAGTCAAAAATACACTGTCAAACATAATATTCGCTCAACTACACAAAATTCAAATCGGACAACGACTATGAAATAATGCAAATCCAAACAGTGTCTGTTGCCTTTTATACCAAAACAAACCACCGGTAGACACAATCAGATGTATCCCCTCTCCTATGCATGAAAAAGGTACATTAAGCATCATTGTACATCAAAACAAAATAATAAAAAATATATTGTAAATAAATATGAGATCAGTCAGCTAAGATATCAAATAAACCTTTATATTGTTTACTCAGTAAACTAGTGTCTTCTTGTCTATTTATAGTGTTATAAGACAAATTAATATAAATCATTTCCGAAATTAATCTCTTACAATAGTTAGACTCTCTATCTAAAATTATTGTGTTGTCCCAGTCAAACGAATGTGTAGGATAATTTTTCAAATGCATCGGAACCGGAAGAGATTTATCTAAAGGTGCCTTCCTATGCTCCTCTATGCGTTTTTTTAAACATCTCTTAGTTTGACCAATATATACAGACGGGCAACTATCACAACAAAATTTGTATACTACATTTGTCTCATTCCATTTTTCTGTAACATCTTTACCCAGTTTTATTATGTTGTTCAGCTTATGATTAATTAAAGGTATAAATGAATATTAAACTTTCTTAAACTATGGTTACATGAGTTAAAAAATTTTTTATGAAAAGGCAACATTCAAACCATCGATTTGATATTCGTATTTTTTCTATCATCCTGAGTAGCACTACTATTCCAAAATCTATGTTTACGAATGCGATCCAATATACATGTTTTAACAAATTTATCCGGGTAATCATTATTTTTTAAAATGCTCTTAACAATTTTTATATTGTCTTCATGAAAGGTTGCATCAGATAGTAATAAAGATCTATCAATCAGATTATACACAATGTTTCTTTTTTGCTGAGTTGTATGGTTAGAATAAAAATTCAAAATTCTGCCTGAACAAGTCGGTTTTTGGTACCAATTAGTAACAATTTTACCGTTTTTGATTATTAACGAAATGTCTAAAAAAGTTATACTATTAGGTAAAAAATTTTTTTTTTAAATCGTCTATAATTATTACAGTATGAAGTACGTGTAACACATAATATAATAATAATTTTTAAAAAAATTATACTTCGTCGGAATGTTTTTTAAAAATTATTCAAAACTGTGTGATTTTAAACTGTTTTCAAACGAGAGGCCTGCGCGCCGTAATGGCTGCCGAGTGCGCGTGACGTCATTACTATACCGGCTGTTGATTCATGTGCAGTGTTTATACGGTGGACGGATTGTTGATCAAGATACACGCATGTAAAACATATTATTTTGAAAATAGTAGACATGAGTAATAAGCTAGATCCTGATTTCTTAAAAGCTGATTCTGGAAATCTTCCAAAAGTGAATATTTTTATGGTTTTAAATTACATAAAAAATGATGACAATTTCAATGATCCTGAAGTCCGAAATGCAAAAATGAATGAGTATGTATATGTTATAAACATAGTGTTCGGCATAATTATTTTTTATGTATTTTAACAATTTTGTTTATTGTCTATAGATTTTCAAGAGAAAATTACGGAGATGCTGCTATGGGTTATGTTTGCTTGAAACGAGACGGAGCTTTATGTATATTAAAAGCCTCAATTTGTCCTGAACACAAGGTTCGTGATACGCCGTACAAAGTTACTTTGATAGTTAACGAAAAAAGTAATACTGTTAACACGGTAGAGTGTGAAGATTGCCCCGCATCCCTTGGTAAATATAAAATCAATAAAAAAATAGGTAGTCAAGTTTCTGAAATGCAAATCAATGTTGCCTTTTATTTTCCTCCAAACAGGTGGCTGTAAGCATGCGATTGCACTTTTGATGTGGGTCAATAGACGGACTGAAGAACCTGCTCCAACAGAAGTTAAATGTTATTGGAAAAAGTCCAATTTAGCTAAAGTGACAACTACAAATAAGTATGTTGCAGCAGTTGATTTGTTTGAAGGTAAAAAATTACCTGTACCACCAAATGACATTGAACCAGAAAAAATTAAACACTTTTTTCAAACAGTAACTGAAATAGCCCAGAAAAAAAATATTGATAGTCAGATTACTCGACATTTATTTGATATAAATAGTAATAACCATATCAAAGCTGTATCATTGCATCAACTTATGATTTTGTTTAATGAAATGAAAATGAATGAAGCAGATGAATTCCTAAAATTTGCTGAAAAGAAAATTGAAAAATTAATGATAGTAGAGGTGGAAAAAGCAACAAAGAGTCAAAGTGATGATCCGTTATGGTATGAATGTAGGTATGGACGAATAACTGCATCATTAATTTATGAAGCTGCTCATTGCCGTACAGCCGACGGATCATTGGTGAAAAAAATCATTGGAGCTGCTAAAGTTTTTCTCTCACAAGCCATGCAGAGAGGCAAAGATTTGGAAAAGCAGGTATTGCTTGAAGTGAAAAAAAAGAAAAACATAAGTTGTAGAAGCTGCGGATTATATTTATTGTCGTCGTGCCCTGTTATTGGAGCCTCGCCAGATGCTGTTGGATCAGATTTCATCGTAGAAATAAAATGCCCTTCTTCAACTGATAATATCAAAACTTATTTGTCAAAAGGTGTCATAAGTGAAAAATGTAAAGCACAAATGTTTACACAAATGTTGTGTGCGAACAAAAGGAAAGGTTTATTTTGTGTAGCAGATCCTCTTTTTGAACAGAATAAAAAAGTAACTACAGTTTGGTTGACATATGATGATAAATTTACTGGAACTATAGAAAAAGCAACTGAATTTTGGAAGAAATATATTTTCCCTCGACTGATGACATCTGTATCCTGATGTGAAGTTTTCTTACATTAGTAAAAAGTAAACCTATCAAAATATTTGTATTTGTGTGTTACACTATTTTTGAAATAAAAATCAAAGAAGGAATCAATCAAGTGGCACAAAAGTGATTTCAATTTTATTATTTGTAGAAGAAAGAAAAATGTCCCAAATTTTTTATTAAAAAATGAAAAATTTATTTTTCGATTTACAGGTTAATTTCTTCATAAAAATTCAAAATTTTATTATACATGTCAGTTTTTACATCCAAACGTGAAAGACTAGTTTATTGTCTTATTATTGGTGACTGCAAGTTAACTAAAGCTGCTGCAATAATAGCTATTGAATCGATGTAAGGCATAACAGAATGATGCAAGTTTGCATGAGGAGACAGCATTTCAAATTCTCTCATCCTACCAATAACCCTTTCAATATGAATGCGTAAACTGGCAACACGTTTAGTTTCTCTTGATTCTAGTTTTGTTAGTTTGCTATTAAAAGACTTACTTGGAGGTCGAACCAACCTGCACTGTTTTGCTGACAATAAAGTATCTATGTGTTTGAACCCTCTGTCAGCCATCACAGTACATTTTGGTGGTAAAGTTTCTTCGATTGTACTTATTTGATACAATAGTGTATCTGAAATTCTTCCTCCCCATCCACGAGAAATAAAATTGATAAATCCATCTGGTGAACATGATATTCAAAATTTCAATGTATTTCCTTTTTTATATTCAGACCATGATAATGCTTGATTAGTACTGTTTGATGGCTTCTGAATTTGTATTTCAAAAGCATCTATAATAGCCCGAACGTGATAATAATTTGCCCGAAATTGAATGGGCATTGATTTTATAACTGTCTTCTTATCAGGAAAATAAATAAAAGTCTTCATAATATTAGCTAATTTGAATACTGTTGTATGAAAAATATTACTGGCTTTGGTTGAACTCACTCTAAATTGATGGCCTAATCTGACAAATGTGTCATTCAATTTTATTTTCATAAGCGTTAATTTTATGTCATCTGTACCGACTCCAGTTAATATAGATAAATGTTCTAAAAGCCAAAACCATTCAAGTGGCAGTCCTAAGTATCTTTTTGGATCAGTAGCAATAAAATATACAGTCATATTCAAGGCATTCCTTTTCCACACTAAATCATTTTCTTCTATATCTTGAACTTCTCCAGATGAAGGTTTATATTCGCTAATGGTTTTTGAGGTCAAAGTATTAGTGATTGATAAACTTACTAAATCAGCGTCTAACCTCTGTAGATTGTTAACAGGATACGTTTTATTAATTTTTAATTTACTCACACTATCTTCAATATCACTGGTACTCGTAGACTTTTCAGCAGTTTTACATTTTACCATCACACCTAAACTGCGAAAAGGCGGTTTTCGGTTGACTTGAATTTTCTTGTTGCTATACTTTTTTGGACTACTATTTTTCAAGTTGATATTTGACTCATGACTTTCTCAAAGAACCCCCTTCACTGCTGATAAGTTTGAATTTTTTTCTTGATTGTCATTTGCGAAAATGCATTGCTTATCGACCTCAAGATTTTCTCGTAATTCTGTATTAGACTTTTGATTTTCATGTACAACTTTCTGTGGAATGTAAGATATATTTGAGTATTTTCCTTGATTACTATTTTTAAAATTACATTGAATGTTTACCTTTTGATTCTCTTGCAATAATATGTTCGACTTTTGACTTTCATTCAAAACTCTTTTTGGAATGTGTGATAAATTTGAATTTTCTTCTTCATTATAATTTTCAAAATCAAACTGCATGTTTTCCTTTTCATTTTCTTGTAAAGTTTTCTCCGGGATGTATGATAAACCTAAATTTACGTTTTGATTGTGATTTATAAAATTAAATTGCTTGTTCAATTGACTGTGCTGCAATACTGGGATTTTTGTACACAATAGACTTGATTTTTTCTTTCGGTATTGATTCTCACTACTATGAATGTTTAAATCTACTATTTCTGTATTGCCAAGCTCTCTTGTAATTTCATTTTTTGCATGTATTTCATTTTTTTGTCGAAAGCTATTGCTATTGGAAAATAATTCTACAACAGCTGCTTTGTGTTTGATATTTTGGAAACTTTTTCTTGCAGATGGTTTGGTAGCACTTTTGCGATTAGGTTGACAATCAAAGTAACGTGGCAATACATCGTTTTTCAATTTTATTCGACCTCCAAATAATTTGAATCGCATGTAGTTTTCAAGATCATTCTCAATCTACAAAAAAGATAGGAGACAGGTATTTGTAGGTTAGATTACACTAATTCAGTGGTATTACTTTAATTATATATGTTAATAATACACTTACATCTAAATGATCCTGGCAACAATAAAATTGTGAATTAGTTGGCTTGTCACCACGTCGTGCAAGTTTAAACCATTGCTGCTTCTTATTCAAATTATCGGGTACATACACGAAGAATTTGTCAGGATTTTTCTTTGAATTGTTCCCACACAATGGAACAAAACATGCTCTATAGCCTTTGATATTTGTTTTTGATGATACTTGAACCTCTTTTTCACTCATTGTATCAAGACACTTTTGAAAACAATCAATTTAAACTCGCAGTTCAACGCAGTTACGTGTTAAAATATCCAAGTTTTATAGTGATGACGTCACGGGCTCTTCTGCTAGGCGCTAGTCGGCGTTTCGGCGCGTTTGTCTCACGTTTGAAAAAGTGCACTTTTCAATAATTTTTTTTAAATGTAAATATGCGTTTAAAAAATCCAGGAAAAAAATTTTTATAACAAAACCTTATATTGACTATCGAATGACGCTATTATCTCAAACACGTTTTTTCCCTAATTATTGCATTGGATTTCATGTGTAAAATTTAAATGATTATTGTAATTATTAAAAATGTCCAAAACCAATTGCAAATTATCCCTTTTTATACATAAAATAGTGTCATCTACATATCTAAAATAAAAAAGTGGTGAACAATTATATTTTTCTCACAAAACATTTAAACAATCTGTCTCCAAATCATCCATAACTAAATCAGCAAACAACGACGATATTGGAGAACCCATCGGTGTACCAAAAATCTGTTTGTAAATTATTCCATCAAACTGGAAAAAAGTATTATCAAACAAAAACTTTACCGCATCAACTATTTCAGTAAAAGGTATCTCCGAAACAGAGTGAATCTTGTTAAATCACCTATCAAGACTCTCAATGACTAAATCACACGGAACGTTTGTAAACAAAGAGCTGACATCTAATGAAATTAACATATAATCTGACGGAACTGTTATGTTCTGAAGTTTTTTTATAAGTTGCAAACTATTATCAATATGTGAAAAAGGCCGTAAATTACATTTTTTTATTTCTTTGTCTAAAACTGTAGATAAAAAATGAACCGGGCTATTAACAGTTGAAATAATAGGTCTAAGTGGATATCCAGCTTTATGAATTTTAGGAAGGCCATACGCTTTAGAGAGTACCGTGTTAGTTTGCGTGAGAGCATATTTATTATACTTAAAATTTAAATAACCCTTTTCATTAAAATCACGGAGAATTTTATAAACCCTTAATTGCAACGATCTCAAAACATTCCTACCAGTTACAATTTTATATGTATTCACATCCTTCAATAATTCAATCATTTTTGATTTATAATCACCGACATTTAAACAAACCGCTAAATTACCCTTATCAGCTCTTGTAAAAAATATATTGTCATTATCTCTAAGAACTAATATTGTGTTACCTACTGAAGTAATAGAGGTTGTATCGATGGGCCCAAATTTTAATACATCTGAATTCACAAAAAAAGATATTATTTTGACAATTAAAAATGTCGAGTATTTCTTACGAAATGAATCTTATGTTAATGAGGATGGTGATGTTGATATTGTGGATGATACTGCTTCGCGGAAAAAAGAAATAAAAAATGGCTATACAATTAGAGATACTATAATAAAGAATTTGAAAGGAGTTGCTAGCAACGCTTTGCATGTATCAAAGTTTGAGAGGTAATTGAAACAAAAAATAGATCACACAAAGCAATTTCTTAGAGATAATGACAATATATTTTTTACAAGAGCTGATAAGGGTAATTTAACGGTTTGTTTGAATGTCGGTGATTATAAATAAAAAATGATTGAATTATTGAAGGATGTTAATACATATAAAATTGTAACTGGTAGGAATGTTTTGAGATCGTTGCAATTAAGGGTTTATAAAATTCTCCGTGATTTTAATGAAAAGGGTTATTTAAATTTTAAGTATAATAAATATGCTCTCACGCAAACTAACACGGTACTCTCTAAAGCGTATGGCCTTCCTAAAATTCATAAAGCTGGATATCCACTTAGACCTATTATTTCAACTGTTAATAGCCCGGTTCATTTTTTATCTACAGTTTTAGACAAAGAAATAAAAAAATGTAATTTACGGCCTTTTTCACATATTGATAATAGTTTTCAACTTATAAAAAAACTTCAGAACATAACAGTTCCGTCAGATTATATGTTAATTTCATTAGATGTCAGCTCTTTGTTTACAAACGTTCCGTGTGATTTAGTCATTGAGAGTCTTGATAGGTGATTTAACAAGATTCACTCTGTTTCGGAGATACCTTTTACTGAAATAGTTGATGCGGTAAAGTTTTTGTTTGATAATACTGTTTTCCAGTTTGATGGAATAATTTACAAACAGATTTTTGGTACACCGATGGGTTCTCCAATATCGCCGTTGTTTGCTGATTTAGTTATGGATGATTTGGAGACAGATTGTTTAAATGTTTTGCGAGAAAAATATAATTGTTCACCACTTTTTTATTTTAGATATGTAGATGACACTATTTTATGTATAAAAAGGGATAATTTGCAATTGGTTTTGGACATTTTTAATAATTACAATAATCATTTAAATTTTACACATGAAATCCAATGCAATAATAGTATAACTTTTTTAGACATTTCGTTAATAATCAAAAACGGTAAAATTGTTACTAATTGGTACCAAAAACCGACTTGTTCAGGCAGAATTTTGAATTTTTATTCTAACCATACAACTCAGCAAAAAAGAAACATTGTGTATAATCTGATTGATAGATCTTTATTACTATCTGATGCAACCTTTCATGAAGACAATATAAAAATTGTTAAGAGCATTTTAAAAAATAATGATTACCCGGATAAATTTGTTAAAACATGTATATTGGATCGCATTCGTAAACATAGATTTTGGAATAGTAGTGCTACTCAGGATGATAGAAAAAATACGAATATCAAATCGATGGTTTGAATGTTGCCTTTTCATAAAAAATTTTTTAACTTATGTAACCATAGTTTAAGAAAGTTTAATATTCATTGTATACCTTTAATTAATCATAAGCTGGACAACATAATAAAACTGGGTAAAGATGTTACAGAAAAATGGAATGAGACAAATGTAGTATACAAATTTTGTTGTGATAGTTGCCGTCTGTATATATTGGTCAAACTAAGAGATGTTTAAAAAAACGCATAGATGAGCATAGGAAGGCACCTTTAGATAAATCTCTTCCGGTTCCGATGCATTTGAAAAATTATCCTACACATTCGTTTGACTGGGACAACACAATAATTTTAGATAGAGAGTCTAACTATTGTAAGAGATTAATTTCGGAAATGATTTATATTAATTTGTCTTATAACACTATAAATAGACAAGAAGACACTAGTTTACTGAGTAAACAATATAAAGGTTTATTTGATATCTTAGCTGACTGATCTCATATTTATTTACAATATATTTTTTATTATTTTGTTTTGATGTACAATGATGCTTGATGTACCGTTTTCATGCATAGGAGAGGGGATACATCTGATTGTGTCTACCGGTGGTTTGTTTTGGTATAAAAGGCAACAGACACTGTTTGGATTTGCATTATTTCATAGTCGTTGTCCGATTTGAATTTTGTGTAGTTGAGCGAATATTATGTTTGACAGTGTATTTTTAACTTTATTGTGATATTTAATTTGATTGTGACTTGCGAATTGAGGTAAATGTTTTGTTAGCGTGATTTTTATTTGTTTTTGGTTTATATCTGTTATTGTAACCATTTTCTCGTTTTGTTTTTTTAATAAAGATCTGATGAGGTTGGATATTTACCAACGAAACACACGTGTTGTAACCTGAGATGATTGTTTGATTATTATTTTTTTCACAACGGGTTGGCTCTAAAATTGGTTTTAAAAAAAAAAAAAAAAATTTTGCTGAACATTATTTTAAAAGTCAGGAAATTTATAAAGTAAACCGACTATTAAACACGATAATCAAATTCGAGCCACTGATCTGTAAAAGAGAAATTCCTCAATGTCAAAACTGTCAAGAATAGGGGTATACAAAAAACTGTTGTTATAAAAGTGTTATGTATGTGAAATGTACTGAACAAAACCAAACTAAAGAATGTCTAATTAAACAAAAAATAAAAGAAGTAACATGTGCAAACTATAAAGGAAATCACACTGCAAACTGTAAAGGATGCTGAGTTCGTAATTTAAAATGCTAACGTCAATAGAGTTAGACCAAATATAACATATGCACAGGTAATATCAAAACAAAACGATCAGAGTCAGATAAAGATATCAAAACAAACAGTTGTTCGAGCAGAGCTAAGTAGATACTCGTATACTAACGAACTAAACACAAATAATAAACTTGATTATATGATAAAGCATCTGATACAAAGAATGGATACTATGTTAAATCTTTTAACTGTACTAGTAAACAAAATGGTATAATGAGCAGTCTAATAACTCGCTATCTGGAACGCAAACAGTCTTATGCAAAGGCACATTGAATTAAAAGCATTTTTAATTTATGACAATATAGACATTATGTTGATATCAGAAACACACTTTACAAGTAAAAACTATCTTAACATACCAAACTACACTGTATCAAACAATCATCCATTTAATAAAGTACTCGGAGGTACTGCGATTATAATAAAAACAAAAATAAATCACTACATCCAGACTTACACTAATGAAATCGATTTACAAGCAACCAGTGTAATCATCAAGGATAAAGATGGACCCATAATAATATTAGCAGTTTACCGTCCTTCAAACAAAAAAATTACAAAAGAAAACTAGACTGACTTTTTCAACTTCATAATTTTTTATTAATACTTCTCCGAAATTTCCAGGGGCAGCCATTTCGTTTCCCCATACTGTATATCAAATATACTTTTACAGAGAATATTCATATCCAGCTACACGGTAGTTTAAAAATTCTACATCCCAAAATTGAAATAAACAAAGATACGAGTATTAATATTAAAATATCTACAATACAGGATGGGCCATTTTTAACGATGCGCTCAGATTACTCCGCTTTGCTTGCTTGGCTACGAGGAGAACATATTTTAATGACTGCCTTTGAACATCGAGGTCATGTTTATAATAAAAGGTCCATTCGATAAGTATAGTACAGCTAGTATATAAACAATGAGTATATTGTCAAGCGTAGGAATGGCCATGGCTCAAGTGGTAGAGCGCTGGTCTATGGATTCATAGAACAGGAGTTCGATTCCCGACATTAATTTTTTTTAAATAGCTGAGTCGAAACCACGTCATATGTTCAAGGACATTTCAAAATCAACTTTGTTTTTTTTAAATAGGAATCCCTATTTTGACTTCGGATTCGGGAAGAGCGGAAAATTCTACGTCTAAAACAGGAACTTACAAGGGAACCACCCCAACCCGACCTCACCGATTTGAATGATTTTGGGATATGTTGTAGTACTTGAAAAGAAATTAAAAAATTTCTTATGGTTTGGTGGGTTAGAGGCAGGTTGGTTAGTTGAGGTAGATCGCTCAGGCGTAGAATTAAATTATTTCAGGAAATAACAAACGACTTAACTCGTGTTACCCAGGGTTAGGAGGTTTAGCCTGCTTGTGTTTCAGTAAGGGTGGTTTATAAGGGTGGGGGTTAGATAGGTTAGGGGTAGGTGGATAAGACGTATGTGATACAGCTGGGATTATTCGCTTATGGTGTAAAATTCAATTATTTCAAGAAATAACAAACGACTAAAGTTGCTTTTCCCAGGATTAGGTGGGTTAGCTTGCATGTGGTTTGGTAAGGGTGGTTTATGGGGGTTTGGTAGGATAGAGGCAAGTTGGTTAGTTGAGCTAGCTCGCTCATGCAGAGGATTAAATAATTTCAAGAAATAACAAACGACTAAACTTGTTTATCCCAGGGTTAGGTGGATTAACCTGCTGATACTTTGACAGGGGTGGTTTTTAGGGGGTGAAACACCCCTTAAATATATTTTTTTTTAAATCTGGAAACACGTTAATTTAATTTTGGTATTTTCTCATTATCAGTGCGATTTTTAAATCACTCGAGCTGATTTACTATATAACATGTCGTAAAACAGTACAAGAAATAGTGTATTTACCCCTATTAAAAAGGGAGTTGCAACCCTTCGGTATAAATGTTATGTCCTTAAAAGTGCCTTTTTATAAGAAATTTTTGAACGTTGAGTTTACTGAAAAATATTCATTTGATGCTGAAAAATATTAAAAAAACTGATTTTAGGGGTTAATTTTCAGGGTGGATTTCACCCTTATGGGCCCTTATGGGTCGATAAAAAAAATAGGTATCTAATTTCTTTTCAAGTACTACAACATATCCCAAAATCATTCAAATCGGTGAGGTCGGGTTGGAGTGGTTCCCTTGTTAGTCTTTGTCGGATTGACCCTCAAGGTTATGTAAAAGTTAATTTAATTTTTTTCATTAATTTGTCTCTGGCACGTGGAAATCAGTAAAAAAGATTTATGACAATTATGTAAATTAGCAACAGAGAACACATCCTCATAACTGTGCATTTACTTTAAAGGTCATATTCAAGGTCAACTTTGTTTTTTTTTAAATAGGAACCTCTAATTTCAACTATGGATTAACAAAGAGCGGTAAATTTCAGTTTATCTTATGTTATTTAAGGTGATTTGGAGATTAATTGAGAAATATAAGTTAAGAAGACATTATTTTGAATACTATTTTTTATTATCCGTGAATCGACATATTGTTGGTAGAAACTCAAGAGTCATAAATTTAAAAAAAATACGAATACAAAGCATTTTCAATAATTAAATAAAGTAAGTGATACTACTTTTATTACAAAATAAAATATTATTATCTTTATCCAATTAAATGTTCAAATATATCTCCATCATTGTTAATACATAGTTCGATTCGTCTTTGGAAGCTTTCAATAGTTGATAACATAATCCGTCTTGGAATTGATCTGTATGTGCGTTAGTTATACGTTCCATCATATTTTCTCTTATTGTAGGCGCTTCCATATAACATAGATTTTTCAATTATCCCTATAAAAAAATTAGGACTAGTCATATCTAAAGATCTGAAGCACCATTCAATATCCGCTTAAATTTCTGTTTATCTATGGAACAATCTGCGGCTTGAGAATTGTCTTACCTTTAAACTTCCACACCAAACTACAAGACTCCAGCGATATTGTCGATCAATTTCATTATGGCAGTTTGGGTACTCCACTGATTAATTATGACTGTTATGTCGATTTAATTGACTGTCACTATGGAACGTTGCTTCATCAGAAGCATGACGTAATTGACAAAATGTGGATCGTTATTTTACATATCTTGGATTTAATTAAAAATATTGAGTCTTTTTTGGAAATCTTCAGGCTTCAAAGTCTGAGCTAATATTATGTGATAAGGACGGAATCGATAATAGCAAAAATTCTCCGAACTATACAACGTGAAATGTTTGATTGCACTGTAATTTGACGTATAAATAAGTGCGGGTTCAAGTGTATCATTATTATGTTCAGACTATTAAATTAGTTCTTTTAGGTACATTAACAGAATGTCGCTGTCGTCTTACTCCACGTTTTTTTTTATGGGGGGATATCCACTTTAAGCGTGTTGAAAATTCTCTCGCAAATCACCCTCGAAATCACATTTTTCCTATATCTTCGGTTCTATTCAATATATTTTGATAAAAAAAATTGGAAAATATTTGTGATAAAAAACCGAACTAAACTATACATGATTCGATAATAAAGGTTGCAAGTCTTTGATTCAATAGTGATAAAATTATATTTTACCATTATTTTATTCGTGTAAAAATATACAGAATAATTATAAAAATTAAAAAAAATGTTTTTGAAATACAGAATCACAAAAGATAGTTGACGTATTTCGGTGTTTCCTTATAGTTTTGTAATTCGAAGATGAACTACCTCTTAATTCTATTATAAAACAATAATGTTAAATAATACAATAAATATATGCGTGATTTTGAGAAAATTGTGACATATAATAGAGAATTGTGACATATAATAGAGTATAGAAAAGTAGAATATATGTATTTTTTATCAGCTAATATTCTCTATTAAGAAATGAAAACCACCCCCAAAAGTCACCTTTTTAAAATATCTTCAGTTCCATTCAATATTTTTCACTAAAATATTATAGAAAAAAATTTTCGTAAAATGAGGAACAAACCGAATTGATGAATTTTGAGTGCTTTATATCTTATATTTTATAGGGATTATACGAGTATTTTTTTCATTTGTATTTTGAAAAATTCCTAAATCCATAATCTTCGAACTCGAAAAACTCCACTACAAATCCTCAAAACGCAAATCTCGAACCTAATATTATGTCGCGACTCCGTAACCGTGACATGTATTTATTCAAATCAATAAATTTCAATTTAAGTCGGTATAATTGAGATGTAATAAGTATATATATATATATATATATACTTATATTGTGACGGTAAATGTCTTGTTTGCGCTACCGTCTCGATCACGCGGCTGCCTACGATGGCAGCATCTACCGGCCCGGGAAAGCGGAAAACGGGAACTCGGTCCGAGATGGGAAAGAACGCGCGCGAGGACAGAAGAACCAGTCGAGGAATAGCCATCGTAGGATCAACGAGTTAAATCAGCAACGTATGTAGAAGAGAGTGTGTGAATTAGTTCGCCGATAAGTGTGGCTATTGTTGTTTTCCCGAGTGTTCGGCAAAATCGCCATCGTAGGCCAACCACGAGGTCGTGGAATCCATCTACCCGATAGGATCAGCAGGACGATGGAGAAGATCTCTTTTTGGATTAGGAGAGACGGCAACCTGAGTTACCAGAGGTGATACTGATATGCTTCCCCTCATAGTGCGATTGTTCACGCAAGGTAAACTGGCCAGCTTCACGTCGCGATTTTTGTTAAACAACCGCGCTTGATTACTCTCTCCTCACACCGGCGATTATAAGAAAATCGGTAGCGAGCATGCAAACGAATATCGCGAACGAGAGACTATAGACGAAATGCCGATGCGTAAGATTGTCGCGCGCGCCGCATAAGCTAAATGCGCGGGCCAAGCGAATAGTAGATTACATAGAAAATAAACTAGCTCATGTATGATGGAAACGTTAATTTATTGTTGTCTTTGCTAGTAATAAGTTAGTTGACTGACACCCGTCCTCCCCTGATCGTCGGTTAGTTAACAAAACTTGATTGTTTCGATCTCGCCGCGCGCATTCCGCTACGACTGCGCATCGGGCGAGACAAAGAAATAAAACGGAATTTACACCCCGTTACATGGCGTCCAACGTAAAAGAACCTGCAGCGTTTATGATTGTTCAAAACGCCGGTTCCATTAGACATTGACCTTGCGCTCAGTTAACCAACGACCCAGGTGAATAGTATAGGCTATAAGGGTTCTAAGCCACTTTTACCATGCGAGTATTTATTCCTTCCTTACGAGCAGTCGGTAACATCAATCCTGTATTATCGACCAATGAAATGTTTTATCGGTCGATTGCATTGCATTGCCAAACCTTTTTGATATGGTCTCAAATATAAACCTTTACCAAGAGCTAAAGCTTCAACACGTTTGTTATGCCTCCACTGTTCTTCTAATTGTTTTTTAGCAGTGTTCGCTCGGTTTACAGCTTGTACTATTCCTGCTGCACCACCTGCCAAAGATCCAAGTGCGCTAAGTCCCGGGAAAACAAGAACGAGTGCTGGTAGGAAACCTCCAACTTTAGGGATTGGAAGTATTCTTGGTAAATTAATATTTTTCTTTCCACCAACATTTTTTATGGTTTTTCGTGCTGCGTTTAAAGTACTCTTGATAACAATTTTCGAATCATTAGTAGGAGTTATACATTTTTTTGTCATGCTGATAAGTTTTTTGATTGTTAAAGTCTTTCTTTTTTTAGAATTTTTTTTCGACGAAGTCTTCCTTTTCTTAGAACGCTTCTTGCTAAGTCCCATTCCGAACATTGATTTTGTTTTCATGATGTTTGTAACGGCATATGCTGCAACTCTTTCACTTAAGTTAGCGTCAGAACTATGTACACGTTGCCAAGCTTTTTCAGCCAATACTTTGTCTGCAATGTTTCGTGCTTGAATATCCTTATTTTTAGAGTAAGCAATGCCGTGATCTTTACATGTAGCGTCCAGAAGATTAATGCCAGGGTCTCCTCGAGTTAATCGCTTATATAGTTTTGTACCAGGTCCGCAATATTGATAACCGGGTATATGAGCCTCAAAGGGTAGATTATTTATCAAGTTATTTACTAAACCTCTACCAGTTCTCCTTTTCTTTTTTCTCTCGTGGGCGATCATGGTCGAGTGATTAGTAGTGGATGCGTAAAAACTTATAAATACACTCTTTTATAGCATCGATTATCAGTTGTGATTCGGAGTTTAGAGTGAAATGAATGTAGAGAAACAGTCTCTCAAGCTTCCTGTGATAAATTTTGATGCGTTGACAGACAAAAGTGGTAAGAAAAGTAAAAAACATGGAGATTTATTGCCAGACAGCATACGTGCAGTATGCTGTGGTAAGACGAATGCGCTCTTAGCTCTTTTAACCCATCCTAATGGCTTAAAGTTTTAAAATATTTACATATATTCTAAGTCACTTAATCAACCAAAATACAAATTTCTTGAGCAACTTCTTGAACCCATCAAAGGTGTTTACTACTTACCTTTTAGCGAGCATGATCTCATTTTATCACCAGACGAAGCACGTCCAAACTCTACTATGATTTTTGATGACATTGCTTGTGAGAAGCAAGATAATGTGAAAGCTTTTTATTTTATGGGACGACATAGAAATGTTGATTGCTTTTACTTATGTCAATCATATGCTCAAGTACCCAAACACTTAGTGAGAGATAATGTGAATTTTTTAATAATTTTCCGCCAAGATGATATGAATTTAAAACATATCTATAATGATCATGTGAATACTGATATGTCATACCAATCTTTTAAAGAAATTTGTTCTTCGTGTTGGAAAGAAGATTATAGCTTTCTTGTAATTGACAAGGATCGAAAAATAGATGCTGGCAGATTCAGAAAAGGTTTAGATAAGTTTATTATAAATGCGAATCATTAAACATACAACCGACAGTAGGCAACAAGATTGCAGATAGACAACATGACTGAGTTAGGTTAACAGATTGGTATTCTTCGTCAAGTGGAAAAAGCTCGCGAAGCCATAAAACAAACATAATTTGTTAAAGTTCGACAAATTAGCAACTGAAAAATTTGTCAAAGAGACTTTCAAGCCTGTGATTGAACCACATGAAAAGTTGATTGATGAAACAACACGTAGTCAGCAGGGAAATTCAAATGTAAAAAATTATTGCAACCTAAAAAAGAAGAAAAAGATAGCTATGACATACAAGAATTATCTAAAAAAGAGGAAAAATCATTTGGAAAATTATATGATAGTGGATTGGAAGAAGCATTGAATGCTAATGAACAACTGAAAAATAATGATGTTGATGTATTTCATACTCCTGAAAGTGATTCACTTAATAAGTATTTATCAATGTTGCGGAAAAATCAAGTAGCAACATTAGATACTATCTGTGGAGTACGTCAAAATAAAGATGATACTCTTAAGATTGGTGATTGGTCATTGAATTTTGAAAATAATAAAATTTTTATAGGTAAAAATACTTAGTATATACAGGTGAAAAAAGCCCAGGATTAATTGAACTGTTATTCAAAAAAAAGCCTGATAGCTCCATTGTAATTCAAGACGATTTAGGTACGCTCGTATTATAAATAAAACGAATGCATATAAAAAGCATTACAAACCTGACGAGGAAATACGCTATTAATAAAGTGAAAAATTTCGAGATATTATATCTTAGTTAATCAGAGTTACACCTTATAATTCACCAAGTGGCAGAGGGTTTTCTTGGAAGTCACCTTATAAAATTGCACGGCCTAATAATCTTACTGATTATATAGATTGGAATTATCCCAATGAGCTTGTAGAACGTCTTAGATTATTAATTGCAAAGACATCGGCAGGCAATCAAAATCAAGTGAATGAAATTCAGTCTATAATCGAAGAATTAAGAGAAGCTGAAATTATATATTAATAGTATTAGTTAGCTTTCAAGTTCATTATCATCATGAGCATTGATCTCTTTGGACATCAATTAAAATCACTTTCCACAGTGACCGCTTAGGGTCCAGCTGACTTGGGATTCAAATTGACCGATGATGGTCAGTTTGACATAGGAAATAAGAGACTCTGCATAGTTGCTGAAGCTGCAGATATTCAAGAAGCTTTCAATCTTAAAGTTTTGCGAAAAGTTATCAGTGACGAATTGGAAAAAATTTTCCTCATTATTAATGTTCAGAAGCGAAAATTGGATGAAATAAGTTCAAATAATCAGTTGCTATACACTGATATCGAACAAAAATTGTTAACTATTAATAAGAATATTTCATCCCTGAATTTAAAATTAGATGCTATTGAAGAAAAACTTTTGCGTTTGAAAAAAATGAACAAGTATATAACAGTTGTAGATGAGCTTCATAAGCCAGCTCGTCGTAATTATTTAAGAAGATCATTTGACATTCGTGATATTGACGAGACATGGCAATCGATCTTGTTAAAATGATACCATATCAACGAGAAAATAAAAATTACCAGTATATCTTGTGCGCTATTGACTGCCTTTCCAAGTACGCTTGGTGTGAGGCAGTCAAACAAAAAACTGGTAAAGATGTTGCAAAGACTATGAAAACCATACTTGAAAAAGGACGTGTGCCAAAAAAGATATGTCTTTGACAGAGGTCGTGAATTTTATAATAAAGATTTTGAAAGTTTAATGACCAAATATAAAATTCATATGTATTCTACATATAGTAAATGAAAGCATCGATTTGTGAATGATTTAATAAAACTTTGAAAAATAAGATGTGAAAAAGGTTCTCACTGAATGGTAATCGTAAATGGTTGGATATACTACCTGATCTAGTTTCACAATACAATAACTCCAAATATCGAACAATTGGAATAAAACCTATCGAAGTAACTGCTGCTAGAGTTTTAGAAATATTAAAACGACTGTCTGCGAAAAAAACTCTACCTCTAACGAAACGTGCAAAATTCAAAGTTGGTGACAAAGTACGAGTAAGCAAAAGTAAACAGATTTTTGAAAAAGTTTATACACCGAATTGGTCAACAGAAATTTTTACAGTTTATAAAGTTATGAAAACAGTTCCATTTACTTATCGTTTGAAAGATTATCAAGACAAACCTATCGCTGGTGGCTTTTACGAAGAAGGATTACTCAAGACAAAATATCCGGATATTTATTTGATAGAAAATGTTGTAAGAAAACTGTTAAATGACAACTTTTAAATTTTCTTACTCCTAATTAATATTGTGTATTAGTATTATGTATAATTGCGCCGCGCACATTAGTTATACGCATTGGGCGCGCGTGGGCGGTTTAGTGGGCGCGTGGTGGCACATTACTGTATCACCCACGCCTAATAATCCATTCCCGTGCGAGAGTTAATCACGGACAGTCGTGCCACAGCTTTGTCCTCTTCAGAATTACGTCATACAGATTATATTCGGTTCTTTTGTAAATTTGTCTTTCTTATTTATAATCGGTTTTCATCTCAGTTTTCTTATTAATCAGTTTTTGTCATTGATTTCTAAAATCAATACATATATATATATATATATATATATATACGTATTCAGCATACGTGCAGCAAATTCAAGGATAATTAGTTGTTGTAAGGACAAGAGTTATTATAAGGATCAGTTGAAGAATAACTGATTCGACATTCAGGAAGCCCGAGAGATCGCCTCTAACGAATCCTTTAGACAGGCGAAATATTATAATGCCAAGCATAGGGCTCCGGGATTCAAGGAAGGGGACTGGGTATGGAAAAGAAATCGCATACTGTCCAGTGCGATACAGCGTATTTCTGCAAAGCTAGCGCCGAAATTCGTGGACCCTTACGTGATCGTTAAGGTACTCGGAGTCAATTCGCACCGCCTTGCCAACCAACAGGAAGAGGTCAAAGAATTGGTCCACACCAAAGACCTCAAACCCTATTATTGACAGGAGGACACCTTGTCAGAAGATAAAATCCGAAGGCGAGATGACGACGATGCCCCTACCACCGAGGGAGGCGAGGCGACGAATCACCCGCCTATAGCGAACGATGCGCTACCGCACGAAAGCGGACGCGCCGTTACCACGAATAATACGCCCCAGAGTGATAACGCAACGAGTTCGAGCCACCCACATTGCACCCCTACCGATCACCCTGATAAGATCTCGATGATAACCCCACCGAATGATACGGTAAAGCGCTCGCGGGGACGACCTCGCAAGAGCGCGCTGACTATTCGGGTTCCGTCGCACCTGTTAAATCCACGCGTCTCCCCTCCCACCGTCGTGCAAAAGAAGAGAAGGAGACCCCCGAAAACACCGACTGTTGACGAATGACACTCTGCGAACGAAGGATCTGGGAGACCGACGCAAAGGACCCCACCTTCAATCCCACCGCCGAAGGCCCTGGGCAGGCGAATAGGCACCTACCTTCGATATCAAAAGAAAAGATTACCGATATTGACATATAAAAATTTTACAGGATGAAGATTATGCAGGAGCAGATAGAGCAAGCGGCGGCCGCTCTTATTTGATTAGATTTGGGCCCCGCAGTCAACGGAGTGGTACACGATGCCCTCCATATCATCGAAAAAAGAGGAAGGAGGAGGTACAAGCACGGGTATGAGCTCACGATAGCTCGTCATCCATGCTAATTAAGAAGGTGGACAACGATAAGTCCCAGATTCCATCGTCTGTCCCGGGCATCGTGTGCGAGGAGACCGCGTTACTACCAGGACCACCAGCTGGAGCCATTCCAGCGGCGGCGTCAAAGGTGTTGACGGGCACCCAAACCGATGGTGCTCCCGTCGGTACTGCCTGGCGCCCAGACTTCCTCCACTTATTATTATTAAAGGAATATTATTTCCAACTCTTACTTTAGTTGATGGATATCTAGGTTGTTCGTTATTAAAGGAATACTATTTTCAACTCTTATTTTCGTTGATCTTTTGGATATCTTCTTATTAATCTCACTTTTTTGAATATTTTTTTCCTCCTTTATTTATATTATTTCTTTTAAATTAATTTTTGTAATTATTGAGGATATTGCACATGGAAGTGGTAGCAATGAATTTTAAACACAATATTTAGAAACACTAGTAAAATTTCACTTTATTTGATAAATAGAATCCACTCCGTGAGCGGTAATTGAATTAATACAATGGAATTGTCGTGCGTCGCGAATCAACTACCTAAAGAAATCGGTACGCTCTTTTATATATTGACTCATGAGCCTATATTGATTTGTCGAGTAATCAAGAAGTTATTTCAATTTAAGTTAATATGTCAGTGTTTCGATTCCTGAGTTGAAATTCTGTTGAGTTCGGTTAATTTGACAATTTTGTGTTTCGTAAAGGTGTAATACATTTTAGTGCTTACTTTGCTACTTTGAGCTTGCTTCTTTGCCGCTGACCTCAAAATAAGTAGAGTTTACGTATCAGGACGTAACACTACAGAAGCTCACAAATAGCAAATGTACGGAACAACAAACGTCAATATTATAATCTTATAAATTCTAAACCAATTAATCCCAAATCTATCGGTATACGAATTCTAAACGCATAAATCATCATGTACATATCTCATACCTATATATTACGATGATATAAAACTATATTTTCACAAATGTAGAATTCTTTAGGAATGGATTTAAGCTTTGTACGTTTGTAGACTTGAGGTTTGTCATATTTTATCAACGTAGAAAAAAAGAGGATATAGTTAAATTTATGTTAATTTTGCGATATTCGGCAATTATGCTCAATTTTATACAAATTTTGTCTTAAGACTAATAATAATAACGTTACGTGAATAATAACATTATAGTGTAGTATAGTTTTATTTTAGATCTTTATTATTAGTATCTTTGTAGTTATGTTTAATACAAGTCTAATGTGAAGATTGGATTATCTTGTTTATTTATTTTGGAAATTTTGTTTGGAATCGGTGTTGAAGGTATGGATTTGGATGTGGTTTGGAAGTATAGCGATGATTTTGGTATGGTGACTTCTGGGTGGTCAACTATTATTTGATTCAATTCGTATTCGTTGTTTTTTGCTGTGTTTTTGCACTCTTGTTTGACGAGTGACTTGTTCAGTGCTACGAGTACGAGATGTGTGATTGAGCCAAACACTGCTGCTAGCAAATATGTCGAGAATCCATATATTGAGTGCAATGTATAGCCTCTAATTATCACATTAAATAGGCTTTTTACGCATTGAAATATGATAATACTCATTATAATGGCGGAACTTATAGAGCGGAATTTAGTGAGTTTGTTGATGACTTTATTCCAGGTGCTTTGTGCTAGGTCGGTCAGAGTTTCTTTCTGTAAATATCAAGTTTGATATCAGCCCTCTTGCATACTTTCGTCGCCTCGCATACCTCTTGCAATTACGTTAAGGAGTGCTGCTTTCTCCATGGGAAAGAGTATATGGTTTTCTAATTGTTGCAGATCTTCTTGAAAATAAATGTCAGTAGTTGCTCATGACTCTAATTCTTTTGGTTTCCATGTTGTTGCAGTGTTTGGTTTCAATATCAGGACTGTGTTGGTTGCTTTCCTCGGTGTTGATGTGAGATTTAGCCATTCGTTTCCAATTTTGTAGTATTGGGGAATGATTGTGTTACAATTTATCTCTGTTCCCATCTTCAATAAGATATGTGTTTTTGGTGTGCGGTAGTATGTTTCGATTTTTGATTTTACTGGAAGTTGTGCCAAGCCGTGTTGAGTAGTTGGACTTCGGTAGGCGTACATTGTATGATATGTACGGTTTCCCCTGCCAGCCGAGATTTGTTTGTTGTACCAAGGCTTTTCCATGAGGTTATATGCAAATTCGTCATGTGCGATGGATGCAATGGATACGGAATTGTACAGAGAATAGATAGGGAATTGTACCTTTCCAATTCACATTTTTGTTTTAAAATAATAGTAAAGGCTTTTGGTTTCTGATCTGATATGTTTCTCTACATACACGAAATTACTATTAAAATACGTGGATAAATCGTAATTAAGTATCCCTTGTTTTGTTTGAATATCGTTGTCGAATACAAAATTGAGTTCCGATCTTTCGCTTATAAGAAATTTTGGGTGTTCAGTTTTTGTCAAAAATCTATTACAAAAACTTATATTTTCTCTAATTGCAAAACATACTTCTTTTGTACTTATGCTTAAATATTGTTTCTTGATTGGGTGAGGTTATTTTAGTGACGGGACGGGTATATAAAACTTCGTATTTGTTCATAAAACAGTTTTCGTGTAGTAATAACGGCCAGAAAGTGTAACCTTTTTTCATATCAATACAATGTTGGTCTGAAAATTTGCACACTCTACCCGAATTTAACTTTATTTTGTCATTTTCTTACCTGACCGCTGCGTAACTCTCCCATAGCGTTATTTTTATAAGACCTTATATGAAAACGTTGCTCCATTTTCCGAAATTGTCGGCATAGGCCGCTCCTGAACAAGATTTTCCCTCAACATTTCTTGCTAAATCTAATCCTGAGGTTTTCGTAGAGTTAATTTTTAATCCCGCTATAATATGTAGATTATCGTATTTGAAAATACCCGTTCGGTGGATGTTACTATAATCATTGTATAACATATCGTAAATGTATTCTTGAAGTGCGTTTTCTGTTAGACCTAAATGGCTAAACATACCACAATGGAAAACTGTAAGTTGTATTACTATTTTACATTGAATAAATTTTATTGACGTAAATTCGATTTTTTGTAGTAGTTCTATTTTAGATTATGTAGCATTTATTTTTGTTTCGTGGAAATCACATTCTCCAGCGTCCACAAGAGAGTATGTTTCGATGGCCGGATTTGTTGAGCCGCAATTGAACCCGATGAGTCCTCTGCTTGTTTGAAGGAGAGTTATTAGTTTTAATATAACAAATGAATGTCGTTCCATTGTGTTTTCTAGAATAAAAAAAATATTAGTCTAATTGTTTAACTTAACTTAATTTATTCGCATGAACTGTTTTTGATTTTCCATTGTCGTTAATTATAACGCTGCCCTTTTCTGTTATTTTTAATATTTCAAAAGGACCTAAATATTAGTTTTTTTTTATTTTTCCGGGCTTGGTTCTTTCATAAACCAGACTTTGCCTACGATTTTGGATTCTATAGGATTTATAAATCAGTCATAGTATTGTTTTGACTTTTGTTTTGAAATTATCAAATTTTCTCTTGTAACGAAAGCTCGTTCGTTAACCATTTTTTAAAGGTGGGCAAGTGAGACGCACTCGCTCATAGCAATTGAGGCGGGTAGGTGGGAAGAGGCAAAGAAATGAAAGTGATTAATGAATTGTACACACATAAGACATACTGGAACGGGAGGCCTGGCTGCGCCCTGTACACGGTGTTGCTGGTCGCTCTGGGCAACTCCCGCCGACTCCTCCAAGTAGCATCCCGAGCAGAACTTGCTGGAGCAAGACAGTCGTTCTCTGTTCTCTCGATCCTCCTCGGCCCTTGGCGGTGTGTGGGTTCGGCTGGCCCTTTGTCTTCAGATACACTTTGACTTCTTCCCCGCTGACCATCTACCGTCTTGCTCCGATCGACACGGAAAACCTTCTGACTCTGCCCTCGACTTACTACCGTCTTTTTCGCTCGTTTTTCCTTGCGATCTACAGCTTCTTCATCGTTCTTTTTCTATCCCTACTTGAACTACTTATTAGGCGGCGCGTGACTAATGCACTAATTGGTTCGAAATGCGCGCTAGCCTAATCTTGCGTAGGACTCGCACGCCCTCGACTCTCTCTCTTTCTAACATCTCTATATTCTCTTTCGCCAGCGTAACAGCTTCGGGCCTGCTCGACTCCGCTCGGCAATCTCCAGCAGCTGAAACAGAGACCATGCATTAAACGCATTCTTAAATGCTCCTAACGCTGGTCACCATGCCTTTCCGAGAGAGAGGGGGAATTGGGGAACATGTCGAAGAGAACAAGCACAACGCTTGCTCTCGTCACACTTTAGCCATGTGTGCTAGTTCATTCATATTGTTTCTTAATTTTTCTAAGTATCCATTAAAGGTTGGTAATTGTTCGGATTTTTTTAGAAGTACGCTGGATGGTAATTTAGCTGGAAAAGCAAAAACAAGCTCATACGGCGTAAATTTGTGACCAGTGTGAATGCTGGTATTATAATTAAATTGTGCTAGTTCTAAGAGTTGGTCCCATTCTCATTTTTTCGATATGAATTTTTTGATATATTCTCAGAAAGGATGATTTGCGCTCTCAACAGAACCATTGGATTGTGGGGAGAATGTTGTTGTTACAATTTTTTTGAATTGAAATCTTTTTGCTATTTTTTTAGCAATTTACTTTTAAAGTTCTGAGCTTTAACTATTAATACTACTTTTGGTGTTCCGAAAATGCAGATGAATCTTTTTTTAAAAGCTTCGCTTACTGTTTTCGCGGTCTGGTCTTTTAAAGCTGTTACAGTGATAAATTTTGAGAGTTGGTATTGAATTGAAAGTATGTATCGATTATTAATTTTTGTTATCTCGAATGGTCCCATTATATCCATGGTGACTTTATCAAATGGCTTGAAAGGTGTGTCGGTCATAGTCATCGGTTGTCTCGTTGGTTTACGTTTTAATTGGTTTCTTTGATATTCCTGGCACATTGAAATTGTTCTTTGTATATATTTATTTAGATTTTCCCAGCAATATTTCTCTTTAATTTTAAAGAGTACGTTTCTCTGATCTTAATCACTGACATATTCGATATGATTCATGCAAACGATGATTTTAATATTACTTCCTTTGAAAGTTGTTTTGATTATGTTTTCTATTTCCGACCACCATACGAGTATGTTTATTATGATATTTTTTGAAATGCTTACTGTTGAAATGTTGTTTTGTATTAAAAGATGTTTCAAATTTTTAAACAGCTCGATTAAACTTTGACTTTTTATTTCTGCTGATACAGCAGTGTTTAAACATAATATATATATTTTCTTTTTCCTATAATTTAATGTTTCTATTTTATTTATAGACAAGTTTTGATTGATTTTTATATTCTTTTTTATTAGTATATTATTCGTGTTTTCATCTAATTCTTTATGTTTCTCAGAGATTACGAGGGTCGTTTGAAAAGTCCGTGCAAAAATAAAACCTGCTTGATTTTTATTAATAAATCTTTTTTATTTTTCAACATAGTCTCCTTTTCGGCTTATACACTTCATCCAACGCTGCTCTAGTTTGTTAATCCCTTCCAAATAATAGGATTTGTCCCAGTCTGTAAAATAGGCATTCGTTTCTGCAATCACCTCCTCGTTTGAATAAAATCTTTTCCCCGCCAGACATTTTTTCATATTAGGGATCAAATAGTAGTCCGACGGAGCTAAGTCTGAAGAATAGGGGGGGATGTGAAACGAGTTGGAACCCTACCTCCATCAGTTTTGCGGCCACAACTGCTGAGGCGTGAGCTGGCGCATTGTCGTGGTGGAAGTGGACTTCTTTGTGGGCCAATCGTGGACGTTTCTCTAGCAACTCGGTTTTCAAACGATCCAATAACAATGAATAATATTCGCATGTAATGGTTTTACCCTTTTCCAGATAGTCGATGAAGATTATTCCTTGCGAATCCCAAAAGTCAGTTGCCATAACCTTCCCGGCCGAAGGAATTGTCTTCGCCTTTTTCAGAGCAGATTCCCCATTGGTAACCCATTGTTTAGACTGTTCTTTGGTCTCAGGAGTGTAGTGATATATCCATGTTTCATCTACAGTGATGAAACGACGCTTAAAGTCTTGCGGATTTTACTGGAACAGCTGCAAACCATTCTTGCAACACTTTACACGATCTCGTTTTTGGTCAATCGTGAGCAATCGCGGCACCCATCTAGCCTAGTTAAGATAGCTTTTTCATGTCTAAATGTTGGTGCAAAATATTATGTACCCGTTCGCTCGAGATACCTACAGTACTAGCAATTTCACGCACCTTCACTCTTCTGTCAGCCATCACCATATCATGGATTTTAACAATGATTGCTGAAGTAGTAACCTCAACAGGGCGTCCAGAACGTTCAGCGTCTTTTGTGCTCATATGGCCACTCCGAAAATTTTGAAGCCACTTATAAACCATTCTATTCGAAGGTGCACAATCACCATAATGTTTATCAAGCTTTTGTTTAATCAATACACGAAATTCTTTTTCGTCCATTTTTTTTATAACCACTCTATTTCTTTGATTAAAACAAATGTAAAACGCAAAGTAATTGGCCGATCTGGCTGAAACTTGGTGTGTGCTCTTCCAAAATATGCTACTAACTAAAAGTAACCTTGATACGCACTAGTAGCGCCATCTCTCTGACTTTACACGTATTTTCAAACGACCCTCGTATGTGAATTATGTTATCGTTTTGAAATTGTATTGAATTTTTACTATAAACGATATTTTTGCTATTACGATTTATTTAATTACAAATTTCAGTATTCTGTTTCGTATTGTTTGATGAAACTATGTCATTATTTAATTTATCTGTTGTTATAGTGTAAATTTGTTCGGTAGCTGCAGAACAGATTATCATTGCATGATTTTGTTTTGAGTTATGCAAATTATAATCATTTCTAGTCATTATATAATTTTCATTTTTTTCTTTTTTACATTCTGCTTTATTTCCTTTATTAATATTATCTATAGTTTTGCTTACAAAAATTTTTTGTTCTTGTGTTATTCTTGCTTTTATCTTTTCTTTTTTTTCACTAAATGCGATTGAATTATTTGAATTTAAGGGGACTGATACGAGTTGTAGTTTTCGATTATTTATTTCCAAATAACCTACATCTAGTCTTAATTTGTGTTCTTTCAGAATGGGTATTTCTAGTATTCCGTCGTAAGGAATTGAGAATTCTTTTGAAGCGACATGGAAATTAATTAATAGTTGTAACGGGGGAGATAAATCTGAAAATGGGAAATTTATTTAAGAACAAACTCCCACGATGCAGAGCAAACCGCCGCTCCGTTAAACACGTATGATAATATGTGTATTCGCCTTAACGTCAGATGATTTATCCTAGTTGTCTTCTATCGATCGGAGTTGAACTCACCGTAAGTCACGTGTCTTGTTACACTTGATGAGTTTTAAGTGTGAGCGACTTTACTCCTAATCTTCTTAATCCCCTAGATGTAATGGGATTAAAACCTAAGCCTGTTTCAAATACTTAAGCTACCAGGAAAATCAAACGACGAAAACGGCGAATAAATTTAACAGACTTTAATTAATAAAAAATCACTACAGTCTTTGTTGGGCCGAAAGACTGACGCACGAAAATAGGATTTTACAGTTTAATTATGTTCGGTGAGAAAGAGAGAGAGAGTGAGTAGATTTGAATTCTACCGCGAACTAACGCACGACGCGAATACAAAAAATATATCGCTATCACGAATAGACAAAATACCGAATGTATTTTGTTTCGCTTAATATGACGGAAGGTGCACCTACCATGCGGTGCAATTACGGTGATCAGACGTAATTGTTGTTGCAAAATTATCAACTGCCGCTACACCTCGATTAATCAGCTGCACTGCCTCAATTCGCCTTTATATGCTGCAAATCTGCTGCTTCTTCACCGCTGCTTGCTGCTGCAATACTATTGTTGCACCCACGCACGTATTTGTTCAGAAAACTAATTATTTTTGCGAATCAAAGTGCAAAACACAAATCGGCGGTACACTCGCGTAAACATCTGAGGCGTAACTGCTTATTCAAAAGATCGCGCCCCCCTCTCTCTCTCAATAGTTCGAAATAACGCGCGAGAAGCAGAATCGCGAACGAGTCGATTAATTAAATCGACTACCGTTGCATAGTCCATTAATGACTATTTTTACTAGGCCTAATGTTTCAATAGTTTTGTCAGTAATATCTAATAATGACATTTTCTCTGAATCTAGTATTGCGTTTATTGGTATTTTATTACTTTTTATAATATTTATTTGAGCTCCACTATCAACCAGTAGGTTGAAATTAGCGTTTGAAAATGGATTCGCTATTTGTATGTATTGCAAATAAATTGTCTAATTTTAGAAGTACATTGATACTTTACTTTGAAATGCATTTTTGAATTCTATGTTTCCTTTATATTTGTAACATAATTTTTCTTCTGATTTGATTCTTACGTTGTCTTGACTTGCTGAACTAAATGTATCAAGTTTGCTTGTGTCAGTAGTTAGCGTTGTCATTATATTGCTTCTCGTTTCCGTAGTGAGTGGCTTCCTATACCTTTCTTCCGTGCACTCGATTTCGGAAGCATCTATTCGTTTATTGCGTCTGAAACATTGTGAATCGGTATGATCTATTCGTTTATCGTGCAAAATTTTTCTTGGATGTTTTCCAATGATTTTATAATTCGAATTGATTCAATGTTATGACCTGGTTCTTTGCAATAGGAATATACTACACCTATTTTTGCATTTTTTCCGACTTTTCTTTTTAAACAATTTTCGATTGTGTGGTTTTTCATGTGACAATAGTTGCATTTTGTATCGTTTCTTCCAAAATTATTATATCGTGTAGATCTGTTGTCGTTATTTCCGTTTCTACGTTTATCATTATTAAAATTCGAGTTAGATTACTTCTGTTTTCGTTGTTTCCATTATTTTTGTTATAAGTATTTAAAATTTTTACTAATTTACAGTCATTTATTTCATTATTTTTTTTCGTTGCATATTGCATACGCTCCAAATCTGTATCTTCTTACTTCATCTGCATTTGGGCAAAATTTTACTGAGTGACCGACTTTGTTGGAACATTTGCATATTACATTTGGGCAATTTAGCAATGTCCTCTGCTGTCGCAAGCTGCACAGGGCTCTGATGTCTTAAGTAATTTCGAGCAAGTATATGGGTTGTTTCCACTTCCTTTACATTTCCAATATATTTCATATTCTGTAATGAGTGGGCATTGTGGGACAGAATGGCCCATTACTTGAGAGTATTGACAATGATTACCGTTTATTTTGTTAAATTTGCAACCATCGTCGAGGTGTGTTCAAAAAGTAAGGTGACTTTTCAAATTTCACGGGCAACGTACTTTCGATTATCGATTTTTTTGTTTTGTTATGTTGATACACTCTTCCCGAACATCTGTACCAAGTTTCAAGTGTATAGCATTTTTTGTTTGGTTGTGAGAGGCGTAAAGGTTATAAGTGTTTTGCGTACTCGGCGATTTCTTGCTATCGAAAAATATGGATCAAAGGATTTGCATCAAATTTTGTGTAAAAAATAAAATCAAGTGCTCCGAAACACTTGAAACGTTGACGGTGGCATACGGTGAAACTGTTCTGAGTAAAAAAAATGTTTACAAGTGGTATAAACTCATCCAAGATAGCCGAAAAGATGCCAATTGCGAGCCTCGCTCTGGACGCCCAAGCACGTCAACAACTGATGAAAACGTTCAAGCAATGAAGAAAATTGTTCTGGAAAATCGTCGAATCATTATCAGAGAAGTTGCAGAGGATGTTGGTATATCGCTTGGCTCGTGCCATGAAATTTTTTCTAACGTTTTGGGCATGAGACGTGTGTCAGCGAAGTTTGTTCCGAAATTGCTAAATTTTGACCAAAAGAACCGTCGCATGAGCATCGCTCAAGAACTGTTGAATGACGTCAAGAACGACCCAGATTTACTCAAAAGGGTCATAACTGGTGACGAATCATGGGTATATGGTTATGATATCGAAACCAAAGTCCAATCGTCCTAATGGAAGAGCCCAGATGAGCCGAGACCGAAAACAGCACGCCAAGTTCGATCAAATGTCAAAGTTTTGCTCACTGTTTTCTTCGATTACCATGGCGTGGTGCATCAGGAGTTCTTACCATATGGACGTACGGTCAATAAACAGTATTATCTTGAAGTTATGCGCCGTTTGCGAGAAGCAATACGAAGAAAACGCCCAGAATTGTGGACAAACAATTCATGGCTTTTGCATCACGATAATTCCCCTGCTCACTTATCTTTGCTTGTGAGAGATTTTTTGGCCAAAAACAACACCATAATCATGCCTCAGCCACCATATTCACCGGATTTGGCCCCATGTGACTTCTTCTTGTTCCCAAAACTAAAGAGACCTATGAAAGGACGGAGAGTTGAAACGATTGAAGAGATAAAGACTGCATCGCTGGAAGAGCTCAAGGCTATACCGAAAAGTGCTTATGAGAAGTGCTTTGAGGATTGGAAAAACCGTTGGCATAAGTGTATTGTATCTGAGGGGGATTACTTTGAAGGGGATAACATAAATATTGATAAATAAATAAATATTTTTTCTTAAAAATACAAAGTCACCTTACTTTTTAAACACACCTCGTATTGAATGCTCTTTAGCATTTCAAAATTTGCATATGAATTCTATTTTTGTTTTTGCAACTTTGCAATTGTTTGATAGATGATCGTTGAATTTGCAGTATACGCATGCCCCATTGTGATAAAATAAAGCCTCGTGATTATAATTTTTATAGATTTGACAATTGTAAATGTTATTAATATTCGCTAAAGCAGTAGTTGAATCCGGCATGTTCTGGAGAGTGTCAGTGATGTCTACCCTTAATATTTTATGTTTTTGTAGTTTTGTTCCAATTTGTATGGCTTCTTGCACAGCAGCGCTGAAATTATTATGATCTTTCAGTTCTATACGAATGTTTTGTTGTAAGCCGTTTTTAAAGTTTATTAACACGTCATTATTTATCATTTTTTAAATGCTCTGAAAGCCTCGTCAGTATTAACTTGGAGTTTTTTTATTTCTTTAGTTTGTATAACTAGATCCTTCAACCGATTTGAATACGTTAGGACCGATTTATTTTTATTTTGAATAATATCCATAAATTTTCCGTATAAACTATGAATATTATCTAAAGAAAGGAATAATTTTTTTATGGATTTAATATAATCGTCTAATTTGTCAATTTTAATGTTAACTAGTGCTTTGTATACTTCTCCACTTAATTTACATTTTAAAATTTAGATTAAGTTTGGTTCATATACCTCAGAAACCACTGCCTTTGCAGTTTTTAATTTGTTAATATATTCGCTGAGTGTTATATTTTTTCCGTCAAACTGTGGGACTAAATCCGCGACGTACTTAAGTGGTTATCTCAGCGGTTGTGATATTTCGCTGACGTTTACTTCCATGTCATTATTTTCGATTCGTTCAACTTTATCTAATTGAAAATCTGAATTATAAGGTGCTAATTGTCCGGAAATTTCGTTTATGTTTAAGTTTTTCTATTCGCTACAAATGTTTTGTTAGTTTAAAATACCGCCGATGTCTGTGTATTCGTTATCGTTAAGTGAAAAATCGTAATTTTGATCGAAAGTAACATCTAAATCTAATAGTCAATTCGAAAAGTTTAACGCTAATTTTTCTTCTGGGATATCAGTATCCGATATATCAATTAATTTTTTTTCTTGTGTTGTTTGTTTAATAGTCTTTTCTAGATCGTCTGAAATTTTTATTTTATTGTTTCCGCTGCCTGTTCTAGGGGGAGAATGCGCAAGTTTATTCAATTTTTTAAAAGGGTTTATAATAGATGTCCTTGGTTCAATTTATGCTAGTTTTCAATTCGGGTTTAGTTTTTACTTGAAGTCGCGTAAGTCTTTTCGCGTTATTAGAACTAGGCGAATCCTCATTGTTCATTAAAAATTATTCTTGCATAAGCGTCACTTTATGGAAAGCAAACACACTTATTGTAATGGAAGCAATTTACGAAATCACATTTTTCTTATATCTTTCGCCGGTCGCTCATGAACGGCGTCGTGGGCGAAGGCAAAGAGAACCCCTTCGCCTGCCCGTCACTGTCCCCGCCAACCGACGCCTGTGCCAACTGTGAAACACAGGAGGCAACCTCGACGTCAAAGGAGGCCGCCTGCCCAAGGCCTGAAAACCGGGCGGCAGACTCCGACGCTCGGTTTACCTCCATAGCCTCAGCAATTTCCGTCGAGTTCACCGATGCGGTCACGTCGCCTATAGGTGTTTGGGCCTCGGCGACTTGACGTCGATGAACCTCTTGTATCTTTAAAACAAAACAATCCAGTTATTACACCTGTCCTCTTTTGCAAACTATCTATTTACCTTACGCGGTGGTATATATCGCTTAATTTCCGAGACGTGTACCCTAGCTGTACGATGCTTACTGTTCCCCGCCAGCTCGTAGATCTCGGGCGAAATTACTGAAATAATTTCAAACGGTCCGTAAAATTTCGGATCACGTTTCGCGTTTTTACCATCCGCTGCGCTCCAAAGTGTATGCACTTTGCGCAAAACCAAATCACCTACCTGAAATGTACCTGACGCCTACCCTTATCGTAGTGTTTCTTCTGCTTTTCCTGAGCTTCATCAATGTGCCTAGCTACCAAGTCGCGTAATGCATTTAAACGTGATAGCCTATCTTCCCACGCCTTCGTATCTATCTTAACAATAGGGGCCTTTGCCTCGATCTCGCGCCTTAAACTCTTTACCGGACGCGGATCCCTACCAAAGTTTAGAAACGCCGGCGACACTTTTGTAGACGCCTGAGACGCCGTATTGATAACATGACGAAGTTCATGCAAATACCTATCCCAGCTCCTGTGATCGGCATCTACAAACATCGCTATCATCGTTTTTAGCGTACGATTTACGCGCTCGACCGGGTCACTTTGCTGATGATACGCAGGACAAAATATATGTTCGATACCGTACTCTCGCAACCTATCTTGAAATACTTTGCTCCTATATGCCTTCGCATTATCACTAATGATATATACCGGAGTTTCCCACCTGAACAGGATTAACTCCTCAAGCGCGGCAACAAGAGCAGCGAACGAACGTCCTCACATCATACCATACTCCTGGCCAGTAATACTCACGAACAATTCGATCGTAAGTCTTTTCACGGCCGAAATGTCCAGAGAATGGTTTGCAATGAGCGTCTCTCAACACCCTTTCTCGGTACTCCAGTGGCACCACCATGCGCCAACATTCCTCGCGATTAGTTATCGGATCGAGCAAGTGATCGCGCATGAACCGATACAAGATGTTATTCTCTACTCTCCAATTCTCGAATTTCTTCGGTCTTTGAAGAACGTCTTTCACGCGTTGTAGATACCAAGCATCCTGTATCTTATCAAATGCGTAAATCTCGAGTTCGTCCTCAAATTCTCGCGAAAGTGCGTCCGGCACATGGTGCAGCGCTCCCTTTCTATGTACTATTTCGCAATCTAACTGCTGAAATTCTAATACCCCTCGTTCCAATCAACCTGTAAGTTCGCGTTTATTAAGAATTCTAGTGAGCGCACTATGATCCGTAACGATGACAAAGTGTGAGCCTTCTATATAAGGCCTAAACTTTTTTACCGCAAAAAGTACTGCCAAATACTCGATTTCGCTCACCGTGTAATTTCGCTCGCGCGCGTTAAGCATCCGACTGGCGTAGCAAATAGGATGCTCGCCGTCGTCGAATACCTGAACCAAACACGCACCAACCGCGAAGGAAGAGCCATCGCAGTGCATCATGGCTTGTGGCCATCAGGGCGCGCGAGTACCGGCGCCTCCGTTAATGCGCGCTTTAGCCTCTCAAATGCAACTTGCTGTTCTTCCTTCCATTCCCATGGCTGGTCCTTTCGGATGAGGTTGGTCAACGGGACCTTTATCTCACTCTCGTGTTCGATAAAACGCGCATACCACCCTACCATACCTAGGAATCGGCGTAATTGATCTACGTTATTTGGCGTAGGATAATCTACTATTGGTTTCACCTTGTCATCGTCCGGACGCAGACTCTCACTATCTAATCTGTACCCTAAGTAAGTTACCGCGGTACAGAAGAAATCCGACTTCTCTAAGTTGATTTCTAAGCCAACGCTTACTAATCGCTTCAAATCTTTCTCTAGCCAGATCACGTGGCTACTAAAATCTGCGTTAACTACTAGCAGATCGTCAAGATACCAGAACACGTGCGGCTCATACTCTGGACCGAAGAGTGCGTCCATGAGGCGCGTGAAAGTAGCCGGGGCATTTACCAAACCGAATGGCATTCGCTCAAACTCCCATACACCAAGACCTGGGACCACGAACGCCGTATATTGTTTGCTATTCTCTGAAAGCGGAATTTGCCAAAACGCCGCTCGCAGATCTATTTTCGACTGTTAGACTGCTCCGCGCAACCTGTCCAAGATAGCATCCAGGCTAGGCATCGGATACGCGTCCACTTTCGTAACCTTATTTATCGGCCTGAAATCAAGGCAAAATCTATAACTGCCGTCCTGTTTACGTACTATTACCGGCGCGCATTACTATTACTATTACTATTACTATTACTTTTACCATTGACTATTCGATGGCCTAATTATTTTCGCCTTCCATAGCCGCATGGTTTCTTCCTATGTGAATGCTAATATAGGAGGCGACATTTGGCGCAACGGCATTGTTATCGGGCGCGCATCATCTACATCTATGACGTGCTCGATAACTTTTGTAACCGCCGAAGATTCACCAGGCTCCGGGACAATCCGGCGAACGAGTGTCAAGATTGTCTCTCGTTGAGCCTCCTCGTATTTACTTAAACCTGCGCATTCCGCAGAAACAACTATCTCGTTATTACTCTGGTCTGCTAACGGATACCAATCGCCTTGGTCACCTGCCCGCCAAGCGCGATTACCGTATCTAATATTTATATTCCACGCTATTCAAAAGTCGGCTCCTAAAATCAAGTCGTGCTTAAGCGTAGATACTATCGTCGCAATTAGCCAATCCGTCCTACCGCCAATTTCAAAACTCAGCTTTAAGTCGCCCCAAGTTCGCGGCTTCTCACCCGAGATACCCTGTACGAATATTGTAGGCGGCTTTAAACGATCCCTAAACCGTAAGCCGAGATTCGGTCCTGCAACCGATACCTGTGCACCTGAATCTAGCAGTGCTATATAGACTTGCCCGCCTATGTCGACCTTGATAAAGAACCTGTTCTCTATAACTGCGACTAACGCTGCATCTGATTTATCTGCCGTTTTCTTCGGGATTTCTGAGTTCCACTCAGACCCTCCCCTTACCAAAACGGAAGGTGCGTCGGCACCGACGACCGAACGTCCAAACAACAAAACCATACTATCAACAAGCTCACTTCTATCGCGCGTGACCATGACCTTTGTCGCAGCCCGCTCCGACGGGAGCGCAGCGCCTGAGCTCGTATTCTTACCAGCAAATTCTACCACAGGTTCGCCCTGATTTCTTAAAGCAACGGCCTTTTCCGAAGCCTGCCCAACCGTGGGCGAAATACTCGAACCTTCCTCTTTCGTGTTCATGCGCGATGATGGCAACTCATTTTGCCTCGCTGGGCACTTCTCGGGCGAGCTAATTATCGCGCAAAATTTATTAAACCCGATCGCATCATGCGTATTCTTATCGGGCAAAATTTCTCGTGTGTTAGTGTGTCGATCTTTTCGAAGACTTTCCGCGTCCTGCTGTAACGAGTCACGTTTATTTGCCTCTTCGGATTCATTGCTGATCCTACTAGGGAAACTTACGCCCTCGTCACTCTGCGCCCGAGCTTCTTTCAATGTCGAACGACTAAACTCGCCTTTAAACACGTTTTTAAACTCAACGATTTCCTTACTCCCTTTTTCCGGATCCTCATATTCTACAAATACTGAACGCTTTACCTTAGCCTTGACTTTCAAATATTTCCCTATTACCTCGTCTAAGAGAGGTGGCGCAGAACTGGCAGTTCCTGCCTTGTTCTCGCCTTCCTCTTTTACCAAATTCACGAAAGGAGGCGCAGAACTGGCAGTTTCTGCCTTGTTTTCGCCTTCCCATTTTGCCTCAACTCTATTCCTTTCTTCTACGGTGTCTTTGCTCTTTGCGCGAAGCACTTTCTCTACCTCAATGGCCCGCTTAATCCATCTTAGGCAGGAGTATCGAGCGGTCGGCGGCTCCCCCGCTGAGGTTTCCTTGCTTCACCTGATTACAAGTAGGGCATTCTCTAAACACGTAACCAATTGTCCCACAAACCTGGCAATATAATGTCGGCTCTGAAATTCGCGTTGGACAGTTGTTAGCGTAATGCCCCGGTTGTCGGCATTTATAACAAACTACCCGCGGATTGACCTGAGCTATCGGGCATTGCGCCCTCCTATGTCCCACCGCGTTACAATTGAAGCAAGCGCTGCTGCGGGACCAGACTAGGGGTTACACCTGCAGCCGGGGCCAACGAAGCCTGCGCGCTCTGACGAGCAGGCGCGGCTTCGTTTGCAGGCTGGCTTCTTGCCTGTGGCTGTTGCCTATCGGCAATAGCCACGGCAATTTCACCGTTCTGCTTCTTGCCCTTGTTACCTAGTTTTTTGTTTTGCTGCTGCGCTTTCTTTTTAGGAGATTAGACTGTTAAGACCTCGTCAATCGCGTCGTTTAAACCGTCAATAGTTTCGACCGATTTTTGCTTACCGGGTGACTTCTTCGTCTCTGTGTACGCGGACTCCGGAATTAGCGTTACGTCAGCCGTGGGCGGCTTTTGCCACCTTTTCCAACCGGTCATGCGATCTTCGAGCGCCATACCCGCTTCTTTAAAACTATTTAGATCGGAGAAGGTCTTAGTTTCAAGGTATCGTTTATATCTCGGATGTAGACCCTCTATAATCATAGCTAACTGGCGTCTCACCGAAACGGACGGATCAAAACGGCGTAAAATTGTCTGTAAAGCTGCGACATAGTCCGTAATGTTCTCATTCTCGCCCTATGTCCTTTGACGTAATTCGACGTAAAGTTGTTCTCTGTTCAATCGTCGACAGAATTCGCTAGAAAAACTCTTTTTAAAGTCTTTCAGCGTCCTCCACATATTGCGATTAACCTCGTACCATGGACGCGCCTTATCGCGGAATGCAGTGCCTATTGCTATCAGCATCTCTTCGTCCGAGATGCCATAATAGCGCTGGCAATCACTCAAACCTGATAGAAAACTTAGTGCGTTTGTAATATCCTTACCGGAAAAACGGAGAGACCAGACATTGAGTGCGCTTACTCTATCCGCAGGTATACCATTTATATACTTGATTCTTGGAGGAATACTCTTTTTGCTTGGTCTTTCCGCTCTTACTTGCTTAGTTTTCCGCGGCTATTTAACTTTATAGGTGTTGCAACTATCAGTATCCGATAAACTCGAGCTAGTGTCGCTTCCACTGATATTTTCTACCTGTCTTGCCTGCTTCTGTTTAGGTCGCCTTATGCTAATTACGCTTTTCTCGCTAATAATCGAACCTTCACCTAATGGAGCTGGTATTTGCGTTTCCTCTCTAGTGGCTACTCGTACCTCGCGCTCCCAGTCTTCAACCCATGAACTTACTCTAGGCGCGTGATATTTCGTGCTCGCCGATCTATTTGAATCGGCATAGAGGAATGTACTACCTGCTCTATTGTTTGGTGCACACGCGTGGGCCGGTGGCTCAGTCGCAACCGCTGGCGCGTTTAGCTCCTCACGGTCGCCGAGCGGCTTGGCCTGAGGCGGCAATGAAGCCTGCTGTTCGGCCTAAGCCGCTCTACCATGCATCGCCTCTCTTTCAACTCTAAATACTGTATTCGCGCCGTCTGTAACACCTTGCCGCACTTCTCGTCTATATATCCAACGCGGTACTGCTGTGAGGGCCCCCCAAATCTGGCTTCTCGCGCTAGTGCTACGCTTGCCTTGGTTTTGCGCGACTTGTTCGCGTGCGCGTTCGGTTCTGCTATCCGACGGCGAACGAGCCGCCATCGGTAACACGTCGTTATTACCGAGCGCGACTGCATTTTCGCCCGGCTGTCGAATTTGTTTACAAGGAGCGGCAACACCTGCTCTTGCCTGTGTCGCCTGCTCTTGTTCACATAATAATTCGGCCGCCAAAGGTGCTGCAGCTACCGCGAATTCATCGCCCAGGTTCGCGTTCCGTGCGCTGCTTACCGTTGTTTCTTGCTGTTCATCGTACAGCTTTTCCGGGATTCGGCCTGACGCAAAATCGCCCGAGCGCAACGGTGGCTGCAAATCTGGTCGCTCTCTTAACAGCATAAATCGGAAATACCGGGTTTCTAACTCAAGATCACCGTGTAAGCTAAGTTCGCGATAGCGCATTAATTCCAACAGAACAGCCGGTTCTGTGGAATTAATTTTGCGTTTTAGTTTTTTCGCATGCGCATCGCGTAATATTCTGCGTAAGACTATTTTATTTCTACACACTAGCGACATTGTTATTTTTAAAAATGAAAATCCGTAACTTGACTACGACGCGAGATTATGGGGGCTAAGCAAGTCTCGACCGGTCCGTGTAACCTGATACCTTACTAACTAATTTCTTTCCAAGCTATAAGCCGGCAAGAAATCGCCTTGCTTACGCCTATAGAAAGAAATTATAATTTATCAAAATTTACTTACCGTGATTTTTGAATAGGCAGTTTAGTAAAATTCTTAAAACAAAGAAAAACGAAAGCGAGGAAAGAACGCAGTCGTCTAGCGTCAAAGCGACTCAATGACGCACCGTTGTCATCCGACACCGCTATGAAGAAAGGTCACTGGCAAGCACTAACAAAGAATTCAAAATACCGAAACTCGAAATTCTTTTACGCGCACTCTCTGCTTTTAGTTCACAAAGAAAATCAGTCAACCGTTATTTCAAAAATTTACCATCAAACCATTTTTTTCACTTGTCTCTTAATTGCCAGATTCACAAGGGATGCCATGTGACAAAGATCCACTCTTCCTTTGTCACCAATTATTTTGCGGGGTAAGTGAGGCACTTTCGCTCAAGGCAATCGAGGGAGAAATGAGAGGGTAGGTCATAAATAAGTTATACAATGACATAAATCAAATTAAACTTACAACTTATTATTATTAATCATTATTCAAACTAAACATACGCGCACATAACATAGTCTAAATTACTGATCAACTAACTACAAAATAGAACAGTAAACTACTTATAATAATCACAAATAAATATTTCGCGTTTCATCCTAATCACGCACTTAACTTATTACAAACTTACTTACAAACTACGCGAGCCTGTACCGGATGAATTGCCCGGCACGTCGGCGCCTGGACAATTCGCCGGTCGCAACTTACACCACTATAAATTAAACTTAAGCGCGAATCTTTAGATAGCCGGCACGTGAATGCCTGGCAATCTTACTCAACGCGCACCAGTCGTCGCGTCACCAGAGAAAGAGAGTGTAGAGAGAAACAAGAAAAGAAGGCTTGACCTTTATTCACTGCTCTTCGCAACGTCGGGAATTCTGAGCGATGCGCTGCCGCAGGAAGTATCGGTCGTCGCTGCTGGTCAGATCGTTGCTAGCTGCTGGCTGCTATCGCTGACCAGGTATCCGCAGGCGACGTTGACTCTTCTTGCAGGTGGGGCTGGCTGCAGTCGCAGACAAAGCTGTTACCGGTAGGGTTGACCTTCCTTCCAGCTATCCCAAACTGCACTCTCTGCACTCTAGTAGGACTAGGCTTCGACTCAGCACGCACTTATTCTTGTGCTCGTCTTGCAGCCGCTCAGCGGCGCTCGCTCCTCTCCCTACCTTGACCTATTAGTTAGGCGGCACGCGACGCACCGCTTATCGGTCACGCGTTGCGCGCCTGCCTATCCCTGCATGGGCCTAGTACTCTCTCTCCCTCTTTTTCTCACTCTCTCTCCGCGCTCCTCAACTTTTTCTTGCGCTCAACTGCGCTGGCCCGTCCTTGGCGCTGAAACAAAAAGACCAAGTGTTAGACGCATACTTTAATGCGCCTAACGTTGGCCAACATGCCTTGCCGAGTGGAGGTGGGAGAAACACAAACGAGAGACCGGCACACGGCCTGCTCTCGTCACAAATTTGTGCAAAGCTTATCATCATTCGGACGATTTAGATATAGACGATGGTATTAGATGGAGAAATATAGCAATTAATGCTGTTATTTTAATTAATGAATTTATGAAACGATTAATTTTAGTAGAGCAATTCGACAAAGATTGCAAACTTGTGCTTGTCATTTGAATTCTATTGAAGTCAACTTAAGTAAAACTATAAAAGTTGGTGGAAGTATACATCCATTAACAGCTATATAGGATGAAATTTTCATGAGATGGAGTTGTTTGGAGGCCAATTCATCAAGCTTTTGAAAATGGAATTAGTACAATCTGTATAGTTAATCAACATCATTTAGATATAAAAATATTTCTAGTTGCCGCAAATCAACTTTTACAAATTCAAATACCTCAATTTCTTGCTATCCATAATATCTCGAAAATAAATACAGAAATTGCATCACAATTTATCATAGAGAAAAATCAAGAAGAAGATATTCGAATCAAGTATTTCAATACAAAAAATGTATGCCTTTATAAGAGCACTAATCTTGATAGATGGTTTCAAAATAACGTTAAAGATATTATACTTAAACAAATCGAAGAATTTCAAAAAAGAGACTCAGGCTGGTTATTAAAAACTATTGTTGGACTCACTATTAATATAAATAAGTATAATCCATTTAAACCATGCTCATATATACCATTACCTTCAATCTTAAATAATAAAAGAGTCTGTGTTAATGTTAAAAATGAAGACAATGAATGTTTTAAATGGGCTATACTTTTATGCCTTCATCCAGTTGAAAAAAATCCAATCAGAGTAATTAAGTACAAGCCTTATGAGAATGAACTGAATTTTGACGGTATAAGCTTCCCTGTAAAAACAACCTAATTTGAAAAGTTGAATAATATAAGTGTAAATTTATGTATACTTAAAAAGTATGGATCGAAATATGAAGTCTCACCGTGCTATATAACGAAATTAAAACAAACTAAACATATGAACTTACTCTTAATACAAAAGGAATATATTAATGAAAATTATACTAATAGACCTCGAATATCAATAGATGATGAAAAATTCAAATTAGAAACTCACTACATATGTACTAAAAATTTATCTGCCCTTCTCCGTAGTCAAATTACTCAATATACTAAAAAAATTTATCTTTGTGAACGTTGTCTTCATTATATAGTGATTGAATTAGAACAGATATATAATAATGCAATAGAAATGGATTTATCATTTATTAATAAACAGGCATTCATAATGGCAAGAAGATGTCATATTTGCAAACGATATTTCCAAGAGAACCAAAAACGAGTTCGAGATCATTGTCATTTAACAGGAAAATGTATAGGTGCAGTTCACAATCATTGCAATTTGAATTATAAAAATGTTGCTTTCATACCAGTCCTATTTCATAACTTTACAGATTATGACTCACATTTTATTATAACAAAAATTGTTATAACTCAGAATTTGAAGGAAAAATCTCTCTTCTCGCTGAACAGAAGGAGCGATACATATCCTCCACAAAAGATGTTGCAAACAGACGTATTATCTTGCGTTTCATTGATTCCTTTCGATTTATGCCTACATCTCTAGATAAATTGGCATATTATTTACCTTAGTTTGATATTGTACAGAGAGAATTTCAGAAAGATAATTACACTTTAGAACAGATTAATTTACTCAAATGAAAAGGAGTTTTCCCATATGAATACATCCTAAATTTAAATAGACTAACTGAGACAGAGTTATCATCTATTGAAAAATTTCATAGTCGATTGACAGATAGTGATATTCCTACTGAAAAATATAAACATGCTCAAAACGTATGGAATATTTTCGGTAGTATTTAGAATAAAATAGATTTAGGAATGTATTCTGATCTCTATCTGAAAACTGATGTACTTTTACTAGCTGATATTTTTGAAAATTTTCGATCAACCTGTAAGAATGCATATTCGTGGAGGTATTAGTCAATGCTGCAATAGATTTTCAAAAGCAAACAATAAATATATGGGTGAAGAGTTTAATAAGGATCAGCCAAACAAAATTTTAATGTATTACGACGTAAACAACCTTTATGGTTGGGCTATGACTCAATCACTACCATTTGAGGGCTTCAAATGGACTTCAAATGTAGATATGTCAAATTTATTTAATGTCTCTGATGATAGCGACGTAGGCTATATTTTAGAAGTAGATCTAGAGTATCCATTGATAATCATAAAAACTACCTCTTTGTCCCGAACATACTAAACCACCTGGATCAAAACAGAAAAAACTTTTGACAACGCTTTATGATAAAGAACGATACGTTATTCATTATACAGCGTTAAAACAAGCTCTCAAATATGGACTAAAACTCAAAAAGATATATAGAGCGCTAGAATTCAAACAAAAACAATGGCTGAAACCATATGTTAATTTAAATACTGAAAAAAGAAAGCAAGCTAAAAATGAGCTTGAAAAATTATTTTACAAGCTCATGATTAATGCAGTATATGAAAAAACGATGAAAGATGAAAGAAAAAGAAAAGATGTCAAACTCATCAATCCATGGTATTGTAGAAGCTCGAATTGCCTAACCAAATTTCTACAGTAATTCCATCTTTCATGAAAATTTAGCTGCTATTTAATTATCCTGGACATCTATCAGTATTAGAAAATCTATATACATCGGTTAATGTGTATTAGATCTTCCAAAAACATTAGTCTATGACTTTCATTATGGATACACGAAGCAACGAATTGATCAAAAATGTAAATTACTTTATACTGATACTGACAGCCTCATTTATGAAATTCAAGATGTCGATATGTATGAGATCATGAAAGTAGACATTGATAAATTTGACACATCAGACTATCCTACTGATAATCAATTTGGTATGGAGGATGAGTGCAATGCTGCTATTACAAGAGAGTATATTGTGTTACGAAGTAAACTATACATATCGAAATAATAAATAAGGAGCCCTTGAATAAGGCAAAAGGAGTGAAAAAATATACAGTAAAAAATACAATCACTCACTCAGATTATCGGAAGTGTTTAGACGAAATAGAAATTATTAAACGTATCCAATGTAAATTATATGATCTAAATTACGTCAAGTAATAACAGAGAGAGAGGAAAAGACAGCACTAAGCCTCATGATGATAAACGCTGTATTTTTGATAATAATCCGGACACACTTCCATGGGGGGCATTATAAAACTCTCGAAATTGCCGAAATGAAAGAAAGAGTTGAACAGCTACGAAGAAAGAGGTATAGAGATGAAGACGAAGTGATAGAAGAAAATAGTAACATGAAAAGATCCAGAATTGAAGAAAATAATTCTAGAGGGCAGCACTAGCGAGAGAATTCTACTCCTTCGACAGTTACTAGATGGCGATCATGACTAGTATTGGAGAGGGTGAAACAATGGATACCAGAGTCTACAGAGTGGGACAATGGCTTTAGGTGAAGAATCATGAGAGAGGGGAGACTGAAAGAGAGGGAAGCGGCGACGGCGGCTTGTGCTTTAAGAGTGGGGTTGAGACTTATAAAACCGAGAACTCACTCTTGTTCGATACAGTTGCTCAGCTCTCACTCAAGCAACAGTCTTACCTCAACCTCTAATACACCTTCCACTAACCATTGACACAAGTAAGATATTTAAATAAATTTAGTTTATTAATACCTTAGAAATAAATAAATAATTAAATCTTTGATTTTATAGTTTGCAGAATGGATTTCTCAGGAATAAATAAGATTTCCAAGACAACTTTCCTTCCTCGGAAGGCGATGTCCCAATTTACGTGGAATACTTTATACCAAGTTACAAAAGTTAGATGGTTAACAACGAAATATGGATTTAGCGTTGTTATTACAATTCATGATGAATTTCAGGTGTTCCTACCTTAAAGAGTAAATATAGTTCTTGAAAAAGATGAAGAAATACTGAAAAACCTGCACCAGACTAGTGAGAAGGAGGAGCTGTTTATTTATCATATTGTCGGTTCAAACTTTGAATTTAAACATGATTGTATCTTCAACGAATAATAATTAATGTATTATAATACTAATGTAAATAGCTGCACTATAAATAATAAAAAAAAATATATCTGATCGAATAGTCTTTTTTTTTCCTTTATTTAACTATCCTCTTATTTTCTTTTGTGGAGAGGTAAAAGAACTCCATAATGTAGTCCTTTCCAATGAATTTTATCTCATTGTAAAGGTGACTCATGAGTGATGATTCGAAAGGATGTACCTCATAGGTGAGAGCGAAGGTTGGAGCTCTCACTATTCCTATAATTAACCTTAACTTCCGATAGAGGGCAGTCATTCGAGATCTAATATATTTATAAGAAGTATGCATAGCTTGCATTACCATCATTCAGTGAGAAGAAATAGCTATAGCAGGACTATCCTCTTGTGATTCATCATGGCGCCTATTGGAAGAAATAAGAAGAGCATTCGTGCATGTATGGTTCTCGGATAATATTCAAATTCATCATCTTCCTATTGAAGACAAAGACTCGAGGAAAGGAGTGTGGGAGCAGCTTGCACGAGATCGAGAACGCTTCTAACGTCATATTATGCAACTAAGTAGTATAATATCGCGAGCACTATTTAAAAACCGTATAATAATGATAAATCATATTCTTGAACCTATACAAAAAATCATTGTATAGTATATACACTTAACAAACTAAAAATCTAAGTGGACGTAGAAGAAGCAGCAAGTGGAGGGAGGCGGTCGTGGCGGCTCGAAAAAATTGTAGTAGTGGGGTAAAGGTCTTAAGAGAGAGATAAGAGCTCGGAAAACGTCATTCTGTTAGAAGAATCATCACCAGTAGTATCCACTTCCTTCTCCACTATTCTCCAGTCTTCGATAGCAAGATGGACTTGAAGATGTTAAATAAAATAGCTATGAAGCTCTTTGATCCACTACCGGAGAAAAATCATTATGACCTTGCACATGTTTATGCTTGACGCGTTATTTAGTCGTGAGAACATCTTTTGCTTTCCGAATCCCCGAATAAATAATTTGTGCGGACGGCCGCGAGTAAACCAGACGGGAACGGTCACTAATTCTCCGTTATAATTATAATATTTATTTGAATAAAAGTTACTTTACATAAACGTCTTTATTCTTTCATATGTATAAAGTCTTATCTATCCATGAATTGTGCGAGTTGTCGAATCCCAACCATTTAACGTATATTTGATTACCACGTTTCCTTAAAATTTTTTCAATGAGATAAACATCAGGATACATAGCTTTGTGTAGTTCTTGCTCGCAAAAACCTCCAACAATTGAATTGCCTTCGTAATCTTTTAAATCATAAGTGAAAGGCTTTGTCTTCGCAACTCATTGAATAGTAAAAATCTCAGTAGACCAGTTAGGAGTGTATCCTTTTATGAAAACATGTTTAGACTTGCTCACACGTACGTACTTTATCGCCTACTTAGAATTTATGGCTCTTAATGAAAAGACGTGGTTCGTAAGAGAATCGTCTCAACACCTGCATTTCATTCTCTTTAGTTACGTCTTTAGGCTTCATATATATTACTCGATTATTGTGAGATTTCAATAAATCAGCTAGAATGTCGATCCATTTGTAATTTCCTTGTAGAGTGAATTTTTTCCACATGAAATTTTTTAGCGTGGGATTCAAACGTTCACAAATAGATGCCTTAAGATTGCTATAGGTTGAATATAGATTTATTTTATACTTTGTCATTAGTCTTTGAAAATTTGAATTGTAGAAATCTTTGCCATAGTCCACATGTAGATTTATAGGAGTGCGTCCTTTTTTTAATATAGACTCCATTGCATAGGCAACATCTACTCCAGTTTTTTGTTTCACAGGAACTGCCCAAGCGTACTTTGAAAATATATCAATGACAGTTAATAGATATCGAAAGCCTTTGTTCTCTCTCGAGTAGCCTTGCATCTCTACAAGATAAGCCTGCCATGTTTCATCTATTCCTTGTATATCGACTTTTCAATGAGCATAGTTTCGACGTGCTGGTTTGTGTAACTCATCCACCACTCTTTGACGTTTCATTTTCAATCTATTTGTTGAAATTGATATAAAAAGTCAACGGTATAATCTTTATTTCTTTCTCCTTGTAACGGTCCTATCTATGAGCTAGTTTATTATATCACTGAATCACTGCAACCAGTCTAACGCATCTATCTGTTTGTTCAAATCAATACATTAAGCGGCGCTACCTCACTGTTTACTCGATTGTATTCATTTCATAATCAAAATAAATAGCGTAACGTCACAAAGTAATAGATATAGATATAATGATTTTTGATATTAAGAAAAATATGTTAATTAGAGATAATTTTAATATAACAAAGCATTTATTATATAGATTTTAGTACATAGATTCAGAATATAATAACACAAATTGTATTTAATTATTGAATAATAATGAATTTCAATATGCAAAGTTGATTTATTTATTACGCTAAAAATATGAAATATTAGAAAAATGTATATAATCCATATGCAAAATGAATAAGTATAGAACATGAGTAAGAATTGGTTTCATTAATAACAGCTGAATAATAACTGATATTAATAAATAAACAATTAATAATTTATTTAAACAATAAGTTGTATATAAAACAAAAGCATTAATTTTATACTTAATAATGATAACTTTATGAATTATGAATCTTAGATAATTAATCTAATAATTGAGTTATAAGATTAGAAAAAAACCGTTACAAATATGAAAAATTAGTTATAATTCAAATGTTATTAACTAATTTAAATATTTCTTTCTATAAAATACTTTCGAAATTAATCAACTATAAAGTTATATAAAAATTTAATAATTTTCTATTTTATTTTAAATATTGTAATATCACGTTAATTAACTTTATTAGTTAATAACTTTTGACGACACTATTTGCGATAATTGGATATTGTATAAAATCAACAAATAACAAATTCTGTAAAGTTTACATGTGTTAAAAGCTTACTATTAATGGTTATTTACTTGTAAATTAAGAAAACTCATTTCTCAAAATTCGCGAATGTTTCTCGAATCTTCGATGACATCTCTCCTGCAAAAATAAGCGGGAAAATCTGTGTATAAATACGCCCACCTTTGCACAGGCTAGCATTCACTTCTAGCCTTGCAAGGTGAGCGCATGAGTCTGAATAAACTTGGCTAATACCTAAGTTCTTTCTCTCATTGTGATTAACTGAGCAAGACTATTCCTTCCTTATAATTCGAGCTCGACTTATAGAACATCTCGCGCTATAAGAAACTTGGGCCGAATTATATCCTATCCAAGAAAGACTTTAGTTCTGCTTATGGGACAATTCGTACCATAAGAAAGTAGGGTATCGTCTGACTTTCCCTGAAACATTGTACTTATTTTATCGACAAGTAGAGTAAAATTATTAGAAACAAATTCTTACTCATTAGCTAGTGATACGAACATCACATCCTTATTATTATTATTATTATTATTATGATTTTTTTTTTTTACAAGGAGTTGCGGAATCCTTTTTGCAGATTCCCTTTAGTCTTTCTGACTGAGGGGTTATGTGGGACTCCCCTATTAGGCCTACCCACTAAACCGCCATCTCCTTGGTGTCCTTCGCCCAGCCAGAGACTATGTTGATATTACTTCTGACTGGAGGTTCTGTCTGTGTTCGTCCGTTCGTGTCGTTTCTCCGTGTCTTGTTACGTTGCGTCACTTCGTCTGCTCAGTCATCTGTCAGGCAGCCGTCCGCGTTCTTACGTCTCAGTATAGTTTCCGTATAGGTAGCGACTAAGCGCCACCATTAGGGTTCATGCAACATGAGAGACACGATGTTATCGGGGGTGATGCTGCCGACCGTTTCTTCCAGTTCCTGTCTGAGTCTTGTCCAGCGGTCACACGCGAAAAACGTGTGTTTCGCATCGTCTCGTTCGTGTCCACAGTACTTACAATCGGGTGTTCGTAGTCTGTTCATATTGTAGAGGTACTGCCGGAAGTACCTGTGGCCCGTCAAGAGCTGGGTGACGTAGAAATTTACATCACCAAATTTCCTTCCGAGCCACAGCCTCAAGTCCCGTATCAATCGTCTCGTCCAGTTACCACCTCGTTTCTCTGTCCACCGGCCTTGCCAAATGTCAATTGTCCTGTCGCGTTCAGCGATTGCCGCGTTCTTTCGTCCTATGTCCGCGCTGCTCCCGTAGATCCTTTTGCGCTCAAAGGCCAAAAGATCCACGGGTATTACGCCAGCCACCACCAAAACAGCCTGCGCAGAGACTGTTCGGTAGGAGCAAGCGATTCGCAGTGCTCCCTGTCTCTGTACCATCATCATTGTCTTACAGTATTTTTTTGTCTTCGGGGAGTCTGCCCATATTTCCGCGCCGTATAGAAGGATCGAGTGAGCTGTCGCCATTAACAGTCGTCGTTTTCCCGATCTCGGTCCCGCCGTGTTTGCCATCAGGCGGCTCAAGGATGCTATCCTCTCTGCCGCTTTTCGGGCTGTCTTCTGTATGTGAGGCCAGAAGGTCATCTTCGTATATATATCGAGGGTTACCCCAAGGTACTTGACTTCCCCCTTTGTCTCCGTTTCGTATGTACCCACTCTCATGAGTAGTATCGTCTGTATGCGTCTTCTCGTGAGAAGCATAAGTTCTGTCTTTTCTGTTGCGAGTTGCAGTCCGTGTTCTGTCATCCATCGTCCGACTCGTCTCATGGTCTGGTTCAACGTCAGCTGCGCCAGCTCGGGAGATCTCTCCGTAATCACCGCCGCCACGTCATCAGCGTAGGCGACGAGAGTCACTCCGAGTGGCATTCCAAGCCGAAGCAGACTATCGTATAGACCATTCCAAAAGTCGGGTCCCAGTATCGACCCCTGAACCATCCAAGCGGTGACCTGTCTCGTTACCTGTCCTTCGATCGTCTCGTACGTTATTCGTCTGTTTCTCAGATAATCCTCCACAACCCGATCCAGGTATGGTGGGATCCGAAAGTTGTTTTTCAGCGCCTCCAAGATATCCACCCACTTGGCCGAGTCAAAAGCATTTCTGATGTCGAGCGTCGCTAGCAGCACAATGGGTCGTGCCGCATGGCAGTGTCTGTCTAGTTCCAGGAAAGAATCACCTTTTGGATCGCTCCAGTCGTCGACCGACCCCTTCTGAAGCCGAATTGCAAATCTGAGAGACCCCCTCCGGCCTGTATCGCGTCCGTCAGTCTCGGTCTGAGTAATTGTTCAAAGAGTTTACCAGTAATGTCAAGTAAACTCAACGGTCGGTAGGCCGAAGGCGTGCCAGGGTCGCCCTTACGCTTTGGGATAAGAACGAGCCTCGCCTCTTTCCACCGATCGCTGAACGTTCCTGTCGTCAAGCACGTATTATACAGGTCGAGAAGTATCTCCGGCCGTAGACGAGCCACGAGCCGGAGAATCTCGGCCGGTATTCCGTCTGGTCCCGGGGCCTTGCTCGTCTTCATTGCATTCGCTGCTCTGATGAGATCCTCAGCGGCAAAGACAGGGGGCGCCGATGCGTCAGCGTCGTCCGTCACGTTCTTCCGAATCGGATGCGTCGGAAATAGTTCGTCAACGATCCGTCCTGTTGTTTCGGCATCTTTGAGTTCGGGTGCAACTCGGACCCCTAGTTTGCCGGTCACAATTTTGTATCCTGTCCCCCAGGGATCCTCGTTCACCCACTCGCAGAGCTTCCTCCAGCATCGCGTCTTGCTGTCTTGTATTGCTCGCGTCAGCGTCTTTTGTGTTGTTTTGTACGCGGCCTGAAGGTTTTTCCTTTCGGGTCCACCTCCAGCCCTCGTCGCACGTCGCCGATTTGCCAGGCATATCTTGCGTAGCTCGGCTATTTCGTCCGTCCACCAGTATTGTGGCCGTCTTTTTTGTATCTGTCGTCGTTTCGGCATTGTGCTGGTGCACAAGCTGTTTATTAATTTCGCCGTCTCGTCTGTCAGTCTTTCCGTTCTTTGCCGGCCCGTTAGCTCAGGAGGAATCTTCGACCCCGGGGCTGATGCCGCCATCAACTCCTCCGAAAATTTTTGTCAGTCAAGTTTGTTAAGGTTCCACCGCGGGGGTTGGTGGATTCTCGTTTGTCTCGTTTCTGTTCGTCCCGCCACTTTGAAGACGATGTATTGATGGTCGCTGGCTGTATAGTCCTCGACCACCCGCCACCCCCTCAGCCGTGGCAGGATTCTGTCCGACGTCATCGTCACGTCAAGGATGGAGTCTCCAATCCCTGGTCGTCTGTATGTCGGCGTGTGTCCCGTATTTACTACTGCTAGGTCCAACCTTGCGGCCATTTCCAGCAGCAGTTATCCGCGTCGTTTCGTTTCGTTCATTCCCCACTGGATCGCTTTCGCATTGAGATCCCTCGCAACGATGACATCTCCGGGCAGGTCCCTGATCCCGTCTTCTAACAGCGTCGCCTTCCTTTCGAACTCCGCCGCGGTGCAGTTGGGTGTCAGGTAGACGCTGACATAAGTGACAGTGCCGACTGTAGCCCAGACTCCGCGGTTGGAGACTCTAAATTGAGCGGCGCCCCTTACCCAGATAGCAGTGGTCTCTGTCTTGTTTGTAATGTATGTCTGGGACATCCTTGTCCTGTATGGTTCACACAGGATCAGAATGTCCGCGTCATGTTCGTCGGCTATCTATGGTAGGAGTATGTCTGCAGTCCTACTTCTGTTCAGGTTTCCTTGTACTACTCTGTCCGTCTTCCGGCACGCCTCCTGCACTCCTCCAGCGCTGCCCGGAACACGGCACACCTGCCGTTTCCGGCGAGGTGGGCGACATCCCCATGCCCGGCCTCGGAGCACAGCGAGCAGACCGGTTCTCCTTTGCATTACCTCGCGCAATGTCCGGATGCGCCGCATTTGCGGCAGCATTTCGTCCTGTCCTTGCCCGTACATTCGGCCTTCACGTGGCTGAAGCCCAGGCACTTGTAACATTTCGTCACCGTCAGTCTTTTTCGGACGCGGCAGTGCACCCAGCCAATTTCGATCCGACCGCGCCGGAGCAGCGCCTCGGCTTCCCGCGATTCCATTTCGCAGACCGCCATATACTGCTCAGCGCGGTTAGGACCGAAAATGTGGACCCGAAAATCTATGTCTCGCCCAGACTCTCGTCTGAGCGCGTCCGTCACGTCTTCCGGAGTCGCGACGCAGTCCAGATCCATGATCTCCAATTGTACCTTGGAAGTCATAGCCCTGACACTGCCCGCTTCCCCGATGGCCTCCTGGATCTGTCGTTCAAACACGTCGCGTCCGTCTGATTTGTCTGCATCTACCTGCAGCTTCAATAGGCACAGATCATTCTTCGTCTTCCTCAGGGTCGTCACCTGTACCTGACTCTCCTTCGGATCGATCGTTGTCCGAATTTTTCGTACGATATCGGAGCACGAAGCGTGTGTCCCCGGTTTGACGAGGACAGCGAGTCTCCTTTTCTGGTGGGCCGGTCTGTCCTTGTCAGGTCGATTCCTTGCGTCCGTTTTCTTTTTTGTCTTTTTCCGTGTAACGGTCTGCCAGTCTTTGGTCAAATCTGTCGTCGGTGGCCTCTTTTGTGAGGGCTCCGGCGTGGTTCCGGTCAGCGAACGTTTCCGTTTCGTCTGTGGCGTCTCTGCGTTGTTGTTCGTCGTCGTGTTTGTCTTGTTGCTGTCTTGTCGGTGTCCTTCCGGAGCTGTGTCCATCCGCTTGTGCAGCGCAATGTCCACAGTCTCGAGAATTGTCTTGATTACAGTCTTCACTGTCATATTCATGTTTTTTTGTATGTTTGATGCTTCGGCCATTTTTGTCGCCGTCTCTTGTATTAGCCTTAGCAGTTCAGTCATGTCACGTGTTTTGTTTGTCGTGGGTGTTCGTCCTGACGTCTGTTCTTGGTTGTCTGTGGCGGAGGCCTAACTCACCCCGCTGCCGCCACTTGATACACTGTCTGCCCTCTATCGCTCTGGTATGTTCAATGTATTTTTGTTCGTATCGTTTCGTTTGGTCCTCCTCTTCGCCATGCACAAGGTGCGGCCCTCAAAATCCTTGCCGCTGCCCGTGGCCACCGGGGCTTTCACCCGATCGGAACCCGGGGTGGATTCTCCCTGAGAAGGGATTACCACTTGAGGTAAATCAATGTTTTCTTTGTGCATTTTACATAGTTTTCTGTCCCGTTATGCTAGAGGTCCCTCGTGGTCGCAACTCCACGAACCGCGCTGGGATAACGCACGGCCCTTGAGGTCCCCCCCCCCTGTGTGTTCAGTGTTCCCCCCTGTGGTGTGTGCGTGTATGTAAGTGCCCATGGGCAAAACCGGGCTTCGTTCACGGGGAGAGCCCGTTTAGAGAGATCCCCTTCACTCGCTTTCGGGCGGCTCCGTTTATAGGAGTCCCCTACCATTCGCTTTTCGGTAAGACCCGTTTATAGGGTCGCCGAGCATTCACTTCCCCGGTTTGCCAGAAGGTGTGAGTGTTTGCGTAGTGTGTGTGTATGTGTATAAGTGATTAATGGTTGGACACATCGGCAGAATACCATTATCTTTTGCGTCATTTGTGAGCCATATCTTCCTCTTGGCCGTGTCCGTTATGGCGTTGTTGCTCAGAGCATTGACGCGACGGACAATGTTTCCACCAAGCACGTCGTGGACGTTGAAAGCTAGCATTTGCCCAGTGAGGTGTTACCACTCACTGGACCAGCCCGGCATTATTATTATTATTATTATTATTATTTTTTTTTTTTTTTACAAGGAGTTGCGGAATCCTTTTTGCGGATTCCCCTTAATCTTTATATCTAAGGAGGTATGTGGGACTCCCCAAAAACAAGACAGGCCTACCCACTAAACCGCCATCTTCTTGTTGTCCTTCCCCCAGCCAGGGACTATGTTGATATTACTTCTGACTGGGGGTTCTGTCTGTGTTCGTTCGTTCGTATCGTTTCACCGTGCGTCGTTACGTCGCGTCAATCCGTCTGCTCAGTCGTCCTTCAGACAGTCGTCCACGTTCTTACGTCTTAGTATAGTTTCCGTATAGGTAGCGACTAAACGCCACCATTCGGGTTTATGCAGCATCACCTCTACAATGTTATCGGGGGTGATGTTGCCAACTGTTGTCTCTAGTTCTCGTCTGAGTCTTGTCCAGCGGTCACACCCGAAAAAAGTGTGTTCCGCGTCGTCTCGTTCGTGTCTACAATACTTGCAGTCGGGTGTTCGTACTCTGTTCATATTGTGGAGGTACCGTCGAAAGTACCCGTGGCCCGTCAAGAGCTGGGTGACGTGAAAATTCACATCACCAAAATTCCTTCCAAGCCACGATTATTATTATTATTATTATTATTATTATTATTATTATTATTATTATTATTATTATTATTATTATTATTATTATTATTATTATTATTATTTTTTTTTTTTTTTTTTTTTTTTTTTTTTATGGTGGTAAAAAAAACAGGATAAATCCTCATGGACCATAACGGTTGGAGTGTGACGGCAGTTCACCGAAGCTACCCACCTACACTCTCCCACCCGCCGTGTGACGTGACTCGCTGATCCTCTCAGACCGGGCTGTTTCAAGCGATCTATCAATCGAACGCAAGGAGCCTCCGGGTCGTCGAAGACCAGCTGACCGCCCAAATCCCGCTTCTCTTCAACCGGAGGGTAAACCATCCGGGGAAGAGTAGTAAAGTCCACCTACACCATTCTCCAGCGGGGAACCGCGTAAGCATTACTTCCCGCTGGAGAACCGCGTCAAGTCCTCTCGTTGTCCACGGGTCCTGTATCGTTTCGTTACGTCCGTTTATTCACATTCATCCATTTGTTCATACCATTTACTCCCGCATTCTTCTCGTCTAACACTCGACTTCCAGGCAACCGTCCGCCTTTTTCCCTCGTAGGATAGTCTCAACGTACGTTGCCGTTACCGTCCAGTAGTCTTTGTCTTGTAGCATCTTTGCCACAATGTTGTTGGGCGTGATGTTTCCAAGCGTCGTCTCCAGTCTTTGCCTTTCGTCGTTCCAGTGTGAGCATTTGAAAAATGTATGCTCTGCGTCATCACATTTGTATCCACAGTATTTACAGTCGGCGCTGTTAACTTTGTTTCTGTCAAACAGATATTTCCTGAAGTACCCGTGGCCGGTAAGAAACTGGGTCAGGTAAAAATTCACTTCCCTAAATTGCCTCTCCGTCCACGGTCTCAGGTCGTCAATGAGTCGTCTAGTCCATGCTCCGTTCGTGCTCATCCTCCATTGTTTGTTCCAGTCCGTCATCGTCCTAGTTCTTTCGTCCTGGGCAGCTTCCGTTCTGGTCATGTCGCTGTTTCGTTCGTACACGCGTTTCCGCTCTCTGGCGAGCATGTTTATCGGGATAACCCCCGCCACCACCAGGACAGCCTCAGCCGAGACTGTCCTGTAGGCGCAGGCTATCCTCAGTGCTCCCTGTCTTTGTACGTTTGTCAGTCGTTTGCAGTATTTCTTGACCCCCAACGCGTCGGCCGACACCTCCGCCCCGTAGAGCATGATCGAGTGGGTCGTTGTCATCAGTAGTCGTCTCTTCCATTGTCTCGGTCCAAATGTATTTGCCATAAGACGACTGAGAGCGGAAGTCCTCTCTGCCGCCTTCCTCGCTGTCTGTTGTATGTGCGGCCAGAAGGTCATCTTCGTATCTAGGGTCACCCCCAGATACTCGACCGCCCCACTGGTCCGCAGCGATACCTCTCCGACTGTCATGGGAATCAGGGTATTAATCCTGCTTCCCGTCAGAAGGATGAGTTCTGTCTTGGCCAGGGCAAGGCTAAGTCCGCGTTCAGTCATCCATCTATTGATTCGTAACATCGCGCGGTTCAGAAGCATTTGCGCCAGCTCCGGGGTACGGGCTATTATCACCACAGCCACATCATCGGCGTAGGCAACCAGCTCCACCCCCGGTGGCATCGGTAGTCTTAGTAGTGCGTCGTACAGTATGTTCCAGAAGTCGGGTCCAAGGATTGAGCCTTGGGCGACTCCTGCTGTGATTCGTCTGGTCACTGTTCTGTCGGTCGTCTCGTATCGAATCCATCTGTCGTGTAGGTACTCCCTCATCACCCGCATCAGGTATTCGGGAACCCTGAAAGTTTGTAGGGCCTCCAGAATATCCCCCCACCGAGCGGAGTTGAAGGCATTCCTGACATCAAGAGTCGCGAGAAGTACTATTGGCCTCGCTCCGTAGCACACGAGCCTCGTCCGCCGAAAGGCGTCGGTCACTTGTCGAATCGCCCCTATAGTTGAGCAGCCCCGTCTGAATCCGTACTGGTTTCCTGCAAGTCCTCCGTTTGCAGTTACCGCGTTCGTCAGTCTTGGTTTCAATAACGCTTCGTAAAGTTTACCCGCTGTGTCTAGAAGACTCAGGGGTCTATAGGAAGACGGACTATTCGGCTCTCCTTTTCCTTTATGCAGGAGAACCAGTCTAGCAGTCTTCCATCGTCTGGGAAAGATGCCCGCACGTAAGACCGCGTTATACTTATCCAGGAGGAGTCCTGGACGTACGCTCACGATCTGCTGGAGGATCTCTCCCGGTATACCGTCTGGTCCGGGTGCCTTACCAGGCTTGATCGTGGACACAGCCTTAATAAGCTCTGCCCCGACAAACTCTGGCACTGTCGTCTCTTGTTCGTTCGTCATTTCTTCCGTCTCTGGTTGGTTTGGGAAAAGTCCATCTACTATTGCTTTCATGGTGTCTTTGTCTTTTGGTTCAGAAGGGCCAAGGGCCCCCAATTTCTTGGTCACAATCTTGTAGCCAAGTCCCCAGGGGTCCCGCTCCACTTCTTCACACAACTGTCTAGCGCATCGGTTTTTACTGTCCTTTATTTTAGTGGTCAGTCTCTTACGTGCCATCTTGTACGCTGTCGATAGTTCTTCCGCGTCTGGTCTGCTCTTTTTCCGTGCGCGGTTCATCCTCCGGCGGCAGGCAATGCATTCCCCACGGAGGAGGCCAATCTCGTCCGTCCACCAGTACATTGCTCGTTTGTGTGTTCGGCCCTTGCGTCGAGTCATCGTGGCGTCGCACAGTTCCGTTATCAGTTCCGTTGTCTTGTCCGTTATCCATTCGGCACGCTCCCGCAGACCAAGCTCTGCCGGGACAGACTCGGCGGGTAACGGTGCCTCCCTTAGCAGTTTGTCAAACAGCTCTCTATCTTGTCGTCGTAAGTTCCAATACGTTGAAGTCCTGTCTCTAGTTTGTCCGTTTCGTATGTTCGTCGATTGATTTGTCACCTCAAAGACGATGTGCTGATGATCGCTGGCTGTATAGTCCTCGGTCACCCGCCATCCTCTTATCCGCGACGAGATCCTGTCTGACGTCATCGTCACATCGGGTATTGAGTATCCGAAGCCCGGTCGTCTATAGGTCGTTGTCGTCCCTTGGTTGACCACTACCAGATCAAGCCTTGCGGCCATTTCCAGAAGCAGTCTTCCTCGTTTGTCCGTCGTTGTCATACCCCACTCGACCGCTCTCGCGTTCATGTCTCCCGCGACGACAAAGTCACCCGGGAGACCTGTGAGGGCGTCTTCCAGCTTACCGACTTTTTCCTCGTACACTGCCATCGTGCAGTTTGGGGTCAAATATACGCTAACGTAGGTGACGGAATCTACCCTCACCCACGCGTAATCTTCCCCCCTGCCAGACGCTTGTATTCTCCTAGCCGGTTTGCCTTTGACCCATATGGCCGACGTACCGAGGGTATTCGAGAACCAGCCGTCCTGTTCTCGTAAGTCCCACAGTTGCTCGCTCAGTATCAGTATGTCTACGTTTCGTTCCTTCGCTGTCTGTGATATAAGCAGCTGGGCTGCCTCGCACCTACGCAGGTTTCCTTGTAAGATTCCTGTCATTGTCGTGTCTGCTTCCGGCACTCCTCCAGCGCTGCCCGGTAGGCCGCGCACGCTCCCGTTCCCGGGACGTGCGCCCTCTCCGTTGCACGCGCCTCGGAACATAGGAAGCACGTCGGCTGTTTGGTGGGGCAGGCTCTCCCGACATGGCCGGTCCCCCCGCACCTCCAACAGCACTGTCCTCTGTCAGGTCCTGTGCAGTCCGTTCGTCTATGTCCGTATCCGAGGCACCGGTAGCACCTCGGGACCGTCAATCTTTCTCTCAGCCGACAGTTGACCCAGCCGATCTTAATTCTGCCCTTCTTGAGCAGTTTGTGGGCCGTGTCTCTGTCTGCTTCGAACACTGCCATACAAACGTCGTGTTTATTCGGTCCGAAAATGTGGATCTTAAAGTCCGCATCTTGTCCTGTTTCTCGTTTCAATGCGTTCTGTACATCATTCGTGTCTGTAACACAGTCGAGGTCTAGTATCTCTAGTGTCTGTCCGTGTGTCATGTCTCGTACATTACCCTCATTTCCAAGAGTAACCTGGAGTTTCTCCTGGAACTTCCGTCTTGCGTCTGCGTTACAGCGAAAGCGCATGAGGAGTCCTCCGTCCTTAGTCTTCCGATATCCCGAGATACTCACTTTAGAGCCCTCGGGATTAATCTCCGTCTTTAGTCTGCGCAGGGTATCCGCGTACGTTCGTCCGTCGTTTGGCCGTACCAGTATAACGTTGGTCCCCCCCTTCCGGCGGGAACCACCCACACTGGGCCGGTTCTTGTCCAGCTCGGGCCGTTTGTTCCCGTGGATAGGCGTCGCCGCTGCGGATGTCGAAGCTAGTGGCCTCTCCCTCCGCGCGCCCAGCGCCACCACAGGGGTAGTCTGTTGCGTCTTCTGTTTGAGGGAAGTCGTCTCCGTCGTTTGGTCATTAGTCTTCTGTTTAGACTTCCTCTTTTTTCTGTTCGCGGAGTTCACCGTGGTCCAGCCTGACTCGTCCGCAACCCTTTGATAGGCCACGGCTTGCTCAGGGCTGGCCCCCGTGTCCTCCCTCTTTCTTTTCTGTCTTTCTGTCCTCCTGTCGTTTACGGACTCCAGGAGGGGATTTAGGCGGTCGCATTCACTCCATGCAATCTCCACCGCCTCCTTTATTACAGCCATACTAGTCGTTATGTCCGTACTAATATTTCTCTGTATCTTAGTCCGTGCCTCCATCTTTTCGAGCGCGGCATCAATGCGCCTGAGCTGCGTGCGAAACAGCTGGAGGTTTTCTGTCTTATGTCCGTTGTCATTGTCCACGTCTTTCATGTCGGCGTCAGTGTTGGAGGTCTGCTTTTCGGAGCCCTCGTTTTTCCGCGCAGGTGGCACTTGTATGCGCCGCAGCGGTACCGTCACGTCTCGTGTATCACTAGTTCTTGTCGGTGTTCGTCCTGTCGTCGGTTCTTGGCCCTCAGCGGCAGAGACGTAGCTCACCCCGCTGCCGCCGCTTGACCCACTGTCCGTCCTCTGTCGTCTCGGTATGTTCAGTAGTTTCTTGTCGTTTTTTCCTGTCTTTCCCCCCATTCCCGTGCACAAAGTGCGGCCCTCAAAATCCGTGCCGCTGCCCGTGGCCACCGGGGCTTTCACCCGATCGGAACCCGGGGTGGATTCCTCCTGAGAAGGAGTTACCACTTGAGGTACATCAATGTTTTCATTGTGCATATTCATATTGTTGGTTTTGTCCCGTTGTGCTGAAGGTCCCTCGTGGTCGCGACTCCACGAACCGCGCTGGGACAGCGCACGGCCCCTGAGGTCCCCCCCCCTGTATGTTTACCCTGTGTGTTCAGTGTTCCCCCCTGTGGTGTGTGCGTGTACGTGAGTGCCCATAGGCGAAACCGGGCTTCATTCACGGGGAGAGTCCGTTTAGAGATATCCCCTTCTCTCGCTTTCGGGCGACTTCGTTTATAGGAGTCCCCGACCATTCGCTTTTCGGTAAGACCCGTTTATAGGGTCACCGAGCATTCACTTCTCCGGTTTGCCAGAAGGCGTGTGTGTGTGAGTGTTTGCGTAGTGTGTGTGTGTGTATGTGTATGAGTGATTAATGGTTGGACACATCGGCAGAATACCATTATCTTTTGCGTCATTTGTGAGCCATATCTTCCTCTTGGCCGTATCCGTTATAGCGTTGCTGCTCAGAGCATTGACGCGACGGACAACGTTTCCACCGGGCACGTCGTGGACGTTGGAAGCTAGCATTTGCCCAGTGAGGTGTTACCACTCACTGGACCAGCCCGGCATTATTATTATTATTATTATTATTATTATTATTATTATTATCTTCTAACTGTTTAATAACTTCTCGATGCATTATTATTCTGATCTTATTGTATTCAATGATTTTATAAGATCATTTATCGTACTCGTAAGCGTAATAACGTTAGCTTCACTAGTTTTTCCCAACGTTCGTAGGTTTACAGCATCTTTACTCTCCTGAGGCTCGGCTATATTACAAATTCTTTTGTCATTCACGTCTTATTGTCCGTCTTTTGTGATTTTATACCCTACACCAGGAGGACCTCGATTACCCTCCATTTTGTTCAATATACGTCCAAACACATCAATACTTATTTTATTACTGAGTAATATTTAGGATTCACTTAATATATATAACCAGCTTCACGTAATTCTTCAATAATTGAATGAATTTCATTAACATGACTAGAATTACCGGCGGTTTGTTCGGCAATAAGCAATCTCAATCGATCAACGAGCTCGTTTGGATCATCCCAATATACATAATCAAATAATGTTTCTTTTCTAGCTATTTTATAGTTAGGAAAAAGACTTCTTCCATCAATAGTCGATTTTCGCTTCTTAGCGCTACTGCTCAAAGATAAATTTGGACTAATATACTTTTTGAATTTATTTACATGTTTATTGCGATATTCTTCTTTTTATTTCATATCTCTTTTGATGAGCGTTAGTGATTTCAAGAATTTTTATATAATTTTCAATATCCGATGAACTGATTAATTTAGAATCAGGTTCTTTCCGAAAAAGAAGTTCCATTAAACCAGGCGTCTTGCTGTATGCTTTATCATTCACAGTCACGTTATCGTTTTGGAAGGAAATTGAAGAATTCCCTATGACATATGTATTTTCTTGCATAGCAATAAGAGAACATAGTTTCCTACAATTGAATCATCCAATAACTGTTGTCTCTGTTCTGTAGTTACATTTGAACTACTTTTGTTCAAATTTATAGCAGTTGTATCAAGTGATGATTCATCAGTCTTATCATCAATAGAAATAGCAGACTCAACTATAGTATCAAGCGGTTACAATGTAGAATTTAAATCATTAGCAGTGCTATTGAAATAGATTCGTAGGGAGTGTCAGCTGCTACTTCTGACTTGAAAACATTATCGAACGCGATTTTATTTTTCTTTTTCGTTGGCTGTTCAGCAATAGTAGTAGTAGTAGCAATAGTAGCGTTACTTTTATCAGTAGTTACCTCTACAAGTTTCTTCAATGGATCAATCATAGGTTTAAATGTTTCATGCAATGTCTTTTCTAAGTCAGCTTTACCGCATTTAATTAGTTGATACTTGCGTCTTATGGCATCACGAGCCATGGATAATTGCTCGAACACCTTCTTTTCTTTTTCAAAGTCAGCTATGTTTACGCTTGTAATTTCTAAAGTTAAATAATCTTCGTCCACTCACTCCGCTAATTTTATAGTAAAAAAATCAAATCCCTTTCTATATCGTCCATGATTTATTGGTCTATTTCTGTACATAATCAAAACCCATGATTATCGTCTCTCCAACATTTTGAACAAATTGCTTTAAACTTCTCAAAAGACATATCTGATTTAACATGATCATTGTAAATGTGCTTAATATTCACGTCATCTTGTCTAAACAAAACAGGTAAATTCACATTATCTCGAATGAGAAGCTTCGTGATGCTGTCCGATTGACAGAGATAGAAACTATCTACTTTTTTATGTCTTCCCATACAGAAGAATACTCTTACGTTATCTTCATTCTCAGTGGCTATATAGTCAAAAATCATGATAGAATTTGGTCGTGTTTTATCTGGTGAAACATCTGTCTCATGCTTGCTAAAAGCAGAATATTCTTACCATTAATAGGCTCTAATAAATCTTTCAAAAATTTATACTTAGGCTCATTAAGGGATTTTGAGTAGACATATACGTTTTCAAATCTAAGACCATTTGGATGAGTGATTAATGTTAATAAACAATTAGTTTTTCCGCAATTAATAGGCCCACAGAAAACGGCACGGATACTATTAGGCAATAGTTCACCATGTCTTTTTTCTTGTTTTTCCATCTCTACCACTCCATCGAAATTAATGACTTGAAGCTTAAGAAGCTGTTCTTTGAAATCCATGTTGTTTACTCGTCATCGACACCTCAATGAATGAGTTTGTTAGGTATAAAAAGTCTGCTTATATATCTTTTATTTCATTAACATGCTGTCTGTCGAAGAACTATGGTCACGTACTATAAAAGAAAGACTGATGGTGATGTAGTGAACAAGGTTATAAATAACTTGCCTATTGAAGCTCACTTACCTGGATATCAATATTGTGGTCCTGGTACAAAATTGAACAAACGATTGGCACGTGAAGATCCTAATAAAAATCCACTAGATGTTGCTTGTAAAGAATACGATATCACTTATGCGCAAAATCTGGAGGATATTGCGACAAGAAATAAAGCTGACGAAATTCTAGCTAAAAAAGCTTGGAAAAGAGTACTAGTTAATGATAGCAGTTTTGGTGAGAAAGCAGCTGCCTTCACTGTAGCCAACATTATGAAAATTAAAAGTAAGCTTGGTATGGGTGTTGATATGAAGAAAGGTAGTAAGAAACGAGGTAGAGGATTTTAAAAACGCCAAGCACGAAAGAAATGTAGAAAAATTAAAAAACCATCAGTTACATTGAATAAAACTATTAAGGCAGCCTCGAAAAGTAGTGTTCCTAACAATCGAGCTCTTGTAGTTATTCGTTCGGCTATAAAAGGAGCCAAAGAAGCTCTAAAAAAGGCTGGCGGTAGAAGTAAAATAAATATACCACGTATTTTACCTATTCCCAGTAAAGTTGGTGGAGCGATTACTTTATTAATTCCATTATTTGCTGCTTTAGGCGCCACTGGAGCACTAGCTGGAGGAGCTACTTCAATAGCGAAAGCTGTGAACAGCGATAAAGCTGCTCAAAATGAGCTGAAAGGGGCTCAAAGACATAACAGAACTATGGAGGCTATTGATATAGGTAAAGGTCTTGACCTGAAGCCTCATAGTAATGGTTATGGTCTACATCTCAAACCACATGTGAGCGGACAAGGGTGAAGAAAAAAAAAAAATTTTGAAATAATTTTACCTAAACGCGCTCTGACTGATTTAGATATAATAGAATATGCTAAAATATTAAAAATTCCAAATTTTCGAGGTGTCTTCATGCGTATCGATTTACCATCTGACGAACCTCACTATCAAGAATCAATTTAAATGATAAAAATGGACCAGGTACCCACTGGGTAGCATATAAAAAGAAACGTAATGAAGTTATATACGACTATGATAGTTTTGGTGATCTTTAACCTCCTATAGATTTATTACGCTATCTCAAAGTCAAAAAAGTTAAATATAACTATATGAGATATCAAGATTTCAATACCTATAACTGTGGACATCTTTGTCTAAAATTTCGTTCGACTAAACTATAAATAGATGTGATGAATGAGAAAACAGTTATTTAATAAAAAACTCTGATGGAGAACACACTAACGTTAAGTCTGTCAGGAAATTCATCAGTTCTTGAAGCAAATTATTTTCCACCAATAGAGCTATCGCCTAATAAAAAATATGTATTAGGCTTAGTGGAGCTATTAACATTTAATACCAAATATGGACGTTGGTAATAATAAATTTTACGTTGGTGAACACGAAATCGTTTTACCGACAGGTAGCTATGATATTGAGAGTTTTCTACAAGAAACGTTAACCATTAATCAAATATTAATTAGTTCAAAACTAAACAATAATACTCTACGTAGTGTTATTCAGTTTAGTCATAAAATAAATTTCAAACCAAAAGATTCAATAGGTTCAATTTTAGGCTTTACTAGACGAGAGCTATCTGCAAACGAAACTCATAGCTCTGATTTACCTGTAACTATACACAAAGTGAACGCTTTACGAATAGAGTGTAATGTTACTATAGGTTATTATATAAACGAACGTAAAGTGTATACTATACATGAATTTTTTCCAGCAGTACCACCAGGATATAAAATCATTGAAGTACCTTCACGTATAATTTATTTACCAGTCGCCGTGAGAAGTATTGATCATTTAGAAATACGTATTGTTGATCAAGACGGAAACCTAGTTAATTTTCGAGGAGAAGTCATCATTGTACGTGTTCACATCATAGCAATATCGTGATGGGAATCATATTTAACAACAATAAAATTGGACGAGGATATATGAATAGACTGCAATGTCAGTCAGCGATCAGTCGACCGAGAGCTACCGCAGCGCTCACACGTCAGAAAATTCAGTTCCTGAAAAGTCTAGAACTAAAAGTAAAAGAAAATACATCAACTTGCGGAAAGTATCGTGTATATTAGTGTGTTGCTTACAACAAAATGGGCGAAATTCTAAATATTCATTCAGGTGTCGCTTTCGATGAGTCGATAGCTCATTACGAAGCTCATGCACATCAACCTTATTCATTATCATATTTCAATAACAATGATGAAATTCGTATCTCAATTCAGCATCAAAATTTATCCATAGTTCCATCTCGTAGTATAATTCATGTTTGCGGTAGATTAACTCAGGAAAATGGAAATGTAGCAGTTAAAACTAAGTTAGTTCATAATGCTATATGTCATTTGTTCGAAGAGATACGATACGAGATAGATGCTATTGAAATAGATAAAGTAAAAAATGTTGACTTGACAAGTCTTATGAAGAATTAGCTGTCACTCAATCCGAGTCAAAGTTTAATAGCTTAAAATGCTGGTTGGACTAGTGACAAAGAAGTATCACTTACAAAGGACGAAGGTTATTTCGATGTTACTATACCTCTCAGTATGCTGCTTGAATTTGCTGAAGATTCTCGAAAAATTGTAGTAAAAGTTAAACATGAGCTTATTTTTATAATATCGAGAAATGATTTGAATGCTACCATAACTACAGGTACCAATACAAATGGAGTAATTACTTATGGAAAAATTAAAATTACTCTAAATAAAATTGAATGGTTCATGCCATATGTAGTAGCAGCTGATAGAGAAAATATCAAATTACTTAATTAAATTAGTCGTGATAGAGCGATTACTATGAGTTATCGCACATGGGAGTTATACGAGTATCCAAAATTACCTCGCACATTTAAACATGTTTGGAGTGTGAAGACATCCAATCAATTAGAAAAACCTCATTTCGTTATTTTAGCCTTTCAAACATAACGAAAAACTGAAGTAGCTGCTTGTGCTAGTCACTTTGACCATTGTAACATTTGTGATGTTAAATTATTTCTAAACTCTCAATGCTATCCATATAGAAATCTTAATTTAAACATTAATCAAAACCAGTATGCAGTACTTTATGATATGTACGCTAACTTTAGAAGCGCATATTATGAAAAAGAAAATGAACCATTGCTTAATAAAATAAATTTCATTGAAAAATTACCGTTAATCGTGATACATTGTTCGAAACAAAATGAATCTATCAAAAGTGCTCCTGTAGACGTCCGCCTAGAGTTTGACATGAGAAAAGATTTTCTTGATAATACTGCAACCTACTGCTTAATTCTATACGATCGAATTGTACAGTATAATTCCATCAGCGGCGATCTAAAGAAATTAGTTTAATATAGTTAATATACTCTCTAAATAAAATGTAATTAATACAATTAAATATAAGCTAAACAAATTAAAATGTATAACATACTATTCATCATGTTAAATTTTATGAACAAAAGCATTTAATTTTAAATATATGTCTTTACTCGATCAATACCTAATCATAACAGTATATGTAACTCTCTCTCTAGCTCTGGCTCAGCGTGAACCATAGTATGCATACTATCTATAGTTCTAGCTTGGGGATGCGCTACTATAGCAGTAAACGCATGCTCTCTCTCCCTCTCTTCTTCGCTTGAGTTGATATCTCTAGTATAGTAGTAAACTAATGTTCTCCATTTCCTCTCCAAGCTAACTATAGCTACACGTAAGCTCTATAGATCTCTACACTGTATACTACACTATATACGAGTACATCGCATGTGTTCTCGCAAAAGTAAATTAATGCTTCATTTATTATTTTATTTAGTTTATTTTATTAGTTTTTTTATAAATTGTACAAATTTTATAAAGTTTATTTTCTTTTTTTAATATTATTGTTTTAATTTTTTTGATCCGACGACCTTCGAGGGGCGAGTAGGTTTCCTCACTGTTGGTTGGGCCGGAATCAATATAACTTTTCGTCAAACATACTCGACATTCTTCACCAACGGAATATTTCTCTGTAAAAAAAAAATTTTAATTATTATTTTTAATTTATATTTATTGGTCATTTACTTATTTCTATAATTTAAGTACTTACAGTAGTAGTCAAATCGAGTGGCACATCGACTTGCGCTTCTTCTCTTTGACAGCATGTGGATGTTGCTGTTCACGATGACGATGACGTTGCTGTTAACAAATCCATTGCCTCATCCTGTAAAATTTCAAGTGAAGGCATCCATGATGTCGCAGACGTCGTAGACGACGATGACGTCGCAGACGCAGACGACGTAGCCGATCATTCAACGTCATCGATCCTGAAGATGATAATGTTGATAAGGGCGACGCTGAGGAGGACGATTTTGTTGGAACTACGCTTTTCTTGATTTTATCCACGAATTCATCCTGCTCCATCTTGGCCAGCTCTGGTTTTCGCTTTCGCTCTAGTCGTCAGGACTCCTGTTTCTTCCTCATAATTTGAGCGCGCTTCTGGCGACAAAGCTACGTCCTCCCTCGATCTTGGACCGTTTTTTCTATTTGATAATTGCGTAACCAGCCTTTTGGTCAATGACTCTTTAATCCACTGAAAAATAAAAAATCTGTATATGTACAGAGTTAAATAATAATAATAAACTTACTTCACGAGCAACTGCAATAATTTGTGTGAGATGGGCAACGTGCTGTGTGTTGCCTGCATACCTGAATAACTGAAAATAAATAGTTATTAAAATATTAAATATTAAACAATATTAAAAAAAAGAACTTACTGCGTTTAACAGCGCAATAAGCAGCCGGTACAGCAGCTGACGCGGCATTGTGTTAGAATTCTATAAATTATAAAAATTATTAAAATTAGTATATATATATATATGTCTATAGTGCTAACTTGAGGATGCGATGCTATAGTAGTAAATGCGTGCTCTCTCTCTCCCTCTCTCTAGCTCTGACTCAGCGTGGACCACAGCGTGCGGAGGAGTACGGGAGCGCATAAGCAGCTATGCTAACTACCTACCCTCTTATCTTAAGTTGACTATGTCTATCACAAATGTAGATCACAGCTGGTTTGAGGGTGATCAAGCTTCTCCACTACTTTCTGGAAGAGAGAAAGAGAGAGCAGCTATGTTTTGCTATCAACGCTCTTTATAATATAGGAACGTATGCAACTTATCTTATACTCATATTGTAGAAAAATATTACCTGTTAATATTACAAGCGTTCGGTAGGATTTTCGATGGTCAGTATCAAGGGAAACTTCGAGCTGGTTGGGTAATTAGTTTTTCTATTATTCGTGTAAAAAAAAAATTGTTCTTAGTGAAAAAATAGAAAATATAATTACCAGTTGTCAACTTCTCGAAATGGTAAGTAATCATTTTTTTTAAATTAAAAATAATTATATATATATATTGTGACGGTAAACGTCGAATTAGCGCTAATGATGTAACCTAATTGCTGCTCGCGGGGGCAGCACCTACTGGGGAGATTAGGAACGTAACGAAGGAATGCGGCACGCGAGCAGACGGAACGCGCGCGCTTAAAATCGAACCAGTGAAGCATTGACCACCATCACGTTCGCCCGCTTTTCTTTTTCGCTATTGCCGATCCGTGTGCCGTTAAGACCAAAAACCGAGAGAAGAACGCCTGCGATATTAAGGTAAGCTGGCCAGCTTAATCTCGCGGTCGCGATACAATAGCATAAGTAACGATTAATTTTTCCGACATCTCAAGCGTGCATGTAATAGCTCTTCCAACAAAGAGCAGCGGGCGTTCCGACACCGCATGTTGTCGTCGTGCGAGCGTCGATGTAAACAAACACGCGGGCCGACCTTATGTAGCATTTGATAGATAATAAAAGATTCTATTCGTGACATTAACAAGTGCTTTCGACTCGCTCATTCCATATTGCTTCCACTCACTTTCTCGTAGATTAATAGATCTATCGGTTGACTGACGCCTGTTTCCCCATGCTCTCCGGATTATGTGTTGAGCATAGATGTTTACATTCGCCCTCTATTGAATCCGCGCGATTGAAAATAATTAAACGGTATCCACCCCGTTACAATATATATATATAGCATGCGCTCCCCTCCTCCGCACACGCGGACCCTATACCAAATGTATGCGCGTGTAGCTAATATACACAATATGCATCCTCTAAGGTACATGTGGTATTGGCTCTAGTGGTAGAGCGCTAGTCTGCCAACCCAGAGGACTCCGGTTCGATTCTCCGGTCTATCTTTTCATTTTTTCAATCGTCGCTATTTTCTATTCATTTCATTTCATTTCATTCATTTTCAATGTAGCAAGTAAATTGTCAATAATATATTTATAACTTTTTTTTAAATACATTTAATTAAATTAGACAGACAGTAATAGGTATAGGGTCCCTAGGAACTAGGAGCCCTAGGAACCTTCCCCCGAAAATTATAAATAATTATTAACATTAATAATAATTAACATGGAAGGGTTAAACCAGGGGACCAAAGGGTTACGGACCCTCCGCAGGTGAGCTGAAAATATATTGCTATACTACTATAATCAAATTTTTTTTAAATATCTTTAGTTTCATTCAGTATTTTTCACTAAAATATTATAGAAAAAAATTTTCGTAAAACAAGGAACAAAACCGAATTGATGAATTTTTAGGGCTTCACAACTTATATTTTATTGGGATTATAACGAGTAGTTTTTTCATTTGTATTTTCAAAAATTCCTAAGTCCATAATTTTCGTACTCGAAAAACTCCACCATAAATCCTCAAAACGCAAATCCCGAACCTAATGTTATGTCGCGACTCCGTAGCCGTAACATGTATTTATTCAAATGAATAAATTTCAATTTTAGTCGATATAATCGAGATGTAATAAGTTTATATATATATATATATATATATATATATACCGGGTGTCCACAACCACCCGTCCACCCCTTTTATTTCTTTAGCAACACGTTTTTAGGAAATATGATATATACGAAAGTTTTAGCAAATCAATCAAGGATTTTAGCGGTGTCCTTTAGTTTGACCTTGAAGTTGATTTTCAAGGTCATTTCAAGGTCAAATTTCGTTTTTTAAATAGGAACCCCTATTTTTTATACTGGATTCTGAAAGAACACGAAATTTTGAGTAAAAAGTGTTTCCAGTATTTTTTTTATTAGACGCATATTTAGCGAGAAAAAAATTCAGAAAGAATCTTGCCATTGGTTTATTTTTATTTTTATTTTATTTTTATAATTTATTTTATAAAAAATTTTTATTTTTATAACAAATCAAATAAATAAACTGTAATCTGAATAAACATAATAAACTAGCTTTTTTATGAAAACATAAATAATGTCCATTCTTGTTTCCCTAAATAAACTTTTTTTTTATTGGGTTATTTATTTTAGTGTTCGAAATGCGCTCCACCTTGCAAAATGCATGCCTGCACTCTAGCTTCAAAATTATCAACAGCTCTTCTAATTTCTGCTACTTCAAGCGAGCGGATTGCTTCTGTGATTCTGCGAATCATGTTAGCCCGCGTAGTTGGACGCTCACGGTAAACTAAATCTTTTACTCTTCCCCATAAATAATAATCTAATACTGAAAGGTCCGGGGATCGAGGTGGATAATTGACAGGACCGTACTTTCCAATCCACTTATTCGGAAATAAACGATTCAAAGCTCTTCGAATGATAAGCGCAGTGTGCGAAGGACATGCATCTTGCTGGAACCACATGTCACGACGTATCTCAAGATTAACATTTTCTAATAAAGGGGCTAATTCTCTTTCTACAAGATGGAGATATCTAAAGCTATTAAGGTTTCCTTCGAAAAAAATTGGGCCTATGATTTGGTTATCGATAATGCCGCACCATACATTAACTTTCCAAACCCGTTGGTGGTCTTCCATTCTCAGCCAGTGCGGATTTTGCGCTGCCCAATAACGAAAATTCTGCGTATTAACTTCACCATCACTTTTGAAAGTACATTCATCCGAAAAGAGTACGATTCGATGAAAATTTTCTCTTTGGCCACTCGCCCAGTTGCAGAATGCAAGACGTTGTTCAATATCAACATTATTCAGATCTTGATGTAATTCCATTTTGTAGGGATGAAATTTATTGCTCCGAAGAATAACACTGATAGTGGATTTGCTTATACCAGAATCACGTTCCCGGCGCCTTACAGAATCATTTGGCTCAATGATTGCTGATGCGACGATATCCACAGACCGTTCATCTCTAATTCGTCGGCGAATTTTCCTTCCCTTATTGTGATGAGGTTGGACAAGTCCTTCATTCTTGATTCTTCTAGATAGACGCGAAAATACTTTACGAGAATGAGGAAATCTGTTGGGGTAACGCTCTTGCCACAACCTTTCAGCAGTAAGGAATGACCCAGCTTCAAATAAAACTTGCAACATGTCGTGCGCTTCTTCTTTGGAATACACCATAGGTACCTATTTGAAAAGAAAATAAATCTAATTTGTCATTTAGTAAGAGAAACGCAATAAAATGGTTCAAATTCTTTCCGAGTTAAAACTTACCTCTGAAAATGATGAATTTATAATTTATTTCTTTAATGATAGATAATTTCCAACGTCGGGTTTAATTACGAAATCACCTCTGACAAAGTAAACTTAATTTTGCATAGTATTCGTACCGAACATTCCATTTTGACTACTCGAATTTAAAAAGAAAATTTTCATTTTCTTTTATTTATAATTACTACTAGGTGGTACATTTTTACAATAAAGACTTTTAAACAAAAGTTTCATACCTAGATATTTTTTTATGTGGAATCGATGTAAAATCAAAATCCACGATAAAAAAGTACTACACCATTTAAAAAAAACTGACTTCCTGTCCCAGTAGGCTACTTTCGGCCGGAAGTGAATGTTAAAAGCATCACCAATCAATAGGCACAATGCACTTACTAGCACAAGACTTCGAATTTTACTATTCGCTGAATAGGTATTCTACCTAGATTTTAGAAGAATTAGACGGATGGTATGGACACCGGTATCACTGAATTTTTTTCTCGCTAAATATGCGTCTAATAAAAAAAATACTAAAAACACTTTTTACTCAAAATTTCGTGTTCTTTCAGAATCCAGTATAAAAAATAGGGGTTCCTATTTAAAAAACGAAATTTGACCTTGAAATGACCTTGAAAATCAACTTCAAGGTCAAACTAAAGGACACCGCTAAAATCCTTGATTGATTTGCTAAAACTTTCGTATATATCATATTTCCTAAAAACGTGTTGCTAAAGAAATAAAAGGGGTGGACGGGTGGTTGTGGACACCCGGTATATATATATATATATATATATATATATATATATATATATATATATATATATATATATATATATATATATATATGATGGCAGGACTTACGTGGGTTGTTGGTTATCAAAGGAATATTATTATTTCCAACTCTTACTTTCGTTGCTGGATATCTAGGCTGTTCATTATTAAAGGAATACTATTTCCAACACTTATTTTCGTCGATGGATATCTTCCTATTAATCTCACTTTTTTAAATATATTTTTTCTTCTTCTTTATATTATTTCTTTGTAATGGTGTAGGTTGGTCATGACCTACACTGTGCGTCCCTTGTCTCTCTCCGACATCGGCAAGGGCTCATGGTGGGCATCTGGCGCACGTATGTTTCGTGCCTGATTCCAGTCTTTTGTTTCAGCATCGGTTTCTCTCTTCATCAAGAAAGAAAGAGAGAGCAGCAGCAGTATTAGTGGTCAGGAGCGCGCAACAACATGCGCTCTCGTTAATCATCGAGAGAGAGAAAGAGAGAGAGAGAGAAAGAGTGTTGCTATAGAGCAACTATAGTGCGGCTAGGCGCGCGACACTGGCCACGCTTGAGTGGGGAGAGCGTGAGAAGCAGTCTCTCACGCACTATTGCGTCGCTTCTTGCGAGTATTAAGGAAGTCACCCCACGAGCGAGAGCATACCAGTTAACACACCAACAGTATTCTCGAGAGCGGCCCTTTGTCCACCAGTCATGTCATATCCGAGGAAGTCACCAGCCGGCAGAAACAAGATCAACGTGCCAGGCCAGTGGACTTCGCCAATTAACAGGTCATACTCTCTCCTCTAGTTTCTCTTCCTTAATCGGTTTTAACTCTTTTTAGCTATTCGCGACTTGTGCGTTGTGCCAGGCTCTCACGTGCCGGTCATCTTATTTAGTTGGTCAGAAGTTATTGCGTATTAGGTTAAGGTTTGGTAGATTGTTCAGTTCGTTATCGCTGAAGGTAGCGATTTTATAATAAACGTATTTGGTTGGTAAAAGGTGAGAATATTTATTGAGATCGCCTTTCCTCTTCTGCCTTGCTGGGAGCGATACACCGCCTCCCTTACCTCCCCCTTAAAGAATTTGGTGATTGCGGGAAAGGATTATCGGCCAAGGGTGGCCGGCGCTGTTACATCTTTTAAATTAATTTTTGTAATTATTGAGGATATCTCACATGGAAATGGTAGCAATAAATTTTAAACACAATATTTAGGAATACTAGTAAAATCCCACATTATTTGATAAATAGAATCCACTCCGTGAGCGGTAATTGAATTAATACAATGGAATTATCGCGCGTCGCGAATTAACTGCCTAAAGAAATCGGTACGTTCTTTTATATATTGACTCATTAGTCTATATTGATTTGTCGAGTAATCAAGAAATTAATATGTTAGTGTTTCGATGTTTTTTTTTCTGAGTTGAAATTCTCCTGAGTTCGGTTAGTTTGACAATTTTGTGTTTCGTAAAGGTGTAATACATTTTAGTGCTTGCTTTGCTACTTTGAGCTTGCTTCTTTGTCGCTGATCTCAAAATAAGTAGAGCTTATGTATCAGGAGGTAACACTAAAATAATAAAATAATAAAATAACGTAATACTAAAGAAGCCTACAAATCCCAAATGTACAAACCAACAAACGTCAATCTCATAATCTTATAAATTCCAAACCAATTGATCCCAAATCTATCTGTTTACAAATTCTAAACGCATAAATCATCATGTACATACGTATCTCATACCTATAAATTACGATGACATAAAACTATATTTTCACAAATATAGAATTTAGTAGGGCGGGTGAGACGCGGGTAGAACTATGTACGGCTATGTTGAGTGCTAGACGAAATTGGGGTAGAAAACAGTCCCAGTCTTTTTGAGTGTCTTCAATGAAAGCCGTTATCATAGTTTTTACTACTCTATTAGTTCGCTCTACCAAATTGGCTTGGGGATGGTAGATCGGGTTAGTTGTATGTTTTATGCTATATTTAGTAAGTAGGTTAGACACTTCTTTATTAATGTATTCTTTCCCGTTATCTGTATGTAAAACCTGAGGGATACCAAAACGGCATATGATGTTATCTTCTAGGGCTTTAGTAACAGTTTGGGCATTGGCTTTACGACCGGGTATCACTTCGACCCATTTCGTGTACCAATCCTGGAATACTAGTAGGTAGCAGTGGCCAGCCTTGGATCGCGGCAAGGGACCGACAGTATCGGCTTTATGAGCTGGGTAGAATCCCTGAATTTGGCAGAAGTGTCAATAGCGCTTCGCTCAATACACCTGCAACCGACAGGCTCACTTGAAGAGCTACGCTATAGGCTACTGCGCGCTACCCTCTTAGAAACTCCACCTAGATCCCTGAGTCAATCCCAAATTACTGTGCCACAAACCACATCCTCACCACCTTCGTATTCTTTTTTCATTTATTTTTCTTTAATTTGCTTATTTTTTTCATTTATTTTGCTTTAATTTTTTTACTCGCTGATGTATGGTGCAATGCGGTCTGCGGAGGTGCCGTAATTTTCTTCTTGCTGTCTGGTTGACGAGTCTTGTGGTTCCTCATACCCTAAGCCTCAGCTTGGCAGGGGGGGAGTGTAACTGGTCGTTCGATTAAGAACCTTTTAAACAACTGCAGAATGGTCCAAAAAGCCAACGACAGCTCTCCGTACTCCGAATTGTACTAGCGCAGCGAATTGTAAAATAATTTACAACTAACAACTATTTATTTTAATTTTTTTTTCATATGCTGTTACGCGATGAGCACTAGCGTTACAAATTTACTAATTACTAATACCTGCTATTCTTCCAACGACTACTCCGAAAAGTCAATATATGAATTCAAGCACAGGAAAATAATCAACGCTGCTAAAGAAAGAAAAACCAACTTATGTACGCCTACATGATGCAAGAAAAATAAGGAGTCATCAAATGCTGGACGTACGCGATATAGAACTCCAAGATCTACGTCCGAAAATATACATACCACGCATTAAATAATTATTTTAATTTCGCGTAAGCGTATCGGATATTTTCTTTATGTTGCGGACACACAGAAAATATTTTATAATTTTGCCTATGGACAGCAGCGATAACTTTCCTAATTTAGTTAATATGCGTAATAATACTCGAAAATTTCGATAATAAAAAGATGTAAAGATCGTCTCGATATTTATCTCGAATTTATATACCGAGAGATACAAATTAACCTCTCACTATTATTTAATAAAAATTATTTTAATATTCGTCTCAATCTAAATGCTGCTTGATATGCATATTCATATTCTATGCTGGCCACGCCCACTTACGTCTAAGCCTATGCGAAAAGAACGAGATAGCTTAATAGATAGAAAAGAATGGCGTATCACACTCGGCTTGTCTAGTAGATAGAGACAGAATAATATCTTGATCGATGCAATAGGGAGAGATAACGTTATAAGCGAAAATCATCGAAATCAAATTGTATTGCGACTATGAATATTCATGACTAGGAGAAAGTGGAAAGGGAAGAATTAGCCGGAGTTTGCCGATGGCTTTAGTCAAGTACAGACGTATAGTTCTGTTTCTTTGAATCATTTGGCAGATTTTTTCCCCGTGATTTTTTCAAAGTTCAAGTGCATGTGCACCATAGCTTGCTCGTGCTCACCATGCCTAAAGGGTACCCCCCGTTAACAATGGTGAAATGCCCCCCTTCGAAAAACTCAAAATGAGCTATGGCTACCTCTTTGGGATTATTTAAGATACAGTTTGACCATATAAGTAGTCCCCGACCCCTCACCCGTATATATATATTGTGACGGTAAACGTCAAATTAGCGCTGACTATTTAGCTTAATTGCTGCCTGTGAGGGCAGCACCTGCCGGGGGGACAGAATAGGTAACGAAGGAATTCGGCACGCGAGCAGACGGAACGCGCGCGACCGAATTTGAACCAGTGAAGCCTAGACCATCATAGTGTCCGTCCGCTTACGCTACCGCAATTAACGATTCACGTGCCCTTGACGTCTACACGCATCGAAAAAGCAACAGCCAGTGATCCAGGATTGCAGCCGTCAAGGTGTTGTCCAGCTACGAGCTTGAGGCCAGAACAAGAGAGAGTGTGTGAGGTTTCGCCATCGAGGGCGAAACCAGTGTGTGCGCGCATTCGCGACCCGCGAACGATAAAAACGATAAACAACTGTTCCGTGCTGTGCGACTTGTCGTGGTGTTCTCCGATCGCCTGCAATTATAAGGTAAGCTGGCCAGCTTAATCTCGCGATCGCGAACATAAAATAATAATTTGATACTAACATTCGATGCGCGCATGTAACGGCTCTAATAACAAAGAGCAGCGAGCGTACCGGCAAAGCATGTTGTCGACGAGCGAGCGTGCATGTAAACAAACGCGCGGGCCGACCTTTTGTGAATTTTGAGGGATAATAAAAGATCCAATTTACATTACTAACGAGTGTTTTCATTGATTCTCTCATCTCACATAGCTTCCACTCAATTTAGTATAGGTTAATAACGATTATTGGTTGACTGACGCATACTTTCTCGTGCTCTCCCGGATAAGTAGTGAGCATTGACAATTACGCGTGTCTTTTTAATGTAATCGCGCGAATATAATAGTTAAACGGTTTTACCCCGTTACAATATAACCTAAAAACCACTATTTTCAAAAACTATTTTTTTTCTTGGGTACCAATTATGATATCGCTACGAAAATAAATCACGTGTATACTGTTTATTAAAACAAGTATGTGTGAATTTTTTTGATCTATATCAATGAGTTTTTCTAACCTAAACAAATTTTTTAAGTAAAAAAAAATTTTCAAAGTGAGATATCTTTGCTTCAAAAAATGGCTACACAACATTTTTTTTTTTAATTACGTAGTTTTTTATGAATAATTCAATGGTATACTTAAAAAGTTGAATTTCGCTGTGGGTCCCTGAAAAAAAAGCGAAAAACCAATTTTTTTCGACATTTTTTGTCGTTCTTGGCCATTAAATCTTCGCACACGATTTCTATGTAAAAACTAATTATACCATTCGATTCTACACAAAAAATTACATCGAAAACATGTATAATAACCTATGAAATATTGTTAGCTTATCGTCATATAAATTCAAAAAGTAAAATAGTCATGCCCTAGAGACGTATGCAATCATAAATTTTACGTTTTATTAGGAAACTAGTCGTAAAATCGAGTAATTACGTTGTATAAGGAAAATAATGAAGACTACTGAGCATTGATTTTCAAATATCTGTAATTTAAAACGTTATAATAACAATATATGACATTTTTTCAAGAATTCTTGCATAAAATATAAAACTTCAATCTTCATCACTATCTTCATCACTGACAGGTACAATATTATCAATATCAAACAAATGAGTTAAGTGTTCTGCTGGCTTCAAGATGCGCGACAAATATCGAGCATGACTCAAGTAATAAATTATGGATGCAACGTGAGAGCAACAGCCTACGGTTCTGTTACCGTTAGCACAATTACAACAGTATCTTTTCACACCCTTTATACCATAAGTATTTGGTAGGTAGTGCACGTAGGACTTGTACGTTTTGCTATTGATATGTCTTGATTTTACTTCAAATTTGATAATTCCAGTTTCTTCTTTGGAAGACTTGAGAGATACAGATCCGTTCTCGTCCATCATTTCCGCTAAATAACACACAGCTTGAGACAATTGATATGTACCAGTGAACAGTATTTGTAATTCATCAATAGTCAGTTCTGGAAAATCAAGAAAATCGTTTGATGAAACTGTACTAAATGGTGTAGTTTTTCTATTCCAGTTATTCTCTTCAACGAATTCAGCCAAAGTATTTTTCAAATTTTTTGTCTCGTTAATTCTTTCGATGATCGAATTTATTTTTCCGACATCTGAATTGAGACGTTTTCCAAATAAATTATTGAGAAAACAGGCAATTCGACAGTACAATCCAGCACTGTGCAATTGAGAATTATGAAATTGGTTGTGAAGAAGTTTATGCTTTTGTCCAACTACACCATGTATAGCTTCAACAACCCATCTAACTTTAGTTACCAATCGAGATTCATTTGATTCTTCTACTGTCAATTGATTTCGTTTTCCTTTCAACGCCGGCATAAGTACTCTGTAACCCATACTTGTCAAAAGTGGGACTACATCACGAAATCCCCTATCTAAGATAAAGTAATCTCCTTTTTCTAAAACTCTGTTAAGACCTTCAGGTGAATTTAATAGCTCCTGCAAAATTTTAGCATCGTTGAGGTTAGCATTAAATGGTCCACCGACATCAACTGTAAAGCCATTCGTAGTTGCGATTGTGAAAGGCTTACAAAGTGCAGTTTTTTTTTGTCCAGAGTAAGATTTCTTTTGATAAGCATTATTACTGCTTTTTTGGTGACGTAAGTATGTGCCATCACATACTATAGCGAGACTATTTCCTAAATTAAATAATATTTTGGCTACAGGGGAGGTTTGGCTCAATAAGAATTCTCTAGAGTACGCCTGGAATCCAAAATGTTTCGGTAAAACTTCTTCTTTAAAACATTTTAAAACCGCATTGATACATTTTTGAACCATTTTTTTTTTATTTCAAGTATAGCAGATATACAAAGATCAGAATTTCCCGTTCTCATTTTCATCAAAAATATGACTAGTGCTTGAGTAACATTTCGATGATCTGAACTTCGCATAGTTTTCATCATTTCTCGAAGAGTAATAATATTTTCCCACGTAAAACCCGTCAATGCTTTTACTCTCTCTTCAGAAATTGCATACTCGCTGATTTTATCATGAAATCGAGCATCGCTCAAATCTGATAAGGATTCTAAAAACTTTGTCAATTCCTTTGATTCTATCGAACATTCGTTGTCAGCAGTAGATATGTTCGATAACTCTTGATCATAGAAACGATTTTTAATTAAATGCTTCTTACAACACCTATTTCTTCTTGGTATGAATATCCTCTTTTTTACAAATACTTGTATACGAGCATCGAATGGTACGTCTTGAAGGTCGTTCGTATCTTTGCATATGAAACAATATTTGTGAGTAACGACGACTCTTGCAAAAGGCATTGATACCATTTCAATTTCCGTGGTTTCAACTGCTATGAATGTTGGATCAGAACCAGAAGAACCTATTTGTTGACTAGAATCTGTGATTGAATCTTGACTACTTTTAGTGTCTCTAGATTTTCTATCCCAAGAAGGTGTATTCGCTTCTACGCTGCTGTCTTGTGAATTGTCAAGTGATATTTTTGACGTTTGTTCTTCAATTTCAGACGGAATTTTTTCTACTTCATCTGAAACAAGATCTTTTTTCAAAAAGCCTTCTGCACCAGTCGTCTTGGTCTCCGATGGAATTCGGTCTTGAGTCAAATTATTTGTTTTTTGACTTTTTTTAAGCGAATTTTAGTGAAACATTTGGAGCAAATAGTATCATCCTCTTGTACAAATATTTCATACTTTTTATGAAAATCTGAAGCTTGTTCACGACTGCTTATGTTCAAATGAGATCCACTCAAGTTTCGTAAATATTTATTACATGAGATACATTTTGATTCATCCCTTGTTCTAGATTTTTTCACCGGAGGCTCATCATCAGACGACATTTTGAATATCTGTAATAAAAAAAAAACAAAATTGTAATTTTGGCAGCATTTGTGAAGGCAGTTGTTGTTGAAAAAAACGTTTTATTAATATTAAATTTTTTGCCCGTAAAAACATCGTACAGTTGTCAGCCGGGGCTCATTCTTTTCGATGAGAATTTTAGTCTAACTGAATTGTAGTTGTCTGATAATTTTTTATTTAAAAGATTCGAAAAAAGCTTAATATCAAATATGTTCAAGATTGTTCGATATTAAAAAAAATTCCGATTTGTGTTGTTGAAAACATTTTTTTTTATAATTACCTATGCAGAAGTTAAAATTTTATCGAAGTACCCAAAATTAAAAAAAAAACTGTGAAATCCGGTTCATTAGTCTTGCTACAAATCAATTTTTTCTACTCAAATTGAATTTGAAGCCTGGCGACAAACATTTCCAGAAGAAGTTGACACCGGTCTGGCTTTAAAATCACCATTTTTTTTATTTGGAATAACTCGACCAATATCAAATTCTGCATAGGTAATTATAAAAAAAAAAATATTTCCAACAATACAAATCGGAATTTTAATTAATATCGAACAAATATTAGATAATTTTTGTTATTAAGCCTTGTTCAAATGTTTTAAATAAAAAATGATCAGACCTCTGCACTTCAGTTAAACTAGAATTCTCAACGAAAAGAATAAGCGCCAGCTGTTAACTGTATGACGATTCTACGGGCAAAAAATTGCTTATTAACAAAACGAGATTATCAACAACAACTGCTTTTCCAGCAAAACTTTTTAAAATTTTCTTTTGAAATTCAATCTATAGTTTTCTCGTGTTAAAGCACTTTTTTTCATTGGTGTTTGAAATAAATATCTTTCAAATTGCACAAGTCATGAATTAATTAACTAACAACTAGCGTATTTCAATTGTTTTCAATTTACAACGCAAAAACTATGCGGCCGATTTTAACGGTATTATTTTTCAAAGATTTGAACCCCGAAAAAGGGTAATAATTACAATATCTTAAAACTTCAACGTCAAAAAGCAAAGAAAAAGATTTATATATCAGTTTATTATTATTAATATTTTTGTTTATTGCTAATATAATTATTAATTTTTTTGTTATTAGTATGTATTATTCAAGCATTAAAAAAACATTAAAATAATTTCTGGATCAAAAATCAGAATGTAACAGTTGGTGAATTTCAAGTTTTTCTAAATAGCTTTTATTTTTGAAAAATAAGAGAATAAGAGGTTATAGTCAAAGAGGTTGGATAATCAAAATGAATAAAATTCTCAAATGACTGAGTAATTCAAGTTTTGTACATAAAACTATTAATTTCAAAAAGTAAACTGCCCATGGGGAAAAAATTTGGATAACTATTAAATTTCTATTTAAGAATCTGTAAAGATTAGTGGATACTGATCTCAATTTTATGAAGTACTGGGTTACTAGGACTATATTGTTACGTCTCGTGCATCAACTACGAATAGCTAATGAATGAGACGTTCCAATATGTTGACTAGTGGTCGGATATGTCTCACTTATAATAAATATATGTAGAAATGTATGTCTGATGATTGTATTACCTTGATAATTGTAGCTTTTAATTGTGGATAAAATGTAGCAGGCTCTAACTGCTTGTTGGATTGTATGAGTGTAGCAGGCTCTAACTGCTTGTTGAATTGAATAGGATAGGTTGTTGAATAATACTTGCACGATATTACTTTGTAACAGTCGTGAGTTTATTAAGTAAAATGATCACCAATTGTCGGACCAGTGTGTACGGAGTTGAGTCTTACAGGTACTTATTGACTGACTGACTACTGATCAACTGACTCGTAATGATGTTCATTGCTTTTTATATGTTAATTTTCAGGTCAGTATTGAATTGTGACATTTTGTTTTTTGCTGAATATACATTCTTGTGCTCGGTGGCTTTATTTCGGAGTGCTATTTGTTTTGCGTTTTGTCAGCTTTCTGCTGACGTGTGAATATTTTAGCAGTTTTGAATTTCCTGAATATGCATTTGTTACAAAAGAGGATGTGTCGCAAGGTGTAACAACTTTATTTCGGAGTGTCATTTACCTCGCGTTTCGTCAGCTTTCTGCTGACGTGCGAATAGTTTTAGAAGCTTTGAATTTCACGAGTGTGCAGTTGTTACAAAAAGGATGCGTCGTAAGACGTAACACCCCAGGGCCTAAGACATTGCAATATGATTGCAATGTTTTGCATAAAAATACTCCTGAAATTCAAAGCTACTAGTTTGCGGTTTATACAGAGATTTTGTGGTATGTACATTTTATTTAGTATATAAGGAGTGCAGTTGCTCGACTTTGTACAGTTCAAGTTTTTCAGTTTACGATGTTCGGGTTCCCAAGGAAACGTTATTTCATGGTCTGTGTAAGTATTAAAGATTGATTGTACTTCTTATTGCCATGCTTTTTTTTTTTTTTTTTTTTTTTTGTTGTTATTTTTATTATATATATATTTTTTTTTCTTTTTTAGTTTGCGGATTGGCAGCATTCACGTGCTGTGAAGAAAGCCAGACGAGAGGGCTTGCCCCTTCCTGCCGGGCCGAAACCCGGAACCCGGAAGTATGTGAGGATAGATGTAAGTATTTTGCAATGTATATTGGTATTTTTATATATATGGATTAATTTGTTTCCTGTTTGCTTTGTTAGTTTCAGAGATGACAATTGGTGCGGACTCTACGGCATTGCGACCGAGTGACGCGCACGGCCTTCTTCCTGGGGGAGTATGGGCCAGACGAAGATACTTGGGGTCTTCGTGACTTATTTTTTTATGATTTGTTAGTTTATTGCAATGGTTTCCGTAGGGTATGCGTAGAAGTGTTTAGTGATTTTTATAATGTGATTGTAGGTCCAAGTGTGGACCACCGGTATGATTGCAATTGTATCTGAGTGTGATTATATTTGCGAATATGCTTGTAATTTTGTAAAAATAAATATATATTTTTTTTCTGTTTTTAGATAAAAAGAACAAATCTTTGTTTTTTTTTATTTCAATTCCTTTGTCATCTCAGCCTAATATCCCAGAGCGAATATCTCGCTTCCCTCCCCGCTTAAAATGTGGCCATGACGTAAAGCATTTGGGGTACTGAACGACATGACAATTAGATTTTTGTTGAAAATAGGTCATGTTTGTATTTGATTATTGTTGTTTCGAGAGGTAAGTTTTGTTGAGGAATAGGACAGTGGGTATCAGGGTAGATTTGTATCTTGACGTCTGTGTCGTTCAGGTTTGTGTGTATTGTGTCTAGTTCAATTTCTGCATTTTGTTTATTAATTTTTGTCATACTGTTGTGGTTTTGTCGTCCTAGTGTCACTAACAGGTGGGTTATTGAGCTAAAGAAGGCCCATAGTAGGTTCATAGACCAGCCATAAACCATGTGCAGCGTATATCCTCTGATGATGGTGTCAATTGTCAATTTTGTTATTTGCAGTATTATTAATATCATGATGATTACTGATGAGATTGATCCGCACATGACTAGTTTGTTGAACATGTGATTCCATGTGCTTTCTGCCAATTTTGCAAGTGTATTTTCTGTAAAAATATTCCCTGTTGTTCCTTCTCCTGATATCTCTTTAGCTATAATATTTAGCAGAGATGCTTTTTCCATGGGGAACATTATTTGTTGTTGTAGTTGATCTAATTCTTGTTGTGAGTATATGCCGCTAGTTGCTAATGACTCTATGGATTCAAATTTCCAATTTATGTTTGTGTTTGGTTTGAGTGTTTGTGGTGATATTGTTTCCGTTGGTTTCGGTGTTAGTTTTATCCATTTGTTATTTACTTTGTAGTATGTAGGTATGATGGAGTTGCAGTTCATTGGAGTACCTCTTCTTTTGAGGATATGCGTTTTTGGAGTAAGAAACCAGGTTTCATTGCCTGAAATTACTGGTAATTCGCTGTAGCATTCGCTAAGGTGCTGTGCCTTCACTACAGTAGGGATGCATTTTATGATATGAACTGCTTCTCCTGCGATCCTGGCAATGTATCCAGGTCTTTTCATGATATTGTATGCGAATTCGTCAGGGGAGAGGGTTGCAAGGGATCGGGAGTTTTGTAATGTTTTCCTCTCTACTTCACACCTATCTGTAATGATTTTTCTGTAAAGATCGTTCAGTTGTCTGCCCAAATGTTTTTCGACATATACAAATTTAGAATTTACGTATGTGAATAAATCGATGTTAACCTTGCTTTTGCTAGTAACCGTATCTTTATCGAATTTGTATCTGTTGAAGTTATTATTTTCTTCCGCGATAAAGAGTTTTGGGTGTTCTGTTCTAGTGAACTCTCTGTAGCATTTCAATATTTTGTCTTTAGCTGTTAAAGCAAAGGTCGTGTCGCTAGTGTTTACCATGTATATTATGTCGCCATTGTGTGTGTTAAAGTATTTTGTTACTGGACCTTTATATAAAATATCGTAAGTGTTAGTAAAACATTCTTCCTGAGGTAAAATGTCCCAAAATGTATAACCCCCGTCAGAGTCTACGCAAGTTGTGTCTGAAAATTTACATATCGTTCCTGAGCTTAAATGTAATTTATCATTATTCAGACTAATTTTCGCATAGGCTTGTATTAATGTGATTTTAATTGTGCCTTGAACAAGTACCTTACTCCATGATCCGAACCTATCTGCGTAGGCTACGCCGCTGCAGCTTCCTGCATCGCCAGCGAAGTCTATGCCTTTGGTTGTTGTGGCGTTTATTTTTAAATCAGCAATCGTATGAAAATTGTCATACTTAAAAATTCTCGTTTCGTGGATAGTTTGGCATTGTTCATGGCTCAATTCATACAAGTATTCCTGTTCTCCATTTTGTTCAGGTTCGAGGCGTCCGAATAGTCCGCATTGGTATACTGTCCGATGGATTTCAATTTTGCATTGATGTACTGGAATATTTCTAAATTCGGCTGCTTGGATAAGTTCTATATTTGCTATTGTTGAGTTTATTGTTTCGGTTTTAAAGTCGCATTCGTCAGCGTCCAGTAGAGAGAATGTTGTGATGGTTGTATTTGTGGTACCGCAGTGATATCCAATGTATGCATAAGTAATTTGAAAAAATGTAATGAATAACGTTATTTTTGAATACATGATTTGTTTGTCCTAAAACAGAGAAAGGTTTATCATTTTATATACTTTTGTGTAATATTAATTTATTTGCATGAACTGTATTCGGTTTTCTACCCTTATTTATTGTTACATTATGTTTGTCTGTGATATTTAATATTTCAAAAGGACCCAGGTTTTGATTCTTTTCTAATTTTCCCGGTTTAGGTTCTTTAATGAGCCACACTTGATCTCCTATTTTGAAATTGCAAGGGTTTATGTGGCGATCATAATATTTTTTTGATCTTTCTTTAGCTATTATGAGGTTTTCCCGCGCTAAGCATGCAATATCCTGCATGTTTTGTATAAGTGTGGATAGATAATTATTAAATGTTGGCAATTGTTCTGAAGTTTTTAATGGTTCACTAGATGGTAATCGTGGTGGATAAGCGAAGACCAGTTCATGCGGAGTAAATCTATGTGCGTTGTGAATGCTTGTGTTGTAATGAAATTGGGCTAATTCTAATAAATTATCCCATTCAATTTTTTTACTAGAAAAATTTTTTTATATATTCACAAAGGGGGTGATGTGCTCTTTCTAGGGAGCCGTTTGATTGTGGTGAAAATGCGGTGGTTTCTATTTTTGCAAATTTAAATCTACGAGCAATGGCTTTTAAAATTTTACTTGTAAAGTTTGCTCCTCTGTCGGTGAGGACTACTTTTGGTGAACTGAAAATACATATAAATCTTTTAATTAGGGCATCTGCAATTGTTTCTGCCGTTTGATCACTGAGTGGAACAACTATTATGAATTTTGAGAGGAGGTCTTGGATAGAAAGGATGTATTTATTTTGATTATTAGTAACGTTTAGAGGTCCTACTATGTCCATTGCGATTTTGTCGAATGTTTTCATGGGAGTATCCGTTATTATCATTGGTTGTCTAGTTTTTATTCTTTTTAGTTTGTTTCTTTGACAAATTTCACAATTTTTAATACGGTTCTCTATATCAGTTTTCAGATTTTCCCAATAGTATTTGTTCTTTATTCTATTCCATGTTCTGTTGATTCCCGAATGTCCTCCTAGTGCGCTTGAGTGATATTGGTCGAATATATTGTCTCGGTCTGTGAGTTTTACGTAGTCGATGTAATTTAGGCAAATGATAATTTTAGTTTTAGAGTTTTCGAATGTTGTCGCTAGAATGTTTTCTATTTCAGTCCAGTGTATGTTTTTTAATTGTAGGTCTTTTGAGATGCTGAATGTCTTTATTCTCTTGCGAATTATTAATGTTCTTAATAATTTGAAGAGACTTTTGAGAGTTTCCTTTATTCTCATAGCCGACTGTCTTGTGTCAAGACAGGCTATGAAGATGTTTTTTGTTCTTGACTGTTTTATTTCAATTTCTTGGGGCTGTAGATTTTTGTCTGGTTGTATATGTTTGATTTTCATTAGACTTTCTGTTGTGTTATCTAATGATTGATGTTTGTAATCGATAAAATGTATGATGTTGTCTTTTCTTGATTCGATGGGTTTTTTCGTAAATCTTATGTTATGTTGTTTCCGTGTTGTATTTTCGTCATCTATATGTACTTGTGTTTGTGTAATATTTTTATTTCTATTTCTTTTTTCTTTGTCTTGTTTTCTTATTATTTTGATTTGTTCCTCTTGCTTTTCTTGTTTATTTGTTACTATTTCTTTTGATTCTTGTTTTGCTTTTTGTGCTCTAGTAACTGCGTTTATTTTTATATTTTCTATCGGATTTCGTGAGAGTGCATCGGCATTTGTATTTATTTTGCCAGGTTTGTAGATAATGTCATAATCATAATCTGCCAGTTTTAGTCTCCATTTTTGTACTCTTGAATTGTTGTCTGCTGATTTAAAGGATAACAATGGTTTATGATCACTAACGACGGTAAATTTGTTTCCATATATGTAATTCTTAAATGTTTTTATTGCGAATACTATGCCAAGTGCTTCTTTTTCGTATGTATGGTATTTTTTCTCTGCTGATTTTAAGATTCTTGATGCGAATGCTATTGGTTTGTCGTCACCGATCTCTCCTTGAGAGAGTACACAACCCAGCGCGTAGTTTGAAGCGTCTGTTGTAATGATGAATGGTTTTTCCATATCTGGGTATTGAAGAACTGAAGTTGTGCATAGGGCGTTTTTTAATTTTTCAAAAGCTTCTTGTCTTTCTTCGGTCCAAATAAATGGTTGTTCTTTTTGTAGTAAATCTATGATAGGTTTTGCTATTTGTGAAAAGTGTCCAATAAAGCGTCTATAATAGCTTGTTAGGCCTAAAAATTCTCTGATATTTTTGATAGTTTTCGGGATAGGAAATTTCTTTATTGCTTCTATTTTCTTTGGGTCTGTTTTGATACCTTCTTCACTTATGATGTGGCCTAAGAATTCTACTTCCTTTTGGAAAAATTTGCATTTACTCGTTTCAATTTTTAATCCTGCTATTCTTAATTTTTCTGCTATGAGTTTGAATCTTTCATTATGTTCTTCAACCGTATTTGCAACGATAATTATATCATCGATGTATAGGTAGCAGAACCCTTTTTCCAATAGGTCTCCGAGTACTTTTGTTAGTGCTCTTTGGAAGACTCTAGGTGAATTTATTAGTCCGAAAGGTAATACTTTGAATTCAAAACGTCCCATGCCAGGGATACTAAATGCCGTTTTATGTATATCTGACTCTTTCATTTTTAGTTGATGAAATCCGGAAACCATATCGATAGTGGTAAAAACTTTGTTTTTTCCTATGCAGTCGAAAATTTCCAATATATTGGGTATAAAATATGGATCTGGAATAGTTTTTGCATTCAATTTTCGATAATCTATCACCATTCTCCATTTTTTCTTTCCGTCTTTTGTTAATCCCTTTTTTGGCACAATCCATACTGGCGCGTTAAATGCACTTGTTGAAGGTCTAATTAAGTTATTTGTAATTAGTTTTTTTGTCTCATCACATGCGATTTGCTTGAGTGTATATGGCAGAGGAAATTGTTTAACATATACTGGTTTATCATCAGTTAAATTAATTTCGTGTTCTTCTATGTTGCATTGGCCAAGTTTATCTCCTTCTAACCAGCATATGTCTTCAAATGACAGTATTAAATTTTTTATGTTTTCTTTTTTTCGTTGAGTCAGGTGTTCTAAATTTATTGTATCTATCAGTTGCTTTCGTCGTATTGTTATTTCATGTTCTTGTGTCTCTTTTTGTGTAATTTCGTTGTGCGTAGTTGTAAATATATGTGCTGGTTTTAAATTAGTTTCTTTAGGTGTGAATTTTTCATTGATGTTTTTGAAGTTATTTTCTATATCATTTATAATGTGAAGGTTCGTCATTTTGTCATATTTTCTATCGATCTCTCCTGTAACGTTATCTCTCAATGTGTCGCAAAAATTTGAATAATCATTAATAGTATAGTTCTCCTTGATTTCATTGGATTCGTCTTCCAGGGCTTTATTAATGTTTCCAATAAATTGTGTTACGCTTGAGTTATAGTTAGGTTGAGATATTTTTGTTTCTGGGTTCCCATATATTTGATCATTCGTACTATTTTTCGTTTCTTCTTGTATGTCGCTTATTATATTTAGGATTTGAATTACATCTTTATGTATTGATACTTCTTTGCTGTGTGTAATCGTATTTATTTCAATATCATTTTTGCTTACTATGTATCTTTTATCAAATGCTATGGGTTTCCATGTGTCATGATGTTCATTAATTTCTTTTGAGGTTTGTACTGTAAATGTGTTTGTTTGATTTCTGCTAGTGATTTCTTTTAATGGCACTTTTTGATTATTTATTTCCAAGTATCCTCTGTCTAATCTTAATTTGTGTTTGGATAAGGCATTTATTCCTATTATTCCATCGTAAGGAATAGAGAAGTTATCCGGTGCTACATGGAAATCAAACTGTTCATCTGCAATATACATTTGTGTTGAACCTATTGTTCTTATTGCGTCTTCTGTGATTCCTGATATAGATATTTGTTCATTTCTGTTTAACTGCTTTTGTGGAATGCTGCTATTTTTGATAATATTTAGTTGTGCTCCACTGTCTACTAGTAGTTGCAGTTTATTATTCGAATTTGGTTCGGCTATTTCTATGTACTTGAGCAGGTTTTTTAGTTTAATAATGTATATTTTGGTACAGTCATTTGTAATTTGTTGGTTAATATCAGTGCTATTTTTAGCTATATCTGTCTGTAGCATGGTACTCTCTATTTCCTTTATATTTTCTTTGAATTTGCTGTATGTATCTATGTGATGTTTTGTTTGTGTTGGGAGAGTGAGTGTTTTGTCCTGGAACGTTTTTATTGTCTGCTCATTCTTTAGGCGTTCCTTCCCAAAGGAGCTCCAGAGTTTTCCGAGTTTGTTCCATGTTTGCGACATTGTTCTGTTGTATGACCGACACCTTTACAGATTGTGCAAAATATTCTTTCTTCTTGTAATCTTTTAATTTTTTCACAGTTATCTATGTTATGTCCAGTTTCGTTGCAACCTTCGCATGTGATTGAAATATTTTGAGTTGGATAATTTTTTAGTGCTTGTAATTTCCTACATTCACTTGCTATGTGACCTATATTTTTGCAATAAGCGCAGAATTTTTTTCTTTGATCATTGTTAAAATTGTTTCTGTATCCGTTGTTGTGGTTTCTATTGTAAGTGTTATAGTTTTGCTGATTTTGCTGAGGGTTTGCAGATTGTTGTGTATTCGCGATTTTTCTGCAGTACTTTGCTGTGTGACCTAATTGATCACATAATTGGCATTTGTAACTTGATTTATTTCTTTGTTCTGTGAAATATATTCGCGCCTCTTCACAATCTTGTTCTTCGTGTCCCTGTTCTTGACATAGGGTGCATATTCTATAAGGTGATCTATTTTTACCTGTTGTGCAAAATTTGATAGAGTGACCTTTTTTATTGCATTTTTTACAATAGACCTCAGGGCATTCTTGCGTTGAATGACTTCCTTCGTCACAAATATCGCATTTATTTACCTTTTGTGTGATCTTATTTTTACACTTAATGGCTTCATGTCCTGTTTCTCCACATTTCCAGCATTTTATGTAGTCGGCAATGTAGGGGCATTGACCTACCTCATGTCCTAATTCTTGACAGTATTGGCAATGGATATTTCTTCGTTTATTCAGTGGGCAAGCGCTTATTGAGTGTCCTTTTTGGCTGCAGTATTTGCATATCAAATTGATTTTGTCTAATGAATTTTTACAATTATTAGAAAAGTGATCTGATCCCTTACAATAGACGCATGCTGCAGAATGGCAAAATAGTGCTTCGTGTTGGGGGTCATGGCAAATTTGACATATCATGATTTTTTTTGGTAATTCAGGTCTATAATAATCATTGTATTCTGCATATGTGTTATTAATTGTTATACTATCTGTTGTTTTTCTAATATTTATGTCATTTTCAATTTCTATGGCTTTTTTGGACATTTCTTGTAATGTTGTCTCATTACCCAGTTCGTATTTTATTTCCGTTCGCATTCCTTTTTTGAAACATTTTGCTGCGTCTGCATCTAATTCTTCGTAGAAATTCTTCCTGGCTATTTCATTTGTTTCTTGTATTTTATATATTTCTTTTATTTCTAATACCAATTGACATAATCTATTTGTGTATTGGATAATTGATTCTGTAGTTCCTTGTGTTATTTTGCGTATCCTAGCACGCAGTTCGTGTATGTCTTCTTGAATTGGGTATAGACTTCGTATTGCTGTAATTAATTCGTCTATTGTTTCTACACAGCTGTTTCCTAAAGCTTCTTCTGCCTCTCCCTTCATTCTCACTTTCAATAGTTCTACTACATTATGTTCATCTTGGTCTTCTACTAAATTTTCTACTCGTCGTAATCTTCTGATGTACTTTGCGGGTGGCATATTTTTGCCATCGAAGTCCGGAACATAATTTACCAATTCTTTAAGTGATAATTTGATTGGGTGTGAATTTGCCATGTTTATTGGGTTTGTTGCTGGACTTGTGATACGTTGGTTTTCTTGAATTTGTCTTTGAATTTGCTGAGTGTTTCTTTCACTCTCCTTTTCGTTTATGTATTGTGTTTTGTTTGTTTTTCTAATGTCTTTTTTTGAATTTTCGATGTTCTGTTGTTGGTTAATAGGTTCGTCAGAGTTTTTTGGTAATGAGTATTTTGTGTAGACAGATTCTTCGTTTGTGTTTATGCTGAATAATATATCTTTTGGTGTCCCTAATATTAGGCTTTGTTCACCTAAAAATCCTCCAATGTCTGAATATCTATCGTGTTTTTCTGAGTCAAATGTGTCAAACGTCTGGTTTAATAGTGAATATTTGTCTGAATCAGTGTAGTCGGTTTTATTTGTTTGTTTTTCTGTTAAATCAACTAATTGGTCAACTGTTGGTATGATTTTCTTTATTGCTCCTGTGTTTTTCTCTTTTCTTACGATTTCTTCTTGGGTCTTGGTCTTAATAGGCGATCTTTGCAGCTTGTTACTCTTTTTGAAAGCTATCTCATCCAGACCTTTTTCTAAAAGGTCTTCTAATTTTGGATTCTTGTCGATTTGTGATCGCGTAAGTTTCCTAATTATGGATGATGTGTCCTTCGTTGTGCTGGACTTCTTGCTCATTTATTGCACTTTCGTAATAAACGGGATAAACAATGGGAATTCGACAAAATCAAAATAGATGAAGTAGGAAAAATATATAAAATAAGGTAAATTATTGTTAGCAAAAAATTATGGTAGAAGTATATGGAAACACAATTTCTTATTGAGATGACAAAAATAAAAGGGGAAAAAGAAAAAAGGAAATTCTATCTACGTATGGTATTTGACCTACTGTCTGAAAATTATTTTTCGGTCACTTGTTTCTGCTGTTGTCTTAGTTTCATAATTTTGCAAAATTGCAATTTTGAAATTCGGTTACTATGAAAGAAAGTGACGTGTGCTGCTTACTTCTGTAATACGACGCCTACTCGTATATCCGCGGTTTTCGAACTCTTTCTTTTATGTTTGATGCGTTAATTCATTAATAAGAACTAAGTTTTAATATGTATAAAAATAATTTCCTTTATCTCAATCGAATGTATTTTTCGTACCGGAACCAATTGTTACGTCTCGTGCATCAACTACGAATAGCTAATGAATGAGACGTTCCAATATGTTGACTAGTGGTCGGATATGTCTCACTTATAATAAATATATGTAGAAATGTATGTCTGATGATTGTATTACCTTGATAATTGTAGCTTTTAATTGTGGATAAAATGTAGCAGGCTCTAACTGCTTGTTGGATTGTATGAGTGTAGCAGGCTCTAACTGCTTGTTGAATTGAATAGGATAGGTTGTTGAATAATACTTGCACGATATTACTTTGTAACAGTCGTGAGTTTATTAAGTAAAATGATCACCAATTGTCGGACCAGTGTGTACGGAGTTGAGTCTTACAGGTACTTATTGACTGACTGACTACTGATCAACTGACTCGTAATGATGTTCATTGCTTTTTATATGTTAATTTTCAGGTCAGTATTGAATTGTGACATTTTGTTTTTTGCTGAATATACATTCTTGTGCTCGGTGGCTTTATTTCGGAGTGCTATTTGTTTTGCGTTTTGTCAGCTTTCTGCTGACGTGTGAATATTTTAGCAGTTTTGAATTTCCTGAATATGCATTTGTTACAAAAGAGGATGTGTCGCAAGGTGTAACAACTTTATTTCGGAGTGTCATTTACCTCGCGTTTCGTCAGCTTTCTGCTGACGTGCGAATAGTTTTAGAAGCTTTGAATTTCACGAGTGTGCAGTTGTTACAAAAAGGATGCGTCGTAAGACGTAACAATATAGTGTTGTAGAAAATTTTCTGAATTTTTGAATAATTTAAAAAATGTGAATCTACGCTAAGAAAATTATTGCTTTCTTACAGAGCTAAGATCATTATATTTTTCAAACTAATTACAATGGTCATTTTTATTAGATAAGCTATCAGGTTATGTTAAAAATTTAGTGAAATTAATATTGCCTTAAAAATTTAACATTACTTTTATCAATGCATATGTACATATCAATAGTTCATTCTGAGTTGTATATGTACAATGATTTTTAAATAGCATGCGTACTAATTTTTTCTTAATTTCAAGTTATAAGGACAACACGTATCTTTTTTTTTTTACAATTTTTTACAATATGATTTCGAAAGTTCACTTAATTGATAGCGTGCATATATCTTTGGAATTATAATCAACAAGAAATTGTGAATATAATTTTAAAGTTAATTGGTAGATAACGTTTATGATTGTTTCGTTAGGTTGAAAACTTTGAGAAAAAAAAGAAAATATTCTTTTCAAAAGAGCTCTAATTTTTATATATTTTTTTTTCGAGGAAAGAATTATGATAAAGTACGGGATGGTTGACAAAAAAAATAACTTGTTTTTGTGCAGACGTATATATGTACCTAGTATGTTCGTATTTCTTAAACGTTAAACTTTACCGTTTATCGACTACAGGTTAAAGCTGACTCCAGTTGTCGGCGTTGTTTTCATATAGTATGCCAGTTGTAATTCTTAGTGCCTAAATATTAGATCAGGATATTTTTCGCTCACACGAATTGGCAGTCAGTCTCGAAACTCAACGTATTTATCAGTATTTATATATGAACTACTATGAACAAAACTCGTAGAAAACGTAAGCAAGTAAAACCATCTTGATTTTGCTCATGGAGATAGTTTCCATAATTTTGCTACAGTATACTGCATACTCCGTCTCGATGCAAATTCCACTCCACGTTCCGTGTCTTAACTGTCACAGATTCGAAACAGCGCTGATCATGATTGGAAGCAGTTCCACCGTTAGAGGCGCTAGTGCCATCAATACTGGAATACAGGGCTGTAGTGTGAAAATATCTACATATAAAGTAGTACGCGCAATCTATGTTTTTAATATCACTAGCACTACCAGCGGCGAATTCGTTCTCACGCTATCGTGAATGTTATTTATGGAAGCGTTTTTGAAAATGTAATAATTTTAACCTTTCAATTTTCTAAAGTTTGTTTATTTATATTCTCTTATATCGGTACAACAAATCGACTTCAAATCCAAGCGGTTGAATCTGTTTTCAAAATATTTTGACTTGATTTTGAAATATTTGACTCTCCTGATTATAAGAAACCAAGGCTAATAACTACAGGTACATGTCTAGTTTACCTCTACTGAATTCAGAAATCAACGCAGTCATTGAAGTAGCATTAACAGTTAAGAAAAATCTTGAAAAATCCAGTTTTTTATATAATTATATAATATATACATATAATTATATAATGATAAATAAACATATAATCTTATATAATTATATGTATGTTCATGTAGTAAATTTACAGATACGCTCGAACATATGTACGCACATGCACGCAGTCACACGAACACACGTTTGCGTGTGTGTGTGTTTACATATATACAACGTAATTACTCGATTTTACGACTAGTTTCCTAATAAAACGTAAAATTTATGATTGCATACGTCTCTAGGGCTTGATTATTTTACTTTTTGAATTTATATGACGATAAGCTAACAATATTTCATAGGTTATTATACATGTTTTCCATGTAATTTTTTGTGTAGAATCGAATGGTACAATTAGTTTTTACATAGAAATCGTGTGCGAAGATTTAATGGCCAAGAACGACAAAAAATGTCGAAAGAAATTGGTTTTTCGCTTTTTTTTCAGGGTCCCACAGCGAAATTCAACTTTTTAAGTATACCATTGAATTATTCATAAAAAACTACGTAATTAAAAAAAAAATGTTGTGTAGCCATTTTTTGAAGCAAAGATATCTCACTTTGAAAATTTTTTTTTACTTAAAAAATTTGTTTAGGTTAGAAAAACTCATTGATATAGATCGAAAAAATTCACACATACTTGTCTTAATAAACAGTATACGCGTGATTTATTTTCGTAGCGATATCATAATTGGTACCCAAGAAAAAAAATAGTTTTTGAAAATAGTGGTTTTTAGGTTATATATATATATACGGGTGAGGAGTCGGGGACTACTTATATGGCCAAACTGTATCTTAAATAGTCCCAAAGAGGTAGCCATAGCTCTTTTTGAGTTTTTCGAAGGGGGGCATTTCACCATTGTTAACGGGGGGTACCCTTTAGGGATTAATTGTCACCTTACTTAATGGAATATGCATTACTGGCGATAAGGACTATTTTGAGCAACTGTACCAGCTTTATATAAAATTAGAGTGAGTACCGCACGACTTATCGTTATCCAAACTTTTGCCAATTTAATTTCATTACTCATCACCGTCCGCATAAATGCGCCGGCTATCAGCGAGATTACTGGTTTAATAAATAGTGCAAGGAGGAGTACGTAATAGTGCATTCGCGTTCGAAAACTCATCGTGCCTACATTTATACTGCGAAATCTCGTTTATCCTGTTATTAGTAGTGTTAAGCTGAGAGCCTACACAATCAAACAAACATTTACACATAACACTATTTTCGTTGTACATTCTTTACTCTTCACATTTACACAATTTCTTTGTTTAATAAATCGGCTCAATTAATTTCAAATCTAATTGTATCCTATGTTCTAAACCTTCCGCCTTGTCCTCTATCCATCCGACCTTGAGTTTCGCTCCAACTTCGATAGAGAACCATTAGAGTTAGTAAACATATAGCCGACTTTGATCCAACTACTTGCTATCAAGGTAAGCCACGACCAAGCCTCGATGGTAACAAACTTATACACTTATGGATTCGCGAATAATATTTTGTCAGCTTCGTAGTTCAAGGGGATTAGCCTGACGAAATATTAGACTGCTCTATATAAAATTACTTACAGTGTTAGCTAAAGTTCTTAACACCAATCATTATTATTCAGGGTGGCACTCCCCTGAAGTGCTTAATTAATTAGTAGTGCCTGGCGCTCACTAATCTGATAAATTAATTATCGTAACTTGTAATTTAGATTACACCGACTACCATGGTGATTGTTAGTCGGCAAAACACCATGTTACAAATTAACTTTACTAACTTTACGCGTCTTAAAAAAATCATAGAACTGTAAGACCTTACATCTTAATTGCCTAAACCTACAAACCTATTACCCTGCGACGCAATAACCCCAAGATCTCACACCATAATTTCCGAAACCCTCAAATTCTTTAACGTGCTACATAAAAACAATAGTCCAAGAAGTTAATCTAAGAGAGAGAGAGAGAGAGAGAGAGAGAGAGAGAGAGAGAGAGAGAGAGAGAGAGAGAGAGGAATCCAATGGAACAACTTCCCCTTAGGAATAACCTACTACGCCGGCGACCTCGATAACCTGAGTATCTCGCGCGAATAAGAGCAGAATCCACGAGGTAAGCTGGCCAGCCTCGCGTAGTATGTTTGCGTGTTAAAGATAAAATCGTCAGTCGATCTAACGTGAGGTTAAAGCGCGATCTAACTGATGATAAAGCGCGTAGAGGTGATCGCTCTCCTATCGCAAATCTAGTCAGGCGAGTGATCGTGGCGTGTCTGCCGCAGCGAACAAGACGGTGGTGGCCGCATCTGCCACGCGTTAGTAATTGTTATCGCGGCGCAGGCCGAAATTTATAAAAGAATCGTAGAATAATAAATAGCATCGTTACGATAATTAAAATCAATTTATGTTGATCGTTAAATGGCTCTTTAGAAGTGTCTATTCCCGCATTGATACGTTCGTTGCTACTATGTAACTTCATGCTTTCGCGTTCATTTTCAGCTAGCGGAATTCAAAAATAATATCGAGCGAGGCTAAAGCTGTCTAACAAAAGTAACGACAGCAACCAACGGGGACTTCTTCCGGAGGCAAGGGCATACGCCCAAGGTGAAATCGCGGTACAAATATCGACGCAAAGAAAGTGTTTGTGATTGCCTGTGGGGGTAATCACCAAAAAGTATACAGTGTACCGCAAAAGCGTACACCATCGTGTAAAGACACAGCAACGCTTGCGCAATTCGTACTTATCCGCGCACATGCAAAAAGGCATACCCGCAAACTCGTACATGGCGTAGCTCACAAAACATCATACTCCGTTACAAATCAGAATACTGAATGAAACATTAAAGATTAGACGATTATTTTGATAGAGAAAGTCGATGGATTGTGTTTTCTAACTTTTAATTTATCAAATAATTAATAATATGAACACATTTTGATGGAAATAACATGAAATTATTTCAATGTATTATTTCAAATTATAACAATATATTATTATTACTCGTAAATTTTTTAAGCAAGATCTTTATAAACACGAAAGTTCAAAATTCGTAACCGTTATATTAAGAACTATTAATTACAACTCATTATATTATATTATTTCCAGATTATACAAAAGTATTCTGCACAGGTGATTACGCAAAGATAGAAAATGATTTGTTATATTATGAAGGGCGGTACGATAATCAAGTAAAAATAAGAGGTCATCGAGTTGATTTATCAGAAGTAGAAAAAGCATTATTAAACTTAAATTCGATAAAAGATGCTGCAGTGTTATCAACTAAACCTTGTGATACTGAAAAGGTAATGTTCTTCTTAAAAACTGTTTCCTCTTATAATTATTTCATATAAATTAATTATTATTAAATTGTTCTCAATATAAATACTTATCAAAGTTTTTCAATTCTCATAGCAAAATACTAGAATTAGAGGAGGACGGGAAGTGTAGTAAAGAAAATTGAATAGATAAATATCAAATTATAATTTGTATGACAATTAGTATCATACGCAGGCGGTAGCACAGGTATGTTACGTCGAGGACGAGTCAGACTATTTTATGGCGGTAAAATTTGAATTTTTTATGGAAGGGGAGTTCCCGTAATTAAAAGCAATAGTCATTTAATAGCTGACTTTAATCTCAGTGACGTACTTACCCCTTCTGGGATTAACCTTTTATCGATTAGTTTTTATGTATTTTGTGCTATAAAAGAGAACGCAAAACAATTTTAACGGAGACTCTGTATACTACTCTGTGACACTACGCACCTTCTGTAATTCGATCAATAAATATTATAAATCTATTTCTATAATAACTTATTTGAGAGGTATACCTAATCCACCTCCATCTTTGGGTTTTGAGGTACGAGTTTCTGGACCAGTTAAACTGCAGGTAAATTATTTAATTATTACCTATTCACTAGGTATTTTAGATACGTTGCCGCCCTGCTTTTGTTTGAGTCTCGCACCCGTGATAAAGCGCTTACGCGTTGACCGAAAAGAGACAGTCGCGTTTGAGTAATTCTTGTCAATTTGCGGCCGTTACGTGAGACGTAACAGGTATATGAGAAAGAGAGAATAGAATAGAATAGTGCTTTATAACGCCAATGGAGTGGATCCCGTCCGGAAATTGTGAAAAATACAAATAAAAATAATAAAAAATTATAAAAAAATTATAACAAATTTTAATTACGCTAGTAATAACTCAACTCTTCACTTCAAATTTCGAAATTCACGCGAAAACTGTGATAACGCACAGGTAGGTTAATCTGATATAGACAGAGATATCCATTTGAAAATTTGAATTTCACGCCGAACTCGGGTCACTGATCAGTCATTACAGGAGTTAAAAAGATGACAGGAAGTTAGAAATTTGATAATTCGGTTCTCAGTGATACCAACTGTGTTGATTAAAATTTGAATTTGAAAGGAAATTTGAAAATAATAATAGTACCATTTACGAAATAGCGGAATAAAGGAATAACAACTTGACTAATAGTATAACTTATAAACAAGTGAATATCCAAACAAAAACATGCCTAAATGGAAAATGAGATAAAAATAAATGATGATTGGTAGATAAATGAGCGCAGAATGATATTCTAATATGATAAAGTTAATAGTGGAACAAATAGTATATTATCATTATCAATAAAAATAAAAATAGTAGCGGATATATCGTGCTAGATATAAAATAGTAATAACAATAATAAAATAAAAATAGAAATTAAAGATGATTAAGAAATACTATGGGAATAAGAATATTGACGCAAGACGATTTAAATAAGACAGCTAAGTAGTTTCACATGATGTCATGGAGCGAAAACCCACTGACAATAAAGTGTCACTCCGTATAGATAACCATGTATGAATTGACAGATGAGATTTTTTACACAGGTACTTAGCAGCAAAGATATATAAACTGTTGTTGTTGTTGGTAATCAGTGTTGGATAGAAGTGTAAGAAGTGTAAGAAGTGTAGTGGTGCTGGTTTAGGAGCTGTATCGTTGTTACTGTTGTTTTGTGTATTTCGTAACTCGATTTCGTCAATGTCAATAGATTTAGTGTAAGTTATGTTGTGACTAATTAAGTAGATAATTCATCCAGTAACCGAAAAAATTGACCGAAAAGCCACAAATTTCAGCTGAAAACGCAGAAGCGAGTTTCACCATAAATATTAATTTAAGAAGAGCGCTTAGAAATGCAACGCGCTGTTACTTACCGAGAGAACAAGAGAGGAAGAGAGTTTCTAGGGAAAAGTCAAAGAGAGATAACATAAAGAGTTACTACTTAGTTATAGTGCAGTTAATCTTTGTTTTCCAGAATAAACAACTTATAAATTTGTTGTGATATCATGTAATCACCGCAGAACAGCGTTGAACGCTTGCTCGCAAAGAAATTCTGGTCACACACGCACACTCACACACAGATATACAGTCACCATATCTGCAATAATAGACACTGTTCTCTTATACTTATAAGAACATTTGAATTATTACTTGTTCATCTGAATTTTCTATCCAATCATATTACTCAGCAAAAACGCTATATAATTTCTAACCTAACCTCTATTGAAAAAATTTAATTATAAATCCACGCTGTATTTCCAAGTGTATGATCGCTTCTTTTATGAAATTAGTATTTTGAATAGCTACTTCATCTTTTAAAATATTAATATTAATGAAAAATAAAATCAGAGATCAGAATACGGTTTGGATTCAGGATCTGACTACCCACACTCTACCATCTCAGTTATTTTCTCAACTTTGTTTCTATAGTATACGCCATGTACGAGGAGGGGGGGGAGTCAATAAGTCTTTACAAAAAGAAAGAACAAAAAGTTTTGCGTATGTAATTTTTTTTTATTTTTCAACATAATCTCCTTGAAAGTCAATACATTTTATTAAACGGCCTTCCAGTTTTTTTATGCCATCAGAAAAATATGATTTCTGAAAACTCTCAAAATAGGCATTTGTTTCGGCAATAACTTCTTCATTCGACGTTAATCGTTGTCCGGCAAGCCATTTTTTGAGGCTAGGAAAGAAGAAAAAGTCACTGGGAGCCAAATCAGGTGAATATGGTGGATGGTCAATTAATTCGAACTAAAAATCGTTAATTTTTGCCATCGAAACTGCACACGTGTGAACTCGAGATCCACTTTTACTACTCATTGTAGAAGAATTAACAAAACGTAATATAAGTCCAAAAGAAATTTTAGTCGCAGTAAATCGTACTGACAAACTAGTACAATTTGAAAATAAATTTGAGCCGATAATTGAATAAAACGCGGAAATAACGGAAGACGAGTCAAGGGAATATTTCCAAGCTTTGACAAACTTGACAATTGACAATGACAACGATGACGAAATAGAGAAATAGATAAAATAAGAAACGAAATTCCTATTAGAAATCATAAAAAATTTTTAAGAATTTTTAACGAATAAAAGAAACAACAACAGGGAAACGCCGGTGGTTTCCAGGTGAAAGGCCCGACCGGGGTAACAACCAGCCAAACGGAGCGCCGAGCTTAAGTAAGAATACAAAGAAAGTAGAAGTATCGAATAGACTGGTATTGCTAAACTTGAATAGTAAGTCACCAACTTTCATTTTAGAAGATAAAAATTAAAATATCAATCTTTCTATCATGCTAGATACTGGTGCTGGACCATCTCTACTGAAATGGTCTAAGAAATCAAACGAAGCATATCTGAATAAATTGAATATTTTAGAGTTACGAGGTATTACACATAACAGTGTAGTAACATTAGGAAAAATAAATATTACAATAAAAGATTTAGAATTCGAATTTCACATAGTACCCGATGACTTACCTATTCAAGAAGACGAACTAATCGGCAGTGAATGTTTGCGTAAATTCAACGCTAAAATAAATTATAAAAACAATATTTTAAAAATCGCTGATAAAGTATTCTCTTTATCCACAAATAATACAACTACTGATAATCAATATACAACATCGCAAGATGATAATAGTTATTCAAAATCAGTAGCAAACTGCAAAACTTATGCTGGAGTAATTAGAAATCAAGTAAAAATTTATAACGATTTAGACAGATTTGTGATAAGCGTTCCCAATAATAAAGAAAGCGATGAAGAATCAAAAATAGATTTTGAGCCAGATAAAAACGATGTCAAGAAAATTAGACAGAGCGGTTACGAAGACAATCGTTCAAATAAAATTGGAGTAAAATTGCGAAAATTCGAAATTTGTAAATTGCCACACAAAAAATCTGAGATTTGTAATTCCGAAATTGGACTGGAAAAAGCTAGTGAAGTTAAAATTAATGAACCTGAAATCTGTACATCCGAAATTAGAAATTCGAATATTGAAAATTGTAAAAAATCAGAAATTAGAAAAAACCAAAGTACATACTCAGTTTGTAATTTAGCATAAACTAACAAAGAATACGGGAGTGCACGCCCAAATTCCGCGAAAGCTAATTCGTTATTTATTCAGAATAGTATAACAAGTAAAGCCATAATGAAATCACCCTCCATAAAAATTTCGTAGGTGATAAAATTCACCCCACGAAATTCTCAATGACAGAAAATAAATTGAGTATATAGCCATATTATAAGTCGAAAATTAGAGAAAGTAGTATCAAAAATCGCAAAAATGTAGATTGTTACGACAATGCTGACGAAACTACCCTACTGGAAAGGGTTAATAAAGGTATTAATGCATTAAATAATACGAATTCATACACAAGTAATAAACCATATTCCGTGAGCAACTTTTTATCAGTAATTAATTCTGCAACCACCCTCCTCGAAACATTGGACGAAATCAGAGATAAAAAATACATTAAAGAATTACTAGAGGAAGTGGCACAAATAGCCGAAAAATATAAAACTATTAGCCATCTTCAAAGGTCCAATAAACAACGAATAGTTTTACAACTTTTGGTCGCCGTAAAGTTAGATGCGTTAGGAGGATCCACAATATACTCGGTCTTTGACCTTTATTCAGGATATCATCAATGCCTAGTTAAAAAAGGGGACAGGAAGGTGATAGTATTTCAATACGACCGAGGCCTTTTCCCGTTTACAAGGTCGCCTTTCGGATTGAAAACAAGCTCGCCGGTCTTTCTATCATTAATTCATCTTTTAACGACAGGAATGAAAGGAGTAGTAACTTTCTTCGATGACATTTGCGTACATAGTAAAATTATCGAGGAACATTGTGAAAGTATTATTGAATTAATGGAACGTCTAGAAAAGCGAATTAAGTATTAAATCCGGAAAAACGCGAGTATTTTAAATCAGAGGTAGTATACCTAGGTTATGTAATATCAAAAGACGGTTTACTACCTCTCAATGATAACATTTTAGCCGTCCAACAATTACCCAATCCGCGAAATCCAAGGAATATTAAACAATTTATCGGCCTGTTTAGTCACTACCGACGATTCATTAACAAATTTTCCGACATCGCGCAACCCTTAAATAAACTGTTAAGAAAAGATCAGCAGTTTATATGGGAAGAAGAGCAGCAGACAGCCTTCGAATTGCTAAAACGCAAATTGTGTGAGCCACCTATATTGGTTTACCCAAACTTTGAAAAACCATTTATTTTAACAACAGATGCTAGTGGATACTCTATAGGATGCGTTTTATCTCAAAAACAAGATGAGGACGACTTTGATAAGCCAATAGCTTATGCATCACGAGCGTTAAATGATGCAGATAGGCGTTACAGCACTTTCGAAAAAAAATGTTAGCAGTTATTTTCGGAATTCTTAAATTTCGACCGTACTTATATGCAAAAAAATTTACCGTCATTACTGATCATAAACCTCTAGTTGGATTAAGATCACACAAAGATCCCAACTCACGAGTAACTAGAATGAGACTGAAGGTAGCAAATTTTCAATATGAAATTAAATATAAAGCCGGAGCTACAAATATAAATGCAGATGTTTTATCACGTAATCCGTTAGAATTACATACATTAGATCCGCAATTAATTCAAGAACCAATCAATATAGTAAAAGGATTAGAAGCAAATGATGATAAAGTACCGGAACCGAAAGGGATGATTACACGATCGCGCACTGGACGAAAGCCTAGCGCTAAATACGAAGAAGCTATAAGTGCACTGAAACCTAGAAAACAGAAAAGGAGACGAAACGAAAGTACCACTGAGGTAACAACACAACAAAAAAGAGAAGAGAAGAGGTCAGAAACCCCTGAAAATACCAATAGCAACACACCATATACGCAACAAGTCGAGAAACAAGAAACAGATGTACAAAGAAAGGGGACAGGTGTACCATTAAAAACTAGTTTAGAAACCATCAAAGAAGCAGACGAATACGAATCAAACGAAACTAAGATAGACGCAACAGAGGAGATCGTAAATAATGAGAATGAAATAGAAAACAAATTACCTTAAGGGGAGCTATCAAGCCCCAAAAAAATCGATTTTTCAAGAATTTTTTTCTCAGCAACTACTGCATATAATTAAATAAACCTTTTCCCCCTTAAAGGTACGATTCGAAAAAACAAAAAAACATTTTTTTTAGTTTGATAAAATGTTTATTTATTTATTTATAAAATAATTAGGCAACATGGAAAAAAAAGTTGTTCGTTGGCGTGCATGATTCTGGCTATTCTGGTCATCTGAAACAGAAATTTCAAAAAGTTTCTTAAATTGTTATGTAAATTGGAGGTAATGAACCTCTGAATAATTATTTTATAGAAAATTAACAAAATGGCGGCATTTCTCGCAAAAATGGAAAAAAAGGTCTTTTTTTGTACAATTAATCGTGTGTAACTTTGGTTAGATTCAAGCAAACATTTAGTTAGAGGTTCATTCCCTGCATTTTATAATTTTGAACATTTTCCAAACAGATTCCAGTCGATACCGTTCTTGAGTTATCGTGCACGCCAGTTACAAAAAAGTGGTTTTGAGAAAAACGCGTGCAGGTAGCAAGCGCGGTACGCTCTCACTTTTGAAGCAGTAAAATCGATCAATAAGGTAGAATTCGACCAAACCGACTGTGGAACATCAATTCTGGAGGTAAATACTATCGAAAAATGCAAAAAAAAAAAAATCGATTTTTTCAACCTGTCACATTGAAAGGTCCCCTTAAAGCAACATCATTTATAGTCGCGAAAAATTGTTTATGAGAAAAGATAATTATTTGTATTTTGTCAATGATAAAGGAGAACCTCTCGATGAAGGAGCTCGTCTTTTAAAAGAAGTAAATAAATTACCAAGATTAGAAAATTTTAAAGTAGGATATCCTAACCTAATTAAAGTTGGAAAAAGATATCACTTAGTAATGCCGCTAAGGTGTGAACAACGAGAAAGCACCAAGGATATAATTATTATGCTAAAAGCATTACTCATGAATTTAAGAAATAGTATTGATGAAAACAAGATAGTCACCTTTAGCTTAGACAAAAGTGAAAGCATATAGAACGTGTTATTCAGTAAAATTATTAACTGTATACGAGATAAGCTTGGAAAACTAGATGTCAAGGTCATAGAATGCACCGGATAGGTAAAACATCCCCTACCTAATGAGAGAGCAGAGATTATACAAGAAGCACATTGTTCAGCAGTCGGAGGACACGCGGGAGTTAATAAAACATTTAATCGTATTCGACACAAATCGAACTGGGAATATCTATCTTAAAGAGGACGTACTTAGCTTCATACAACAATGTGTTAATTGCCAAACAAAAAAATTAGTACGTGAAAAAACTAAACAGAAGATAGTCGTCACCGATTCTCCGCCAATACCATTTTTAAAAAGTGCAATGGACATTGTGGGACCGATGCCAACGACCAAACTAAATAATCGTTATTGTTTAACATTTCAGTGCATGTTTATACGATTCGCTATAGGTATTCCAATACCTGATCAAACGGCTGTTACTATAGCAAATGCTTTTATTAAATGCGTAGTCTGTGTTTTCGGAGCACCAAACGGTTTGCTTACCGATTGCGGGCAAAATTTTTTGTTAAAATTAATGAAAAGAGTTGCAAAAAGATTTTGTATTAAACAATTTTGCACAAGCGCTTTTCATCCTGAATCAAACGGATTAAAAGAAAGACAACATTCCTCATTAAACGTATATTTAAAAGTTTTTACAAATAATTTTGAAGATTGGGATGAATTTGTAGAAATGACAATGTTCAATTCTAACACTAGCAGACATGAGGCTACGCATTATACTCCATATGAACTCATGTTTGCACGAGTACCATCAGCCAACTCTACCAGAACCGGAAGATCTTGTGCCTACTTATGCCGATTATATGTCACAACTAATTAATCGTTTGAATGCTTTGCATTAAATTGCTCGTGAAAAAATTACACTTGCAAAAATAAAGTCAAAACATTATTACGACAAAACAATCAATCCCAGAGAAATTAAGGTAAACGACTATGTTTGGCTTTTAAGTGGTCACGAAACAAAAAAATTCGATGAGCAATATTCTGGTCCATACATATATGGTATCGGAGATGTACGAATTGAGATCGGCAAAAACCTCAGCAAAATTGTACATACGAACCGTTTACGCATATCGCATATAAGACCAGCCGAATAATTGTGTCGCAAAATTTAATAAACAATCGCACAGATTGCATGTTCTGATTAAGATCTATTAAGGAATAACTTAAATTTATTGTTTGCAGATGATGAATCTAATTTGCCTACTGCTCTTGGAACTTGTCACCAAGGCGACGGCCTTCATTGCTTATGATTGTGCGCAAAAGTTCGCAAATATTACATCTTTGTCTTTAGTAGATATTGCAGACTGCGAATTGCCACCACCAATCGTCAATTCTACACGGATCGAAGTATCACTATTGCAACTCAATGAATATTCGTCGGTCCGAGTGCGCTATTGCAAAATAGAAATAGATAGGGACACTAAGAGATGCCGCTATAATAATCATAATATGGAAGTTGGATTAGAAAGAATAAAATACCTACGCGAAACATCAAGAGACGAATGCGAAAGAATGCACGTACACAGAACAATATCTGTAGGAGATCGTCTCTTTCAGTCATTACTAGTGAATATTTCAGTAGTACACGCTACAACTTTCGCAGGATAAGCTGGTAGCACAGGTGGATGCAGTAATGCAGACTACTATAATGACTCATATGACGAATTTCAAGATGTTTGTGTGACAGGATATGTTAAAATTTCATTGCAAGAACACTGGGAAACAGTATCGCTAGATAATAATACAATCACATTATCAACAGGTACGGTTTGTAAATTCAGTGACGATAAATGCATAGATAACGTTCTCGATTACGCTTTCTGGGACCCAATTCCCATGCACGAGTGCCAAGAAAATAAGTTCACAGAACTTTACACCGTATACGTAGATAAAATCATGGAACAGGGTAGCGAAAAGCTACCACTATACGTATTAGATACACAAGGAGTGTCCTTCACATTTAAAGATCTAGGAGCATTACCTAAATACGGATTTGTCTTAACCAAAACAGAAAATCCGAAAATTTTTATCCTAGACGATGAAAATAAACATACCTTCCCGGCAATAAAAGATAAAAACATTAAAAACATTGATTTATTTGCATATTTTAATGCAAAGATACTTTTCTTTGAAAAACACGTAACAAAAAGTTTACAAAAGTTATATTATGACGTGTTATTTCAACAGTGCCAGTTAGACAAAAAATTCATAATGAATACACTAAATATCGCAACAATTAGTCCGGATTTATTAGCCTATTATTTGATAAACGGACCAGGCTACATAGCCTACTCGCAGGTGAGGTCATTCACATAATTAAGTGCTTACCAGTAGATGTACGGACAAGAAACTCTGCAGAGTGCTATTAAGAACTATCTGTAGAGCGCGACGGTAGACCTATGTTTATGATACCTCGCACACACATATTGAAATTTTTCGGTACAGAATCAGCCTCGGATGAGACAGTACCAGTAATGTTTAAGGTGGGAAGTGGATGGTTTAAGATGTTACCACGATCGACCTATTTTGACGACGGACGAGGAGTTTTAAAGCCTCAGACAAAACAAACATGGAAATATCTAGCACCCATTGACATAACTAACAGCGGAATTTATAGTTTGTCAGTAGCAAAAAGTGTATCTTTGAACGGACGTCCCTGAGCAGAATTATCATTCTATCATATGCTCGATGAAAAAGCGCTAGAAAAATTATCCGAATCCACATGGTTGAAATTATGGGGAAGATTTATGAGTTTTGGTCCGGTAAGCGCGGGCATTATTTCCGTAATTATGCTTTTTTGCGTGACTAAATTTATACTCGATACAATCATTCATGGATACGCACTCTATTCGCTTTTCGGATGATCTATCAAAATAATAGGTGCAGTGTGAAATTTACTTACAAATTTACTTGTCTATTTAGCTAGGACTCCTACTAAGAATGGGAACAAGATAAGAATCAAAATAAAATCGATCGAGTAACAGTGGTCAACACCAGTTATATAAACGCCTCACCAAATTCCCCATCTGCTCCAAGTTTCTCGGACGCACCAGCATTGAAAGCGAAAGTAATCGAATGTACCTTTAAACCCAACATACAACAGGTAGAAAACAAATTAATAGATACTCGACTGTATCCCGTATTACAAGAGCCTTGCATTCGGTCAATTCCTCCAAGGAATAAACGAGCTCCTTCAGATAGGGACGAATAAAAAAATTGGTATTAAAATTAGATTTGTCATCATGAATGATTCAGAAAAAATCGAAGTACTAGAAAATCTAATTTGTATAAAGACAAAATTAATATGTATGGCTCAAAGAAATAACGAATCAACTCATAAATTTGGAAAAAGACCCATAAACTTATTAAAATCATACAAGATTGCAGGCCATTTAGCTCAATCACAGTTAGATCAAGTAACAGACACTATGGAAGAAAGAGAACAATTAGCAACGATGTATTTTGTTGAATACCTAAACAAAGGCATAAAAAGATAAATGTGTCAATACAAATTTTATAATTCATTACAGCAGGCAGTTGCACACGCTGAACAAATTAGCAACAATCTAAGTGAATTATAAAATATTGCAAACGCAACAGATTTAGCAGCTAATCAATATCAAAATATTCAAAGATCTTTTTTTTAATCACATAATGTATTTGATTCATTAGATAAAATTTGTAAAAGGGTATTATAAAAAAAAATTGTAATAACGATAACACAGGCCGAAAAACAATTTTACCAAGAACCCGAGTATAGTTTTCCGAAGGTTTTTTGCGCGCTGAATCCGAATCCGAGGTCAGAATTACTCTGGTTGCTCCGGTTTTCGAGATATCCTAACCTTAAAGTGCAAAAAACGCGATTTTTGCCTATATTTGAGGTTATGTAGCAAAGAAAAGAAATTTTTTTTCAAAAAACTGTATACATCAAATTAAAGTATGAGTTTTCTTCTTTCAAATGCCGTTGAGTATGCTCGGATATCTTTTTTTTTCACGAAGTTACACAAATTTGAAAATTTCAAATTTTATGAATTTAAAAAGCACCACACCATTCAGCCCAAGCTATCTAACAAGTAACCATATTAAAGAGCCACTCACCAATTTAAACCAAACTTGGAAATATGACAAAACACTAAAAAATATTGTGAGCATCGTGCTTCTATTTACAAAATGCTCTCTTACGGGTAGAAACCACCCCTGCCAACCCCTAAACAGGCTGACCCATATAACCCTGGGTAGAGCAAGTTTAATTAACTGCTTTTCGATAAAAAAAACTCATTTTCCAATCACAGGTATGCGTACTAATCTCGACCTAGATAAGCCTCATCCCCAAATACCTGCTGAACCCTTTAAAACCACCCCTACCAACCCCTAAGCAGGCACACCCACATGACCCTGGGTAGAGCAAGATTAATCAACTGCTTTTCGGTAAAAAAAACTCATTCTCGGGGGTTTTGGAAACCCTTCAAGTTACTATTTTTCGAGCGAAATATTGATTTCAAAAAAATATCCTCCACCATTTTGAATTCGCTATCTGGCGTTCGCCATCTTGGATTTGAAAAAACGAAATTTTGGTAGTATATTCGAACTCAGCGACCTCGAAAACCCCCGAGTACTAATTTCCAACCAAAAATATGCTAATTCTATGATTTTCATCCACCATCTTGAATCTGCCATCTTGGATTTTCAAAAATGAAAATTCTGACTGTAGATTCGTATTCAGCGACCCCGAAAACCCCCGAGTAAGAAATTTTAAGCCAGAATAGTCAATAGAAAAATGTATTCCGAAAAGGGTTAAAATCCACCCCTATCTACCCCTTGCAGGCTTATATACGTAACCCTAGTTACACCAAGTTTAATTAAATCCTTTTTGATGAAAAAATTAATTTTTTAATCACAAATAGACATACACATCTTAACCTGGATATGCCTTATCCCTGTATACATGTACAACCCTTAAAAACCCTTGGGCAGGCTAATCATAGAACCCTGGGTAAGCTATTTTAATCATTTGAAATTCGATGAAGGAATTAATCACAGATAGACATACGCAGCTTATTTTTTGTACGCGGTTGGGAGGGCTGGTTTTAAAGGGTTGAGGAGGTATTTGGGGATGAGGCCTATCTAGATCATATTAGTACGCATACCTGTGATTAGAAAATGAGTTTTTTTATCAAAAAGCAGTTAATTAAACTTGCTCTACCCAGGGTTATGTGGGTGAGCCTGTTTAGGGGTTGGCAGGGGTGGTTTCTACCCGTAAGAGAGCATTTTGTAAATAGAAGCACGATGCTCACAATATTTTTTAGTGTTTTGTCATATTTCCAAGTTTGGTTTAAATTGGTGAGTGGCTCTTTAATATGGTTACTTGTTAGATAGCTTGGGCTGAATGGTGTGGTGCTTTTTAAATTCATAAAATTTGAAATTTTCAAATTTGTTTAACTTCGTGAAAAAAAAAGATATCCGAGCATACTCAACGGCATTTGAAATAAGAAAATTCATACTTTAATTTGATGTATACAGTTTTTTGAAAAAAAATTTCTTTTCTTTGCTACATAACCTCAAATATAGGCAAAAATCGCGTTTTTTGCACTTTAAGGTTAGGATATCTCGAAAATCGGAGCCACCAGAGTAATTCTGACCTCGGATTCGGATTCAGCGCGCAAAAAACCTTCGGAAAACTATACTCGGGTTCTTGGTAAAATATTTTTGTCAAATTCTGTCGGCCTGTGTAATACACGACCTAACCCAAGCATGGATTAATAATATTATATTTGACGTTAATTGTCCTATAAGCTTATGTAAAAAAAAATATATATATATATATAATTTATCGAATAATAATTGTAACCTATATCGAATTGCAGTTTGCAGAACACACAAAAAAAACAAACAAGATAAAAAAAGCAGCAATCTGCCTGTATTTTCTCGGATTTATGGCAGTTAGGGGACGAGAAGAAAACCCCGTCGTACATCTGATTAAAGACAATCCAGGGATTGCGTTTCATAAAAATGAATGTAGAGCCTTTACGTGTGAAAATTGAAGTTTACTAACAACCATTGACATGCAACACGTTTTCATTTGGAACGAGGTACTTACTAATCAAGTAACTTTAAATAACATCTTCATAGAAGATAATGTATCCAACATAGAAGCAAGTTCGATTATACAGCATGTTATGGATGATCTGCGGGATATTAATCATGTTGACGATTCCCTGAATCGTCTTGTCAACACTTTGCATATTGACAAAATTAAGGGGGGAGGAAAAGCTTTATCTTTTCAAAACAGTTACGCATTGAGTAACACAAAAAAAGTTATAGAAAGAGCAATTAACATGCGTATAAACGATCTATCTTATATTGTGGGCGATAAACCGAACACTTATTACTTTGACAATGGCCTGCATGAACAAATTAAATCAGTAAACTCGAAAATTTACTATATTAAAAGATGCGTGCAACTGTTAAAACAGAACCCGAACATAACAGACAAAAATCAGGCCGCTAATTTCCATAAAACAATTTCACTCATTAAAGAACTACAACATGAAAGTAAAGAAATTATGTTATAAATGGTTGAAATGTTTAAATATAATAAATATTTATTAGCTATGCACACCTTACAAACAGTAATACGTGAAATAGAAAAGACATCACTTTTAAAATCCATTGTTAAACCTAATAGTATTAATACAGCAAATATTGCTGACATAGCACAGTTACATTTTATGATGTATAAAAAACTACTAATTGTAGAAATAATACTACCGTTCATAGATGTCCAACAGTTTGTCGTGTACAAAATGATGTCTTTTCCAGTTTTTCAACAATCTGAGACAAACAAGTCAATCGCTGCATACATTGAACCATGGAATGATTATATTGTTGTATCAGAAACTAATAATTCATATTTCTTTATGAGTAAAACGGCCTTTGAATTATGTAACATCCTAAAATATTATAGAATATGTAGTGCAGAATCAATAGAAAATACGAAAGCATCTTGTGAGTTCAACATGCTACTAAAGCCAAAAATCAAAACTTTATATGAATGTAATGTTAAATTAAGTCGAGATGAAGATTATTTCCTAATCAAAACTGCTAGCAGTCATTTCTGGTTATTCTCAACGAGAGTATATGATTCATTAAAAATTAAATGCACTAACAAATTGATATCTATTCCGAAGCTTTCTTTCTGGCATAATTGAACTCCCAAGATTTTGTGACATATGGACCGACGGAAAAATATATAGAGGTGCGACCGGCAATAAAGTAATAAAAAATCTAAGTGTTACGTGACACTTCATTGGATTATAATTGTATTTTGCTTAATAATATTTCGGACCCGAGATTTCCGTTCGGACATAGTATAGCTGACGCTACTCATGTGCGCGACTTGGTGGGAATGTGCGGCGGAGGCTGATTCACGCTGAGCCGGCATGCTGGGACTGCACGCTGCAGTCCGCCTGCTTAGCTAGGTAAGACGACCCGCCACGAGAAGCGAAAACATCCGAAGCGTATACGCTTCGGAGAGAGACGGCATGGTAAGGACAAAGGCTATATAATAAACCAGCGAAGGCAGAGCAGGCGGAATCAGTCAGTTAGAAGCGAGCGCTCAATTAAGAAGACCGCATATTTTTCTACGGAAATTAAAACTGTAATAGAAGTCTGAGTGTATTAGAAGTATCAAGCACGATTGTTTTAATAATTTTGTATAAATAGAAAATCACGGGAATCATTATTTTCCTGCGTATTGTTACATTGTCGGATCAAGAGGATACTAGAGAAATACAGTTATAGCGACTATCATTGTCCTGCACATTACTACACCATAGTAAAAACTCATTGGACCGATTGAATTTGACCAGATAAAACGGAAAGGTGATTGGCCATATCACAAACCAAATAATAACTTGGACCAAATTGCATTGATTGTACTAATATATAGTAAGTAATACTATTATAATTTTATGTAACGGGAAAAATCCTAGACAGCGCGAGACAAAAATTACGCGTCTGCGAATTTATATGCTACTACTATTTTGTTCAACCTACTTATGTTGCGAAAGAAATTAGAATAAATATTATGATTGTAAAACAAGTTTAAGTGTATTCATATGCTTCCCCGCTATATCGGAGAGAGTAGCCATTACGAATTTGCTTAAAACAAATAACCAAAAAACGTTATAAACGTTTAATTATTTGTTTTACAAGAACGATATTGAGTGTCAACTTATAATTAACGTAAATTTATTATTGAAACGCGAACGGGCCGGGGTGCCCGAAAGCCTGACTACCGCCCGAGTCCAAGGCCGCTCGGCTGTTAAAAGAGCCTTCCAACGGGACAAACTCGCCTCGCGCGAGTTGTCACCTATTACTAAGTATTCCGCCTTTTCAACTAACCCTTTTAAATATAGACCAGCGGTTAGACAGTACAAATAAAATTGAGATAAAACCGATCAATACCCCAACAACAAAAGTAGAATCAAAAACAACTAACTTGTCAACTTAGAACCTTATTTGTATCAGCATTACAATTTTATGTTTAATTATAAGCTCTCTAATTATGTTTATAGTATATCACTATGACAACAAAAAACAAAGTAGAAGAGGCACTACAGTAAGCGAAACATATATACCAATGTCGAAATGAGATACCGGATTGAGATACGATTTTACGGGACCACCGTTTTACGAGATACCCCGCATACCTCCTAAAAAGGTTCATGACTCTGAAAATATGTTACCAACTCTATTAGAATCAACCCAGGATGAAGAACTAAAGGAAGAATCGTCTGAACAAATAGGAATCGAAAGCTCAGAATCAATAAATAACAAAGAATAAATAAGTATACCTGTTATTGAGGGAGTCAGTCAGCCAGTTGCAGTTTTAGCATTCATATGAAATATTTAGCTTTGCGGGGGAACGTTATCCGTAGTATTAGACCAGGTGTGGGTAATAAAGCTTTCCTAGTGTGACTAGAGTAGGTCATGGATTGTAAAATGTTGATTATCCAGGAATATAAAAGTAGAAAGAAAGAGGTAGGGAAATAGGAAAAATCACTATTAAAGCGAATGGAGTAAGGGCCAATTCCATCTCAGATCATGCAGAGTTCCCCACACACCTGTCACCAAGCTACTCCAAAGTATTTTTTTATTGTTCTAGGTCAAAAATAAGAGGACCCGTATTTTTTCTTTTTTCTCTCAGATGCATAGTTCCGTCAATAATGCAATCGGAAAATGCACTGCTGAAAAGGGAAAATTGAGAAAATTTTTCCAATTAAATTTGGTTTCCTCAATATTTTTTTTATTTTTCGATACAATTAAATAATTTTTATGTCATCTATAGTAGAAACGAAGTTCTTCAAGTCTAATTTATCAAAAATATGAATGTATGCATTTTTCGGGAGAAAATGCATGTTTTCGAAAAAGTGCATCTTGGAGAAAAAATTGTGTATCTCAAAAAGGCCATAATTTTTTGCGCTCAAATTTTTTTTATATATTCTTAGTACCAATACCTTCAAATCCATTCGATCAAAATTTGCTGTTTTTTCGTCATATCGCTTAAAAAAATTTAAAAAAAAAGTTTTACATTTTCAAGTCAAACGCGATAAATACATTCAGGAATTCATGTTAGCGACTATGTAGGTTAATAACTGAACTACAATAACATGTAACTCAAAGAAAAAGCTCACTTTTATTCAATCATGTCTGCAAGAAATGTAAAATTACACGATCATTTTTTTCTGTTTGAGTTGATTACTTTTACAACTCTCTTCACTTTTTTAGATACAACTTTCACTTTCTTGCCCTTGTTTACATTTTCGTTTTTCTTCTTATGAGTACTTTTCTTTTTTTTTTTCATCTTTTTTCACTTCAATCCATGGATGCGCAGCCGTTCGAGCTATAAAACATTCGCTCCTCCCTTCCGAGACAACAGATTTCCACATGTGGCAACGTTGAATACCCTGATATTTCTGGCATTTGTGTCTTTGCTCCATTTGACTACTACGAAAATTGTTTATCTCTGCAGTTTCCATCAAAATCAGCTCTATAGAAGTTGTGTATTTTGATACATTTTCAACAAAACTTTTAGCAGTTTGAATAGCATCAGATTCAGTACTGCGTAAATTATGCACTGTTGCATAATGCTTTACCAAACCACCTATACCATCTACAGCACCCTTTCCATGACCAGTAGCAGAGAATATCCATTTTTTACTCATACTTGCATTTAAAAATTCATTTAACTGGAATCTATTTTTGAAATGACTTGCAGCGCCATCAGATACTAAAGTTATAGAATCAATCGAATTTCCATACGTTTCTTGTGTGTATCTAGTTATATGTTCAGGAATTATTTGTATTGCTGCCAATGCATGAGAATAATCATGTTTTAAGTCTTCACTAATTACAGTATAACTCTTTGTAATTCCGCCTATGTAGCAAACAGCAGTGAAAATTGAAATCTGTTTATTCACCCAATGATTCCCTTGAACTGGATTTTTCAAAATTACAGACCAATTCTCAGCAAAATCTATATGCATCAGCAAATGTTGATAATTTAACGTCACCCTTTCTTTCTCAGCTTTGATTTCCATTCGCTGTACCTATGTATTTATCGCGTTTGACTTGAAAATGTAAAACTTTTTTTTTTAATTTTTTTAAGCGATATAACGAAAAAACAGCAAATTTTGATCGAATGGATTTGAAGGTATTGGTACTAAGAATATATAAAAAAAATTTGAGCGCAAAAAATTATGGCCTTTTTGAGATACACAATTTTTTCTCCAAGATGCACTTTTCCGAAAACATGCATTTTCTCCCGAAAAATGCATACATTCATATTTTTGATAAATTAGACTTGAAGAACTTCGTTTCTACTATATATGACATAAAAATTATTTAATTGTATCGAAAAATAAAAAAAATATTGAGGAAACCAAATTTAATTGGAAAAAGTTTCTCAATTTTCCCTTTTCAGCAGTGCATTTTCCGATTGCATTATTGACGGAACTATGCATCTGAGAGAAAAAAGAAAAAATACAGGTCCTCTTATTTTTGACCTAAAACAATAAAAAAATACTTTGGAGTAGCTTGGTAACAGGTGTGTGGGGAGCTCTGCATGATCTGAGATGGAATTGGCCTAAGAGGAAATTAGTTAGTCTATAGAAAACAACAGAGCAAGCAATTAATATAATCTAGTGAAAAATGTACGCTCAGTGTGTTTCCATCAAACTCATAAGTGAAAGAGGATTTTGCCACGGTTTTCTCTTTAACGAGAAAGTTGTGCAACGAGACCCTCTAGGACTGTTCGAAACGAGTGAAAACTACTGTTGGATACCAGAACCGTTCCATATTTATCGCTAGGGAGCTTGCCGCTGGTTGAACAAAACAGCAAGTGAATACTGATACAAAATGCGGACCTTACAGCCAACCAACACGTATGAATTAATCGGAGAAATAATATATAATAACTCATCAAAATTGCAAGAAATATGCAAGGAAAGTGTAACGAAGATGGGATACTCACTGCTAGGTCCAGTAATACCAGGACTCACAGTGGCACAACAGCAAGCCAGAGGCAAACGTTTTACATTAAGAAACAATAATGAGATATTTCAATATCCGGAATATCTTACAGTACTAAAGGATAGTTTATTCAGGAGCCAAAATTTGCTATTTTAAACCGTGAGTGAAAGTACTGATATCTTCATTTAGCATCTGTTTAAGATAAATTATGATAGTCTTAATACAGATAACCTCCTTACGTTTGGATATTGTGCAGTGTGTCAAGTACCATTATTAGCAGTACGTAATTGTCGTTACTGCACGGCGTTACATTTAAGCAAACAGTGTGAGGACGTGTTGATGCAAATGTTGGGTGCCCCTTTGCCGAACATCGGAAATCGTTAGAAAATGATGAGGAAAGGTGCCGATTCCATCAAGGAGGTAGTGAATTGATTCAGGCGTGGAGTAGGCAAGTAGATCAGTTATTTTCAGAAAACAGTAACTATTGGCTAAATCTTAGTGAATAAATTTTTTTGGGGGCTATTTTTATATAAAAATAGAAATAAATAAATAAATTATTATTAGAGTGAATTTATACTGCAATTTTCTGGCAAGACTCCTCCAAATACAGTTGACATAGAATACACTAAATTCAACACCTGGTATTCGAATAAATTAAGTGGTATCTAGCAGTAGGAAAGAAACAAAATTAGAATTTTAGAGCTAGATTAATTATTAAGTTCCCGGTTTGAAAGGTAGAGTAAAATAAAAGGGACTTAGTTACCAGTAAGACAGCATAGTGTCAACTAGTTTTCTGTCTGTGTCTCTATAAGTAATTGTATAACATGTTCGTGAGTAGGGTCTTGTAAAAGTTGGAAGAAGTTTATGGAGAAAACCACGGATTTGTGATCACAGAAGAAGGAGTGATAAGTGATCCCTTAAACTTGTTCAACAGTCCAGAACCATACGACAACTTGGTTTTACCGGAAATGTATCGACGAGGAATCATCATGTGGTTAAACGGCGAAGCAATGAAAATGGGACGGCCATCCAGAGCGGGTAACCCAACAAATCAGGCCCAAGTCTTAGGGCAGATTTGCTATGATAGCTGCGAAAACTACCGAAAGGCATCGGAGGATTGCGCTCGTATGATGAGATACGACCTAATCCTACCGCTAGTACCCGGACAGTATCATGAAAAGATGGCAGTTAATATACGAAAACGGCCAGTTGCAGTATGTAGAGTATGTTCCTCGACCACCGGATGAATGTACAAGAGAAGATATGCAGGTATGGATAGACTATCTTGTAGCATATTTTCATGGAGAAAGGATCGAACGCGGAAGAACATACGCCGAATTTGTACATCTGCCTTATGGAGATGTGGGTTTTGCGGACTTATTAACTTTTTATAACTGTGTACAGTGCTCTCGACCTCTACCTGTGGCGTTTTTGTAAGCTGTGTATTTTAAAATATTTAATCCATGGACCGAAGAATATCTTCCTCATCTGTTGAGAGTGCTGGTCAACCGCCCATAAGAATGCCCTTCAACCCGGAGAAAAATGCCGTATATGTAAACCTGGCACCATTGGAGAAGAAATATTTCTAAGAAGATTAAACGTAGTGTGGAGTGGTAGTTTCTTGCCTTTTGAAAATTAGACTTTATAGTGCTTCGAAGTTTTTCTCATTCAAACATATATATGTGTAAAATTACTGGGTGTTTAGTACGTAGTGCTTATTGTAACTCATTATGTGCAAAGTATAAGTATATTATCTTGATGTACGCAATTTCAAATAGGCAGGTGCAACTTGCGAGCGCCTTGCGTCGCTGGTCTTCAGGGGCGGGCATGTTACGTCGAGGACGAGTCAGACTATTTTATGGCGGTAAAATTTGAATTTTTTATGGAAGGGGAGTTCCCGTAATTAAAAGCAATAGTCATTTAATAGCTGACTTTTATCTCAGTGACGTACTTACCCCTTCTGGGATTAACCTTTTATCGATTAGTTTTTATGTATTTTGTGCTATAAAAGAGAACGCAAAACAATTTTAACGGAGACTCTGTATACTACTCTGTGACACTACGCACCTTCTGTAATTCGATCAATAAATATTATAAATCTATTTCTATAATAACTTATTTGAGAGGTATACCTAATCCACCTCCATCTCTGGGTTTTAAGGTACGAGTTTCTGGACCAGTTAAACTGCAGGTAAATTATTTAATTATTACCTATTCACTAGGTATTTTAGATACGTTGCCGCCCTGCTTTTGTTTGAGTCTCGCACCCGTGATAAAGCGCTTACGCGTTGACCGAAAAGAGACAGTCGCGTTTGAGTAATTCTTGTCAATTTGCGGCCGTTACGTGAGACGTAACAGGTATATGAGAAAGAGAGAATAGAATAGAATAGTGCTTTATAACGCCAATGGAGTGGATCCCGTCCGGAAATTGTGAAAAATACAAATAAAAATAATAAAAAATTATAAAAAAATTATAACAAATTTTAATTACGCTAGTAATAACTCAACTCTTCACTTCAAATTTCGAAATTCACGCGAAAACTGTGATAACGCACAGGTAGGTTAATCTGATATAGACAGAGATATCCATTTGAAAATTTGAATTTCACGCCGAACTCGGGTCACTGATCAGTCATTACAGGAGTTAAAAAGATGACAGGAAGTTAGAAATTTGATAATTCGGTTCTCAGTGATACCAACTGTGTTGATTAAAATTTGAATTTGAAAGGAAATTTGAAAATAATAATAGTACCATTTACAAAATAGCGGAATAAAGGAATAACAACTTGACTAATAGTATAACTTGTAACGGGGTGAAACCGTTTAATTATTTTATTCGCGCAATTATACTAAAAGGACGCGCGTAATTATTTATGCTCAATACATAAATCGGAGAGCATGTGGAAACGTGCGTCAGTCAACCAGTAAGTCCTTTAATCTGGGAAAAGTGAGTGGAAGCTATATGAAAAGAGCGAGTCAAAAATACTTGTTAATAACACAGACGGAACCTTTTATTACCATTCGGATACTACACAAAGTCGGCCCGCGCGTTTGTTTACATTGACGCTCGCTGATCGACAACACGTTTTGTCGGGACGCTCGCTGCTCTTTGTTATTAGAGTCGCCGCATGCACGCTTCGAATGTCGGAAATTAATAATTAACCCATTAAAGCCCACGCTAAGACTGGTTGAGATAGCGACAAACAAACTGTGCTATCTTTTGCATAAGTGAAAAATAAAATATACGTATTTTTTTTTATGTTATTTTCAATTGTTTATAACAAATTATTTAAACAAATTACAAAAAAATTCATAATTATCAAAATCTAAATGCGGGAATCGATTCTGGAGGTGAAATCAAGACGAAAACCTATATAACACTTTTTTGTCAGAATTCAATTTGTTAGTGTAACGTAGGAATAAACAATTGCATGTTGGGGAGAAAAAGTGACCATGTCAAGTCCCAAGCAAAATCTATCTGGAATAGCAAAAAATAAACTGTGCTATCCTTTGCATAAGTGAAAAATAAAATATATATATTTTTTCTTATGTCATTTGCAATTGTTTATAACAAACTATTTAAACAAATTATAAAAAAATTTATAATTTTCAAAATCTGAATGCGGAAATCGATTCTGGGGGTAAAGTTTAGACGAAAACCTATATAACACTTTTCTGTCAGAGGCCAATTAGTTATTGTAATGAAGGAAGAAACATTCGGCCTCCTGAGAGTGTTTCAAAAAATCGTATAAAATGAAGCTAATTATTGTATTTATCCATCAATATTGGCATGAATTATTGTAAATATAATCGGTGGGATTGAATTATTGTTCATTGCCATATCCTTCTTTATGACTTTTGCAAACAGGCATAGAACATTTCTCACAATACCATTCCGTTCTTGTCCGACATGTTGAAATTCCACATTTCCTAAGACTCCCATGTTTCATCACGTGTTCTTGGGATGAAGTTTCACTCTGTTTCTGTCGTTTGGGGGGACGTTTGGAAGATAACTTGTCAATATAATATTCACAAACTTCTTGAACAATATCTTTGGAACCTTTTCTTTCGTCTGGATGTAACTTATTGTAAATCACTGTAGCGTTTGCTAAGGATGCTTGGATGAGCCGTAATACAAGGCACCATGTCCATTTCTTACTTCGAATTGTAGGCATCAAAGCATTACAGTGTTGATCATGTAGATCGACGTCACCCATGTGTTCATTATACATAGAGAAACAATGAGGAAAAAGAATAGATTTTTTCGATGATTCCTGCCATCTCTGCATTTCAACTTTTGGTTCATTTCCATATTTCGAAGAGAGAATCGATACTGGCTTTGAGTCCATAACTGTAATATAATTCAATTTTGAATTCACTTCATGCATTGAAATAGTGTATCCTCTTTTAGCTTTTTTTGGCATTTCGACTTTCACTTTCACACGATTATGCCGAACAGTTCCTGTCGCCGATAAACCATTTTTTTTCAAATGAATCATAAGATCTGGGTTTGTGAAAAAGTTGTCAAAATAAATATGATACTTTTTCAGTTCTTCTCTCTGTGTTTTTTCTAATAAATTCGAAAGTAACTTTATCACCACTCTAGACCCTAAACCAACGGCAACTAAAGGATTTCGTTCATCGATTCCTGATTTACCAGTGTAAATATCAAGATCATATATATACCCATCAGAAGAACAGACTGCCCATTCTTTTATTCCAAATCTAATGGGTTTATTCCTTATACATTGCTTGATACCAAACCTACCAAAGTATTTTACCATTATCTCATCTATTGATAAATTATAGTCAAAGAAACCAAATTGCATACAATTCTCACGAAACATATCATACAGAGTTCTAACCTTCCAGACTTTATCATTTTGATCAGTTTCTTGAAGTTTATAGAATCGTATGTTCTTTTTTATGGCAACGAAATTATTTCTAGACATAAGTTCCGCAATTACTAGACACTGAAGTATTCGCTTTTTTGACCAGTAATCACGAATACTTTTTCTAGAATTGAAGATAGTAATCATTATGATTGTAATAAATTTTTCTAGATCATCCATACATAAATCAAAATGATTTTCAGAAGTGGCTTCAATGATATGGTTTTTCATTGATTTCGAAAAGAAAACCTCAAACAACTCAAAAGCATTTTTGGATTGCAATGATGAAATAGGTGAATTATTGAAGTTGCTCTCGACATGCGGAGAAATATCATTCAAAGCATCATTTTTCCAACTGTACTTATGATTCGGTTCCAACAATTTCTGAGTACTTGTGTATGTACTTTTAACATGTTCGTAAGAACCTGATGGTAATTCATTTGATAATGTATCTTCATTTGGATCACCGTCCGAATCTCCATCTGAACTTTCATATTCATTAGGAATGAATGCTATATCAATATGTTGACCTTCATCACTATCAGAATCTTCAACTAAATTTGGTAGATCGCTAATTCTCCGTCTCGGCATTATCAGTAACGTTACCAATTTAGAACAAAATAAAAACTAAAAGTTTTCCGAAATTATTATTTCAAAGAATAGATCCAATGTATAAATGTTTTCAACCGTTAGCCCGCCACTCAAACGTGATCTCTAACGCGGAAGGATTTACGAAATGAAATAAACTTATCCAATTACAGTATAAGATCTCAAAATTTATCAGTAAAAAATACTGATATGATTCCAGATACCATGTGTGAGAATGAAAACACTTATTTGTCAATAGTTTATTTCTACATAAAGATATCAAATTGAACTCTGACAAAAAAGTGTTATATAGGTTTTCATCTCAATTTTATCCCCCGAATCGATTTCCGCATTCAGATTTTGAAAATTATGAATTTTTTTGTAATTTGTTTAAATAATTTGTTATAAACAATTGCAAATGACATAAGAAAAAATATATATATTTTATTTTTCACTTATGCAAAGGATAGTACAGTTTATTTTTTGCTATTCCAGATAGATTTTGCTTGGGACTTGACATGGTCACTTTTTCTCCCCAACATGCAATTGTTTATTCCTACGTTACACTAACAAATTGAATTCTGACAAAAAAGTGTTATATAGGTTTTCGTCTTGATTTCACCTCCAGAATCGATTCCCGCATTTAGATTTTGATAATTATGAATTTTTTTGTAATTTGTTTAAATAATTTGTTATAAACAATTGAAAATAACATAAAAAAAAATACGTATATTTTATTTTTCACTTATGCAAAAGATAGCACAGTTTGTTTGTCGCTATCTCAACCAGTCTTAGCGTGGGCTTTAATGGGTTAATCATGCAACCGCGATCGCAAAATTAAGCTGGCCAGCTTACCTTATTATTGCAGGCGATCGAAGGAAGCACAGACAAACCGCACAGCGCGGAACAGTTTTTAATTGTTTGTCGCCGGTCGCGAACACGCACGCACGGATATGGTTTCGCCCTCGATGGCGAAACCTCACACACACTCTCGTCCTGGCCTCGAACTAGTAGCTGGAAGGCACCTGGGCGGCTACGATCACGGACGACTGGCTGTTGCTGCTCTAGCGTGTTGATGTTGATGGCTCGTAGATTGGCGATAAAGATAGCGAAAGCGGGCGGACTCAACGATAGTCGAAGCTTCACTAGTTCGGTTTCAATCGCGCGCGTTCCGTCTGCTCGCGTGCCGAATTCCTTCGTTACGAATTTCGTCCCCCCGGCAGGTGCTGCCCTCACAGGCAATAATTAAGTTATATTATCAGCGCTAATTTGACGTTTACCGTCACAAACTTATAAACAAGTGAATATCCAAACAAAAACATGCCTAAATGGAAAATGAGATAAAAATAAATGATGATTGGTAGATAAATGAGCTCAGAATGATATTTTAATATGATAAAGTTAATAGTGGAACAAATAGTATATTATCATTATCAATAAAAATAAAAATAGTAGCGGATATATCGTGCTAGATATAAAATAGTAATAACAATAATAAAATAAAAATAGAAATTAAAGATGATTAAGAAATACTATGGGAATAAGAATATTGACGCAAGACGATTTAAATAAGACAGCTAAGTAGTTTCACATGATGTCATGGAGCGAAAACCCACTGACAATAAAGTGTCACTCCGTATAGATAACCATGTATGAATTGACAGATGAGATTTTTTACACAGGTACTTAGCAGCAAAGATATATAAACTGTTGTTGTTGTTGGTAATCAGTGTTGGATAGAAGTGTAAGAAGTGTAAGAAGTGTAGTGGTGCTGGTTTAGGAGCTGTATCGTTGTTACTGTTGTTTTGTGTATTTCGTAACTCGATTTCGTCAATGTCAATAGATTTAGTGTAAGTTATGTTGTGACTAATTAAGTAGATAATTCATCCAGTAACCGAAAAAATTGACTGAAAAGCCACAAATTTCAGCTGAAAACGCAGAAGCGAGTTTCACCATAAATATTAATTTAAGAAGAGCGCTTAGAAATGCAACGCGCTGTTACTTACCGAGAGAACAAGAGAGGAAGAGAGTTTCTAGGGAAAAGTCAAAGAGAGATAACATAAAGAGTTACTACTTAGTTATAGTGCAGTTAATCTTTGTTTTCCAGAATAAACAACTTATAAATTTGTTGTGATATCATGTAATCACCGCAGAACAGCGTTGAACGCTTGCTCGCAAAGAAATTCTGGTCACACACGCACACTCGCACACAGATATACAGTCACCATATCTGCAATAATAGACACTGTTCTCTTACACTTATAAGAACATTTGAATTATTACTTGTTCATCTGAATTTTCTATCCAATCATATTACTCAGCAAAAACGCTATATAATTTCTAACCTAACCTCTATTGAAAAAATTTAATTATAAATCCACGCTGTATTTCCAAGTGTATGATCGCTTCTTTTATGAAATTAGTATTTTGAATAGCTACTTCATCTTTTAAAATATTAATATTAATGAAAAATAAAATCAGAGATCAGAATGCGGTTTGGATTCAGGATCTGACTACCCACACTCTACCATCTCAGTTATTTTCTCAACTTTGTTTCTATAGTATACGCCATGTACGAGGAGGGGGGGGAGTCAATAAGTCTTTACAAAAAGAAAGAACAAAAAGTTTTGCGTATGTAATTTTTTTTTATTTTTGAACATAATCTCCTTGAAAGTCAATACATTTTATTAAACGGCCTTCCAGTTTTTTTAAGCCATCAGAAAAATATGATTTCTGAAAACTCTCAAAATAGGCATTTGTTTCGGCAATAACTTCTTCATTCGACGTTAATCGTTGTCCGGCAAGCCATTTTTTGAGGTTAGGAAAGAAGAAAAAGTCACTGGGAGCCAAATCAGGTGAATATGGAGGATGGTCAATTAATTCGAACTAAAAATCGTTAATTTTGCCATCGAAACTGCACACGTGTGAACTCGAGCATTATCTTGAAGAAAGAGGCATTTTTCTTTGTTAAAGTTGCAAAGAGGGGGGGGGGAATTTATCCTCGAAAACCTAGCCAAGTGCGCCACTGCTATGTCCCCTGCGAGTTAATAAAGGATCCTTTTCTGGTGAAGGAAGCCGGCGCTGACTTCCACGGGAGCGAACCTACCGCGATGACGGGAAAGGTGAACAGAAAGAATCGGTATGAGTACAAAGAGGCGATCCCTTTTTATTTACGCCAACGAAAGTATATCTACTAATATTACAAGCACAAAGGTGGTGAGCGCGTTCGCTCAATCCTCCAAACGCGACAGCAGGCGGCGACTAGGAGCGTAATCGCTCAACTATCGTACGCGGCGAGTGTTTAACATTTAGGAGCGAATTCGCTCAACTAACAATCGCGACAATTCGATTCGCGGCGTTACACCGGACGAGAGCTGATACGTGAGAGAGAGTCGCGGAATAGTAGAGAGGTAACAAACCCACCGGTTGGCTCCTCCTGCGGCTCGCTGGTGGAGAGCCGGCGACGGCGAAACCTCAGTCCTGCCGGCAGAGGAGATCGTTGGATCACCGGCGGCTGCTGGTTGGCAGCTGGCGGCCGGGATCGGCTCCTCGGGCGTCGGATGATGATCACCGGGAAAGGCTGCTTGAACAGCAGCCGGAGACCCGCCACAAAACTCTATCTCTCGTCCTGGGGTGTCTTTCTCCTGGCGCGTGTCCTAGCCTATCTCGCGCCGTGACCTGATTAGCGTACGGTCACTCTCTCACTGTCCTCAATCTCTCCCGCTCCCTTAATTCTCGCGGCGCGAGCCGCGCTTTCCGCGTTCTCGCCCATTCCTCTTCCTCTCTCGCTCTCTCTCACGCTCTTCACGCTCCCCCTCCTTCTTGCGCCGTCTTCTCCGCCAGCCGCGCTCTCCCCTCTCCAGGCCCTGCAGCGACACGAGCGCATGAATGCTATATTAACCATAGCCACGCTCGGCCGTTACATCCGTGCGAGGAGAGTGCCGCGCACAGGGTTAGCGAACATCGCTATCAGCCCTGTCATAAAGTGAGAACGTTTTTCTCTGATTTTTTCTTTCAGCTGACTTAATAAGGACGCATAATATTGTCCAGTGATCGTCTGGCCCTTTTCCAAGTAGGCGATGTAGATGATGCCATACGCATCCCAGAAAACCGTGGCCATAATCTTGCCAGCTGACTTTACTGTCTTTGCCTTCTTTGGGGCTGGTTCTCCTGCGGTATTCCATTATTTGGACTGTTCTTTGATTTCAGAAGTGTAGTGGTATACCCATGTTTCGTCTACAGTTACGAGTCGACGCCAAAAGTCTTCCGGATTACGACGTATGCATGCCAGAAGAGCCTCAGAGGTGACCACTCAGGTTCGTTTGTTTCCAACAGTGGAAAAACGCGGTACCCATCTTGCTGATATTTTTTTCATCCCCAATTTTTCATGCAAAATTGAAATGATTGTACCCTTTGATACCTCTATGGCCTCAACTAATTCTCGCAATTTTAATCTTCTATCACTCAACACCATATCATGGATTTTGTTGACCATTTCGGGCGTACTCACTTCTACGGGACGTCCTGAACGAGGTTCATCTTTTGTTGTTGTACGATCGCGTTTAAATTCATTTCCCCAGTTACAAACAGTCTTAAACACAGGGGCAGACTTTTCATGAACGGCGTTCAACTCAACTGTGATTTCTTTTGGTGTAAGGCCTTTCAAATCAAAATGTTTTATCACCGCTCGAAACTCTGTTTCTTCCATTTTTCAAATAAACTAATAAGTTTTTGTTCAACTAACGGTCACAAAAAAACGACTTAATGAATCGAGCTGAAACTTTGTACGATATCTAGTCAGTAGTATTGCTTGCCAAAAATATCATAACTTAAGCGTGACGAGCGCCATTTCTTGGATTTTGTAAAGACTTATTGACTCCACCCCCTCGTATATATTAAATTTTCAAAGTTAGGTTTTGTTTAAACTAATCATTTTTATTCATATTAATCTAAACGTACGACGTGTTGTATCTACCGAAGAGTCTACAAAATTTTATTTAATATATTGCAACCATTACCGAAAATCGTTCTACTCGCGCTAGGTTAATAAGCGGCTGAACTAGAAAAGCCGCGATCGGTTCGCGAGAGAGAGAGGGCGCGTAGGGGCAATGGCCGGGAGGGGAGAGTTCAGCAGGCAGTATGACTGTGACACTCAGTCCGTCCGCATAGAGCTATCCCTTTTCCGAGCCGTTATCGCGTTTTCTTTTGGTGGTGCGAGGCTAGAGGTAAGAACTTTAGTGCGGCGTGCCGAGTGCAGCAATAGCAACAATAGCAATAACAGCAGCAGCAGCAACAGCAACAACAGCAGTAGTAGCAGCCGTAGCAGCAACAACAACAACAGCAATAACAGCGGAGAGCGGCGAGTAGCGGAGCAGCTAATTAGCGACGCGTGCTTCGGATACGGTTGGCCACCGTATCCTCAACTATCTCGCGGTAGGTGCACCTTCCCATTATTGTTGATAGCGTGCGATCCCGCGCAGCGTGCGCGAAGAGATAAATTGTTGCGTGCGAGCGGTTAGTTTGCGGCGATCGCGGTTTTCTCTCTCTCTCTCCCATTTAGCGTGTGTTGTCATTCGCGCTAGCGCGCGCAAGTCTCTCGGCAAAACCCCCGTGTAATCGAATCGTTTAAATAAAGTGAACGATAGTTTTACTTAATCTAGTCATCGTTATTTTGTCTTTCCTTTGTCCGGAGGTCGCGTCTGTTTACATTTTGTTCGAATTAGCCGGTAGTCTGTCACGGATCGCGCGGAGGTGATTAGAGGCGCCCTGCAAACCAAGTTTCCAGCAGCGGCCGCGCGAGCGCTACTAAGCAAGGGCGACAGCGCCGCCAAGCGGCGAGTTGGGGGAACCCAACTCGGAGTAGTGAGGAGACACTGCGCAGGCGCACTCCAAGACAAGGTAGGTTGATGTGCTTCGAGCACATAGATAACTAGGCGTCGTTTAGTCATTATATAGGTACGTTCCAGAGATATTATAGGCTAAACGGCAGCCTGTTACAATATTCATTACAATATATTAATACGACTAACACGAAATCTTGATATTTATCAAATATGTTACGTGAAATATTAATAATTTGATAAAAATAATAAGAATGATTTTTATATCTATTTCCGAAATAAAACATTAGGAAAAAGTATAAGGAAGAGCCGATTTTTCTATAGAAATGTAACCGCAACTTTATTACAAATTCTTATTACAAAGAACTTTATTACAAAAAAAGTCAATTTTTTTAAACATTTTTTAAAATAAATTTTCAAAATTTATATAAAACCTATCATTTGGATTCGATTAAATACTGCTTGACCTAAACAATTCTTATAGGTAGAGTACATATTGACTACATTATTTTTTAATTTAGCAAATAAAAAAATTATTATTAATTGTCTTCGATATAATGAAAACAACTTAAAAGATATCTACCTTACACTTACCTGCTGCTTCCGTTGAAAAGAAGTATAATAGGGATAAATAAAATAAATCTAAAATTACAGTTTATCTATCAATAATGAACTGTTTTTTGTTTGTTCATATGTGTAGTACTGAAAAGTGATGTTTTTTTATTTATTATTGACAAGAAAATGAGGCTCCGAAATGTTGTAATTTTGATTGTTTTTTTGATCAAACGTTTGTTTTTTTTGTTTAATACTTACCTGTGTGGCTACGATATACTTGCTCATAAAAATACGCAAAGAACACAAACTAGAACTTTATTGAAACGCAAATGTGATGCTTCCAATTTGACGCTCAGGAGTGAACTAACTAAGCAACAACAAAAATATGTATTCTGACGTGGCCGTGGATACAAACGTACGAATTAGATATTATAAATCACATTCGTAACAATACAATGAAATGAGCCGTTGCAGCTTGCCGCGTCCAACGGCTTCCTATCACCTGCGGCTCGACCGTTGCCATTGACAGATTTAAATTCCTTGCATGTTGAATGGAAAAAAAGCGCAAGTTCGATCGCGATCACGTATTAATACACTTTCGCGCCTCTGCCCTGCACTAATCGCTACTATTTTAGTTACTCCTAACACTGTATTTTAATTATTCTTACCACTGATTATGATCGTCTTATGCACGCAACAAAAATCAGAACAGTTGCGTGTTCCAATTTTTAATCCGATGACTAATGCCCTATCAGTGTTTGCGGAAGGAATAAAAAGTGAATTGATTTGGGACGTTACGTTAATGAATATTTCGTTAGTAGTGAAAGTCTAGTGATAGGGTTGTGAAAAAAAGAAGATATGGAGACGGACAAGAACCACATTCTTCAAGATTTTGAGAAGCTTCCCTCGATAGATGCTGAGCAGTGGCAAGATGCACTTATTGTAATCGTAGCAGCCCTCAACTATGAATTTTTTGTGTGAAGTTGGATCAAATAATGGACGTAATGTTTGGATTTTCATTTGTTGCTGAAGTGCTGGGACATCCAGAACGATGTTCGTCTTCGACATTCTCTTGGCCTTCTTGGAACAGCTTATACCACATATACACATTTTCCTTACTCGGAGTAGACTCACCGTATGTAATTGTCAACATTTCAAGAGCTTTAGAGCACTGGATTCCATTTTTCACACAAAATTTAATGCAAACTCTTTGCTCCATTCTTTTTTACAGAAGAAAATCGCCGAGCACACCAAACACTTCTAATCTCTGATGCCTCTGTCAAAAAAACAACACGTGCTATATAGTCAAAACTATGAATATATGATTGTGGCGAGTGTACCACCACAACAACAACAAAAATTTAGAACTTGTATGTACGTAGGCCGCAAAAATTTAAGTCACTTTAATTTTTGAATGCCCGTCGTATATTAATTTTTAATATATATTATACACAATATAACAATATATTAAAAATTATATATTCAAAAATTATACATTTACTAAATAGTTTCTAATATATTTATATATATATATTTATATAAATTAATTTTTCCGATATAATTTTTTTTAAAAGTCTGATGATGACGTTGAGATAGTGTACGAGGTTATCGCCATGCGTTCATTACCACCACGACGCGTGATACACGTTGACCTGGTGACGCCTCCAGCACCCTACGTAGACCTCGCGACGTCTCAACCACTCTTGGTGAATTTAGTTTCACGAGAACAACAAGAACAACGAGAAACATCGCACCAACGAAGAAAGGTATGAATTTTTTTTTCAATATAAATAATACTCTTTTTTTTAATCGGGGTAGTTTATTATAAGTTTCTTTTATTTTTTTGTTGTAGATCAACGATCACGACGACACCATGCCTGTCTACAAGGGCTGAAAGTGCGCATACTGCGCTGCTGGTCGTTGCAGTCGGCGACCGCAATGAGTGGAGTCTCCTCCACAGCATTAACAGGACCGGACTCATCAGGCACGTTGTGCGTCGGCTGTTCCGGTCCCGATCAAGGTCTCCGATGGAAACGAACAGCCAGCAGCCGTCGACATCAACGAATAGCCAGCAACCCTCAATATCGTTTGGCGTCACCACCACCACCAGTCAACCACTACGCACCGTTATCGCCGGCAGAAAACGGCTAATATTGGCAAGTGATTGACTGGACGCTGGACCACGCTATAAAATAGCAAAATTGTTCTCTGATAACGACAGCAGTAGCAGCAGCAGTAGTTAAGCAAATATATATATATATATGGATCATTCCAATAGATTTTTAACATTCGGCGGCGCACTCAAATCACGGATCTTAGCGGCGATTTTTTCTATGATAGTACATAAGAAAAGAAGCCCTTTCCCGCCCGCAGAATTTTTTTAAGGCTATATATATGTATATATATTTTTTTAAGGTCCGAAAAATGGCCTTTTTTGGCCTATTTTTGAAAATTCATAGCTACGTAAGTTTTCAACTTTTTTAGACGTGCCGGGGCTCGATGGATCCGTCCACTCCTGTACTTTTCAGAAAAAAATATTCCATAAGTGAATACATATATAGACACACCGTCACATCGATATAACCACGGGGTTATGGAGCCGATTTAATAGGCATCTTTGATGTCCTGTAACTTTTTTAATTTTCAATATTTTTTAACGAGATTGACGGGATTTTCTTCATCTTTTCAAGAGCTTTAATTTGAGCCCCCGCCCGTTCTAGAACCAGAGTTATGACGCTTCAAAGACGATGAGTTTTGCCAAAAATTGCGATTTTCAAAGTCGATTTAAAAAAACTTATTTCTTTTTTTTTTAATTTTATTACAGTTTTCGATAGCTTATATAGTGTACTATAACCCCCTAAAATATTTTTGTGTGTATTTGCGTTCCCTTCCAAATATCGTACTTTAAAGATTGCTTAATTTCAATTTTTGGCAAAACTCATCGTCTTTGAAGCATCATAACTCTGGTTCTAGGGCAGCTAGAAGAACGGGCGGGGACTCAAATTAAAGCTCTTGAAAAGACAAAGAAAATCTTGTCAACTTTATTCAAAAATATTAAAAATTAGAAAAGTTACAGGACTCTAAACACAACCATAAAATTAGTGTTATGATCACTAGATACCTCAATGGGGCGATGTCTATATATATATATTTGGTTGCGGATTATTTTTTTCTGAAAAGTAAAAGAATAGACGAATCCAACGAGATGTTGCGCGTCAAAAAAGATTGAAAACTCGCGGAGTTATGATTTTTTGAAAATTCAATTACTTATGCGACTTTTATAAAAATGAGTATATGCAGAAATACATCAGATTATAGAGTACTACGTAAGAGGTAGTAGAAAAAGTAACATGAAATAATAAAGATTGTAAACTTATTTACTCACGATATTTACAATATTTATTTACAGACATATTTTTCTAAATGAAATTCATGTTATATTATTCCTGTAGGTGGGTATCTTATTATTTCTTGAAATATATTGTGTCTGATTCTTGAGATTCAGACATTAATTTAAACTCAGCATGATATTCGACAATTGGTCTCAAAGAGTGATAACCCCTGGTGCCATCAACAGTTTTTGCTTCATCGAAGCGCTTTCTTAATTTTTTTTCTCTTTTCTCACATTCTACACTGGAGATCCACAAAAATCTATGAAAAAAAACATGAAACAATATTCGAAAATGCAAATAAATTTATGATACTAATAGCTCCAATTTACCTCGTTAATTTCATGTTTGCGTTTAGAAATTCATACATGCTCAAAGGAGTGAGAATTTGCTTTTCGGGAGGTAAGACAACTGATGCTTCTCTAACAGCGCGCTTAGCTACGGCTCCAATACCGTCACATGGTCCCTTACCGTGGCTTGTGGCAAAAAAGTTATAAGACTCAACTTTGAAGCCAAAGTCTTTCTCGTGGTTGCAAATGTTAGCAAAATTATTTCTGTAAATTAATTGTAAATGTTAATATTAGTTTCGTTTATGATATAAATTTTAAAATATTCGTATTCTCTGATAAATTTATTATTTTACTCAAAAGTGATAATAACTAAAATTATTTCATGCCGTTGGGACATTTAATATTTATAACTTTCTAAAGTCTTTTTTTTAACAAGTACACTACAATTACATTGATTGATTAAATTATTATATAAATATACGTACTTGTTTTTGTATTGCGTTGGAGCACCGTCTTTAAAATAGATGAGTTTATTGATCCATGGGAATCTTTTCCTAACATCTTCCAAAACCTTTTCTTGGAAAATATGAACAATATATGCATTATGCTTTAAATAATCACTAATTATGCAAAAACTGGTGTGTTCAATTTTTCCATTACTATCTCTGTAGTACAAAACAAAAGGGTGTACAGTTGCTTGCATATTATTGTAATAGAATTTCTGAGTAGAATCCTGAGCTATGAAAGTATAATTCTCAGCGAAATCCATCATAAGAATTGCAGTATCGTATTCTAAATTATTTTTTATATATTCACAATAATTTTTCTGACATTCGCTAATAAAATGATGTTTCGTCAAATTCCACAAGGGGGCTCAAATTAAAGCTCTTGAAAAGACGAAGAAAATCACGTCAATCTCGTTAAAAAATATTGAAAATTAAAAAAGTTACAGGACATCAAAGATGCCTATTAAATCGGCTCCATAACCCCGTGGTTATATCGATGTGACGGTGTGTCTATATATGTATTCACTTATGGAATATTTTTTTCTGAAAAGTACAGGAGAGGACGGATCCATCGAGCCCCGGCACGTCTAAAAAAGTTGAAAACTTACGTAGCTATGAATTTTCAAAAATAGGCCAAAAAAGGCCATTTTTCGGACTTTAAAAAATATATATATACATATATATAGCCTCAAAAAAAATTCTGCGGGCGGGAAAGGGCTTCTTTTCTTATGTACTATCATAGAAAAAATCGCCGCTAAGATCCGTGATTTAAGTGCGCCGCCGAATGTTAAAAATCTATTGGAATGACCCATATATATATATTATTTTATTTCAACTTTTCTTACATTTTGCTTTACATTTCCTACTTCACTGGTTGTGTCTCGTGTCCAGTTTGTGTAGTTACTAATTTATGTGTTTTGTGTGTGTATGTGCGCGAGTGTGCGTGTTTTATGTATATATGTGCGTATGTAGATGTGTCTGCAAATCTTGTGTCTATATCTTCTGTGTCTGTCTGTTCAGCCTTTCTTCTCATTTTTCAGTTGCTTCATCTTCTCTTCCTCTCTCTCTTCAAGATCTGCCTTTTCCACTCTTCTGTTTCTCACTTTCTTGCTTATTTTCTTTTCGACTTCTTTCTTTGATACTTTCTTTTGTCTTTTCACCTTTGCCTATCTTTTGCTTTTGCTCTCTTTCTTGCTAATCATCTCACCTGTCTTTCTCCTTATTAGGGCTTTGACACCTTTTTCTCATTTCCTATTGCTCCCTCTGCCTTTCATTTCCTCAGTCTCACTTATTTTCCTTAGTGTCTTATAATTTTGTCTTCTTGTTTTCCTTTTTCTTTCTCTTCTTCGCTTCTTCTTCTTTTCCATTTTAGCTCCATCATCAACGCTATCTTTTCTTTGCTTCCTATTATTATTTTTTCCCATTCTATCCCTTCCTTTTTACTTTTTTCACATTTTTCTACTATGTGCTTCCAATTTTCTTCCTCTTCCATACACAATCTGCATCTCTTATTTTCTTCTTTTTGCCAATACCTGCTTCCTCTCGTTTCATTACCTAACCTAAACCTTTCCCTTATTTGCAGGCCTTTTATTCTTCCCTCTCCTTGAATTTCCTTTAACCTATACTTTTTCATTTCTGCTTTCAGTTCTTTCCACTCCTTTATGTACACTGCCCGTCAATCACTTTTGCCATGCTTACCTCAAAATTAGGCAAACTTGAAAGTTTTGTATCTCGGTCGGAAATCATTGTATCACAAAAAACAGCAGGGCATTTTAAAGGTAATTGCAAAAGCTTCCATTTAAGACGTGCAGAGACTTAAAAATGAAAATATGTGTTTTTTACAGTAAAAAAACTGATTAAAAAAATTTCAATTTTTTTAACCTCGACTTAAATCAATGCCAATTTAGAACCAGGCGGTGGAGGGTAAATCGACCGGAGGGGTTCGGAGGGTAGTGTCTTTCCCTTTAAAATTAGCCCCCCACGGGGTTCTATCCGATGTTTTTTAACCGAGTTACAGCGTTTTTTGTAAAAAAATAACCTTTTTTTTCAATCCTCAATTACTTCGACTTGCGTACGTTTTGGAAAAAAATGCCAAGGAGAAAAAAGTTTCATTTTGTGCCCAAGAATACGAAAATAAAGTCAAAATAAAGAAATAGAGAAAAAAAATTTTTTCGGTTTTTTAGCGCATCAAAAAAATAAAGGAATTTAACTTTTTTTACGCTTAGTTTTAGTTTTTTTGTGATTTACTACGTCCCTAGACATTTTAAAACGAAGCGTAAAAAAAAAAGTTAAATTCCTTTATTTTTTTAATGCGCTAAAAAACCGAAAAAAAATTTTTTCTCTATTTCTTTATTTTGACTTGATTTTCGTATTCTTGGGCATAAAATTAAACTTTTTTCTCCTTGGCATTTTTTTCCAAAACGTACGCAAATCGAAGTAATTGAGGATTGAACAAAAAGGTTATTTTTTTACAAAAAACGCCGTAACTCGGTTAACATCGGATAGAACCCCGCGGGGGCTAATTTTAAAGGGAAAGACATTACCCTCCGAACCCCTCCGGTCGATTTGCCCTCCACCGCCTTGTTCTAAATTGGCATTGATTTAAGTCGAGGTTAAAAAAATTAAAATTTTTATAATCAGTTTTTTTACTGTAAAAAACACATATTTTCATTTTTAAGTCTCTGCACGTCTTAAATGGAAGCTTTTGCAATTACCTTTAAAATGCCCTGCTGTTTTTTGTGATACAATGATTTCCGACCGAGATACAAAACTTTCAAGTTTGCCTAATTTTGAGGTAAGCATGGCAAAAGTGATTGACGGGCAGTGTATCTTGACTTTTCTAGATTTTCTTCTAGTTCTTTTTCTTCTTTTTCCTTTAGCTCTTCTCTTATTTCTTCCCAAAACTCTTCTCTCATTTCGTCTCCCTCTTCCCTCTCTCTATATATTTTACTTTGTTCTAGCCTATCCTCTCTCTCCTCCTTCTTACCCTTTTTATCTTTTTCATTTCTTTCCCTTTTCTTTAGTTCTCTCCATCCTTCTTTTTTATTCAGCCATCTCTTTCTTCTCTTATTTTACTTTCATACCTCATTGCTCTTTCTAATGCTGTTTCTTTCATTTCTTCTCTTCCTGTTTCCCATCGTATTAAGTAATTTGGCGTGTTTCTATCTAATCCCAATACCCACTATATGTATTTTAGTTGAAATCTCTCTATTTCTTCATATCTCCTCCATCCCCAGATTTCTACAATTCATACATAATCACGCTTTTCGCTAGTGCGTCGAAAAGGTTCCCATTCGAATTCTTCTCCCTTCCCCCTTCCTCATCCTCTCCTGCATTTCATCATCTTTGATTTTCCTACATTTAGCTCTAATCTTCTTTCTTCCAAGTATTTTTTTAATTTTTTCAGCATCGCTTTCATTCCCCTTTCACTCTTTGCCATCATCACTATATCATCTGCACATCCTAATGTTCATATTTTCTTCCTTCCTATCACTACCCCTCCTTCTTGGTCCTATTTAATCTTGACTTCCAGGTCGACGAAGGCAAGATTAAATAGGGTGGTGATCAAAGGGCACCCTTGTCTTACGCCTTTGTAAGTCTCAAACTCCCCAATTATTTCTCGTCCAACTTTTACCTTACTCCCTGTTTTCTTATATAGTTCTTATATTATTTTCCTGATTTTCCCATTTATCCCTTTCTATTTCATGATTTATCATATTTTCTTCCTCTTTATCTTGTCAAAAGCGGCCTTCATGTTGGTAAAGATTTCGTACAGTTTTCCTCCTTTTTCCCTTATTTCTTTTCCTATTCTCGTTTTTTTAATATATATATTGCGTCCATTGTTTCTCTTTTCTTCCTGATCCCATCTGTGTATTTCTTAGCGTCTTTTTTGCTTCTAGTTCTCTTTCCAGCTTTTTCCTCAGTATTTCCGCGTATATGTTATATCCCGTGTCCATCAGCCTTATTCCTCTGTAGTTTTTTACTTCTTCTTTCCTCCCTTTCTTATATATTGGTAGTATTATTCCCTTCCTCCATTCTTTCGGGTATCCTTCTCCATTCCATTTTCCATTTAAACATTTTGTTATATCTTTTAACAAGCCTTCTGTGCCTTCCATCCACGCTTCATTTGCTATACCATCTTCTCCTGTCGTCTTTCTTTATTCTTTTTATTACCTCTTCTACTTCTTTTACTTTGATGTCTTCACCTTCCTCTCCTTCGCTGTCTTCGATTTCTTCACCTTTGTCTTCTTCCTTTCCTTTCTCTCCCAGTTGTCCCTTGAAGTGCTTTAACCATTCTTCTTCTCTTATATTTTCATCTAGTCCAATTCTTTTCTTCCTATTGCAATTCACTTTGTCCCAAAATGTTCTTCTCGTCTTAACTTCTCTTATTTCTTCTGCCTTTCTTCTTTCACTTTCACCCTCAGCTTCATTCGCTTTTCTTATTTCCTCTCAGTATTCTCTCTTTACTTCTAGGTATTTGCCTCTGTCTCCTTCCCCTTTTCTTACCTTATTTAACTCTACCATCACCCTAGCCCTTTTTATCATTCATTCTTCTCTCCACCAGTTTTTTTTCGATCCTTTTTTTTCCTTATCTTCTTTTTTACGACTGCATTCCTCACTCTATTTTTTATCTCTTCCCATTTTTCTGTTCCCTCTATGGCGTCTATCCATCTCTGATACTCTCTTATACCTTCTTCGCACCAGTCGTCTATCATTCTTTCTTCCTCTTCTTTTCTTTCTTCTACTATTTTATCTCCCAATTCCACTTCTACTGGTAAGTGGTCCGAATTTACCCTCTCTTTTATTTGTACCCTTTTTATCGCCTCATCACCTTCCTTGTTACCTATTACATAATCTATCGTTGACATTCCTCTCGCTCCTATATATGTTATTTCTCCCTCTTCGTCTTCTTCTTTTCTCTCATTCACATTACTGAGCTTATACCCCCTGAGCTAAGGCTTCTCTAGCTTACTTACTTAGATTCTTATGAATTCATGAATATAGTTTACAAAGAAACAGATACAGAAGATAGATATTGCATAGAAATTCTAGAATTATTGATACTGAGGAAAAAATGTCATTGAATCAATGAAGACTTAATAGATTCAATAAAATTATTTAATCGCCGAGTATCTATGAAGTATCTTAATCAAATAAATATAGTACATTGTACGGTTTCAAATATTTGATTAATTGATAAAGTCAAATATTTTATGGTAGGTAATGAAAAATATTTTATTTTATTTTTAAATGTTTCATTGAGAGAATGTGCTATTTCATTATAACAAACGTATCTGATTCATTATTTCAAGCATAGACTCCGTGCATTCAACATAATACTTTATTTATTTAAAGAATCGTTCATTAAAACGAACTGACTTATGTAGAACGATTTCCCTTTTCTTGAATTTATGAAATATTTAATTAATCATAATAATCACTACATTAATTTAGATGACTCATTCATGAAAATACGAATATATTTAAGTTAAACTTAAATATATTAAGTTGAACTTCCACGTATGTAACTCAAAAGAATCTTTCGTTGGCAAGACACAGTCATTTACTTAGAACTTTTGTTTTATTTTTGATACCATGAAATATTGTATTCATGAATTATTGAATAGAAAATTATAGCAATTTCATAAAAATAATGAAATATTTTTTTCGTGAAAATTATGACATTCTGCGTGGAGAACAATTGGGTCTTTGCTAATCTATTAAATACTTTATTATATCGCATAAGTTATTTTGTTAAATTCGATGTTTAAATGAATAATTTACAAAAATAGTTGGAAAAATTAATTTTATTTTAAATTATTATTCTAATAAAACCTTTTGATACTATACTCTAGCTGACAGTTGCTAGTTCAATGAATATCCTGAAAGATCGTAATTATTATTGGGTTACTACAGACTATCTTAATATAAATTATGAAGTGTACTTATCACACCTTAATTTTATAATAACACCACAAGTACAACGCATATTTATTACAAATACTCGGATGCTGATTACTATAACGGGGATTTAGCGTAGTTTACCCTGAGAATATAAAGTAATAAATTGGGAATGATCGAGTTAACGAAGTCTGAAATTTCCTGGACGTAGTCGTCCTCCCAGGTCCGGTGTTCATCGCGTCGGCGACAAGACGGCCGGATCAGCGCAGATTCGTCGTGTTGGCTAAGGAGCGCGAAAGTCGGAAATCCGAAAGCGGTTGTCGGCGCGAGAAGGTAAGGCGTTCAAATAAAGTAACGGGATGTAATTATATTAGAATGTTTACAAAAAGAATCTTTAATTGAAAATAGTTAACAAAGACGGTCGTAAGAAGGGAGAAAGCACGCTGAGTGAACGAATAGAGAGAGAGCAAACCATCAAACCGGTACTTACAATGCAGGCGCCTAAATACTAGATTCGCCGACAGCTTCTACGGTCTGCGTTGACACGCGCACACGATAGATGGGCCACCACGTGCACCGCGCATCTCTATCTCCTTCGATAGTGGTCCCTAGTATAACGACAGACTGATCCTCTACACCACCGGCCGTAGCTCACGTGTACGAACTATCCGTAGACTCAGGCGACATCGCAATCTGCCCCTTAGTAGAGATAAACACTCCAAGGGCGAAAAAAAGGGGAGAAGGATACAGCTAAGGTTCAGCAGAAGAAGGCAGTCGCCTTGATGAGCCAATCAGTGCGCGGTCACTAGCTAAAGTGCGACTATATTTCTCTTGTGTACATGTATCCCTGCGTATTTGCATCTCTCTCATCTCACTTACCTTATATCAGAACAGAAGTGTAACTACTTATGTAAATATATAATAAATAAATACAAATACAATAAATTCATTAATACATAGGATAGGTTCGGAGAAATAGGTTGAATTTTCTTATTTCTACTAGGGAGAGAAAGACATAACGAGTCAGCAATTTCACTCGTTATATTACAAATGGCTTCTTTTTCGATTACTTCCTATGCACGCTCATGAATATTAACAAATTCACTCTTATACAGGGTGACCCATTTTAATCGCCGCAGCCGGATTACTCGGAACCTAAGCCAGATAGGGCAAAATAGTTTTGACAAAAGTTGTAGAGGGCAAAGGGAGCAACACAATAGGACTAACGCTTTTATCCTTGAACTTAACCTTCAAGGTTATTTCAAGGTCAAAGTGTTTTTTTTAAATGGCAATCCCTTTTTTTGACATAAGATTCGGAAAGGGCGGGAAATTTTATGTCCAAAATAGTATTTAGGAAATTTTTTTCATGACGTTGAGAAGGGAATTTTGAGGTCAAATGCTACAAAATTCTATGATTGCTTTTACTCGCCTTTTCTCATGAATAGCAACCCCAATATTACGAGGGTCGTTTGAAAAGTCCATGCAAAAACATAGTCTCCTTTTAGGCTTATACATTTCATCCAACTCTGCTCTAGTTTGTTAATCCCTTCTAAATAATAGGATTTGTCCAAATCTATAAAATAGGCATTCGTTTCTGCAATCACCTCCTCGTTTGAATAAAATCTTTTCCCCGCCAGCCATTTTTTCATATTAGGGAATAAATAGTAGTCCAACTGAGCCAAGGCTGAAAAATAGGGGGGATGTGAAGCGAGTTGGAACCCTACCTCCATCAGTTTTGCGGCCACAACTGCTGAGGCGTGAGCTGGCGCATTGTCGTGGTGGAAGAGAACTTTTTTGTGGGCCAATAGTGGACGTTTCTCTAACAACTCGGTTTTCAAACGATACAATAACGATGAATAATATTCGCCTGTAATGGTTTTACCCTTTTCCAGATAGTCGATGGAGATTATTCCTTGCGAATCCCAAAAAACAGTCGCCATAACCTTCCTGGCCGAAGGAATTGTCTTCGCTTTTTTCGGAGCAGATTTCCCCTTGGTAACCCATTGTTTAGACTATTCTTTGGTCTCAGGAGTGTAGTGATATATCCATATTTCATCTACAGTGATGAAACGACGCTTAAAGTCTTGCGGATTTCGCTGGAACAGTTGCAAACCATTCTTGCAACACTTCATAAGATTTCGTTTTTGGTCAATCGTGAGCAATAGCGGCACCCATCCAGCGGATAGCTTTTTCATGTCCAAATGTTGGTGCAAAATATTATGTACCCGTTCGCTCGAAATGCCTACAGTACTAGTAATCTCACGCACCTTAACTCTTCTGTCAGCCATCACCATATCATGGATTTTATCAATGATTTCTGAAGTGGTAACCTCAACAGGACGTCCAGAACATTCAGCGTCTTTTGGGATCATATGGTCACTCCGAAAATTTTGAAACCACTAATAAACCATTCTAATCGAAGGTGCACAATCACCGTAATGTTTATCAAGCTTCTGTTTAATCTCCTGAGGCGTTTTGCCTTTGAAAAAGTAATGTTTAATCAATACACGAAATTCTTTTTCGTCCATTTTTTTACAACCACTCGATTTCTGTGATTGAAACGAATGTACAACGCAAAGTAATTGGCCGATCTGGCTGAAACTTGGTGTGTGCTCTTCCAAAATATGCCATTAACTGAAAATAACCTTGATACGCACTAGTAGCGCCATCTCTCTGACTTTGCACGAACTTTTCAAACGACCCTCGTATAACGAACTTGAAAATGTTGACCTTGAAAAGGTTTTCGTTACTTTTAGCGTTACCCAGAAACAACGACGTGGACGTAGTGAGGTTTGTTTCCTTTGGGGTGCTTGTTTCACGTGAGTCCCCTTGCCTCTCACAATGGGGTGCTTGTTTCACGTGGGTCCCCTTGCCTCTCACAATGGGGTGCTTGTTTCACGTGAGTCCCCTTGCTTCTCAATAACCTCGAAGCAAATGTTCGAAATGACGACCATTTGCTTCAAAACACATTGTCAAACGCCTTTGAAAATGGCGAACGGTGTTCAACAAAGTTTGCCTCGGAATAGCAGCGCATTCTCGACGAATCCTGTCCTGCATATCTGCTCTTGTAGTGGGTTGTTGCTCAAAAACAGCATTTTACTAAGAGGCTCAATAGATGATCTGAGTCATAATGCCATATACCAGGTCTGTCTTAAAAGAATCGGGCCAACCTTTATATCTCCATGCTGGAATTATTCTTTGTCATCGGGCAAATTATATGCTTCAAACTAATTCCCACTTGATTGAATAACATGGTTCCAGCGATGTTTCCACTTTTAGAAACAGTCCTGACAATCACTTTATTTGTCACTTTAGAGTACACTCGTGCTATTATTTTCAACCGTCGTTTTGTCATCGAATGGCTGTCGTTTGAGTGGTTTTTTGAGTTTCCGAAACAGCCTAAAATCACAGGGGCTATGTCGTAACTGTAAGGAGGTTGTCTAAGCAATGCGCTACTGTGTTTACTCAAAAACTGCTGCACAAAATTCGATGAATATGCTGGCGCATTATCGTGATGGTGAAGCCAGTCACTACTCGACCAAAAGTGCGGGCGGTTTATTTTCACTGAATTATGCAAACGCTTCAAAATTTAAACGTAATATTCTTTATTGATTGTCTGACCTGTCAGTGTATATTTATGATGCACAACACCTTCGTAATCGAAAAAAACAATCAACGTTGACTTCACACTACTCCCACTTTAACGTGATTTTTTCGCTCTTAGTGATCTAGAATGCTTCCACTGTGAAGATTGTTGTTTTGTTTCGGGATCATAACCATAAATCCATGATTTATGATCAGTAATAACCTTTTTAATCACGGTATCATCGTTGTTAACCATTTTGAAATTGTGTCCTCAGCGATTTATAAACGAAGCTTTCTTTGTTCTGCACTGAGCAATTTCAAAATGAACTTCGCATACATACGTTTCATTCCTAAATTTTCGGTTAAAATTTCTGAAATGATAGTTTTTGGTATTCCAAGGTCTTCTTCTAGTTCTCGCACAGTCATACGACGATCTTGTTCGATCGTAAGTCGCACCCGCTCAATATTATCCAATGTTTTTCATGTCGTCGAAGGTCGGCCAGAACGAAAATCACTATCAACAAAAGTGCGACCTCCTTTGAAACGATTATGACACTCTTTTATTCGTGTTTCACTTAACACTCATTCCCAAAGGCCTTTTTCATCATCTAAATAGTTTCCGAATTCGTTTTTCCGACTTGAAAATAAAATTTGATGTAAATATGTTGGTATGGAATTCTTGTAATGCAAAAAAATAAAACAATAAAGTAACAGTATTAGCAGTAACAGTTGTTAATTTTCAATACAAAAATGCAAGTTTCGTCATATTATGAAACATGTAATATTTTTTTTAAATAAGATATTCACCTTGTCATATCCAAAGATAATGCATTTCGTAATATATACGAGGTGTGTTCAAAAAGTAAGGTGACTTTTCAAATTTTTAACGGGCAACGTACTTTCGATTATCGATTTTTTTTGTTTTGTTATGTTGGTACACTCTTCCCGAACATCTGTACCAAGTTTCAAGTGTATAGCATTTTTTGTTTGGTTGTGAGAGGCGTAAAGGTTATAAGTGTTTTGCGTGCTCAGCGATTTCTTGCTATCGAAAAATATGGATCAAAGGATTTGCATCAAATTTTGTGTAAAAAATAAAATAAAGTGTTCCGAAACACTTGAAATGTTAACGGTGGCATACGGTGAAACTGTTCTGAGTAAAAAAAATGTTTACAAGTGGTACAAACTCTTCCAAGATGTCCGGGAAGATGCCAATGACGAGCCTCGCTCTGGACGCCCAAGCACGTCAACAACTGATGAAAACGTTCAAGCAGTGAAGAAAATTGTTCTTGAAAATCGTCGAATCACTATCAGAGAAGTTGCTGAGAATGTTGGTATATCGCTTGGCTCGTGCCATAAAATTTTTTCTAACGTTTTGGGCATGAGACGTGTGTCAGCGAAGTTTGTTCCGAAATTGCTAAATTTTGACCAAAAGAACCGTCGCATGATCATCGCTCAAGAACTGTTGGATGACATCAACGACGACCCAGATTTACTCAAAAGGGTCATAACTGGTGACGAATCATGGGTATATGGTTATGATATCGAAACCAAAGTCCAATCGTCCCAATAGAAGAGCCCAGATGAGCCAAGACCGAAAAAAGCACGCCAAGTTCGATCAAATGTCAAAGTTTTTCTCACTGTTTTCTTCGATTACCATGGCATGGTGCATCAGGAGTTCTTACCATATGGACGTACGGTCAATAAACAGTATTATCTTGAAATTATGCGTCGTTTGCGAGAAGCAACACGAAGAAAACGCCCAGAATTGTGCCCCTGCTCACTTATCTTTGCTTGTGAGAGATTTTTTGGCCAAAAACAACACCACAATAATGCCTCAGCCACCATATTCACCGGATTTGGCACCATGTGACTTTTTCTTGTTCCCAAAACTAAAGAGACCTATGAAAGGACGGAGATTTGCAACGATTGAAGAGATAAAGACTGCATCGCTGGAAGAGCTCAAGGCTATAACGAAAAGTGCTTATGAGAAGTGCTTCGAGGATTGGAAAAACCGTTGGCATAAGTGTATTGTATCTGAGGGGAATTACTTTGAAGGAGACAACATAAATATTGATAAATAAATAAATATTTTTTCTTAAAAATACAAAGTCACCTTACTTTTTGAACACATCTCGTATATTTCAGAATAAAATATTACATCAATGAAGTCGAATAACAAATTTATTTGAAAATACATATACATCAATTCATTAATCCCTTATATTTCAGAGATCATGCATCATAAATAACCCAAAAATAACTTCACGAAAAATATTAACTTGTTATCCACGAGAAACATTCGTCGTAAAATCGCTCAAGAAAACAACATTTTATGAAGTAAATGCTGTATTAGAAAAATACAAGCAGTCTCATAATACAAATAGTACAGCGCAAGTTCAAAATAGTGAAGAAGCCTAAATATGAATCAGAAAATCTTAAGAAATCAAGTCCATATTGTTTAAACGATATTAAATATTGCTGTCTTTTACAATACTTGTGCAAAGCCGATTCCAGTGAGGATTGCGTTAAGGAATTACAAGAGTTTGAGCATGTATCGCATTAACAAGACAAAACGAAAATGAAGAAGAAATAATAGAATATACTTTATTTAGTAAAAATGTCAGTTACCACCACAAATTTAATTTTTTCGATATAATGAAAGATATATCTTTATATGATGAAATGGAAGATTCGGATGGTGACGACGATGATAAATATACAGATCTTCTGACTTCATTGGATAAGAAAGATCCCAAGAAGCTATTCATGGACGAGATATGGGCTCGATGTATAAAATACATTTATACGCTCCCACATTTATACATAAATGAAATGCTCGATAAACTGAAAAAAGAAACAGGCTATCTACTTCCCAAAGATGTACGAATTTTTCTAAAGACACTAAGAAAATCAGTTGTACGTAAATTGGGTGAGAATCAGTACTGTCACTATGGCAACGAGAATGTTTTAAAAACTTTTCTAGTAGCATACAAGAAAAATGATATTCAAAGTGATTGATTGTATCAAATTAATAGCTAATATAAATTCTTCTTGTCAAATTACCTGAAGATACTTGCTGACTTATCACAGTTTTAGAAACAATTAGAATTCTGGTGGAAGTCGTCGATATTTATGATGGACAAAAGAAATTCGACGACAGCGAGGAATTAATAGGTGAATTTATTGATGAATTGACAAATCTTATAAACAATAGTATAGAATTAAAAGAAAGATTTCAAATATCCCTACATTGTTTAGTTTGCGACGCTCCTGCTAAAGCGTGTATTATGAAAACAAGGCTCTACAGCTTATTTAGGAATCATGCTGAAATTGATTGAATTATGGATCCAAAATTCCAAATGCATATTATCAGAATATCAACATCAACATATATCTAATAGATTATTATTTTTCAAAGAATTTATGCCAAGTGATTTTAGATTTTAAGAAAAATTCTAGACAGTTTCAAAATATCAGACACTTCTGGAAAGCCCATGAATTACGATCTTTTTTTTATAACGGGTTCATTTCTAAATTCGTTACATCTCTACTTCCATACAATCATACATATATCATTTATATAAATTATGTCAATATCCTTTATATACAATCAATACGTATTCGACGTAACAGCAGCCGACGCAGTCAAGAGGTAAGAGAGAGAGAGAGGGAGGGAGAGAGCAACAGAGAGTCGCGTTAGAGAGAAAGAGAGAAAGGCAGAGCGATATGCCCGAAAATATGCGTCGCACTGAGGCTATCTTGACCAGTCAGGACGCGTGCGACTGATACTGAAGTAGGAGAGGGAGCACCGCGAGCGACAATTAGCTGTAAACGCGTTTCGATGGATGCGCTGCTTTTAAGGCCTTGTCGATTTTGTGCTGATTTCCCGTTAATGAAGATAACGTTTTTGGCCTTGCCATCGACGCCGGCTTTCGACTGCCTCAAGGTGTAGAAAGTGTGCGTGTGCGGTGTGCCGGGAGTGCAACCAACGCGGGCTTGATGCGACGATAGCGAGCCATTGTTGTATCAACAAATTTTGATGCACGAGTCATTTGAAGAAGGCATGGCCGACAAAAATGTAAGTACCTCCTCGTACTTTGTCTCTTTCTCTCGGTTTGTTTGCTTTCTCTCTCTTACCCTGCGCTACTTTATTGATCTGCATCGTTATAATGCTACATTTGTACTATTTATAATTTCATTTATATAAACAGCAGTTATACTAGTTACGCATTCTTTTATCTCACCTTGTTCTTTGTTCCTTGACTCTTGTTCTTTACCTGTGCTATTTCCCTTCGTATTCATTATTCGCGATTTTTTTACATCTATCCACGATGTTCTACGCGGGTCACAAGGTAACATTGATGCAAACAACCAGGCTCGGTCGAGTACGACCCATTACACAAACCCAGTGGCAAATCAAGCATAGTATCGCCGAGGCTAACCATATTTATAATTTTCCTCTCTATAACGCAGTGAATTCTATAAATCGTTATATTGTTATATTCAGGTCTTTATGAATTGTTCTTTATGAAATTTTACCTGAATATCTATACTTGAATTTCTTCTGTTTACATGTAGCAATATCCATATTGGTCAATCCCGTTTTATGTAAAAATGAAGAGTATCTAAATTATGCTGAGCAATGACTCATTTCGTTTGTGAATTCCTATGAAAAATGTTATGGAAAAATAAACATAGTTTTTAACGTACACAATCTATTACATTACATTACATTAAAAATGTAAAGCAGTTGATAAGAAAAGGTGACAAAAGACTTCAGCTAATTGCAAATCGTCCGATGGAAATTAAAGCAGCAAAAGGATTGTACGATGAAGATTCTAAAGAAACAAATTTTCTTTTTAAATCTGAAATAGAATCGTTTCAAGTTGTGAAGAAAAATTGTATGAAAATAGACTGTCGCAATGAAAAGAACAGATATGTTTTAATGGACAATGGTCAGTATTTAGAATGTCGTTCTTTTATTAAGTTAAATAGAATAGTATATGTTAAAGGAAATCTATTAAAAACGATCGATATTTTTTATGAAAATCCTTTGCGCTCAGATTTTTTAAATATAAATATTGTCAAGGCTGCTAATACTAAACGATATAAACAGAGATATTTTTATAAAAACATTTTTGGAAAAGTTTGTAAAGTGCCGTTAGATCGTGTGACGAAAGCAAGCAGTATGCTTGCTCTCCGTTTGTATCTCCCCTTTTTTCTTTTTTTCGGTGAGGCGCAGTGACTAGCGTTGGGCGGATTTAAGAATATGCCTAACTTTTAGCCTTTTTGGTTCAGCGCCACTGATAGATGAGAGGAACCAAACGCTTGAGGTTTAAAAACCTAGAGAGAGAGAGAGAGAGAGAGAGAGCGAGAAAAGCTTTATTGAGCCGTGGGGTGTAACCCCGTAGGCTTTGAGCAAAATACAAAGCAGTGACAATAAATTATAGGGTAGTAATAGGGAGTAAAATTACACAAGTAATATTAATTTAAGGTGAACTTAGGTTAAGCGTAATATGTAAAGAATATGGGTGTGAAGTTATGATGCATACATAAAAATAGAAATAATACAATACTCGCATGGGGTATAGAGAATAGAACTAGATTAATTGAGAAAAGGTTGTGTGACGAGATGAGGTGAGATCGCAAATCGTGGCGTACAAGAATGAAATGAGGTAAATTTAAGTAACTACATGAGAACAAGCGGACTTTATATAATACAATATACTCAAGAGAGCAGATTGAGCACAAAGTTAGATCACCGGCCAAAGAGGATAGATGAAGCTGGTGAACAAGATCATTATATGTGCTGGTCAGGTAAATTCGATTTAGAAATGAATTCGTTTAGTCTGGTGAGAGGTAAAGGTAGCAGTGAATTTAGACTATAGTTTGAAGAATGGATGTAAGGATGAGTATTACACAGAAGAATTAAATGGAAGAAAATTCCAGACCAGGTAACGACCAGATGATAGGAGGTACTCTGATGATAAGGTGAAGGCAGAAACGTTGATAGGAAGAGGGATAGATGGTAGTTTCAGGAACAACGGAGGATTTGTGAGGTGTTCATGTGAGGTGTTTGTTCGAAAACTGTGGCAAAGTGTTTGTTGAGTTCGTCAGCTGACAAAAAAAGCTGTGGTGATGGTAAATGCCAATTGGCTAAGCCGATATCATGAAAAGTCCTCCACTTAGATTTCGAGCTATTGGCATGCTCAATGTTATTTCGGATGTGGATATTTTTCTTTATGTCAAGCTCATTTGAAATGGCAGTTCTTAGGGAACGATATTGTTGAAGGGTCAAGAATGAATCGCAAGCTCGAAAGCGTCTGTAGACTGTATCACGGATCCGCATTCGGACACGTAGTTTATCAGTTACCCAGGACTTCTTTTTCGCGGAGATGGTAACAAGACGAGAAGGAGTAAGCTCGTAGAAAACAGCACAAACCGCCAGGGTGAAAATTCGCTCAAGTCGATCGACTGAGGTAATGTCTAGATGAAATAAACCACGCGAGTAGCTCGAGGAGACAGAGAGCTTGCTGGTGATGAGAGAATTGAGAGCCGCTTTATCAACACGATGAAGAAAGCGGGAAGTAAAGGTTTTGGTTGTTCTTGAGGCGAGGAGAGGAGTATAGATAGCTCGATTAGGTCGTGATACGGTACAAATGGCGAAAGAGGTTGGGTAAAACTGAGAATCCGAGTTGAGGGACTTACTATGACAAAGTCAAGTGCTGTATGTGTAGTGACACCCATTTCAGTAATAGGATGGTGTGTAGACTCAGTAGAAACGACCGTAAGTGCATGTGTGTCAATGAAGTCACGCAAGACTAGGATATGAGGTAAGATCAGAGTTTAAGTCACCGGTAATTATAACGTAGTTAAAGAGAAGATTAAAGTGTGAGATAGTATTAAAGCATAAGGATAGGATTTTAGCGGATTGACGGCGGTAAATAACTGAAAATAAAAGTTTTTAATTTTAAGTTAAGTGGTTTTCATTGTGGATTTTAGCTATAATGAATTCTAGTAAGTTGTCATATGTAGAGGTGGTTGCGATCGCGACGCTCTCAGGAAGCTCGATCATAATCCTCTTAGCAAACACATAGATGATGTACATGGTGCACCATATGGCCAGCCTCGCGGCTGGCCAGGTCACTTTGTGCAAAAATCTTTTGTCAAAGCGGCGGACAGTAATTGTCTTCCTCAACAGAGAACGGAGACTTCTCAAACAGACAATTCGTTGTTTTGGGAGAGAACGTCGTAAACTTCTCTTTTCTGTACGGGCATATGCAAATGCAAATGCTGAAGTACAAAATGCGTCACCGATTGCCCTCGACAAGCAATTAATGCTAGTCGACCCGAAGTGAATGCAATGTATATTTGAACGAAGACTTGCAATCACAAGTGCGGATGTGTGTACCTTCACGTGGTGGGGCTGAAAACGCTGTTTCTGTAAAGAAACAGTAGGCAAAACACACAACGCTCGCCTCTAGGGAAAAAGGCCAATCGGCTAAACGAAAATAATTCCGGACCATGACAGCACGTGGTGAGGTGCGGTCCGTAAACGCCCAAACATTCAAAGCGGAGTCTACCACACCCCAAGAGTTCAACTCGAGCCCAGAAAAGCCAAAATCCGGGAGTCACTTCAGGGGAAATCTCTTAGGATTGTGGTACCGCGCGCCCTCTTAGAGGACGGGAGACCGCTCCGGGAGCTAGTTGCAGAGGACCAATGGTCCCGGCAATCCCAATTTAATTCGGGTCGATAAGAAATTACTTCCTATCGACTGGCAATCGGTAGGTGCCACTACTGTGGGTAAAGAGTCGCAGCCGTGGTCATAGCCGCCACCCAAAGTTCTTTGCCTCGAGCTCCGGGAGTAAGGCCCGACACCTTTGTGTGAGAAAACACAAGTTGAACGGTAATTTCGAACGCTAAAACACCTGATTTGAGCCTGGATCTCGGAAATTGATTCGAATGAGTAGCATGGCTGGCACGAATATTGAAAACTGCCTGGGGAGTCGCCTTGTCGGCTAGGCGAGACCCCGACCCTGACTCAAGTCAGAAAATTAATCGAAAGAGCAGAGATCAATATCAGCGAGTCATAAAAGCCTTCCATGGAAAGCGAAATCCGAGACTCGGGCAAAATCAGAACACAACCTTTCGAATGACGGATACCCACCAGCGTGAGCAGGGATGACCGAAACGCAATGGGAAGACGTACCTCGGTACGTCGAAGCGATGGACCTGTGAGACGTGGGAAAAATCCCTTAATACAGGTACGCAGGGTGGGATGTTTTTCGAACGCGAGCCCAGGAGGGGAGGCTTAGTTGGTTGATCGTCTTAGGAATCTTCCTCTGGCTGTCCTGGCTGAGTCTCTCTTCTGACATCCCAATTTGGGTTGACCTCTGCGGGGTAGTGGTACCAGGTCAAGCAAATCCCGTAAGATTTGTATGCCACGTGCTTCCGACGCGGTAGACGTTGGGACAACTAGAGTCTCGTCGCGTCCAAACCGAGGGTCAGCCTTTAGTTCCACTCTCCTTGAGCGTCGAACCGTGAAAAGATCGGTACTCCTTTCGAGGAGGTCGCCGCCTTAGATCAAAAAGGTTCCGACTCGCTGTGTGCGTCAGGGATGTCGTAGCAAACTGGACTTCCGGATCTCCAATGTGTTTGAAAGCGAAGGAGTGATAGACAGTGGGCTATGCCAACCTATTGGCGCCCAGAGAGAGGGGTGGTAATGTTTGATTACGCTGCGCCACCCTCAAAGCGGAAAAGTGTGAACGACACACATACACTAACTATCATATGTAGGATCGGAAGTAGCAAGTAATTTTATGGTGAGACTATTGCGAGAATAGAAGCCAACTCCATCACCCTCCTTTCCCTCGCGATCCAGGTGGAAAAAATTATAATCTGCTAGGGCGAGGTATTCATCCGAGTTGACGTTACAAAGTTTTGTTTCGGAAATAGCGATAATATCATATGCACTTGAATGTGCCTGTGCTTCCAGGTGAGAGAAATGCCACGATACGTTTAAACCATTTATATTGATGTGCGCTATGGTTAGGGATGATCGAGAGGGGATGGAGGTGGTGACAGGATTGTTCACCGCGACCGGTGAATGTCATGAGGTTTCAACCGAGTCAAGGGTTGGCGACTGAGAGGAGGAGGCAATTGTAGGTACATAGAGTGAGGTTCGGTGGATTTGTGAGAGATCGGGATCGATGGTCAGAGCGAGAAGGCTGGGGATCGTGGTGGATATCACAAAGAGATGCAAATGGTGCAGCCGCAGGGTGAGGCCAATCACCAGCTCGTGCCGAGCGTGAAACTAGTTAGTTAAGTGCTAGCCTCGAAAGACTACGTAGATCAGCTTTAGAGACAATGGGGATGAGCTCCGAATGCGGCGTGGCACAGAAGAAGACCCGCAAGTTTCGAACCACAGGCTATACCAAGATCCTCACACATTCTTGTGGCCTTGGACAAGAGCTCAAAAACAGGCTTAGGGTAGCTTGGTCGCAGTAAGACTCGGAAGCTGCCTCCACAGACAAAGATCGTCTGCGCAGTATGCTCTTTAAGCCTAGGTGAATATTTAATTATTCTGTTTCGAGAAGATGGTGAATCGAGCATAAAGGAAAACGACTTTCGTCAATTGCTATGGCTCAAGAGAGAGGATGGTTGCGGCTGATTTGGGGGTGCAGCAGAGCGAGTAGTGTTTGAGGGACTCCACTCCCTCGTCCCAATAATCGCAGGTAAGTTATGCTCATCACCAAAACCAAGTGTAATGAGAATAGAAGTTGCGGCCTGGAAGAGAGAACCTCGAAATTCAGCAGGAAAACTATGGACCAGGATTTCTGGCTTATCAACCACCGCAAACCGAGTAGCCCAGGGGCACGCAGAAATTCAAGTGATGCGGTGGCGCGCGCAACCTACCAGCTATGATAAACTCGGAAAAGTGACTTCTACCGAGGAAAAGCAAATTATTATAGAGGGTGTAGCGGGGAAATCAAAATTCGCGCGAAGGTGATCCTCGAAATAATAAGGAACGCGAAATCGTATTTAAGAGGAAATTTGGCGCGGAAAATTCGCAAAGTGACATAACCTAACTTTGGAATCGCTAATGACTTAAAATTAATAATGAATAATAATGAAAAATGATAATGAAAAATGATAATGAAAAATAAAATAGGAATGAGACTCAATGGGACGCAGTAAATATTGTTTCAAATTAATAATGAAAAGTACAGATTCGCAACAGGTATGACATATACTAAATGGTTGAATGAACGATACAGAGTGGTGACAAAATGAAAAAAACAGAAAAATCTCCCTCACTTAACAAACAAAAAAAGATGCTTAAGCGATGATGTTCGTCGTTGGTAAGGCAAAAACGGCCAAATTCGTGATAAAGGTCCAGGTGCGGCTATGGTACGGCAATTGATCCAGCTGAGAGATTGAACGGATAAGAAGTGTTGATTGTGCGTCCAGTGGATCAGGTTATCTTGTACAGGTTACGAAAGTAATGCCAATTTCAAGGCAAAATACAAATAGTTATGCAGAAAACAGTGTACGCTTATTGGCCCCGTGGAAGATGCACTACCTGGAACAGTTTGCTCGAAAGTATTATGCAGAATGGTTAAATAAACTCTAAAGATGGAAGAACTGTTGAAAAAATACTGCGATGCCTACCAGAGAGAGTGAGAGAGATAGAGGAGAGAAAGAGATGGAGAGGTAGTGAGAGAGACAGAGCATATGCTTTGGACTGGTCAGGGTAGGCGTGCGGCACACGCCGCCTAAAAATGAAAATAGGTTAAGAGAGGATGAAAGCAAGCGTAAGCGTGCTGTCGGGAGAAAGTAAGCGTTAAAAAAAGTGCGTGCGCGAGTCTCGTCTAGCTAGCAGCATTGAGAGGATCATTGGCACTGGGCAGTCTTCGTCGCAGCGGCCAATCATCTCACACCAACATCACTATATACAAAAAGCAATTTAATATTCAAAATTATTATATTTACTACCTTATAAATTTTTCCTTTAGCTATTTCAATACTATTTTTACCACATATTATTGCCACATATATGCCAGTAAATGAAATATTAATTAAATTTTTTAAGTGGCACATTTGAAATTCTTAGTAGGACCTTACATCTTTAATAAATAAAGTTTAATAGACAGTTTACGAAGTTCATGATATTTATTAACAGTTCTTCTTTTATCTGTAATCAAAATTTTTAAATATGAATTTTTGGCACTTGCTTTGGCTCCCTAAAACTCTTCATAATCTATAAAACTATGTATATTAGACTGATTACTACAAACAGCATAATCTAGATTATAATTCCTGAAAGTTGTATCTATCCCATCAAACATTACAAGTTTTTCAGAAAGAATATCTAGCATGTCCAAAATTATTTCGTTCATTTAATTTTGTTATTTTAATTTTATTTTATTAAATTTCTGATCTTAGGAGTTATCCCTGTAAATAATTACACACCTTGTTTTTCTTGTAAACGTTTCGCAATTCAATTTATTGCCACCTCAGTATACATTTGTTAAATATATAAAATGAATAATTTCAAATCAAATATAGTAATAAATTAAATATAAACCTACGTTTTTTAATATGCTTTGTACTGCAATGTTGATTAAAATAAAAATTATTTCCTCACATATATAACGTTAATATAAAATTATAACATCAATTAAATAAAACAATAATTTTTTGTCAGTACGGTATAATCACATCATGTCCAAGCAAATTAAAATAAAACTGATAGAATACGTTTGTATATGCTCCTAGTATTCTAAATTTTTCTATGGTTTTTAAGTTTATATTCATATATTTTGTTATTTTAATACAATTGACTTACCTCATTTTCTGGAACATCAGCATTTGGCTGTAAAAACTTTTACAAGTTCATACAAGTTCATATATTCTGAACTGTAAAGCTGCACGTAATGTTATTTGCAGTAATGTTAGGAACAAGCCTATTCATTATACTAATGAATAGAAGTCAACACAAAAAAGCATAGACATACTGACGTACCTGATTCTTTAGCAGGTATGATTCTTTACAAAGTTTCTTTGTATGCTTAACTTTGTACAGATTATGTCAGCAATCTTGTCCTTATTCTATCGAATGGAAAAGATGTTATAGTAGGAAAGAAATTTGCCATGCTATCAACTGAAAAATGAGTAGTTTTATGTTATTATTATTATTTATTTATTAATCAGCCAAACAGGCCTAGAAAAAGGACTTGGTTTACATATAATACCCTAGCTTAACGAAACATATACACATTACTACACATATACACATACGAGGTGCATAAACCTATTGAATTACAAAATTTTTTTCTTTCCACACTGTACGCATTTATCTCTCCTAGTTTTTCCTTTTCTTTCCAACATAATTTTACAAGTCTATTCTCTTCCATACTTACAATCGTTTGTTCATACCTCAACGCTCTCGCTTGCCATGAATGACAAAGTTTCTCTACGCTAGTTTCCCTATATACGATGTATCTCGGTGTACAAAAATCCAGCTTCAAAACCCATCTAAAATAATCTAACTATATTTTTTCTAGCTCTTTCCGTACTTCCCACCCCCATATTTCAGCACCATAACCCATAACACTTTTGACTAGGTAATCAAATAACATTTTTCTTCTTTTAAAGTCAATTTTACATCTTCTTTCCCCCAATCCTCATACTCTCTTTGCTGCCACAGTCCCCTTTTTCTTTATTTCCTCCATATGCGTTTTGTAACTAGTATCACTATTAAAAGTAAACCCTAAATATTTGAAAGAATTTAGCTCTTCTATCTCCTCTCCTTTATACGACAAATTTTCTTTTTTACTATTTCTACCTTTATTGAAAACTATCATTTTCGATTTCCCTACGCTCAAGATTAAATCCCTTCCTACCAAAAATTTTTTTAAAGTTCTCAAATTATCTATTATTGCTTCCTTGTTTAGTCCTATAACAACAAGGTTATCAGCATATGCCAATGGCCATATTCTCTTCCCTCCAATAACTACACCTGCTATATTTCTATTTTCAAAAGCTTTCTCCAATACTGCGATATATAAACAAAACAGGACCGGACTCAGAACACATCCCTGCCTCACGCCATGCGCACACCAGAACCGATTCGAGTAATTATTGTCAACCTTCACCATTATAACCGTTTCTTCATGGATTTCCTTTAGCCTCTCAATCAGTTATTCACTAACTCCTTCTTCATCCAGCACCTTCCATAGTTTTGCTCAATTCACAGTGTCAAATGCAGCAAAGAGATCTACGAAGTACGCGTAGATCAGTCTTTTCCTCGCCGTAGCTATTTGTACTATGTGGTAATAATATAAATATTATCCGTTGTCAACCGGCCTTTTCTAAATCCAGCTTGACCTTCTGGGAGGATTCCTTTCTCTTCCTCCTCCTTCACTAGTTTATCTCTTAAAATTTCTGTATAAACTTTATATGCCGTCGGTAGTAAGGATATCCCTCTAAAATTCTTTACATCCTTAAAATCTCCATTTAAAATTCCGATTAAACAACAATGTATTAGCGACTTCATCTATATGGTAATACAATGATAAATATTCGAACTGCTTCTTTCTAGTTATTAAGAAAAAGAAAAACGAATGCTCTCTTTAATTTTTACATATAATACACTAGTGGAAAAAATTAAAGGATCAAAAAGAAATTCCAAATTTATTGACACTTTTTAACTGGCTGTATTTCCCTTGAAAATGGTCAGTAGTCTAGAAATGTATGTTCCAGCACACTTGCGGGGGTCCGTAACCCTTTGGCCCCCCTTGCTTAACCCTTTCATGTTAATAATAATTGTTAATGTTAACAATTATTATTAACAATATTCGTGGGGGGTCCCTGGTTTAACTCTTTGATTCCCTGGCCTAACCCTCCCATGTTAATTATTATTAATGTTACTAATTGTTTATAATTTTTTGAGGAAGGTTTCTAGGGCTCCTAGTCCCTAGGGCTCCTAGACCCTGGGAACCCTATACCTAATGCTTTCTGTCTAATCAAATTAAAATGTATTTTTTAAAAAGTTATAAATATATATTATTGACAATTTACTTGCTACATTGAAAATGAAACGAATAGAAAATAGCGACGATTTTTGAAAAAAATGAAGAGACAGACCGGAGAATCGAACCGGTATCCTCTGAGTTGGCAGGCTAGCGCTCTACCACTAGAGTCAATGCCACATGTACCTTAGAGGATGCATATTGTGTATATTAACTACTCGGGCATACATTTGGTATAGGGCCTGAGCGTGCGGGGGGGGGGGGGGGGGAGCGCATGCTATCTATAGTTCTAATTTGAGGATTCGTGCTCTCTCTCTCTCTCTCTTCCTCTCTCTAGCTCTGACTCAGCGTGGAACACAGAGCGAGGAGGACGAGAGCGCATAAGCAGCTATGCTTATTAACTTCCCTCTTATCTTAAGTTGATTATATCTATCATAAATGTAGATCATAGCTGGTTTGAGGGTGATCAAGCTTCTCTACTACTTTCAGAAAGAGAGAGCATCTATGCTTACTACCTTCCCTCTTATCTTATGTTGCCTATGACTATCACAAATGCAGATCATAGACGGTTTAAGGATGATCAAACAAACTCATTATCGCGGATGCGTAACCATCTGCGGTTAATGCGTTTGTTGCGGATAATCATAAAGTCACCGACACGTCGCTCAAGATTTATGAATATTTTTAGAAAGTGGTAAACTTTCTAACCCACATGGGGAGGGAAAGGGCACACCAAACGTCCTATCTCACTCAAAGAATGTCTACGTTTGCCTGTAGCGTTACGTATATTTTAGAAAAATTGTACCTGATATTAGTGTGAGCGTTCGGTAGGATTTTCGTTGGTCAGTCTTAAGGAAACATCGAGCTGTTCACAGTGAAGTGGTGATTGTTTTTGATTTAAACATTAGTAAGTTTTTTATATTTTTATAAAATTTATTTAATAAAACAAGAAAAAAAACTATGGAGAATATTATTAAAGCGTGCGATTTTTTAGAAACTGTGAGTAAAATTTTTAAATAATTCAAAAATAATTTAAATAACTTTTAGAATTTTTTTAAATAATAATATTATTATTCAATTTCAGCTTACTAATCCTACCGTTCAGGCTGTAGCAAAAAAGCCGTTATATCGGCTATTAATTCTAATATTAATAACTATAAATATTTTTTCTCATTATATATTTATTTATTTATTTATTATCATTTATTTTTTAGTTGCTACGATTTGTAGGTGAGAGCAGTCCTCAAGCACTGCAAATCCGGGAAATAAAGGCGATTGTCCAACAAGTAAGTATTATTATAAAATTATATCAATTTATATTTTTTTATTAATATTTAATGGTCCGTTCTCTTCCCAGTGGATTAAGGAATCCATAGCGGCCAGAATGATGGCGCACCAAGTCGCGTATCAAATTGACAAGATTGTCAATGATCGCGTGAAGGCGAAGTTGGCACAACGTAAGCGTGCGGACACTATGATGAAGCAGCAAGAATCCGCTCGATTGGAGCGGAAACGGAAAGCCGTCTTAGCTAAAGCGGAGCAAGACGAACTTGCTGCGAAAGTTAAGCGAAGGCTTTCCAGCATAAACGAGATTGCTGCACCATCAACAACCGCCATGGTGAATCAAGATAATGTATCATCTTCGAGGATGTCAACATTATCTGCGTCCGTGACATTATCATCATCATCAGCAACGTCGAGGTCAACATCATCAGCAACGTCAACAACAACCTCATCTACAGCAACATCCGTCAAAGAGACGATGCACAAATCGATATACCACTCAATTTAACTGCTACTGTAAGTACTTACATTATAGAAATAATTAATAAATATAAATTAAAAATAATAATTAAAAAAATTTTTTTGCAGAAAAAAATTCCGTTGTTGAAGAACGTCGAGTGTGTTCGACGGAAAGTGATTTTGATTCCGACCCAACCAACAGTGAGGAAGCCGACTCGCCCCTCGAAGGTCGTCGGATAAAGAAAATTTAAATAATAATAATAATAGTATTAAAAAAAAAAAAAACTGTATTTTTAATTTTGTAAAATTTACGAAAAAAAGTAATAAAATAAACTAAATTAAAAAATCAATAATGTATTAATTTACTTAGAATCAACCAGTGGGTCCTCCGACAAAGTGCCCCCCCCCCCCACCCATTCACCTACTCCAACCACCTACCTACTCTCACCCACCCACCCACAAACATTCATCTACAGAGGTTGGTAAGGTAGGATGCTGTAGAAGTTGGTAGGGTATTTAGTAAGCTATATGATGGTTTCTCTCATTCTCCTTCTATAGTAGGGAGCATAGTAAGCTTATGCTGGCTAAGTTTGGGCCCTTGAAGAGGGGGTAGCGTCTCTACTTTGCTAGGTGCGTACGCTGTTTAGTGTGGATGCTTCTCACTCTCTCTCTCTCTCTCTCTGTGCGGAGGGGTGCGGCTTTGCTCCGTCAACTGGCAGCTGGAATCGGCTACTCGCCTCACTCGTGTGGGTGTGTGTGTTTTGCGGACATTCCGGTCTCCCGCAGGCTCCACGTGCCGGGAGCGTGATCTGCTAGGTTCCATTGGAGGAGCCAGGGAGCCCGATATTTAAAGTGCTATCGGAGAGAGATTAGGGAAGGCCGTGCGATTCTTGGCGAATTTTTGGCGCAAAAATTTCGCATCTTCGCGCCTGTGCCGATCGACTATAACAGCTCCACCTCGCTGATACCCGCCAAAATTTGAATCGCTCGAGCAACATGAGCGAATTCAAGTTTGTTGTCTGCAGGGAAACGTCGAACCGAAGGCTGAAAAATTGCACGGTGTGCCAAAAGCCACGGCACAGCAAGTGTTCTGGCAACAGAAAGGATGGCCCCTGTGACAACTGCCGAACTGACCCGTCGAAGCCAGCAACAACAACAGCAACGTCGAGCATCGCAGTGCGCAAATCGGCTACTCGAAAATCAGCGGATGGAAACATGAGTGCCGCGCCAATCCCATCGTCAGCGAAAAATCAGGTGAGCAAGCTGCGTGCAAACACCAACATGAGCGTACCAGTCCATCGTCGCTCGTGCGCTCTATCTACTATATGCCCTCACCTACGATAGGGCGTGGCCTATCGCCGAAACGAACACCTCGCCCGCCGAGTCGGCTGGCTGGCGATAAGCAGACGACAGTTCGGCTGGTTGCTGGTGAGAGGACGCCTACCGAAATTCAAGGGTGTCAGAACCGGTTGCCGCTATACAGGCGCCTGGATTTGACCAGAGTGTTAACGCGGAAGTGACAAATAAGAACGATGCGCACAAAAGTGTAGATGAGCACTTCCTAGGGACGCCGGAGCTGCCGAGTATTAATAATATACTGATTCCGGTAAGCACCCTGGAATTATTATTCCAGCGTTTCGATGCCATCGAGCGACAAGTCGATGAAGTAAAGGCCCCTGTGAAGCGGCATCCGGAACTGGAAAATGCTTCTATGGTCACCACATTACTTGTGACTGAAGGAGAAATTACCGGTGAAGGGCGCATTGCAACACTAGAGGGCATGATCCGAAATCAGTCCTCGATGGTCAAAGACCTGCAAAAATTATGCGGTACTCTTCTGGAGAGCAACCGCTCTCTAGAAGAAAGATTAAAACAAGCATGTATCAGGTCTGGTGATGTCCGGTGTGCTTGCCGGGTCACCAACAAAAAATGCAGCCCAAAGAACGTGAATCATGACAAGGCCAAAGCCAGCATTGACAAAGGGGTTATCAATGTAACACCCGCTTCAAGCTCCAGTGGTGCCGCTTTGAACCTGGAAGGGGACGCAGTGCGGTCTGGTGTGCTGGAGGGGGTTTCGTTACCACAAAGTGGAGGCGCTGAAGGCCATGAGGTCATAATACATGGCCTTCTGGACGAAGCGTCCAACGTTTCCCCTGATGACTTGCGTGGGCTGGCTCTTGCGGCCCTGAAGGTCGTTCTGCCTTCGGTGACGCCAGAGGGCGTGACGGGGGTTAGGGTCTCGCGGCCTCGTCGCCGGCCAGCTGAGGGCGCTGTAGGTGCGGGGGCGGTGAGTCAGGAGGGACAACGGAGAGCAGGGTCATCCCAGCCCTCCTGCATTGTAAGGGTCAGAGACGAGGGACTTCTGCGCGACATAATGAAGGTGAAGCGCGGCATGCCCCGTGCTTGCATTACGACTGAGGACCTAGACAAGGACCTTCTCGGGCCGGAGTTGTCTGCCAAGGTGCCACGGAGGAAATTATTTATTAATGAACTCCTGCCCCAAGCTCAATTCAAAACATTCCTAACCCTGAAGCCGGTAGCAAAGGGGCTTGGCTTCAGGTATGTGTGGCACAGTGGTGGGAGATTTCTGGTCCGACGAAGGACAGGAGAGAGGGCGTACGCGTTCGAGACAGCAGCGGATCTGCAGGCGATTAGGTCGGCGTGGGAGTCGACTGGCGGGTCGCGGTCGTCAGCGGAGTTGAGCACCGGCTCGAGATGCGCTACACCATCGGGAGGAGAGAGCATGCAGCGGATCAGCGAGGGCACTGATGTCAACTCGCAAATGGTATGACTCGGGACGGTGAGCACCAAAGATGTTGCATGTCGCGGTGGTTTCCTCAGGGCTGGGTTTCTCAACATTAATTCGCTTAGGGCGCGTGTTGAGAGGCTTCGTCTGTTCCTGGCTGGGGATGCCACCTATCATGTTTTTGGGGTTGCTGAGACCTGGCTGGGACCTGTGGTTGATGATCACATCATACGGGTTCCGGGGTACTCGGTGATAAGAAGCGATCGCAACATTAATGGGGACGGTGTTGCCCTCTTCATACGTGAGGAATTTAAAATTACAAGGCTGGCTTCATCTGCTACTCAAGGGCCTGGGAAACCGGGAATACCAGAGTACCTGTTTTGCAGTATTGAGACGGGCGATTCTCCTCCGGTGCTTATCGGCGTCATCTATCGTCCGCCTAAGGTGCCCTTGCAGCAGGGCTCGGATCTTTTTGAGGTGTTGAGGGATCTCTGTGGTGATTTCAGTTATAAGATCATCATGGGTGATCTCAATGCCGATATGAGTTCGGGCTCGGATGATGCTCTCTCCATCGCGCGTTTGGGTGGGGAGTTGTCGCTGAGTTTGGTTCGGCATGGCCCGACTCATCACCTGGGTGATTCCCATACATGGATTGATGTCATGCTGACCGACGCATGCGACACGATCACGGACCAGAAGAACGAATTGCTCTCCGAATTCGGTAAGCACGCGGTTATAGAGGTCATGATTGACATCCGTGTGCCTTCTCCTTCGGCGGGTAGCTTTACCTATCGCAGCTTTCGTGGCATTCGCCCGGATATGCTTTTAGACTTCTTGACACGCTGCGACTGGGCATCTGTTGGCGCTGCTGAGTCGGATTTGGAGGGAACGCTGGAATGCCTCAACTACAATTTAACTGAGGCCATAAATAAATTTGTACCTGAGAAGACAATATGCCTTAGGAAAAAGTATGCTCCTTGGTTTGGTCCAGAGCTGAGGAGGCTTGTCGACAGACGTGATGCCTCGCGAAGACGCTATAAGCGTACTGGGCGGGCGGATGTCTTAGAGGAGTCTCTTAGGCTTAGTAGGGAGGTCGAGGTTCGTTTGGAACAGGAGCGCGTTAATTTCCTTCAAAATCATCTGTCTAGCGCTCTTGATGAAGGTAAAAATATTTGGAAGGAAATGCGGAACCTCGGCCTCGTGCCAGGGGCGGGTGGGGATGGCCTTCATGGGTTTACCTTGGACGAGCTGAATGACCACTTCGCTGGGGTTTCGGCCTCGCCGCTTGAGGATATAGATAGTGGGATGATTGGAGTTGATGTCGCGGATGAGCGAGGTTTTACCTTCAAACCTGTTGGCATTAATGACGTCATCCTAGCTGTCTCCCATTTTACATCACAAGCGAGCGGCGTGGACGGGATTCCCCGTGGGGTGGTGGTGAAGGCTCTTCCAGTCATAGGTGAGCACCTGAGGTCAATATTTAATTCCTCATTTGCTAAGGGGGAGTTCCCGGGAGCCTGGAAGCGGGCACAGCTGATTGCCTTGAGGAAGAACAACACCCCTTCCTCGGCCTCGGACTTTCGTCCGATAGCTTTGCTTTGCTTTATTTCAAAGGTTTTCGAGAAGCTTGCCCATGACCAGATCTCGGAGTATCTGAATAGAGAAAATCTTTTTGATCCCCTCCAGGCCGGCTTTAGGCGGGGCCACAGTACTCAGACAGCGTTATTAAAGTTGACGGATGACATCCGAATGGGCGTTGACAAAAGGATGGTAATGCTCTTGCTGTTATTTGATTTCAGCAAGGCGTTCGACACTATATCACCCTCGAGACTTTTGCGCAAGCTCCGTGCTCTTGGTTTTTCTGGTTCTGCTCTCCAATGGCTGAGGTCCTACCTCGGTGGTCGTTCGCAAAGGGTTACTGCTGGGTGTGGGGGCTCGGAGTGGCGGGAGACGAATCTGGGGGTTCCACAGGGCTCGGTGCTGGGACCGCTCTTGTTTTGTCTGTATGTCGGCGATCTGAAAGATGTGCTCCGTGGACATGAGGTTTCATACCTCTTCTATGCAGATGACTTGCAGATTTATCTGCATATACATAAAAATGAATTGACGAAGGGCATCCGAATGCTGACGGAGGCTGCGAGATTGGTGGCGAACTGGGCCCGGGATTCGGATCTGCGCCTGAACGCGGACAAGACCAAAGCTATCATATTTGGAACTAACAAACATGTCAATGACATTTACGCTGAGGTCTTGCCTGGTGTTGAGGTGCAAGAGGGAGTATTTGTTCCCTTTAGTGATGAAGTGACCAGTCTTGGGGTCGTTCTCGATAGCAAGCTGTCGTGGAGATCGCACATTGACCGGGTCGCGGCGAAGGTTTGGAGAGCTCTGTACGATCTGCGTTTTGTTAGGCCGTGTACTACGGAGCTGCTCCGGCGCAGACTGGTGGAGTCGATGGTCCAGCCTCACCTGGACTACTGCACCGTGGTGTGTTTGGGGGCCTCGGCGGAGCAGAGACGACGTGATTATTAAACATATTTACAATGATCATGTTAACTCAGATATGTCTTTTAAGAAGTTTAAAGCAATTTGTTCAAAATGTTGGAGAGACGATAATCATGGGTTTTTGGTTATCGACAGAGACAGACCAATAACTCATGGACGATATAGAAAGGAATTAGATTTTTTTGCTATAAATATAGAGGAGTGAGTGGATGAAGATTATTTAACTTCAGAAATTACAAGCGTAAACATGGCTGACTTTGAAAGAGAAAAGAAGGTGCTCGAGCAATTATCCATGGCTCGTAATGCCGTAAGACTCAAGTATCAACTAATAAAACGCGGTAAAGCTGATTTAGAAAAGACATCGCATGAAACTTTTAAACCTATGGTTGATCCATTGAAGAAACTCGTAGAGGCAACTACTGATAAAAGTAACGCTACTACCGCTGAATAGCCAACGAAAAAGAAAAAGAAAATCGCGTTCGATAATGTTTTCAAGTCAGAAGTAGCAACTGACACTTCCTACAAATCTAGATATTTCAATAGTACTGCTAATGAATTAAATTCTACATTGCAACCGCTTGATACTATATTTGAGTCTACTATTTCTATTGATGATTATGATGATGATCATGATGAATCATCACTTGATACGACTGCTATAAATTTGAACAAAAGTAGTTCAAATGTAACTACATAACAGAGACAACACCTATTGGATGATTCGATTGTAGGAAACTATGTTCGACTATTGCATGAACCTCAGCAGAAAAGTAATTCAGACAAGACATTTGGTGTTCACTTGCATGAAAATACATATGTCATAGGCAATTCTCCAATTTCCTTCCAAAACGATAACGTGACCGTGAATAATAAAGCACACAGCAAGACGTTTGGTTTAATGGAACTTCTCTTTCGTAAAGAACCTGATTCTAAATTAATCAGTTCATCGGATATTGAAAATTATATAAAAATTCTTGAAATTACTAACGTTCATCGAAAGAGATACGAAACAAATAGAGAATATCGCAATAAGCATGTAAATAAATTCAAAAAGTATATTGGTCCAAATTTATCTTTGAGCAGTAGCGCTAAGAAGCGAAAATCGACTATTGATGGAAGAGGTCTTTTTCCTAACTATAAAATAGCTAGAAAAGAAACATTATTTGATTATGTATATTGGGATGATCCAAACGAGCTCGTTGATCGATTGAGATTGCTTATTGCCGAAGAAACCGTCAGTAATTCTAGCCATGTTAATGAAATTCATTCAATTATTGAAGAATTACGTGAAGCCGGCTATATATATTAAGTGAATCCTAAATATTACTCAGTAATAAAATGATTGTTGATGTGTTTGGACGTATATTGAAGAATAAAAAGGAGGGTAATCGAGGTCCTCCTGATCTAGGGTATAAAATCACTAAAGACGGACAATACGACGCGAATGACAAAAGAATTTGTAATATATCCGATCTTCAGGAGAGTAACGATGCTGTAAACTTACGAACGTTGCGAAAAACTAGTGAAGCTAACGTTACTACGCTTAGGAGTATGATAATTGATCTTATAAAATCATTGGATACAACAAGATTAGAATTAGTAAAGTATCGATTAGTTATTAATCAGTTAGAACAACATAATATTAATACGAATAATAAGGAGTCGTCGGTGTCTTCTCGGCCTTCTTGGAAGAGTTTATACCACTTGTAAACATTTTTTTGGCTTAAAGTAGACTCACCGTATGCCACTTTTAGCATTTCAAGTGTTTTGGAACATTTGATTCCATTTTTCACACAAAATTTAATGCAAACTCTTTGATCCATGTTTTTAGACAGCAGCAAATCGTGGAGCACGCAAAACACTTCTAACCTTGATGCCTCTCACAAACAAACCAAACATACTACAAAGCTGAAATTTGAAACGTATGTTCTAGACGAGTGTATCGACATAACCAAATAAAAAAGTCGAAGATCGAACGGACGTAGCCCGCTAAATTTCAAAATTCACCTTACTTTTTGATCACACCTCGTACATCGGCGTACCGCAGCTTCAACGTCTTGGACACACAAAGCTGCGATGCCACCTGGTTTGCCGACTGATGGGCAGGAAAGACCTGGTAGCACCCCGGAGACGTGAGAGCGTCCTCCACTGACGTAGTCAGTCCACTTGAAATGCGTCACTGGGATCACGAGACACTGGCGAGTCAGTCGTACACAAACACACTCACACAGTTGAGCGCGCACAGTTTCTTTTGGCTCGGTGTCGCAGACACGCACTTGCCGTAGATGAAAAGAGGACGCGTCGCGTACAACCTTTTGAGAGATACGGAATACACGTTAGAAAGCAGAGAGTGTCGACCGTAGCTGTCAGGTTTCCGGAAGTAACTAAACTCTCCGTCGTATCATTCGAAGACGCGAGAAAAATAGGCGGAAAAATTCTCCCCTACTCTTTTTCAAGGGCTCCTTATTTATTATTTCAATACTGTATAGTTTACTTCGTAACACAATATACTCTCTTGTAATAGCAGCATTGCACTCATCCTTCATACCAAATTGATTATCAGTAGGATAGTCTGATGTGTCAAATTTATCAATGTCTACTTTCATGATCTCATACATATCAACATCTTGAATTTCATAAATGAGGCTGTCAGTATCAGTATAAAGTAATTAACATTTTTGATCAATTCGTTGCTTCGTGTATCCATAATGAAAGTCATAGACTAATGTTTTTGGAAGATCTGATACACATTAACCGATGTATATAGATTTTCTAATACTGATAGATGTCCAGGATACTTGAAGAGCAGCTAAATTTTCATGAAAGATGGAATTACTGTGGAAATTTGGTTTGTGACGAGAGCAGGCCGTTTGCCCGTCTCTCGTCCGCGTTTCTCCCTCCCCCACTCGGCTAAGCGTGGTGGCCAACGTTGGGCGCATTTAAGTATGCGCCTAACACTTGGTCTTTTGTTTCAGCGCCAAGGACGAGCCAGAGCAGTTGAGCGCAAGAAAAGTTGAAGAGCGCGGAGAGAGAGTGAGAGAAAGAGAGAGAGAGAAAGAAAGTATTAGGCCTATGCAGGGATTGGCAGGCGCGCAACGCGTGACCGATAAGCGACGCGTCGCGTGCCGCCTAACTAATAGGTCAAGGTAGGGAGAGGAGCGAGCGCCGCAGAGCGACTGCAAGAGGCGCGCAAGAATTAGTGCGTGAGAGAGTCGCAGCCGAGCCTTACTAGAGTGAGGGAGTAGAAGCCTAGTCCAGTGCGGAAGTCCGAGCCCAGCAGAGAGAGAGCAGTTTGGGATAGCCGGAAGGAAGCACGATCAACCCTACCGGCAACGGCCTTGCCAGCAACAGCAGCCAGCCCACCTGCCAAGAGAGTCAACGTCGCCGACGGAGACCTGGTCAGCGACAGCGGGTAGCGACGATCTGACCAGCGACGACGGCCGGTACATCCTGCGGCAGCACATCGCCCAGGATTCTCGACGTTGCGAGGAACAGGAGAACAAAGGTCAAGCCTTCCTTTTCTTCTTTCTCTCTACACTCTCTCTCTCTGTTGATGCGACGACCGGTGCGCGGTGAAAGAGATAGCCTGGCACTCACGTGCCGGCTATCTGAAGGTTCGCGCTAAGATTAATTTGTAGTGACGTAAGTTGCGACCGGTGAATTGTCCAGGCGCCCACGTGCCGGGCAATTTACCCGGTATTAGTCCGCGTAGTTTTTAAATGAGTTTGTAATAGGTTAAGTATGCGATTTGGTATTAGGATAAAATGCGAAGTGTTCATCTGTGATTATTTTAAGTAGTTTATTGTTCTATTTGCAGTTTGTTAGTCGGTAATTTAGATTATGTTATGCGCGCGATTGTTCTGTGTGATAATTAATAATAATAATAGGTTGTAAATGAGATTTGATTCTTGTCTGTGCATAATTTATTTATCAACCTCCCCTCATTCTTCTCTCTCAATTGTCATGAGCGAAAGTGCCTCACTTACCCCGCAAAAGAATTGGTAACAAAGGATTAAGTTTTGTTACAGGTTAGGCAATTTGAGCTTTAGCGCCGTATCTACCATATCATGGATTGATCAGTTTGACATCTTTTCTTTTTTTTTCATCTTCCATCGTTTTTTCATATACTGCATTAATCATGAGCTTGTAAAATAATTTTTCAAGTTCATTTTTAGCTTGCTTTCTTTTTTCAGTATTTAAATCAACATATGGTTTCAGCCATTATTTTTGTTTGAATTCTAGCGCTCTATATATCTTTTTGAGTTTTAGTCCATATTTGAGAGCTTGTTTTGACGCTCTATAATGAATAACGTATCGTTCTTTATCATAAAGCGTTGTCAAAATTTTTTTCTGTTTTGATCAAGGTGGTTTAGTATGTTCGGGACAAAGAGGTAGTTCTTTATGATCATCAGTGGATACTCTAGATATACTTCTCAAATAGCCTACGTCGCTATCATCAGAGACATTAAATAAATTTGACATATCTACATTTGAAGTGCATTTGCAGCCCTCAAATCGTAGTGATTGAGTTATAGCCTAAATATAAAGGTTGTTTACGTCATAATACATTAAAATTTTGTTTGGCTCATCCTTATTGAACTCTTCACCCATATATTTATTGTTTACTTTTGAAAATCTATTGCAGCATTGACTAATACCTCCACGAATATGCATTCTTACAGGTTAATCGAAAATTTTCAAAAATATCAGCTAGTAAAAGTACATCAGTTTTCAGATAGAGATCAGAATACATCCTAAATCTATTTTATTTTAAATACTACCAAAAATATTCCATACGTTTTAAGCATGTTTATATTTTTCAGTAGCAATATCACTATCTGTCAATCGACTATGAAATTTTTCAATAGATGGTAACTCTGTCTTAGTTAGTCTATTTAAATTTTGGATGTATTCATATGGGAAAATTCCTTTTCATTTGAGTAAATTAATCTGTTCTAAAGTGTAATTATCTTTCTAAAATTCTCTCTGTACAATATCTAGCTGAGGTAAATAATATGCTAATTTATCTAGAGATGTAGGCATAAATCGAAAGGAATCAATGAAACGAAAGCTAATTTGACATTTTGCAACTTCTTTTGTGAAGGATATGTATCGTTCCTTCTTTTCAGCGAGAGCAGAGATTTTTCCTTCAAATTCTGAGTTATAACAATTTCTGTTATAATAAAATGTGAGTCATAGTCTGTAAAGTTATGAAATACGACTGGTATGAAAGCATCAATTTTATAATTGATAATCAAAATTCAATTCATTCCGATAGGGCTTGTACTTACTTACTCTGTTTGAGTTTCTTTCAACTAGATGAAGGCATGAAAGTATAGCCCATTTAAAACATTCATTGTCTTCATTTTTAACATTAACACAGGCTCTTTAATTATCTATGCTTGACGGTAATGGTATATATGAGCATGGTTTAAATGGATTATACTTATTTATAGTATCACATAAGAAATATTCTATCACGTAGTACAACCTTCTCGATAGTTACTGTCAAGATTTCAGCCGGATCGGAGTTGTAGTTTATTTTTGAGAGCGTGTGAAAGCAAGTGTGTCCGTTGATTTTTGAAAAATGGAAAAAGAGCAGTATCGGTCGGTGATTCGATTCTTGTTTTTGGAAGGAAAATCGTGCAGTAAAATCAAAAAGCGCTTGGATGCTGTGTACGGTGACTCTTCTCCTTCGATGGCGACCGTCAAAAATTGGTTTAACGAGTTTCAACGTCGTTGCACGTCGATTTTTGAAGAGCCACGTCCAGGTGCTCCGAAAACGACTACCACGGAGGATAACGTGACAAAAATTCACGATCACGTATTGGCAGATCGACAATTGAAGGTGCGCAAAATAGCTAAGATCGTAGGCATCTCAAAAGACCGCGTGGGTCATGTCCTGCATGAAATTTTGGGCATGAGAAAGCTGTTGGCGTGATGGATGCCGCGTTTGTTTACTCCGGACAACAAGCGCAATCGTGAGACAATTTCAGAGCAATGTCTGACGCTGTTTAAGCACAATCCGAAGGAGTTTCTGCATCGTTTCGTGACAGTCGACGAAACATGGATCCACTGGTATACACCAGAGACCAAGGAACAGTCGAAACAGTGGACTTTACCCGGCGAAAGTGCTCCGAAGAAGGCGAAGACTGCCCCATCGGCCGGAAAGGTGAAGGCCACCGTTTTCTGGGATTCACAAGGTGTGATCTACATCGACTACCTGGAGAGGGGCAAAACGGTCACAGGGCTGTACTATGCGGAATAATTGGGCCAATTCGACGTCGAATTGCAGAAAAAACGGCCCCATTTGGTGAAGAAAAAAGTGCTCTTCCACCATGACAAGGCACCGGCTCACACCTCCGCCGTCGCCATGGCCAAATTGGTCGAATGAGGCTACGAACTGCTGCCCCATCCACCGTATTCTCCAGATTTAGCCCTGTGCAGCATCTTTTTGTTTCCAAACTTGAAAAAGTCACTCGCCGGGCAGAAATTTGAGTCGAATGAGGAGGTAATCGCTGCCACGGAAGCCTACTTTTCAGACCTCGAGGAAATGTATTTTTCAAACGGGTTAAAGAAGTTGGAGCATCGGTGGGACCAGTGTATCGAACTAAAAGCAGACTATATTGAAAAATAAACCGCTACTTTTCCAAAATTTTCGTTTTTCTTTTGTAGGCTAAGTACTTATCGGACCACCCTCGTATAATATTTTTAACGTTATTTTGAAATCATCTATCAAGATCAGTAGTCTTATAAATGCAAACATTTTCTGTATTAAAATACTTGATTTAAATATCTTCTTATTGATTTTTCTTTATGATAAATTGTGATGACATTTCTGTATTTATTTTTAAGTTATTATGGATAGAAAGAAATTGAGTTATTTTAATTTGTAAAAGTTGATTTGCAGCAACTAGAAATATTTTGATATCTAAATGATGTTGATTGACTATACAGACTGTACTAATTCGATTTTCAAAGGCTGAATGAATTGGCCTCCAAACATCTCTATCTCCTGGAATTTCATCCTAAATAGCTGTTAATGGATGTATAATTCTACCAACTTTAATAGTTTTACTTAAATTGACTTGAATAGAATTCTGAGAATGTACGTCGTGACCACCACTGGAGGCGCCACCTTCCAGCAGCTCGGTTTTGACGCGGCTCGGAGGGAGAGAATAAAATGCTCTCTCTCACTCTCTGCTTAACGCTGATTGCGAAAGCAACGTTTAGTTTTTGAGAAAACTTTTAAGAGTGTCTTCTCGTTCAATTGTAACTTAGCAGTGTGCGCAGTGTTTCGTTAGCCTATATTTATATTTAAGAGTTAATAAAGAGCTCAGTTAATAATCTTGTGTTCATTAATTATATATATATATATATATATATAATTAATATATATATATAAGTGCCTATATATAAATAAAGCGAGCTCCTCTAACAAATTCAAATGATAAGCACAAGTTTGACATCTTTGTCAAATTGCTCTACTTAAATCAGATCGTTTCATTCATTCATTAATTGAAATTATAGCATTAATTGTTAGATTTCTCCATCTAATACCATCGTCTATATCTAAATCGTCCGAATGATTATAAGCTTTTCACAAATTTTTAATTGTTTCTTGAAAATAGGCGATAGAAGTCATGTTGTTAGTTATCTAGTTTTTATTGTCTTGTAGAGTCACTTGTCTATAGTTGTATAAAGGATTATTATGATGAAAGGATGGAAAAGGTAGTGAACAGCTCTAAAATGAACTTGTTCTTAGTTGGTAATCAATATTGATTTGTTTAACAAATCAATAAGGATTCAACTAACTACTGAGGAACTACTTGCAAATGGAGTAAGGTATGGCAAGCTTAAGCAGTTTTAAAGGTTAAGTGAGGGCGCTGCCAGCAAACTGAGGGCGCTGCCTATAAAGTGAGGGCGCTGTAGGCCGTATATGGAAGGGATAGCTCAAACGAAAGAGTGGGAGTGAACCGACTGTAGCACCATCTAACTTATTAATTTAGTATTAAATGGCTTATATACAGGGTGGACCATTTTAATCGAAGCACACAGAAATCTTTTTCCAGGTAAGGATGCGTGAAACATGTTTCAGACAAAAGTTGCTGGACTCCAAGGGGGACATAATCGGATGACCTTGACTCTGACCTTGAGGGTCATTTGCAAGGTCATCCGAAGGTCAACTTTGTTTTTTTAAATAGAAACCCCCATTTTTGACCTCGGATTTAAAAAGTGCGGGAAATTCTACGTTTATATGACCTCCTATACATGGGGTCTGGGTGACCACCAAGGTCGCCCCCAACATCACGTAAAGTTCAATGTTATTTTTTTCTTAATTTTTCCACCTAACTATCCTAAGATCGGTATGGTTTAGAGAAAAATGATGTAGACAAAAGTTATTGCATTTTTAGAGGGGCATCTTGTGGTGACCTTAACTTCGACCTTGAGGGTCATTTTCAAGGTCATTTGAAGGTCAACTTTCTGTTTCTCGGAATAGCCTACTTTTTTATCACGGATTCGGAAAAAACAAAGAATTCGACGTTCTTGAAACATAATAATATCGGAGTCCAGCAACTTTTGTCTGAAACATGTTTCACGCGTCCTTATCTAGAAAAAGATTTCTGGGTGCTTCGATTAAAATCGTCCACCCTGTATAGATCTTCACAATAAAAATATAGTCATTATTGCTTCGAGATACGATTCAGCTCACATATCATAGAAAATAATTGGATGTATACTCTAAGATGGACTATATTTTAGATATTCAAGGCTTTCAGAGTCCTAATAATATTTTTATTTGTAAGGAGTTTGCCTATTTACCAGTATGTTCTAATACTTCACCTACAGTACTACTTTTTAAACCTCCATATCATTGGCTCAAACTGCCTATTGAGTATCAAAGTGTTAATAAGTGGTTGGAATTACGTCATCATGGTATTTATTTTTTATTATCGTTAATTAAGATTGATTTTGTTTGAAATATTTAATATAATCAATATTTAATATAATCAATATATAATAATAGGTATATTATGGAGCAATGGTACTTTTGCATATAATTTTTTAAATTGTACTATTCGTAGTTATTTACATAATTGTAGAAATATTTATGTGAAAGGATTACAAAAGAAGCAATGGCTCAAAAAAAATTATTCCTGAAAAGTAGGTTTAAATAATATACAATAGTACAAAATTCTAAATTCGAATTTAATTAGTTTTATTTTTAATTACAGAAATATTTTAGATATCGAAACTGAAATGAGGTGTCCACGATTGGAAGATTTAAGTCTTAAATTTAAACCATCATGCATATATTATAGTCAAAATCGCGAGAATATAATATGTGCTGCGGTAAATACACAAAAGATACACGATTGGATGATATAAAGACAAAAACAAGCAAGATTAAAAGGGATCGATATAGTCGAAAGATTTACAGATGACTATGATTCATATAAAAATTCAACTGAATATTTAAAAATAGCTATGTCAGACGCTGAACATAAAGATTATAGACAAAGTGTACTCTACTCAATGTATAATTAAAAATAATAAATATTAAATAAATAATAAAATGTGTACTTATTTAAATGATAAAATAATCATAACGATTGCAAGAAAGGGTGAACGGATGAGCATAAGGTTCTCTCCTAGCAGAGATGTTTAGGAGGAACATCTCAAGGAGGTGTCAGTCGAGCGACTGCACTCGTAATCTCTAGCATTCTCACGAAAACAGTTCCATTCGTGGAGAGAGCACGCATTGACTATAGGCAGCATGCGCTCCCCTCCTCCTCCGCATGCTGTGGTCCACGCTAAGTCAGAGCTAGAGAGAGGGGGAGAGAGAGAGAGCACGCATCCTTAAGTTAGAACTATAGAGAGAATGCGCCCCCCCCCGCACGCTCAGGCCCTATACCAAATGTATGCGCGAGTAGCTAATATACACAATATGCATCCTCTAACAAGTGGCATAGACTCTAGTGGTAGAGCGCTAGCTTGCCAACCCAGAGGACTCCGGTTCGATTCTCCGGTCTGTCTCTTCATTTTTTTCAAAAATCGTCGCTATTTTCTATTCGTTTCATTTTCAATGTAGCACGTAAATTGTCAATAATATATATTTATAACTTTTTAAAAAATACATTTAAATTTAATTAGTCAGAAAGTACTAGGTATAGGGTTCCTAGAGACTAGGAGCCCAAGAGACTAGGAGCCCTAGAAACCTTCCTCAAAAAATTATAAACAATTTTTGACATCACTTTCGTTTGAGAGCTCGTACTGAGCACACGTACATCGAGGCGCTCTTCGAAATCAAATTGAATTCAGAAAGGAAACACAAAATAAATTTACAAATTTTTCAAAACTAAAAGCAGCCATCATGGCTGAAAATAGTGAAACGGACCAACAAAAAATTAAATGGAATACAGTAAAAATAAAAGAATCAGAGACAGTCCGGAGGAAAACAAAATAAACAAGAAGATGCAAACTAGCATCAAAGATTATTGTCTGGTAAATCCGAATAACAAAACTGTTGAAATAAGTAATAGATTTAAAGTGCTGGAAATCAACGACAAAAGCAACAAAAACAATGAGCCAGAAACACCGACAGCCATCAAACCGCCAAAATCACCGCCCATATTCGTAAGTGGAGTCTTAAATATTAGTCCGTTAAATGACCTTCTTAACAATGTCGCGAAAAATCAATACACACTAAAAGTTCTGAATAATAACGAAATTTAAATTCAGATCAACAATCCTGAGTATTTCACTAACACAATAGCCGAGCTAAAAAAAAAAAAAACTAATTTCTACACTTATCAAAAAAAAGAAAACAAACCGTTTAAAGCAGTACTCAAAAACATGCATGCTTCGGTCAATATAATAGACTTAAAACAGGAGATTGAAACCGACAATCACAAAGTAATAAGAATTTTTAATATTAAACACAAAATAACAAAACAACCTTTACCAATCTTTTTCGTAGAAATACAAACGAATGAAAACAACAAAGAAATATATAAAATTAATAAACTAATGAACCAGATAATCTACTTTGAAGAACCATTGAAAAAAAGAGATATTCCACAATGTATGAGATGTCAAGAATATGGCCACACAAAAAACTATTGCCATAAAACACTAGTTTGCGTTCAATGCGCAAACAATCATTTCTCAACGGAGTGTCCCATTCAGCAAAAAATAAAAGAAGTTAAATGTGCAAACTGTGGAGGAAACCATGTAGCTAGTTATAAAGGCTGCAGTACATGAAAATTACTTCAACAAAAATTATTTCCAGCTCTAAGACCAAAACAAATAGCAAGCACAGAAAATATTGTCAGGTCAAACGTCTCATATGCGCAGGCCGCAGCTGGAAATTTAAATACAGCACAAGAAGAATCAAAACAAACTCAGACATCTCAATCAATAGCAAATAATAACAATGAGAATCAACTCGTAAACATGATGACACAACTGATGTATCAATTGATAAATAAGATGGACACGATGCTAAATCTACTTACCACGCTCATAAATAAGACACAATGAACACAAAAACAAACATAGCTATTTGGAATGCTAACGGTTTAGCGCAAAGAAACATAGAAATAAAACCTTTTCTGATAGAAAATAATATAGATATCATGTTAATATCAGAAACACACTTCACAAATAAAAATTATTTGAAAATACCGCAATACACATTATACAATACAAACCATCCCGACGGTAAGGATCATGGAGGAACGGCAATAGTAATAAAAAACACTATCAAACACCACGAAATAGAACCACACAAGTATGACTACTTACAAGCAACAAATGTTGCGATTACAGACAGCAACGGTTACATTATTCTCTCGGCATTATACTGCCCTCCAAAACATACAATAAAAAAGGAACAATACAAAAAATATTTTGATAGCCTGGCAAACCGTTTTCTTGCAGGAGGAGATTATAATGCAAAGCATCCATGGTGGGGATCAAGATCAATAATCCAAATCCAAAAGGAGCAACCTTATATGCAGTAATGAAAAAAGAAAACTTAACGCCAATATCAACAGGCGAACCTACCTACTGGACTTCAGACATAAACAAACTACCGGATTTAATAGATTTCGCTATTATAAAAGGACTATGCCCTAAACACCTAACAGCTGAATCATGTCTTGACCTAACCTCAGACTATTCTCCAATTATTATTAACCTAAACTCAACAATAGAAATAAACCAAAAAACTAGTCCTATGTATAACAAAAAAACAAATTGGGATCTTTACAGAGAAATAATAAACGAAAAAATTACATGCAACATACCTCTAAAAACAGAACAGGATATAGATGCTGCGATTGAAAATTTAAACAACAATATCTATATAGCCATTAAAAATGCAACCCTTACATACTCAATAAAACAAAATAAAAAAGAAATAAATTCCAAAACAGTAACAGACAAAATAAGAGAAAAAAGAAATTTGAGAAAAATTTGGCAACGGACTAGGCTACTAACAGATAAAACAAAATTTAATAGGTCTATTAAAGAACTTATAAAAATTCTTTATGACGAAAAAATGATAATATAAACAACTATCTAACAAACCTAACTGCAACTGAGGTTACCGATTATTCGCTCTGGAAAGCCACAAAAAAAATTAAACAACCACAATTCTCTCCTCCTATATTAAAAAACGATATGACTTGGGCTAGAACAAGCATTGAAAAAGCAAACACATTTGCCAAACATCTACAAAATGTATTCAATCCCTCACAACGTAAAATAACAGAAGAAGAAGAACAAAACCTATTAAAAACTGGACAATGCAACAACAATAACATTCAACCAACTAACAATACTAAAATAAAAGAAATAAACCACATAATACGTCACGTAAAAAACAAGAAGAGCCCTGGACATGATAATATAAATGCTAAGCTACTGAAAGAACTTCCAAAAAAAGCTATAAGATACATAACTATCGTAATAAACTCAATACTTCGTTTACAATACTTCCCTGACGCATGGAAAATAGCAACAATAATATTACTACCAAAATCGGGAAAACCGCCACAAAAGGTCACGGCCTACAGACCAATTAGTCTACTGCCCATATTATCCAAAATTTGTGAAAAAATACTTATCAAAAGGTTAAAGAAAATTTTAGTCGAGCGAAACATAATTCCTGAACATCAATTCGGCTTCCGAAACAACCACGCCACAATCGAACAAATAAATAGAGTAACTAATAAAATAGTAAACAGTTTTGAAAACAAAGAATACTGTAATGCAGTATTTCTTGACATAGCTCAAGCTTTTGATAAAGTTTGGCATGAAGGACTACTATGCAAACTTAAAAAAATCACACCACCAAATCTCTATCTACTGTTGAAATCGTATTTAAGCGCCAGAACTTTTAAGGTTAGAGTAAATGATGAAACAACAAACTTATACTCAATTAAAGCAGGAGTCCCACAAGGAAGCGTTCTCGGTCCAATATTATACCTAATATACACACATGATCTGCCAATCAAGGAAAATATTGACATCGCCACGTATGCAGACGATACAGCTATTCTGATATCACATGCTAACAAAAAAACAGCCTCCCACATTATGCAAATATACATAGACATAGCCGTAAGCTGGTTCGATAAGTGGAGGATAACAATAAATGAAACGAAGTCAATTCAAGTAACCTATACCGAGAAAAAAGGATCTTGTCCACCAGTAAGTATTAAAAATCAACAAATCCCACAAGGAGATAAAGCAAAATATCTTGGAATGCACCTTGATCGAAGATTAACATGGCGAGAACACATATGGACCAAACGAAAACAACTCAATCTCCAAACAAGGAAATATTACTTGCTATAAGGGAGAAAATCTAAACTTTCAATTAAAAATAAGCTTCTTATATACAAGTCAATAATTAAACTAGTATGGACATACGGCATACAACTAGAAACCGTTCATCCTTTGTTCAAATTTTGACGGAGCAACATTATCTTTTGGCTGGTGATCGCCCGCCATTTACGTGCCAATTATTGTGCTGTGTGCTTCTGACCTGAAAAGTGCGTGGTTCAAAAATGTCTCTTCCTGTGAAAATTACGTATAAACTTCGAAACTAGCTTTGTCAAATTGATGACGAACATTGTGTGATTGTTGATTTCGTTAGGCGGTTGCAATCACGACGCTCTCAGGAAGCTCGATTATAATCCGCTTAGCAAAAACATGGATGATGCATATAGTGCACCATATGGCCAGCCGCGAGGCTGGCCAGGTCACTTTGTGCAAAAATCTTTTGTCAAAGCGGCGGACAGTAATTGTCTTCCTTAGCAGAGAAGGGAGACTCCTCAAACAAACAACTCGTTGTTTTAGGAGAGGATGTCGAAAACTTCTCTCTTTTGTGTACGGGCATATACAAATGCTGAAGTACAAAATGCGTCACCGATTGCCCTCGACAAGCAACTAATGCTAGTCGATCCGAAGTGAATGCAATGTGTATTTGAACGAAGACTTGCAATCACATGTGCGGATGTGTGTACCTTCACGTGGTCGGGCTGAAAACGCTGTCTCTGTAAAGAAACAGTAGGCAAAACACACAACGCTTGCCCCAGGGCAATAGGCCAACCGGCCAAACAAAACAAACAACACGGACCATGACAATACGTGGTGAGGTGCGGCCTGTAAACGCCCAAACATTCAACGCGGAGTCTACCACACCCCAAAAGCTCAACTCGAGCCCAGAAAAGCCAAAATCCGGGAGTCACTTGAGGGGAAATCTCTTAGGATTGTGGTACCGCGCGCCCTCTTAGAGGACGGGAGACGCTCCGGGAGCTAGTTGCAGAGGACCAATGGTCCCGGCAATCCGAATTTAATTCGGGTAGATAATAAATTACTCCCTATCGACTGGCAATCGGTAGGTGCCACTCCTGTGGGTAAAGAGTCGCGGCCGTGGTCAAAGCAGCCACCCAAAGTTCTTTGCCTCGAGGTCCCGGAGTAAGACCCGACACCAATTGTGCGAGAGAACAGTCCATTGGGCCGAGTAACTCTCGATGACTAGAACGCACTACGGGTGCCAAAACCCTTAGGAAAAATATATCCACAGAAGGGCAGCATCATTCCTGCTAAGGAATTGTTTAAGCCCTAATAGCTAAAGCAATTTTGCAATTGAAAGCGAAATTAGTGGCTGTCAGCTCCCTTTGAAAGCGAAAACCATGCACTAAATGTCCATCAGATCCAGTGCTGCTAATGGCGAACACAGGCTAAGATGATAGTAAAGGCGGAAACCCGACATGCTCACTCAAATGCTACTTTGGTTGCAATTCGTCTAACACCTAACCCGGACTTGACCAAACGAGGTTTGATTAAAAATCAAACCCAGCGTGAAATAAAAACACGCTGGTACACTCGTAATTAGTTTTAAGTTATATTATAATAAGATTAGTTCTAAGCAGTTAACAGTAATCTAAGCAATAGCATAAGCAGTAGTACAGTAAATAGAAAACAATTAAATAGTATTAAGTCGCATTAAATAATGATAAGAAAGTTACCAATTAAAGATTAAAGATCAAAATCAAAATCAAAGTAAAAATTAAATAAAAACAAGGGAAACCTTAAATCAAATCAAAATCAAAATCAAAATCAAAATCAAAAATAGAATAAAAGTTAGAAAAATAACTAGCTAATCAATCAAATGTAAATAAAAGAGCCATGGGAAACCATGGAGAAACCCGAAAAGGTAACGAAGCTCAAGCTCAAGTCAACACGCACACGCACAAGTACTCACTGCTCGCACTCGAACGCCACTCGCTTAATCAATTCTAGTTCTGGCATTAACGTGCGCGTTAACGCCAGAACTAGAATTGAAAGCCACCCTCCAGAATCACCAGTAGCGATTCCAAGGAGGAAAAATATAACTAGACATTGCGTTGTACCTTGAAAGCAATATGGTCAACTACTCTAGGTATAACAAGGCGAGGAAATGTAAGCAGGAGACGACCGTTGAGAAACCAGAGCACTGCTCTAACACTCCGGTGTCAACTCAGTTTCCCTCGCAACCAAACTATGAAGAAAGCAAAGACGATTGCCCACCAGTTAAAAGGTTTAAATTGAACGCATAACAAAACCCCGAACTTGGCCCGAAATTGAGGATCATACAATTGAACCTCAACAAAAGGCAAGTAGCCAACGATGAGCTGGGAGAAATCATGACAGACAGAAATCTTGACATACAGGTGGCACTGTTGCAAGAACCATATCACTGGAATAACGCGATTTCAGGTATGGGCAGTGTCACAGCCATTCACGGAGCCGAAAAAGGCGAAACGATTCAAACTGCGATACTCTACAATCCGCACAAGGTCACTACTACCAAGATTTCTAACCTGTGTGACTCCCACTGTGTTTGCGCACAAGTGGTCGGAGCCTTTGGCGAAATTTACTTCGTAAGCATCTACTGCCAGTTCAGCCACAGCAGGAAGACCTATCTTGACAAACTAGTTGAGACTCTGAAGCAATTGAAAGGCAAAAGAGTCTTAGTTGGAATGGACGCAAATGCCAAGTCAAAGATCTGGTCTAACACACAGGACAAGAATGGAACAGTCATAGAAGAATTCATAGACCAATACGGGCTGATAGTGGCCAATAGGAGGGGCCAACTTCCAACGTGCCGTAGCACGAGGGGCGACAGGGATATCGATGTAACTTTACACACGTCAAACCTGTCAAACCTCTTGGCTAGCTGGGCGGTGAAAGAATGGACCACCAGTGACCACAGGCCCATAGTGATCGAACTGGATTTTGCCTCACAACCAGCCAGACTCATACGAACCGGAGAAACATTAGAACCAAGGTTCAATATGAGAAAAGCTGATTGGGAGAAATTCGGGAGACTTTGTAAATTCGAGAAAGAGAACCTAGCTAAACTCCCTTTAAGAACCTCTGAAGACATTGAAACATATGTTTCTAAATTCGAAGAGGTTCTAAAAAGGGCAGCAAAGAACTCTATTCCATCAAAAATGAGAAGAACGCGCTCTCAACCCTGGTGGAATCCTGACTTGCGAAGTAAGAAGCGGGCGATACAAGGACATCGAAAAATCGTCGCTCTGAAAGACAAGGAAGGACTGAATAGAAAACAAAGGAAAACCCTCCAGAGATTACTTGGAAAATTGAGACAAATGAATTCTGACTATGCAAGGGCTATTAAAAGAGCCAAAAACAACAGCTGGCGAGATTTCTGCACCATTGAAAGCGAAAAGAATGCTTGGGCGTACCCATACAAACGAGCATCCAAAAAAGTCAGAATCTCAAAAGCGATGTGCACGGTTAACCGTAATGGTTCAGTCACAAAAGACTGGAAGGAAACAAGCATGGCTCTACTGGAAGGACTAATGCTTGATGACGACCCAAGCTGCGAAAACGTTGTACACATAAAGATTCGCAGAGATATGCGGGAGGTTCCAGTAACCGGCGACGCAACGCCTTTCCTAATAAGGGAAGTTGAAATGGCCCTTAAAGCGAACAAGGCAGGGAAATCACCAGGCACAGACAAAATAGAGTCGGAAATGCTTGTTAACGCAAAACCATTACACCAGGAACCGACGCGACTTTTCAACGCCTGCTTAGAATGCGGAGTGTTCCCCAGAAGATGGAAAAGTGGAATGCTAATCACGTTGCTCCAAGAAGTTGAAAAACCCGAGAACGAGATTAAATCATATAGACTCGTATGTCTACTCCCCATAGCTGGGAAGACACTCGAGAGGCTTGTGATTCAGAGAATATCCAACATTCTTAACAGCTCGGACTGGTCTTCGGAGGATCAATTTGGCTTTAAGGCAAACAGATCCACAGAGGATGCCATCAGAAGACTATATGAAATAGTAGAAGAGGCAGAATCTGATCCGTCGACAAAGTACGTAGCCGCTATTCCACTGGACGTCTCAGGGGCATTCGATGCCTTATGGTGGCCAAGCCTGCTCTCCCAATTGAAAGAAAGAAACTGCCCGAGGAACATCTACAAACTCCTCCAGAGTTACTTCAGTGATCGAGAAGTAGGCATATATGCTCACTTCGAAGAAACACTGAAAACAGTAACGAAGGGATGCCCTCAGGGTTCAGTATTTGGACCAGTAGGCTGGAACGTCATCTTTGAAAAACCACTCCGGGCAATCAGGGACGCAGGATACGAGGTACTAGCCTACGCAGACGATGTACTTCCCATCATTAAGGCAAAGACAGGCATTGATTTTGAAAGACAAGCCCAAGAAATCATTAATATAATGACGGACTGGTGCAAGTCTGACAAAATGAAATTAGCAGTAGAAAAGTCAGCACTAATATGGCTAAAAGGCCAACTAAGCGAGAATAGGAACCCTACAGTCAAAATTGGGAAAGACAACATTAGAACGCACAAAACAGTCAAGTATCTAGAAATCACAATCTCGAAGGGCTTCCAATTGGAAGAACATATTAGAAATGTGGTTCAAGACTGTAATAACACCTATTTCGAGCTAAGTAAAGTTGCAAAAGCGAACTGGGGCCTAAAATTCAACTCCAGGAAAAAGATATATAATGGCTTCCTACTATCGAAAATTACATATGCCGCTGCGGGCTGGTGGCAATGGACCAACAGCAAACAGCAATCTGCGTTAGAAAGATTGCAGCGATCCGTTCTTTGCAAGACACTCAAAGCCTACAAATCGATCTCTCATGAAGCGGCGCATGTGCTAGCAGCCTCCCGACCAATAGCTCTAGAGCTCGACGCGAGAGTTGCAAAGTACTGCGTCAGGAAAGGGAAATCGATTAAAATGCACGGCATCCGAATTAAATCGGAAGAACTTCGATCGGGCAGACTAAAAATCTCGAAAGCCATACAACTCATCAACGATGAAATCGAAAGGGTATGGCAGGAGAGATGGCAGTCAGCCACAAATGGCAGGAGAACGTACTGCTACTTCCCAGTAATCAAGGACAGATTAAAGAAGAGGTGGCTAAATCCCAATTACTACACAGTCCAGTTTATGACTGGACATGGCGCTTTTAAGTCATACCTCCACAAAAGAGGACTATGCGAAGACCAACTGTATAATTGTGGTAAAATAGAAAGCGAAAGTCATATTCTCTTTAACTGCGAAGATATAAGGGAACTAAGGAAGCCATTAATAAAGGCCGTCGAAGAGGAGGGTCATACATGGCCTTGTCCGGAAACGGCCCTAGTATCGAGCAGGAAAATCTACAAAGTCTTTGAAGACTTTGCTAGAAAAGTCATAGAGCCCAGAGAGGGAGCACCTATAACAAAAAGAAAGCGCAGAAAAATAGTCATGAACTATGGTAGAAAGACGCCGCCTCTTACAAGGTCCCTAACCAAAGGACAAAAACTCCCACATTAACCTAATTTTTGAATTTTGAACCCAGACAAGCTTATAAAGCTTGAAATTTTTGAACGATAATTTTTGAATATCAACTTCAGAACTAAATTCTGAAGTTTGAACACTTGAACGTAAACTACCCCATTTAAACCAACGACGGAGTTTTGAACCGAATGCGTAGCATGACCGGCAAGTATACTGAAAACTGCCTGGGGAATCGCCTTGTCGGCTAGACGAGACTCCGCCCTGACATAACAGTCAAAAACCAAATCGAAAGAGCAAATATCAGTATCAGACAAGTCATAAAACCATTCTTTAGAAAGCGAGATCTGACTTTGGGACAAAACGGGGTAATAACAACCTTTCGAATGACGGATACCCACCAGCGTGAGCGGGGATGACCGAAACGCAATGGGAAGACGTACCTCGGTACGTCGAAGCGATGGACCTGTGAGACGTGGGAAAAATCCCTTAATACAGGTACGCAGGGTGGGATGTTTTTCGAACGCGAGCCCAGGAGGGGAGGCTTAGTTGGTTGATCGTCTTAGGAATCTTCCTCTGGCTGTCCTGGCTGAGTCTCTCTTCTGACATCCCAATTTGGGTTGACCTCTGCGGGGTAGTGGTACCAGGTCAAGCAAATCTCGTAAGAATTGTACGCTGCGTGCTTCCGACGCAGTAGACGTTGGGGCAACTAGAGTCCTGTCGCGCCCAACCCGAGGGTCAAGCCTTTAGTTCCGCTCTCCTTGAGCGTCGAACCGTGAAAAGATCGGTACTCCTTTCGAGGAGGTAGCCGCCTTAGATTAAAAAGGTTCCGACTCGCTGTGTGCGTCAGGAATGTCGCAGCAAACTTGACTTCCGGATCTCCAATAATGTTTGAAAGCGAAGGAGTGAAAGACAGTGGGCTATGCCAACCTATTGGCGCCCAGAGAGAGGGGTGGTAATGTTTGATTACGCTGCGCCACCCTCAAAGCGGAAAAGTGTGAACGACACACATACACTAACTGTTGAGTTCGTTAATAATGAAAGTTTGAAGAAAGTAGGTTATACAGCTTGGTTCAAACGTCAGTACAATATCGAAAAAACTATTGAAAACGAAGAAAAAGTTATTATTTTTTAGCCAGTTGATGTTGTTGTGAATTCATCCAAATTCATGGAAACACCATTACAATCTACCAAATTCATCGAAGAATTAGTTGTAGTTAAATCAAAAGGAGGTGAGATTTATTTATTTGATCTGCCTAAAAACATGCATGCGTGAAAATTACTTTCTTTTATTTTATAATTTCCAGAGTAGATAACAATGCGACAGGAACTGAAATCTCTTATGGTTATGGGAAAACTTAATGTTTCGAAAAACAGTCGTACGAAATTAAAAAAAAAATTAAGCACTGAATCTGAAGAAAATAAAGGTACGAAAAAGCCGAGGATCACTAGCTGTATCAATTTAAAAAACCAAAAGTTGCTTGAAAAAGTACGTATTAATATTTTTTTACTGTAAAGCTTTAAATCTAAATTCACTATATTAGGCTATGATATATTTTATATGATGAATAAATAATATTTATACAATTTATTTTGCAGATTGAAAATAATAACATTTTTGACTGGGAAGATGACACTGATTAGGATAACTCTAAGATTTCAGACATAATTCCTAGTCCAACTACCAGATTTATCTCAAAAATTAATGACATAGATCTGGTAATAATTTCTACCTCAAACTCCAAGAGCATCAACAAGTGGTTCATTTGCTATGAGAAATATTAATAGTGATATTAAAAGTCATCATGAATCCTTAATTCAAAATAGGTTTGAAAGGTATTAAGTTCTCCCAGTATGGTTAACAGTGTTAATTTAGAAGACCATTATAATTATAATCTCGAAGATACCCCAAAAAGTAGAAAAATGCCTACACCTTGTATAAATTCATTGAAAAGAGATCAAAAATCTGTAGTTGCAGAAGAATCTAATGGAAATTTGGTACGTTAATTATACATATATATATATGGCATTTTATTAACCCAGCTTACGCTTCTTAAATTGCTGACTCTTGCATATTAATGTAACGCAAGCATATTTTGTGAACTTTGTGATTGTGACAGAAAATTGTCAGTAAGTATGACAACTTGTTTGCCAATTACAAGAAAGTTGAAATTAATATGAGAATAAGAACTACAGTGGTTATTGTACTTGCTTACAAATTTCTATCACAATCTTCAGTGTAAATAGATTTCAGTTGCAAGTATAAAGTAAATTAACTTGCTTATAAGTCGTAGTTCTCAGTCACATATTAGTTTCAATTTTCTTGCGAATTCATTGTACTTATACTAAATATTCATATATTCAGTACTGCAATTGATATCATGATATCAATAACTAATATGTGACTGAGAACTACGACGTATAAGCGAGTTAATTTACTTTGTACTTGTAACTGAAATTTATTTACACTGAAGATTGTGACAGAAATTTGTAAGCACGTACAACAACCACTGTAGTTCTTATTCTCATATTAGGTTCAACTTTCTTGCAATTGGCAAGCCAGTTGATGTCATACTTGCTGACAATTTTCTGTCTGAATCTTCAGTGTAAATAGATTTCAGTTACAAGTACAAAGTAAAAAGTCGTAGTTCTCAGTTATATATTAGCTTCAACTTTCTTGCCACATTCTCTATTATTATATCAATTGCAGTACTGAATATATGAATATTTAGTATAAATACAATGAATTTGCAGAAGATAAGTTGTTTATTTCTATTGAAATGAATCTTACTACTCAATATCATGAAATTTTATTCGTAGACTTACTAAGATAAATTTTCCACTTTTTGGTCTTCGAGCATTGCAGATATGTTCATCTGAACAAATTTCACATAAGAGTAGCTTGTATGCATGTGCAATGCTCGAAGACCAAAAAGTGGAAAATTTGTCTCAGTAAGTATACGAATAAAATTTCATGATGTTGAGTGGTAAGATTCATTTCAATAGAAATAAACAACTTATCTTTTGCAAAGTCATTGTACGTAAACTAAATATTCATATGCAGTAGTGCAATTGATATTATAATGACTGAGAAAGTGATTAGATTCAATTTCCGACATTCATTTATACTCAATATCTGATTTCACAAAATAGAAGGTTCTATTATAATTATAAAGTTTTGTGATTTTTATATTTGGTTATTTGTATATTTATATATAATAATATTATTACACATTTACATTATACACACATACATACACATTTTTATGTAATTGTGACCTAGTGAGCGGTTTAGACAATAATTATCATAAAATCAGCTTGAAATAAACAATACGGAAGCCAGTAATTTTTTTGACTAAACATTTTATAAGAATATATATATATATATATTCTATATATATATATATATATATATATATATATATATATATATATATATATATATATATATATATATATATATATATATATATATATATATATATATATATTGTAACGGGGTGGGAACCGTTTACTTACTTTATTCGCGCAATTCCACCGAAGGGCGCGCGTAATTACCTATGCTCGATACGTTAGTCGGAAAGCAAGAGGGAAACAGATGTCAGTCAACCAACTAACTACAAATGTGAGTGGAAGCAATACGGAATAAACGAGCCGAAAGCACTTGTTAAATATCACGAATGAAAGCCTTTATTGTCTTCTCAAATACTACATCAGGATCGGCCCGCGTGTTTACGTTTACATCGGCACTCGCTCGACAACAACATGCAGTGTCGGGACGCTCGCTGCTCTTTGTTAACAGAGCTATTACATGTACGCTTTGAGCACGAGGAATTAATTATTACGCATGCAATCGCGATTGCGAGATTGAGCTGGCCAGCTTACCTTTATTTAGCAGACGTTCGAAGACAAGAATGCACGATTTGCACGCTCTCCTCTGGCTCAGGTCCGCACTCGTTCAGGCACTTCAATCCTGGATCGCGATCTTGGCGGTTTCTGTATCTGCAGCTGACGACGTGACTACCGGCGAATACCTTGATGGTTAGTGCTCCACTGCTTCAATTTCAATCGCGCGCGTTCCGTCTGCTCGCGTGCCGAATTCCCTCGTTACGTTTTTCGTCTCCCCGGTAGGTGCTGCCCCCGCAGGCAGTAATTAGGTTATATTATTAGCGCTAATTTGACGTTTACCGTCACAGCCCCCTTCCAGTCTGGACCTATGGGGTCCTCGACGACAACCGTATTAGCGCTGTCCCTTCAGAGGTGGAGAGGTGAAAGGATAATAAAGGTCATAGTCCATGTGGTATTTAGAGCAACCTTTATTCGGTGACGGTGTGTGCGTGTGGCCCTGCACACGGGGGCAGGGAAGGATTACCTGGCTGGTCCGGGTGGTTTCTCCTGGCCTTCGTCGTCCAACGGGGGGCGTCCGCGTGCCTCCCATCCCAGCATCTCTTGGACCAGGTCGGCATGTTACCTCACGCGGGGGCAACGGTCCGTGCGGGTCACTCCGGGGTAATGGTACATGTTGCACCTCTCCCACTGAGCGCGGGATAGGGTGCCCCGTGGGAGGCCTCGTTCCCTGGGAATTAGTGGCAACCCGTCCCTACGGTTCGGGGCGGACCACAACGGCCTTTCGACCGTGGGATCCTCACCCGCGGGCCCTACTACCACATTGATATGGATAGGCCCTGTTGCATGACCCCCCTGGCTGCCGTCCACGTTCACCACCAGGTTTACCCCGCACGTTTGCGAGCCCTGGCGTGGCGTGGCCCCCGACCTGACCTCCGGGCTCTCAAGGGCCCGGCGGTGACGGCGCTGAACTTTCTTCAGCGCGAGCGCGAACTGGCGCCGGCGGGACACCACCTGACTCCAGTATCCTAAGTTACTGGGGCGATGTCCCGCGGCCGTATACGCGTCGCATTCCGCGTATACGGTTCGCTGAAGGGTGTTGAGGGTGGCCCAGCCTTGCTCGACTTCCCTCAAACCCTCCACGATTTCTTCCCAGGTCCTTTCGCCAGGCGTGGACGCCTGGCTGGTGAACCTGGGCGCCAGGTCTCATCGCTGAAGGCCCTCTCCTCAGTCTGCGTCCCGATGGAGATTGGTGGGTCTCGCATCGAGATCGTAGCTGTTGTGGCTCCCGGTAGGTGGGGTGCGTCGACGCGCGTGATCCCGGGCGTCGTCGACGGGTTTGAGGTGCCCTCTTCGTAGGGGATCTCTTCGATCAGCACGAACGTCGAACTCTCGTGAGCTCGCACCTGTGCTTGCTCCTCTTCATGCCTCTTCTGTCCCAGTAGGTGCAGGGCCGCGCGTATGACGCCTTCGACGGCGGGGACCAAATCCAACCCGATGAGGGCGGCCACCGCCTGCTCGAATTGCTCGAGCGTGAACTGCATCCTGTGATAATCCAGCACGTTAGTATCCCGAATATTTTTCTCGGATATCGAAGGTGGGCGCCTTTTCGGCTGCCCAGGGCCTTCGTCGCCGAGGTCGAAGGTGGGGTCCTTGGCGTCGGTCTCCCAGGTCCTTCGATCGCCGGGTCTCATGCATCCACGGTCGGCGTTCTCGGTGGTCTGCCCCTCTTCTTTTTCCCGACGATGGGAGGAGGGGCTCGAGTAGTTTGTCGATGTTGTGTAGTGTATGTGGTTAGCGCGTACTTGCGAGGTCTCCCACGTGGACGCTTCACCGCGTTAGTAGAAGAGGTGTTTAGCGGGACTCGGTTGGGGAGATTAAGACGGGTGTGACGAGGTGAGCTCGGAGTTGTTGCGTCGTTAATTCGGAGTGTGTTGTCCGCAATGTCGGCGCGCCCGTTTTCGCACATCGGCGCGTCGCTCGTATTAGGCGGGGCGCACGTCGCCTTAGTTCCCACGATGATAGAGATCCCGTCGCCATCTTGTCGTCTGGTTCCGTTGTGGGTAATCAACAAACCAAGGTATGTGGCCTCAGGCTTACAGAAGACACTCTTCTCTCGATCAATCGAGAGGCCAACCCTATACAACCTATCCAACTCGGTTTTAAGATGTTGTGGGTGATCTCCGAATTTGGACGATACTACTACGATATCGTCCAAACAGGCGAAGGAGAAACCGCCAGGCTAGGGTCCGATCACGCTATCTATTAACCGTTGGAAGGTGTGGTTGATGCACGAGGGACCGAATGGTACTCTTACGAACCGGAGGTGTCCGTCCGGGTACGGTGAAGGCAGTGAAATGTCGATGTTCGGTCTTGAACGGTCTCGTCTCATCGACCCGAAACTCGTGTTCAATGCCTGTTGCTCGCCGCAGTACCACGGGGGCCTGCGGTAAGGCCTCGCCGATGGTCCTCTGCAATATCACCTGTTGAGAGGCGGTTACCTCGGCTAGTCCGATAGTAGCTAATGTCGGACCAGCCTACATACTAGCTACTTCTAGTTTCATCTTGGTTTGTGATTTCTTGAGCAGTAATGTATCATCATTCGGATCCAGTATTGCTCTAAACAACCTAATAAAGTTCACTCCTAAGATACATTCATCGACGAGGGTAGGGAGGATAGCTACTCTCGTCGGCATCGTCATTTCCTCCACGGTAAACGGCAGCATGGCGTGACCAACGATCGTTAACTTACAACCGTCTGGTAGTCCTGCTGTACCCGCGTGGGTGGTGTCCAATCTGACGCCTAACACAGACGCAATCGCAGAGCATTACTACCCATGGCTGTGGTGGAAGCTCCCGGATCATAGAGGGCCTGTATCTGGAAGTCCCCTATTTTCACCGGTAGCGACCAACGCGTCTCCTGTTCCGGGGAATATCGGGAAACAGTTTCGACGGCTCCACAGCTTTGCTCCTTGTACACAATAGCGCTAGCCACTATGCTCTCGCGTGGTAGAGTGACGTCACTTGTCGTCCGAACCACCTTGGTTCGGACGATCGGAGTTTCCATGGGATTCCGTTTCGACGGTTTATCTACCGCTACTCGTGCCCCCGAGGGCGTGTGCGATCCATACGCCACCACCTCGGCTGGTCCAGGGTCTCGGGCTTTACTAACGTCATTACCCTTTGACGGCTTATCTGCCTTTACCCGCGCCCCCGAGAGCGTGTGCGATCCATACGCCACAACCTCGGCTGGTCCAGGGTCTCGGGCTTTACTAACGTCATTAACCTTCTTCTCCGCGTGCATTCTACCGCCACGCTCATCATTGGCGTCATCAAGGGAGTTCTCGCTCTCGTCGCTCAACACGCTCGCTACTAACGGTGCGGGCTGTGCTGACGAAGGCCGCGAGATCTCATTAACGGGGTTTGGGTTACGGGATGAAGGAGTGGGGTCAACCCCACCTAACCACTCCTTTCCGCGTTTCCCTTATTGCATTGGGGACAGTACTTCCTGCTGTACCCCAGTAAACCACACTCGATACATTTGAGTGGCTTAGTGAAATCCCTCTCTAGCCTGTGAGGAGTCTCCGGCTTCCTAGCTCGGTTCTCGGAGGTCAGTTGTTTGTCAGCGCGAATATCCTTTATCCCCTCGGTTATCTCCCTGAGAAACAGCAGCATTTGGTTCATTATATCGGTGGGTAGGACTTTCTTTTCGCCATCGACCGACTCCAGGCTCGGATTAGGTGTCGCCCCCGAGGGCGTCGGCGTGTAGACGACCTGGTGCGTCACCTTCTCGAGTACCTTCTCCATGCGGTCCAACCTGTCACTGACTTCTGGTTTGTCACCGGACATAGATGCCACTTTACCTTTGCGGCCCTTGCTTCCATCGGTGCGTGGGTGGTAGGCTAACTCCGGGTACAATGTTGATTGCGGATCCGGCACCACCCGTTCTATCTTTCGCTGGTGCAAGCTATTCTGTGCCGCCGTGGCCAGCGCGTTCAGGGACCGTATGGAAATCACCTCGGACCTCCGCACTTGATCTTGGATGTCCGGGAGAAGGTTGGCGTGTAGCAGGTCCAGTTGACTAACGGGCGTTATCTTAGGGTTCAGCCGATTCATCAGGCCTATCATATTAGCGACGTAGACGTTCACTGGTTCGTCTGGGCCCTGATATCGGCTCTGAACCTCCTTCATTAAACGCTGATGCTGCTGCACTCTAGTCCCAAACCACTCTCTCGCATGCATTTCGAACTCAGCGTTAGATAGCCATTCCTCCCTCATCGCCTCGTACCAGGTGAGGGCAGGACCGGCGAGAAGCTCGTGTACGGCTATGAGCATTTCGTCTTCCGTGAGTCCTGCACTACTCCTCAAGTTGTCCAGCCTGGATAGGAAGGTGTCAATGCTCGCATTGCCCTCTCCTGAAAACTTTAGTTTCCAGCCTCGGACAATGCGGCCAACATCCCTTGTTGTCGACCAAGGGTTTGATACCTGCTGGGATGACCACGTGCTCGGCGGGCGGTTATCCACTTCAGCATTAACTCCACTGAGTTGATGCTGTCCACCCTCTCCGAAAGGGAGCGTCCGGCGGAGGGTCCTGCCGGTGGCCCCCGTGGGCCTCTGTCCGGGTCCAGCTGGAGTGCTCTGGGGTAGCCTGGTGTCATAATGGCATGTGAAGGTGTTCTGGAATGCTACGCTCCTACGCGTGTTCTCCTGTTGCCGCGCTTCGTTGGAACTATTCGCATCGTCTTGCCGTATATTTCTATTTTCGGCGTTTTCTAATGCGCTGATCCTGGCAGATTGATTGTCCAGTTGGTCCTTCACATTGATGCTGTTGCTGAGGACTTTGTCTAATATTTTTGTTAGACTCGACATATTCAAACTTAGTGAGTCTAGTAGCTCTAGTTTCTTCTCATTTTCTCTGGACCGGAAAATGAGGTCTTGGATCATCACCGCGAATGCCGGCGGGAGTTTGAACTGGCTGCAATCATCAGCCGTTATAGTAATACCATTATTACTATTTGTGTTCTCTCCGCTGTCCAGGACATTCGCGATGTTTATCGCGGTTTTCTGCACTCGCGATATTACCTCCGCACTCTGCATTAATTAGGCTAGCGGGTGTTCTCCCTCTTGCTCGGATGCTGTGTGTTATTATATATATATTCTTTATTATATATATATATATATATATAAATATGTATAAATAAAATATGTATAAATATTATAAAATTAAAATAATATTTTAAATTTTATAAAATTTTATAAATAAAGATATAAATATTTTTATAGAATTTTTATTCAAAAAAATTACTAGACTCATTGTTTTTTTCAAGCTGATTTTATGATAATTATTGTCTAAACCGTTCACTAGGTCACAATACATAAAAATGTGTATGTATGTGTGTATAATGTAAATGAGTTATATATATATATTTAATCGAGTGGTTATTTTAACAAATTTTTCTTATTTTGCATCTTTAAACAATGAGTTCAATAATCATATTTTTATATTTTTTTGAATCAGCCCAGTGGTGTGAAACGACAATTACCATTGTCAAAAACCATACTTCAAAATATTCCGAGGAAGTCGGTGCAAACATATGTGTCTGGAATGAGAGATAACTTTTTTGATTTATATTACCTAGCTACTCATTCACCAATAGGTAAATCAGCAAATGCCAATAAAACATTGATACCAAAACCAGCGCTGCATCATCCTACAGTAAATTACATCCGAAGTAGAAATTTTGATAAATTAATTCCAAATAATATATATCAAATAAATTTCGTTTAAATTTTATACTTTTTTTTCCAGAATGCGTTGAGATGGTTTTCGGATCTACGAAGAAAATATCGTCTACTGTTATAAAAGTGTTGTCGGATAAAATTTCAGCGGCACATGCATCACTCAAACCATGATTAAAAATGGGATAACTATTTTTAATCGTGATCAGTTCATGTATTTTTCTAAGCTTTTTCTTTCAATTTTTAGCATTTTGGCACTTTATTAAAAATAAGTTTCTAATTTTTGACGATAGTATATTTTATAGAAGAATTTGTTTATTTATTTTCGTATACAACAAATGTCAAGAATGTATTGATACCAAAGCCAGCGTTTCCCAAAATATAATTAGTTCATTTTTAAATTATGTTTTATAAAAAAAGTCTATTTTAGTACTATAACTACTATAAACCTAGTTTTATACGTTTTTTGCAAAAAATGTTGAAAAATACAAATTTTCTAGATGAAAAAAGTGATTGAAAAACCTATACGCATTTATTTCTATCTCATTTATGTAATTTTTTTGTAGAAAATTCAGCATAACAAATATATGTAAAAATATTTGAGAGTTGAATAGTCATAAATATATATTTAATACTGTGGAAGTATGTCTATACAGCTATCTATAGAATATCTTCTCATTTTTTATCATAATTCTGTATAGTTCTTTAGTGAATAGGTAACTCTTCGAATTAATTTTTAAATATAATATCTATAGAAAAACTGATAAAAAATCTTATAGAAATTCGTATAAGAAGGATATTTTTCGTTTCTGAAGCGATCGGTAGATTTTCCTGCAGAGATAAGGGAGTTTCGTGCATGTAAAATTATAGCCCTTTCTACATAATATTGTCACGTCGATATAAAAGAAAAAGTACGTGACGAATTATGATAAGTAAATAACAGGTCATGGTAACAAACCGGGTATCGGTAATTTAATTTCCTATCATATCAACCCTCCCGGGAACATTTGTAAATCTATCTAGCATGACAGATTATTCTAAGCACGTTCTCCATAATATTTCCGCGAATATATTACTCACCGCATATTAATTAGGCAAAAACACAGGAAGGAAGGAAATCAGCCTATGGTATAAAAAGGCTGGATCAGGATCCGCAAAAGGTAGTTCGGCAGTTCAGAGCAGTTCAGTTCGCACAGTATACGTTTCGCGCAGTACTAATTGAGTTATTTTTAAGTCTCGCTATCTGGCTACTCAGAACCGGAATTATACTCTGCTAAGCATTATAAAAATTGTCTTTAAACAATAAATCTTAAATCAAGCGCAAACACCTGAGACTGTTTGTAAAAACCTCTTCTGAAATCCAATCCTAACAATGTAAGAAACTAAGTTATCTACCTAAACACGCTACATATAATAAAGGCGTTATCCCTTTAACCAACCTCTGCTTAACTCCTGACTAAGATCCAACTTTTACCAACGCGACAGTATTTTATACATTATTACGTTTAGCAGTAACATCTCCTCGCCTAGACATAATAATATTACCATTGATTTTTTACATAGTTTTTTATTAATATTTTTTTTAAACTACCAAGCTTTAAATAAATCTGTATACGAAATGATGCAGAAATACACTTAAAAGACCTGTAGAAAAATTTTCTTTTATTATTATTATTAATATCGGTCAGTAGATGTACCTGCATAGACGACCTCGGTTGATAATTATTTTATAAAATGTTCTATTGTAATTCTTGTACATTTTATTTACAAAATCCTGCAGAAAATTTAATATAAAAATTGATAATGAATAATCTGCATTAGCGAATCGTTCGTTCACCTACAGAAAAACAAGAAATATCTCGTGCAACATTTCGTGTAAATGTATCTGCTGAAAGGGATTATGATTTCCTATAAAATTTTGGACACAATTATCTGCAGAAAAGAGTCAAAACAAAACAGGAAAATGATGGCGAAAAATCTGTATAAGTTCCTGCAGGTGATCTTACGAATATTGTGTACAAAAATGTGTATAATGTGTGATGATGCGTCATCACAAGAAAAATATACACTACCTGTGCTAGCCCCACTCCGGCTAGAAAATGCGACCGAACAGCTACGGCCGCATGCACCCGCCCACGCATGATCTCGCGATCTATGGTCCCCAGAAGTCTCCCTGACCGATGCGCACGACCCTTACGCCCGCATACAACCCAACCCCTCGCGCACTCACGACCCGGTCCGACACTCCCTCGGGAAGCTGGAAGCCCTTAAAGTTTCCAGCCGTGATCAGCTGATCGCAAGCCCCCGTTAACTGAGGCAGACTTAGCTAAACTAAAGTAGGGGCAACCGAGCGCGTGAGAGCAAGCGAGACCGCCGATACGAGACCGATCGGACGCGAGTGAGGGGAATCGGCAAGACCAACGAGCAATAGATAGACAAGGATAGGCAAGTGACGCTAACTGGTCAGCCAATCGTTATCGGCTTAGGGGTAGCTAGACTAATAGAACGAAACCGACGCTATCTTTGTAGCCAGTAGGGAAATTAGGCGCCAACGCACGACCAATAAACAAATTACGCGGGCTAGAGATACCGGCATAGACGGCGCTGTCACTCGGCTTAGCAACAAACCAACCAATCAACTAATGACTAAGGGGAGGTAAGTTAAGAGAAGCGGCGCGTCACCGAAAAATGGCGCGCCAGTACCCGTTCAGCTCTGGTGCCGACCAGTGCGCCGCTGAGCCCTGGAGCCAACCAGGGAATTTCTGCGCGAGTGCCGCAAGTAAGAGTGAGTATTAGCAGTGAACGAGTATTAGCAGTGAGCGAGTATTAGCAGTGAGTGAGTATTAGCAGTGAGTTAGCATTAGAGCGGCAGCATTAGCATTAGCAGAGCAGCAGCAACAGCAATAGCAGCAACATTAGCATTAGCAGAGCAGCAGCAACAGCATTAACAACAGCATTAGCATTAGCAAAGCAGCAGCAACAGCATTAGCAATAGCATTAGCATCAGCAATAGCAACAACGGCAGCACCAACGACAACTGTAGCGGTAGCTACAGCAGCTTTAGCGGCGGTGGCCGCAACCGCAATCGCCCTAACAAAGTGCTGGAGTAAGTACGCTTCTCTACTCTTAATTATCGCGTGATTGCCGAACGTCCGCGTTGCGGGAGTGTCGCATGACCTTCGCGCGTCTAAAGACTTCGTTATCGCACATGTTTTTCGTCGTTAACCTTCCGGACACATTTCTCTTGTTGCGCCGTCGTATTGTCCATTGTCCGAAAGACGAAATCGCCGCGTGATTGCCGAACGTCCGCGGTGCGGGAGTGTCGTATGACCTTCGCGCGCCTAAAGTTTCGCTATTATGCGAGTTTTCGTCGTTGACCTTCAGAGCGTTTTTTTTTCTTTGTTGCGCCGTTATACTGTCCTATGTCCGAAAGACGAATTCTTCGAGTGCGCGCGTCTATGTACCGTAAATTAGTCATCTAGCCCTACCGATTTATCGATTGACAAACAAGCTTTTCCCCGTTGTCGTGTGGAAAGCGAAACGTCCGCGTACGTATTTGTCACAGTTCTTTGAAGCGATTTTCCCCCGCGAGTTAATTTGACGAAGCAAAGTATGACCTTCGTGCAGGCGAGGAATTCATACGCGTGTTGATACAGTCCCCTTTGAAGCCGGTCGAATACATTGCGCGAGTCCGACCTTCGTCCGACCGACAAAGTTTTCCGTGCACACATCACTAGTCCTTGTTTTCGTTACGCGATTATTGCTGTGAGGTGCTAACAACATCGGTCGAGTAGTGGCTAACCTTCGCGCGACCGACCGAATTCTTGCGTGTGTTTACCTCGAACGAGCTGGAATTTTCGCCGCAAGTAGACAATTCGACATTACGTAACTGCGTTCGAAATCCACGAGACTGTTCGCCCCGGCTATTATCCGCCTAAGTCGACGTTACGTCGTGGTACGCCATTCGCGCCCCTGTTAACCTAGATCAGGCTGACCATCGCGAGGGATTGACTACTGGGCTGACCTGGGGAATTTTGGCCTAATAAATTCGAGTCTTATTCGCGTAACTCGAGCCAAATACGTTGACGACACAATAATGACGAAAACTCAAAATGTCCCATGCAACTAAAATTTTCCCTTTTCCAGCTTATTTCCACGGCTCTCGCTCGCTACTCCGCGAATTTGCCGAAAAGCGTTGATCGGCCGAGACACCGCACTGTTCAAAACTTATCACAAAGGGAATTATCGCGATCACCTCTTTCCAGCCAGAACAAAGCGATGCGAACAACGATAACCTGCCGAGATTAAACAAGGGATGCCATGCAAGAGTGGTCAGCCTCCGTGCGCCATGGGCTGGTCTCTGCTAATTTTTCTGGGTTCTTTCTCGGTAAAGAAAGCCGGCGCTGACTTTCACAGGCCGAAGTTCGCGCTGGCTGGGGAAGGTTGATACAAAGAAACGGACACTCTATTCAATGATATTACATATGGCGATCTCATTTATTGACGCCTTTTCACAAATATCGCTACAAGATTAACTTCGCCGCAGCGAGCGCGCTCGCTCAGCCTTTCCGCGACAAGAGTTCGCGAGATCACGCGAGCGAGATCGCTCAGCGTGCGCGATAAAATCAAAATACGCAAATGTCCGTAGTCGAGCGAGAGCTGGCGCGAGAGAGATAAACAGGCTTTCGACCCACCGGATGCCGACGGTCCATCGACAGAGAGACGAAGCCAGCGAAAGCGCAGGCCCGCTGGAAACGGCGCCCTGGCGATGACTGGGACTGCTGCAGGAGAAGCCGCAGCACGGCCTTTGCCCCGGGGACGGCGAATGGTCGCTGCTTGTCCGGGCTCGGCTTGGAACACCTGGTTCTCCTGGCAAATAGCAGTCGCACTCCTGGCAGTCGTTCCTCTCTGGCGGAAATGTCCTCTCGTTCCGACTCTCTTTAGGCGACCCTAATTACTCGAGAGCTCGCGCCTAACTGCCCTTCTTCTCTCTTCATTTCTACGCCTCGCGCCGCCGCGCTCCCACTTCTCTCGCCGTCAAAAATCAGTCAAAATCGCTCTCTCTCTCTCTCTCGCTCTTCTCGCTCTCACTCGCACTCACGGCAACACCTCGCCGATCGTTGCGCTCCTCTCTCCAGATCCTGCAACGACACAAGTATGTAGTCGCTATATAGCGTACACTTGGTCGCTGCGTTCACGCGAGGAGAGTGCCGCACACAGGGCCAGCGAGCATCGCTATAGCCCTGTCACCCAATTTTCCCCTCATCTCCCCTCGTCGCAAATGTACATTCTTAAAAATGCACGTTTTTCAATACAAATAACTATATGAATTTATACGAGAAGTCATACACATATCTGCAGATATCTCTACACAATTTCGTGTTACATATTTTACATAATTTCGTACAGAATTGTCTCATAAGGGAATAATGATTCAATTCTTTGATATATTTTTCCAAACATTGTAATTACACTTGTGGTGGGGAATTTCGGGGGTTTTAACCGCGCTACGAGTTTCTTCCGCCACAAGGCCTGTTTGACTCACTACCCCCGATTATTTAGGGCGCCAGACCGCCGGCTAATTAGGGCGATCGTCGGGGGTAGGGCCAAAATAGGGTTTCGTCGCGGGTATCCCGGCTTGCCTTCACGGCGACTGCGCAAGGTAGGCAAGCGGGTGAGTACTCGCGATCTCCTCAGTTCAGGCCTCGGTATCCAACTACTCGATTCCAATTTTTTCCTCCTCAAGTATGGTAAGCCGGCAGCTCAGATGATGGCTCCTTAATTCAGGTCGTAAGTCCGTTCGAATTCCCGCGTATGTTACCTATCGTGGGACCCGAAAATATAGCGAATCAGCGTTACCCGATTATAACCGCCCGCGGCTGAAAATCACCAGCATGCAATTGAGGCAGGGTAACAAAAGTAAATTATATGTAAAAAACAATTAATCACTTTATTGACGTATTTATTAATTTATAAGCAAGAAGTCTGAGTGATTAGGGTACAACTCTGAATAATTAATAAATAGCAAATACAATCAGTACAACTCTGAATAATTAATAAATAGCAAGGGTACAAATTAATCGAAATATTAAGAATTTTCCGGTCGGTCTTCGATTAACAAAGATGGTGGAATGGTCAGCGCAAATAACTAAATCACGAATTTTCTTTGTTTGATCTTAACGCTCACGTTCGGTTTGCGAAATGGCTGAAAGATCGGCACAATTAAATAAGCACGGTAAGTTTATTCGGCCAATTCTACGTTCGCAACAAATTGTTAGCGAAAGGTCAGCGCGAAAAATTCAACCACTACCTCTAATTCGTATAAACCTAACACTCACTTTAGATCTAGGAAATGGCGGAAAGGTCAGCGCGATTAAATAAGCACGGTAAGTGTATTCGGCTAATTCTGTGTTCGCAATAGATTGCTAGCGAAAGGTCAGCGCGAATATCCTAAATCGCGAATTTTCTCTGTCTGATCTTAACGCTCACATTCGGTTTACGAAATGGCGGGAAGGTCAGCACAATTCAATAAGCACGACAGTTTTATTCGGATAAATGGCGAGCAGGTCAGCGCGAATAAATTAATCAATAATGTTATTCGCCTACTTCTGCGTTCGCAATAAAATTCTATACGGCAAAAGGTCAGCGCGGATAATTAATCACGACCTCTAATTCGTATAAACCTAGCACTCACGTTCGATCTACGAAATGGCGGGAAGTCAGCGCGATTCGATAGGCACCGGCATCGACGGATCCACGCGTCGCGATGACCTACGACACTGAAAATTTCACTCCCGCACTCCGCAATTAATATAATTGAGTGGCACTTTGCCTACTTACGATTCTTCCTTACTGTTTCGGCGAAAAAATTTAGCTAGTACAGAATGTCCACGTAATTAGTCCTGTGAGACGAAATTACCTGGCTCAATCACTCCTTCTAGCTAGAAGACCGGTGGCAAAATGGACGAGAATCGGCTGTTCGCGGTCAAAGATCGCTTTTCTTCTCCTCTTTCCGCGAAGAAATGTTATTATTGGTCGGTATGCTAATTCGGATATCGGTAGCGCCCTCCGAATATTTTATAATTGGTCCGTATGTAAATTAGAAGGATACAGCGCCCTCCTTAACTCTCCTACTTTCGTCGTTATTTATCCTCTCTCACCCCCCACTAAGGTAGCTATCATTAATTGTCGGAAAAGATCTACCCCTACTCTTATCTATTTTTGTATCCGGACGGAAATCAAATTTTGTTCTAATTCGCTGATTGGTCGTGACGGCACTAGCGAATTTCGTCAGAGGTTCGAATTCTGTCGGTTAATTTATTGCTTAAACCTAACGGGGTAGTTGTCGCTCGCTATCATAATAGGGGTGTCAGTCGCATGCGAATTTTACAATTCGGTATCTATTCCATGTTCATTCTTTTTCAATTATAATTTTAATTTTAATTTTAATTCGTCATGAATACGTATATAATATACGTCGTTTCAATTGTAGCGCCCTCATCATCGCATTTGCATATTATTCTATTCATCATTTTATATCATCTATCTCGCTCGCTCTTGTTTAGTCTATTTTGCTCGCTCTGTCTCGCTCGCTCTCAGTCTGTCTCGGCGTTTCAAAATGGCCGCTCGGTCTCTCGCGCGTACGCCTTGTGTTCCTGTATCGGTTGTTGGAGCGCCTCCTGGGGCGCTCCCGTGTCGGTTGAGTGACGTGTTCCTGGGTGTTTGTGTGGTCGCTGTTGTGCTTGTGTGTGGCGCTCAGAATGTCGCCGATGGTGTTCGGCAGCCCGACACAGCTGATTGCCGGCTGCCACTTCATCGGCGATTTTCTGCTCGCTCCAGGAGTGTCAGTGCTTTATGAGTATTGGTGTTGGTGTCTGGGAGTGTAACGGATCTGCATGTGTCATCAACATGCATTTCCGTTGCTTTTCCCAGTCAAGTTTTTCCGTTTTCTTTTGCCGGTCGGCCACGTGGTCGGGAGTGAGTGAGTGCGTGCTCTCTCTTTTTCCGTGGTGCACTCCTTTTTTTTTTCTCTCTTCTCTTTAAGTGTCCGTTGGATCGCGTTTGTCGAGTTTGTTTTGCCAATAACTCCGGTGTGGTTGTTCGGACATAAAAAGGGGTAATTGTTTTATATAGGGCGTGTTTGTTTTTATTTTATTCAACCGGTTACGGGGCGGCAAGAGACGGGATGGCCTTTCTGAGGTGTTGCAAATAATGCAGCGCTCCGGAAAGGCCTTGTAATGTACTGCCTTACACACTTTATACAATGACTAGTGTTATTTAGCGCGCTTTGCGCGCTTTTTTTGTTTTACTATTTTTTATTACATTATTTGAACCTTTTACATGTCAACTTCAAGATTTCAATGGACACGAATAAGTCATGCTGTTTAAAATAGACTACATTCGTCAATATTTATTGATGAATAAAAATAGAACATGCACCCATTTTTTCTAAAAAATTGATGAACTTTTACTCATTTCAAGATATATCAGAAAAATTATTCAAAAGGTTAATTCGACCTAAGATCAATAATGCTATTATACTATTATACTATTATACAACATTAAACTTACATATTCAATAGTAGTGATTATGGCTCCAATCTTATATTAGTATGAGCAATACATTTAACATCGTGTACTTTTTGCTGCCATTATGAAAACACCCGTGAATATTCTTCTGATATAACGGGTTTAATATTTTGATAATTAATTTCCTTTGTTCGCATACGTTTTAATTACAAATATACAAAAGATAAATATGTAGTCTCTATTTTATTTTTATTCATTCTCTTTTTCTTTCTACCAAATTTTAGCACAACGATATTGATTGTAATATCGAAGATGGTTATAAAATTAACAATTTGTAAATAATTTCAAAATATAACGTATTATGTTCTTAAACCAATTTACTAACATATTTCCATTCTTGCAGTTTATTATCCATGTTCATTATTCATAAATTGAATTTATCATAGAAATCTTACACTCTTTGATATATAATAATAATATTTCAAAGTATAGGAAAATTCAAAATTTCGCGTTCTATTTTTGCATCAACAAATCACAACGCTGGATGTCAGCGACTCATCTTTTTTTAAAGATAAGATAGGAATAAAATATGTAAAAAGTATAGAAATAAAAAATAAAAATAAATATAAGGCAAGGATAAGGATAGGATAGAACCATCAGCTGCGCCTAACAATTTAATTTTGTTTCTTTTTTATCGTATTGGTTCATGGTATCAAACTTTCCATAGGATTTCTCCATATCAACAGATATATTATTTTAATTTAACTGTTTTCTCTATTGTTCATCTGAAACCATTTGGAGAGTTTGTTTATATTTATAAATTAAATTTCAAAATTTATTTAAAATAAATTAACGGTGCCGACTGCACCGAAATAAATTGGCAGAATTTCATATAAAATATCAATTTACCATTCTTCTCAATATTGATCATATTTATCCGAAAATAAACTTTACAACAAAGATATATTCAATTAATTTATATGTCCAATAAATAAATGCAATTGAAGTGCATTAAGATTACTTTATCGTATTTTTTTAAGGTTAGGCGATTGAGAGAATGTGGAAGTTATTTACAGTTTAATGCCTACAAATTATTATACTTATTTGTATTGATAGATGTAAAGTACTTCGATTTATTATTATAACCGATTTATTCATAATTGTGACACACTTGACGAAATTCAGTCAATCAGGTCATAAATAAAATTACTTCACTCAGCATCACTTTTTCATACAGGAAAATAAAATATATAGGTTTTGATAAACCTTACGCGTTTTTACCTTCTTTTTTATTTCTTATTGTTATATCAATATTAACGTATTTAACAAATTACTTTTTTCAAAGGTAGATTTTTCGATTTTTTTTTAAAAACCCATATAACAGCGGAAAATGTGTATTAATGATGAAACACGTTTTCAAATTTATGATTTATTATATCAAAAACTGCAATAAATATAATCTTATACTATTTTTTTCTCAACGGGTTAATTTATTACTAAACTTTTATTCTACTTTTTGAATAAAGATTGCAACATTACAACTTTTATTTTACACATTCAAAAATAAAATTTTCGATTATTAATAGAAAATATTTAGAGCAATTTCAGTCTATACATATTATTTGTATGAAACGATTTCTTTGTTGTTAGTTTCATATTATGAGTGTATAAACAATATTACAGTCTACTTTTTTACTTCTTTATCTTCAAAATTATCCGTATGATAAATTATGATGATTTGAATTTTTATTAGTAAACTCTCAACTTAAAACCACACCTATATGCTTATTTTCCGCCACATAAGTATATCACGCAATTATATCTCAGCCATCAGATCAATATATGCTTCAACGTGGCATCCATTACTTTTTCATAAGGGATAAAACTGATAAACAACGAACTACATTATGATTATAAATGATGAATGAAAGATTACATTATTTATATTTGATTTTTTTGCTAAAAACAAATTAAATTAAATCTGAAATAAAAAATCAACTAAAATCAATTTAAATTCTAGCGGTTTTTTTCATTTGGGCCAATCAGGTCACGAATAAAATGCTTCAATATGGCTTCCATCACTTTTTTATAAGGGGATTCCAAAGTATTGGAGTTGTAGGACCATAAGGTCCATTGAAATTACTACTTCTCAAACTATTTTGACGCAAATTTTCAAATTCTTATAATGTTTCCAGCAATATTGATGTAATTCACAAATTTGTTTTTTCTGAAATTTTCCCTGAACTTATGATGGCTATGTATGATTTCAAGATCTGATTTGGTCTAAAGTATGTGTAGGTAAAGTACATTTCTATAAGACATTAGTGATATTTATTTTAAGTTATGTAGCTAAACTTGCATATGTATTGTGTGCTATATATGCATCTTGTAAAATGTAAAAAATTAAAATATTATAAATTCAATTATTTACACTACAACAAAACTCTTAATATAAAGATAATTGTTAAAAAGTAGTCTTTTTTAAATAGATTGTAATATTTTATTGTAATCAATAAATCATAACTACAAAATTAAGAATTAGCTTAAAATAATAAATGATTTTTCTGATCTAGTTATCAAGTAGGAGTAATTGTCTTTTCCTGTCTCTCTCTTTTCTTAGTTTGCGCATACGCTCAAACCATTTCCCACTACATAGCTCATGGAAGAAATGGTTTTCATGAATTATTTATTATTTATATTAATAATTCTGCAAAAATAAAGAAGGTGCAATTATGATCAGCCAAAGTGTAGTTTTTTGGTACCTTTACATCGTAAAGATATGGATTATGTACCAAGTTATTGTCACTGCAAAATCTCGTTAAACGAGCGTTGGTTTTAATTTTTTCCTTAATAACTAGAAAGATCTAGTTTCATTAATTACCATCGTATTACCGTTTGACAATGTCCTATATACAGATGCAGTCGTCAATATATTGTTGTTTTATCGGAAATTAAAAATGGCAATTTTCCCGCTTCTGCGTTTACGCACTCGCTCTAACTATTACTGCTGCATTTTGCAGAAATAAAGAGGGTGCAGTTGAGATCAGCTAAGGTGCAGTTTTTTTGTCCCATTAAATTATACAAATATCGAATATTTACTAAGATTTGACCGTTCGAAAAATCTGTAAAATTATAAATTTTTTCTGGAAAAACTAGGATAGTGCATTATAGGCAATTTTGGACAGTGTAGTTAGAGATATTTCGACTTGTATTTTTTGTTTTTACTGTGAATTAAGTTTGCCGGCTGGGATAAGGTGGATTGCTGTCACTTGTCACTCTTACCGTGTAAACAGGCTTATGTTTACTTTTTCTGATCCCGTAGACTAAATCAATTCAAATACTGGGATTGGATTCAGCGTTAGTCAGGGAGCGAAAAATTATGAAACGGTAAATTAACCTAAATCCTTTCAATAAACTAGACTATACAATTTTAGTATGGTCCGAAAGACTTTCGTGATCGTATAAGTTTACATTAAATGCCGAGAAGAAAGAGAGAGAAAAAATACAAAAGTCTATATGAACTAACGCTCGGTCTAACGGGTTATTCGGCGCTTGTACTAGCTATTACGCGATACTATTAAAATATACTATCGCAGTTAGTCTAGATACACCTACCTTGAGTTGCGATTACGGTGATCAGCCATAACCATGTGTGCCACTGCATCTACCCTGACGATCCTGTCCAATGCGGATGTTGGTGCTGCATCTGTTACCGTGCGCTGGTTGCTGTCGACAAGTTCCTGCACTTCTCACTGCTGGTGAGAAGGTGGTTGGATTACTAAGCATGAATACCGTATTTTCTCGCAGTAGCTTGCATTCTCCTCGCTGTTTTATCGCAAAAATTCTTACTCGCACTTACAACTACACTCGTCTCACTTGTCAGTTCTATCAATACTGCTTCTACTTTCCACGCGCGCCTCCTCTCTCTCCAAATCGCTAGCTCGCGCGCTTCGAGTGCTACCGAATCGCCAACGAAACGATACTTTCAATCGATTACCGTTGCAAGTCTTAAAAATGCAACTAGATTCTTTTGTAAATTCATCATAACAACGAATAAATGTATATAGAATTTGTAATAAATCCACATAGCGCATGATATATTTCTAATAATTATACATCGAAAATGGTGGTCTGGTGTGTTCAATAATAACACTCAGTTATTATTTCCCGGTTAATAGTTTCTCTGCGCAACAATATTGCTTGTCGCGACTTAAGCATTGCACGCAAGCCAAATTAGAGCAACCCTGAGCTTACGCTTACTCCAAGCGTACCTCAGAGTGATCCCGACGTCACAGGTGTAATAAAAATTCATCTGAATTCGAATGCCCTGAAAATCCAGTTTCAAATCCATATATTATCCATACGAATCCAGCTTGAATTTCTAGTTATAATTTTTCAAAAGTGATTCGGTGAATGTATACATGAATTCACCGAAAAGTGTACAATAATATATGATACTCGGAGTATGTACATATGAATAGCATCAGGAAGACGTATGTATGGTCTTATAAGTATGAATATTACTTTGTAAAATTATAGCCACCAAAAAGCGAGTCGATGTTTTTTTTCGTAATTTCTATGACAATTGAGCACGTCGTGCGATTTTTTTATCCTTAATGTTGCGAAAATACATCAATTTTTGCATAATCTTTTATATTATTTATTGAATATAATATCGCAGTACTCAATACGTTGATGTTTGTCTGTTTAAAATCTCATTGCTGTAATACCTTCGAAATAAAAAAGATACCGTATATTTACTTACTAAGGACTCGAGCATTACTAGAGTCTTAGAGCAAGGGACTGCAGAGTTAGCTTCGTTACATGATTACTTATATTAATTGTATTCATTAAATCATTATCTCATTCAATAGACTATTTCAAATAATTTTGATCGATTATGGCGACAACTTACGTTTTCCATTTTGCATTTAATCATATAACACGGCGGTCCTAAAGTAGGTTTAAATCGAAGGTCCTTGCACTCTCAAAATTCCAACGGGGTGTCTTTTTAGGATGTTTCCTGAGCAGTTTGAGCTCAAAACGAAAATCGATGATTGGGCCGTTTTTAAAAAAACCATTTTTTAAATTTTCAATGCAAAAATAATTCATTTTTTATCAGTATCTATTCAAATACACAATTCATGCTACTTTAAATTATATTATTAGTATAGGTCACTAGAATTTCGGATTTATAATTAATAAGGCTATAATAAATAATTTTATTAAAAAAAATTTATTCCTCAACAATAGGAAAAATTAATATTCACAAAAAAATCATACATGATGTGAATTGTATTCACATACAGCTCTGAACAATTGTTTTTCATAATTCGGGTTGCTATTTGAAACCTTGTACTTGTCCCAGGTCTTAGAAAAGTCAAAGTGCACAGACTCCATGGCCTGTTCACTGTTATAACCCAAACCCTTTTGCATTTCTACACAAAAATCGCACACATGAAAAAAAACTGCATGAATTTTTGGTGTCACTGGGATACCTACATCTAAATAACTCTGTTGAAAATCAGAAATACATTTTTCAAATTCAGGTTGTAAATGCACGCCAAAACAGGCTTCTACAACATTATTGAATGTTTGAAACGCCTTAACGAATTTGAGACACCCTGTACTGCAAAGCGATCTTAGAACATCTACTTTACTTAGTAAGATTTTACATGAATTGCCTTCGAAACCTGAGTTTCCTTGCGTTATTTCACGTTCCACATGACATGACTTGGCCCATTTCTTAGCATCATTTTCAAATTGCTTAAGCATATGATCATACAAAGTATTCACTACCTCTAACATTAAATGCAATTCCGGAGGTGGTATCACTTCTAAAACCAGTTTATCTTCTTTAGTTTGTATAATAGGAACTTTCGTGCAGTTCTTGTACTCTTTTGGTTTTTTTTCTTACCCCCTGATTTTATCCAATTTGCATAATTTTCAAAAATATTCCCTATAATTCTATGAATTCCAATTTCATCCAATTTATTTTTTTCTGCATAGCACCATGTACATGGAAACTTACTTGCATGCGTCATTATTCCAACAATAATATTAGCAAGTTTACGATCTGTTGCTATCGTTCCCTCAAAATTATTAATCTTCAACTCAGACCACAACTGATAAAGATTAGCATAGTTTTCTTGCGTGTAAGGCGCCAATGCAAGTATAAATATTTTTTTTACACTTGAGTCCTTAAATTTTTTAGCGGCGATGCCATCTTTGTAAGATTAACGAGTATTTTTTTTCTCGGACGTCTGTGCCGCTGATTGGGATTTCGACTGAACGGAAAGACAAACTTTCAAAAATCCGCGTCCTCCATCAATACCAAATTTTAAAAGTACATCGTCAACTTCGCGTGATTCTTTGACATGTTCAATCAATTTTTTTACATTATTACAATATACCACAGATTCAAACTTTTCAGAAACTTCATCACCTTTATTCTTAACAAATTCGAACTTTTTTGCATCAAAATAGTCATCTACGAAGTGATTATTCAATAGCAGCTTATTTTTCAAATTAGGTTCTATGATTTTACGATCTTTCAAAGCAATCTGAATACAAAAGGCGATACCACATACAGTTTTGTAACTGATATTGTAATTAGTTTGAATTTTAAGAAAATCATCAGCACTCAATATACACTGTTTTTTTTGTTTCTCGAACATTGCTATATTGTTATTTTTTCCTATAGTCACTTGAAGTTTTTTCCCTCGTTTTTCAGATAATAACACTACACGTTCTTTTGATTTATCACTCGATTTACTTTTATCACTTTCAATATTTTTCAAAATTAGCGCAGTAAGTTGTTCCTTTTCCTATGAATTACACGACTCTTTGATGGAATTCCTCAAATTAGGTATACGATTAGATTTCTTACTGACATAACTTTTGCCTTTTGCAATTACTCCGAAACACTTTGAACATTTCTTCTAAGTACATGTATTCTTTTTTACATCAGATGATTTTGGATTGATTTGAAAAACCTTTCGAATAGGAGCATTCCATCTCCACTCATTCCCATTCATTCTACCTACTGTGCAATATTCACATTGACATATTTTATTTTCACGAGATCTAGTACTGTCCCTGATGTCGAACTTTGGAAAAACAATTTGCTTAACTTGTTGCTTTGAGTCAAAGCGGTAAAGATTTCTCTTGCAACTGGCACAAATCACATGCGGGAGGCATTCATTTGTAGAATCGTAATTATCGAACAAATTTTCTATTTTTTTTGTATCACAGTCGTAATATTCATCATCACATTTTTCTTGTCAAAGCATAATAAACAGACCATATCACGATTTTCTTGGTGTGAGCGAAAATGCGATTTACTTTTATGCAACATCGTAGCGCGAAAGAATATCACTAACCGAATGTTATTTCGTAGATTGACTTCTTACGACTGTTAAATAATATTGTCCTCGCAAATTTTCAGATCAAGTCAATACTGAAAATTCCAAGAAAACCGTACGCGTGAACTATCGAGGTTTCGCGCTCTGTTTACAAACAACCCATGTATAATGCGTCTGTATTCAGAAGTTGAATTAAATTTGGAAGCAAATAATATTAATCCCTTTGTCAAGTAAAATATATCAAAATGTAATAACTCATTATTTATAAGAATAAATTAAATTTCATATATTAATTATAATTGAAATATTTTTTTTGCATGAACACATTTTTTATCTATGAACGCAAATTAATGAAAAGAGACGATAATTCAACATAGGAAGGCATACATTTGTATTTCAATAGATAAATTTCACATATTCATAAAAAATGAATTATTTTTGCATTGAAAACTTAAAAAATGGTTTTTTCAAAAACGGCCCAATCATTGATTTTCGTTTTGAGCTCAAACTGCTCAGGAAACATCCTAAAAAGATACCCCGTTGGAATTTTGAGAGTGCAAGGACCTTCGATTTAAACCTACTTCAGTATCGCCGTGATAATTAACTAGATGAATAATTTCGACGAGGATAACATGAAATTACTTCATTATAACATATTGTTATATATATTTTTATACAATATCTTTAATTCAAAATATAATTACAGTTAACAAATTATGATTGATATAAGTTATTATTTTACAGCTTCTTTTAGGTTTCATTATACCTGAACGAACTGAATCAATGATTGATATCAACCAGATTAAAACTTCTCTTAATAAAACGCTTATGCCTTATATGATACCTGAAATTATTATTATTGATAATATGCCGCTGCTTATTAATGGGAAAATTAATCGACAACATTTATTAGAATCCTATTATAAACAACAAGAGAGAAGTAAGTGAATTTTTGTTTCTGTTTGTATTTTGAGTAAATTCATGAATCTGAAATCAATAGTTGTTTTAAAACATCTTTCATTTGGTATTATTAACTTGTTTTCATTGTGGAAAAAATTAAATACATTTGTCTATTATAGGTGCAATAAAAAATAAAGTATATAATTATGCGAATATACCAATAGAAGAACTAAATAAAGCTAAAGCTCTGTTTGATACTATTGGATCAGTTGTTGGACATAATTCTTGTAATATTATAAACATTGATGCAAATTTTTATGAAATTGGTGGAAACTCGTTAAATTCTATATATACTATTTTAAAACTACGCGAACAAGGTTTCCACATTGGAATAACAGATTTTATAACAGCTAAAACTATGAGAGACATAGTTTCGAAAATGACAATAGCCGATATGAATCCCAATGAAGATGATTTAATGAACACGGAAAAATATATTTTAGAAATGTTGAAAGAGTGCCATAAAACACAGGTTATAGAGTGAGTAAATAAAATTTTATATTCTGATAATGAAAGCTTTATTTTTCTAAAAATCTTTATTGCTGGCTTTCTATAAATTTATGCATAAGGCTTCGTTAGAATTCAAATATGCAATTTTCTTAATATTTTTACAACTACGTACCTAGGTGAGTATGTGTATATGTATTTCCATCGTCAATCACTATAATAGCTAAATCCACGCAAGTAAATTATTTAAAATTCGTATAAACTAGTAGGATTTATGAAAAACTCAAACGCTATACTGCATGGTTAAACAGAAAGTTTTTGAAAACTATATTTATAATGGTTATCTTTCAAAAAATTTTGTTTTTTGTCAATTGCAATACTTTCTATAACAATCATATAGTTATTGATTTAATGTATCACATGAATAATTATACGGTTGTTTTGGTTATACAATATTGAATAAGGAATTGTTAATGACCTGCTCAAACATCATGTCGCATCTTAAGTTACGTCTTTCTCTTCTATAATATATCCTGCGTTGATTAATTATGTGTTTTATAATATATTCTTATTACCTTTTTTATGATTTACAGATGAGTTTAAACCGCATGATGTTCTCCGCGGGCCCATAGGCGAATATGCCTTGTCGGCGGCATAGTTGAACTGACTGGGCCGGGCTTCCCATAACGTATCACGCCCACTGCGAGTTATCACAAGAGCTACTTCTAAATTATTCCCTACATAACCAGGATTGAAGTAAAAGGCCTAGTTATTGTAATCTCTCCTTATATGGGGAGGGGGGATTTTCTGAGGTGAATACGCGTTTCCAGGATTGGCAAAGAAGTTTGTAGCGATGATTTTTAGGCGCGTGCTCTTCTCCCTCTCTTTTTACAAGCTGAGAGTCAGATCGCGCGAGCGAATATAAATAAAATCTTCACTTCTCAACATACACAATTTTTTATGTAGGCATGAGAAAATGATACGCTGTCTCTCAGAACATATTTCTATACAAGAAAAATTTGTTATCACTAGCGTAGCGAGTAAAATTACCGACCGAATGTTGTGATGTCTAAATATATGCGAATCGTTTAGGGATGTTTTTTATATGAGCAAGCTCTCGTTACTTGAGATTTTTAATTTAAGTGTACGTATGAAGTAGACTTAATTATCTTTTTATTATGCGGAATTATTTTTTATTTTGAAATATATATTATAAAAATTAAATAATACAATTATTTAGATAATGAAACAGTCGGATAGGTCGACTCAGGATTCAACAGACGAGAGGGGATGACAAAGTCGGATACCCTCTCCACTGAAAAATCTCGAGTCGAGCAGCGACACGCAGCTCATGTAAATTGCAAGCTTGACAAGGCACTCTCGTTTGGTCCTCCTAACTAATCGGACCTTGGAAATCCCTGCGGATATCTGCACTGTGCTGAGACTTTAACGGGATCAAGACTGACAAAATCCCAATCCCTTTCCTTGACCGGACGGGAGAAAGCTCCGCGGAAATAGGAAGTCCGCCTATTTCTTCAACGAGTAATACCAATGAAATCAAGGAAATTATCGAACTCATCTTCCGAGGTGAGTACGCAAGGCGCATGTTCAACACACAAAAGAGGAAATAATTTCCTTTTCGTAGATCTAAACAAGTGCTTTTCTTTTATAGAGTCGGGTCCACGAACTTGACACTAAAATAACGTGTTACAATAAGATAAATAACGTAAAATTTTTGTATTAGTATTTTGAAAATCAATAATAAAAATAATTGTCAATTAGATGACATAATCTGTAACTGGATTAAGGTGTAACATCATAAGACCATCTCTCAATTTGTGTAATTATTAGCCAGTAATTTAGAACATTCCGCAAGGCCTCAGTGTAGTTTTATAAGTCGCACAATTAAAATTTGGTCTTTCAATTCTGTAACTATAAACTATACATTGCGCAATTTAAAACCTCTTTAAAAAATGGTCTCGAGTCACAATGCAGAAATGTAAAATGTGATGGTTGAAACATAAGCACGTAAGCCACGGAATGGCAGTTCGGAACCACAGCTCCGTATGACACCAGTTCTTTAATTGAGTGCTGTTTATATATTGACACGAATACTTTTACAGCTCATACTTATTCATTAAACATAGTGAGTTTCACTTGTCATTTACTTTTAAAGTATACTAAACTTATATTCACGTATACTCAATTCTAATAAAAGTCAAGGATAATTGTATAAACATACAGGCATCATTTGTTAACATGGCTTGAATTGAACTGAACCGTATACCGAATTATGTTGAATTTTGAGGTCGATAGAATACTATTCAGTTGTCATAACAAAAGAAGAGTAAAAATTCAAAAAATATCACGCAAGGATATTAAAAAGCAGATTCCATGACGGTACTACTATAACTTTGTACAAATATTAACATTAGGGTAGTTTTAAGTCCTATAAACGGTTTATTCATACAAAAATAGATAAGTGTCGCATAAGATCGAGGTGGAAATGCACGGGCAAGTGCATAAAATGCTGCAGATGGGAATTATTCGTAAGTCCCGCAGCGTGTGGTCTAGCCCGGTGGTAATGATTCGGAAATCCGACGGCGAATACCGATTTTGTGTGGACTACCGGAAGGTGAATAGCTTTACTCGCGTGAGCGCATATCCGCTGCCCTTTATGAACGCGATACTGCGGAAGCTCCAGCACGCCAGATTCGTGAGCGCAATTGACCTCGCGAGCGGATTTTGGCAGGTCCCTCTTTCGGAGAGGGCCATCCCGGTAACTGCTTTCACCGTCCCAGGACTCGGGCTATTCGAATTTGTTCGGATGCCCTTCGGATTGGCTGGTGCCCCGGCAACATTTCAGATGTTGGCCGACAAGCTCATCTCACCCGAGATGGAGCCTCACGCCTTCGCGTACCTTGACGACGTGATCATCGCTACTGAAACGTTCTCAGAGCATGTCCGGTGGCTCACGCATATTCTAAAAAGAATACGTGATGCTGGCCTTACGATCAATCGCAAGAAGTCTAGGATTTGCATGACCGAGGTGCGTTATCTCGGCGTGTTGGTAAATCGCGATGGTACACGCCCCGATCCAGAACGAGTCGCACCGATACTCGAGTACCCAGCCCCGAAAAATCTTCGTGCTTTACGCAGATTCTTGGGCATGGCCTCGTGGTATCGAAAATTCCTGAACGATTACGCTACGATTTGTGAGCCGCTTAACGCGCTCACCCGTAAGGACGCCAAATTTGAATGGCAGGAGGCGCAACGGCAAGCTTTCGAGCAAGTCAAATCCCTTTTGGCAACGGCCCCTGTCCTAGCCAGGCCCGATTTCATTGCGCCGTTCATCATCGAATGTGACGCGAGCGATACTGGCCTTGGAAGCGTTCTGCTGCAGCGTATCGATAGCGAAGATCGAGTTCTGTGCTTCGCGAGCCGCGTCCTGACGGCTTGCGAACGCCGCTTGTCGGTTACCGAACGTAAGTGCCTCGCTGTCGTCTGGTCGACCGATACGTTCCGACCCTACGTGGAGGGGTATCACTTTACAGTTGTGACCGACCACCAGAGCCTTAAATGGCTCACTAATCTGAAACACCCAAACGGTAAGCTTGGTCGTTGGTCCCTCGCGTTGCAATCGTATGATTTCGATATTATACATCGCAGGGGTAAGGACAACGTCGTGCCTGACGCGCTCTCACGCATGTTTGAGGCCGACGAAGACGAGCTCGCGGCTACCGCTTCGTTGACACTCGACGAAAGCATAAACGACCCGTGGTACCGCAAGACAATGCAGGAGGTCCTCGATCGGCCCACGGATAACCCCTATTGGAAAGTTTTAGGCGGCCGGTTATATATTTATAAGCCTGACCCCATCGTCGACGACCTCTTCGGAACCGATGACGACGCTTGGAAGCTCGTTATCCCAAAGGAAGACCGGGCACGAGTCTTATCCGAATGCCACGAGGAGCCGACGGCAGGACATCTTGGCCGCTACAAAACCCACAAGCGCGCGAGCCTCCGCTATTATTGGCCGAAAATCCATCACGACGTAGGATATTACGTTAAGAATTGTCCAATCTGCCAGCAAGTCAAAGCCTTACAAGTCATACCAGCAGGATTGATGGGATGACACCTCGTCACGCGACCGTGGGAAATTGTGTCCGGCGAAACCATGGGCCCTTTCCCGCGATCCGCGCAAGGCTACGAGCACTTGCTTGTCTTTCTCGATCTCTTCACTCGCTGGATCGAATGTGTCCCTCTCCGTAAGATTACTGGGAAAATCATCCGATGCCAACTGAAAGAACGTGTGTTTCTGCGTTTCGGGATCCCTAAAAAGTTCTTGTCTGACAACGGTACTCCGTTCAAGAATAAAGTTGTCGACGACTTTTTGGACTCGTTCGGCGTGATACACGCGACATGCGCCCCGTACTCGTCTAAAAGCAACCCGACCGAACGCGTAAATCGCACAATCAAAACCATGATTCGAGCATTTATCGAGGAAAAGCACTCGACGTGGGACGCGCATATAGCAGAGTTCGCGTTTGCCTACAACACGGCAATACACGAAGCGGTGCGCACGAGCCCCGCTTTTCTAAATTACGGACGTCATCTCGAGCTGCCAAACTCGAAGAAACGAGAGAAAGAACGCGCCGTGGCTCGGAACCTCGAGACGGCCGCGGTCACCGACTGGCACGCTCGAATCAACAAGCTTGACGACTTCCGAGCCGTTGCACTGCAACACTCGCGGGAAGCCCAAGATAGACAGGAGATATACTATAACGCTAAGCATCGCGACGTCAAGTATAACGTCGGTGATAGAGTCTGGGCGAAGAATCGTGTGCTGTCCTGCACCGCTAACCAGACGACCGCGAAACTCAGCCCGAAGTACGCGGGCCCGTTCATCATTACCGCACGCCTCGATCCCAACTCATACGATCTCCAGAACGAAGAAGGTTGTGACGTTGGTAAAGTCGCCGTTTGCGCTTTGCGACCGTGTTTCGACGGAGCCCAGTGCCCCGATGATGCAGCAGACAGTTCTCTCCTTGAACGAAACAAAAACGACGAGACGATGTCGTTGAAGGAAATTTTCTCGCCCGATCGCACGCAGGAAAGCGACGAGCGCGATGCCTCGAACGACGACGTTTCGGTCGCAACAGTTATAGGGCCAGAGGCCCCAACAAGCCCACGACAGGACTTCGCGCGAGGCGAAATACCGACCGCTCCAAGGAGAAGAGGTCGCCCTCGCAAGCAGAGAATGCATGTTCCCGTCGACGTATCTATATATATATATATATATATCGGGTGTTCCAGACCATCCGTACAGCCATTTTAAAATCGAAAATTCGTATTTTTGTGAAAAATGTTTCAGATGAAAGTTGTTTACGACAAAGGGGGCCATCTATCTGTATAATTAGTTTTGACCTTGAACATCGTTTTCAAGGTCATTTGAAGGTCGAATTGTTTTTTTTAAATGGGAACCCCTATTTTTGACACCGGATTCGGAAAGAGCGGGAAATTTTACGTCCAAAACGGTATTTTAAAATTTTTTTTCATGGCCTTGAGAAGGTCGGTTTAAGGTCAAATGCTTGAAAAACTGCCTAAAAGCGTTTTTTTAATTTTTAAGATATCGAAAAATGACCTTTACAAAATTTGTTCAGAACAGAGTGGGCCACCCAATGCACCAAAAACCTTTGACCTTTAACCTCATTTTGACGGTCATTTCAAGGTCGAAGTGTGTTTTGTAATGGAAACCTCTCTTTTTGACGCCGGATTCACACATAGCGTGAAAATCAACATAATACCTTATCCAAACGTAGGATATCTTAAAAATTAAAAAAACGCTTTTAGGCAGTTTTTCAAGCATTTGACCTTAAGGGGTTAGGTCCAGTTGTAAGGCTAAAAAAAAACACTTTTTTTGCACATTTTTTGTGAAGACGGGTTTTATTATTCATGAATAAATCTTTTTGTACATTAAAGATACACATTTCAAGAAGTTACAGAAAAATTTTTATGTCAAAATATCCATAATATTAGGAGATATAGTCAATTTGCCGAGACTCCAAAAAAAAAGACGTTTTGCGGTGATTACGATTGCAGCAGTCTGGATCATCTGAAATAAAAAAAACGAACGAGGATCTTTAGTAAATCAGTTAATACTCCGGATGGACGAAGGGTTTAGTCATATTTTGATTTTTCGCAACATGGCGGACGTTCAAAGTCAAATTTCTTTTTTACCCAAATTTTCGTCACTTTTTCGGCTGTAAAAAAAAAAACTTTCATCGTACGAAAAAATCCTTCGTCCATCCGGAGGACAATTATACGTAAAATAAGTCGTTAAAATTTCAAGAGGATCGATATAACCGTTTTCGAGTTTCAGTGATCACCGACTTCGAGAACGTGGTTTCGAGAAAAACGCGTTTAAATTTTTAAGTATAGTTTACATGCAGATAAAAATTTTTTTACATACCTATACAGTATCATCTATTCCAGGACCATACAATGTACCTTCCTTTTGCTTATCAGCTGCCCTAGCAGCGTCGCAGAGCAACTCTGGCCTCTTATGCCATGCTTACGCTTATGCCATGTTCCGTCTCCAGAAACTATTATGTCACTATCTGCTTTTGCACCGTGTTCAGCATTTGACGCAATTTCTTCTCTAACCGCCTTTTTCATAAACAATTCTGCGACGTGTTTACTCACTTGAGAGAGTTGATTTAGTATCATGCTGGTCGTATTTTTAGCTAGAAACGGTGGCAAGTCCGTCAATGCACAAAATTTTGTTGCTCCTTGATAACCAATACCTAATAGTCGCATTGCTAATATAAATCTACGATTTATACTATAACTGTGACCAATATATTCACATGATGGTATATATTGAGGCGCGCAACTCTTACACGTCACAGAAATTTTAAATCCAAGGCCACGTTCGCTGACGATGCCAAAAGCCACTGCTCCGCTGCATTTCGCACAATTAACAAGACTCGAAATCAAAACATCGAAGTTATTTGAAAATACAGATGCGCCCGGACCGAGCAATGCAACGTGTGTTCAGCTCAAATTTTCAAGTTCAATTGCTGTGTAAGCAGCTACTAGCCGAAAATGTACATTAAAATCTTTCAAAATTATACAATAGAGATGTATTTCAATGTAGTACAATGTATTTAAGCTATGTATATGCCAGGCAGGTAAGAAAAAGACCCCTATAACTCGAACAACGGTCGAACGCACAGCTGCTGCTACCTACCTGTTTTTAAGCACTCGAGGTAGGTGTGTTCTAAGTTGTATATCTCGGTGAATAATGGTCCGATTGGTCTAATAATTTCAGGGAATACTTTCAAAATGTTATACTTTTAGAAAATGTAATAAAAAGAAAATCGATTTTTTTAAAATCATGACTGGACCTAACCCCTTAAATCGACCTTCTCAAGGCCATGAAAAAAAATTTTAAAATACCGTTTTGGACGTAAAATTTCCCGCTCTTTCCGAATTCGATGTCAAAAATAGGGGTTTCCGTTTAAAAAAAACAATTCTACCTTCAAATGACCTTGAAAACGATGTTCAAGGTCAAAACTAATTATACAAATAAATGGCAACTTTCATCTGAAACATTTTTCACAAAAACACGAATTTTCGATTTTAAAATGGCTGTACGGATGGTCTGGAACACCCGGTATATATATATATAATAATACACATTACTAAAATTTACATATAAGTATAATAGGTGAGTAAAAAACAAGGATTGATCGATACGTTAATTTTTTTGGAATTTATTTTCAAACTTAGATATAAAAAATTAAATTACAGCTGTCTGTATGATTTGGATATCAGCGACGAGGAGTACAGTTACGCGGAGAACATTTGGAGAACGTTCGACATCACCGATCTCGGCAACTATTCGGATTTGTATCTCAAGACGGACGTTCTCTTGTTGGCCGAAGTTTTTGAAAATTTCAGAGCCAAGTGTTGAATGGCGTATCGTTTGGATCCGGCTCACTACTATACGACGCCCGGATTGAGTTGGGACGCCATGTTGAAGTATACGGGTGTAAGGTTGGAGCTGTTGACGGATATCGACATGCTCATGTTTGTCGAGCGCGGCATTCGCGGTGGAATTAGCCAGTGTTACAATAGGTACGCTGCCGCGAACAATCCATACAAGGGCTACGATGACAACGACTACGATCCACAGAAATATGACAAATATTTGATGTATTTCGACGTCAATAACCTTTACGGCTGGAGTATGACCGAGCCACATCCACGCGGTGATTTCGAATGGTGCGACATTGACGCCGCCAACTTTTCCTTCGATATTCCCGATGACTCAGCCTTCGGTTGCATACTCGAGGTGAATTTGGAGTATCCAGAAGAAATTCACGATGCGCACAGAGATATGCTATTTTGTCCAGAGCACAAAGCCGGTCTGGAATCCAAACAAAAAAAGCTCATGACGACTCTCGATGTTAAGGAACGTCACGTAATCCACTACATATCTCTGAAACAAGCAATAGGGCATAGCTTGCCCCTTACGAAGATACATCGGGCTTTAAAGTTTAAACAGAGCCCATGACTCAAGACGTACATCGATTTGAATAGCGAGTTGCGTAAACGAGCGGCAAACGAATTCGAAAAAAATGCTGTACAAACTGTTCAACAATGCGGTGTACGACAATACCATGGAAAACGAGACGAAACGCATCGACGTGAAGTTGGTGAACAAGTGGGAGGGGCGATACGGTGCCGAATCTCTGATAGCTCGACTAAATTTCTACATTAGCGACATTTTCGACGACGAACTGATGGCGTTTCAACTGTTGCAGACGGAAATCACAGTGAGATAACCCATTTACATAGGTCTCGCTGTTCTCGACTTGTCCAAGACGTTCGTGTATCGATTCCACTACGTCTACATGCGCGGTGACGTTGGCGAGGAGCGTTGCAGCTTCTGTACAGCGACACGGACAGTCTGGTGTACGAGATCACCAATGTAGACATGTACGAGGTCATGTGTCATGATATTCGCCAATTCGATACATTCGATTTTCCAGAACCGAATCTCAGAGCCAATAAGAGGGTGGTTGGCAAGATGAAGGACAAGAACGCCGGAATGCTCATGCTCGAGTTTGTGGGACTCAGAAGCAAAATATACAGCGTGAGGGTTCAGAATAGAAATCCAATAAATAAGGCAAAGGGAATATAGAATTCGGTATTGAATGCCACGATTACGTTCGCAGACTACGTCAAATGTCTCCGAGAAAATGTGATTCTGAGCCGACGGCAAAAGTTCATCAGATCGCGTCAACATCAGTTGTACAGCGAGAGACAAACAAAGATCGCGCTCAGCGCGCACGACGATAAACGCTTCTTGCTGCCCGGAACCACCGATACAATTCCTTGGGGCCATTACGTCATTCCATCAGTGGAGAGGGAGGGGATAGAAGCGCTGGGAATGGTCGCAGTCGAGCCAACGATCGCCGCCGCCGGCGCCACCATCGAGCCGCCAGCCGCCAGCCGCCGCCGCTGCGGTCAAGCCGCCGAAAAAGACCGAAGTGGGGGACGGGTTATATCAATCGGTACCCGAGGCTTCGGAGCTCTTTCTCATCGAGACAAAGTTACCTGCAACGTCGACGACGACGACGAATAGTGAGCAGCAGCAGCAGCAGCAGCAGTCTTCTAATTTCACTCTGAGTCAAATTGCTCCAAGGAAAAGAAAGTTACTGGAAGTTTGGTTTGTCGATAAAATTAGAAAAAAATAAAATTTCCGTGATTAAAAAATTACTCGAGATAATTGTGATTGGTGTGTGTGTGTGTGTCTGTGTGTGTGTGTGTGTGTGTGTGTGTGTGTGTGTGGGTGGGTGTTTTGTTTTAAGTCAATTGAGCTTAAATATCATTTTTTTTCTGCAGATGGATCTCGCGCAGCTGAATAATATAGCTTGTCATCAATTTAAACCCACTAAGAAGATTTGTGAATTGGAGACAGAATCCAAGTATATGATCACCAGACCCAAACAAGTTGAAACACGATACGGTGCAAAAATCGTAGTCGAAGTGAACGAGGAGTTTCAGCTGTTTCTACCAAACAAGGTATCGAGTGCACTGATCGTGAATGAAAAGCTGTTCAACGATATGGCGGATTACACTAATTAACTTAAATTATTTCTCACCCATAAGGGTGATGGTTGTATAGAATTTACAACTGCATAAATATATATGTATATCAATGTACGCATAACAAAAAAAAGAAGAAAATAAACTTTTTTTTATGTTTTTTCACATAAAAATATGTGTGTTTATTTATTAATTCTTAAATCTACATAGTTTTCATTTTTTTCTCTACAATTTGGTTCTATTTATCCAACTATTGTGGGAATTATTAAATCCTAACCACGTTACGAAAACTTGATTACCACGCCTCTTAATAATCTTTTCCACTAGATAGATGTCGGGATATTTGGTTTTCTGAAGTTCCTGTTCGTAAAAGCCACCTAGGATACAGATGGAACTTACTCAACTAAATATAATTGCACGTGACGAATTCAAGCCCAGCAAAAAAGTTAGTGAGTTGACGAAAGGATGCAACTATATGATCACCAAAGTTATACCAGTTGCACCATGATTTACTGACAAAATAATTGTTGAGATTGACGACAAATTTCAACTGCTTCTGTCATCCAAGCAGTCGAATGCAATTATACAAAATCAAAAATTGATGGACGATATGACGGATAAATTATCAAGGAGGAAACTGTATAGAATTTAGTAGTGCGTAGACACATTATGATTGATAAATAAATACTCCAATCATATTTTTACATCTAATGTTTATGTATTTATCTTTCAATCTACATACTTAATTTTAGACGAAATCTCTTTTTTTTTCTACAGCTCACTTTTATCTATTCAACTATTATGTGAATTATCGAATGGCAGCCATTTTACAAACATTCGATTATCACGCCTTTTAATAATTTTTTCAACCAGATATATATATATATATGTAGTTCTCCTTCGTAGAAACCATCAAGAATGGGCTGAAATATATAATTTTTCAAGTGATAGATAGTTGGATCCGATGAAACTATACGTACAATAGTAAATATTTCCGTAGAATCATTCGGTGCATATCTTTTTTTCAAACTTTCTCACTTATCACCAACTTTGAACTTTGGCTTCCTTCTTACGCATTCTTGAGCAAAATTGCGTAATATTTGAGCTTGATTCACCGTTGTCACTTGAATAGGTTTCATACCAATCGGTCTGTGTTTGCGATTGTTATAAAAAGCAGTAAGCTTTGGTAGTATATCTACACATTTGTGATTGCCGCGTAGACTAAATTTTACCCACATAGCATTTTTTAGCGTACGATGGAATCGTTCATATATTGAAGCTTTCAGTGAACTATAAGTCGTGCAAGAGTGGTCAGCCTCCGTGCGCCATGGGCTGGTCTCTGCTAATTTTTCTGGGTTCTTTCTCGGTAAAGAAAGCCGGCGCTGACTTTTACAGGCCGAAGTTCGCGCTGGCTGGGGGAAGGTTGATACAAAGAAACGGACACTCTATTCAATGATATTACATATGGCGATCTCATTTATTGACGCCTTTTCACAAATATCGCTACAAGATTAACTTCGCCGCGGCCAGCGCGCTCGCTCAGCCTTTCCGCGACAAGAGTTCGCGAGATCACGCGAGTGAGATCGCTCAGCGTGCGCGATAAAATCAAAATACGCTAATGTCCGTAATCGAGCGAAAGCTGGCGCGAGAGAGATAAACAGGCTTTCGACCCACTGGAAGCCGACGGTCCGTCGACAGAGAGACGACGCCGGCAAAAGCGCAGGCCCGCTGGAAACGGCGCCCTGGCGATGACTGGGACTGCTGCAGGAGAGGCCGCAGCACGGCCTTTGCCCCGGGGACGGCGTATGGTCGCTGCTAGTCCGGGCTCGGCTCAGAACACCTGGTTCTCCTGGCAAATAGCAGTCGTACTCCTGGCAGTCGTTCCTCTCTGGCCGAAATGTCCTCTCGTCCAGTCTCTCCTTAGGCGGCCCTAATTACTCGAGAGCTCGCGCCTAACTGCCCTTCCTCTCTCTTAATTTCCAAGCCTCGCGCCGCCGCGCTCCCACTTCTCTCGCCGTCAAAAATCAGTCAAAATCGCTCTCTCTCTCTCTCGCTCTTCTCGCTCTCACTCGCACTCACGGCGATACCTCGCCAATCGTTGCGCTCCTCTCTCCAGATCCTGCAACGACACAAGTATGTACTCGCTATATAGCGTACACTTGGTCGCTGCGTTCACGCGAGGAGAGTGCCGCACACAGGGCCAGCGAGCATCGCTATAGCCCTGTCACAGTCGAGTAGCGATTAATATTATATTTTTTTATAAGAGCTTGAAATTTGCATTGTAAAATTCCTTGCCTCTTTCCATGTGAAGATTATTTGGTACTCGACCTTTTCACCAAAACAGATTTCAGTGCCGCTGCCACATCACTACCGATTTTCTTTTTCACTGGCACAGTCCAGGCGTGCTTGGAAATATTATCAATTATCGTGAGAAGCCTATTGTAGCCGCCATTTTGTCTAGAATAGCCTGCATATCGACGAGATCGGCTTGCCATGTCTCATCGATACCTCGAACGTCGTATTTTCGTCTAAGATAATTACGTCTCGTTGGTTTGTGCAACTCCTCCACCACCGCTTCCATCTAATCGACTGTTTTCTAAATTTTTATCACTTGACTTTATTCGTGGTAATACCTCTTTGATAATTGCATCTAAATCCTCAAGATCACTCCTCAATCATGCGATCACGTCTCTCGTAGATTTCAATGCCATTTGAACGATGTTTTCCGCAGTTTCCCGATTTATATCGTCTTTAGTCTGCCGCGGAGGAGCAAGATTTTCCAATTTTTTATTCCCTAGATCGTAATGGTACTCGCTCGTGAGCTTGAACCCAATACCGGGCGGACCGCGAAGACCGTGGAGTCCTTGCTCTTTATATTTACGTCCGCGAATGTCGACGTTCATTTTGATAATGCTCGAACAATAGGTGTGTTCTTAGTATTGTAACGGAGAATTCCGGCCGTACCCGTCTGGGCTGCTCGCGACCGTCCGCATAAATTATTTATTCGGGGATTCGGGAAGCAAAAGACGTTCCCACGACTGAATAACGCGTCGAGCATATGAATGACTGAATAACACGTTAAACGCACAGATTCGGAGTCGGGATGAGGAGTGATACAGCGGCGAATAAACACCACAGCGGATTAATACGCTAGTCTTTAATTGTCAACAAACGATTACAATACGGCAACCTCGGACTTACACACTACGAGCGGTACAATAACAAACGCGAACGCGACGGTGAATCGGTGGCTGGTCAGCCTGCCGATTCCCTTATAAAAACTAGATATTATACAAATGCCCGACAAACACTTTTCGCTGATAGGCTATTAACGGGTAGCCAGCAGGTCTGCTGTGCTACCAACCATAGACTGACGCCCAAACATGCAAGAGAGAGAGACAAGAGAAAAATACGGCACCGACCTCGACCTTCAGCCTCTCCGACGGCTGGAGCGCTTTGCACCGTGACGTCACTGGTGTGCTCCTCGTTGACCGTATCGCTGGTATATTTGTTGTCGCCGCTATCTGTCTTCTGGCTCGTCCTCTTGCTCGCTCCGCAATATTGCCGCCTCAACGGCAACCCGCTCGTTGATCGTTGTTGCTGCTGTCTTTGCCGCCCTTTTATTGTCCTGGACGACAGCCCGTCCTGACTGCTCGCGCGCGCACCCGCGCACCTCGCCGATAACTCACACGTACCGGTGCCGGGTATACTTCGGGACACGGCTGGGCACGACCCAGTCTCACTCTCCGATACTCGTCCGCGCACCGGGCGTGTCTCCAAAAACGAACGAAACGTCGACGAGGTCGCGAGGCCAACTCGAAAAACCGTGATGTTTCGGTTTATCCGCGCGCGCGACTTTCTCTGCTCCTCGCTTAGCAGAGACTCTCCAAATTTTCCGCGGCGATCCGCAATTCGAGCGCTCTCTCTCTCTCTCTCTTTCTCTCTTCTTCTGCGCCATCTGCGTCGCTCCAGTCGTCCGCTCAGCCCGTGTTCAGCACCTCGCAAACAAAAGGTCCAAGCATGAGTGTGTGTGCCAAACGTACACACTCTCAACCTGGCGCGGCGCACGGACATTTGCGAGAGCTAAACGGACGAGATCGGCCTAGCCGAGATTCTCCGTCACAGTATATATATCCACCCTCGCGTAATACTTCGATTATCGAATGAATTTCGTTGATGTGATTATTGTTAGCAGCTGATTACTCAGCCACTAACAATCGAAGACGATCAACGAAGTTATTTGAATCATCCCAGTATATGTAATCCATAGAAGTATTGTTTCGCGCAACCTTGTAGATAGGCAAAGACGTTCCAGTCGTCTGTAGCAGCCCCTCGCCTCCTTTTGTATTTTTTTTAGTCAAACCTTATAACGGACCAATTATGTTTTTGAATTTGTTACTATTGTGCGCTCGTATATCCTCGTTTGGATTATTTTTCTTTCTATGAATATTAGATATCTCCAAGATTTCTTTGTAGCTCTTGAGATCATTAGAAGTGATTAAACTTTGATCAGGTTACTTTGCAACCAGTAACTCTATTAAACCATGTGTTTTTGGATACTTGAAAACATCGACGTCTACGTTATCTTTGTCAAAAATCACCGTAGATTTACCAAGCGTGTAAAATCCATTTCGTTTTTTATGTACTCCATAAATCAAGTCCACAAAATTCGAATCACTTTTATCCAATGCATTCGTGTACTTGTCACCAGCTAAATGCTCATCCTCGTTCGGCTCGTCGGATAAACTGTTATAAAACTGTGTAGTATTATGCGTGACAGTAACATCGCTATCTCCGCCACTAGACTAAACGGTTTCATACTTGTCGACATTATCAACCGAATTGATTTCATATTTTAATTTTTTTTTTGTTTAGAAATTTCGGCTTTTTAACTGTAACGGGAGTTTCGGGGGGAAGATTATTTTTTTCTTCTCATTTATTAAATTGTTGATTGGGTCCACTTCGCTTATTATGACTTTAAGAGGATTGACTATTGGTTTGAATGTCTTATTCAAGACTTCGTCGGTATACTCTCGGCTATGCTTCAATAAACTATATTTGTCTTATCGCGTCTTGCGCTTTTACGAGTTGAGAAAGCACATGTTTTTCCCGTTGATGCTCAGCAATATTAACGCTTCAACGATCATCGAGAGACTGTATACCGCATTACTATCGTGATATATTTATAACAAAACAATCAAAGCCCTTTCGATACCTTCCATAGTTTATAGCTCTGTCTTTGTCGATCACTCAAAACCTATATTTATCATCCAACCAGCATTTTGCACAAAGTTCTTTTAATTGATTGTAAGTCATATCTGAATTCACATGATCGTCGTATATATGTTTCATATTTGCTTCGTCTTGTCGAAATATTGCCAATAAATTTACGTTCTCTCACGAGCTGCTTAGAAATACGCGCGTATGTTTGTGAAAGATAGAAACAGTCGACGTTCCTATGTCTGCCCATACAAAAGAAAATACTTCACTCCGTCTATCGGCTTTAACATCTCTTCCAATAATTTATACTTTGGCTGATCAAACGATTTCGAGTACACGTAAGCTTTTTCAAATCTAACGCCATCGAGGTGAGTGATAAGCGCTAAAAGACTGTTGGTCTTGCCACAGTTGGACGGACCACAAAAAATAGCTCTGATGCTATTTGGCTGTAAATCTCCGTGACGCTTTGGTTGCTTATTCTCCCGCACGATGATGTCAAAATTTTCTACAGGAAGTTTTACAGTTTATTTCTTGAAATTCATACTCACGAGACAGAGTTCGAACGATAACTGACCACATATATACAGGGTGTCAATTAAGTCCCGGGACGCCTGAATATTTTCTGAAGTACTTCAGTTCTGAAAAAGGTCAAGGTCATTCCTTTAGTAACTTTCAACGCGGAATCCGATGGTGACCTTGGATTTGACCTTGAGATTGACCTTCAAGGTTATTTCAAGGTCAACTTTGTTTTTTCAAATAGGAACCCCCATTTTTGACCCCGGATTCGGAAAGAGCGGGAAATTTTACGTCCAAAACGGTATTTTTAAATTTTTTTTCATGGCCTTGAGAAGGTCGATTTAAGGTCAAATGTTTGAAAAACTGCCTAAAAGCGTTTTTTTAATTTTTAAGATATCGAAAAATGACCTCTACAAAATTTGTTCAGAACAGAGTAGGCCACCCAATGCACCAAAAACCTTTGACCTTTAACCTCATTTTGAAGGTCATTTCAAGGTCGAAGTGTTTTTTGTAATGGAAACCCCTCTTTTTGACCCAGGATTCGCACATAGCGCGAAACTCAACACAATACCTTATCCAAACGTCGGATTTCGCGCTATGTGCGTATCCGGGGTCAAAAAGAGGGGTTTCCATTACAAAAAACACTTCGACCTTGAAATGACCTTCAAAATAAGGTTAAAGATCAAAGGTTTTTGGTGCATTGGGTGGCCTACTCTGTTCTGAACAAATTTTGTAGAGGTCATTTTTCGATATCTTAAAAATTAAAAAAACGCTTTTAGGCAGTTTTTCAAGCATTTGACCTTAAATCGACCTTCTCAAGGCCACGAAAAAAAATTTTAAAATACCGTTTTGGACGTAAAATTTTCCGCTCTTTCGATTGCCGTTGTCAAAAATAGGGGTTCCCATTTAAAAAAACAAAGTTGACCTTGAAATAACCTTGAAGGTCAATCTTAAGGTCAAATCCAAGGTCACCATCGGATTCCGCGTTGAAAGTTACTAAAGGAATGACCTTGACCTTTTTCAGAACTGAAGTACTTCAGAAAATATTCAGGCGTCCCGGGACTTAATTGACACCCTGTATATACCTGTTTTTATAGTTTCAAACGTTTGCCGTGTGTTGGACTTGATCGAGTGATGATCATATGCAAACGTCAAAGAGCAAAGAAAAGATGAGGATTTGTCAATGATATCATTAATAAACTTCCATTTGAACTCCATATTCCAGGCTATCAATATAGCGGACCAGGAACTAACAATAAGTTACAAACATGTTTAGCTCGCGGCGATCCAGGAATCAATTCTCTCGACGCAGCTTGCAAGCAACAAGATATAGCGTACTCGAAAAATTACGAAAATATCCAGGCTAGAAATATCGCAGACAAAATTTTAGCTGAAAAAGCTATCACGAGAGTCTTCGCTAAGGATTCTAGTTTTCGTAAGAAAGCAGCTGCTTACGCTATATCTAACGCCATGAAATTAAAATAAAAGTTTGGTATGCGTCTCGCGAGATGAAGAAAGAAAATCAAGACGAAAGGACGCAAAAAAACGAAAAAGTTAGTTAAATTGAAAAGCGTGATCAAAGCGGCCACATTCAAATGGTCCAAGGGTAAATGTGCGCGCAAAGTCAACGGTTCTGCTTTGAAAAAAGCTCGTACAACCGTTAAAAAAGCTGATGGAAAAGTAATCATCAACGTTCCACGAATTCTGCCAATATCAACTAAGATGGGTGGAGCTTTACCCTTCCTCATACCACTTTTTGCAGGCTTGAGTGCAACTGGCGCTCTAGCTGGTGGCGCCACGGAAATCGCAAAAGCCATGAACGATGCAAAGTCTGCTAAACAGCAACTGGAAGAGAACAAGAGACACAACAAAACGATGGAGGCCATTACTCTGGGAAAAGGCTTGTATCTCAAACCTTATAAAAAAGACTATGGACTTTATCTCAAACCTTATCTTACGATCTGGTTTCAAAAAAAAAAAGTTACCGCATAGAGCCATCACAAACGCCGACTTGATGAAGTATGCAAAAATTTTGAACATACCAAATTTTCGCGGAGTCTTCATGAGAAATGACTTACCGAATTCTGGACCATAATATCACGAATCAGTTATAGTAAATCCTGATGGCGTCGAAGGGACAGGAACGCACTGGGTGGCTTATCGCAAAATCGAAAAAAAAGTCACATATTTCGATAGCTTTGGAGATCTTAAGCCACCTATTGATTTAATGATGTATTTTGGCGATATCGAGATCAAATGTAATACGAAAAAATAGCAAGATTTCAATGCTCATATATGCGGTCATCTTTGCTTACAGTTTTTATGCGAGGGTATAAAAGTAAAGGCAACGTGAAAATATCGATAGTCATGTTCGGACACTCATGGAGAATTCGTTAACTTTGACGCTCTCGGGTAATTCTTCACTGTTGAAAGCGCACTATTTCCCACCAATTGAACTATCACAGCATAAACATTACATGTTTGAAGAAATTAGGTATGAGCTGAATGCTATAGAAATAGATAAATGTAAGAACGTTGGTCTCACAACCGTTATGAAGAACTGGTTATCTCTCACTCCAAGTCAAACCTTGATTGCCGAAAATGCCGGATGGATAAATACCTTAGAACAAGAGGACCGTAAAATAACTAATGCGAATGGCGACTTTGACATTTTGATTCCTCTGAGATTCATACTTGGATTCGCTGAGGACTATCGCAAAGTGCTAGTGAATATAAAATATGTATTAATTCTCATAAGATCGAGTACCGATTTAAATGCAGTTTATCAAACGAAGAAGACCGTGGCCGTCGTTGAAGCTTATGAAGAATTCAAGATTAATGTAACACGTCTCGAATGGCTTATGCCCTATGTGACTATATCGAATGCAAAGAAAATACGTCTATTCGACTTTCTAAAAGCGAACGAAGTATTTCAATGAGACTTCGTAGTTGGGAACTGTACGAATATCCAGTGCTGCCTCCAAACACAAATCACGTCTGGATAGTTAAAACGACAAATAAGTTGGAGAAACCACGCTACATCATCTTAGCCTTCCAACCAATCGAAACAATGAACCAAATTCTAACGCTAGTATATATGATCATTGTAAAATTAGAAATGTAAAACTGTACCTGAACTCTCAATGCTATCCATACGGTAATCTCAACATTGATTTCAGTAAAAACCAGTCCGCAATGTTGTAAGATATGTATGCCAATTTTCAAAACGTATACTACGGTAAGGATGCCGAACCGATGCTCAAAAAACTCGAATATAAAAATTACATGCCACTCGTCGTGATTGACTGTTCCAAACAAAACGAATCATTAAAGATTGCTCCGGTAAATGTGCGCTTGGTGTTCGAAACCGGAGAAAATATTCCCTAAGGAACTACAGCGTATTGTCTTATTCTACACGATCGCATCGTTCAGTATAATCCGATAAATGAAGATTTGAAGAATCTTATTTAGGAGAGGGGGGAAGGGTATTAAAGAATTGACTCTTTCCTTAAGCAGCTTAGTAGTAGCTTTCTATCGCAATGGAGTACGTAGTGGATATGCAAAGCTTCATGATGCCTGGCAAAACTTATGCTGTGAAAGAGTTAGCGATACTTTCACTTAACTATAACGAAGAACCGCTCGTACGCTTGTTCAAACCTCCCTTTCTATGGCGAAGACTAACGGAAAAATATAAGCGAGAAAATCTCTGGTTTGGACTCAGAAGAACTAGAATGAATTCATCATCACAGATACACTCAAAGATGACACAAAAATTTTCGTTTCCGGAGATTTGAAAAAAGAGTGATTAGAACTATATGGCCTCAAAGTGTTCAATTTGAATGATTGGGGCTATTCACCTTTCGAAAGATTAAAATCAGTTACCGTGTGTCTTAATCATAACGGCAAATACGTAACGACATGTGCACATCAAAACGTTAAATTAATGAAAATGTTTTACATCGATGGCTGTTGTATGGATTGGGAAGAGAGCGATGAAGTCGTTGAAGGATTTCTATAGCGATTTTGTTTTTTAAGTTAATAATTTGTAGAATAACATATATATTTTAAGAACATGTATAATAAGATGTATTTTTTTATCAATAAAAAAAGAAAGTAAGCAGGATTATGTGTTGCATTTTTTTCATCTTTGTCTTCACAGGTACTTGCACTTTTTGTCTATTAAGCCATCTTCGGTAGATGAGACACGTACGCACGCACGCACGCACGAACACACACACACGCGCACATTGAACGGCAACAAAATTATTCGTGATATACCAATTATAATAAATATTTATGTATAATATTTATTATAATTAGTATATTTATTAAATTTATTATCATTTGTATGTATTAGCGCTTGGGCCCTCCCCAGCATATCAATACATATCAATGGTGTAGCTAGTACGAGTTGTGATCAAAAAGTAAGGTGAATTTTTATTTTTCTCAACAAATATTTATTTATTCATCAATTTTTATTTTATCTCCTTCAAAGTAATCCCCCTCGGATATAATGCACTTGTGCCAACGCTTTTTCCAATCCTCAAAGCATTTCAAAAAATCATTTTTTGTTATCTTGTTTAGTTCATCCTTCGATGCCGTCTTTATCTCCTCAATCGTGGCAAAACGCCGTCCTTTCATGGGCCTCTTCAGTTTTGGGAACAAGAAGAAGTCACAGGGGGCCAGATCTGGGGAATACGGTACCTGTGGCATCGTTACTGTGTTGGTTTTAGCCAAAAATTCGCGCACAAGCAACGATGTGTGAGCAGGGGCGTTATAATGGTGCAAAAGCCAATTTTTATTTTTCCACAAATTCGGACGTTTCTGGCGGATTACTTCGCGCAAATTGCGCATAACTTGCAGGTAATATTCCTTATTTACTGTTCTACCCTGTGGCAAGAACTCATGATGCACCACGCCCCTGCAGTCAAAGAAAACTGTAAGCAAAACCTTTACATTTGATCGAACTTGGCGTGCTTTTTTTGGTCTTGGTGATCCAGAATGCCTCCACTGGGACGATTGAGTCTTAGTCTCGACGTCATAACCGTATACCCATGTTTCGTCACCTGTTATAACCCTGTTGAGTAAATCTGGATCATCGTTGATGTCATTCAGTAGCTCTTGGGCGATGCTCATGCGACGTTTCTTTTGGTCGAAATTGAGCGATTTCGGAACAAACTTCGCTGACACACGTCTCATGTCTAAAACACTCGTCAAAATTGATTGGCACGAACCAAATGAGATGCCAATATCATCAGCAATTTCTCTAATGGTAATTCGACGATTTCCCTACACTATTTTCTTCACTTCTTCAACATTCTCATCAGTTGTTGATGTGCTGGGGCGTCCAGAACGAGTTTCGTCGTCGGTGTCTTCTCGGCCTTCTTGGAAGAGTTTATACCACTTGTAAACATTTTTTTGGCTTAAAGTAGACTCACCGTATGCCACTTTTAGCATTTCAAGTGTTTTGGAACATTTGATTCCATTTTTCACACAAAATTTAATGCAAACTCTTTGATCCATGTTTTTAGACAGCAGCAAATCGTGGAGCACGCAAAACACTTCTAACCTTGATGCCTCTCACAAACAAACCAAACATACTACAAAGCTGAAATTTGGAACGTATGTTCTAGACGAGTGTACCGACATAACCAAATAAAAAAGTCGAAGATCGAACGGACGTAGCCCGCTAAATTTCAAAATTCACCTTACTTTTTGATCACACCTCGTATACACAATACGGATTGCCCATAGTACCAGGGGCAGTAGTTCTAGCGGTAGAGCATCAGCCTGCAGATCCGGAGGACGCGCGTTCGATCCCCCGATCCGTCCGTCCGTTTTTTTTTTTGATAAATCTAAAAATTTAACATACACACACACACAATAAAAAATCAAAACGCGTAACACAGAACGCGCGCATCGAGAATACATTAGATCAGTAGGAGTGGAGGGGGAAATGCAGAGAACGCACATGAGCACACATTATAGGAATTAGATCAGTAAGCTGGGAGGATGAAGTGCAGAGAACGCACGAGCGTCAGAGAACATCAGCACAGTATAGGATAGGGGAGGGAGTGAATAGAACGCACTAGCATCACAGCACCAGTAGGAGAGGGGGGAGTGCGTAGAACTTACCGGAATAACTCAGTAGGAGGGGAGAGGTAAGTCGACAATGCACGGGCCGCTCAGTAAGGGGAGGGGGAGGTGAGTTGACAGTGGTGAGCTGAAGATGCACACACCTCAACTCAGACACTTCAACTCAGTGAGCTGATACCCCTCTGAGATAAGGCCTCACTAGTTTACCTACTAATATTGTATACCTATATATACATATATATCCATATATGTATATATACAGGGTGTCCCATTTTAACTTACGCACTAAGATAACCCAAAAACTATGAGAGCTAGCGAAAAATGTTTCGAATAAAAGTTACTCGTCTCCGAGGGGGACATATTATGGTGACCTTGACTTTGACCTCGAGGGTCATTTTCAAGGTCATTTGAAGGTCAACTTTGTTTTTTCAAATAGGAACCCCTATTTTCGACCCCGGATTCGGAATGAGCGGAAAATCCTACGTTTAGATGACCTACCATACGTGGGGTCCGGGAGACCCGCCAAGGTCATTTGAAGGTCAACTTTGTTTTTTCAAATAGGAACCCCTATTTTTGACCCCGGATTCGGAAAGAGCGGAAAATTCTACGTTTAGATAACCTATCATGCGTGAGGTCCGGGAGACCCGCCAAGGTCATTTGAAGGTCAACTTTGTTTTTTCCTGGAGTACCCTACTTTTTTTATCACGGATTCGGAAATAACAAAAAATTCTACGTTCAGGCAAGGTGTAACTTGTGGTTGATCACTCAAGAACATGTGAAGGTTAACTATTTTTCATAGGAATCGCTATTCTCGACCCCGGATTCGGGAAGTATGGAAGGTTGTCCGTTCTGTCAACGTCGAGCTGTAACGTGTATTTAATTCTTTATGCTCATTTAGAGGTAAAAGTAAGTTTTTGAATAAAAACGTCGATTTTTGTTTTGAACGGAGTGACGAATTTAGTGTTGAGATGAGTGATTATTAATAGTAAGCATTTTTTTAACAACTTGAAAAAGTCGTTGAGCGTTTCTCATGTAAGTATTAACAAATTATTACCACTCTTTTGATTAGTGTTATCTTTCAAATATGCATTACGTCTTTGATATTTCTTCACAGAATGACCAATTATTCAGGAAATGAAGTCGTTGAAGTATTGTTAGTACTTGGTGAATGTCGCCGGAACTATCGAGCTGCTGCTCGGCTCTATGCTGAACGTTTTCCGAACCAGCGCCATCCTAATGACAGGCAAATCAGAAATATCGAAAGACGTTGCCGTATGAATGATCTTCATCGACAGAGAGGTGGAAACAGAAATGTGAACAACAATGATCCAAGACTTCTTGCTGTGTTAGCAATGGTTCATGTGAATCCTCACATCAGTACAAGAGAAATCGAACGTCGGTTGGGCGTACCTCGTACTACTGCTCATCGGATGTTAAGATCCGTGGGTTACCATCCATACCACATCATCCTGCACCAAGAACTCAATGAAAATGATTATTTACTCAGAATGAATTACTGTAGGTGGGCTCTTAATCAACTGGACGAGGATCCCAATTTCTTTTGGAATGTTTGTTTTAGCGATGAAGCTACCTTCAAAAGTGACGGTAAACTCAATAGACATAATTGTCATTATTGGTCACCTGTCAATCCTCATTGGAATCGTCAAGTGATAAATCAACACCGTTGGAGTCTTAATGTTTGGGTGGGAATATTCAACGGGCATATTATTGGTCCCCATTTTTTTGATGGCAATGTCAACGGCCAAGCGTATCTTGATTTTCTGGAGAATCATCTACCTGAATACTTGGAGGACATCCCACTGAATGTTCGGCAGCTCATGTAGCTACAACAAGATGGTGCTCCAGCTCACTTTGCTGTAAACGTTAGAGAATTTTTGAATGCTCAATTACGTGACCATTGGATAGGTCGAGGTGGTCCAGTTCCCTGGCCTAGGTCTCCTGACCTGAATCCACTAGACAGCTATTTCTGGGGATATTGCAAGGACGCTGTTTACAAGGATGCACCTACCACTAGATTAGATATGATGGATAGAGTGAGAAGAGCTTGTGCAGCTGTTATACTTACAAACGTTCTCAATAATTATCATCGGCGTTTGGAAACATGCTTAGCAAACAATGGGGGACCTATTGAACATCTCATGTAATTGTGCGTGCCCATCATTCATCACCAACTTATTGCCAGATCATTATTATTGTTATTATTGAGTTATTCCTCATCAGATTGACTAATACTGTTGATTATTACTACTAATGACTAATATTTTTTTGTTAAACTCTGTACATAAAAAGTTGAATAAATTTAGTGTGTTCTAAAATTTACGCATACTTTATTTCTCATATGAAAACATGAAACTGTTCTGAGTAAAGTAATTTGCCATTAATTTGACGTTTAAATGGCCATGGAAAGTTGAATTAATTCATTACATAAAATATTTAGGATTTTTTGTACTTTTCGAATCCGGGGTTAAAATTAGGGTTTCCTATTTGAAAAAACAAAGTTGACCTTCAAATGACCTTGGCGGGTCTCCCGGACCCCACGCATGATAGGTCATCTAAACGTAGAATTTTCCGCTCTTTCCGAATCCGGGGTCGAAAATAGGGGTTCCTATTTGAAAAAACAAAGTTGACCTTCAAATGACCTTGAAAATGACCCTCGAGGTCAAAGTCAAGGTCACCATAATATGTCCCCCTCGGAGACGAGTAACTTTTATTCGAAACATTTTTCGCTAGCTCTCATAGTTTTTGGGTTATCTTGGTGCGTAAGTTAAAATGGGACACCCTGTATATGTTACGTCTTACGACGCATCCTTTTTTGTAACAAATGCACATTCGTGAAATTCAAAGCTGCTAACCTACTCGCACGTCAGCTAACGAAACGCAAGGTGAATGACACTCCGAAATAAGTGTTACGGCTTACGACGCATCGTTTTTTATAACAAATACACATTCATGAAATTCAAAACTGTTAAAATACTCGCACGTCAGCATAAAGCTGACGAAACACGAGGTAAATGACACGTCTAAATAAAGTCACCAAACGCAAAATTTATATTCAGCAAAAACAAAATGTCACACCATATCGCAATACTGACCTGAAAAGAGCTATAAAAGATATAAAAAGGAATGAACAAATTACTCTCGACAGTTGATCAGTAGTCCATCAGTCAGTCAATAAGTACCTGTAAGACTCAACTCCGTACACACCAGTCCGACAATTGATGGTTACTATACTTAATAAACTCGCGACTGTTACAAAGTAATATCGTGCAAGTAATTATTCAACAACCTACCCAAAACAATTCAACAAGCAGTTAGAGCCTGCTACATTTAAACAATTCAACAAGCAGTTAGAGCCTGCTACATTTATACAATTCAACAAGCAGTTAGAGCCTGCTGCATTTCTGTCAACAATTAAAAACTACGATTATCAAGGTAGTGCAATTATCAGACATACATTTCCACATACATTTATCATAAGTAAGACATATCCAACCACTAGTCAACATATTAGAACGTCTCATTCATTAGCTATTCGTAGTTGATGCACGAGACGTAATATATATATATATATATATACATATATATAACAAAACCAAACATAACAAAACCAACATCGAGCATTAGCTATGTATCAATATAGCTGCTCAACGTAGGCTCTAACAGCATGGGCACGTTAAAGAAAGAGAGCAAGTCGACAAACCTGTTGGCTCCGTCATATCCCCCCTCCCCATGTACAAGGATCCACCTCAATCGATGGACAATTGTCTCGATCTCGTCCACTAAGCGCCAACGTCGAACATTATGAGATGAAATACACGTTTCGTTTATCACTGGCATGGCTTTTCTTTAAAATACAAATTCAATTTAAAATAACAGAAAACAATTATTATCGCATTATTCATCCACACTCTCATACTAACACACTCTGTACTACAATTCATGTACCTAACGTGGCATGCAAGAATGATGCGGATGCTTAGGCCTGCAGGCGCCAGAGAGATATCCCCCTCACATATTCCGCTGGAGTCAGATGGTCTTAGTCTGCCACCTGCTTCAATAGGCAGAGTTTTGTCCAGTACTGCACCATTCCTGCTGTTCTTGATGGTGGGATGACAGACTCGCTTACAGGGAACGGCGATTTTTCTCCATCTACATCAGTTTTTTTATCTGTAGGAATACGTCACCTTGTGATCTCCTTTCGGCGGTTATCGGAGCTTGCTCACTGATGGCTATCGCGACTCTCAGCTCGCAACCGTTCCACAATGAATTTCGCTGCCATCTTTGCTTTTTTGGCTTCAATACACTCTTTGCGCAGTCTGCTGCCATGCCGCTGCTTCTTTCTTCTCAGTGCTGCCGAGGCGACTTCTACGGAACTTCCATGGCTCTAAAAGGTCCGCTTTCCATCATCACCTGCGGCTGTGTTGAAGGCGCTCTACTGGCTCGAATCATTTGTGCCTGGAGCATCATATAGGCCCTTTAATCCAAAGCGCACCTCTCGCAGGTAGCCACGGTAGCGTTCAGCCTTCCCAAGTTCCGATAGAAGCTCTTGGTATTCTACGGCTTCGCTAATTCGCCGAAAAACTAGGATCGACCAAATCATCTCACAGTTCAACTTTTAACATAAAGTCAATCTCCGCTATCAATTCTCTTATTCCAAGCAGAACAAAGCGATTTGTAATGCTATGCCTGCTGGAAACAAACAAGGGATGCCATGTAAGATTGTCGGTCACTGTGCCCCAAGGGCTGGTTATTATTTAGAGTTCTAGTTAGTAAGAAAAGCTGACGCTGACGTTCCCAGGCAAACTAATCTCTTTGGTTAGAAGAGGTTAGCGGGGACAAGAATCACTCCTAACTAAATTATACTCCTAACTAAATTAATAACAGCAAATGGTGCAGGTGAGCACGCTCGCTCAATAAAAGATCGCGACCATAAAAAGAACTTGCGCGAGGGAGTTCACTCAGCATACACAATTAAATAATAACGAAATAAATTCACGCGAGAGAGTTTGCTCAGCGTGCACGTTTCATACACGAAAATCCGCGATCATTGTAACGAGCGGAGCCAGTGCAAGAGAGAATTTGAATGCTCAAGAAAGCGACTCACCAGGCATTGACAGTCTGTGAACAAAGAGTCGGTGTCGGCGGAAACAACTACCAGCCGGCAGCGTTGCCTTGGCGATGGTTGGCACTGGCTTCAATACAGCCGCAGTGTGGCCTGTACTTCTTGTGCACAGAATTCCTTGACCTTGGCGAAGAATTAAATGGCGTTGCAATGAGCGATCAATCGATCCTCAATGTTGATGGTGGTCAGCTCGTTAATGCCCCAAATATGGTATTGGTTCGTCAACCTTGTCTCGTGATCACTTTTTAGTCAGCTTCCTCTCTCTTTCAGCTCGCGCCTAACTGCCCTTTCTTTTAATTTAAGAATCTTCCTTTAAAGAAAGGCATTTTCTTTTTGTCGCCACGCGCGTCGTTCCTCTCCCCACTTTTCCTAGACCAAAACTTCTTCGTCGCTATCTCTTTCACGCTCTCGCTCGTGACGTATGCCTTGTCACCATACGCGCGCTCATGTGAGGAGAGTACCACACACATAGTTAGCGAACGCGCTGTAGCTCTGTCATAACCTTGATTCCTGAGAAAAGATAATAATGGCGTTGCTCAATGCAATACACTATACATAGAAGTTCTTTTCACTCGTACTATAATTGGTTTCGGGTTTAGTTAAGATTCTAGAGGCAAAGCAAACAGGAAGATATATGTCGCCTATTTTTTGTATTGGGTAACCGCCGAATAACCCAATGACCGATAGCGTAATTTCATCAAAGAATCGTTTGATGAAATTAGGATGTATGAGTATCAGCTCATTGGTTAGGCAAGTCGTGAAGGTTTCAAACTTATTTTTTTATGCGACTTGCCAGATAAATAGCGTCTTCTTGTTCATAAGTTCGGTCATGAGCTTGGCTATCTTCGAAAAACCGGGGATGAATCAATGGTAACAGCCGGAAAGGCCAATAAACTCTTGTATATTTTTAGGAGTTCTTAGTGTTGACGCGTTGGTGTAGTCGCGACAATTGACGGCGCGAACCGTGGTAGGGTACGGTCTTATGCCGTCTGGAGTTAAAACATGGACCAAATATTTGGTTTTATTTCTATATGGTTTACATTTTTTAGGGTAGGTATTTCTCATCGTGATCGTCAATTTATTTCTTAAAAATATTCAGGTCATCGACATAGGGTAGGATTCTTTTTCCTTATATATCTCTGAGTACATTATCGATCATGCATTGAAATATACTCGGAGACTTCTTTAGCCCAAAAGGCATCCTTATAAAATGAAAATGATCGTATGGGGTTAAGAAAGCAGTTTGAGGGCGGTCTTTTGGGTGAAGTGAGACTTGATCAAATTCTGACGCCATATCTAGAATAAAGCATACGGTCGACCTAAATAGTTGGGATAGGCTGTTGACCAGATTAGGGATGGGATAGGGATCCGCTTTTGTTTTCTTATTTCGTTCACGAAAATCTACTACGACTCTCTATTCTCCGTTGTGTTTCGGAACTACTAGTAAAGGTTCGTTATAATCACATTCCGAAGGTTCTATTTTACCCATCGCTAATAATTTCCTTACTTCTACCTCCACTTCTTCTTGCATTTTTTGCGGTACCGGGTATTGCCGAATATTTACACGGATATAATCTATGGCTATTATTCTATGGCACGTTATATTAGTTGTTGTTAGGTTGTCGCTTAATATTTATTGGAATAATAATATAAGTTTGTAGATTGTTTAGGATTTCGTCAGTGATAATCAAGCTCATAATCTCGTCTACTCTACTAAATTTAGAGTTCAGGTTGAGTTCGGGAGGTAAGTGATAATTTAGTAAGGAATGGCTGATTTCGAAATGATAATTTCTTGCTAAGACTTCGGCCTGAATTTAGATTACGAATGTCGTGTGTTAAGGTTAACCCTTGAGTTTTTCCATTTGTAATTAATTTTGGGAATCTAATCTTGACCGGAAAATTTCTATTTGAAATCTATTTGTAGGTTTATACGAGGGTCGTTTGAAAAGTCCGTCCATAAATAAAAACTGCTTGATTTTTTTTAATAAATCTTTTTTATTTTTCAACATAGTCTCCTTTTAGGCTTATACACTTCATCCAACGCTGCTCTAGTTTGTTAATCCCTTCAAAATAATAATAAGAAATTCAATTGAATAGGAATTCAAAATAATAGGAAGTCTGTAAAATAGGCCTTCGTTTCTGAAATCACCTGATCGTTTGAATAAAATCTTTTACCCGCCAGCCATTTTTTCATATTAGTAGAACAAATAGTAGTCCGACGGAGCCAAGTCTGGAAAATAGGGGGATGTGAAACGAGTTGGAACCCTATCTCCATCAGTTTTACGGCCACAACTGCTGAGGCGTGAGCTGGCGCATTGTCGTTGTGGAAGAGGACTTTTTTGTGGGCCAATCATGGACGTTTCTCTAGCAACTCGGTTCTCAAACGATCCAATAACGATGAATAATATTCGCCTGTAATGGTTTTACCCTTTTCCAGATAGTCGATGAAGATTATTCCTTGCGAATCCCAAAAGACAGTCGCCATAACCTTCCCGGCCGAAGGAATTGTCTTCACCTTTTTCGGAGCATATTCCCCCTTGGTAACCCATTGTTTAGACTGTTCTTTGGTCTCAGGAGTATAGTGATCTATCCATGTTTCATCTACAGTGATGAAACGACGCTTAAGGTCTTGTGGATTTTGCTGGAACAGCTGCAAACCATTCTTGCAACACTTCACACGATCTCGTTTTTGGTCAATCGTGAGCAATCGCGGCACCTATCCAGCGGATAGCTTTTTCATGTCCAAATGTTGGTGCAAAATATTATGTACCCGTTCGGTCGAGATGACTACATTACTATCAATCTCACGCACCTTCACTCTTCTGTCAGCCATCACCATATCATGGATTTTATCAATGATTTCTGAAGTGGTAACCTCAACAGGGCGTCCAGATCGTTCAGCGTCGTTTGTGCTCATATGGCCACTCCGAAAATTTTGAAACCACTTATAACCCATTCTAATCAAAGGTGCACAATCACCGTAATGTTTATCAAGCTTCTGTTTAATCTCCTGAGGCGTTTTGCCTTTGAAAAAGTAATGTTTAATCAATACACGAAATTCTTTTTCGTCCATTTTTTTACAACCACTCGATTTCTTTGATTGAAACGAATGTAAAACGCAAAGTAATTGGCCGATCTGGCTGAAACTTGGTGTGTGCTCTTCCGAGATATGCCCCTAACTGAAAATAACCTTGATACGCACTAGTAGCGCCATCTCTCTGACTTTGCACGGACTTTTCAAATGATCCTTGTATAGCCATCTATATTATTTACAATTTGATTTCCCATTGTAATGTAAGGGTTTCTGAAATGATAAATTAATTTGATTATTACGAGTATATTTATTTTTTTTAATTATACATTGAGTAAAGAACACTTTTTTGTAGTAGTTATTTTCAGCGTTAGACATAGCTATTTCAAAGTTTAAGTTGAAGTTTTATACATGTCATAATCAACAACATCCGTGCCTTCTGTTTCAAATTACTTCTGTCTTTCTTTAATCCACATTTTCAATAGTACATGCAAAGTTTGCTTGATTTCTGTAGTGATATATACAAGGTGTTTCTTGCAGTTAAAGTAATTCTTTCAACGGAGGACATCTCATATCACTTTCAAGATCCAAAATTTTTTTATAATTATAAAGAGTTTTTGACTACTTTATTCAGTCATTATAATATAGCTTAAGTGACTTATACGTAATTTGAAGGAGGCATTTTTGGAAGCCATTGTTTTTTCTCGAACCCTTTAACCAGAATCAGCTTTCCATAATATTCTATGATTATACTTTTCAAGCAATCTATTCGCGCTTTTTCATGAATAAGGAAGTTTTCTCCAGTGATACAATGGTTGAAAGAAATATCAATTTGGTAAAGAATCTTCGTTCATTGTTCTATAAGTAAGCTCTTTAAATACAAAATAGTTATTAAGACATTGAAATCCTTAAATATCTATAACATAATCCGTATTTATGTCTAAGTGAATTTTTGATTGTTTGAATCAGACGGAAACTTGAGCTAATTACAATGTTATAAAAAGAATATGAATCTATATAAAGTTTTCCCTTACTCCTTACTACCCTCTTCAAAGGTTGTAGTACCGAAACTGCAATCTACAGAGCCTTTTTTGCAACTACAGCGCCATAATGCTACGATAAAAGTCAACTAGGTTTAACGGACAATGCAATCTATTCAGACAGCCCATATGCTTAGTTTCCTATTAGACTAATTTAAAAATCCTTTGTAACTTCTAGTCAACCTATTAACGTAGCAAATTCTTTGTTCAAAAGATGGCTTCTGTTTCTTACTTTGAGAATACATTGAAGATTTATGGAAAGCTTATTACCAATCACATATTGCAGTCTTTTTCTTATTTTTAGAAAAATATGTTTCCGCAAATACTTTGAAAAATACAATAGAGCTTTACACGCTCAGAATTTAACGATGGTTTTCTTCTTGGTGACTTCTGGATTCCTTTCTGGAGTTAACGGTGGCGTGGGACTGCCCTTCAAAGGGCGTGAATTTTCCAGATGATTGAGGGCGGAAACTTTTGAGTTTAGTCCATTTTCTCAAGAGATGGCTGTTAATGTACGGTTTTATCTTATTTTCTTCTTTTATTTTATTAATTAATTTATTATATTTTCACGCAAAGCTCTTTAAAAATTAATTAATAAAATCTATTAACAAAATTAATTTCATTGATATAAGTTGTGACGGTAAACGTCAAATTAGCGCTAATAATCTAACCTAATTGCTGCCTGCGGGGGCAGCACCTACCGGGGAGACGAAAAACGTAACGAAGGAATTCGGCACGCGAGCAGACGGAACGCGCGCGATTGAAATTGAACCAGTGAAATACTGACCATCATCACGCTCACCCGCAATTACGACGCTGGTTACCGATACGCGAGCCAGAGATCGAACTATACAATCGGAGTGTCCGAATTAGAGCCGAACACCAGCGACCGCTACCATCGAGTGCTGACCTGAGCCAGCTGAAGGCCATTGCACCGGTGACATCGAACAGTGTGTGTGAGGTTTCGCCATCGAGGGCGAAGCCACGTGCGCGCAAGTTCGCTATCCGCGACACGAACTAACAAACAGATCGCTTTCACGCAATGTGACTTGTCACCGAGATCTTCGTGCGTCTGCCGAATAAAGGTAAGCTGGCCAGCTTAATCTCGCGATCGCGATTGCATGCGTAACAATTAATTTTCCGTGCTCGAAGCGTGCATGTAGTAGCTCTACGGACAAAGAGCAGTGAGCGTCCCGACACTGCATGTTGTTGTCGAGCGAGCGCCGATGTAAACGTAAACACGCGGGCCGATGTAATGTAGCGTTTTACGAGATAATAAAGAGTTTTCGTACACGATATTAACAAGTACTTTCAGAGCGTTCTCTCTTCACTCCCGTAAATAGTTGGTTGACTGACATCCATTCCCTCTTGCTCTCGAACTTTCTTATTTGGTATAGGTGATTGCGAGCGCGTTTACGCGATCATCGTAATAAAAATAATTAAACGGTAAGTAACCCCGTTACAAAGTCGAAAATTATATTTGTAATGAATATTTTTAGAATTTATTAAGTATTCATGGTAAAAATATTAACTTATTATTTCTTTTAATTTTACCATTAAATATTAACTATTATTCTTAATCAACTATTATTAATTAAAGAAAACTTTTACTTGGAGCACAAATTTCGACTAATATCTAATATAAAATATTCATACATTAAGAGAGCGAGAAAGACATAGATTTGAATTTTTACTATTAATAGGTTATTTTTAATCGTAATTTATCAGAATTGCAACTATTTTTGTATTTCTTCAACGAATTTTTCATAACTTTGTGCCCCTTTTTAGTTATTTAAATATTATTATTTTTATTTATTATTATTAACCAGATTATAGTACAAAATATTACAACAACTAGTAATAATTATACAATTTTACATTACAAATTTGTAACCCGGCAGAGGATTAACCTGTTCGCTGGTCTGGTATTTTAAAACTACTAAACACTTAAAGAAAATAAGAAAAAAACAAAAAACTTAAAACTAAGAATCGGTTTGTATAATAGATTTATACTATTTCACAGATGAGGTATGGCTTAATATTGGTAGCAAGAATGCTTCCTATAAAAGCTTACTTCACCAATATCTTCGATTTTGTTCTTCTATCTCCAATATCTGATTAACATTTGTCTGGCCGTTACGATTGTCGTCATTGATGCTTTCATTTTTCTTGCGTATGATATTCTTTCGTATGTATTTAGTCTAACAGGACAAGTAAGTCCTGTAGCACACGTGACTCTATAGTGAGGGAACATTTCAGTATACTGTCTATGTGAATCACATTTACATGTTGCTGTGAATACTATGTCATCTAAGACTATCAAATCTTTATATTTAGGTTGTTGTTCCAGTGAGTACAATGAATTAGTGAAAGTTTGATATCCTCTGATACCTCTATAAAAGTATAATAATGCTTTATTGTTTCCAAGATAATTGATGTCTCCATAGGTCATTCGAATATTATTTGTTTGTAGAATCGGTTTTCCTGGTGTATTTTTTGGTTTACTTGTTTCTATTTGCATACTATTGTTGTCTTCAATGTCATCTATTTGTTTAAATACTGTTTCTATGGGTTTATATCTTACTTTATCTGTATTTGGTTCTTTGTGATCTTCTTTGTTTTCTTCTTTTATGAAATGTATATGTTTTTTACCAATTATGGAAAAGTGCATAATAAATCATACGTAGATTATCTGTGCTCATTATCCTAGATAATTTGTAGAAAATATAAGTTAGATATTTTAGTCTATTGTATAGCATGTTTTTATGCATGTCCCATCTCATATGGCTATCGAAATGCACTCCAAGGTACTTAGTGTTATTAACTTTTCGAATGGGTGCACCCTTTATATTTATATGTAGATATGTTGAGTTGCTATTGCAGTTATTTCCAAATGCCATGTATACTGTTTTGTCAATGTTTAGTGACAGTTTATTCAATGCTAGCCAAATGGATATTTTGTTTAAGTAGAAGTTCATATTTCTTTCTACTTCATGCCATGTTTCGCCTTTCACAATAATTACCGTGTCATCAGCAAAAGCCAACACATTATCATTTGGTAGCAATTGTAACATATCATTTATATAGATTATGAAAAATAAAGGTCCCAATATTGTACCTTGTGGTACGCCAATGTTGACTTGTTGATATTGACTATATTCACCATTAATTTTAACTCTTTGTTTCCTATTACTTAGATAGCTTTTGATAAGTTCATACGCACTTCCTCTAATTCCATATCTATAGAGTTTTTTGAATAGAATTTTGTGGTCCACAGTGTCAAAAGCTTTCGCTAGATCCAAGAAAGTTGCTGCTATTGATTTACTTTTGTCTAGTTGATTGTATATTGAGTTAGTTAGGTAGTATAGGGCATTTTTGGTGCTAAGACCTTTTCCAAAACCAAATCGTTTATTAGAAAATAAATTATGTTTGTTGAAAAAACTTGTAATCCTGATTTGTATTAATTTTTCAAAAATTTTGGCGATATTTGATATTAAAGATATAGGTCTATAGTTTGTTGGTAGATACTTCTCTTTAGTTTTGTGGATAGGAATAATTTCAGCACTTTTTAATTCGTCAGGCCATATTTCTTTTTGTAAGCATAAATTAAAGATACAGATCACTTATGTGGTTTATTATCATCTTTAGTACCTGAGTGTTGATGCCGTCAGATCCTCCATTTTTGTTGCCTATTTTTCTTATTGTTTGTTGAACTTCTATTCTATTTGTTAAATGTAGAAAAATACTGTTGTTGTTCATAGATGGTAGAGTAATGTTACTATTTATTGGTTGTCTAATATTATCACATATCTGTTTGCCTACTGTACTGAAAAATGTATTCATTTGTTCTGCAATGTCGTTTGAGTTTGTAATTTTATTATTACCTATTAATAGATGATTTATGTTATTGTTTTTTTTGTTTCCTTCCCAATTTTGTTGTTGATTATTTTCCATAGTTTTCGTGGATTGTGTTGATTTGTTTTGATTTGATTTTTTTCATATTTTTCTTTAGCTAGATCTATGGTCTTTTTTAAAGTTTCTACATAGTTTTTATATTTTTCTCTTTTTGTTGCATTATTGGGATCTTTTTTCCAATTATTATAAAGTTTTTCTTTGTGTGCACATGATATCATTATTGCTTTAGTTATCCAATTACTCCTTGGGTTCATTTTATTCTTATTGTGTTTATTGTTATTAGATGATGCCGTAATACATGTTTGAATTTTTTCTATTAATTTGTTCGTAGCTAGATTAGGGTCTTTTATAATTTGTATGTCAGTCCAAACAGTTCTTTTGGCTTTATTTTTTAGTTTAAAATAGTTTATTATTTTGAAATTGGTTCTTTGTGTAAATTTATAATTATTTCTTAAATCATCATTCTTGGGTAGTGATCATTGAAGGGTACGTTGGAGACGTAAGTTTTATATTTGACTTTTTCTAGCCTAACATAGAATTTATCTAAACATGTACCTTTGTTAATATCAATATTGGATGGTCTTGTTATGATATGTAGTCCAGGGCAATATCCATTTTCTAGCAGTACTTGTAAAAAATCTTGATCTAGTATTTTTTCTCTCAATATATCAAAATTAAAGTCTCCCATTAAAATATTGTTTTTATATTTTTTGTTTAATTTCAATAATTCTTTGAGATCCAATAGGAATTCAGATTTAGATAAATCATGAGATCTGTAAATTGCAGACAGCACCAAATTTTTGTTGTTTTCTAGTGTAATATTAGAGTTAATTATTTTTAATTTATCTATTTCAAGAATTTCTGTAATTTCGGTGATTTCTTCTTTCATATACAAAACAGCTCCATCTGATTTGTTTATTTTACTTTCATTGTAATATATTTTATAGTCTGGAATATTGAACATTTCATGATTGTCTAAATTCCATGTTTCTGTGCATACTATTATACATGGTTTTTTTTCGAGGTTCTTCAGAAATACTAGTAATTTGTTGTAATTTTTTTTTAGGCTTCTGATGTTTATACATAGAATGATATTATTTTCTTTACATATATATTTGTTTAGATCATCTATATTATCTGTTTTATGTTCATTTTCAAATATAATATCATATAAGCTGTTATCCATATTGTAATATTACAGAAAACTATTTAGTATTCCTGGTTTTATTACCTGTTGGACTTGGAGTAGATAATGATGATAACGATAAACTGTTATTTATTCTCGGACGGTTATATATCTTGCGGGTGTTTGTTTCAAAGTTTATTCTACCAAAATATCTTTGATGAGTTGGTTGAATTGGATAATCTGTCATTTCAATATACTAATAGGTGACAACTCGCGCGAGGCGAGTTTGTCCCGTTGGAAGGCTCTTTTAACAGCCGAGCGGCCTTGGACTCGGGCGGTAGTCAGGCTTTCGGGCACCCCGGCCCGTTCGCGTTTCAATAATAAATTTACGTTAATTATAAGTTGACACTCAATATCGTTCTTGTAAAACAAATAATTAAACGTTTATAACGTTTTTTGGTTATTTGTTTTAAGCAAATTCGTAATGGCTACTCTCTCCGATATAGCGGGGAAGCATATGAATACACTTAAACTTGTTTTACAATCATAATATTTATTCTAATTTCTTTCGCAACATAAGTAGGTTGAACAAAATAGTAGTAGCATATAAATTCGCAGACGCGTAATTTTTGTCTCGCGCTGTCTAGGATTTTTCCCGTTACATAAAATTATAATAGTATTACTTACTATATATTAGTACAATCAATGCAATTTGGTCCAAGTTATTATTTGGTTTGTGATATGGCCAATCACCTTTCCGTTTTATCTGGTCAAATTCAATCGGTCCAATGAGTTTTTACTATGGTGTAGTAATGTGCAGGACAATGATAGTCGCTATAACTGTATTTCTCTAGTATCCTCTTGATCCGACAATGTAACAACACGCAGGAAAATAATGATTCCCGTGATTTTCTATTTATACAAAATTATTAAAACAATCGTGCTTGATACTTCTAATACACTCAGACTATACCGGCCTTCCACAGAACCAATGCGTTCTCAGCACATGTCTATTTTGGTATCGGCAAATGGTCCCATGTGCTTCCAGTTCTGTCTTAGTGACATAATGTCCGCAGGCACTATGGTAGTCGTAGATGGACCTGTTCCTGAGCTCGGCGGCGAGACGACGAGGTTGCGAATGTTTCGCCTTATATCTCCTATTCAGGTTACTTAGTGCCGAAGTGACGCTCCATCCGAATATGTACTTTATGACTCCCATAGGCCCGCAGGAGTCTTTCCATATTTTAATATAGTCGACCGGTCCGAACCGCATGAAATCATCGTGGACCCGTTGTTCCGGCCACGGTTTGTTCTGTTCGTCTCGGTGCGGTATGAGGAAGTGCAATCTTCGGTCGGCATCATCCTCTCTCGCGCAGGCTGTGGTGGCCAATCGCGGTGCGAACCCAGTTGGGTTTGCTCTTTCTTCATCTTCCGAAGAGTTTTTGCCCGAATTGTGAGATGACCATTCCCCCGCGGAACACGGGAAGAATCGTAAAATTGCCGCAGCGTAATCATGCTCATGTAAGTATTCGATGATGGTTTCTCCATAAGATGAGTAGCATGGGCCTGCTACCGTTGTAGCAGATCGTATGGTCCCCACGGTACTAAATAGTTTGATGACCTCAGCTTCTTGTCGCGGGTCATCAAACTTGACTCGTATTGCGGTAAGGGAGTCATCTACTGGTCCAACAGCTCGGAGGCGAATTCCGTTAATTTCTTCCATCTATAGGTAAAATATGGTCCGGTTAGTTACGTGGTCAAGAGGAAAGTACATAGATTTAAGGCTAGACATATACAAGAATAAAGAGATAGGTCACAGATTAGAAGTTATGGGTCCACTAAATAACATACTATTGAAAGGGTCAATAAATTTTCCTATGGCTTATGATTTATACAGCCGATTCAAGGTATATTCTATCGTCAGGGTCGCTTTCTGTTATCCCGTCTTCTTCCGTTAGGTTAATTCGTCGGGCTTTTCGCAAAATTGCCCGTGGGTTAGGAGTAGGGTCCATTGGTCCAGAAGAGTTTATTTTGTACACTCTTCTCACTTCTGATTTAGGGTATCGTTTCTTCATTTTTCCTTCCCTGAGTTTGTTTTGGTACTGCCATTTGCAAGTGGTATCATGTTCCTCATAGATTGATGCGTCTATCCATTTGTCGCAAAGCCAATGGTGCCTAGTTTCATCACTATGGTCCCAACTTCTTTACCTTATCTCAGCATATCTAGCGCCGTAAATAGGGTCGCATTCTTTTAAGGCTGTCGCAGCATCGGCAGCTTTGTAATACTGGGCGTAACCTATGGAAAGGGCTCCTTTGTTATCTCGTACCACTTTGTGATACACTAAGGGTCCGAACTGTGCGAAATGTTGGAAAAACGAGACTTCTCTATAACTTTCTTCAGTTGTCCAGGGAAGTCGACAAAATAGTCGGGTTTTTTCCGTAAGCCTGGAATCATTTCTTCGCAACGGTTTCGTTTTTCCAATACGGCTACGAGTTATCTCGCTTACGTTCCAGTTTTTTATTTTTCTTGCTTCAGCCGCATATTTAATCCTAGTAAATTTGCAGAGAATAATTCTTGTACTGTGGTTTGCGAGATTTTGTAGAGAATGAAACTCCTCTATGGGTCCGATACTCTCTAATCACGTCAGGAGTTCGCTTAGCGCCTTATGCTTCAAGTATCGTATCCTGATACAGGTCGGGTCTATTGTGATATGGTCAGACATGTTACTCATGGTGATTTCGGGTACTGAAACAAATGATCAATAATTTACTGAGAAAAAAAAAATCATACAGACTCCGCTGTCTGGATTTGTAAACCCGAAGAGTTTTCAGATTTTGCCAACGGATTAGATAAAGTCGCGGAGGGTTTCGGTTTCTTCGAGGGTTGAATGCGAAGGGTTTCAATCTGAGTTTGTTTCTTGGGTCGTTCTTCAGGCATCCAGGCAGGCGTTTGCTTTTTCGTGGTCAATCCGAGGCTATGAAGTATTAGCCCGCGTCGAGGATGTGGTGTATGCTCGTGAGGCGATTCGTGCACTACGGTATTATTTAGTGCCTCTGGGCGTATAATGCAACATTTATAAATTATACTGATAATTATGATGATTAGGATATTAATACTGAGTCCTCCATAAATCAGTCCTGATTGCGTTGTTGTGATTTTTTTATGATTTCTTATCATTTGCGTCTTTTCCATAATGTCGCTTAATGTTGTTTCTTGACTGGTCCAGGTTTCAGCTTGAGGGATCCATTCTTCCAATTTAATATCCGTTTCAGATGAGTAGGTTAGTGTCGGGTAAAGATTCGTTAGGTTAAGGGTTAAATGTGGTTGATATAGGTAAACATTTGTATTGTCCTTCCTTAGTTCCGTAAACAAGGTCGCATCCTTGGTATATCCCGGGGCAATTCTTAATATTCCTACCTCTTGTATTTCGGCTTTTTGATCCACTTGGTTCGGGCAGACAATTCGGACTGTATCTTGTCGGTTGGCCGAGTATATCCAGGACCCATCCGTTGATATATAATTCCAACTGGTAGTTCGTTGTATTCTCATGACTATGTTACAATGGTATAGTTCATGCCTGGATGGTTGCAGTAGTAGTCCTAGTTCGCATTTGCTATTTAGATTAACATCTAAAGCAGGTCCTCCTACCGAACATATAAAGGTATAGTGCGTTCGCACACAACTTTGCAACGAATGGTGATCCATCTGTATATACTGTTTTTGATCCGAACTTAACGCCAAGTACGGGTATTCGTGTCTAATATATGCAGATCTTCCAGTCGAGCTTGGGGATTGCGGTACCAGTACCGAGTGTAGACGGTATAGACTATAGTAATTCTTGTCAACTAGGGGTAAATGAATGACAATATATGTCTTCCTTTCTCGCTGGATCGCGTCAATGCTGGAGATTTTAATAATTTCCTCAATTCGGAGGTGTTCCGTTGGAATCGGGAAATTGAGGTCTGTTACCATGAATTTTATATCATTTGCTATCTGGTGCAACATGTTAGGATCTATAAGGTCCGGATGTATTTTGCCGCTTTTTAGCGCATGAATAATTTCAAGAAGTTTTTCCGAGCTATTGATAAAATGATCTAATTTCGCCTCTAGCATTCTTCCAAGTGAATATATTGAAAACATGTACTCCAGTCGGGCATTTTCATTTTCTAATTTCCTGAATTTTTGTCGCATTTGGAGGTTTAACTTATAAATTCTGTCCCCGTGGGCGTCCATCATTTGGTACAGTTTATCTATTCCGGTGGTAATTATATGGGTTCTATCATTAAAGAGTTTAATGATATCTTTTTGGTCTGCATATAATCGATCTATATTGGCTTCTATTTTATCAGTTTCATAAATGGTCACTAATCCAAATAAACTATGACTCAGTCTTCCTATACCTCCAAAAGGTACCAGTCTTTTCGCCCTCATATTTTTGGGTCCTTGGACATCAGGTGGCTGAATATGTCCCATGTTTTCAATATCTCCTTGAATCTTCATTCGTATTTGTTCAAGTGCGACTGTCTTCAGATCAATGTGATCCATGCCGATTATATTACCGCAAGTTTCCTCATTGAGATGTCCAGTACAATTTTGCAGTAGTGACTGTAGGTCAATTATAGCAGTGGTCTTCGCCAAGAACAAATTGAAGTTGATAGATATGTATATTTTCCAATCTGCCCTCTTCATCCTCATTGGATCTATTTTTTCGTAGTAAATTCCTGGGTTGTTGTCTAACTTGTCTATAGAATAAGCTTGGGGGTCCATAATAGACGGGGCAATTACGGAGAGAAAGGAAAGTAAGATTAGATACATGCTAAATGAAAGGAAGAATATTAGAAGAAATAGTACCTGAAAGAACGGATCAAAGTAAATAGTATAGATGAAGAATATAGAACAGATGAGATAAGTGAGTAATTGTACTTATATAACTATTCCTGAAGTTTAAGTTTATCCATATGCTCCCGTATTGTTTTTCCATTGGGTAATTCTAATAAAACGTTCTTATGATTCAAAATTTCAACGATTTTTAGAGGTCTTTTATAATAACTATCGGCTTTTCCTACCCGAGGTTCGTTCAGTATCCAGGCGTAATCACCGACTTTCCCTTTAAAGGGTCTAGCGTGTTTATCATACCGGTCCTTAGATTTTTCCTTTTCTCGAATTTGATTATCACCCGCCGCTATTTTTAGTTCTGTCAAGCGTAAGACTAGATCGCGTAGGTATTGGTTATAGGTCCCTAGTCGTTCCTCCCTAGGTATCTTCGTGGGAAAACGAGCGATTCGTCCGTAAACTAGCTCAAAGGGGGTGTAACCAGTTCCATTATGTATACTCGTATTATACGTAAAAACCGCGAAGGGGGTTAATCGATCCCAATCGTCAAAACGCTCCGAATATATTCGTAAGAAATCGATTAATGGTGCATGGCTTCTTTCGAGAGACCTATTGGTCTGAGGTCTATACCCGGAAGTCGTTAAATGATGGATTTTGAATAAGTGTAATAATGACTCTACTATTTCCGAAAGAAAGCTTGTCCCGCGATCCGACAATATTGCTCTAGGGGCACCGAATTGGCATATTAAGTGTCTGGCTAACGCATCAGCGATAGTGGTTGCTCTAAGGTCCTTTATCGGCACTACAATTAGGTATTTGGTCAGATTGCATTGCATGGTCAGCAGGTGAGAGTTACTACCAGGAGTGGTTCGTAATTTTCCTACGGTGTCTATCGATACCTTGTCGAATGCCTCGATTGGTGTGTCCGTAATCAGCATCGGTTCCTTAGTCTTGTGACGATCAATTTTCTTCTCAAGACAACTTGGGCATTTCCGTAAATAATTCAATATATCCTTTCGCAGTCCTGGCCAATAATATCTTGCTCGAATTTTTTGGTATGTCTGGTTAACGCCTTATGGCCACCCACTAAGCTGTCATGTAATGTTTTAATTATTTCCATCCGCTGGTTTGCCGGCGGGAGGACCATGTTTCCATAGCAAACAATTACTTTTATAGGACTCTTTTCAAAAATTCTTATTAATATTTCCGTTAGTAATCCAGGTCCAAGGTCATCAGTATAGTCCCCTCGTCTAGCAATCCGGAAACTTACTATCTTTCTTTTAATCAGAACCCTCTTCAAATTTGTAAGTCCAACTTTCATAGCCTCTATAGTAATGGAGTCATTGTATCTATCTTTTATAACTACAGAGAAAATGTTATGGTTTTTATACTTGGTTATTAATATTTGTCCGACCTTAGGTTTCAAAGATTTCATGCTACGTAGGTCTATGGCTCCAATTTCACTTAATAGTTTCGAGATAGCAGTTTGGTTATTGCAGTCTCGTGACATAAAATGTACAACGTTATCTCGTCAATAGGTTAGACATCGTTGGCTCGTGCTTACACTATTTTGCAAAATATATTTTGCAGGTCCTATTGAAGAATTTCCGCTCCCGGTTTCACTGCTTGAACTCGGGTTTTTATAATCTTCCAGTCTTCGATATCGGTTAATTGGTCCTGTCGGCGGTAACGGGAAGAATAATTCATCGTCTACGGGCGCTTTCGAGAAGTGTAACTCTACAGGGCTCTCGTTTCTAGGGTCTGACTCTTCGGGTATACCCTCAAGCCCTTCGAATCTTACCATGAGTCGAGGTCCTTTAACCATAGGAGTACTTCTGGCTCCCGGTATTCCTGACTTAATAGTCGGGGTTACTGATATTTCTCGGTATCGTGGCTGCCTTAAGGATTCTTCATCTTCCTTAGTTCTCTCGGGACTTACTTCCTCAGTCCTATCCGAGAGACGTTGGTTTTCACCTTCGTCCGGGCGATCTGTGTCCGAGCCACTGTCATGTTCTAGGTGAGTTTCCATTAATTTTTGCGAATCTTTCACTAGCTTTGTTATCCTATTCGCCATTACCTCATCAGAATCGTTTACTTCATCATATGGGTCAAGCCTCCATAGTGTCTCTTGTAGCTCCTGGGGGGGCTCGTCTCCATCCGAGAAATGAGAAGGCATTTCTATGGTTCGGTTGTCCCGCGCAAGTTCCATATCATCCCAGTAGTACGATTCATTTTCTAAGCTTTTATGTCTTTGTAGACTGGCTTCGAATTTTTCCGCCGATTCCCACACTTCATTTGCCGACAAACTAGTCCTCTGTTCCGGGGCCCGTTCTTCGCATCTTTTAGTAGAACTTTCGTTTTCTGATAATTCTTCGTCTTCTCCCGAGTTCCCGCTGGTCTGAGGTCCACTAACTTCTAGCTCTATTCGTTCAGTGAACCCTGATTTATCACTCTGACTTTCATCACTTGAGTCGCCCCTCTCCGTTTCGGTTTCTTTTCTCAGTCCACTATGTGGAGGATCTTCTATCGGGGGTCTGTCATCCGTACTGTCTTGGACATTTTTCAGATCTTTATCCTCCATCCTAGTTGAGGATAACAAGGGCCCCTGAGAGGAGTTTGTTCGTTTCATTCCGATTTTGCTGTCGGAGTCTGAAACACTGGCACTAATATTTTCCTTCTCCAATCGATCTAGAATATCCTGTACCCGTTTGTGTCGTCCACTCGGCAGATATTGTCCAAAAGACGAATCTTTAATGAACTCGCCGCTATCGATCTCCTTCACGCCAACTTCGATGGCGGATTCATCAGTCGGCGTTACTCTTTCCCGCTCTGTAACGGTAGGCGAGGATTCTTTGTCCAATTCACCGGTTTTCAATCCGGGATCGTCTATCGTTGCACCCGATGTAGTTTTTCGTAACGCCTTTAATCTCTTGGGTAAGGGTTTATCTTTGTCCGATTTAGTCTCTTTGTCAACTCCCAATTTAAGTTTAGAAGTGCCGGGTTTGGGCTCATTCGGTAGTCGGAGAGTTTTTCCTGTGGCTTTCACAGGCTTCTTGCTTCGGGTTCTTTCAGCGACGGTGCTATGGTCTAAATTTGGTTTTTCCTTATTCGTTTTGGCCCCAACAGGTCTTCCTCTTGTCTTGGGCTCATTCGAAATCGTATGAGCCCTCTTACGTTTACCAGTCGATTCTTGTGCCTCTCCTGTCTCTTGTTGGTCAATTTCTTTTCCTCCGATCTTACGTTTTAGCATCATTACCTGAATCTTCGGAATATTTTCATTCAGCTCTTTCTCTTTCTTAGCCTTCTCGTCCAAATACTCCCGTAAGTCAATCGGATTCCTTGAAAGTGCGTCCGCATTGCAGTTTAATTTTCCAGGTTTATACTTGAATGCATATTGGTAATCCGTGAATTTAAGCATCCATCTCATAAGCCTTTGTCCTGGGTCCTTGCGATTATGCGTAAAGTTTAGAGGTTCGTGATCAGCAATCAGGGTAAACTTCTTGCATAAGAGATAAGGTCTAAACTGATTCATCGCGTATAAAACCGCGACACACTCCTTTTCCGTAGTAGTATAGTTTCTTTCTGCTTTATTTAACAACCTAGACAGATATGCTACAGGCCTTTCATGACCATCCACTTCTTGTGATAAAACTGCTCCTATCGCGTAGTCCGAAGCATCTGTGGTTAAGGTAAAGGTCTTCTCAAAGTTAGGAAAAGCTAAGATAGGGGCCTCACAAAGCATCTGCTTCAACCTTTCAAAAGCCTCTTGCTGTGGCAGTCCCCAGTCATATGCTTGATTTTTTTTTGTTAAGTCGCTGAGAGGCTTGGCTATCTTCGAGTAGTCCTGGATAAATCGACGGTAGTATCCAGAGAATCCAAGAAAAGATCTGACACTTTTCACTCCATTGGGCGTCGGAAATTTTTTTACGGCTTCAATTAATTTAGGGTCCGGCTGAACTCCTTCCGCACTAACAATGTGTCCCAGGAATTTTACTTCTTGACGTAGGAAGTTTACCTTGTCCGGTTGTAAGACTAATCCTGCGTCGGTAAGTCTCCCAAACAACTTCCCTACCTTAATTTCATGTTCGTGTAAATTCTTAGCGTAAACTATCACGTCATCCAGATACACTAACATTTCTACATTCAGCAGTCCTCGCAGCAACGCATTCATCATTCGTTGAAACGTCGCTGGCGCGTTCATTAGTCCTTCCGGCATTCTGATATAATGAAAATGTCCATCAAAAGTAGAAAATGCCGTCTTCTCCCTGTCCTCAACTCTTAAGGGAATTTGTTGAAATCCACTGATTAAGTCAAATGTCGAGAAATACATCGAACCTCCCAACTGATCTAGAATATCAGCAATATTGGGTAAAGGATAGGCATCACCAATAGTCTTTTTATTTAACTCCCTAAAGTCGATAACCATCCTCCACCTTGGTGTGCCATCACTTGCCGGGCTTTTAGGAACAATCCAGAACGGCGAATTATAAGGTGAGTTAGATTCTTCGATTATTCCTTCCCTTAATCGTTTTTTTATTTGTTCCGATATAAATTCTCGGTGCACAGGAGGATGTCTATACTGTTTGGTATTAACCGGTACTCTGTTTTCTAAGTGTATTTCATGTTCTATCAAGTTAGTACATGGCAAAGGTTCTCCAGGGAGTAAAAACACATTCGGATACTTCTTCAATAGCCGTTTAATACTCTTGAGCTCGTGAGAGTTAAGGTGTCTTGTTCTGATCAATTGCAATAATTGATTACACCGTTTCTCGGGTTGGTCCATAGTCCGCGATCCCCGAAGGCTACCTTCTTGATCTGAATTTGTGTCACTAGAGAATTCTGACTTGTAATATTCAAACGGAATAATTTCCTTTGGGTCCACTTCTATGGTTACTTCTCTCTCGTGGGTATTGATGGCCATAATCTTACAGGTCTCATGATCGTTAATGACCACGCCTTCCCCAAGAAACACTTTATCATCTGCCACGTTTATTCTAGGTAAATACCCTTCCGCGAGCCCATTCTTCAGTAAGTTAATTTGTATAACCTGGCGAGTCCTTGGTGCTAATGTATATCGTACCGTGCCGTCCGGCAGTCCCTCATTGCCATTTATAATGTTATTATTCGCGTTCTCTTTACAACCCAGTCGTTCTATTCCCCGATCTAGGTCCGCTGCAGTTTCAATATCCAATACCTCATCTTCACGAGTTTTAATACTCATAGCTTGTATCAGATCATCTTGTAATCGGTCAATGGGAACGTCATTCGGTAAAAACGATATCGGGTTCATTACGTCACTGTTTACCATTAGGCTGTTATGATAATACGAAATCACTGCATCGGTATCGATCAGGTAATCTCTGCCTAACATCCCGTCTTCTTCAATAGGAAAATTATTCCATACTATGTGGAATTTTGCGGTTTTTCCATTAATCGTTAATATTGCCGTACCTATGGTCGGGACGGTGTGTGCCGTAATACCGCTCAAGGTAGTGACTTCCCTTGGGTCAAACATCGTGCTCCAATTTAATGCACTAAACTTAATCAAATTCACGGCCGATCCATTGTCAACCATGAACACGGTCCACTTTTTACAGGTCTCCGGTATACGAAACCTTACTCTGGTTGGCGCATAGATCTGATTATTTCCTGTGCCAAGTCCCCAATTCGAGGCAACTGCGATGACTGGTTCGTTAACGATTGCGGATTCTTTAGTATCGTCATTACTTTTGCCGGGGGTACTCCCGGTTTTTCGGACGTCGACACTTCCTGAACTTCGGTCAACATCGTCTTCGCATTCGGTTGAGCTTTCTCTTGGTTCTGACGGCACGTCTGACAAGGGCCCGTTCCATTCACCACTGGGCGAGCCCCATCTGAGTTTAAATTACTAGCAGAATTGGGTTGCTGATACTTTGGGTTAGGTCTAAGCTCGCCTCTTTGCTGCTGGTCGTAAGCTATCGTTCCATAGCGTTTTCCAGACGGATGATGATAATTGTCTGTATCCGGGTTATATAGCCGTCCTGCGTGTGGTCCACTGTCCTGATAATTTTTGTAGCGAGGCTTCCAATTCCTATTTTGATTCGGTCTCTGCCCTTGGGATCGACTCTGTTGCTGTCCTTGATTATTCGCGTATGGTTGCTGTCCTTGATTCCTTTGTACAAATAATTGTTGGATTTCAGCGGGTAATTCGTCCCACTCATCCTCTAGCTGTTCCTCTTGGTCGTTTTGTTGATCTTGAACGTAGTTAGCATTGAGGCTGCGCAATAAATTCGTCCATTTATTAGGGTTCCACTCCCCATTCCTCGCTCTTGATTTATTTCTGGTTTCTATGCGTAGTGCTTCCTTATAGGCATCTTCCAGGGTTCTGGGCTGTTTAATATCTACTAAGTCCCCAATCTCCTTTGGCAATCCATCTATGAAAATCTTGACGGTCGAATTGCGCATCGGGGTCATCATTGTCTCGGTGTAGTCCCCTCCGAGCTCTTCTTTCAAGGCATTCTGTGCACAATTCAAAAGGATGCTTATCCTGTCATGAAAGTCCCCAACAGTGTCCCCTTGTTTCATACGCAGGCTATGGATTTTGGAGTCGTAGTAAGCGAAGTCCTTGCAAGGCGCGAATCGTTCCTTTAGAATCCTGATTAAGTCATCAACTGCCTTAATGGATTTTCCATAAATGCAGTCACGCGCAGGTCCTCGTAGCTTAGCAATTAACAAGCGGACAAAATTCTGTTCCTGCGGATCAGTAATCAACGCTCTTCCATTGCGGATATCCTGGATAAAGTCCTTAAGGGGCACATTTTTTCCATCGAACTCCGTAATCCCTTGTATTATATTCTGTAGGGTAAAACTTTCTGACATATTAGTTAATAGCTGGAGGGTCGCCGACTCCATTTCGTTATGGTCTAGGTCCTAGGTCCTATATTTTTCTTCCTTTTTTTTTTATTTATTTTATTTATTTTATTATTTAATCAATAATAAACGGATAAGGCTGATAATACAACGGTTATAATTTATTCAAATAATCATTGCATTAACAAAATACCAATTATAATTACTGATTAATTATAATTAGCAGTCAATGATTCATTCGAACAATAATCATTAACAAAATAACATTTATTGTCCTCGATCACCAACAACCCGTTATATAGATCTATAAGTTTCCACTCCAATAACCAATTTACACCACTCCATCAGTCGTCAAACAAATCACGTCAATAAAGCATTACTCCCAATAAATATACCATTCCTATGGCAATAAATACCTTTAGTAGCAAAGGTAATCGTAAAATAATTAAGGGAAATTTCAATAAGCGAACGGCACGGGACAATGCCAAGGGTCACTCCCCTATTACAGCAGAGAAAAAAAGAAATAAAATATTTCGCTGACCCGCATGTCAAAATCATAAACGACCGTCCATAAATCAAGGATATTTTCTAAGCCGCGTTTTCACTTTCAAACATTTCTAAGCGAAGGATCACGTTGCTAATGCCATTTTGCCAACTAGTCACGAAATGTGGGAACGGAAAAAAACGAAAGGAGACTCGCCCGGTTTCAGACGCGAACGCTCTGATTACGCTTACACTATTAAAACGAAACTCCGACGAATTGCGTGTGAGAGAGGAAAAGAAGTTTTCTCGCGTCAGCGGCGTGGCTTTAGCTCGCTCAAAAACGAGCGTCCTGTTGCCCGTATCGCGTTTCAAGATATGAGAGAGAGGAAAGAGAGGAGAGAAAAAAAAAATTTTAATATTACTAACTATGAAAAAGACGACGGATTAATCAATATGAATTAATATAAATTAATACGCGTCAATATACCAACACTATGCAATACATATAGTATTACATAATTATATATATCGCACACTAATGAATATATTCTAATAAACTATAATACATATATTCTAATTACATTAATACTCATGCTACCCAATACACAAATTTATATAGTAATTTAATAAACTATCAAAAATGTGTCAACGCGAGGGAAAAGCGAAAAATCTAAGCCCGCTAAAACCACGCTCTGCTACCAATTAATAGGTGACAACTCGCGCGAGGCGAGTTTGTCCCGTTGGAAGGCTCTTTTAACAACCGAGCGGCCTTGGACTCGGGCGGTAGTCAGGCTTTCGGGCACCCCGGCCCGTTCGCGTTTCAATAATAAATTTACGTTAATTATAAGTTGACACTCAATATCGTTGTTGTAAAACAAGTAATTAAACGTTTATAACGTTTTTTGGTTATTTGTTTTAAGCAAATTCGTAATGGCTACTCTCTCCGATATAGCGGGGAAGCATATGAATACACTTAAACTTGTTTTACAATCATAATATTTATTCTAATTTCTTTCGCAACATAAGTAGGTTAAACAAAATAGTAGTAGCATATAAATTCGCAGACGCGTAATTTTTGTCTCACGCTGTCTAGGATTTTTCCCGTTACATAAAATTATAATAGTATTACTTACTATATATTAGTACAATCAATGCAATTTGGTCCAAGTTATTATTTGGTTTGTGATATGGCCAATCACCTTTCCGTTTTATCTGGTCAAATTCAATCGGTCCAATGAGTTTTTACTATGGTGTAGTAATGTGCAGGACAATGATAGTCGCTATAACTGTATTTCTCTAGTATCCTCTTGATCCGACAATGTAACAACACGCAGGAAAATAATGATTCCCGTGATTTTCTATTTATACAAAATTATTAAAACAATCGTGCTTGATACTTCTAATACACTCAGACTTCTATTACAGTTTTAATTTCCGTAGAAAAATATGCGGCCTTCTTAATTGAGCGCTCGCTTCTAACTGACTGATTCCGCCTGCTCTGCCTTCGCTGGTTTATTATATAGCCTTTGTCCTTACCATGCCGTCTCTCTCCGAAGCGTATACGCTTCGGATGTTTTCGCTTCTCGTGGCAGGTCGTCTTACCTAGCTAAGCACGCGGACTGCAGCGTGCAGTCCCAGCATGCCGGCTCAGCGTGAATCAGCCTCCGCCGCACATTCCCACCAAATCGCGCACATGAGTAGCGTCAGCTATACTATGTCCGAACGGAAATCTCGGGTCCGAAATATTATTAAGCAAAATACAATTATAATCCAATGAAGTGTCACGTAACATATACCTTTTTATTTTCATTTTTAAAACTTCACACATTTCGCTGTCGATTGCACTATGGTTTACGTTGTAGTTTTTACTATATGTTTCATTGTGGAAAATGCAGTTTGGACATTGGAGTATGCTGCTACTACACATTTTTGCTTGGTGCTTGCCAGCACATTTATAACACGTTGGCTCTTTTTTTGCTTTTTCACACTTTCCGCCGCCGTGGCCAAAACCTGAGCAGTTGTAACACGGATATGTGTTGATGACGTCAAAGACTCTGCAGTTTTAACATCCGATAAATAATTTGTTACTATTGTTTTTTATATGTTTATATAGAATAGATGGAACTTCTATTATTGCAGTTACTGTTTTATTTTTTTCATTTGTAAATACATGATTTACTTTGCATTTTTCTTCGTATTGACTAAAATTTCTTGCATTAATATCAATTTCTATATCTTTTACATTTGTTGTGAAAGCTTTAGAAATTCCTACTACTTTAATTATCGGTTTACGTATTTCTTCTTTTAGAACAGTAAGTGCCGGTAGTTTTTTTTGTAAAGTTTTTTCTAATACTGTGACATTTTCTTCGGTCATGTAGTTGACAATTATTGTGTCAGTATTTTTAACTTGTACACTTTTTGTTTGTATGTTTTTGTCTTTAATTAAATAATGTGCTACTTGATTTTCTAAGTTTATGTTATCATTACTCTTTTTCTTTATTATTAATCTTGGTATTCTTTTGGGTTTAGGTTTTGGTAGTGCAATTGTTTCAGCATATGTTTTTCTCATAATGTTAGTATTTGCATTTTTATTTTGTTTTTCTTTAATTAGTAGTTCATTGAGCAATTCATTTTACTATGGTACTCTTAATTTAACTTTGCCGGTTATTCATACGATTTAACATATAAAAAATATATAAATAAATATAGGAATATGCAATAACTATTATAATCCTAAATAAGTTTTGCGTAGCATAACGGTTTCTAGATTTTCGTAAAAATAGAAAATAGAACGTCATAAAATTGTTATAGCTTCCTTCAGCTCACCAAAATCCCTTGTCGACATGACGTTACAACCTGAATTATATCTTTTTTTTAAGTAAGTGACAAGCTCTAGATGCTGAGTCTGGACACGTTTTTGTTTTTATGGGTTTTTTCAGAAAACTCTAAATTCATTTGAGAATATACAGGTATTCAGAAAAAGTAAGGAGAAATTTATTGATTAATATAAGAATAAGAAATTTAAATATTATCCGTCGTCACAGGAGAGTTAGAGCTTCACAGCTTCCGGCAGGCCGTGGAGACGAAGAGCCGCTCGGGAGGAGAGGAAAGAAAATATTTAAGATAGCGAAGGATGAGGAACGATGATTATTATACGTGAAGATTCGATTCGAGATGACACCGTTGGTAGCGGAGAGGAGTTATGTAATTACATTTTGTTATTTCTTCTTCCCGTCTAAGGATTTCTCAGAGTTAATAAAACGTTGAAAAGTCAACCGAGAACTTTGTATTGTAGGTATGAACCCTAAAGATGTGAATGAGGAGAATAAGGTACAAGTGTTGGAGCGATTTTCTTATAATGATCGACCGTTAAAGAAACCAAAATTCAAAGCAGATGACAAAGTGAGAATGAGTAAGTCTAAACACGTTTTTGAAAAATATTATACTTCTAACTGGTCTCTTGAAATTATTAACATTTATCATGTTAAAAAAAACAAACCCGACGACCTACCATGTACTAGATTATCAAGTTAATCTCATTGCTAGAGGTTTTTATAAGCATGAACTACAAAGAGTTATATATCCTGATGTATATGTTGTAGAAAAAGTTATAAATAAATGTAGAAATCAAGTGCATGTGAATGGCTTGGATTTCATAACACAATTCATGGATTAATACGAATACAATAAATGAATTAATACACATTGTAACGGAGAGGTATTCTGAAAAAATTTATTGAAACTCCCGCAATGCAGAGCTAACCGCCGCTCCGTTCAACAAGTATAGTTGTACGTGTATTCGCCTTTACGTCAGATGATTTCGTTTAAGTATCTTCTTTCTGACGGAGTTGAACTCACCTTCAGTCACTTAACTTCTGACATTCGATATCTCTTAGGTGTGAATGGTTTTATGCATAATCCGCTTAATCCCCTAGATAAAATTGGATTAAAACCTAAATTAATAAATCGAGTCTTTCCCCTCCTCCACAACCTGTATGTGGCCACCTGGTCCTTCCAGAATGACCACTCCCCTATTCTACCGAGGGCTGGCATCGGGCTCGATCGCCTTCTGCTCCAACGTACCGGTAGGTCCTGGGCTCCCTTGATGCCCTTCGAGGACCTGTTTGGATGCCTGGGTCGCCAATAATTTGCTGTTTCCCATCGACGACCCGCAGAGAGAGGTCGAATCTGCTGGAGACGCGAAGATGACCTCTTCTCTTCGTTCACCTTGTCGTTTCCCTTGTTGCAGTCTGGGCAGAATTTACGACTAAATTCAGTTTGCCACAAGCGGAACACTGGAGAGGCTTGGTGAAGTCGATCTTCCGCCTCTGTCCTTCTCGCCGCTCGCTAGGAGACCTGGGAGAAGGAGAATTTTTCCTTTCTCCACCCATCGGCTTTTACGCTGTTCTAAAGGGCTGTCTTGCCTTTCTTTGGCTAATTTGCGCAGGATTCACTCAATTCTCTCCAGACGCTCCTCCATCGTCGTATTAGAAGTGAAGGTTTGTGTAGCCGGTACCGATGCTTGCTTGGTAGGCCTCCTGGCAGGGTTCTCCACGCCCTGTCCGTGATGCGGATCTCTCTCCTTCTTCGCACGCGCCTTCCCTTCACTGGCCACTGCAGCGGTTTGGGATTTACTACCAGCCGTTTTTTTGCTCGGCTGGTAGGCGTGCTGAGGGAAGATCGTCGAGTTGGGGTCTCTGAATACACGTGGATGACGACCGTAAGATAAAGTATTTTGTACTTCGGTCGCCCTCCTGTTATATTCGCGTATCGACGTCAACTCGCTCCGACGCAGCTGAACTTGGATGTTTGGAAGGAGGTTTGCATGGAGTAGGTCTAATAACCTCTCCAAGGGTATTGGTGGTTCCAGTCTATTGACAAGAGCAACTAGGTTGGACACGTAGTCTCGCACTAATTCGTCCTCACCCTAGAATCGGTTATGTGCTTCCTGCAGCAGCCTTTGTTGCTGTTGCGTACTTGTGCCGAACCAATCCCGGGCGTCAGCGACGAATTCTGCATAACTGAGCCACTGGTACTTATTGTTATCGTACCAGGTCCTTGCGTTACCTTCGAGGATCTTTGATACGGAACAAAGTACTTCTTCATCAGTTAGCCCTGCACCCACGCGCAGATCTTCCAACCTTGACAGAAACGTATCTACGCTCTGTGCCCTACTGCCTGCAAACCTCAATTTCCATCCGCGAACGATTTTCCCAACGTCTCTGGTTGTGGAGAGCCCTGAGGACAATTGAGGACCGGTGCCAGATGATCCGCTTCGACTCCTCTGTCGAACAGGTGCAGATCTCCCATACTTCTCCGGCTTCTCTTCACCTCCTCTTCTTTACCGGCTTTCGGTGGGGTGATGTCCTTTCTCCTGGGTACTGGTCTTGGAGGAGCCGATGTGCTTCCCGGAATCCCAGAATCGTAGTGACAGGTGAATGTGTCTTGAAAGTCCACATTACGTCTGGAGCACGGTTGAACCGAGTCACGCTGTGAAGAACGGGTTGTATTGGCCATTTCATGCATTCCGTCTTCCAGCTCTCGTATTTTTTAGCGCATGTCCTGTGCCTCGCGCTCCGCAAACACCTGTATTCCCTGCAGAGTCTGATTCGACCTACTAGTTTGCGGTTGCGGTCGACTCCCTCCTTCAG